>NC_141696.1:36785597-38023992 GCF_964263255.1 Lissotriton vulgaris | reverse complement strand
TGAAGATGTGCGGATCCGTGGTCAGAGTACAGTGGGGACATCACACCTCTGTCAGGAATGTGTCATGGTTTAAACCCATCAGTGGACTTTGACCATAGAGCTAAGGAAGGTGAAGAGGTCATTGGAGAACATTCATTCATAAACTGTTCATTGGGGCAGGGTGTACCGGCAAGGTGCCATGACACCTCCACCTCCCCCAGCGGCCGGAGTGTGTCACTCCCAACGGCTGGCGTCAAAGCCTCAGTCCCAGCTCAAGTGGAATAGGACACCCTGGTCTGGGGAGTGGATAATCAATATGATCCATAAGGCAGAGGTATGAGCTTCGCCCCAACCCAACACCAGCCAGCAGCTTAGAGACTATGTCTTCAAGTTGGATGACTGAGAAGCTAAGGCAATCCCAGTCAAATCTAGAAGCGATGTAGAGTCTCACCTGGCTTCTTCCATACTTTATTGCAACCTGCACCCTGAGGGCTAGGCTTGGCACAAAGGTTATATATAAATGGGCTGGTGGTCGCTCGTGGCTTTCGCTGCAGAGTATGTGTCATTTACTGCAGCCCCTGCGACATAGGCCTAGAATCATGTCCATCAGGCCCTGGAAATGACATGGAGGAGAACATATAAACTGAGAAACAAACGCAAGTCACCAGCATTGGGAAAACATTAAGTATGGAAGAAAAGGAATGATGACAGAAGATAACATATACATTAACTGTGGAGAACCTGGCTACTATGTATGACAGTGTCCAACTCTATTGGGAAACAGGTCTGCTTCTGCCTAAGAGATAGGCTTAGGGTGAATTTGTCCCAGATTGAGCAGTCTGTTCTATCAGTCACATTTTTCCCCCTGCAAATGTAGTTTACCTCTCAAGCAGGACTAATAACTTCCCATGCTTTAGTGGCTTCAGGGTCAGACTGCTTCATGGGTCATGCATTTCAGTAGCACTACAAGGCACCTACTGACAAAAGGAAGGACCTAAAGATATAAAGGGAATCAATGGCACCTCACTCATTCAGGAGCAGTGAGAAAAGAGTCAAAATTGCTACTTATGAGCTCCTGCTGTCGCCATGTAGAAAACATGTTCAGATAATAAAGACTCACTAAACTTTACAAGATCTGCAGACTGCAGAAGCTGCACCCAGTCCTCCCCTAGGCGAGGGCTGGCGCTGGACTCTGTGGGAGCAGAGGGTGCAAAGTGTGCATGGGTGTTAGAAGTTGGCCCGATATATGATGCTCACTAATTCCAGTGATCACCTTGTATCAGTCCAAACAACCTTTATGGTGATTGGTTGTAAGTCACCCTTATAGACCAGCTATCCTAATGGTAGCATGGACAAAGCAGTCTTAGGCTAAACTCTTTTGGCATGTGAAGCCAGCTGTTTTACCTCATATAACCCCTTGAATACCAAATGAAAGGACACCACACAGGTTGTTATGGAAATAAACAAGATATTTATTAATAACAAAACACCTCTGAACTCTTTATGAGATCAGAGGGCTAAGCACATGACAAGACTCTTAAGAAAAATACGTTAAGTTGCACAAATTACAATGGGGCCCTAGGGGCACGACAAACCATATACTAAGTAAATGGTATAAGGAAATCGATAGAAGGAATGGAGCTGTCCAGAGACTGTAGGATCACTGGGACTACACTACCCTAACCTTAGGTAAGGGGCAGGAGGCCCACGGGGCGCGTGTGCAGAGTGTGAACTCACACGCGAGATGCGTAACAAAGTCAATGGACAGTACAAATTACAAAATGGTAAGTAATAGACAGTTCCGACTAGTTAGGACTAAAACAACTGGATACCTGGACACTGGGAGAGTCAATCTACCCTTGAGCACCGAAATGCTCTTGTTACCTCACCCACGGGCTGCGGGTGCATAGGTGTGAAAGTGCGTCGGGTTTCTGCGTTGAAGTCAATGAAGCCTTGAAGGAAAGATGCGGCAGGCAACCAGGAGGAAGCTGTCCGGAGTGATCCAAGGGTGGATCAAGGAAGATGGAGACCTGAAAGCAGAGGGGACAATGTTCACAGTCACTAGCCAGTGACCGGAGTGGAACCAGGAAGGAACCAGATGCTGTTGTCGCAATCAGGTGAAGAGTGGACGCTTGACTCTGCAGCCACGTGGACCAGGAGGTGTCTTTGATGACCAGGATGAAGGCACGAGTTGTCCCACGCAGGCTCTCGCTGTCGGCAGTGTTGGTTCCGGATTTGGCGTCAAAAGGCCTTGGCAAAGGCAACCCACACGGTGAGTGGAAAAAGCGTCTGGTGTGGACCAGGAGGGTCCAAGGTGCTTCTCCTTTGCAGGGAAGCAAGGGCCAGTCTGGAGCAACCAGACCAGTGGTGTAGATTTTGTGGATCGTCGTCTAGGAGGCTACTAGCCAGCCGGCAAGTGACCAGACAACGCGTCGAGCAGCAATCAAGCAAAAGTGCCCCACGCAGATCTCGTGGATGCTGGAGGGCTGATCTTCTGTGCAGGAGCTGCTCGGGGCTGGGGATTCTCATTCCCCAAAGCACTTTCACGGGGATGCCTCTGAAGTAGTGCTGGAAGCGAAGTACAGTTTCTTCAAAATGGCCGGTCCCACGTGTCTCGTCACACCCACGGATCTCAGCTGTGCTGCAGATGTAGGTAGAGGTCGGAGAGGTCTGGAAGTCCAGATCTCGTAAGGCTCTGAAGTCTGGTTCCGGCAGGAAGGACGACAAAGTGAACTGCTAGGTTGCTTGATGGTGACTGCTTGTGCAGGGTGGTCACTCCTTTGCCACAAGGGAGATTTCTTCAGTCTTCTGTGGAGCAGAACGTCAAAGTCCAGAATTTCTTCTTGTATAGTTTCAAATCAGGATTAATCTAATTTGGAATGGGACCAGCTCCTACCTTTATTCTCCTAAAGGGGGCTGTACTATGACTAGGTCCCTCCTATGGGTGGGACCAGGAAGGGGGTGGTTACACCCCCTATCCTTTGTCCGGTTTCTCGCCAGAGCTGGGGCTGGAGTGCCCGAGCAACTGGTTTGAACCGGGGTATGCACCGGGATATCTTGTGTGCCCCAGGCATGTCTCATTCCTTTCAGCCTGTCCTACCTAATACACAAAATCCTGTCTGGGGTGGTGCTAGCACCTCCCAAAGCAGGAAACCCTTTGTCCAGGCCTCCCTCGCTGGAAGGACTCCCAGCAGCAGGAGGTCGGACTTGTGTCTGTGGTGGCAGCATCCATTTTGTGATGCTGAGGCTCGAGTTAACTTTAACCGGGGTTCGCAGTTACATACATGTCCTGTCCCTCTAAAATGGTGGAATACTACCCCCGTCACCAAAACTGGCGAGGGGGTAGTATTCCAATTCGTATGACACCTTACTCGACATGTTTTGATAATGCTATGCCAAAGTTAGCAATAACCGCGAGGATTATAATGCACTTAAGAGTATATGGTATAGCATTATCATGGAAACAGCTAAAGGACTTGGTTCCGAAAGCTGCAGACAGGCTCAGCTCATGCTAGAGCACCATCTCACATAATTCCAAGCACTCTGCCTCCAGGATTGTTAAGGCCTGCATTAGGAGTGACTTATAGGAGTATATGTGTCCATTTTAGGGTTAGATATAGGTATGCTATATCTAAAGCAAAGGGTGATTACACCACCTTGCCCCAGCTGTGTTACCAGCCAGTTGTGTCTGTTTAGATGGCCAGCCAGGGGTGGCACAATACATTCTGCAGCCCCTGGTAGGCCTTGGATGCACTTATGCCCTGGGTATCTATGGTACACTGTACAAGGACTTACAAGAGTGACCCAATACCAATTGGTAAATGCACTTAAAGTACATGGATGTCAATGTAGAGAGAGAACAGCTAGGCTGTGGGTCTGATTAGCAGGCCCACAGCCAGGGAAAGTCGTAAACCAGTGAAGCAAAAAGCAAAAATCTGGGGTGACCATAGGATTGCAGACCCTCGTCTCCTACAATGGGCGTGGACGCCAACCAGACTCAGCGGAGAAGGGAACAAGAACTTCGGGCAAAGGTTACAGCCAGGCTCAGCGAGACCAGAGAAAACAAGGGGGGCTTGGAGAACGTTCATGCTGAAATCAGTGGGAGCAGAGGGTACCCTGAGCAAGAGTTCCAGACAGACTCAGTGGGCAAAGGGAACAAGAGATGGAGGCCTGTGTGAGAGTTCCAGTCAGGCTCAGTGAGAGCAGAAGAAACATAATCACTTTTGAACCATGCAAGACCCTCACTGAGAAAAGGTGGACTCTGCTAGCTCAGCCCTCTCTCATTGCAGGCAGCAGAGGTTTGAGACCTTTGTTGCACCATGACAAGGCCTACAACTAATCATCGCCCTTTACTCTTGTGCACTCTAGGGCTTCAATGAGCCACTATTGTGAATGTGTGGTGGAAATTTGCCTTGTACGAGCGAGCCTATATAGTTTATTCAACTGGACCCCTGTGCCAGACTGTTCAGTGTCCGCAGCATCTCCCGTGGTTCTGGCGCTATCTTTAGCATTTCCTGCTCAATCAATGAGGTAAGGGGTCTCAGCACGCAAGGCCCTCACTGGCTCCTTTGGTGGGTAGGGGGCTGCTACTACCGGAATGAGCCTGTAATTGCTGAGCTTCCTGCTCCAGGCTGCCCCGGTCATGTATCAGCCATGCTGCCAGAGCCTCAATGAAAAAACATGCATTGGCAAAACCAATAGGTCTTGCCTATGCAAGAGCTATTGGCTTTGGCCATTTTATAAACCAGTGTGGCTGCTTTTCAACATGGCTAAAAGTTAGTGGCACAGGGCATGGCCGGGCAGATGGCCAAACAGACGTGAGCCGTCTCGGCTCCCAGTTCGTGCTAGTCCTTTGAGTGAGTAGAGAGCCTGCAAAAGCTGCCGATCCGATGGCGGGTCTCACCAGAATGCAGAGGAACCACTAGAGACTCTGTGGGTGCCGAGTTTTGTTGCACAGCGCAAGCTATGGAGCCATATTTCAGCCGGGTGAAGCAGGTTGCACAGCTTCATAAAATGGCGGCCGCTGGGGCTCTAGGACGCGGAGCCAGAGAATCGCAGGGCTGCCGCCCAAGTGGACTAGACCAGCATCAGAGCACCCTCGCCGGAGCACCCTTGCCGTCACCGGAGGGCCTGCAACAGAGGTACAACGGCCATGACATCGGTTGTGGTAGTTTCTACCGAAAGGAGGCCATGTACCGCATCAGCACCACAAGATCGGCTGGGTGGAGGCCAGTGGCTATCTGGTGAGTCAGGGGGAATGCTACAACACCCAGATGCAGGCTTAGCACACAAAGCCTTGCAGGTGCCGCTGAACACGAACCCATCGGCCCTCCAATTCCACACGTGAGTCTGCCTGACTTCAAAATGGCAGCCCTTCAATCACAAAACCCCGTAATGGAGAAGTACTGAGTCACCCCAGTTGAATTTGGTACACCAGTTAACCCAGAAGCGAAATACATAATATTGGTATCAGCGAACCGCAAATGATCCATTTAGCATATCCTGGTGTTTTCGCTATGCTACGAGCAAGAGCACTCCTGTTATGAACACATTTCTGATCTACCCACGGCATCCATCTTAGATCATGGCAGCCATCTTGTGTTTCTTGCCCTCACATACGCAATAACCTCTGATCACTTCATTTCGATTAAGGACACGTAGCCTTAGCCGGAGATTCACCTCTTTCATGACACGTGCACCTTAAACCAGATCACGCTGTAGCTGCATGACTTGACAAAGGCTGCCTCCTCTGCCCGAGGCCAGTCCTGCTAAACTGGTCTTCGTATCCATTGTCCTGATCACGATTAGGCGGCCGAAGCCGGTAGCCTTGCCCATTTACAACCTACAAACATCTCTTATCCCGCTTTCCTATCTTCCACACCTGGCTCCGTTCCTTTCTTTCTGAATCTTTATTAGGGGGAGGTAACAAAATTTACGATGAGGCGGTCCGGCTCTTGAATGCAATATTGACAAGGGATTGTGATGAACTAGTGGGAACCCCTCTTCGTAGATGTTTGGTATCAGATTTTATCGACGGTTCCTGTGTAACGTCAAATATTTATTGTTTTAGACACAAAGGTTTTTAGAATGTATTACATGTAAAGAATTCGCCCCCAGCTTAAAATTTAGTATATAAGGAGCAACCCTCTTTGTACAATTTGAACAGGCTCCTAGAATCTGCCCATGTGTGGTTTCTGTGACTTCTGTGTCCCTGCAGTAATAAACCTTTGGTCTTTGACGCCACCATCGAGAAGCCCGTGTTTCTGTTCATTTGCGCACCAAGGCAGGTGGAACTCCGGGGTCTTTGGGTGTTGTTCCCTGACACCTATGGACGGAACCAAAAAGTCCAGAACTCCAATTGGCGCCCAACGTGGGGCGACGTCATTCGGTACCGGTCCAAAAGCCTGAAGAGTTCGAGAAGCTTCGTGTGAAGATTCCTGAGGGAGGCGCCCCACTTCATCGATCCCGGCATATCGCAAAAGTGGCCCGAAGTTCTCTTCCACGAGGGTTCCCGTTCAGGACGGCTGCAGTGGGCCGTTGCCTTGACCGTCGCCCTGTCTTGGACCCGAGGTGCAGTCCTTAGTACAGCGAAATGTGACGGGTTTCTCCTTGGTGACGTCTTCAGTGCCTCAGTTAAGTATTTAGTGGTTGCTAGCTGGTTACTTCGTGAGGGTTGTTAAAATCCTTTTTGGTTCTTGGTTTGGTTTGGTTTCGTAAGATTATCACTGGTTGTTCTGGTTACGATAATCTTTTTGGTTTAGTTTGGGTATCGATACATCAGTTCGTTTTGGTAGGCCTAAGTTCTTGGTTCAGGTGCACATATTTGTTTCTTGTTTTATTTGTTCTGTGTTCCGGTCTGAAAAATGGTAAGTCGGAGAAACTGTATGTTGTCTTGTTTCGGTTGCAACAGTGACTCACGATTGGAGGACTCATGTCTGGTTCCTCCGATTGGGACTCCCCTATTTGACTTGTACTGTAAACATGGTGTGGGTCCTATATCTTATAATGAGCTGTGGGTCCGATACACTGAGAAAGATGGTGTCCTTAGTTGGCCATTGCATGGTAGTTTTGAACCCGAAATCCTTGACAATTTAGAAGCGAAATTGTTTAGGAAGAAAGCCCGGCCGGCAATGTTTGATTCTTTCCGTTACTGGCGAAAAGAATCCAAACAGAGAGAAATGAAAAGGTTAAAGAAAGAACAGAAAGAGCAAGAAGAGTTGACTCTAGAGCAAGCAACTAAGCAGCTGCAAGATAACGAGTGTGAGAAGGCCATAGAGGTGGCCATTAGAGAGCATAATTTAGCGATTGACAAGTGCTACCCTGCCTTGCCATAGAAAACAGCTAAGATACTAGAGGATTCCGAAAACGATCCTCTGCTGTCTTATCTGTTACGGTCACCTCCACCGTATGCACAAGGTGCTACGGCTCCACTTGTTCCGAATGTTCAATTGCCGGTTGCTGGACAACATGGTATTCCTGCTCCTGCCCCTCAGAATCAAGTTCTCGTACCTCCTGTGGTTAATGTGAATGTTTCTACGGCTCCTCCTCTTCCTGGGCTGCCGACTTCTATACCTGTATCTGTCTCGCTTACACCTACTGTTCCACAAACTATTTTTCTCGATACTCCTACTGTTCCGCTATCTGTTCCTACCTCTACTGTGTTCTCTACGTCTGCGAGTGTGTTGACTCCACTTTCTGTTCGTCGAAGAATCACTGATTCTGTTTCTAATATTCTGTCTCCTTTCTATAAAACTTTAATCAAGACTCCTACTTCTGACTCTGTTCAAAGGCGTAGTCAGGTTCCAAGTACTGAGGAACGGGGAATTTTAGATTCCACGGCTCTCAGATGGATTTCGAAGAGTAGGAGATATAGTACGAGGGATGTGCTAGAAACATTTATGCAGTGGAAGGAACCAACACAACGGTATGTCTTTGATGAGATGTGCTCGCTGTTACGTGAGGAGATAGAAGAAGATGATGTTGAATCAAATTTAGAGGACTTAATTAAGGTTCAGAAAGAGTTTGCTGCAGGAATGATAGTAGGCCAAAATATAGAAGAAGCGATGGAACTGATTTTAAGCTATAGGAATGATCCATCACTTCGTTCACCGAGAGATTTAGAGAAAAGCAAGACGAAGTTAAGTCGTCAATATCCAATGAGGGAGGTTCTTCCAATTTGGCGCGAAGCTGTGCAAGCTGACAATGTTCGTGGTATTGTAGCTGCTCCGGCGCAATTCCAAAGAGTGTGGATACACATTCCATGGAAGCGAGCCGAAGCAGTGAAGCAGGCCTTGCCAGATCCGCGTAAGAATCCTGCTGGATACTATAAGGAATTAACACAGACAGTTGAGGCTTGTATAATGAACTTAGCGGACATCGATATGTTATTTGGCAATGTAGTTCCACAACCAATTTGGGCTAAAATTCGTAGAGAGGATCATCAAGTTGCCTTAGGTGGTGATTGGGCAGCTATCACTGCAGCGGATGGTCAGCAAACAGGTGGTGCAAAACCCGAACCCCTAATTGCTAATCTTCCAGGTAGAATAATCGACTTAATGAAGACTCGGATGCCCGCATTGCGTGTTAATTGGGACAAGTTATCAGCATGCAGGCAGAAGAAAGACGAAAGTGTCTCCGACTTTTTCACCAGGTTCGAAGAGACTTTTGTAGATCATAGTGGTCAGGATATGAGCACAGAAGGAGGACAGAGACTGTTTGTCGATAAATTTGTGCATAATTTGTTACCTGAATTATGCAATAAATTAAAGGATTCAGAGAGTGCGTGGGCTGTTTCTACAACTGCGCAAATACTTGCAACTGCACAGTATTATGAAAATAGGGATAAAGAGGAAAAAGAGAAATCAGACAAGAAAACAAAAGATTTAAAAACTAAAGTTCTTTTGCAACAGGCGTATCCGCCTCGCATGAATCAGACCAATACGCAACAGGGCTCGTATCAAAGAACAGATTATAGTTCATCAAGACCTCAATATCAGTGGAACCAGTGTGCGTACTGTAAGAAAGAGGGTCACTACAAGAATGAATGTCCGATCTTAGCGCAAAATAATGCAGCAGCAGCCCAGAGAGGTCGTGGTGGTTTTGTGCAGAATTCTAGAGGCCGAGGGCGAGGTGCTATGCCTCCACAGACAAATGATCGTCCTTCCAATCACTTTGATCAACGAAATGGCCAGTCTACCCAGCAAAATAGATCTCAACAATATCTTGTTGAAGACTATTGTGAAGTGGATGAGGGATTTCAGCAAAATGGGTACTAGGACAGCCATGGACAGAGAGAGGGAGTAGTATCAGTTCCAGTGGATCAGAGTGGGCCTTATGTCGCAGTAGCAACATCAGGTGTAGTCGAACCGTTTCTGTTGGATACTGGTGCCGCAAAAAGTTCTATCATTCATGCGAAACTCCCTGGCGCACCTTTGTCCGGCTTAACAAATGTTTCTGTAGGTTTTTCAGGCACCCCTGTTTACAACCCCATATCTGGTCCTTTGTCTATTTCTGTTGGACCGTGTCAATTGAAAGCACCCCTGATTTTGACGACGGGTTGTAATGAAAATCTGCTTGGTTTAGACTTGTTAAAACGACTATATGCGACATTGTACTGTTCTCCGGAAGGAGTACAGCTTACATTGGGTAAAAGAATCACCTCTCCGATGTACTTGTCAATGGATGCGCTCCCGCCAGAGCTGCGTTCACTCCCTGATTCTCTTTGGGCAACTGGTCCTAATGATGTAGGCCTTTTAGAAATACCACCCTATGTAGTAACTTTGAAAGCAAATGTAAAATTTCCAAGAATTCCTCAATACAAAATATCTAGTGAAGGTGAGCGTGCACTTTTATTGATTGTGCAAGATTTGATTAAGAAAGGTGTGATTGAAGAAACTAGAGGAAATGTTTGTAACAGTCCTGTATTACCGATTTTGAAACGAACTGATCCTACAAAGCCTCCAGTGTATAGGTTTGTTATCGACCTCAGAGAAGTTAATAAGATTGTGGTCCCGCAATTTCCTGTGGTTCCAGACATCACCGCCTTGTTAACATTGATTCCTGCTACAGCCACTTGGTTTTCAGTCATCGACTTGAAGAATGCCTTTTTCAGCATTCCAATAGCCGAGGAAAGCAGAGATATTTTTGGTTTCTGTCTAGGAGGTCGAAGTTTCAGATTTAAACGCGCTCCACAAGGCTATTGTGAGAGCCCATCTATTTACAGTCAAGCATTAAAAAGCCAGTTAGATTCCTTTGTCCTTCCTCCAAGTTCTGCTCTAGTGCAGTATGTAGATGATCTTCTAGTGGCTGCCGATGACAAGGAAACTTGCAAAGCAGCCACGATCTCGTTATTACATCATTTGTCTAAATTGAATCACAAGGTATCACCTTCGAAAATGCAATACTGCTGCCAAGAAGTGACCTACCTAGGTCATCTCTTGTCAAAGGAGGGAAGGAAGTTGACCCCAGAGAGAATAAAAGCAATTACACAGATGAGTGTTCCCCGCACACAGAGAGACGTACGTGCCTTTCTAGGTATTACCTCTTACTGTAGGCAGTGGATCCCAAATTTTTCTCTTTTAGCAAAACCGTTGGTAGCTTTGACTGGGAAAAATGTTCCGAGTCCGGTGCCATGGTCTGATGAATGTCAGGAAAGTTTCACTGAATTACGAAAAGCATTGTGTTCAGCTCCTGTATTGGGTACACCTGATTACAGTAAGCCATTCACGCTCTACGTTCACGAGAGAGAAGGTTGCGCGTTGAGTGTTCTGACACAGAAGTTTGGTGATAAACAACGCCCTTGTGCGTATTTTTCATCAACATTAGATCCAGTAGCTAGAGCGTTGCCTAGTTGTTTGAGAGCTACAGCGGCAGCTGCGGCTTCCATTCGACAATCTGCTGGTTTGGTGATGAACAACATGCTAGTGGTCATGGTTCCTCATGCAGTGGATACACTCATGAACCGAACCAAGACGCAACACCTTACTAGTGCGAGACTATCTGGTTACGAGCTGACATTACTAGCGAGTCATATTCAGATCAAAAGATGTAATGTATTGAATCCAGCAACGCTGTTGCCGGCTAATCAAGAGTCGAGTGATTCCGAGCCACATGATTGTTGTTTTAGAACGGAGGAAGAGACAAAAGGACGTATTGACTTAAAGGACACTCCATTATCAGATCCAGATGGCACGCTGTATGTGGATGGGTCATGTTTTAAATTGGAGAATGGTGATGTGACTGCTGCTTACGCAGTAACGACTTTGAAGACGATTGTGGAAACTGCAAGAGTGAGTCAGAATTCTGCCCAAGCTGCAGAATTAATAGCTCTAACGAGAGTGTGTGTTTTAGCTAAGGGAAAGAGAGTGAATGTTTTTACAGATAGTCAGTACGCATTTGGCGTGGCCCATAGTTTTGGCCGTCTGTGGAGAGAAAGAGGTTTCATTACGTCCCATGGGACTAAGATTCAACATGGTCAGCTAGTTAACGACTTGTTGGAATCTCTAACCTTGCCGACTGAAGTTGCGATTGTAAAGTGCAGTGCTCATAGAGCAATCACGGATGATGTTGGTCGTGGGAATGCTTTTGCTGATGAAACTGCTAAACAGACAGCTAGAGACATGATGAGCAGAATGTATGTTGCTACGTCTGCAAGATGGATTGCTGAGTCTGGAATGTGTGAGGATACAATGGAAAGTGTGAAAGAGATTCAGAAAGAGGCAACTGAGGAGGAAAAACGTGTATGGAGAGAAAGTACTGGCAAGTTGGATTCGAATGGGTGTTGGATTGATTTGACAGAACAGCAGCGTTGGATGTGGCCTGATGCGTATGTGCTTGCAGTGGTGACAATGGCGCATGGAGTAGCGCATATAAGTTCTAAAGGAATCTGTAAGATGTTGGCTCCGGTCTGGAAGAATGATGGGATCAGTAAGTGTGCAGAGAGAGTGGTGAAAAATTGCATGGTATGCCTGATGCATAATCCTGGCAAGGGAACTCCAACTCCTGCTGGTCACTTCGCTCCTCCTTCCTGCCCCTTTGAAGTGATTCAGTTAGACTTCATTCACATGGATCGCTGTAATAATCTGAAATACGTCCTGGTGGTAGTCTGTGCTTTTTCCAGGTGGATCGAAGCATACCCACTAAAGGACAATACTGCCCTATCAACTGCCAAAATTCTTCTCAAAGAATATTTCCCTAGATTCGGTATGCCACGGATTGTATGGTCAGATAACGGAAGTGAGTTTATAGGGAAAGTTATGCAGAGTGTGTGTGCCGGCCTGGGTCTGAAACAGAAGTTCCACAGTGCGAACCATCCCCAGTCTGCTGGTTTAGTGGAGGGTTACAATGGCACCCTCAAACTAAAACTAGCTAAAATACAAGCATCCACAGGTTTACCCTGGCCAGACGCACTTCCTTTGGCTTTGTTATCAACGAGAGCAACTGTACATTCTAGAGTAGGGCTTAGCCCCTACGAGATCGTCTTTGGCCGCCCGGCAAATATTTGGGGTGTGCCGAGGCCTAAGGAGTTTTGTTCTCTAGAATATCCTATGTTGATAGACTACCTTTACGACTTGACTGCTAAATTGAGTCTTATTCACCAACAGGTTTTCGATGCATTGCCAAAGCCTCCGGAGAGTCCAGGGCATCAGCTGAAACCCGGCGATCAAGTGGTAATAAGAAATTTCGCGAGGACGAAGAACCTTCAGCCCAGATACATCGGCCCCTTCCAGGTCCTGCTTGTGACAAGAACCGCAGTTCGTGTAGTTGGTCGCAAGCATTGGGTGCACGCATCTCACGTCAAGCGTGTACCTTTGCCACTTCCTTACGACGACTGGGTGAAGAAGGGAATTGGTGCCTCCGAATTTGAACGCACGTCAAAGTTCATCCCTTTCAGCGATGCCGAATTGATCACCGACACTCCAAACTCTGACTCTCCTCCTGAAAAGACTCCTTTAAACTCTGAACATTTGTCCCCTGCATCAGAAAAAACTCTGTCATCTGCGAACTTGAACACTGCAACAGCTACCAGTGATACACTATTTGCCGATCAAACAGTACCTGCGAAGCAAAGATACAATTTACGACCTCCTAATATGGACAAATAAAGCAGGTAACTGCCCATTGTGATATTTTGAAATTTCGAACTTTTGCCTTCAGCCAGGAAGTTTGCTATTGCTTATTGTTTTTAAAATTGCCTTGCCGTCTGGGTAGCCGTAGGGTCGTGGCTGTGTGCCTAGTTGAATCTGCGGGGGTCTGACACAAGGTCGATCTTTCTGTTGGTTCTGGGAACTCCCAGGGCTGATAGAGGCATTTTCACCTACGTACACATCATCAGTGGTCGCGAGCGGATTGTAGAAGATGGAGCTTCCTGCGCTGCAACGGGAAAATGTGATTTATGTTCGCAGAAACAGACTTTATAGAATTCTTCACAGCAAATGTTTTTTAATACAATGTGCCATTACATTTTTGATTGTTTTGATAACGTTGGTGGGTGGAATCGTTTTCGGTATGAGTTTGATTTTTGTGCCAGTAACTACAGTACCTCCCCTTGATCCTGTTACTTCTACTGTTTCCTCTATACACTCTTTTCACTCATTTCCTGAACATGAGCAAGCCCGACGCTCAGAATTCAATAACAACACTTTTGTACAGCTCTTGCATCAACACCAACTGGTAGTTAACACTACAGACTGCTGGGTGTGTGGCTTGATACCCCACACTATGGATAAAGGTATTCCCTATCTGGTTTTGCCTTTCAGCTACAATGGATCATTTCAGGCCCTTCAAACCATCTTTGCTTATGCCCTTGAAACCTATCCTCCACGTCCACCACGTTCCACTAAATATAACTCTGCCAACAAAGCTTTAGTTCAGGGAATTATTGACATGATCAAGGACGTCAATAATACTCCATCATACCCTAGAGACGAATTGCGAGTATATTTGAGTTGGAATTCTTCAGAGTATCGCCTTAGTTTGGGAGAAAGCAAGCGTAAAAGCTCAACTCCAATCTGGGTCGTACCTCACCGAGGTCAGGTCTGTTTGCAAGGTAATGGAAGAAATCCGAGAGCTCAGCTAGGGAGGAGTGAGTGCGTAGAGACTTATGTGTTTCCGGCTAACTCTTCCCCTGCCTTTCTTACTGCTAGGGGTACCTACTTCATCTGTCGAGACAGAGCTTATACATGGTTGCCTGCCGACTTTTCAGGTTCATGTTATATTGCTCGATTGTTGCCTCCAACATACACTGCTTCACCTGATTATCACAAGACCAGAGTAGCGAGAGGTGTCTTCAGCAAAGAAGATACTGCTGGTCAGGAAGCTGGAGACTTCTTCAAAGGTTTCCTTCCGTTCTGGGGGCCTATGGCCAATAGTAGAAACATACGTCAGCTAACACGGGTAGTTGAATCTACTATTACCGAAACTGCTGGTGCCCTTAGCAATTTGACAGCTGAGCTTCAGGCGGATAGACTCATGACGTTGCAGAACCGTATGGTTCTAGACGTTATACTTGCAGATCGAGGTGGGGTATGCAGAATGATCCAATCGAGCTGCTGTGTCTTTATTCCTAATAATGCTCCAACAGTCTACGAGGCGATCTCTAAGCTACACAAGATTTCCGACTCTATACACGTAGACCAGGGAAACTGGTCCTTCATGGAGTGGTTTTGGACTCTGATCTCAGCGTGGGGATGGAAGGTTCTAATGGTCATTGGTGTCATCTTAGTATTCCTATTCTCATGCTGCCTGATTATCCAGTGTGGTCCTGCTCTGTGTAATCTCTGTGCTGCAACTTGTTTTAGGAAACCACCTGCGTTTGGAGAAAAGCCACGAGAAAGGATGATGATACAACAGCATGTCACTGACCTGATGAGCATAGAATTAGATTCTGACATAGACTGAGTAATTGCCTATGTAAGGGCAAAAGGAGGGCTGAGGTTCCGTGACGATTTGAACCCGTGTTTTCAATATTGTCGGAAATACATAATATTGGTATCAGCGAACCGCAAATGATCCATTTAGCATATCCTGGTGTTTTCGCTATGCTACGAGCAAGAGCACTCCTGTTATGAACACATTTCTGATCTACCCACGGCATCCATCTTAGATCATGGCAGCCATCTTGTGTTTCTTGCCCTCACATACGCAATAACCTCTGATCACTTCATTTCGATTAAGGACACGTAGCCTTAGCCGGAGATTCACCTCTTTCATGACACGTGCACCTTAAACCAGATCACGCTGTAGCTGCATGACTTGACAAAGGCTGCCTCCTCTGCCCGAGGCCAGTCCTGCTAAACTGGTCTTCGTATCCATTGTCCTGATCACGATTAGGCGGCCGAAGCCGGTAGCCTTGCCCATTTACAACCTACAAACATCTCTTATCCCGCTTTCCTATCTTCCACACCTGGCTCCGTTCCTTTCTTTCTGAATCTTTATTAGGGGGAGGTAACAAAATTTACGATGAGGCGGTCCGGCTCTTGAATGCAATATTGACAAGGGATTGTGATGAACTAGTGGGAACCCCTCTTCGTAGATGTTTGGTATCAGATTTTATCGACGGTTCCTGTGTAACGCCAAATATTTATTGTTTTAGACACAAAGGTTTTTAGAATGTATTACATGTAAAGAATTCGCCCCCAGCTTAAAATTTAGTATATAAGGAGCAACCCTCTTTGTACAATTTGAACAGGCTCCTAGAATCTGCCCATGTGTGGTTTCTGTGACTTCTGTGTCCCTGCAGTAATAAACCTTTGGTCTTTGACGCCACCATCGAGAAGCCCGTGTTTCTGTTCATTTGCGCACCAAGGCAGGTGGAACTCCGGGGTCTTTGGGTGTTGTTCCCTGACACCTCTGGACGGAACCAAAAAGTCCAGAACTCCACAACCCTCAGAGTTATTGCGTTGCCAGCCTAATGCCCACTTTATCTAACTTTGGTGCCATCCGGGAGGGAGGAGAAGTGGTACCCACCAGCACAGGCCACCTTACACACCACAAACCCGGAGGGGGTGGTGGAGTCCGCATCTATGCCGCCAAAAAAGGCACCAAACAAAGTCTCCAATTTCTTAACTACTGCTGAGAAACGGCAGGCATCAGAGCACACCGATCCCACAGCAAATATGGCTCTCTCAAAAGAAGACATGCTAGCATCTTAAAGGGATTTTAAAACTGAACTGCGTGCAGGATATTAAAGACTCCATCGACCACCTTAAGGCAGACTTAAATGATTGCCTGGCCGCTCTCCAGCAGGATGTTGATTCAATGGGCATGAGAGTGATAGATCTGGAAACGCACACCCAGGAAATGGAGAGGAGAACCACAGACACGCAAGAAAGGTTTGTAAGCCCATCTGAAAGCCATAGATTTAGAGAACAGGGTGCGAAAAGACACCATTCGGGTCCGGAACCTGGAAGAGGGTGCAGAAGGATCAGACCTCGAAGCCTTTCTGGAGGGCCTTTTCGCAGAGATCGTGAGCCCAAAGACAGTCAAGACCAAGCTAGACCGGGTCCACCGAGCGGGGGGACCATCGACTGGGGACCGGCGGCGAACTAGAGACATTTTTGCAAAGTTCCACTCCTTCAAGGTGAAAGAAATGGTTCTAGAAGCTGCTAGAGGGAAAGCCGACATCTCGTTCCAAGGACACAAGTGCAGTATTTATCAAGATCTGGCACCCGCAACCTTGGTGCGCCGACAACAAAATAGAACCCTTACGAGGAAACTGCTTGAAGAGCGTATAAGATGTAGATGGACATACCCATTTGGTCTGAGTTTTGAAGACTCTAACAAGATGAGACCCATCACCGAGCTGGCGGAGGGGCTGAAACTGATGGGACTACCTCTTGCTGAGACCGAGACAACACAGGGCAGGCCGCAAAGACATGAACAAAGTGACACGCCAACAACACAATGGACCACTAGTACCAAGGGAGGACATACGTGATGGCCTAAAGATGGGAACCAACCTCAGGAACTCACAGAGGGTTAACAACATCCTGCCGTCACAAGAGCAACATAGACATGTTCAGCTATGACACACCCCGGATCTAAAGGCACCAACCACTGAATGCTACAAGATCACACTGGACCTTCTCCCCACCAATATCCTCATAAAGGCGAACACTCTGATCGTTTAATGCAAATGAGGAACGGACGCTAGGGATCCTCAGTTACGACGTACAGGACAGTTCTGTGTGGTCGACAATTGTCTGAGATGTGCAGACTCCTACATATCTGGAGACCTGATCTGACTAGCTACGCCCAACCATTGACGGATTTACTATGCAGGAATATTTGCTATCTCCGAGAGGGGCGCGGAGGGGAAATCCGGCTGCACCATACGCCAACAAGGCCAAGTGGGGGAGCACACCCGTGGTCGGAGAGCTGTCATCATTGCGACATCAATGGGCGTTTGAATTATTGGTAATGTTGGTCTTTGTTTCCTTTTTTGTTTGTTGGGAGGGGGAGGTGTTTTGGGGACTTTGACCGCAGAACACACACACCACGTCCAGCACATTGGGGTAGACTCCTGATACCGGCAGGGGGGCAATAGTCAGGAGGATCGGACATTGGAGGCCCGGAGGTAGGGTGAGGTGTACTAAAGGGCAGGTGGTCTTATGAATAGGGTCATCGAATGTTAGAGTCCTCAGCTCCCCACAGAAGCAACAAAAACCCCGGTAATATCTTACAGACTGTAGGAGAGCAGGGTCTGCTTCCTATGGTCACCCCCACTTTTTGCTGTGATTTTCTGTTTTTTCTACTTTAGTGTGGCTGTGGGCCTGCTAATCAGTCCCACAGCCCAGCTGTTCTCTCTCTAAATTGATACCATGTACTTTAGGTACATACCGGATTGGATATTGGGTCACCTTTGTGAGCCCCTGTATAGTGTACCCAGGGCATAGGTGCATCCAAGACCTACCAGGGGCTGCAGCATGTATTATGCCACCCCTGGCTGGCCCTCTAAACTGACACCACAGGATGATCACTCAGCTTGGGTAAGGTGGTGTAATCACCCCTTACTTAGATATAGTATATCTATATCTACCTTATATACAGACACATAGTAACCTATAAGTCACTCCTATGGCAGGCCTTAACTTTCCTGGAGGCAGAGTGCTTGGTTTTATGTGCGAGGGTGCCCTAGCATGAGCTGAGCCCCTCTGCAACTTTCAGAACCCTCTCCTTATAGCTGTTCTATGATATAGCCATACCATATACTCTTAAGTGCATTATAATCCTCGCGGTTATTGCTAACTTTGGTTTGGCTTTATCAAAACATGCCGTTTAAGGTGTCAAACACTTTGGAATACTACCCCCCTCCCCATCAGTCCTGGCAGCTGGGGTAGAAGACATGTAGTTATTGTTAACCCTGGTTAAAGTAAAACAGAACCTCAGCATCACAAAATGGATGCTGCTGCCACAGACACGAGTCTGACCTCCTGTTGCTGGGGGAAACTCCAGCAAGGGCGGCCTAGGGCGGCCTGGACAATAGGTTTCCTGTCCAGGGAGGTGCCAGCACCTCCCCATACAGGGTTTTGTGTATTGGGGCAGGGAGGGCTGCAGCAACAGATGCTGTTTGAGACACTGCCTGGGGCACACAAGGTGCTCCATGCATAGCCTGGTTTAAACCAGTTGCTGGGGAACTCCAGGCCCACTCTGGAGTGAAACTGGACAAAGAGAAAGGGGTGTAACCACCCCCTTCCCAGGTCCACCCATAGGAGGAACCTAGCAGGTAATCAAGCCCCTTTTCTTAGTATAAGTATAGGAGCTGTGTCTCCGGGACTTTATATAATTGTGGAACAAAATTTTGATACAGAACTCTTGGACCTTCGACGTTCTATTTCGACTAGAAGACTGAAGACATCTCCCTTGTGGTCAAGGAGTGACCACCCTGTGCAAACAGGCACCACCAGTAACTTGACGGTCTGCTTTGTCGATGCTCCTGCCGGAACCCGAAGACTCAGCGACACAGGAACTGGACTTTCAGACTTCTCTGACTCCGATCCACATCCACAGCAAAGCTGAGACCTGTGGCGGACACGAGAGATGTGGGACTAGACACCCTGGACATCCTGCATTTTGTTAACTGTATCGGCTCCTGAGGTAACTTGCAGTTGTGCATTGGGGTTCGAAAAGCCCCAGACCTGAGTGCCATTTGCACCAAAGCTCAGCCTCCAAACTCCATGAGTGCCGTGTGGGCCCTGCTCCTGCATTTCAGCTTGACGCATTTTTCCGGTGTCTAGCCTACTGGCAAGTTAGCCCTCTGAAGATTTTCTTTTGAATCCAAACTGTTTTCCTGGTTGCTCCAGGCTTGCTCCAGCTTCCCTGCAAAGGGGAAGCTACCCAGACCTTGCTAGTCTGCACCGAAGCCAATCTTCACTTCCTGCGTGGGTTGCGTTTGCCAAGTCTTGTTGGGTCCAATCTGGATACCGACACGGCAGTCAACTAAATCCTTTATGCGACAGCTTGAATCCAGTTCCTGGTTGTCGTCAACATCTCCTGGTCCTTGTGGCGTCAGAGACAAGCTTCACCTCTTCACCTGAAATCATCTCGACATCGCCTGGTTCCTTCCTGGTCACTGGCGAGCGACCCAGACTCTGTCCCCTCTGCTTTCAGGTTCTGCAGTTCCTCGATCCACCCTTGGATCCACCAGGACACTTTTCCTCTGGTCGCCTGCAGCATTTCTTTGCAGATCTCTATAGCAATCATTGACGAAACCCGACACCAAAAGGCACCAATGCACCAGGCTTCCCTGGGTGAGGTAACACGAGTACTTCGGTGCTACCATGGGTCTTGACTCTCGAAGTATCCTAACCTAAAGGGGTTTTGTCGTAGTCCATCCGGAAGTGCCCTAAAACTGTACCTTTGTAACTTTTACATTCCCATTATAAGTCAACGGTAACTCGCGACTGTGTTTAGACACTGCACGCGTCTCCAGTGGGTCTCCTACTTCCTAACCTTTGGTTGTTTAGTGTAGCCCCAGCGATTCCCTAAGCCCTAGGCCTACTTACTATTTCTGTCGTGGTTCTCATACCACTATTTTATTGTATGGTTTGTGAGGCCCCTCGAGGATTACTGTATATTGCGCAACTTTTCGTATGCTAATTAGGCATCTTGTGATGTACTTTGTCCTCTGACCTCATAAAGAGTGCAGAGGGGTTGTGTTAGAAATAAATACATATATATTTGATATATACCTTGTGTGGTGTCCTTTCATTTGGTATTCAAGGGATTATTATTGGTAAAACAACTGGCTTCACATTCTCTCTGAAGTTTTAGCCTAAGACTGCTGGTCCATGCTACCACTAGGATAGCTTGTCTATAAGTTGGCCTTTACAACCACCATCAATAAGGGTCGATTAGACTGGTGCAAGGTGCCCACTAGAATAATGGACACCATATGCCAGGCTAACTTCTCACATTGGTGTGCAGCGGATGGGATAAGAGCTTGCTGTTGTTTTACCATATAATCTTAAAATATCATATGAAAGATCACATTAAGGTACCTGTAGGTACATATAAATCAAGTTCTTATAATACGTTAAGTTCTACTGAACTTAGCAGTTGTAGGTGGAAGGGCTTAGCTCACCCTGACTACAACTCTAGAGAGGTTCTAGTAGATAACATTTAGTGTAGGTAGGTGCACACACCACACCTCACTATAAAATTGGAGCACTGATGATGATGTGGATGATAACCAGGTAAAATTCAGGGTACCCTGCATGGGACTGAGAATGGTAGGAACCAAACCAGACCCCCAAGTCAGCCTAATATTTAGCACAGATGAAGAAGGTCACTCTCCAGTGGATCTGACCTCTCTGATGTCTCAGTAGGGTCCCATGCCTCAGCTCTGGCAATAATGTATTCACCCCAGAGAAGAGAGCATAAGACTAGGATGAGGGAATCCAAGCTTAGAATCAAGAGGCAAGAAGTTGCCCTTGGAAAAGAGACCCAGGCTCTTGAGAGAGAGAGAGAAAATTGTGTGGACTAGAGTCCACTGGTGGCAGCATAATTCATAGAGATAGGGAAAGGTCTCATGACCATAAAAACCTAAATAAGATTGTCCCTCCCTACAGGAGTGGGGATGACATCCACAAGTGGATAACTTCTTTGGAGAGGGCCTGCAGAGTACAGCAGGTACCCCAGAGTCAGTGGGCAGCAATCTTATGGCTCTCCTTTTCAGATAAACGGAGAGACAAGCTCCTCTCAGTTAATGATGAGGATGCTAACAACTACACTGTCCGGAAGAGTGCTCTGATAGATGGGTTTGGCTTAACCACTGAACAGTATAGGTTGCTGTTCAGAGACACCCAGAAGACACAGACTCAGGACTGGACTGACTTGGTAGATTGTGCTACTAAGGCTTCGGAAGGCTGGTTACTGGGCAGTAAAGTAAGTGACTATACAGGATTGTATAACCTTATTATGAGAGAACAGATACTTAATAATTGTCAGAACCAATTATTGCATCAACACCTGATTGACTCTGATTTGACCTCTCCCCAAGAATTGGGTAAGAAGGCAGACAAATGGGCCAGAACCAGGGTGAAGCAGAAGGTACAGAACCAAGGTGGTGATCAGAAGAAGCAAGGCCAAAAGGGTGGGGAGAAAGCAAAAGACCCGAAGTCTTCGCCAGGTCCCCAAAAAGCTTCTAATGAGGGAGGTTCCAAGAAATCCAAAAAGAAAGAGGGTCCAAAGAAACCATGGTGCCACTTTTGTAAGGTTAATACTCACTGGTCCAGTGATTGCACCAAGAAGGAGACAGCTCCAGCCACCATTGCCCCTAAGGCAACTGTTCCTCCTAGTACGGCTAATAGTGTTGGTTCTCAACAGAGGGTTGTAGTAGGGTTGATCCTGGGAACTGAGGTGGATTCTGGCCTAGTGAGAATGCCAACTCAAGCTGTTCTTGTCTGTGATGTGGAAATGGCTATGTCCTCTATTGTGAGCCCCAGTAACTTGGGCAAGTACAGACAGACTCCTTTAATTAATAACAAAGTGGCTCAGGCCTACAGGGACACATGTGCTAGTCTCACAATGGTGACACCCAGCTTTGTGGACCCTGGCCAGATCATACTAGGTGATAAGTACCTAGTGACCAATGCAAGCAATGTCTCTACCACCCATAGTATGCCAATTGTGAATTTCTCCTGGGGAGGGGTAACTGGCCTCAAAAGGGTTGCTGTTAGTTCAGACCTCCCTGTAGAATGTTTGCTTGGCAATGGCCTAGAAACTTCAGTCTGGTCTGAAGTGTAGTATAGGACTCATGCAGAGATGTTAGGTGTATCAGCACATGTCCTTGCTGTGACCAGGTCACAGGTCAAAAATTGCAACACTGGACAGGCCCTGGATACTGAAATTATGGACCAGTTGCCTACCAGGAGGAGAAGCAGTAGGTTTAAGGCAGTGCCTTCCCCCTTGCCTCAGAGTGAGGATCAGCCTTCCAAGGAAGCCGATTGTGAAACCCAAGAAGGAACTGTCCTAGAAGAGCTTGAGCCTGATCAGGTTGTGCTTCTTGGGACAAGGGGACCTCAAGGGCAGATCTGAGGCAGGTGCAGTTGGACTGCCCTTCTCTTGAACCCCTCAGACAGCAAGCTGCTGCTGAGGCTGCTGGGAATGCTAATGGAACCCATAGACTGTATTGGGATGAAGGGCTCCTGTATTCAGAGGCTAGAGACCCCAAACCTGGTGCTTCCAGGAGGTTGGTCATACCTTTGGCATTCAGGGGCTTCCTTCTTACATTAGCCCATTATATTTCCCTTACAGGACATCTTGGCCAGAACAAGACTTGGGACAGGCTTGTCCCTCACTTTCACTGGCCTCACATGTCAGACGATACCAAGGAGTTTTGCCACTCCTGTGTCACCTGCCAAGCCAGTGGCAAATCAGGTGGCACCACAAAGGCCCCCCTAATACCACTACCTGTGGTGGGGGTTCCCTTTGAAAGAGTTGGGATAGACATTGTTGGACCAATGGATCCCCAAACAGCCTCTGAGCACAGGTTTATTCTGGTGGTAGTGGATCAAGCCACCAGATACCCAAAAGCTATTCCCCTAAGGACCACAACAGCGCCTGTTGTGGCAAGAGCCCTCCTGGGAGTTTTCTCAATAGTGGGCTTTCCAAAGGAGGTTGTCTCAGACAGAGGTGCAAACTTTATGTCTGGGTATCTGACTGCTATGTGGAAAGAGTGTGGAGTGAACTACAAGTTCACCACGCCCTACCGTCCACAGTGCAATGGTCTAGTTGTGAGATTAAACAAGACCTTAAAGGGCATGATTAAGGGATTCCCTGAAAAGCTTAGGCGGAGATAGGACATCCTGCTGCCCTGCCATTTTTTGCTTACAGAGAGGTCCCACAGACGGGAGTTGGCTACAGCCCTTTTGAACTTCTGTTTGGGCACCCTGTAAGAGGACCCCTTTGTCTGGTGAAGGAAGGATGGGAGTTACCTCTCAAAGCTCCAAAGCAAGACATTGTGGATTATGTACTTGGTCTCCGCTCCAAGATGGCTGAATATAAGAAAATGCATCTAAAAACATTGAGGCTAGCCAGGAACTACAAAAAGCCTGGCATGACCAGAAGGATGTGCTGACTGTTTAAAAGCCAGGGCAGAAAGTGTGGGTGTTGGAGCCAGTGGCCCCATCAGCTCTCCAAGACAAATGGTCTGGGCCCCACACTAATGTTGAACGGAAGGGAGAGGTAACCTATTTGGTTGTTCTTGGAACTCCCAGGAGCCCCCACAGGGTGCTTCATGTTAACAGACTGAAACCATATGTTGACAGGGGTGACATGGGCTTGCTCATGGCTACTGATGAAGGACAGGAGGAAGAGAGTGACCCTCTCCCAGACCTGCTCTCTCAGAACCCTGACGATGGGTCAGTTGATGGTGTAGCCTTGGCAGGCAGCCTCACTGATCAGCAGCAGAGGGACTGCAGACAAGTTCTGTAGACCTATAGACATATGTTTTCACTGACTCCAAGTCAGACTAGGTGATGCACCCATGAGGTGGACACTGGGGACAGTCTGCCTGTTAAAAGTAAGATTTACAGGCAACCTGATCATGTCAGGGACTGTTTCAGGACAGAGGTCCAAAAGATGATGAAGCTGGGAGTCATTGAGCCCTCAGAGAGCCCTTGGGCCAGTCCTGTAGTCCTAGTGCCTAAAGCTCACACCCAAGATGGTAAGAGAGAGATGAGGTTTTGCGTGGATTACAGAGGTCTCAATGCTGTCAGTAGGACAGATGCCCACCCAATACCACGAGCAGATGAGTTCGTTGACAGATTGGCTTCGGCCAAGTTTTTGAGTACATTTGACTTGACAGCTGGCTACTGGCAGATCAGACTAGCTGATGATGCAAAAGCAAAAACAGCATTTTCAACCCCAGGAGGTCATTATCAATTTGTGGTAATGCCCTTTGGGCTGAAGAAGGCACCTGCCACATTCAAAAGGTTGGTGAACCAAGTCCTCTCAGGTCTGGGTGACTACTGTGCAGCTTATCTTGATGATATTGCTGACTTTAGCTCAACTTGGGAAGACCACCTGATCCACCAGAAGAATGTTTTGGAGGCCCTGCAAAAGGTAGGCCTAACTATCAAGGCTACCAAGTGCGAGATAGGGCAGAGTAAGGTTGTGTACCTGGGCCACCTTGTAGGTGGGGGTCACGTTCAACCATGGGAGAGCAAGATCCAGACCATAAAGTACTGGACTGCTCCCATCCCCCAGATACAGATCAGAACTTTCTTGGGCCTGACTGGGTACTACAGAAAGTTTGTTAAGAACTATGGGTCCATTGTGACCCCTCTTAATGACTTGACTTCCAAGAAAATGCCAAAGAAAGTTAAGTGGACAGTAAGCTATCAAAAGGCATTTGATGACCTGAAGCAGGCCATGTGCACTGCACCTATTCTGCAAAGTCCAAACTACTCCAAGGAATTCATTGTTCAATCAAATGCTTCTGAGTTGGGTGTAGGAGCTGTTCTTTCACAACTGAATAACAATGGTCAAGACCAGCCAATAGCTTTTATTAGCAGAAGGCTGACCCCTAGAGAGAAACGTTGGTCAGCTATTGAGAGGGAGGCCTTTGCTGTGGTTTGGGTACAGAAGAAGCTGAGGCCATACTTGTTTGGTGTCACTTCAAGATTCAGACAGACCATCAGCCCCTATTGTGGCTAAATCAGATGAAGGGTGAAAATCCCAAACTGCTTAGGTTGTCCATTTCTCTACAGGGGATGGGCTTTCAGTGGAACATAGACCTGGGACTGACCATGCCAATGCAGATGGACTCTCCAGATATTTCCACTTAGAACATGAAGACTCAACTGGTCAAGGTTAATTTAATGTCCCTACGTTTGGAGGGGGGTTCTGTAGGAGAGTAGGGCCTGCTTTCTATGGTCACCCCCACTTTTTGCGGTGATTTTCAGGTTTTCCGACTTTAGAGTGGCTGTGGGCCTGCTAATCAGACCCACAGCCCAGCTGTTCTCTCTCTAAATTGATACCATGTACTTTAGGTACATACCAGATTGGATATTGGGTCACCTTTGTGAGCCCCTGTATAGTGTGGATGGACCACTCAACCCCTGCGCACTGTTGCTGCTAGTGGATCACACTAGAAATATCATCATTCTGAATTTTTCATCCTAGTTTTAACAATTATAGTTTTCACATAACCAATTTCACCATTGTTATTTGACAGTGTGATATTTTTAATCATCAGTTCATTTTCAATAAATTTCAACATATATTCAAAAATCAAAACATTTCAAAATATTTCACTATATCAACAAAGTCTTTCTTGACATCGTATAGTTGATGTAGCCCGATGCATTTCGAGTCCTAGTTGGACTCTTCTTCAGGGGCCTGTAAATATGAACATCTAATGTCAACAATTTCATAATATTATACATTTTTCATCAGATTCAAGTTTCAAAAACGTACGGATGCACAAAACAACAAACAATCACTTTACATTTCATATAGAGGTATAATGACTACATCATGCACTGATAAACCTGAAAACTCCACCACCTCACCTCAAGAGTGAATGTGTTAACAACAGAACCAAGAAGTTGGAATTCCTGCAAACACAAAATGACTGCTAAATTCATTTACCAACACCCTGAAACCAATGAGCCACCTAACGAAGCTTCCTCTTACCTCGATTCTTTTTAATTGGAAACCACCGCGTTTCCGTATCTATTCAAAGTTGCCACCTGCAACAAATGTGAAACCATCCTTAGCTTCGTGTTGCTGGTACAATACATTGCTACCGCTATCCCTCCCGGACGCCACTTCTTACCTTAAAGCTAATCACCAGCTCCTTCGTATACTTCCTGCCGATTTCAAACTCAACACCGGGCTCTCCGGGTTTAAAACGCGTTTTTCTCTGAGTAAACTAACAACAGTAAAAACGGACTAGACCGAGTCCCTGGGGCGCGCCATTTTAGTGCAGTCTCAAAAACGAAACAGAGATACACCTCCTAGCCGATGGACCAAAAACGCTCGAAACAAACGTGGGATTAATGAAAAGTTGCAATAAAGATCATGGGTTCACAGCAGTGAACACAAACTGAACGAGGTTGCTGAATCCGCCCTAACAAGGTTTATCAGTGCATGATGTAGTCATTATACCTCTATATGAAATGTAAAGTGATTGTTTGTTGTTTTGTGCATCCGTACGTTTTTGAAACTTGAATCTGATGAAAAATGTATAATATTATGAAATTGTTGACATTAGATGTTCATATTTACAGGCCCCTGAGGAAGAGTCCAACTAGGACTCGAAATGCATCAGGCTACATCAACTATACGATGTCAAGAAAGACTTTGTTGATATAGTGAAATATTTTGAAATGTTTTGATTTTTGAATATATGTTGAAATTTATTGAAAATGAACTGATGATTAAAAATATCACACTGTCAAATAACAATGGTGAAATTGGTTATGTGAAAACTATAATTGTTAAAACTAGGATGAAAAATTCAGAATGATGATATTTCTAGTGTGATCCACTAGCAGCAACAGTGCGCAGGGGTTGAGTGGTCCATCCACTCTAGTTAGGTTGTTAGTTTTGCAGGCACGGAAGGAGGACAAACGTGCCACCGCTGCAGCACGCATGTGTTAAACAAAGAGGATTAAAATAATATTTTCGTTAAAAGAAGGAGTGCCTTCCACTTTATTATCTCATTTTGTCACGTTGTCCAAACGGAAAGAGCACCCACTGAAATAAAAATGTCGTTTGACCAAATATCAAGTCTCACAGATGAGAGAGCAAAAACATTGGCATACACAGCCGAGCAAGCAACAGATATCTATTCATTGATTCAAGAAGTAAAAACTTCGGATGCCCAGGGCAACACGATAGTACAACAATTGAAGCAATTACAATTTCTAGCCAAAAGAGAAGTAAGTCAAAAACTCCATGCATCGACCCTGGTACAGTACCACAAAGAAAAAAGGATCCCACGAGGATTGCGAATGTCTATCAAACCAATGCTCTACAGGTTTCATTTAAACAAAGATTTTATGGAAAAATGGTATCGAATATTAAATAAGTGTTCTTTAGATTTAATATTGTTACTGGTTGAGGAATTGGCTAGAGTCATTGCAGACCTGACTCGTGAAATTGATGAGATCAAACAAAATCTAGAGGGAAGGATGCAAAAGGAAGATTGGGATAAAACTCTAAATGATATTAACATCACGTTGGAAAAATATACCAAGGAAATTCAAGAAGGTAAATTAAGAAAATTCAAAAGGGACACGCTTGATTACAAGCTTAATGAAGTATACTCTTGGGCTGAAGTATATGCCCAGAGGAGAGCTTATCAACCTAGGAAAAAACCAACTACTACTTCAGAGGAAAGCCTAGTCTCAGATACGGATTTAAGTGCTTCCAGACCGTCAGCACAAACACAAATTGGAGAGGCATCCGGTTCCAATGAACAGATAGAACCAGATCAAACAGCAACTACATCAAAGCCGTCTTCTTTTCCCCAGGCAGGGGATTTAACTCAACCACCAGGAAAACCAAAACAAAAACAAGGAGAAGTCAGAGAAGGAGCAAGAACAAGGAGCACCAGGTAAACTTGGTGATGAATATTTCCAAAACAGAGTTAACATCTGATGAACTTCAAGTGTTAAATAGAGGATTAGGTTTTGTCCCGACCTACGACACAAATATTTTGGAATGTGAAATAGCATTGTTCAAATGTATGAGAGTGTTAAGACTCAGGCATTTCTTTACAAATGTGGTTCCCACACAAGAAGTCAAAGAGCCTACTGAATTTATGGAATTCAAAGTCAAATCCAAATATCAATCACCAGTTTCACACAAAATTTTGGATGCATTTGAAAAATCAGTGAGGAATGATCTAGAGAAATTGAGTTTTCAAAGATCTAAAACGAAGAATCTATCTGTTTATGAAAGGAACATCTTGAAAAAACTTCAAATGAATGAGAATATTCATATTCAAAAGGCTGACAAAGGAGGAGCAATAATTGTGATGGACAAGGAATTTTATGTGGCTAAAGTCAACGAACACGTGTCAGATGAGTCAATATATCTGGAACTAGATAAAGACCCCATCTATGATTTGGAAGTAACCCTAAAAATCATCTTGGATAAAGCTTGTGAACTTGGTCACATCTCAATGGCTACGAAACAATTCCTCTCGGTACAGTACCCCAGGCGACCCCGCCTTTATATGTTGCCCAAAGTTCATAAAGACAAATTGAACCCTCCTATGAGGCCCATCGTCACAGGTTGTGGCACGATTTTTGAACCATTGGGGCAGTATATAGATACTTTTTTACAGCAATTTGTTCAAGAGTGGCCATCCTATACAAAAGATACCAACCATTTTTTACAAAAACTGAAGAACACCACTATAACACAAGACCTATTACTCTGTACTATAGATGTAAAATCCCTTTACACTTCGATACCTCACCAAGCAGGACTGGAAGCTGTGGAATGGGCGTTGTTGGGGCTGGAAACTATTAGAGCAGAAAAATCCTTCATTCTAGAATTGCTGCATTTCTGCTTGTATCACAGCTATTTTCAATGGGACTCAAAATTTTTCTTGCAACAGAATGGTACATCAATGGGATTTGCGGGGGCCCCCGCATATGCCAATACGTACATGGCTAAATTTGAAGCAGACTACATTTACTCGGACAAAGAATGGCGAGACCACAGCTTGATATATCAAAGATTTATAGATGATATTTTTGTATTATGGTCAGGCAACAGAGAAATGTTGGAACAAAAAATCTTGACTTTAAATACTCATGTGGATCAAATCAAGTTCACTCACACCATCAGTGACCATGAAATAGCATTTTTGGATGTTTTATTGACATTAAAACAAGGAACATTACAAACTGAAGTGTTTCGGAAAGAGACCGATGTCAACAATTCTTTATTGTTTCAGAGTTTTCACCCTCAGAATTTAAAAATGAATTTGCCCTTGTCACAATATATGAGAATAAAACGGATTTGTTCAGAGTCTGAGACTCTGGAAAAACATTTGGATATACAAGAAGGAAAATATGCATCCAGAGGTTACCCAGAGAGTGTGCTGAAGCAAACAAAGGATAAGGTTGTCACGTTCAGTAGGGAGAATCTCCTGGAAAAGAAACCGAAGAAGATTCTGGACAGACAGGTGTTTGTTTCAAAATACTCTACAAGTTCATCAAAAATAAAAAATATAATAACAAGACATTGGGAACTACTTCAACATGAACCAGACTTTGGAGGTATTTTTTTGCAAAAACCAATGTTTGCATACAAAAGATCAAAAAACCTAAAGGAGTTGTTGAAAACACCTATAATCAAAAAGAGACAAACCCATAAAGGGATGAAAAGATGTATGAACTGTGTGCACTGTCACAATGTGATAGTTGGAAATACTTTACATCACCCCCAGACAGGAAAAACTATCGATTTACACCATGACAGTGATTGCAACTCTAAAAGCTTGATTTACTACATCAAATGTCCATGCGGCAAATTGTATGTGGGGAAAACGGAAAGAAAATTAAAGACAAGAATATCTGAACACAAAAGTACTATCAGGAATGTTAACGTTAAAAGCAATTTAGCTAAACATTGGTCAGAAAATAGGCATAACATCTCCCAGCTACAGTTTTCAGTTTTGGAGAAAACTGAATTTCAAGAAGGAGTGGATCTCACCAGATCCCTCCTACAAAGAGAGATATTTTGGATCCGGTTCCTAGGGACTCAGGAACCAAAAGGTTTAAATGAAAAGATAGACTATACATGTTTTCTGTAGTAAAGATACTGTCAGCTAGGCTAGAGGCATGTAGAGGTTTTGGCTAAGCCTCTCTTTAGCATGAGTATATTTGATTAAACTCATAACATATGTGTATCTGAGTGTTTGAAATGTAAACCATGCACTGTTATTATATATTTTTTGAATTTGTATTGAAATCTACTCTATGTAAATGTATTTTTATTTTGAGCACCTCTTCACTTTTTATTAGTGAGCATTAGTGGTTTCACTGGAATAGAGGTTTTTGTTTTGTTAGGGCGGATTCAGCAACCTCGTTCAGTTTGTGTTCACTGCTGTGAACCCATGATCTTTATTGCAACTTTTCATTAATCCCACGTTTGTTTCGAGCGTTTTTGGTCCATCGGCTAGGAGGTGTATCTCTGTTTCGTTTTTGAGACTGCACTAAAATGGCACGCCCCAGGGACTCGGTCTAGTCCGTTTTTACTGTTGTTAGTTTACTCAGAGAAAAACGCGTTTTAAACCCGGAGAGCCCGGTGTTGAGTTTGAAATCGGTAGGAAGTATACGAAGGAGCTGGTGATTAGCTTTAAGGTAAGAAGTGGCGTCCGGGAGGGATAGCGGTAGCAATGTATTGTACCAGCAACACGAAGCTAAGGATGGTTTCACATTTGTTGCAGGTGGCAACTTTGAATAGATACGGAAACGCGGTGGTTTCCAATTAAAAAGAATCGAGGTAAGAGGAAGCTTCGTTAGGTGGCTCATTGGTTTCAGGGTGTTGGTAAATGAATTTAGCAGTCATTTTCCGTTTGCAGGAATTCCAACTTCTTGGTTCTGTTGTTAACACATTCACTCTTGAGGTGAGGTGGTGGAGTTTTCAGGTTTATCAGTGCATGATGTAGTCATTATACCTCTATTTGAAATGTAAAGTGATTGTTTGTTGTTTTGTGCATCCGTACGTTTTTGAAACTTGAATCTGATGAAAAATGTATAATATTATGAAATTGTTGACATTAGATGTTCATATTTACAGGCCCCTGAGGAAGAGTCCAACTAGGACTCGAAATGCATCGGGCTACATCAACTATACGATGTCAAGAAAGACTTTGTTGATATAGTGAAATATTTTGAAATGTTTTGATTTTTGAATATATGTTGAAATTTATTGAAAATGAACTGATGATTAAAAATATCACACTGTCAAATAACAATGGTGAAATTGGTTATGTGAAAACTATAATTGTTAAAACTAGGATGAAAAATTCAGAATGATGATATTTCTAGTGTGATCCACTAGCAGCAACAGTGCGCAGGGGTTGAGTGGTCCATCCACTCTAGTTAGGTTGTTAGTTTTGCAGGCACGGAAGGAGGACAAACGTGCCACCGCTGCAGCACGCATGTGTTAAACAAAGAGGATTAAAATAATATTTTCGTTAAAAGAAGGAGTGCCTTCCACTTTATTATCCCCTGTATAGTGTACCATAGGTACCCAGGGAATAGGTGCATCCAAGGCCTACCAGGGGCTGCAGCATGTATTATGCCACCCCTGGCTGACCCTCTAAACTGACACCACAGGCTGATCACTCAGCTTGGGTAAGGTGGTGTAATCACCCCTTACTTAGATATAGTATATCTATATCTACCTTATATATAGACACATAGTAACCTATATGTCACTCCTATGGCAGGCCTTAACAATCCTGGAGGCAGAGTGCTTGGTTTTGTGTGAGAGGTGCCCTAGCATGAAGTGAGCACCTCTGCAGCTTTCGGAACCATCTCCTTATAGCTATTCTATGATATAGCCATACCATATACTCTTTTTTTTTTTTGGTCCTCATTTGCCTTCCCTTCCCGACAAGGGTAATACCAACCACCTTGCACGACTTTAAGACGTGATTTGATTTTCTGGTGGTAGAGATGTCCCAAAGAAGAAAGAGGGTACCTTTAACTCCATCTAGGTCTTTTTCAACCTGTAGGGCCAAAATCGATTCTAGGCTGGCCCTGGTCCAGGAGCGTTGATTGCATAATCATCGGACCCGGGGGGGGGGGGGGATGGGGGGCGGGGCGGGGAAACCCGGGATCACCTCCAGTTGATTAAAAGGTCCCAAAAGGCCAAATTACGCTTACTAGCTGTTCTTTTAAGGTCCATTTTAGAAGTTTCATATAGGGATGAAAGCCACCGAGAATGTAATGGGGGTGTTTTTTCTATCCACTGTATACAAATTTGTCTTCTCGCCAATAAAATTGCATAGAAAAGAAAAGATTTCGCCTTGCCCTTGATATTCTCTTCTAGCCCAAAAATGACAAGTGAAAGGGTTATTGACAGAGATAAATGTAGAATAGAATTTAGAGTGTTCTTCACCTCTTGCCAAATATTTGAACTGTCAGGACATTCCATGAACATATGCATGTCACTGGCACCTACCATGTTACATTTGTTACATTTTTTGTCTGGTAGGAATTTAGAGAGTTTAAGAGGTCATATATAAGCATGATGAATTGAGAAGAGATGGTTATGTCTTAACCATGCGGGTTTTACAGTTTTGTACAATAATCCAAAAGATTTTTGCCATATCTCGTCGCATGGAGTGCTAATCGCTGATCCCCATAACTCATCTGGTAGTTTAAACTCCCCATCGTTTTCCTCCAGCATCTGCCAATACCATGTAGCTACTTCTTTCCCTCCAATGGGTCGCTCTACTAGCATTTGTGCTAATTTTCCCAATGTTGGTGTCTATACGGCTCTGTGATCTCGTCCAGCTGTCTAATTGAATGTATTTGAATCTAGACAGCCCTAATCCTACAAGTTCGTATAGTTCGTTCCAGGCTATTAATTTCCCGTCTATAAAAAATTGACCCCATCTTATAATACCTGCTTGCTTTAAAATATTAGAGAGGCCATATAAAGGAGTTAATTTCTCTTTGAGATTTTTCGATTTGTTTTGGCTCAAATGCGATTGGGATAGTATTAAAAATAAAAGTGAACTTAGGGAGGATACACATTTTAACTAGATTTACTCTATCCATTATAGAGAGCGGTAAATGTGAACAGGAATTTAAAAGTTTTTTACTTTCAATATGTATTCTTTCTAGATTATTTTGTCCGATATTGCCCACTTCCTGGGTTATTCTTATTCCTAAGTAACGCATAGATGTTGAAATGTTTGCCCAAGCTGAATATTTGGAAGGTTCCATACCATTATCTCCGTTTTAATGGAGTTAATATCGTAGCCCGAAATATGGCCGAAATCTTCTGCACGTGCAATGATAACTGGAAGTGCCTTGACTGGGTCAGATGTAAAGACCAAAATATCATCCGCGTATAATGCTGCCCGCCTTTCCCAGTCTCCATAGCTAAAAGATGGAATATTAGCCTCGTCCCTTAAAAGTTGAGCGAACGGTTCGATGTACAAGTTGAAAAGGAGAGAGGAAAGAGGGCAGCCCTCCCTTGTACCTCTAGATATGTTAAAGGCATCGGTCAAACCCCCATTAATCATTAAGCTAGCAGAGGGTGTGTTGTATAGTAGTTTAATTGTTCTACAAAACCCTTCCCCACAGTTGAATTTTTTTAATACGTCGTTTAGATAAAGCCATTTGGCTCTGTCAAACGCTTTCGTTGCGTCTAGGGTCAAAGTAGCCAGGGGTACAAAGATGGCAGTAGCGATATCTATGGCCCCCACAGGTTCATGAGTTAACTCCGCTAGTTGTCTACCTTTGATAAATCCCTTTTGATCTGTTTGGATAATATTACTAATGACGCTAGCCAGTCTTGTGGAGATAATAGTTGTGAATATGTTGTAGTCACTATTAAGAAGTGATATTGGTCTATATGACCCACACTCTAATGGAGATTTTCCTGGTTTAGGAATGAGTACGATTGTGGCCTCTCCCCAAGATTTAGGTGGCAGATCTCCCTCTATTAGAATACTATTAAAAATTACCGTGAGCTCTGGAGCTATGATATGTTCAAGGGATCTGTAAATTTCTCCGGGCAGACCGTCCGGCCCTGCCGCTTTTCCCTTTTTTGAGTGGCGAATTGCTTTTATTACTTCGTCCACAGAGATCTCCTTCTCTAACAATTTACTCTGATTCGTTGATAAAGCTGGAAGTGTAATAGCATCTAACCACCTATGTCTTGCTTGTTGGTCATTGGGGAGATCTTCTTTATAAATCTCCTCAAAAAATTCAAAGGAAGGCATTCCTTATTTCTTGATTGGTTGATCTTGTCTCAATCTCTCCTGCTATCTTAATTTCTCTAATATAATTTAGGGCTTTATCAGCTTTTTTTTTCCATGCCAATATTTTTCCTGCAGCTTCCCCGAACTCGACTATACCATATACTCTTAAGTGCATTATAATTCTTGCGGTTATTGCTAACTTTGGTTTGGCTTTATCAAAACATGTTGTGTAAGGTGTCAAACACTTTGGAATACTAACCCCCCACCCCCGCCAGTCCTAGCGGTGGGGGTAACATTCTACCCTTCTAGAGGGAGAAGACATGTAGTTACTGTTAACCCCGGTAAAAGTAAAACAGAGCCACAGCATCACAAAATGGATGCTGCTGCCACAGACACGAGTTTGACCTCATGTTGCTGGGGGAAACTCCAGCAAGGGTGGCCTGGACAATAGGTTTCCTGTCCAGGGCGGTGCCAGCACCTCCCCAGAAAGGGTTTTGTGTATTGGGGCAGGGAGGGCTACAGCAACAGATGCTGTTTGAGACACTCTCTGGGGCACACAAGGTGATCCATGCATAGCCCGATTCAAACCAGTTGCTGGGGCACTCCAGGCCTGCTCTGGTGCAAAACTGGACAAAGGGAAAGGGGTGTAACCACCCCCCTTCCAGGTCCACCCATTGGAGGGACCTAGCAGGTAATCTAGCCCCTTTTCTTAGTATAAGTATAGGAACTGTGTCCCCAGGACTATAGATTGTCCTGGAACGAAACTTTGATACAGAACTCTTGGACCTTCGACGTTCTATTTCGACTATGTAGCGTGGAGAGGCCATCACCCCAGCGGCCCAGGAACTCTTCTCCCCCATGTGGGGATTCATTATGTGACACCCCCCTCTTGTCTCCGCAGCCTAACGATTGGAGGTATTCAATGGAACAGTGCCGCTCCCGGGACGAGGAGGAAGAAGACGGCGGTCTATTTAATTGGCACACTTTTGGCGAGTGGGAGGAGCCAGCACAGGCGTCAAGTACGGCAGCTGACGGCACACAGGAGTGCTTGTTCACCGGAGGAGTTGGAGGCGAGTGTGGAGTGGAGTCGAGCGAGGAGTCGGAGATAGAAGTGGGAGAAGCAGATGTGAGAGGAGGAACCGGATTAACACCTATGGCGGAGAGGAGAAGAGACCCGTTGGCGGCGCGGGACAGCTTGAATCCAGCTCCTGGTTGTCGTCGACATCTCCTGGTCCTTGTGGCTGCAGAGACAAGCTTCACCTCTTCACCTGAAATCATCTCAACATCGCCTGGTTCCTTCCTGGTACCTTCCTGGTCACTGGCTAGTGACCCAGACTCTGTCCCCTCTGCTTTCAGGTTCTTCAGTTCCTCGATCCACCCTTGGATCCACTCGGACACTTTTCCTCTGGTCGCCTGCAGCACTTCTTTGCAGATCTCCATAGAAAACATTGACGAAACCCGACACCAAAACGCACCTATGCACCCGGCTTCCCTGGGTGAGGTCTCCTACTTCCTAACCTTTGGTTGTTTAGTGTAGCCCCAGCGATTCCCTAGGCCCTAGGCCTACTTACTATTTCTGTTGTGGTTCTTATACCACTATATCATTATATGGTTCGTGAGGCCCCTAGGGCATTACTGTATATTGTGCAACTTATCATATGCTAATTAAGTATCTTGTGATGTACTTTGGCCTCTGACCTCATAAAGAGTGCAGAGGGGTTGTGTTAGAAATAAATACATGTATATTTGATATGTACCTTGTGTGGTGTCCTTTCATTTGGTATTAATATTGGTAAAACAACAGGCTTCACTTGCTCTCTGAAGTTTTAGCCTAAGACTGCCGGTCCATGCTACCACTAGGATAGCTTGTCTATAAGGTTGACTTTACAACCACCATCAATAAGGGTTGATTAGACTGGTGCAAGGTGCCCATTAGAATAGTGGACACCATATGCCAGGCTAACTTCTCACACAGACCATCACTTCGACATAGTAGCTCTTCAGGAGACACACCATCAAAAGATGGAGGACTTGAGGTTTAGGCATAAACAATATTCCCTGATATACAGATCCTCGGCGCCCACCAGTCAGCGGGGAGTTGCCCTTTTATTCCATATCTCGACCAAATTCCAGTCGACGGCTGTTCAGGCGGATAAAGAGGGCAGGATGGTCATGGTCAAGAGAAACTTGAAAGGTAGATTGTGCACTTTCATTGCCACATATGCACCCAATACAGGCCAGGCAGCCTTCCAAACCACAATTTTGGATACATTGAGTAGATTTGCAGATGGTCCAATAATTCTGTTGGGGGAATTTTAATCTCACATGGCAAGCAGACCTGGACAGTACTCAAACACACAGAACAGGAACCAACTCCTTTTATGCTAATGTTAAGCAAAAATTACAGGACTTAGGCCTTAGAGAAGCTTGGCGCAAAGTACACCCTCAAACCAGAGATTACACCTTCTTTTCTCATGTACTCCCGCCTCAATTACATTTGTATTAGTCAGAACCTACTAGGCTCGCTGCGGGAGGCCAGGATTTTCTCTATTTCCATTTCAGATCACTGCCCAGTCTCGATCTGCCTACAGTGGAGTGGAACCACACCCACGGCACCCAACTGGTATTTCCCAATCTCCCTCATGCGGGACAGAGTGCTCCGCACTGAACTACAAGAGGCGATCATTGACTTTTTTAGGATAAACAACCCAGAGGACGCTTCGGTGTTCAATATTTGGGATGCCTTTAAAGCAGTAATATGGGGGAAATGCATAGAACTCAACTCTACCTTAAACAAGCAGAGGACGGAGGAGAGAAAGGACCTTGAAACAGTGTTCGAAACCGCTACAAAACAACACAAGAACAAGCCCACTAGGGGTACCTTACGCACCCTTACAGCATTACAGGGAAAACTCAAAGCAATCTACTCCATCAGGGCAGAATATACCCTATTAAAATTACTCCACATATCCTACTCCCAGGGAAACAAAATTGGCAAACACCTGGCCAGACAACTGAAAGAAAAGCGTGAAAGGGAGTACATTGGCGGCATACATGACGCGGAGGGCAGAATGCTTCACACAGATGCAGGGAAAGCTGACATATTTGGAGCATTTTATAAGGCCCTGTACACTGGGGAAATACAGGACATAGAGCAACAAACCAAATACCTTCAAGCACTACAACTCCCCACTCACGAGATTGGAACTATAGGCTTATGGCCGCCAATACATCAGAGGAGGTGGGAGACGCCATTAAGTCCCTCAAACCTCATATGGACCCAGGCCACGATGGCCTCACTGCACACTTTTATAAGACCTTTGCCCCCGACCTCATGCCGCATCCTACGCATCTTTTTAATAAAATGGCAGAAAGGGTGGAGTGACTCCCTCTATGGTGAATGCGAAGATCACGATCATTCTGAAACCCAAGAAAAATTTCCATCTATGCTCCTCCCATCGTCCCATTGCCCTTCTGAACCTCAACATGAAGCTCTATTCAGCCATCTTAGCAGCTCGGTTGAATGACTTGATGCCAGACTTGGTCCACCCTGACCAATCAGGCTTCATAAAAGGCTGATAGACCCATGATAATTTCCGGCAAAAAGTGCACCTCATTGAGAAATTCGCTAAGCGTAAAATCCCTGAAGTGCTCGTGGGGCCAGACGCCAAGAAGGCCTTTGACAGGTTGGACTGGTCATTTCATTTTAACACTCTTGCATACTTCAGCTTTGCAGACACATTAATCAACATGTTCAGGGCCAACTATATACAACCACGGTCTAGAGTACAGGTAAATGGGACCCTATCGGCCCCATTCACCCTCATGAGATGGACAAGACAGGGGTGCCCGCTGTCGCCCCTGCTGTTCGCCCTTAGCATCGAGCCTTTGGCGATATCCACCCGAGAGGCACCAGCAATTAAAGACACACCCTTTGGGGGTGACTCCCACAAAATCTAACTTTTCCCTGACAATGTGCTCTTATCACTTGGGAAATCCGCTCTCTCTCTCCCTGCACTGCAGTCCGAACTGACTCGGTTTGAAGCAGTTGCAGGTTTTAAAATCTTTTTATCTCATGGCTCGGTCGTATACATGTGGTCAAAATTACAGTGCTCCCCAAAGTTTTATATCTATTTCAGGCCCTACCTCAACAAAGATTTCCTCCCTAGCATCAAATCCTTAATCACTCAGTTTATCAGGCAAGGAGGGAGGGCACAACTACCCTTTTCAATCTTGAGGCATCCTAAAAAGGAGGGAGGGCTGAGGTTGCCAGACTCTATTATAAAGCTGCTCAATTACAAATAGTGGTGATGGACAGAGCATCTGAACCAATCAAACACTCACACCCAGTCAACAGATCTGGGTTTAATCCATCACCGTTCCTTAGACCACTCTGCCACCCCAGTTCAGACATGGCCATATGCAAATCAGTCTGACCCTGTTCCTCGTGGAACTGCCAAGCCATGCCTTCCCTGGACCGGAAACAAGCATCCTAGGACCGGTTTCTGGCATTACAGCCGTATTCAGCCAGGATAGCTTGACTCCAGTGGCAAAGTGAGCAAGGGACTCACGTCTGAGCATACCCTGCCAACTTATGGCGAACAAAGCGGTACAAAAGGGGGTGGCAGAGTGGGCTATAGAACGGTGATGGATTAAATCCAGATCTGTTGACTGGGTGTGAGTGTTTGATTGGTTCAGATGCTCCGTCCATCACCACCCCCTTTTGTACCAATTACAAATAGTGGCGGAATGGTCCAAACGGGAAACACTGGCTACACATGGATCACGCCATTGCTGGGAGAACCGTCTGGGATCTCACATGGAAACCCAGGAGGGAAAAGCCCGAGTAGGCTTAAATTAGCACCCCCACATGCACCCCTCTGAAAGCCCAGGACTCTATCTCTGGGAACGCACAACATTCCCCTCACCTTACACACCAATACACTTCAATCCGGCTTTCCCCCGGCACTCCATGAGGGACCCTTTACTCCCTGGAAAGGCGTGGGTTGTCTAGTAATATCCCATTTATTCCACAACCACGATATTCTCACTTTTGATAACTGCAGAAGGGAGTTTCAGCTAGACCAAGCCAAACACTTCCAGTACCTACAGCTCAGGTACTGGGCTCTCCACCCCCAAAACCACGACGCAACCACAAGAGAGAAAACAGAGTTTGAAAAATTTGTGCTGAAGGTGGGCTCCATGAGAGGAGTGATTTCCTTCCTATATAACTTCCTGCTCTAGTCCACTCACTTCCTGAAATCCCAATACATGACAATGTTGGAAGGGGTAATAGAAAGAAACATACATGACTAGGAATGGACTGGGCTGTGGTCCGATATCACAAAGTTTAACCACTCTTTGGAACTCAGGGAGGCACACCTCAAAACATTGATGGACTTGTACCCCACTAAACTAAAAGAATGTTCCAGACCACCTCAGATCAATGTTAGAGGGGCTGTGGACTACTAGGTGACTTTCAACATATCTGGTGAGACTGCCCCACAACCAAATCTTTTTGGGAGGAAACCCTAGCCCAAATTAAAAGCATGTTGGGTTATCCCATCCCAACATCTATGGAGGGCATACTATTGGGCGTTCGGCACCCATCGCTCGAACATCAAACTAAAGCAGATAAGGCCATCATCTGGAAATGCATAGGAGCCACGAAAGTGACGATAGCGCCCGCCAGGAAGAAAACAGAAGCCCCCTCCCTTTCTCTATGGCATGCTCGGCTTTGAAAATTATTGTGCCTTCAGAGAATGACAGATATCTTCTGAGATGACTATAAAGGTTTTGAATTCAAATGGGGACCACTGGTCGCCTTTATCACACAGGGACTACCATTGGCAGTGTGTCCTGTGTCCCCCCTATGTTAGGGCCATGCACCTCTTTCAATATTAAAGGCCTCGCACATGACTAGGAAGTAGAGACCAACATAACATGTAGCAGCCACCGCTTATATTGTTTGTTTCGAGGGGGAGTTTTTAAAAAAAAACACTTATTTAGTGTTTCTTGGAGTTACTTTTCCCGTTGGAAAGCTCAGAGCTAAAAACTGCCACAAAAGAAAGGCAAGTTGAATGTGTATCTTTTACTATGCCGCATGGCCCCTGCCGTTGTACATTGGAAACTGTATCTATTACTAGCAATCCAACACTGAGAAAGGCGTGGACTGTTACAAATGTGAGTTCAACAGTGACACAATTACCATGCCATACCTAGTTTAACGATGATGAAGATCCTTTTGTTGAATGGCACTGTAATGTATGATGAAATGGTAATAAACATATGTTTGAAGAAAAAAAACAGTGGCACAGAAGAGACTGGGGTGGAGTTCAGTGGAGTGTCATAGAGTGGAGTGGTGTAGAGTGGGGTTGAGTGGAGTGTCGTGGAGTGTACGGGCATAGAGTGGAGGAGTGTAGTAGAGTGGAGTACGTTGTCATAGAGTGGAGTGACATACAGTATCATAGAGTATCATAGAGTGTTGTAGAGTGGAGTGGCATAGAGTGGAGTAAAGTGGCATGGAGTGGCATAGATGGAGTCGAGTACAGTAAAGTATAGTGGCACAGAGTGGAGTCAATTGTCTCAGAATGGAGGGGCATTGAGTGGAGTAGAAAGTCTAGGGCCCATATTTATGGAAAAGTCATCTTTCTGCGAAAACAATGGTTCGTATTAGTGATACAGTTAGTTTAAGCATAACTGAAAGCAACAATGACTGTATGTAGGTGTACTGTTCATAGGATCGTCGTGAGGTTGTTAGTAGGCAGAAATACGGGCAACTCGCCTTGATGAATGTGTGACTGCTGGCCCCGCCCACCCCAGCTGATCCATGCCGCCTGAAATCCACACAACGATAATATTATTAAAGAGGCTGGTGTAAACCATAAGTTACAATCCATCAAATAATTGCCCCATGCCTTAGTGCGCATGCTCACAATACGTTAGGCTGGTTCCTAGTACACCTGGTCATGATGAAAGCCACACTAACTTAATAGCACTCATAATTGGCTGAAACATGTTGACCACACACCGTGATGTATGAGACCATTAGTCTCTCACCTTACATGTATTGCTTTTATTTACCTACCCAAGGTATCCTAAAATAAAAGAGTCAACTGGCATGGACAACCTTGAGTTAGTTTTAAAACCACTCATAGACTCACAACCACATAATAAAACTCCAGCTCCACTGTAATCAGGCGTCACAGCATTAGGCATCTTGGGTGGGAACCCAGTCATGAAGCATGCCAGCAACTAGGTTGGAGGGTGAGAGTTATTAAAAAAAACTAATGGTACCCTAGGTACATGAGTAAAGAACATTCATGACAGCAGGCCCTAATGGAAGCAAGCTCGTTCTTGTTGGTTTTTTATAGGGGTGCTGTTCACAACATAAGTTAACAAGAGAGAGTAGTCGAAAAGGTATGAATCAATTATTCTTTATTTTTCTCACGTGCATAGTATTCCATGTGAAAAAGGTGGAACCAAACAGAACTACAATAATAATACACAATACATACATATATATAAAAAAAACAATATATGTGTTCCATCGAACAACAAACAACCATATGAATATCCGTATTGCTGCCTTTTTTCAGTGCTGGCACACAATGAGCTGCTTAGGGCCAATGCAGGCACCCTTGTAAGCGTGCCTGCATTGCATGCAGGATTGTTTTTGCGAAGGAACTGGCACATTCCTGCACAAAAACAATCCCCTGAGCCATTTTCCTCCTTCTATATGTGTGCAGAATGCAGCACACATAAAAAGAGGAGGTAACAAGGAGAAATAAAGACATTTCTCCTTGTTACACCTCTTCTGGGGAAGGCGCAGCATTTTGGCGCATTCCTAAGTCTACCAGTAATGGTCAAACTGGGAATGGCTCAAGATCCATGAGTGTTGTGTGGGAACTCCCACACAATGCCCATGGGACTCCTTCCCCGGGCAGAGTAATGCAACCCAGTGATATGACTTGACTTTACTCCTGATTTATCAAGCCACTGAGGGCCACGCAAAGTGACCTTGTGTGGTTTGATAAACTGCATTTTAGGATTGCTTTGCACATCCACCATGCTGTGTGGTGGAAAGCGTTGCAATCCCTACATAAATGTGGCCCTAAATTTAGAGCTGTAGTCTAAGTTTAGATCTAAAGTCCACCTTTAGACTTGAAGTCTGACTTTAAACTTGAAGTCAAAAGTTAGACTTTAGGTCTAAAGTTAGGCTTCACATCTAAATATAGAATTAGGTCTAAAGTTAGACTTCATGTGTTAACTTAGACTTCAGGTGTAAACTGAGACTCTAGTTCTAAACTTAGACTTTAGGTCTAAAGTTCGACTTCAGGTGTTTACTAAGAGTTCAGGTCTAAACTTAGACTTCAGGTCTAAACTGAGACTCCAGTTCTAAACTTAGGCTTTAGGTCCAAAGTTAGACTTCAGGTCTAAGTTTGGCTTCATGAATCAGGCCCTGGGCGTCAGTTCAAGTGCCTGTCACTTGTCTGTCTCACTATAAATGGCGACTGGGGAAAAGGATGTTGTCCAAAGCCTCGGCAAGGCACTGGAAAACAATAGAATTGGCAGTAACAGATAGAATGACACAGCTTTTGACACTTCCAACCTCTAAGGGTCTCCAGGGAGGGCAGAGGTGCATGAATACTTTTGGTCTCTGTCCCCACTTACAACTGTAACTGAAAGGACGAAAAAAGAAATGTCACATTCATTCATTCAGCTGTGGACTCCAAAGGTAACTTATGTTTGCCACACTCCTGGGCTTAAAAGTGACTCATGGGTAAATTTCCATTTATGGTCATTAAAAAGGATGCCATCTGATTGCACAGTGCCTGCTAGTGGCTTCTTGAAGCTAAACTATGCACCCAAGTTATCATCAAGGTGAGCCTCCGACTCCTAAAGAGTTCTTGTGACCTCAGCAGGACCCCCAGCAAAGGTCAGACATTCCAGTGTGTGCAACCTGCTGTGGAGGGGGACACACCTCAGAAGCACCACTGCACCGCGAGCCCCGCTTAGGAGCAGAACCCTCAATTCTTACAAACTGGCCATAAGGAAGGTTGAAGACCCCGGCGAGCACTACCTGGATCCTCTCTGAAAGGTAGCCCTCAGTACAGAAGTGGCTGTGTTCAGAAAAGAAAGGGTGTTACTCACTGTTTGATTTCAGCCCCAGATGTGTGTGAAGTAAACATGCCAGAGCTCACAGTAGGATTGATAAAGCAGGAGGCCAGCCTTTGTGGACATTTCTGACGCATGTGTGTAGACGTGACAAGGACCACTTTACTTACAGGGGAATTACAAGATCCCGACTGCGAAAACTCATTCAATCTTGTTTTACCCCAATGGGACTGAAAATGTGGCTAACACATTCATCAGATGATTGACATATGACTGTCTCTCCACCTGCCCTACTGGCATTCAGGTGCAAAGCCTAAAGTCAATGCACCCAACTTAAGTGGGAAACACTACACAATGGTCTGGTTGGACGTAGGAAGTTTCACTGTGGGACATTTGGCAGTGGAGCGATAAGAAAGGCAAGGCTAGGCTCCCTAATTTTTCAATAATCACTAGTTGTGGGTATCCGCAGACTGGCATCGCTGGTATCCAAAGACTGAGAGGGACTTGCATTAAGGGGAACCCAAAGACTAAGTGGACTGGCATTGGCGGACTGGCATGGGTGGAGTGGTGTGGCTCACTGGTTAGAGGCGGCAGACCCAGAAGCAGAGAACGGCCTGGGACCAGGGTTCAATTCCCGACGCGGCAGGGTCGTGGACCAGGGTCAGCGTACTCGATAATTCTTGCCTCGGTGCCTACTCTAACCAGGGATCACACTCAGCAACTCTGGGCATTAGCTTACCTCATCTCTACAACGGCCCCCCACATTCGCCGGGGATGCCTGGTTTCACCTTGGAGATACCCAGTAGGGACCATCTCACAGGGATAGCCAGGACAGGTTCCCCAGCGGTCTACAGCGCCACGATGCCTCAGGGCAGCAGTGCGCTTTACAAGACACATACATTTTCCAACATTTATTGTAGGTATCCAAAGACTGAGTGGGATTGGCATTGTGGGTATCAAACGACGGCAGGGATGCCAGTCCCTTCCAAATATGGAAGGGACTGGCATCGTGAGTATCCAAAGATGGAAGGGACTGGCATTGTGAGTATCTAGAGATGGAAGGGACAGGCATCATGAGTATCCAAATATGGAACGGACTGGCATCGTGGGTATCCAACGACAGCAGGGACTGGCATTGTGAGTATCCAAAGATGGAAGGGACTGGCCTCGTGAGTATCCAAAGATGGAAGGAACTGGCATTGTGAGTATCCAAAGATGGAAGGGACTGGCATCATGAGTATCCAAAGATGGAAGGGACTGGCATTGTGAGTATCCAAAGATGGAAGGGACTGGCATTTTGAGAATCCAGAGATGGAAGGGACTGGCTTCGTGAGTATCCATAGATGGGAGGGACTGGCATCATGAGTATCCAACGATGGAAGGGACTAGCATCGTGAGTATCCAAAGAGGGAAGGGACTGGCATCATAAGTATCCAAAGATGGAAGGGACTTGCATCGTGAGTATCAAACGATGGAAGGGACTAGCATCGTGAGTATCCAAAGATGGAAGGGACTGGCATTGTGAGTATCCAAAGATGGAAGGGACTGGCATCGTGAGTATCAAAAGATGGAAGGGACTGGCATTGTGAGTATCCATCGATGTTGTTGTTTTAGAGCAAGCCCTGGATTAACGGCTATTCTAAAACAAACATTATATAAAAGCAAAACCTTTTTTTGGTCTCACAAAGCACACATTGCCATAGTAGTTCCTGGCACTTACGGGAACTACTTTGTGTGAGGATGTGCTCCATGTGAAGGAGCATAATGCCACCACTCCCAGTGAGGACTGACCCATTGCCCCATGGTCAATGCTGTAGAACGCTGAAGAAAAATGTGAATGGCACAAAAACAGGCCAATGGATTTAAATGGCTGATTGAAAGCTCCTACAAGAATATACATTTAATTTGAGCAAAATCAAAGGGTGTTGGTTAATACCAGACTGACGTGATGAGGGCAGACAGTAGCTCGCAGGCAATGATGTTTAATAGTTATAATAATGTCCTCAGCGGTGGAGTGGTGACCGTAGGCAAAGGTGACCAACCTCCAACTGCCAGAGTAACCCAAAGGCAAACCATTCTAGAATCAACAATCATTTACACAAGCAAGCGGCTGGCACGAGATGGTGGTTCTCACCGCTCATGCTCAATTGACATTAAAATAGATGTTAAACTTAAAGGTATAAACTACAAGACTAAAAAGAAATATTGTTGCTATATCTTTGCAGTGATATCACGATCAAGATTTGAAACATATAATCCATTAACTTGTTAATGAAATATAGTGAAAAGCTGGCCCATAAACATCAAAAAAACATCTAAATTGCCATGTTGAAGTCAGGCATTGAAAATATTAAACAAATGAAGGCACTAGATTACAAAGGCAAATGTTCTACAGATTCAAGTGAAGAATTTATCAAATAACAGCATTTAATGTACCTGATAAGTAAACCAGCATTGACCAGTTAGCGCTGATGGGCATTCTGTGAACATTGTTGGCTGAGCTCTTCGATATGATGGAAGCAGCGGAAGAAGCCATTCCATAATCTTTTGGAGGCTGTTTAGTTAATGCCACTGAACTTGGATTCATTGATTTGGTTAGGATGGGAAGAGCACCAGATCCTGGTTATAGCAGGCATTAAACTTGTTATGATATCAAGGCTGGGCTGGACAGTTCCGTGAAGGGTTCAGTGAGGTATGGTGGGTGTTTTGAATTTAATGCTTTGGGCAACAGGAAGTCAGTAAATGTTTTAATCACTGTTGATATCTTTCGTTTTTTTCAGCCTACATTGATTGCAAGATGTAGGACGAAAAAAGACTTGTTTAGCTCTGTTAGGAAAATTACTGAATGGTCTAGTTTTGTGGAGATGAACACAGTCAGGTATTTAAGGTCTAGTCTGTGGAGTAAGTGTAGGTGTAGCAGTTGAATGGTGCTTAATCATTAGTGAATCACTGCACAGTTTTGTCAAGAGAAGGTGACCTATTTAGGTCATCTCCTCTCGAAGGAGGAAATTGATGGTTGTTGGGTCCGTACGACTATGGAAAGACAATGGATTTTACCTTCATGTGCCACCAGTAGTTACGATGGCCCATGGTCCTGCTCACACCAGTGCAAAAGAGATATGTAAACTGTTGGAACCTACATGGTACAACTCTAAGATCCCAGCATATGCTGACAGACTGGTTAAAACATGCATGATTTGCCTAATGTATAACCCAGGAAAAGGCACAGTTACTCCTAAGGGAGAATTCTCTCCTCCTACCTTTCCTTTTGAAGTCCTCCAAATGGATTACATCCAGATGGACCGATGTAACAATTTAAAATATGTCCTAGTGGTGGTCTGTACCTTTAGCCGATGGGTGGGGGCCTACCCCGTCAAAGACTGCACCAATATCACTACCGCCAAAGTACTATTAAAAGAGTACCTCCCACGATTCGGTTTGCCCCGCTTGGTCTGGAGTGACAATGGGACACACTTTACGGCCCAAATTATGGAATATGTCATGCAGCTAACCCCCCCCCCCCCAGTAACCAGGTCTAGTGGAGGTGTACAATGGCATCCTAAAAACTAAAATGGCCAAAATAGTAGCCGAGACAGGTGTCACTTGGGTTGATGCTCTGCCCTTAGCCCTACTGTCCACAAGAACAACGGCCCACACCAGCAACTGTCTCCCATTGAATACGCTGTGTTAACTGATTATCTGCACAGTCTAACTAATACCTTTCATACTCTTTATCACCAGGTGCATGAGGCCATACCTGACTATAGCGAGGGCCCAGGACATGTTATCCAACCTGGTGACTTCGTCCTGATCCGGAATTTTCAATGGACTAAGAGCCTCGAGCCCCGCTGGACACAACCCCGTCAGGTGTTACTAGCCACCCGCACCGCTGTGAAAGTAGAAGGTCGGAAGAATTGGGTGCATTCATCACACTGCAGGCGTGTGCCTCTGCCCCTCCCCTATGATCAGTGGGTGAGGGAAGGACTAGGAGATGCAGAAACAGAAACAGTCCAGACGTTTGTCCCATTCAGCGATGCCAGGCTGCATTCTACATCTACGGAAGCAGAGAGTGACAGCACACTGAAAGGAAGGGTGGAACCCTCCCTTAACTCTGCTCAACCCCAAGAACAATTGTTTTCCGACCATAATGTCCCTACTTCCGACCGATAGAACTTGCGCCCCGAGGGAAGGCTTGCCCTTGACTTCGCCAAGTACTTATAGGCTGTAAGGCTGTGATCTTCCCCGGCTGAGAGTAGTGCTGGTGTGTCGGACTAAGGTAAGCCATAAAGGCCCTTGGCACCTGCGCCCAGTGAAGCAAACACCAATCACACACAGCCACTGGAGGTCCCTGGCTTAGCACAATGGCCGCCGTCCAAAACACCCGAATCCAGAAACAAGATGTCAGCCTCGGACATAGTAAATGCCTCATGGTCACCGTGGTGACGCTGTTTGTCTCCCTCATCCTGTCTATCCTTGGTTGGCTGTTACTAATCTACCATCGTGTTAACTCACCTACTCCTACCCCGACTCCTGCAGAACACCAGTATTTCACGCTACCGGCCCACGAATTACCCCACAGTGCAGAATTCTTCAATAACACCTTCATCCAAATGCTGCATCATCACCAGATGATCATGAACACTTCCATCTGCTGGGTTTGTGGACTAATGCTGCATTTCATGGTACACCCTGTCCCATTCTTTCCCTACCCCTTTTCCATCTCTGGGTCTTGTCTTGCATGGTGGATGTTGATACAGGAGGCCCACACTGTCAATGGTACTGCTAATTCTGCCCTTGGAACATTTCGAGAGGACTTCTGGCCATGTCAATGCTCCTTTTTGCCCGACCAGCTCATCCACAACGCTACTACCACCAGATGAACTCGGTGAGATGGTAGGATTCAACTCAACTAATCGACAATCATTTTCCAGATTCCGCACAAGAAGGATACTGCCTGTTCCGTTGCCAACCAGCCAAACACCGCAGGAGTGAAGAACGTTCCAATCCCCTACCCTCGCTGTGACCCCCAGCACCCACAGATGTATTCCGGGTGGTGGAGAACATGACACCGGGAGAAGGTGGGTAAACAAAACAAGGGAACCCAAGGTCTTGGGGAACACAGCTCGTCTTCTCTTATTTCTTGGTAGCAGACTGCTTACCCAGTCGAGACTGCTGAAAAAGAAAAGGGGGACAAGATTAGACACACCCCATAAACAAAACTAGTGCCAAGTACACACACGAACCACCGACCTCCCTGCTTACCCCAGTCAACACTCGGGTGTAGCTTGATACGAACCAGGAAACAATCCACTGTTTTCGTATTGGATATTTCTTGTGTAACCCCAGACCAACCACGCCCCCTCGGGAACACCGAGAATGACAAAGGGGGTGGAATTAATAAAAACAAAGAAAAAAGACTAAGAAGGGATAGGGGAAAAAAGGTGTCTAAGGAAATAAGACACCCAAAAAAAACTCTGTCTTTAAATGAACACGAAGGTAGCACAAAAAACGGCCGTTATTCAGCTCCTTCGTGAAACCACCCAAATGATACACAACAAGATGCTTTGCATACAAAAAAGAGAAATAAACGGGATGCCAGAACTCAAGGGAAACGCAGCCGCGTATCCCGAAGTGTCACCGAATACAAAACAGGTCCCCACTAAGGGTTCAAATAGCCCAAAGGTTTAGAAAACAGGATAAATGGGAAAAGGGGAACCAAAGGCCAGCTCTCTAAGGGCCCGCTGTAATGGATCGCAACGGAGAGGGAACAAGGTAGGAAAACAGGAACTGGAAACACACGGCAAAGGACCATCAAAGAAACCAAGCACCGGTTTCCTGCGGGCAAGCCCTTTTAAAGCGAGCCCAAGGGAGCGTCCATAAATTTGCATCTGCACTTGGCACTACACGCTAAAACCAGTGACCGGGGATCTAGACAGAAGGCCCCCGCCCCCCCTGAAACCCAACACTGCCTGATGAATGAGACATTGTGAATGTCATAAATGTGCTTTGAGTGTATGCCAGTGCTCTGTACAATGTGTGTCCTGACCATCAAGCCTCCACCCTCCAACATTCACAACAACAATATGATGATGTGCTCCAACAAGAAACGGATGGCCTTATGAACATTGGCATTTCTTAAAGTATTTGCCACTCAATGGCAAAAGGAGGGTCTGAGGAAAAGTGTTCTTCTGATTGGCATCATTTGCACCGGGACACAATTGCTTTTTCATTGCCATCTTGTGTCAAACACGTCCACACGACCCACCTGGTCATTTCTGCTGATGCCTGAGGAAATTCTAACAGACAAGACAAAAACCATCTTGCAGCCTGCATTTCTGCCCAGGAACTGTCACACACCCAACCCCCCCCTGTTCATTGCAGTTAAACTAAAAGCCACAAGACACTCACACCCTGAGTAAATGATTTGTTTTCCATCTCCTGCTCCCAGCCTGGTAAACATCCTTGACACCGTGATCAGGTTATCTGGACAATGGTCTGACTGCTGGGCCTTGATCAGGGTGATTAAACAATGACTTGAAAGACCGGGCTTTGATCAAGGCAATTGAACAATGACCTGAAAGACTGAGCCTTGATCAAAGCCGAGTGAACAATGATTTGTGTACCAAGCCTTGACCAGGTCACCAACTACAAACATCGTCTGGATCTGGTTATCAACTGTAAACACTGCCCTGATTAAACAATGAACTAACAGCCAAAAGACTTGGATGAAAAAGTATAAAAGGCTTGTAAGCTGCAGAGTGAAACAGCAGCCTCCTCTGTCTTGTCTTTGACTAGCTTGGGACTCTGTTCCATAGCCCGGGCTATCTGAATAAATCTGGGTTCCTCCTGCAGACAAAGGCTCCTGTGTCTCCTTTTACTAAGTATGGAAGGTTTGGAAGACTTGGGCGGTTCCCCTGCAGCCGAGACCCAGTAAGTGGGTTATTCCGGTTCTTCATATGCATTGATTCCCCTACACCCACCTATAACCACCACCCTACAGGTCTCAATGCAACCCTAGGTCCCATCACAGCCCAGACACTTTTGCCACTGGGAAATGTTTGCCAGTACCCATTACCTAAATAAGTAGGGCTTGTTTACTAGAAAACTCTGTAGACATTAAAATGTGTACAGAGTCTAAGTGGAAAAATGGGCTACACGCAAACCGTGCCACGTTTCAGTCAGGCAGCATACTCAGGCACTTTATCTAGAGTTTGTTGATGGATTTCCTTGGGGTGAACAGGCCTGATGTTACTGTCCCGTTGGCTGGGCTCGTATGTGCGACCAGCAACAGTCACCATGCAGAAAAAGCTCAAGTTTATGGCCAGTTTATTAGATGAATATTACATTTTATTGTTTACATCACTGACCAGTTGTTACCACTGAAGTTAATGATAACAAGCATTTGAAGCAGCACTTGCTAATTCAGGCGGGTCCATGAGGACAGTCAATCAGTTCAGCGCATGTGCTGTGAACTAGTGAGCCTGTTATATTTCATATAGGTACCCTAATATAGGCCCGGGTAACATCATACCCTTTCACCTACATCACCTCCCCTATACTACACAGTAACAAGCCTGTTTGCATTGAACCTTTACCTAGTTCTAGTCCTGGGCGCAGAAGGAGGGTTTACCCTGAACAATAACATTCTATGATGTCATGTTTAGATTGACACCGAATGAATGAATATTCATGAGGGTTCTCGGAAACCAGGAAGGAGCTACATCCATCTGCATATTTTCTACGTACAAGGTTCATCCCATACGTCATCCTCAAACCCAACAAAGGCTAATACAATAAACAAGGGACAAAGGAACCCTAGATACCTTTCTGTACCTCTTGCTAGTATTAGTCAGAGAGAACCGAGACTTCCAGGCCATCACACAAACCAGAGACGCTGAGGCTCCTGCATGCAGACGCTCCAGCTGACAGTGGTCTAAACATCCCTTGCGGGTGTCTAACCCGAGACCAGGAGGGGGTCCCACACTCTCTCACTTCAGGTAATGGGGTGAGACTAAATCCTACAGGGATTCTTGGCTTCACACCTACTTACATTCTAGGTACACTTAGGTACATCTAGATAGGCATCGTAGGAGTACGCTCGCTTTCTTTTATCATGCATTATATATCCATCTATGTGTTCACGAATATTGCAAAATTGTGGAACTGTACTATCCTATTATATTCACTGTACTGCTAATCATATATCTCTGCTACTGTCTAACGGTTGTCACAGCACATATATTATACACTAGAATACCAACTGTGCAATAAATACTTATTGCAAACACACCCAACAGTTTCTTCTGTGTAACTCTGTGAGAGAAACGAAGTGAGCAAGAGTGACTGAGCGAAAGGTAGTAAATTGTTTCCACTATCCTGGGGGATCAGGGTTGTCATGTTCCAAGGTTGCCAAAAAATATTCTCTCCCTGATAAGAGTAGATTCTAGTGGCAGTGTGAGCTAGCTAATACGAACAGGCTAACATCCTCGTGGGGGTGATCAGAGTTAGTCTGCCACCGATCCTACAGTTTATGTTATCCAAACGCCAAAGTCCTGTATGAGTAATATTGGAACTACACTACAAGTGGGTAGACCCATGAGCGAGCAACTGCACTTCAGCTGTGACAGGTTCTTTCTCATATCCCAAAAAACAAAAATATGGTCAGACATGCACTGAAAACATCTCTTATACTGGTGCCTCCGTACAAAGTCCCTGTGCCCAATCTCAGTTAGTGACATCTTTCCACAAGTTTGGTAAGAACTACTAAACCTCTGACCAGAAGTCAAAACTAGATCACAAACAAATGTTATCATTCAAACGTTACCAGCACAAAAAGACACTTCAGAATGTGCTTTATGGAGGAATATTCTATATTTTTGACACCAGATTGTCCTGAAGGAGCTCATCTCCAGCTTTATAAAGATATACTGCACTGTCTGAAAAATCTATTGACTGCAAGAATCTCCGCCTGGAATCTAGAAAAAACATCCAAAATATGCAAATTAGGAAACCATAAGGGAGCAACTGGAAGTTCACTAATCCAGAAAACTAAATAGAAAGCAGAGTGAGTAATGCCATGGTTACTTATCGGTGATATTCATTGCTCCGAGTCCACCCATTCTGCATTTAAAATGAATTTCTGGTGTCTTGTGAGCTTTCTGCCTTCACCTGGGGGCAGAATGGCCGTAAGAACCTCCAATTTCCGGGGGGGGGGGGGGGGGGGCAAAAAGACTTTTGGGCCTGTTGTGACACTATCCATTGCAGAGGGGTCACTCCCGTCTCCAAATATAGTCCATGGTGGTCTAGTGAGTGGGTTATTTGCCCCCTGCTCGGGGCAGATTGGAGGAAACCACCTCTAATCTACCCATGACAGGGGGCAGAAAATGCTTGATGCCTGAAAGGGTCGTCCCCACCCATTCTGCTTTTAAAATTAACCGCTGGTATCTTGTGAGTTTTCGCCACCCCCCTGCGGCAGATTGGTTGTAAGAAGCTCCAATCTGCCCCCGCAGGAAAACTTTAGGGCCGGGGGGGGGGGGCACTATCCAATTGCCAAGGCCCTACTCCCCCTCCAAATATACTCTTGGGTGGTCTAGTGGGCTTTGATTGGATTAAGACTCCTCCACTCTGGCCCAGACAGGGGCAGCACAACTGCTGGAGTGAATTAAAAAGTGACAGGCTAGACCCAATGCCTGGGTGGGCTGCCCACACCCATTTATGCCCTGTTAATAAATCCCTAGTGTCTAGAGGGCTTTCTGCTCCTCCCCCCCTCCGGTGACAGATTGGAGGTTCTAACCTTAAGTCTAATAAAGACTTTTGGGGCTGAGGGAGGGGGCACTAGCCCGTTGTAAGGTGGCCGTTCCCCCCTCAAAAAAAGTCTCTGGAGTCTAATTGAGTGAATCCCTGCTTGTGGTTCCCGCTCCTGCGACAATCCCCATACAGGGATCCATTAGTGAATGGTACCGTTGAAAAAGGGTTTTTTTACCCTTTCCAGTGATGTCTCTCTTATGTGCTTCGGTGCTCGGGGGCTGAGATATGCCTCCAAAGCACCGAAGCAGTGAAATTGAAATGAGCTGATCGGCTCATTTCACTTTCACTTTCTCTGAAAGTAAAAGGGAAATGCAGAGCCGTCATTACAGAGAAAACAAGCATTGGCACAGCTAATATGTTTTGCTTTTGGGCCCTTATAAGTATTTAGTTATGCTGCACAATAACATTGGTGCAACAATATCAACTGTTGCATGGCTAAACACTTATAAGGTCCCAAAGGCAAGACCTATTGGCTTGGCTGGGATTTCGTTTTTGGAGTGCTGCGCTGAACTGCATAAGGCAGGGTGTAGGATGTGCCTAAACTACAACTAATGTTAAGTTATGGACCTAGGTGTGTGGTCGGTGATCCCTGCACCTTGAAGAAGTAGTAGGTATGTATGTGTTGCTGTGCCCCACAGACTTAAGTTGGAAGAACCGTGAATTTATGGCAATGCAGAAGAGGGTACTGAACAATGATCAACTGTGTGCTGGAATCTATGGATCACTGGACACATGAACAGCAAAGACCCCACGCACAGCCGGGGGTGGTGCATGGTGATCCAAGGTGTGCATTCCACAGATCAGAGTCTGTTAGTGTAGCAGTGAGTCCACGCACAGCAGGGGGTGGTACAGTGTGAACCCAGGTGTGCCCTTACACGGATACATATTTTGGAGTCCGTTAGCGTAGCTGTGAGTCCACCTTGCACCTTGCACAGCAAGGGTTGCAGTGAGACCACACACAGCAGGGGTGCAGGGAGTGCACAGTGTTGTATCGCAGGATGATTGCTGGCCTAGTTTATTTGTGGGGTGTACACGTCCCAGGTGAGTTCTGCGAACCCCGGGGAGGTGGTTAGGATGGACTTGCCCACACTGCGCTACCATGTCAAATAACAGCGTGTAGGAGGGTTTGACCGGTGTCAGAGCCGCCAGCGCGCCGACACCAGTTACCAGCACCTTCCGTGCCCCGCCTGTTATTACGTAGCCTACATGCGCACATTAAAGTGGCCGAGCCTCACAGCCTAATTAACATTACCACACACTCAGCTGACATCGAGTGAGGCACTAAGAACATCACACACTATGCACAGCAGGGGATGCAGTGAGTCCACGCACAGCTGAGGGTGGTGAGTGATGGTAAAGTTTGGGCTTTAGCTTCACAACCTGGAGTTGTACGCATTGTTCCCACAGTGTGTCATACTGCTTTGAGCACAGCCTTCGCAGTCCTTTCTCCTCTTCCTCTTCTGTTGGCGCAGTTTCCGGATTTTACGCACTCTGAAACTCTACCCAAACTCCAGCTGCTTTTGGTAGAGGTTGGGAGTGGGGCCCAAAAGGGTGGGGGCGGGTGGTGTATGAGGTAAGGTTATGATCGACACCAGTTCTTGGATGGAGGCCCATTTTATTATTAGTCGCTTCTCTGGACGGCCAGGCACGCTGGCGCGTGGAGGGGTCTGTACATTAGTGCGCATGCGCAAATCCATGACAAATGGGGGGTTAAAATGGGGCATCGACGGATTTAAGGTTTGCGGATATAAAAAAGAGCAGTGACAGGTTCCAAGTGATTGTCTTGAAGGGTCCGGCACATCAAATTTGTTCCGCTTTTGTGTAGAGGGGAAGGGGGAGGGGTGGAGGAGGCGAGAACGAGGAGAGGAGAAGGCAGCAGGGGAAGGGGAGAGAGGAAGGGGCCTGCACCTGTTTCCCTCACGGGAGTGATCAGGGGCACCATATGTTTGCAAGTTAATTACAAACATATGGTGTCAAAGCTCGCTCCCGCAAGGGAATCGCCAAACGTGCACGCGTTGCCATTGAAAGCAATGCAACGCATACACGTTTTTAGGGCAAAAAATGCATGGATTCCAAAAGGTCTTTTTCCTATGTCACGCATGCGCGCTGCGTAAGGGAAACCTAAAAATGAAATAGCCTTGAGAGCTGGGAAAGCTTTTCCTCAGCTCCAGAGGCTATTTTAAATGAAAGGAATTCACTCTGGTGCTTGTCAAGGGATTTCTTGCCTTGGGTGCAAAGGACTTCCGGAGCCATCCTCAGCACATGGGGAATGCTACAGTGGACGGCTTGGAGTCGTCCTTCGCACCGAAGTGGTTAAAGATAAATACCTCAGTTGTACCCCATCTGTACTGGGTACACAAACTCCTGGTTCACCATTTCTATTTAGAGCAGTGTTCTCCAGCGTTTACTAGAATGAGAGCTATTCCTGGTCAAGGAAAATCCTCTCACGCTAACAGCAGGTTATTATCACCTGAAAAAGAGTGGCCACATCTGTTAACAGTGCACTAGTATCCACCCCAAGTAAGGTGATCAATAGTGACCACCAAAGTATTTCATGCGATGTTTCCAACAGAAATGCCTGGAAAGGCATAACATTATAAAAATGCCTTCACATGACTAATGAAATAATTGTCAAAGCAGCATGTACCCTCTGGCACAAAGGGCATAACCTAAGCATTAAGGGCCTCATTTATGAGGCTGTGCGCCAATTTTACGCCGCTGGTGCGTCACTTTTTGTGACGCACCAGCAGGGTAAAAAAATGTGCCTTGTTGCACCATATTTACAAAGTGACGCATCTAGGTAGATGCGTCACTTTGTAAACCCCTGCGCCACATTATACCTGCGCCAGGTATTATGTATGCAAGGGGGCGTATTGATGCAAGGAAGGGGCGTAGAAGTGACGCAGTGAAATCTATGAGATTTCACTGCGCCACTTCTAGGACACAAATGCTTCAATTTCTTACGCCTGCCTCACAGCAGGCGTAAGACTGACGCAGGCCCTTTCACATGGGTCTTGCCCCATGTGAACGGACACATTGCTGGAGTTGCGTCACTTTTGCGACACACTCCAGCAAAGCATCACTTTTGCGCCATACAGATATGTCAGAAATACTGACATATCTGTAACTCCTTGCGCCATGATGCGTCATGCTGTAAATATGACGCATCATTGGTGTCGCAAGGAGGGCGCAGTGAAAAATGATGCATTGCTGTTTTCACGCAGCGATACGTCACTTTTCATAAATGAGGCCCAAAGTCCTTCAAACGCATCCTTATTATCTTGCAACCATCAGCTTTATGTCTGTTTTGGAAATGCAACCTGTTGTCTTCATCAGACACCAGTTTCTGCAAATATACCATTTTTTTATCAAATAAAGCTTTACAAGTTGGGCAAAGAAGGTTTTCCAGAAGAAAATTACCATTCTGATGACCCTTTCCCGAGGTGTTTGGAACAACGTGGGAGTAATTGCCGTTTTCCGCCTGCTGACCACTGCTTGCCGCTCCCGCTGCGCGGGAGCCGCTTCGCCATTGTGTGGAGTAACAGACCTGCCGACGCTGACTGCTTCAGCCGGTTGAGGGAGACCAACATCAGAGGAGGCTGCAGGGGTAAGCGCGCAGGGACTCACTATCCCAGGAGTCCCTGCATGACCACGTGACATCGGTCAGCGCCCCCCTGCGTGCCCGCCCCCACTGCCATCCTATATCATCAAAGGAGAGTCCGTCTTGCGGGACGCAAGCGGGACGCCGGGCTAAGCCTGGGCAAAGGGCGGGCCGTCTGTGGCCGTCCGAGGTCGGACAAGGTTGGGTTGGGCCTGGTCTCTTGGCTCGCTGTCTTGGAGCTGACGCTTTTGCGCTTCGACATCTGCCGTGCAGACTGCTACGTAAGTTGCATTGACTGTGGTCGTTCATAAAGTGTATGATGCCTCCTAAAAAGTTAACCACTTCTAGTAATTCTATTGAAAATTATCTGGTGCAAGTAGTTGAAAAAATTAACATCGACAGAAGAGCCTCTTTGGGAATAGACTCATCTGCCCAATCTCCATTCATTGACATCGAGGCTGATGATCCCTTTGGCCTTCTAATCAACAATAGCACTAATAGTGCTACACCTGACTTGTTTCCAGATACTATTACTATACAGCCAAGTGGTACCGTTGCTGGAGTTGAAGACCTGAGTGTCAATGAGGTATTGGCTGATACAATTATTAGTCAGGATCATTCTACCTCCCCTCCAGCACCCGTTCCGGGTAAACGGGAATGTCTCAGGTCAGCTAAGAATAGAGTAGCAAACCCCCCGAGGAAACACTCTGAGGAAGAGGAGCATGATCTGACTAGTGAAGCGTATATTACACTTTCGAATGCCCAATTTAATAAACTACTGGCTCTGATGGACACAAAAATTAAAGGTGTGGTCAAACCCCTGGTTAGCAAAATAGATAAGCTAACTTCTGAGGTTAACCGTTTGGAAGGTCTACTACAAAAATCTATGGGTGAGATAGGGAAACTTCCGGAAAATGTCTCTGCAAAGATAGAGGAATCTGTAAACAAATCAGTAATTACAGCTGTTAGTGGTCTCATCCCTGTCCCTGTATCAAACCCCCTAATGGCAAGTAATAACACTCTACCAGGTGATTCTCATATTACCTCGATCCCTGCTCCTGCTGTTGAAGACCCGTCCATTGAAAAGGGGACTTTCGAACTTGTGGTTGAAGCTTCCCCACTGGTACTTGTCCTTGCCAATGTTCCTCCCTTGGCTCAAGGCGAACGGGAAACAACATCTTCTCTAAGAAACAAATCTTTATCATGGTTAACCACCAACATGGTAATTACCCCTTGGGGAAAGCAGCAACTTTCTGAAGAGCTCGTCAAAGCGAGAAGGGTACAGTGGATCGGGGATAGGGTGAAAAAGTTTAAAGGGGAGTGTGTCGTCCTCCACTTCTCTGACCCTGGGGTCTTGCCTAACATTCTACCAAACATCTTACCACCTCAAAGGCGAACAACTTCAATTGTTCCATTGACTTTGGACTTCTTCTATCCTAGAAAGGGAAGCGGACCCGACTCAAGTATTTTAAGAACAAAATGGAACATTGTGACTAAGAGGGGGAGGAAGGATGTTGCTTCAGTGGACTGGGGTCGGAAAATCGTTTTTCTGAATTATCTAACCTAAGCGATTGCGACTGACAACCATTTACCTGTAATACTGTGACCGTGCCTGTTAGTGCCAAAAGTACACCAGATTTAGCTTGTAATTACCCAACAACTAGCCCTCTGGGGCTCTTGACTGCCGATTTACCTGGGGTATCTAATGTTACAATCATAGACCAGGTTACAGGGGGTAAGGTGTTAAACACGCATTCTACAAGCTCCGGTATTCCTATGACACCTATCTCAGGGAATCTTTTGTCATGGAATGTGGCTGGAATATCTTCCAAAATGGACAGCGCAGATTGGTTTGAATTTATAAATAAGTATGACCTCTGTATATTTCAAGAGACTTGGGCGTGTGAGCCTACTTTTGCATTGGGGTATGTAAACTTTCATGTTCCTGCTATCAAGGGCCCTAAAGGGCGGCCTATGGGGGGCCTTACTATATGGGTTAGGCAGTCTTTAAGAATTGCTGTAAAATGTGTGGAACTTGACCAAAAAGATATCCAGCTTATCAGATTGACCAGTGATTTACCCCTCTCCATGGATATATATAATATCTATGCCAGAGGTGGTAGCAAAGGTAGATCCGAGGTTCTTATGTGCCTTTCTACAATTCTTGAGACCGTATCTGCAGGAAAAAACATCTTAATTGCAGGTGATTTGAATCGGACATTCGAACCTCTCATCACTGGTGATTCTCCTCTGGGATCGGAGGAAGATAAGCTTTGGGACATTCCCGCACTAGAGTCCCCCCCGATAACTCGGTGGACGGCTGACATCCTAGGTCTAAACGCCATGTGCTTGGAGCATGGGTTACGAGCCCTGAACGGCCGAACCCAATCAGACCGTGTTCCCGCCATGACGTTTAATAACGGGCGAAGCAAAAGCCGCATTGACTACGTCATCTGTAGTACATCGCTATGGCCATCTCTCAGCGATATGGTAGTTACTGCCAGGATAGAAAGTGACCACGACCCGCTATGTGTTTCGCATAATTGGTGGACATCTAATGCAATCACTCCATTTCATTGTGACTTACTTGTGCCGCCAACGATCACGCAATCCAATAATATGCGTAGGTTAAGATGGTCTGGTGTTAAGACGGACCAGCAGGCCCTGGAAAAGATAGGAGAAGCGGCAGACAAGGCTATCCTGGCATTGGAAAATATCACTGCTCTTGCACAAGGACAAGAAGATGTTAATAAAGTTCATATGACTCTCTTTGATGAAGTCAAAAACTTTTTCTTAAAACCCGCACGAAACAACAGGGCTTGTCCATTTAAACCAGCAAGGTGGTATAACCAAGATTGCAGGGCAGCAAGATTTAAACTAGGAGCTGCAATTAAAAATAATAATCTGAGTGAGACTCGGTCTGCCAGGAAGCACTATAAAAACTGTATCGCCAGGGCAAAAAGAGACTGGGACGAAGACCATTGGCAGAAACTGAGATGTGCTAGTGAAAGTAAAAATTCTAGACAATTTTGGCATATCGTCAAATGGGGCCATGATAGATCTTCAGAGCCTCCCAACAATAATGTCCGTCATGATGCCTGGGTTAAGTTTTTTAGCGAGCAATACTCTTCCAGAGATCAGCCTGCTAGCAATTCTAACCTTACACATCTGTTTGCAGATGAAGACATTTTTATGCTAAGCGAAATCCTGACTGCCCTGAAATCTGTTCATAGGGGCAGAGCCCCGGGTAATGACGGCGTTCCGGCGGATGTCTTTTTAGATGACACCGACAGGTGGAGTAAGTACATCTGCCTTCTATTAAACCACATAGCCAGGGGGGCTGAAATCCCGGTATCCTGGCGGGGTGCTGTCATTATACCAGTATACAAAAAGGGGGATCGTGCCCAACCCTGTAATTATCGCCCAATCAGCTTAATAGACACGGTCCAAAAGGTGGTAGGACGTGTAATCATTAATAATCTGCTTGATTGGGCTGAGGAGCAGAACGTCCTATCCCCTTTTCAGGCGGGTTTTCGCAGAGCAACTAGCACTGTAGACCAGGTCTTTCGCTTCCAACTGATACAATGGCGGACAGTGGTCCTGGGCGGATGCAGTCTCTACGCAGCTTTTGTTGACCTACGGGCTGCATTCGACCTGGTGCCAAGGGCGAAACTGTGGGAGGTGTTGGCAGCCCTGGGGGTCCCGATGATTATTTTAACCTTGATCATGAGACTTCACGAGGGCACTTATGCTAAGATCCAATGGGGTGGCTACGGTAACGATACTATTGACTTCCCTGTCGAGCGGGGGGTTCGGCAGGGTTGTTCAATGGCACCAACACTGTTTACTCTTTTTATAAACGGAATTTTTCCCCTTATGCAAGCTCAGCCCGTAGATGCTCCCTCTCTCGCTGGTGCAAAAGTTCCAATTTTAATGTTCGCAGACGACACCTTAATTTTATCAAAATCCCCAAGTGGTCTGCAAAAGGCATTGGCAATTTTTGACAAATTTTGTTGTGATCATGGTTTGGAGGTAAATGCAGCTAAAACAAAACTCATGGTTTTTAATCCTTGTAGGAACTATAAATCCAAGATTACCATGAGTGGGCGCTGCCTTGAAGTTGTGAATTCCTTTACTTAGCTGGGGATACATATCTCAAATGACAATAGATGGAACCACCACTTGAATCTGGCAATATTAAGACACAATCAACCAGAAAGGGATACGAGGGGAAAAAAGGCTATCTAGGGCAGTCCCCCACTCAACGATTCTCAAACAAAAAGCCCTATTCAGCCTGCATGTTGTGAAACTCAGACTCAGTAATTTAAGGGGCCAAACCTCCTATTGGCTCACCAAGCGGCCAAATCAGGCCAATGCTGCGTTTACAGGTCCGGACATGCCTTCAAACATACCAACAACCCTGTGCACAGAGTATGACACACAAAGAAAATAAGTGTGAAAGCAAGGAAAGTACCTCACGGACGTGACACCCGAGGGGGTTCCCGGTCTATGAATTGCCGGTCTACCCACTTCTCATCATCGGTTACTTTCCTTGCAAGGAGGATGGAAAAAGTGCAAGAAGATGTGCACCGAACAGAAAAGAGAGATAAAGAGGGAGTGTACAGATACACTACCCAGTAGGACAGAAACTAGTGTTCAAAAAAGATTTCACAAGTACCTACACCCAACACCAACAAAACATAAAATCTAAAATAGTGAAGTTTGGCTGGCTGAATCAATTTTATTCTGGTGCTGCCAAACTGCACTGTTTAAAATAAGGTTAGATTAATACCATTCAATGTTGTAATTGGACCAACATGTTTCATTGCCTTGTCATTAGCAATTTCATCAGGGCAAATGGTTGGGTCTCTTATTCTTAATCCTCCATTTGAAAACCTTATGCTCGCAAATATTAGATATACCGTCGAGCATCAAACGGACAGCGTGTCAAAGGATCACTGGTCCGTCTAGGAGACTCCTCAATGTGAGTCACCGCAGCCGAGTCCCTCCGGCGCTTCCGACAGTGTGAAGCACAGAAGCCACCTTCTGCAGAATAAAACATCATGAAATGAAACGTGCTATCTGGCGCCAAGAACTTATCATGCTAATGTTACTTCGCACAGCTCGTAGAAAATATATTTTTCACAAATTCCAAAAGAAAGAGTCACGAAACACTTTACAGGGAACCAAAGCTATCTGTTTTTAGCTTTTCAAATGAGAATCAGAAAATTCGATTTTTTAGAGTAGAGTAGTACAGAAGTGAAGCGAAAGTGCCAACCCAATACCTTTGTCATTTTTTTGTTGCATTGGGGTCTTATTGGCTGGGCAAGCTTTGAAGTAATAAACTTCTCCATATTTGAAAGCATGGCTTCGTGAGGTCTGCCTCGGACTGCACTTTTTTGGGGGGCGTCGGAGGTGATAAAGTCATGTCTGTCGACTACCACCCATTCCTCGCCTCCGAGAACAAGTCGGCTGCCAGATCCCCCCTGAACAAGCCGTCCATTCACCGCCACCCCCGCCCTGCTCTCGCCTGCACCGGGCAGCAAACTTAGGGTGCACCCAGGTGGCAGTAGGTCTAGCTATGCCACTGGGTCTGAAGACCTGCCATAGAGAAAGAGCATAAGGTTTTCAAATGGAGGATTAAGAATAAGAGACCCAACCATTTGCCCTGATGAAATTGCTAATGACAAGGCAATGAAACATGTTGGTCCAATTACAACATTGAATGGTATTAATCTAACCTTATTTTAAACAGTGCAGTTTGGCAGCACCAGAATAAAATTGATTCAGCCAGCCAAACTTCACTATTTTAGATTTTATGTTTTGTTGGTGTTGGGTGTAGGTACTTGTGAAATCTTTTTTGAACACTAGTTTCTGTCCTACTGGGTAGTGTATCTGTACACTCCCTCTTTATCTCTCTTTTCTGTTCGGTGCACATCTTCTTGCACTTTTTCCATCCTCCTTGCAAGGAAAGTAACCGATGATGAGAAGTGGGTAGACCGGCAATTCATAGACCGGGAACCCCCTCGGGTGTCACGTCCGTGAGGTACTTTCCTTGCTTTCACACTTATTTTCTTTGTGTGTCATACTCTGTGCACAGGGTTGTTGGTATGTTTGAAGGCATGTCCGGACCTGTAAACGCAGCATTGGCCTGATTTGGCCGCTTGGTGAGCCAATAGGAGGTTTGGCCCCTTAAATTACTGAGTCTGAGTTTCACAACATGCAGGCTGAATAGGGCTTTTTGTTTGAGAATATTAGGACACAAACAACTGGCTGGTACCATCATTAAGGAGCACACAAAATCTTTAACTAAGCCAATCAAACCGCCACTAATCATATACGAGACTAAAGCAATAGGGTCTGCACTATATGGGGCAGAGCTGTGGGGGCAAGAAAACCTCCAGGAGCTACAGAGGTCAGAGAATAGCTTCCTCCGAAAACTAACTGGCACCCCACAGAGCAGTCCCCTCTTGCCACTCAGATATGATCTTGGTAGGAAGGAAATCTCGGCTATGTGTAAACTTCGACCGATATTATATTGGCGTAGAATCTGGACCACCCCCGAGTTGTCACAATATGCAGAAGGATTTGCTGATGTGATCAAAGCAGATCGATTTCATGAAATTAAATGGTTTAGATCATTGAGAACTGCACTAAGTGAACTAGGGTTAAGTGAATTGTGGTCTGATCCAACCGGGTCATCCTTTCCATCAAAGTTGTTTATAAAAAACCTTTATTGGGAACAGGTCGAAAATAAGAGTCTCCTTAACAGTAATAATGGGTCTATGACGACTGCCTTCCTTGAAGCTAAACTGTTTCCAATGTTTGAAATGTACTGGGATATTATAACTAAACCCATGGACAGGAAACTGTTTTTCCAAATGAGGGCTGGCTCTCTACCTCTTGGTAATTTAACATCTAAATGGAGAAATAGAGGTCCAGCAACTTGCCTAGTTTGCGGGGAAGGCAATGAGACTCTGGGACACTTCTTGTTTGTCTGTCATGCATATTCTGTTCCTAGACGTGTGTGGTTGGCCCCCATGTGCAGAAATTTGGGTACTAAAAGCTCCATGGTAGCTCTACACATTGTTAAAACTACCTCCTTAAACTGGATTATCATAGCGACCGCAAAGTACTTGGGGTGGGCGTGGGTAATTAGGCAGAGATTGCTAGTAGGATGACTACTCTCTGCCTAGACGATCAGAGACTGCTAGTTCATCTATTCTCTGTTCCCATGCCAGGTGTCTATCTGACGAAAAAAAAAATTCAACTAATTTTTAACTATGTAATTGGACTGTTTTTAATATGACTTTATAATATGAACTTTGCACCTCGATGGTAAATAACTGGATGAAATGTGTTTTAAAACTTCTTTTTTTTTGTGTATTGTGCTTATAGTCATGCTGACTTAGTAATTTAATTGTATTTTATTATGTGTTTGTTTGTCTGCTTTTATGAGTAAATACTCGAATAAAGCACTTTTGAATTGAATTGAATTGAATTGAATTGAAATATAACTTTTTCTTTTAAAATATCTTTCTTTTTTAGGAAGTACAGAGCTTCCAAAACACCTGTCATCAAGTACCGATCATTTATAATTGCCTCATGTGGATAGATTCAGCCTTAAATACCCCGGCACCACAATCAAAGAACTTTAAAGTTCACTGTGCCCTCATGGAGCCTGCAGTAAGCCTCTGATGCTATTATACCAGGACCATCAGTGTGTCAACGCTAAACAACATGACGGCCAGAATGCCTGAATGTGCCAGCCATACTCATTATTATGCAGAGTTTCCACCATTATACCAGAGATGGCTGCATTTAGGCCAGTCATGCTTTATGCCAGTGATGGCTAACAGTATTCCATATCTAGACCATGTAGGCCCAAAATATAGGAAGGATGACCCTTAACAACTTATGATGGGGCGGTCCATGCTCTTGGTGGTCCTTAGCATCAAGCATAGCTTCTGGAGACAGATACTGTTTACTAGGGTGGGGCAAACAGGAAACATACATCCACACAGTAACTATATAAACATGCATCTATGCTTACACACACATGCATGCATAAAGACTCTTAATTGCCTCAGGTCTGGGTCTCCTGAGCTCCTGGGTTATATTGCAAGCAACTCAGACATTCTCGCTCCTTTAAACACTTAATATTGCTACTACTACTAAACAGGCAGTCACAATTGCGGTTACAAGGGACTTGATGTGAATGGTGATGCAGCTGCAGTGGCACGGGCCAAAATGTCTAGGGACCCCACTAAACCCAGAATATTGCTAAAATCAGAAAATGAACACACCGTCACAAGTGCAGTTGCCATGCAGACTGCAGGGTCATGATTTGAATGGTGCAGCGGGTGCAGTGGCACTGGTCCGAAACATTGTCAGACCTTCTCTAAACACCTAATAATGTTGTATTTTACTACTATACAGACAGACCCAATTGCAGGTATCTTGCAGTTAGGATGGGCTTAACTTGATGGTGTAGGTGTCCGGTGTAGGTGTCCCGGTCCCGGCTGGGTCTGGTGGTTCAGAGGGCTAATGCGTCCACTGCAGGGGCCTTTGTTCAACCTCATGGTCACAGGTTCAAATCACGGTGGGTCCACTCAGCCTTTCATCCATCTGAGGTCAATAAAATGAATACCATTGAGTTTGGTAAAAATAAACATCTGTCATTTAGCACCAAGATGGCTCCGGGTGAACATGCGCTTTACTAATACACATGTTATGTTAGGTGCAGTGGAACTGGGACCAACAGCTGTAGGGACGCCGCTATACACAGAAAATTGCTAAATGTTACTACTAAACAGGCAGTCGCAAGTGCAGTTATCTAGCAGGCACTAGGGCCGTGATTTCAATGGTGCTGCATGTGCAGTGTCACCGGGGCCTAACGTTTTCAGAACTCCTCTAAACACCAAGGGGGATATTTACAAGCCCCTATTGCCACAGGAACATCACCTTTTTTAAGTTCCTGTGGCGATACGTGCTCCGCCTTATTTACAAGGCATTGTTAAGCCACTTAACATGGCTTAATGCTGCCTTGTAAATAACGCACCCATTCACGCTGTACTTAACATGAAAGGGGAGGGCAAAGGGTGTTGTGGTGGGCGTTCTGCTGCAACACCCACTGAATTTGGCCCTGCCCCATATTTACAAGGGTGGTGTAAATTTGGGACAGCGCCAAAATTAAGACCAAAAAAAACCTGGTCTTAACAGGGCGCAACGAGGAGAAATGCTTTATTTATCCTAATTTTTGCTATTTTTATGTCTGCTGCATTGTACAGCACACATAAAAAAGCCAAACGGCAAGCATGATTGTATATGTGCAGGAAGGTGTCTCTTCCTGCACATAAACAATCGTTTTAAAAATGATGAGTTGCAACTTCAGTGCGTGCTGCACAAAGCAGCACACAAAAGTTGCAAATCGCCATGTAATATTGTTGTTCCTACCTGCACAAAAAGAATCATTCCCACAACGCAGGCTCCCTTGCACTATGGGGCAAGGGTGTCTGCGTTGGTGCCAGGCAGCTGTAATTAGTACCAGCTCAGGGAGAAACGGCGGGCTGCACCGTATTGTTGTAAATACGGTGCAGCCCTGCTTTTCAAAAGTGGCGGAGAGCGGCATTAATCCAAGAAGGCTAACACAGTGCTTCATCACTTTTCTTGTAAACATGCCCCTAAATATTGCTATATTCAATTACTAAATAAGTAGTCACAAGTATAGTTACCTTGCAGGCACTAAGGTCATGATTTCAAAGGTGCAGCAGGTGCAGTGACACCGGAGTCCAAAGTGCTAGGAACGCCTCTAAACACCAAATATTGCAAAGTTTTACTACAAAACAGGTACTCACAAGTCAAGTTACCTTACAGGCAATACAGTCATGATTTAAATGGTGCAGCAGGTGCAGTGGCACCGGGGCCAAAAGTTGTCAAAACTCATCTAAACACCAAATTTTGCTATATTTTACCACTAAACAGGTAGGTACAAATGCAGTTACCTTGCAGTATGGGCATGATTTGAATGGTGCAGCAGGTGTAGTGGCACATGTCCCAAAAATTGTCAGAACTCCTCTAAAGACATAATATTGCTATTACATCAATTAATTCTATTATTTCCCACTTTCCTTTCGTTTTATAAAATGTTGCTATTACTTACATGCACTATACCACTAATAGCACAATATACTGCCATTTTGTACATAAACAAGTCATAACACTTTAACAGACTTTCTGTAACTTCTATTGTACAACTACTCAGCAAACTACAACTTGCAACAAAAACTGCGTATTGTTAATGACATAGCGAAAGCTAATGCATTTACTAATGCTTGTTTTTCTTGTCTGGGACCACCAGAAAAAGCCTGGCAGTCCCAAGCAGAAGCAGAGATAAAATACTCCGCAGTTTGGGTGAAAAATACTGTTTTTGGAGCTTGTTTTGCAAAAACAAAAACTGTTGCTGTAAAGGTGCGTTGCACTTGTCTCATCAGAGGAAAACCTCGGTGCCTCAGAGGAGCTGTGGCCGGGGTCTCAGAGAGCCCCCCTGGCACGCGCAGATCTCTCATTATGGGGGGCTCAAGTCCCCCCAGCAGGGGGGCACAGCCTCCCACTGCCCCGGACAGAGAGGCTAGAGGAGCCCTGCCTCTGGGTCCCTGTGCATGGATGAAGGGATGAATGGAATCAACTCAAGAGCAGGGGTGCAGTGTAGAGCGCCTCACTCCAGTGACCCCACTGCTCTCTGAAGGCGAAAGACGGACACTAGGGTGCAGTGAGAGAGCGAACAGGGGATGGAATGTAAACCAGAGCCCTCGTCGGCACTTTACAGGCCGTGACACTGAGGCGGCACAGACCGCCCTGGCCTGATACCGTTCTCTAGACATCCCGTGCCCCCTGACCACCCACCCCCTCCGCCCCTGCACACCGGTCACATCTGGGATGTGCGGGCGTGCCCTGTCAGTGGCTAAAAGGTGAGTAAACGCTCCTTGTCGCCTCGGGGTGAATAGATTCAGGAAGCCGCCTTTCTCTTAACCCCTTCCACGGGTGTCACCCGTGCAGAGCTGTGTCACCGGGCTGTGCGGAGCATTGACACCGGGCTGTGCTGAGCTGTGCAGAGCTGTGCAGAGCTGTGCCGCCGGGCTGTGCTGAGCTGTGCCGCCGGGCTCCTGTGAAGGAACTCCCCGTCAGAGCTGTGCAGAGCTGTGTCACCGGGCTGTGCGGAGCATTGCCGCCGGGCTCCTGTGAAGGACCTCCCCGTCAGAGCTGTGCAGAGCTGTGCGAAAGCATCCTGAGGACCGCGATCTCTCCAGAGACGGCTCCTGCTTCACGTCTCATCCCAGGTAACAGCCGCCCCTGCTCTGTCACTTTCCTCTTTCTCAGGGGCTCTCTCAGAGGCGCGGTCTCTTTACACTGCACTCTCCCAGGTGGTGCACTCTTTTACTTGAGCCCTAAAGCCGGCACTCTCGTATTATCATGACTCTTACAATTGAAAAGCACCGCTCTCTGTGCGCATTACATCGGTGCTAGGTTCGGAGGGCTGGCGTGTTTTGGGCCCACCTATAATCCATGATACCTGTCCAGGTGTGGGGTCTGGTCTGTTCACAGCCCCCCTCCTCCCCACGTGCTGCAGCCCCCTCCATCCTTCAGAGAGACAGGGGTGAGAGAGCCTCAGCATTTCTAACAGGGCTGGGGCGGGTGTGAGAGACCAGCGAGGTGCACTTCAAAGCCTTCAGCACCGAGCACTTAAGGCAGAAGAACATTGCATCCCTCACGCCCTCAGCACCGAGCACTTAAGGCAGAAGAACATTGCATCCCTCACACCTTCAGCACTGAGCACTTAAGAAAGAAGAGCATTGCATCCCTCACGCCTTCAGCACCGAGCACTTAAGGCAGAAGAACATTGCATCCCTCACGCATTCAGCACTGAGCACTTAAGGCAGATGAACATTGCATCCCGCACGCCTTTAGCACCGAGCACTTAAGGCAGAAGAACATTGCATCCCTCACGCCTTCAGCACCCAGCACTTAAGGCAGAAGAACATTGCATCCCTCACGCCTTCAGCACCGAGCACTTAAGGCAGAAGAACATTGCATCCCTCACGCATTCAGCACTGAGCACTTAAGGCAGAAGAACATTGCATCCCTCACGCCTTTAGCACCGAGCACTTAAGGCAGAAGAGCATTGCATCCCTCACGCCTTCAGCACTGAGCACTTAAGGCAAAGAGCATTGCATCCCTCACACCTTCAGCACTGAGCACTTAAGGCAGAAGAACATTGCATCCACCATGCCTTCAGCACGGAGCACTTAAGCAGCATCCCTGACGCCTTCAGCACAGAGCACTTAAGGCAGAAGAACATTTCATCCCCCATAACTTCAGCACCAAGCACTTGAGGTAGAAGAACATTGCATCCCTCATAACTTCAGCACCAAGCACTTGAGGTAGAAGAACATTTCAACCCTCATAACTTCAGCACCAAGCACTTGAGGTAGAAGAACATTGCATCCCTCATAACTTCAGCACCAAGCACTTGAGGTAGAAGAACATTTCATCCCTCATAACTTCAGCACCAAGCACCTGAGGTAGAAGAACATTGCATCCCTCATACCTTCCGCACTGAGCACTTAAGGCAGAAGAGCATTGCATCCCTCACGCCTTCAGCACCGAGCACTTAAGGCAGAAGAGCATTGCATCCCTCACGCCTTCAGCACTGAGCACTTAAGGAAAAAAAATTGCATCCCTCACGCCTTCCGCACTGAGCACTTAAGGAAGAAGAACATTGAATCCCTCACACCTTCAGCACCGAGCACTTAAGGCAGAAGAACATTGCACCCCTCACGCCTTCAGCATCAGGTACTTAAGGCAGAAGAACATTGCATCCCTCACATCTTCAGCACCGAGCACTTAAGGCAGAAGAGCATTGCATCCCTCACATCTTCAGCACCAGAGCACTTAAGGCAGAAGAGCATTGCATCCCTCACATCTTCAGCACCAGAGCACTTAAGGCAGAGGAGCATTGCATCCCTCACATCTTCAGCACCAGAGCACTTAAGGCAGAAGAGCATTGCATTCCTTACATCTTCAGCACCAGAGCACTTAAGGCAGAAGAGCATTGCATCCCTCACATCTTCAGCACCAGAGCACTTAAGGCAGAAGAGCATTGCATCCCTCACATCTTCAGCACCAGAGCACTTAAGGCAGAAGAGCATTGCATTCCTCACATCTTCAGCACCGGAGCACTTAAGGCAGAAGAGCATTGCATCCCTCACGCCTTCGGCACTGAGCACTTAAGGCAGAAGAACATTGCATTCCTCACATCTTCAGCACCAGAGCACTTAAGGCAGAAGAGCATTGCATCCCTCACGCCTTTGGCACTGAGCACTTAAGGCAGAAGAACATTGCATCCCTCACGCCTTCATCACCAAGCACTTAAGGCAGAAGAGCATTGTATCCCTCACACCTTCAGCACCAAGCACTTAAGGCAGAAGAGCATTGCATCCCTCACGCCTTCGGCACTGAGCACTTAAGGCAGAAGAACATTGCATCCCTCACGCCTTCAGCACCGGAGCACTCAAGGCAGAAGAGCATTGCATCCCTCACGCCTTCGGCACTGAGCACTTAAGGCAGAAGAACATTGCATTCCTCACATCTTCAGCACCAGAGCACTTAAGGCAGAAGAGCATTGCATCCCTCACGCCTTCGGCACTGAGCACTTAAGGCAGAAGAACATTGCATCCCTCACGCCTTCAGCACCGAGCACTTAAGGCAGAAGAGCATTGTATCCCTCACGCCTTCAGCTCCGAGCACTTAAGGCAGAAGAACATTGCATCATCACACCTTCAGCACCAAGCACTTAAGGCAGAAGAACATTGCATCCCTCACACCTTTAGCTCCGAGCACTTAAGGCAGAAGAACATTGCATCATCACACCTTCAGCACCAAGCACTTAAGGCAGAAGAACATTGCATCCCTCACACCTTTAGCACTGAGCACTTAAGTAGCAAGAACATTTACTTTACTTGTTGAAAAACTATCCCTTATAAACTCACCAAGCAAGGGTGCCTCTTGTTTTAAAATGTCCTGAGGTCAACTCCTAAATACATAGAAACATGCCTGTGATTAATAACCTCATTAAAACTGCTTAAATGCTCTTCTCACATTTCATTTGGAATAACATTCAGTTTATTTTTAAAGAACCTAAATACTTAATAAACACAAAACATGATCATAAACTCTTAGAATCACTTATGAAAATAAGCTCTGTAAAGTGTATATTCACAATCAAATGCCTCCCCTATGACAGTGATGGAGGGCGCAATAAGGTTATGACAATCCTTCATTTGATGAAATGACATTAATGCCCCCTGCCCACACCCATGTTTTATACAACCTATTTTTATTAGGACTTAGTCCCTGCTGGTGTCCACACTGATTGGTTGGTGCTAAACAGAATTAGTAACTTGCCTCTTTATTATAATTCCTGAGTTAGAGTGAGTTCTTTCATCCCAGGTTCTTTTCCAGGGACCATCATATATATGTAAGGGCATTCTGTGGGCCACCTGTGTCATCCCGCCTCCCCATGGAACTGCTCCTATGACAAGGGCCTCACCAATCATTTGTTGAGCTTGGCCCCTTTGGTTTGAATTTATGGAAGTGCTGCTCTCTAATGTCTTATTATTGCTTGACTCTGACCACCGAAAGGTGTTGTTTTCCTGTGAGTGATTTTGTGGTTCTGAAGTCTCACTGGTGCTGCTTTCCTGTGTGTTGTCACATGGATGGGGAATTTAAAAGGTGCTTCTCTCCTGAGTGTTATTCGCTGGTTCTGAAGTCTCACAGGGCTTTTCACCCTGTGTGTCACATTGGTCTGTAGTCTAAAAGGTACTACTCTCCCATGTGTTATATTACGGCTCCGGGGTGTGAAGGTTGCTGTTCTCCTTTGTGGTATTTTAGCATTCTGTAGTTTGAAAGATACTGAACTCCAGTGTGTTAACAACTGTTGTCTAGGTCTGCGATCTGCTGCTCTTCTGTGAGGTTTCTAGGTCTCACATGTGCTGCTCTCCTGTGTGTTTTCCAAGTCTGAGAGATGCTGCTGTCCTGTGTGGTTTCTGGGTCTGAAAGGTGCTGCTCTCCTGTGTGTAGTCTTGTTCTGACACAGGTCTGAGAGATCCTGCTCTTCTGTGTTGTTTCTAGAGCTCAGATGTGTCTGGAAGGTGTTGCTCCCATGTGTGGTTTCCAGGTCTGAGATAGGGCTGAGTGGTGCTGCTCTCCTGTTTGGTTTCTAGGTCTGAGAGATCCTGCTCTTCTGTGTTGTTTCTAGAGCTCAGGTGTGTCTGGGAGGTGTTGCTCCCATGTGTGGTTTCCAGGTCTTAGATAGGGCTGAGTGGTGCTGCTCTCCTGTTTGGTTTCTAGGTCTGAGAGATCCTGCTCTTCTGTGTTGTTTCTAGAGCTCAGGTGTGTCTGGGAGGTGTTGCTCCCATGTGTGGTTTCCAGGTCTTAGATAGGGCTGAGTGGTGCTGCTCTCCTGTTTGGTTTCTAGGTCTGAGAGATCCTGCTCTTCTGTGTTGTTTCTAGAGCTCAGATGTGTCTGGAAGGTGTTGCTCCCATGTGTGGTTTCCAGGTCTGAGATAGGGCTGAGTGGTGCTGCTCTCCTGTTTGGTTTCTAGGTCTGAGAGATCCTGCTCTTCTGTGTTGTTTCTAGAGCTCAGGTGTGTCTGGGAGGTGTTGCTCCCATGTGTGGTTTCCAGGTCTTAGATAGGGCTGAGTGGTGCTGCTCTCCTGTTTGGTTTCTAGGTCTGAGAGATCCAGCTCTTCTGTGTTGTTTCTAGAGCTCAGATGTGTCTGGGAGGTGTTGCTCCCATGTGTGGTTTCCAGGTCTGAGATAGGGCTGAGTGGTGCTGCTCTCCTGTTTGGTTTCTAGGTCTGAGAGATCCTGCTCTTCTGTGTTGTTTCTAGAGCTCAGATGTGTCTGGGAGGTGTTGCTCCCATGTGTGGTTTCCAGGTCTGAGATAGGGCTGAGTGGTGCTGCTCTCCTGTTTGGTTTCTAGGTCTGAGAGATCCTGCTCTTCTGTGTTGTTTCTAGAGCTCAGATGTGTCTGGGAGGTGTTGCTCCCATGTGTGGTTTCCAGGTCTTAGATAGGGCTGAGTGGTGCTGCTCTCCTGTTTGGTTTCTAGGTCTGAGAGATCCTGCTCTTCTGTGTTGTTTCTAGAGCTCAGATGTGTCTGGGAGGTGTTGCTCCCATGTGTGGTTTCCAGGTCTTAGATAGGACTGAGTGGTGCTGCTCTCCTGTTTGGTTTCTAGGTCTGAGAGATCCTGCTCTTCTGTGTTGTTTCTAGAGCTCAGGTGTGTCTGGGAGGTGTTGCTCCCATGTGTGGTTTCCAGGTCTTAGATAGGACTGAGTGGTGCTGCTCTCCTGTTTGGTTTCTAGGTCTGAGAGATCCTGCTCTTCTGTGTTGTTTCTAGAGCTCAGATGTGTCTGGGAGGTGTTGCTCCCATGTGTGGTTTCCAGGTCTTAGATAGGACTGAGTGGTGCTGCTCTCCTGTTTGGTTTCTAGGTCTGAGAGATCCTGCTCTTCTGTGTTGTTTCTAGAGCTCAGATGTGTCTGGGAGGTGTTGCTCCCATGTGTGGTTTCCAGGTCTTAGATAGGGCTGAGTGGTGCTGCTCTCCTGTTTGGTTTCTAGGTCTGAGAGATCCTGCTCTTCTGTGTTGTTTCTAGAGCTCAGATGTGTCTGGGAGGTGTTGCTCCCATGTGTGGTTTCCAGGTCTTAGATAGGACTGAGTGGTGCTGCTCTCCTGTTTGGTTTCTAGGTCTGAGAGATCCTGCTCTTCTGTGTTGTTTCTAGAGCTCAGGTGTGTCTGGGAGGTGTTGCTCCCATGTGTGGTTTCCAGGTCTTAGATAGGGCTGAGTGGTGCTGCTCTCCTGTTTGCTTTCTAGGTCTGAGAGGTGCTGCTCTACAGTTTGGTTTCTTTGTCTTGAAATAGGGCCAAAATGTGCTGCTCCCCTGTGTGGTTCTAGGTCTGAGATAGGTTTTCAAGATCCTGCTCCCCTGTGTGGTTCTAGGTCTGAGATAGGTTTTCAAGATCCTGCTCCCCTGTGTGGTTTCTAGTTCGAAGAAAAGTCTGAGAGGTTGTGGTCTCCTATATGGTCTCTAGGTCTGAGAGCTGCTGCTCTCATGCGTGGTTTCTAAGTCTGAGATAGGGCTAAGCGGTGCTGTTCTCCTGTGTGGTTTCTAGGTCAAATACAGGTCTGAGAGGTGCTGCTCTACTATTTGGGTTCTAGGTCTGCGATAGGTCTGAGAGGTTTTGGTCTCCTGTGTGGTTGCTAGGTGTCCGAATTGCTTTTCTACTGTTTAGTTTCTAGGTCTATTATAGGACTGAGATGTGCTGCTCACCTCTGTGGTTCTAGGTCTTACATAAGCCTGGGAGATGCTGCTCCACATGTGGTTTTTAGTTCTGAGATAAGACAGAGAGGGACGTCTCTCCTGTGTGATTTTTAGGGCTGATATGCGCTACTCCTCCGTGTGGTTCTAGCTATGAGATAGGTCTGGAAAATGCTGCTCTCCTGTGTGGTTTCTAAGTCTGTGATAGGACTGAGAGGTGTTGCTCTCCTGTGTGGTTTCTTGGTCTGAGAGAAGCTGCATTACAGTTTGGTTTATTTGTTTTGAGATAGGGTCAATATTTGCTGCTCTCCTGTGAGGTTCTAGGTTTGAGAAGTGCTTCTCTCTTGCTTGGTGTCTAGGTCTGAAATGGGTCTGAGAATTGCTACTTGCCTGTGTGGTTTTTAGGCCTGAGATAGTTCTGAGAGGTGCTGCTCTCCCGTGTGTCTTCTAGGTCTGTAAGGTGCTGCTCTTTTGTGTGTTGTCTAGGTTTGAGAGGTGCTGCTGTCCTGTGTAGTTTTTGTGTCTGAGAGGTGCTGCTTTCTTGTGTGGTTTCAATATCTGAGATGGTGCTGCTCTCCCCTTTGGTTTCTGGGTCTGAGATAGGGCTGGGAGGTTATGATCTCCTATGTTGTTTCTAGGCCTGACATAAGTCTGAGAGGTGTTGCTTTCCTGTGTGGGTTCTATGTCTAAGACAGGGCTGAGATGTGTTGCTGTCCTGTGTAGTTCTAGGTCTAAGATAGTTCTGAGAGGTGCTATTTTCCTGTGTGGTTTTGTAGGTGGGAGAGCTGCTGCTCTGTTTTGTGGTTTCTAGGTCTGTGACAGGGTTGAGCTGTGTTGCTCTAACGTGTGGTTCTATGTCTGCGGTATGTCTGAGAGGTGCCTTTCTCCTGTTTGGTATCTATGTCTGGGAATTGCTGTTCTGCTGTTTCGTTTCTAGGGCTGTGATAGGACTAAGATGTGCTGCTCTCCTCTGAGGTTCTAGGTCTGAGATAAGTCCGAGAGGTGCTGCTCCCCATGTGGGTTCTAGTTCTTAGATAGGACTAAGAGGTACTGCTCTCCTGTGTGGTTTTTAGGGCTGAGAGGTACTGCTCTCCTGTGTGGTTTTTAGGGCTGAGATGTGCTGCTCTCCTGCGTGGTTTTAGCTATGAGAGAGCTCCGAGAGGTGCTGCTCTTCTGTGTGGTGTCTAGGTCTGAGAGATGCTGCCATCCTGTGTAGCTTCTTGGTCTGAGAGGTGCTGCTTTTCTTTGTAGTTTCTAGGTCTGAGATAGGACTGAGAGGTACTGCTCTCCTGTGAGGTTTCTAGATCTCACATGCACTGCTTTCCTGTGTGTTTTCTGAGTCTGAGAGGTGCTGGTGTCCTGTGTGATTTCCCTGTCTGATAGGTGCTGCTCTCCTGTGTGGTTTCTAGGTCTGAGATAGGTCTGAGAGCTCCTGCTCTCATGTGTTTTTGTAGGGCTGAGAAATGCTGCTCTACTGTGTGGTTTATAGATCAGAGATAGGTCTGGGAGGTGCTGCCGTCGTAGGTGGTTTCTAGATCTGAGATAGGGCTGAGAGGTGCTGCTCTCCTGTGTGGTTCTCAATCTGAGAGGTGCTGCTCTACTGTTTAGTTTCTAGATCTGAGAGGCTTTGCTCTACAGTTTGGTCTCTTTGTTGTGAGATATGGCCAATATATGCAGCTCTCCTGTGTGGTTTCTAGCTCTGAGATAGGTCTGGGAGGTGCTGCTCTCCTGTGTGGTTCATAATCTGAGTGGTGCTGCTCTTCTCTGTGGGTTCTAGGTCTGAGAGGTTCTGCTCTACAGTTTGGTTTCTTTGTTGTGAGATAGGGCCAATATGTGCTGATCTCCTGTGTGGTTCAAGGTATGAGAAGTGCTGCTCTCTTGCTTGGTTTCTAGGTCTTAGATAGGTCTGAGATGTGCTGCTCTCCTGTGTGGGTTTAGGCCTGAGATTGGTCTGAGAGGTGCTGCTCTCCTGTGTGGTTTCCAAGTATGAGAAGTGTTGCCATCCCATGTGCCTTCTAGGTCTGCGAGGTGCTAGTGCCCTCTGTAGTTTCTGGGTCTGAAAGGTGCTTCTTTCTTGTGTTGTTTCTATATCTGAGATAGGTCTGGGAGATGCTCTTCTCCTGTGTGGTTCCTAGGCCTGGAATAGGTCTGAGATATACTGTTGTCCTGTGTAGTTCTAGGTCTGAAATAGTTCTGAGAGGTACTGCTCTACTGTTTGGTTTCTAGTGCTAAGATAGGCCTGCAGTGTTCTGGTCTCCTGTACAGTTTCTAGGTTTGAGGGCTGCTGCTCTAGTATGTGTTTTCTAGGTCTGAGATAGGGCTGGGATGTGTTGCTCTACTGTGTGGTTCTATGTCTGAGATATGTCTGAGAGGTGTTTTTCTCCTGTTTTAATTCTAGGTCTTAGAATTGATGTTCTGATATTTCGGTTCTAGGTATGAGATAAGACTGAGATGTGCTGCTCTCCTGTGTGTGGTATCAAAAACAGGTGATTTCAGTGATGATTTAAGATGAATTGTGACGTACTGCACCTGATAGCACCTTCAACAGATCACCCTATGCTATAGTGCATAAGACTGTGTGCATAAACAGGCTGTCTATCTAGGGATTTGAGGCACCCTTGCAAAGAACAACTATAACAATATGTTTTATGGACAATGGGTAGAAGGACACATTTTAAACTCTTACTAGTCCATTTTTTAGAAGGTCACAATGGGCTTGGTGAAACAAAAATACCAAAGTCACCAGGATCATCAAACCCAGTCTTAAACCATGTTCAGCTTCAGTCGTGATGCCCCTCTGAGACCATAAACAGAAACTAGGAAACGCCCAGTGTGCAAAGCAGGGACCAGTGAAATGCTAGTATCAAAACAACAATGGTTCACTGTCAACTTATTTTAGATACTACAATTTTCAACCCAGGGAATCCATAATCCCCCCCAAAAATATAGATAAACAAATGAAACATTTACATATAAAAAATAGATTTGATTGCAAATGGCCAACTAAAAGAAAGAAGTACTTAATGGGCCTGATTCACAGAATGAATTTAAGAGTAAGTCCTAAACGTACTACTATTTGGTATTCACAGAATGCACTTACTACTTTGGGGATTCACAGAGTGAACTTACTACTTTCGGGATTCACAGAATGAACTTACTACTTTCGGTATTCACAGAATAGTTAAGACTACTAACTTTACGTCCGCACTCGGGCTGGAAATTCCGGCATGAAGGCGGAGTTTCCGGCCCGGAGGCTGAGCTTCTGGCTTGGGGGCGGAGCTTGTGGCCCGGAGGTGGATCTTGCGGCCCAGAAGATGAGATTTCAGCCATGGCTAAATCCCCACCTTGGAGCCGGAAGCTCCGCCTCTAAGCTGCAAGCTCCGCCTCAGGGTTGCAATCCCCGCCCCAAACCGGAAACTCCGCCTCCGGGTTGCATTTTTTGTAACCACATTTGTGTTACAAATATTTTTACCCACATAGCAATTTTGCTATTTTTGGGTCCTGAAAGGGTTGCAGGTATGGCAGGGTGTTAGTGTACCCTGACCACCCAACTCCTTTTACATCATTTTGGTCCTGAAGAAAAACCGGTAACTCCCATTTTGGTTTGAAACATGTAGACCCAACACATACCACAGATACATTAGGTCCTATTAAAGCCTTTATTGTATCATACACTGTTTTTAATATTGTCCAGTAGTCTTAGAATAAATAATGTTTGGATAAGTCATACCAGGACAATTTTTAACTCACTGACTTTTTTTCTTTCTTCACATTCATCACCCACATACCCGCTCCACTGTATTTCAGGTGTCGCAGCACACCTTGGCGGCACTCGGCTGTCAAGGTGGCCCCGATGATGAAGCATGTCACCGACCAGGTCGGTGAGTGAGGGGTTCCTTAAAAACAAAGGAGGACTTCTTCTTTTACACTAGTGTCTCATTCCACCATTATTGGCTGTCCAGCCTTATCTTTGGTGATACTCCTTCATTTTGTTATATAGTTACCTTACCAGGGGATTGGGAGTACCCTTCCATCCACGCCAGTGGATAAAATCCCTTAACTCTCCAACCTTGTTAAATATATGTATACATAAAAAGACATATAACGTTGAAAGTGTTTTACATTAGGGGGTCAATCGGGTCTTTGTATAGTCAGTTGTCAACTGTGTTTCGACTTCTAGAATTACTACGAGGTCATCATCAGGACAGAATGTGTTAGTCGAGCACTGGGGAAGAGCCAAGGCGCCAGGACATGGGAGGTAAAGCCTGACCCACAAATAGTTCAAACAGGGTGAATATTGGGGATAACCAATCGAAGTATTTAATACAAAAATGCAGCAGTGGGACAGTACAACCAGCACTGAAACCCCTCACTAAATTTGGCCAATTTGTGTGAAAGTGTGCTACTACAGACAACACCTCTTCTGCAAAGAGGTGTAATCAAACAAATCAAGGAAATTGTCCAGGAGCAATTCCAAGCAGAACAAAATAATTAACCTGCCTGGAGCACAATATAAATTGCATAGTAGAATTATTTGAATCTTATCACGTTTGGTTGTATGGAAAGCCAGTTTGTATTTGCATATCAAAACAAACTGCAAATCAATGTTATACATGTGTATGTATATACAATACACATGGTATGACTGTAGACGATGTCTCAATATTGTATAAACACAGCCAGTATGGTATAAATACAGCCAACACTTGTTTCGTCTCAAACAAGACTTCTACAGGGCTTCTAAGGTATAAAGAGAGCTATGTCAGTCATCAGCTCCCGTTAAAAAAGACATTCTCACTACAGGGGGGGTATTATTGAAAAATGAAATGTTGGAAGCTTATGAATTAGCTGTGCCAATACAATGTGAGGCAATGTTGCTTCTCAGGAAAGGGCAGGATGCTTCAAACTGGTTGAGGTTTGCGGTCCCTAGATGCGGATTTGGACATCAGGGACATTTTATCCCTTATCAGGAGGTCATTTGGTTATATTGTGTTTGTGTACAGTTCGAGCCATCCTGCATTTTCCTGAGAAACAACATTACTGCCAGGAAAATCAAGTAGTACTATGAGGGAGATAGCTCAAGGAGGCATGAACAGAGAGTGAATAAATCAGCGGTGGGTCCAGCAGAGTGGAAGGAACCCCTGGCAGAATTAAATCACAAGCATTGTAGCCTGAGGAAAACACCAGTGTCCTAAAGAGGCACAAACAAACCAAAGGAATAGGTGCAGAGACTGGAGAAATCGCAGGATTTCTTTCAGATTCTGTACTGTCAGTCATTCTTTTCATGTTAGTTAAAATCCTGAAAGCTACCTTTTTGTTAATGCCTAGCAAATCCATGGACACATTGTGGTCACACTGGAGTCTCAGATAGGTATAGGCTCGGACCTCCATTCATCACTGACCAGTAAATGACAACTGCCTTGTCCAAGTTATGAGCAGTCATGTTCAACACCATATTGCCTGCATCTGTGAAAACATCGACCTAAATTGCGTTTTGTATATGTCTTTCTATGTATTAATTTTTTTCTCTGTCGTTGTATTAATTATGTATGTTAAAGTTTTTTATGAAAAAATCTTTTATGAAATAAGAAAAGAAAAAGAAACAAAACACCTATGAATTAAATAACAACTTTTCTACTCTATAAATTAAAAATAAACACTATATCAATATTCCTTGCTATCCATTATGTGGCTTATTTTGAAAGTTAATCACTTCAAGTGCAAATGATATTTAGATTATATTAGGGCAGTATGTATTTTACTGTTTGCTAATCTAGTTCTTTTCATACCAGTCAGTTATCATAGGCAGAAACAGCTGGCCCATCTAGCGCCATCAGAGCTCAACCTCTGTATGAACAGCGAGCAGAAGAGCTTGACCATGCACTCACTCAAGAGAGCCTCTAGCCTCTTCACTGAGGAAGCTCTTTATTAGCAGGTTTTATTACTACTATTATTAATTTATCTGAGGATGTACTCCAGTGTATTAGTGATTCTCTCTCCATGATGCTCTACAACAACAGCGTGGTTCTCTCTCACTGAGGATGCTCTCCTGTAACGTGACGCTTTCAGTCTCACTGAGGATGCTTTTCTGTCTCATGACTCTTTCTGTCTCAGGATATTCTTCTGTATGATGACTTCATCTGTCTCACTGAGGATGCTTGCCAGTATCATGACTTCTTCTGTCTCACTGAGGATGCTCTCCTGTATCATGACTTCTTCTGTCTTACTGAGGATGCTCTCCTGTATTGTGACTTCTTTTGTCCCACTGAGAATGCTGTTCTGTAACGTGACACTTTCAGTCTCACTGAGGATTCTCTCCTGTATCATGACTTCTTCTGTCTCACCGTGGATGCTGTCCTGTCTCATGACTCTTTCTGTCTCAGGATATTCTTCTGTATCATGACTTCATCTGTCTCACTGAGGATGCTCTCCTGTAACCTTACGCTTTCAGTCTCACTGAGGATGCTCTCCTGTCTCATGACTCTTTCTGTCTCAGGATATTGTTCTGTATCATGACTTCATTTGTCTCACTGAGGATGCTCTCCTGTCTCATGACTTTTCTGTCTCAGGATATTCTTCTCTATCATGACTTCATCTGTCTCACTGAGGATGCTCTCCTGTCTCATGATTCTTTCTGTATCACTGAGGATGCCCTCCTGTCTCATGACTCTTTCTGTCTCAGGATATTCTTCTGTATCATGACTTCATCTGTCTCACTGAGGATGCTCTCCTGTCTCATGATTCTTTCTGTCTCACTGAGGATGCTCTCCTGTCTAATGACTTTTCTGTCTCAGGATATTCTTCTCTATCATGACTTCATCTGTCTCACTGAGGATGCTCTCCTGTCTCATGATTCTTTATGTATCACTGAGGATGCCCTCCTGTCTCATGACTCTTTCTGTCTCAGGATATTCTTCAGTATCATGACTTCATTTGTCTCACTGAGGATGCTCTCCTGTCTCATGACTCTTTCTGTCTCAGGATATTCTTCTCTATCATGACTTCATCTGTCTCACTGAGGATGCTCTCCTGTCTCATGACTCTTTCTGTCTCAGGATATTCTTCTGTATCATGACTTCATCTGTCTCACTGAGGATGCTCTCCTGTCTCATGACTCTTTCTGTCTCAGGATATTCTTCTGTATCATGACTTCATTTGTCTCACTGAGGATGCTCTCCTGTCTCATGACTCTTTCTGTCTCAGGATATTCTTCTCTATCATGACTTCATCTGTCTCACTGAGGATGCTCTCCTGTCTCATGATTCTTTCTGTCTCACTGAGGATGCTCTCCTGTCTAATGACTTTTCTGTCTCAGGATATTCTTCTGTATCATGACTTAATCTGTCTCACTGAGGATGCTCTCCTGTCTCATGATTCTTTCTGTATCACCGAGGATGCTCTCCTGTCTCATGACTCTTTCTGTCTCAGGATATTCTTCTGTATCATGACTTCATCTGTCTCACTGAGGATGCTCTCCTGTCTCATGACTCTTTCTGTCTCAGGATATTCTTCTGTATCATGACTTCATTTGTCTCACTGAGGATGCTCTCCTGTCTCATGACTCTTTCTGTCTCAGGATATTCTTCTCTATCATGACTTCATCTGTCTCACTGAGGATGCTCTCCTGTCTCATGATTCTTTCTGTCTCATTGAGGATGCTCTCCTGTCTAATGACTTTTCTGTCTCAGGATATTCTTCTGTATCATGACTTCATCTGTCTCACTGAGGATGCTTGCCAGTATCATGACTTCTTCTGTCTCACTGAGAATGCTCTCCTGTCTCATGATTCTTTCTGTATCACCGAGGATGCTCTCCTGTCTCATGACTCTTTCTGTCTCAGGATATTCTTCTGTATCATGACTTCATCTGTCTCACTGAGGATGCTCTCCTGTCTCATGACTCTTTCTGTCTCAGGATATTCTTCTGTATCATGACTTCATTTGTCTCACTGAGGATGCTCTCCTGTCTCATGACTCTTTCTGTCTCAGGATATTCTTCTCTATCATGACTTCATCTGTCTCACTGAGGATGCTCTCCTGTCTCATGATTCTTTCTGTCTCACTGAGGATGCTCTCCTGTCTAATGACTTTTCTGTCTCAGGATATTCTTCTCTATCATGACTTCATCTGTCTCACTGAGGATGCTCTCCTGTCTCATGATTCTTTCTGTCTCACTGAGGATGCTCTCCTGTCTCATGATTCTTTCTGTATCACCGAGGATGCTCTCCTGTCTCATGACTCTTTCTGTCTCAGGATATTCTTCTGTATCATGACTTCATCTGTCTCACTGAGGATGCTCTCCTGTCTCATGACTCTTTCTGTCTCAGTATATTCTTCTGTATCATGACTTCTTCTGTGTCACTGAGGATGCTATCCTGTATCATTGCTTTTTCTGTCTCTCTCAGGATGCTCGCCTGTGTGATGTCACATTTCCCTTTGACTCAGTGCCTTTTCAGTGCCATACTTGTTTCTCTCTAAGCATGCTCTTCATGCTGTGTGCATTGTTTTGTCACTGACGGTATACTCATGTACGATTGCATATGAGTCTCGCACACTGGAGATTGTTTTATGCCTATCTTGTTTCCTTGTCATTAAGCTGCTCTCATTTCACCTGGCACTTCTGTCTTCCACTGAGGACGGTCTAGTTTCTGATTTCACTTTCTCTCTTAATGAGAATGCACTGTGATGCCAGGATACACCTCTCACTGAAAGTGTGTTCATGTCTCACTTCCGTTCCTCTGCTCACTGGCAGCTCATCTATTGTGTTTTTTTCTTAAATATTCTCTCTCACTCAGGATAGTCACATGTTATATGATTTCCTGTGTCAGGTATTTGTCTTTCACCTTGGAAGGTGCACTTGGCCTACTTTGGACGATTCTCTTCTATATCATGGTATTTATCACTCACTGAAGTTGCCCTCCTGTATTGTGATGTTTCTTTCTCTTGCTCAGACTCTTCTGTATTATCATCTCTATAACTGCAGATTCTGTACTTGGTTCTCTCTCTCACTCACTTACAATGCACTACCATACCATGATATTTCTCTCACACTGAAGATACTCGCCTGTCACTACACAACATTACTATTACCCAGAAAATGATATGTTGGAGTTATGTTATGTTGATGTGTATAGAGCAGGAATCACCTGAGAGGTTATCCAGGCACTAGGTACTAAACTTGGTGGTTGCTGCTAAGCTTCCAAGTGGAAATGGGAAAGAAGACAGGTTGTTAAGAAGGGAAAATATAAGGTTTAAGAGCCTAGTAAAAGGCCAGAACATTGTGCTGCTTACTGAGTGCAGGAGGAAAAAAGATTCAGTATTTGAGGGAGGTATACAAAAGAGTGACAACAAAATCTGGAACGACAAATTCTGCCCACCACCAGAAGCAAATGTAAGTGGCTGAAATATGTGAGGTAGTAGAGTGGTGAGGCAGGAGGAAGATCCTACGATATGCAGTATTTTGTAAGATTTGGAGTGGGTAAGCAAGATAGCACAAAAGAACAATGAAGAGAGTGTTGCTATAGTCCAGGACTGAGAGGATGAATGCCCAAGCCACAGTCTGACTGAGAGGAAGAGTACCTGGACCACAGTCTGCCAAAGAGGATGAGTGCCCGGACCACAGTCTGCCAAAGAGGATGAGTGCCCGGACCACAGTCTGCCAAAGAGGATGAGTGCCTGGGCCACAGTCTGCCTGAGAGGATGAGTGCCGGGCCACAGTCTACCTGAGAGGATGAGTGCCTAGGCCACAGTCTGCTTAAGAGGATGAGTGCCCGGGCCACAGTCTGCTTGAGAGAATGAGTGCCCGGACCACAGTCTGTCTGAGAGGATGAGTGCCCGGACCACAGTCTGCCAAAGAGGATGAGTGCCCGGGCCACAGTCTGCTTGAGAGAATGAGTGCCTAGGCCACAGTCTGCTTAAGAGGATGAGTGCCCGGGCCACAGTCTGCTTGAGAGAATGAGTGCCCAGACCACAGTCTGCCAAAGAGGATGAGTGCCTGGGCCACAGTCTGCCTGAGAGGATGAGTGCCGGGCCACAGTCTACCTGAGAGGATGAGTGCCTAGGCCACAGTCTGCTTAAGAGGATGAGTGCCCGGGCCACAGTCTGCTTGAGAGAATGAGTGCCCGGACCACAGTCTGTCTGAGAGGATGAGTGCCCGGACCACAGTCTGCCAAAGAGGATGAGTGCCCGGGCCACAGTCTGCTTGAGAGAATGAGTGCCTAGGCCACAGTCTGCTTAAGAGGATGAGTGCCCGGGCCACAGTCTGTCTGAGAGGATGAGTGCCCGGGCCACAGTCTGCTTGAGAGAATGAGTGCCCGGGTCACAGTCTGTCTGAGAGGATGAGTGCCCGGGCCACAGTCTGCCAAAGAGGATGAGTGCCCGGGCCACAGTCTGCTTAAGAGGATGAGTGCCCGGGCCACAGTCTGCTTAAGAGGATGAGTGCCCGGACCACAGTCTGCCAAAGAGGATGAGTGCCCGGGCCACAGTCTGCTTAAGAGGATGAGTGCCCGGGCCACAGTCTGTCTGAGAGGATGAGTGCCCGGGCCACAGTCTGCTTGAGAGAATGAGTGCCCGGACCACAGTCTGTCTGAGAGGATGAGTGCCCGGACCACAGTCTGCCAAAGAGGATGAGTGCCTAGGCCACAGTCTGCTTGAGAGAATGAGTGCCTAGGCCACAGTCTGCTTAAGAGGATGAGTGCCCGGGCCACAGTCTGTCTGAGAGGATGAGTGCCCGGGCCACAGTCTGCTTGAGAGAATGAGTGCCCGGGCCACAGTCTGTCTGAGAGGATGAGTGCCCGGGCCACAGTCTGCTTGAGAGAATGAGTGCCTGGGCCACAGTCTGTCTGAGAGGATGAGTGCCCGGGCCACAGTCTGCTTGAGAGAATGAGTGCCCGGGCCACAGTCTGTCTGAGAGGATGAGTGCCCGGGCCACAGTCTGCTTGAGAGAATGAGTGCCCGGACCACAGTCTGCCAAAGAGGATGAGTGCCTAGGCCACAGTCTGCTTGAGAGAATGAGTGCCCGGACCACAGTCTGCCAAAGAGGATGAGTGCCCGGGCCACAGTCTACCTGAGAGGATGAGTGCCTAGGCCACAGTCTGTCTGAGAGGATGAGTGCCTGGACCACAGTCTGGTTCGGAGGATGAATGTCAGGGCCACAGTTTGCCTGATAGGATAAGTGCCCAAGCCACTGTCTGCCTGAGAGGATGAGTGCCTGGACCACAGTCTGCCAAAGAGGATGAGTGCCCGGGCCGCAGTCTGCCTGAGAGGATGAGTGCCCGGGCCACAGTCTCCTTGGGTGGATGAGTGCCCGGACCACAGTCTGCTTGAGAGGATGAGTTCCTGGACAACAGTCTGCCAAAGAGGATGAGTGCTCGGGCCACAGTCTGCTTGAGAGAATGAGTGCCCAGACCACAGTCTGCTTGAGAGGATGAGTGCCTGGACCACAGTCTGCCTGATAGGATGAGTGTCCGGGCCACAGTCTGACTGCGAGGATGAGTGCCCGGACCACAGTCTGCTTGAGAGGATGAGTGCCTGGACCACAGTCTGCCTGATAGGATGAGTGTCCGGGCCACAGTCTGACTGCGAGGATGAGTGCCCGGACCACAGTCTGCTTGAGAGGATGAGTGCCTGGACCACAGTCTGCCAAAGAGGATGAGTGCCCGGGCCGCAGTCTGCCTGAGAGGATGAGTGCCCAGGCCACAGTCTCCTTGGGTGGATGAGTGCCCGGACCACAGTCTGCTTGAGAGGATGAGTTCCTGGACAACAGTCTGCCAAAGAGGATGAGTGCTCGGGCCACAGTCTGCTTGAGAGAATGAGTGCCCAGACCACAGTCTGCTTGAGAGGATGAGTGCCTGGACCACAGTCTGCCTGATAGGATGAGTGTCCGGGCCACAGTCTGCCAAAGAGGATGAGTGTCCGGGCCACAGTCTGCCAAAGAGGATGAGTGCCCGGGCCACAGTCTGCCTGAGAGGATGATTGCCAAGGCCACAGTCTGCCTAATATGATGAGTGCCCGGGCCACAGTCTACCTGAGAGGATGAGTGCTAGGACAAAGGATGAGTGCCCAGACCACAGTCTGCCTGATAGGATGAGTGCCCGGGCCACTGTCTGCCTCAGAGGATGAGTGCCCGGGCCACAGTCTGACTGAGAGGATGAGTGCCCTGACCACATTCTGCTTGAGAGGATGAGTGCCGGTACCACAGTCTCCTTGAGAGTATGAGTGCCCGGGCCACAGTCTGCCCCAGAGGATGAGTGCCAGGGCCACAGTCTGACTGAGAGGATGAGTGCCCGGGCCACAGACTGCCTGAGAGGATGAGTGCCGGGACCACAGTCTGCTTGGGTGGAAGAGTGCCTGGATCACAGTCTACCTGTGCGGATGACTGCCCAGACCACAGTCTGGCTCAGAGGATAAGTGCCTGGACCAAAGCCTGCCTGAGAGGATTAGTACCCAAGCCACAGTCTGCTTAAGAGGATGAGTGCCCGGGCCACAGTCTGCTTAAGAGGATGAGTGCCCGGACCACAGTCTGCCAAAGAGGATGAGTGCCCGGGCCACAGTCTGCTTAAGAGGATGAGTGCCCGGGCCACAGTCTGTCTGAGAGGATGAGTGCCCGGGCCACAGTCTGCTTGAGAGAATGAGTGCCCGGACCACAGTCTGTCTGAGAGGATGAGTGCCCGGACCACAGTCTGCCAAAGAGGATGAGTGCCTAGGCCACAGTCTGCTTGAGAGAATGAGTGCCTAGGCCACAGTCTGCTTAAGAGGATGAGTGCCCGGGCCACAGTCTGTCTGAGAGGATGAGTGCCCGGGCCACAGTCTGCTTGAGAGAATGAGTGCCCGGGCCACAGTCTGTCTGAGAGGATGAGTGCCCGGGCCACAGTCTGCTTGAGAGAATGAGTGCCTGGGCCACAGTCTGTCTGAGAGGATGAGTGCCCGGGCCACAGTCTGCTTGAGAGAATGAGTGCCCGGGCCACAGTCTGTCTGAGAGGATGAGTGCCTGGGCCACAGTCTGCTTGAGAGAATGAGTGCCCGGACCACAGTCTGCCAAAGAGGATGAGTGCCTAGGCCACAGTCTGCTTGAGAGAATGAGTGCCCGGACCACAGTCTGCCAAAGAGGATGAGTGCCCGGGCCACAGTCTACCTGAGAGGATGAGTGCCTAGGCCACAGTCTGTCTGAGAGGATGAGTGCCTGGACCACAGTCTGGTTCGGAGGATGAATGTCAGGGCCACAGTTTGCCTGATAGGATAAGTGCCCAAGCCACTGTCTGCCTGAGAGGATGAGTGCCTGGACCACAGTCTGCCAAAGAGGATGAGTGCCCGGGCCGCAGTCTGCCTGAGAGGATGAGTGCCCGGGCCACAGTCTCCTTGGGTGGATGAGTGCCCGGACCACAGTCTGCTTGAGAGGATGAGTTCCTGGACAACAGTCTGCCAAAGAGGATGAGTGCTCGGGCCACAGTCTGCTTGAGAGAATGAGTGCCCAGACCACAGTCTGCTTGAGAGGATGAGTGCCTGGACCACAGTCTGCCTGATAGGATGAGTGTCCGGGCCACAGTCTGACTGCGAGGATGAGTGCCCGGACCACAGTCTGCTTGAGAGGATGAGTGCCTGGACCACAGTCTGCCTGATAGGATGAGTGTCCGGGCCACAGTCTGACTGCGAGGATGAGTGCCCGGACCACAGTCTGCTTGAGAGGATGAGTGCCTGGACCACAGTCTGCCAAAGAGGATGAGTGCCCGGGCCGCAGTCTGCCTGAGAGGATGAGTGCCCAGGCCACAGTCTCCTTGGGTGGATGAGTGCCCGGACCACAGTCTGCTTGAGAGGATGAGTTCCTGGACAACAGTCTGCCAAAGAGGATGAGTGCTCGGGCCACAGTCTGCTTGAGAGAATGAGTGCCCAGACCACAGTCTGCTTGAGAGGATGAGTGCCTGGACCACAGTCTGCCTGATAGGATGAGTGTCCGGGCCACAGTCTGCCAAAGAGGATGAGTGTCCGGGCCACAGTCTGCCAAAGAGGATGAGTGCCCGGGCCACAGTCTGCCTGAGAGGATGATTGCCAAGGCCACAGTCTGCCTAATATGATGAGTGCCCGGGCCACAGTCTACCTGAGAGGATGAGTGCTAGGACAAAGGATGAGTGCCCAGACCACAGTCTGCCTGATAGGATGAGTGCCCGGGCCACTGTCTGCCTCAGAGGATGAGTGCCCGGGCCACAGTCTGACTGAGAGGATGAGTGCCCTGACCACATTCTGCTTGAGAGGATGAGTGCCGGTACCACAGTCTCCTTGAGAGTATGAGTGCCCGGGCCACAGTCTGCCCCAGAGGATGAGTGCCAGGGCCACAGTCTGACTGAGAGGATGAGTGCCCGGGCCACAGACTGCCTGAGAGGATGAGTGCCGGGACCACAGTCTGCTTGGGTGGAAGAGTGCCTGGATCACAGTCTACCTGTGCGGATGACTGCCCAGACCACAGTCTGGCTCAGAGGATAAGTGCCTGGACCAAAGCCTGCCTGAGAGGATGAGTACCCAAGCCACAGTCTGCCTTCTGCCTGAGAGAATGTGTGCCCGAGCCACATTCTGCACGAGAGGATGAGTGCCCAGACCACAGTCTGGTTCGGAGGATGAATGTCAGGGCCACAGTTTGCCTGATAGGATATGATTTATGGTCCCGTTGTACCATACATACGATTGATGAGACAATTGATGATAAGACTGAGAGTCTTTTCCTCCTCCGGCTGGTATGAGAGGACTTGGCTGGATAAGGTTTCCACTATGAGGATGTCCAACACTGGTGCAGTGACCAAGTGGTGAGCCCTGATGAATCTGCCAATAAGTTTGTAGGGCAGTGAAACATGTTGGCTATGGGTATTGGTATGCGATGTTAAGCTACCAGCCTTTTTAATTCACCAGTACACACCATATCCAGTAATAAAATTGTAACATTGGTGTGACTGCTGATTTTAATCACTTTTTCTGTGTCATATCAAGGAGTGATTCCTTGGATGTTCTTGTCTTGCACCTGTCTTTTTTGCACAAACACGCTTGGTTTTGTTTTGGACACTTGTTATTTTGAAAAGGAATGGCGACCAATGATGAGAAAGGGCCAAGAAACTGGTAAACATCTACCAAGTGCCCCGAGGGTGTTCGCCCGTGAGGCGCCTTCCTCTTCACCACACTTCTTTTCATGTTTCTCTTGTTCTAAGTGTGGGATTACGTACTGTCTCAGTTGAGCAGTCATAGGTGGTCAGGTCGAGTTGAAAGCAATCCGGATTCTCCCCCCTTTTTTTATGGTTACAAATAATGATTTGTTTTGGACGGATAGGCACTTGAAGAATACGCATAACTTGATGTTGAGTAGGTGTGCGGTCTGGAATCTAATGGTATATTTTCCAGCGAACAAAAATGCCCCATCAGACGATTGTTAATCCATGTCCAGGGTCCTGGGATTTTTTGATATTGATGCTTATTGAGTGGAGGGCTATCCCTACAGTATCCTTATTTCCCTCTTGGCTCCTTCTTGTATTACACAGGATTCATAAAGGCACCAAAGGATACTGAGGAATATCTGCCTTCCTGAGACAATCATTGAGGATTTTAGTAATTGGATTAACACTGCCTTAGATGCCACAAAAATGTATAAAATATTAAAAGGAGAAAGCCATCAGCTATGTTGTACACTATGGGGATATAGGCAGTAAACAATGGTGTAAAAATGTAAAAGGAAATGGAGCGGAAGATAAACTTTTATACAAACAAGTGTTCAATAAGTATAAAAATCTATGGAAAGTGGCTGTAAATACATACTTGACTGGGAAGTATATTAGCAGCTAATTATTTGGATCAGGAAATTTTTAAATTGAAAAAGAATATGTGCACCCTACACACAACTAGAGGGCATATGTGCAAGCCCCTATCGCCACAGTAACGTCACTTTTTCCGACGATCCTGTGGCGGTAGGGGCTTTGCCTTTTTTACATGGCAGCGTTAAGCCAATTAACATGGCTTAACGCTGCCTCGTAAATAAGGCACCCTTTCATGCTATGCTTAGCGTGAAAGGGGTGGGCAGTGGGTGTTGTGGTGAGCGTTCCATCACAACACCCCTTCATTTTGATGCTGCCCCCTATGTACAAGGATGGCGTACATAGGAGGCAGCGCCAAAATAAGGACCAGGGAAAACCTGGTCTTAACTTGGTGAAATGAGGAGAAATGCTTTATTTCTCCTCGTTTTTGCTTTTTCCATGTGTGCTGCCTTGTGCAGCACACAAGGAAAAAGCAAATCGCCTAGGATTGTTTATGTGTAGGAAGATGTCCCTTCTTCCACATAAACAAACTTTTTTTTAAAAATGACATTTTGTAACTTCCATGTGTGCTGCATTAAGCAACACACATAGAAGTGACACATCAGCATTTAAAGATTGTTTATGTGCAGGAAGGGACATCTCATCTTCCGCTGCACGCAGACACCCTTGCCCTATGGTGCAAGGGTGCCTGAGTTGACACTAAGCTCCTAAACTTGGCACCAGCACAGAGGGTAACACAGGACTGCACCATATCCTTGTAAATATGGTGCAGCCTTGCCTTTTCCTTGTCCATCATAAGCGTGGAAGGGTATACTCAGATGTGAGTCCCTTGCTCACTGCACCATGACGATTCAAGCAAGCCGGGCCGAAGACGGCTGAAATGCCAGAAACCGGTCCCTGGAAGCTTGTTTCCTTCCCAGTGAAAGAATTGGCTTGGTAGTTTGGTTTGCCCTGTTCCCATCATGCACTGGGACAGGGACAGACTAATTTGCATGTAGCCAGGTTCTGAGCTGGGATGGTGCAGTGAGATAAATAACGGTGATGGATCAAGCCCTGATCTTTGGACTGGGTAAGAGTGGTCTGCTTCATTCAGACACTCTGTTCATCACCACCCCATTTTCTGAATCATTTTTGAAGTGGCAGAGAGCGGCATTAAGCCATGACGTCTAACACCTCACTCTGCCACTTCTTTGTACATATGCCCCTAGGAGTTCTATGACTCGACATCCTTTTCTGAATTATTACATGAAAAGATACAAAAAAACATTCAAAGCTTTAGGTTGATAGGAACAGAAGAAACTGACGTGTATAATCCTCGGTTGAACCCACAATCACTGTCCCCCAGAGACACTCATAGGTACTCCCAGGGGCACTGAAAAATCACTGACCCCAGAGACACTGACAGAGGTTCCCCCGGAGAGACACTCAGACTGAGGCGTCCTAAGCAATCCCTGCCCTTTGCATACAATCCTAAAGATGCCAAGCTATCCATGAGCTCTGATGCAATCATGCAGATGTTCAGAGCTTCTCAGTCAATGATTCTCTCACACACACATTTGGGCGCACGATTTGAGGTGAAGGCGAACAAATCACAACAGTCTACCACTGATCTACGGTACTGGGTCCCGAGGGCTGCTTAACCAAGTATTTATCTACGAACATGGGGCTAAACCACATCTGTGCTTTTTTTAAGACTGCAGAGTGATGGAAAAGGCGTAGAAATTATGAAACTATTTCAGTCATCTAATAATCATGTGTGGGACACTAACCAGTACTGTGTGCAGGGCATTGCAGGTGATATTATTGGAAATGAGGTGGGGTGAGCGTGTGCACTCCCAATCCTAGACTGTCACGATTGTGTAGCATTTGTCCTCAGGCACCTTAACTGACACTTACTTGGCTCTTTGCAGTTCAAGATGATTAAAAGTCCTGTTGAGCAAAGGATTAATTGCAGCTTGGCAGACGTGGGGTGTCTGCAATCAAAGACAGCTTGGCTGATGACTGGCTGATGAACCGGAAACAAGCCTCCTGCCCTCAGCACATTGCATAGGCATATGTGCACCTGCCATGTTTGGTTATGTTCATTTGTGTAGCGCTCTAATCACCTGCCAGGGTATCTAGGCACTTGGGCAAGGTGTGTGGTCCCAAGGTGCTCATGTGAAGAGCCAGGTCTTCAGCTTCTTGCAGAACTCGAGAAGTGAAGAAGAGGCTCTGATGTGTCGAGGGCAGCCGCTCCATGTCTTGGTTGCAATGTAGTATAATGAGCAACCTCCTGCTTTGCTTTTGTGGATGCAGGGCATTGTGTGCGAGTGAGAGTGAGGCAGATAGTTGGTGTCTTGCGGGTTGGCAAAGGTTCATACGGCTGTTTAGGTATTCTAGTCCTGTGATGTATAAGGCTTTCTATGTGTGTGTATGTGAGAAACTTTAATTGGTTGCGCTTGTGAATGGGGAGCCTTTAAAGCTTCCTGAGGTTCAGTGTGATGTGGGTGTGGCGTGGGGGGTTGAGTATGTCTTGCTGCTGCATTTTGAATGGTCTGGAGGCTGTGTAAGAGTTGTTTGTAGATTCTGGGGTAGAGAGTGCTTGCGTGATGGTCCGTCTGGTCTTCTGAGGTGACCATTTGAAGATCTTATGCAGCATGCAAAGGATGTGGAAGCAGAAGGTGTACACTGCTTTGACTTCAGCCATCATTTTCCCCTAGAGGGCACCAGTATAGCACATACATTATTTTAGACACCTCCAGGCCACATTGACTGTGGCCAAAACCTTAGCCCCTAGAGAGTGCAGCACTCCTAGCTTCAGAGCTCATGCACCAACCTAGGGACAGCTGTAAACCAAGGGTCAGTACTTAAAAAAACATACCTTTGGGCATCTTTGAGAGGGAGAGCTGCGATGCTCCTGCAACTCCCCCATTCTTGTTTACATTGATTGGGGGTGGCCCTGCTGTCCTGGGGCACCCACTAGGTGAATTTCAGCTCAGTAGGGCATAATGAGCACCCCTCCTGGAGCAGTGACTATTGAATGAGGGACTCTCCTGCTTTGCCTTGCTTTTATATTGTTTTTCGGGCTGTGCAGTTGTTTCCTTTTAAATAAGGGATTCTCACCCGGGCACCCCCATGCCTCTGTATGTTGGAAGAACCTCAGGGACTCTACCTCAGCCTACCCTGCTGGCGCCCGAACATGCAGCACTTCTTTGTGCTGCAGTGGGAGCTGGCAGTTCTTCTCCCCTGCCCTCTCCTGCAGGCTGGGATTGTCTTCTCGCTGATTGCCACCCTGACCCCCCCAGACACAGCTAGTGGGACAGGCCCACCACTACTGGGGGATGCAAAGGTGCGCCCTTGCTGGCAGCAACATTGGGGGCCTGGAGTTGAGGACTTCCTAGAGAGATAGGATGGTGCCCCCCAAATGCTTCTCGATTGGCAGGGTCCAGAGTTGGGGGTCGAGGTCCCCAAGGAGGAAACCAGTGCAGGGTTTGGGATCCCCAGGCCTCAGGGCACTCTTGGGAGGGGGCCTTATGCACAATCCCTCCCTCAACCTCAAAGAGGAAAGGGCTCCTGCGTCAACCCCTGGCCACCACAGGAGTTTAGAATTCCCCAGCAGCAGAGCTCAATGCGCTCTGAGCCTTGCTGGGGCGTCACATCTTTCTCCTGCTTGCATCTTGGCCTGTCGAGCCATTTTGCCTGCTCTTTGTCTCATTCTCCTTGTGTTGAGCCCTTGCCACCTGGAGCACTTCCCTCAGGCCTTCTGGCCTCCACTTTGCAGATGGCTTGTTCCACTGGCTCTCTGTGCAAGGCTTTGTTTCCGCTTTATCATTAAGTGGGGTTCTGTATTTCTCATTCAGTAATGCAACCCTCACAGGAACAGCAAAATCCCACCTTGTTGCCCTCAGAACAACTCTGAATGCAGCAGCCAAAATAGTCACAGCAGTAAAGAAATTTGAACACATATCACCTGCGCTCAGAGAACTAAAATGGCTCTCAATAGAAATGCGTACGAACTTCAGAACTGCCTGTCTCACACACAAAACCCTACACACCAGAAGACCCGCCTACCTGTCGCGAAACTCAAAAAAGCAGACCAGACAAGGAGCCTCAGGAGTAGCAACACTCTACTCCTCATCCCTCTGAGAACTCACAAACAAAAAACTGCATCTCATTCCTTCTCAGGAAATGCGCCAAAAATATGGAGCTCCATCCCAGTCCATATCAGGACCAACCCTCCTTTGTAAAATGCAAAAGACAACTCAAAGACCTCTTCCTCAACCGATCCCTTCCGAATGGATAGCCGCTGCTCAAACGCAAACTCCTGCACTCCGCAGCACTCAGCAACCTGAGCATTAATGACTTCTACCTCACCCACCATCTGATCGGTACCTGGTCCTCCCATCCGGAAATAGGTCCTCACTCAAATCAATTTACTTATGGAAGAGGGGTGGCGCAGCGCCCAGGGTGCCTGACTCCGGACCACAGGATTCACAGGTTCAATCCCCTGCTCCGGCGGCAGGTTAGCCCAGCACCATGTGACTCTGGGCAATAGCTTGCTTAATCTTTCCGATGGCCCCCTGTGCCGGGACACTTCTCCGGAGGGCGCTGTGCACTTTACAAATGCTGGCATTTTTATTTACTCCCATATAATGCGTTTTTATGCCATGAATGATATATTCTCAGACTTTTGATTCGCCATGACTCCATTGTAGTATATTGTTTTTCATTCGCTGATGTCACCATTAGTTTTTGCTGAAAAGTGCTCCTATACCCTCGGGTCTGGCTAGCGCTATACAAAACTCTTAAATAAATAATAAATAAATAAAATAAATAAGAAATGAAGTATTTAATCATTTTTAGCTGGTCCAACCCATGGTGGGTGTCTACCAACATTTGTTATGGTTTGCAAAGCTGGAATGCAAGCTATGGTTTATGGTGCTAACCAGAACTAGGGAATTTCAGGGATTCTTTTGTTTTTTCATAACCAAAACCTCGCTTGAAACGTGGTTTTTAGTGTTAACATCAGAGATTATGTCAACAGTTGTGTTGGGTGCTGGAGAATGATATTATCTCTGTATCATGTTGCCACCTACCACCCGTTCTGCCTGGGTTTCAGCTGTGTGCATCAGGAGTCGACATAGGTCTGGCTCTGCGTAAACCCACTGTGTGGCTAACCACAACTGCGCAGCTTGCCACAGGCAATCAACCTACCATACAGCCAATCTTCAGCTGCACAAGCAGTTTTTAATTTAAGACGGATTCTTGTATTTCAGCTGCAATGCAATCCATCAAATAATGAATGTTATAAGCAATTCAAAGGCGTTTTAAATGTCCCTTTAAGTTTACCCCCTCTTCTCAGATTTGCATGAACTGTAGGATGCCTGCAATGGACCTAACTTGACATGCCACCAGAAAAATAAACATTCTCTCTGTCTACCATATTTTATACAAAGTTATCAAATTGAACCAATTTCTTTAGGAAATCTCTAAGTTAGCCTTCTGCCATGTGATTTCACTGAATACTGAAATCTTTTTTCTAGGATTGATGTACTAAGTGCCTGAAAAAAAATCCTTTATCCTTTTCCACAGTCTCTAAATTATCTGACACTTTATGCGCACGAGCTGGCATCTGACCCCAACCACTCTACTGTACACCCTCTTGATCTTGTGCTCTCCACTCACAAAAGGTCAAGCTACCCCGCCATCCTTCCTAACTTCACCCAAGTCCTTCCTCCTTCCGTACTCAAGGCTTGGTCCAGATTCATTTCTTCCTAGTAATGCACTCTCAATCAATCAATCAATCAATCACGGGTTTGTTAAGCGCGACTACTCACCTGTAATGGTCTCAATGCCCTGGCGAGGAGGGGTGGTGCAGGTTCCAGTCCATCAAGGACGGGGTCTGTCGAACAACCAGGTTTTGAAGTTTCTCATGAAGATGGGGAGTGATGTTGTCTGTCTGAGGTGGAGCAGTAGGGTGTTCCATGCTCTGGCTGAGAGGAAGTAGAAAGAGTGGCCTCCTGATCAGGTCTTCCTGGTTCAGGGAACCACGGCGTAGGGGAGCTGGGCCAATCATAGGATTCTTTGGGGTGCGTGGACGTATGCTGGTCTGGTGTTGTAGAGGGCTTTGTGTGCGTGGGTGAGGATCTTGAAGGTGATTTTAGCCTTGATGGGGAGCCAGTGGAGTGTGCGCAGGTGTTAGGAGATGTGGCAGTGTTGTGGTAGGCTGATTACCATTCTTGCGGTGGTGTTCTGGAGGTTTTGTAGCTTGCAGGTGAGTTTTTTGTTTATTCCGGTATCGAGTGAGTTGCTGTAGTTGAGTCTGCTGGTGACGAGGGTCTGGGTGACGTTTTTTCTGTGCTCAAGGGGCATCTATTTGAAGGTTCTAGGAGCCAGAGGATGTGGAAACAGGAGGATGTGACAGAGTTGATCTGGTGGTCCATTTTGAGCTCGGGGTCTACGATGATTCCAAAGTTGCATGCATGATCCATGGGGGTGGGTGGGCTACTGAGGGCGGGGGGCCACCAGGTGTCATTTCAGGCGTTGGGGTATGGGCCCATGATGAGTACTTATATTTTGTCGGTGATTAGGGGATATTTGGGTGACCATCCGGTGGCCTCTCCATATACCTCAACATTGGTCTAGATCTGAAAACGAAAAGAATCACAGTCCAGGACAAAATTATACAAGTGATCACTTTGGAAGTCCTAAAAATAAATGACTGCCAGGCAAGGATTCTACTGATCAACGTCTACTTCAGTAGTTTCAGCCCTGAGCATGTGGATAAGATGACGTAACTATGTGAAACACTAAATGTTGTGCTTTGTGACTACGTCAACTGCAATATCCTAATCTGTGGGGATGCAAATTGGGAGCAACCCCATCTGACAGTTCGCCAGTGAGCGCTCCGACTAACTCATTCCGAAACTTGCTTAATAAACATGGCCTTAAGACTCCCCAATTCACAGGCCTTGGGTTTTGTGTCCTCTGCAGACCCTGCTCAGCTGTGAGAAAGGGGCATGAGGGCGAGGAGCCCTGTTGACATTTCCCAGCGGGTGGAAGGCGGTCATCTGTAGCCATCAGCGGTTGTGTGCTCAAACCGCTTTGCCGCCCTTGCTGAGTCTTCAGATTCAGCAAACGGGGCTGATGAACATTTTCACTCTGGAGGCCAATGTACTTCCCCTCAGGTTATTGAGATTTCTATTGAACCATGTGACGTTGCCCCTATGACATTTAGAGATGTGGTACAGGTGGTAGGTTCTCTTCGTTTAGAAATTGCGGATTTGAAAAAGATGATATTAGATTTAGCGGTGGTAATTAAAAAACAAACAGTGACGAGTATATCTCTCCCTTCCAATAAATCAGATGTTCCTTTTCCAGTTCTAAATGTAGATGGTCAATTGGCGTCCCGCTCTAAAAACAAACCTGCACAAGATGGTAGTACCATGTTCCATCAGGGGTTGGCCCAAATACCAGCAAAGCTCTCTAATTCTTTGGGCCTCCCTCCAACACCCAAAAATTCCCCAAAAGAGCCACTGAGGCTGTTTCTTTGAAAAGTCGAGCCCAAGTGCGTATTGATCCGGTCCCTGGTCTGACAGACAGGCCTCCTGCATGTAAGACCACCCTGACAGGAGTACCTATAGACTCTTCCTTAAGGAATAAGGTCTATCCACAAAGCTCAGGGTCTACTCTCAGGGATGACGGGAAAACTCTTCACCTTCCACCTGAATGTTCACCGTATGTGGTGATTTTAAAAAATGATCCTTTATTGGATTATCTGCGTAAAGAGACATACCCTGAGCTTAAAAATAAGGTATGCCATTGGCTCTCCAAATCCATAAATTTCTCTTCTAGTCACATTGGGGATATTTTGTTTGTGAGAAGAGTTAAGTGGGTTGGTCCCTCAGCGAAAAAGGTGGGAGGTGATTGTGTGTTGTAGTCAACTGTAGATCCTACCAACTTGCAAAATGGCTGATAGAGGAAGGAAGATTTTGGAATAACCAGTGTGGGGCAGGTGGGATTAGTATTCTACCACTTGGCGACCTTTATAAGCACCTGGACACAAACCATGCAGGTATTACTAGTGGTGGGACTTGGAGCCGGAGGCCTGCCATTTGGGGAACTGAATCATCGTTAACAGAGGTTGGTAGTGTTCATTCGCTTTCAGGCTTGAACGCCCAAGATTGACTTCTATCTGTATCTGGTATAACCCTGGACTCCCGTGGTGCATCAAATGGTGAGGTGTTACCTGGGGGTGTAGTGCCATCAGCTGATTTCCTCTTGACCTTAACAGACACTGCTCCTCCAGATGAATACCAGGTAGATTATACCACTGACAGAGATGATACTAAGGGGAGTGATACTAATGAGGAGGTGGCGCGTCCTAGGCAAATTTTGGAAATTCTCTCATGGAATATGGCAGGCATTCAATCCAAACTAAAAGATTTGGACTGGTGTATCTTCATGGAGAATTTCCATATATGTATTTTACAAGAAACTTGGGCAGTGGAAAAACTTTATAGACCAGGTTATACCACTTATAGTGTGGAGGCTAAAAAGGGAGCACTAGGTTGAGCTACTCTTTAGTTGGTAGATTTAAGGTTCTTGACCTTAGATCGGATGAATTATTAGGCCTGGAGGTGTGTTTCCCTAATGGGAAAACTCCTTTGAAGATCTTTAATATTTATAATCTCTTTAGTAGCCCCCATAGACCTTCAAACACAATAATAACGCTGTTAAACCATTTAGAAGCTTCCACACGGGACTACTATCTGATGGTGGCCGATGATTTTAATATTTCCTTTGAACCGTTAAACTACATACAGGATCTCACAGCATCTGAAGATGAAGGAAGAGGGATAGCGAGACTAAATATTCCCTGCCTAAAAAAAAGCTCCAAGGCGGCAGAACAGATTTCATCATTTGTTATTAATTATGGGTTGCGCACATGCAATGGCAGAACAGAATCAGATAGAGAGGCAGCTCACACCTTTAAGAGAGGGCTATTCAAATCTAAACTGGATTATATTTTGGTAGATATAGATCTCTGGACAAATGTCAAAGATATGAAAGTCCTAGAAAGAAGCGATAGTGATCATAACGCACTAGCTCTCTCTATGTGTGATATGATTGATTTGTTTGGCCCCTCTAAGTATAAATGCCCCCGTAATAGCAAGTGAGGATGGAAGAAGAGTTAAGTGGGCTGAACAGGATGTGTAATCCAAGGTATATACAAAGGTGTCAGAAGCAATCTTTAACTTAGACCCAGAAAATGGCAATAAAAATGACCCCTTAATGGTCTGTGAGAACTTGAGAAATGATATTAAGGGGTACTTTTGTAAGCCACTTGGTAATGTGCAGTCAAATAGATTCTCAGCCCCATGGTTTAATAATGCCTGCAAAATGGCCAGGATAACCCTAATTACAGCAGTTAAGGGAAGTTCTTCCTCTACCATAAGAGAGTGCAGGAAAAGCTATAAAAAATTCAAAGGGAGGCCAAGAAAGATTGGGAAATTGAAAAATGGAGGATCCTGGTAGAGGCCTCCCATCGAAAAAACAGCAACGTTTTTTGGAACCTTTTAGCTAGAGATAAATCTGGGGAGGTGGCTCAATCTGACTCCCACCTACAGCCCCAGGTATAGGAAGATTACTATGGTCAGCTTTTTGCAAACTCTGAGGGAACAATAAGCCCCTCTCTATGCCCATCGTTCACCGAAGACCCGGAAAAGGATTTTTATGAGATAAATGGTGGTGGAACCATTTTGGCTTTAAAAAATTTAAAGAAGGGAAAGGCCCCTGACCTTGATAGACTTCCAGGTGACCTCTTCAGTTTGGAGCCGGCTGTATGGGGCCCGGTCCTGACTGTAGTTTTTAATAGTATCCTTAAGGGTGGTATGCTCCCGCCCTCATGGTTGGGAGCAGAAATTATTCCTATCCATAAGAAGGGGGACAAAGGGTTATCAGAGAATTACAGGCCAATTAGTCTAATTGACGTCCCCCCAAAAATTTTTGGTAAGGTAATCTTAAATCGAATTCAAGATTGGATGGATGAAGTAAATATTCTGTCGGACCTCCAGGTCCCCAGGTTTATGATGGTGATCTGGAAGGAGGTCGCCATCAACAGGGGCCACCTATATTTTGTGTTCGTGGACCTGAAGACCGCCTTTGATTCCATAAATCGGGAACAGCTGTGGGCCACCCTGAGGGATATGGGGATGCCGGTTTATTTAGTCAACATCTTGATCCGTATGCACTATGAAACCTATGCAAAGGTGAGATGGTGCAGTGACGCTGCCCTTTCTGGGAAGATATCTACACAGAAAGGAGTACTAAAGGAGTACGCCAGGGGTGCATCCTGGCACCGACTCTTTTTACTCTTTTTATAAATGGCATTATAGGGGAGATTTTTAATTGTAGTGGGGACCCCCCAAAATTGGCTGGTCAACAGATCCCATGTTTATTATTTGATGATGACACGCTACTTATTGCAAAAACTCCAAGTGGCATCCAAAATTTGTTAAATAGATTTGAAAAGGCTTGCCAGAGTAGGGGTTTAATGATAAACTGTGGCAAAACAAAATGTATGGTTTTCAACCCTGATAAGAAAAGCACAGGGCCCTTGTTTTGGACTCCCAGGCTCTAGAGAAGGTCAAAGTCTTTGATTATTTGGGAATCAGGACAAGTGAAGGTGTATCCTGGTCAAACCAGATTAGAAAGAGTACTTTGACCCTTCAACATATTGATAGAGCACTGCTGTGTAAGATCAGAACCTCTCCTTATAGACCACTAGCCCCTATATTAGAAATTCACAAGGCAAAGGGCTTAGGAGCAGCCTTCTATGGGGCTGAGCTGTGGGGTCCGGATAATGTAAAAGAGTTGACCTGGGCCAAAAATAAGTTTATAAGGGCAATCGTGAACCTCCCAGAATACACGCCCTTAATACCCCTTAGATCTAATTTAGGGTTAAGATGCATAGGATATTATGCTATCCTAAGGGCGCTCACATTTTGGCTAAGAATATTGGTGAGTAGAACGAAGGTACCCCTAAGGTGTGCTATGGGCGAACTCCTTGATTTACATAAAAAAATGGGGCGGGTCAAATGGCATAAACAATAGAGGGATTGGTTCACCAAGCTTAGTATGAGTTATCTATGTCAAGAACCAGGGTGTATTCAGAAGGCGACTATTCAGTTTTTAAAAAAAAGGTTCTAGGCTTTCATGGACCATGAATTCTTTATAAATAATTTTAATGGCCCGCTTACAATACATTTTGTTAATTTTAAATGGGAGCTTATCTTAGAATTTATTTTAGATGATATTGAGCCCCTTCAGGCCAGAGCTGTATATTTGCAGTTCAGATATGGGATTTTACCATTGCACACTAGAAGAAGTAACTGGGCCAATGCACTTGTTTCATTTATATGCCCTGTGTGTTTGGATAAACCAGAGACCATAGAACATTTTCTCTTTTTCTGTACTGCATATAATGATTATCGGAAAAAATGGATCATCCCTGTGTGTCGCATTTTATCTTGCATTTGCCCCTCTGATGCCATTAGGATATTTACGTCTGATAATACCAGATGGCTTGTATTTGCACTAAGGGTATCTTCTGTATGCGTGGCGGAAACGTATGAAGTTTTTATTAACTTAATTTTAGTATATCCAATCCAATCCAATCCAAAATTCTTTATTTCGGCCATCAAAGATACAAGGACATTTAAAAATCATTTCATCATTTCACAGTTACAGAGAGATTTTTACAGAGAAATACACACAGCCCATAAAACACAATAATTTACATTATATAGTTAAAATCCACATTTACGGAATATTAGATAATAAAAATACCTCCTCCAGGTTCACTTTAACTAGGAACATGTTTTTGTCTTAACGTCCACTTAGCTAGCAGGTATTTTGAGACTGCAAAAATAGTAGAGCTTGAAGTGCTAGTTTTTAGTATTCTGAAGGACTGTAAACATTTTTTGCAGCCTAAGTTTCTGCATAGTGGTACCAACCAATACTTCCAAGATCTGCTATATGCTGGGCAAATGAAAAGCATGTGGATTTCATCCTCCACACTTCCACTGCAACTTGGGCAAGATTTATCATCTGAAGCAGACCATTTGGTTGTAAAAACTTTAAGGGGCAAGGTACCATACCTCCATTGAATAAAAAGCTTTCTTGCAATTGTAGGAAAAACAATGTCCATAAAGTCCTCAAACCTATAGGAACTTTTTGCGACAAGAAATTGTTGGGTTAGAGTGCCAACATTCAAAGCATACAGAGCCGTACTTATACTTTTGTCCTTAAAAATCCTAGTCAAGGTTTTACGTGGGACCTCAGAACAACCCCGTTCGGGGTCCTCCCACATGTCAACCAAACGCAAAAGCTCCCGCATGACAAAGGCTAGCCAGGGTATTTTGTTGAAAGTGTTAAGACTCAGCACATGCTTTATTTCTTGCCTATAGTATAACAGTTCCGTAGTTGACCATAGCCTATGCCAGAACCTGAGTGGCTTCAGAGCTAACTCATCTTCTATGGATGGGAGTCCCAGATCTAATCTCAGGGGAAAAGATGGGGTGCCTTGTGGTAACGACTGCAAGCGTCTGATAAGATTTGTTTCCACTTTGGTGAGTTCACTGGCACCGCAGTGCCCCCACAGCTCTCCGCCGTAGAGAGCTTCTGCTCTGGCCTGAGTTTTATACATTTCCAGTGCCGGACTTACTGGCTTGAAGGTTAAAGAATTTGAAACCTTCAAGATACCACACACCAATTGCGATAGTTTTAAGCGGGATTTTGCTTGCTGTGGTCGCCAGGAGAGGTTTTCATGCAAAGTCACCCCAAGATACTGAAAGGTCATAACCCTTTCCAACCTTTCCGACCCAAGAGTCGGGTTAGGTCGGGTAGATGCCAAGGGGTTAAATATCATGAACTTCGTTTTATCGGCATTTATCTCAAGGCCGTGGTTTTTGCAGAAGTCCCCGAACCCATCCAATATCCTTTGAATCCCCATTGGGGATTTGGAAAGCAGGAGGGTGTCATCGGCAAACATAATTGCCGGCACCCTCCTACCTGCCAACATTGGGGCATCATTGTTAGGGACACTGTCAAGATGTGAAATAACACTGTTTACATAGAGGCAGAACAGGGTTGGAGCTAAGACACAACCCTGTCTCACCCCTCTGCAAACTGGGAACCTGGATGACAGTGCCCCGTCCCTTCCGCATCTAACCTGAGCGAATTTCCCCTCATGGAGCCTCATCAGTACGTGCAGAATTTGGGGCAGGACGCCCAAATTCTCGAGAACTCCCCACAATTTCTTCCTCGGCACCAGATCGAATGCGGACCTGAGGTCCACAAACACCATGTAGAGGCTGCCACCCTCAATCTTTGCCGTCTTCCAGTAAAGGAGGATAAGGCGAAAGATCTGGTCCATGGTGGATGTGTTCCTTCTAAAGCCCGCCTGAAAGGGGCTCAGGATCTCATGATCCTCCATCCAACCCTGGAGATGGTCCAACACAAGACGAGCAAAAAGTTTCTGGGGGACATCAATGAGACTGATCGGCCTGTAGTTGGCTGGGAGCAGAGGAGAGCCATTTTTAAAAATCGGAACTATCTCTGCTCCCAGCCAAGTACAGGGGATCACCATGCCCCTTAAAATTGCATTGAAAATGCTAAGCAAATAAGGGGCCCATATCTCGGGTTGGTGCCTAAATAGGTCTCCAGGAAGTTTGTCAAGACCTGGAGCCTTCCCCAGTGCAAGTCTCCCTATTGCGTTATGGACTTCCCCCAGTGTGAACTCAAGTGGGTCAAATTGTTCAACTAGAGTTGGGGAACCAACCTCAATAGACATGGTAGGTCCATCACAATAAAATGCTTTAAAATGGGCTTCCCATACTGAAGCAGCAATGTTTGGTTCTACAGCCGCTCTCGGGTCCCCTGAACCTGTGTTTACTAAGGACCAGAACTTTCGTGCATCTCTAGGTTCAAGTGCCAATGTTAAATTGTGCCATCTGTCCCAGTCCCATTCATTCTTCGCGAGTGCCATTACTTCTTTGTAGTGGCGTCTTAGCTCATGCATTTTATGCTTATTAGTGCCAGATTTAGCCACTACGATCAACTCAGCCTTGGCCTTTCTACAGGCAGAGTTGTACCAAGCTGAGGTCGGTGTCCTCTTTTTCCTTGAGGTGGAAACAGGGTTAAAAACATCTCCCAACCCGCAGACTAAGTCTGCATGAATAGGCCATAGTTTCTCAAAATGGATCATCCCTGTGTGTCGCATTTTATCTTGCATTCGCCCTTCTGATGCCATTAGGATATTTACGTCTGATAATACCAGATGGTTTGTATTTGCACTAAAGGTATCTTCTGTATGCGTGGCGGAAACGTATGAAGTTTTTATTAACTTAATTTTAGTATATGTATAACAGTATTTATTGAAATGAACTGTTATTACTTCTTAACTGTTTCTGTTCTCATTTGGAACATGATGTTCCTATCAAATTTTACTTAATTGTTTTTGATACTGTATTATGATGGTTTTTATTCCTGTAAAATGATCAATTTCTTCTTGATCGAATAAATTACTTACTTACTTACATGGCCTCAAGTATATTCAGCGCACACTTGAAAATACATCAGTGGCTTTAAAATTCCCTGAAGCGTTCAAAGGAATAAGTATTCTTGATTGTGCATTTACCTCAGATAAAATCATGGAGCACCTGTGGAACTTCAAAATTCCTCTGGCGCCTGCAGAACAGGGTTGGAGCTAAGACACAACCCTGTCTCACCCCTCTGCAAACTGGGAACCTGGATGACAGTGCCCCGTCCCTTCCGCATCTAACCTGAGCGAATTTCCCCTCGTGGAGCCTCATCAGTACGTGCAGAATTTGGGGCAGGACGCCTGTAATGGCCGGATTTTCTGCTTAGATGGGACCAGCCCCTAGGGGCCCCTCTAACCCAGCCAGAACGTAACCACATCCCTCCTCAGGACCATCTATCCAGGCACCTGGGTACCTACCTGAGGATGGGGAACTCGCAATATACAAGCTCATATTATTAGAAACACCACTAAATCTATAGGGATACTAAGAATACTCACTGATTACTAAGGATATCCATGCCCTACACCACACTCATACCTTATAGTCTCGCGGCCACTCAGACCCAGACTAATCTACCCTGGGGCAGATATGACACACAATCTGGCGTGTCTACACACGTGGGTCTGCAGCCCCAGTGCTCTCCTTTTCCAAACGGTCTACAATCCGGCAGACCTCCACGTTGGTAATCCCCCCCAACGCTCTCACTTACACACGGCCCGCAATCTGGCAGACCTCCACGCTGGTAATCCTCCCCAGCGCTCTCATTAACGCCGTATATCAACGACGACCACATTCCTATGAACACCTTCAGTTTTCTGTCTCTTCACTAAGGGTCTGCTACTACAATAATATTATGGGATAGCCAAATTACTTAGTGTCAACAATTCCCTAGCTCAAGGGCTCCCTGTTCTCCCTATTTATTCAGACTTACCGGATCAGGGGCAGCATCTGTTCTGGCTGTAACATCTGACTAGGAGAAAATGGTTACCTATGCTTTGGAACAGAAGACACTGTTTACAGGATTATGGGATGGTGTACTAACTTGGTCCCTTAGTTGCAGGTCTCCTATCTCCCTAATTATTCACTATTACTTACCTGATCAGGGGTAGCATCTGTTCAAACAGTAATACCTGACTAGGAAAGGGGATTACCCTCACTGTATGGGGCCAAAGATATACACACTATGTGATTGAGTTATTCCTTGATTTAAGCGCTCCTACTCCCTTCTGATCCATCAGTGGCTCAAAGGCAACTGGCTAGAAGATAGGCTAGCTTTATCATAAAAAACTCATGCACTGTAGTTCACTAATTAATGGGGATGTTTATTGTAACAATAATAAAGTATACATACACAAAACTATGGGGTCTCTATAACTAGCAGTAACTTTAACACACCGCTGAAAGAAAAGGATTAGACATACAATTTATCTGCGGGGTAACAGGATCTTTTAACACACCGCTGAAAGGGAAACGATTAGACATACAATAGCCTAGGGAATAAGAACAAGATTAAGGTGTAATTGTAAAGGGGACTAGTTCAGACTACCTCACCTATTAGAAGGAAGATTTCTCTCTGCCTCTGGTAGGATTAAGGCTCTCTCTGTCTCTCCCTCCTTCACCACATCACCACGCCTCTGGTTCAGTTGCTCCAGCTGACAGCCTTCTTTGATGCTCTCTGCACTGCTCTCTCTCCTCATCTTCAGCAATCGTCTGCCTTCTTTCTCCATTCAAGAACTGCAATCTATTCTGCAGCTCCAGCAGACATCCTGTTCTCTCTCCAAGCTGAACTGAGCTCCAAGCTGAACTGAGCTCCAGGCTGAACTGCACACAAGCTGGAATGAACCCTCCTCCTCTCCTGTAGCTCGCTAATATGGAAGCTTGTCCTTTCATGGAATTGTTACGGCCAGTAACCTGCCGCCCACCAAATTCTTGTACCTCCCCGTACCAAGGACACGTTCCCAGCCGGCCGGCCTGAAGTTGTGTCTTCGGAGTGGAGAAAAATACATTCCTTCGATAAGGGCCAGCCTGAGCCGGTTCTCTCCAAGCGAACAACAGCTTTAACTATAAACTTTACCTTTACTCTAAAAGCCTCTCAGCTCCATCAAGATGGAGTCCCTCTAGTTCTAGGCCTGTAGGCCTGAAAGGGATGAAATACCCCTTAGCTCTGTCAGAATACCTACATAAACCATACCAATGTGTCAAATATGTCAAAGCCAATAGGCAATAGACAGATTAGAGTCAAGAATAAGGGATCTATCATCATATTAAGCAGCTATCCTCTTCTAGGTCTGGAAAAAAGAGCTTAAAAGGGCCAACACAAGCTAAGAATACCTACCCTAGATGTGAGCAAGATTAAAGTCTATATCACTGCTAAATAGAGCCAAAAACCCTGCGAAGACAACACCCAAATTCTTGAGAACTCCCCACAATTTCTTCCTCGGCACCAGATCGAATGCGGACCTGAGGTCCACAAACACCATGTAGAGGCTGCCACCCTCAATCTTTGCCGTCTTCCAGTAAAGGAGGATAAGGCGAAAGATCTGGTCCATGGTGGATGTGTTCCTTCTAAAGCCCGCCTGAAAGGGGCTCAGGATCTCATGATCCTCCATCCAACCCTGGAGATGGTCCAACACAAGACGAGCAAAAAGTTTCTGGGGGACATCAATGAGACTGATCGGCCTGTAGTTGGCTGGGAGCAGAGGAGAGCCATTTTTAAAAATCGGAACTATCTCTGCTCCCAGCCAAGTACAGGGGATCACCATGCCCCTTAAAATCGCATTGAAAATGATAAGCAAATAAGGGGCCCATATCTCGGGTTGGTGCCTAAATAGGTCTCCAGGAAGTTTGTCAAGACCTGGAGCCTTCCCCAGTGCAAGTCTCCCTATTGCGTTATGGACTTCCCCCAGTGTGAACTCAAGTGGGTCAAATTGTTCAACTAGAGTTGGGGAACCAACCTCAATAGACATGGTAGGTCCATCACAATAAAATGCTTTAAAATGGGCTTCCCATACTGAAGCAGCAATGTTTGGTTCTACAGCCGCTCTCGGGTCCCCTGAACCTGTGTTTACTAAGGACCAGAACTTTCGTGCATCTCTAGGTTCAAGTGCCAATGTTAAATTGTGCCATCTGTCCCAGTCCCATTCATTCTTCGCGAGTGCCATTACTTCTTTGTAGTGGCGTCTTAGCTCATGCATTTTATGCTTATTAGTGCCAGATTTAGCCACTACGATCAACTCAGCCTTGGCCTTTCTACAGGCAGAGTTGTACCAAGCTGAGGTCGGTGTCCTCTTTTTCCTTGAGGTGGAAACAGGGTTAAAAACATCTCCCAACCCGCAGACTAAGTCTGCATGAATAGGCCATAGTTTCTCAAAATGGATCATCCCTGTGTGTCGCATTTTATCTTGCATTCGCCCTTCTGATGCCATTAGAATATTTACATCTGATAATACCAGATGGTTTGTATTTGCACTAAAGGTATCTTCTGTATGCGTGGCGGAAACGTATGAAGTTTTTATTAACTTAATTTTAGTATATGTATAACAGTATTTATTGAAATGAACTGTTATTACTTCTTAACTGTTTCTGTTCTCATTTGGAACATGATGTTCCTATCAAATTTTACTTAATTGTTTTTGATACTGTATTATGATGGTTTTTATTCCTGTAAAATGATCAATTTCTTCTTGATCGAATAAATTACTTACTTACTTACATGGCCTCAAGTATATTCAGCGCACACTTGAAAATACATCAGTGGCTTTAAAATTCCCTGAAGCGTTCAAAGGAATAAGTATTCTTGATTGTGCATTTACCTCAGATAAAATCATGGAGCACCTGTGGAACTTCAAAATTCCTCTGGCGCAAGAGAGTGACCGCCTTTCACTCTGCATAGTGCTGAAATGACGTTCGAAAAACCATGACTGCCAGAAGACAATGGATACCTCAAAAGGCGATGAAAACTCACATTTAATCTGGCAAATATAATGAGGACTAGCCTCCTTGCAAAAATTCAAAGTCTGGAAATCTACCAGCAGCTCGTTTCTTATGACTCAAAATGGTAAATATTTGCTGGACAATTGGGAGACCATCATTCAAGACATCTAATTTACCCTAAGCTCTGCTTCAGCACCTCAGAGGCCTCCTACTAAACCTTCCCAAAACAAGGGCCCCATAATGAAAAGTAAGCAGAAGACCCTCAGGCTTCAGAGACCCCTTAAAAAAACTCAAAATCTGAACTGCAACAGAAACAGACCTGCAGTCAAAGCTGCGGGCCCAATTCAAACAACAAAAGCAACTGGTCTCGTCCACAAAACGTAAACAAACAGATGAAGAATGGCTATGGATATATTTATTCCTGGGCAAACATAGTCAGTTGGACCATTTGGAGATAACACGATTGATGAATCTCAGCAGACACAGCACGTAAACAAGTTATATGTAGCTAATACAGCAAGTGTCTTTGTGGCAGGGTTGTAGAAAGGGCCCAGAGAATGGATCTAGGTATGTAAGGTTTTATTTTGGTAAAGGTTTTCTTTTTACGCAAAGAGAATCTTTCCCGAGAAAGATTGGCTGAATCCGTTGTTGCTGGTGCCCTCTGGGGATGTCTCAGGGCTCTTCCTCCTCTTGCTTGGCCCAATGGACTCTGCTCCTCCTCGGATGCTCCACCGCCGGACATGCAGAAAAGAGATATATAATGGCCGTCAGGTTTCAGTTTGACTCAAATATTGCCCAGTGGGAACCGGGGAGTGAAGGGAGCACCGCTGAGAAGGTGTATATACACTTTATACTATATACACGTGGCTGGTGAGTGAGTTGTGAGGAAAGTGTGACAGGGGTAAGAGGGAAGAGGGGTAGGACGAATTATATACAAGGAATGACCCACAGGTAGTAGCAGGTCGGACGAGCTACTGCAGAGACGAGTCTCCCCGCCTCCCGACCCAGCCCGACACCCGCTGCCGTACCTGCTTAAGCCACACTCCTCCGAGAGTGTGGCTGGGTGACTCGTAGGGGCGGTGGCCTCCTGGCTCTGCAACTCCCTCCAGTCCTTCTTCTCCCGTCTTCCCGTCCCGACAATCTTCTCCTCCGCACTCCACTCGATCTCTGCAACAGACAGCAAACTCCTCCGGGGTGGCGCCGCACGCCATTCTCCGGGCTTTCTCACTTTTGTCCAATCCGGTTGCACGTGCGTCATCTGGGGGCGAGGCCTCTTCCTCTAGGTACGCCTAATTAAAGGAGCCCTCTGTTAATTCATCAGCTTGTGTAGTCCGTCGTGGCTGTGACTCTGCATTCCACTCGTGCTGGTTTGGGCGAAGAGAGGCGGGGGTAGTAGAGTCAGCAACCCACCATTCTGCACGTGGGGGATCCCTTTCTATCTGTCTAGTCTCCCCGGTAGTCCTTTACCTGAGCGTACCATGCGCTGCAGTTGATACCTTGAACCAAGAGCCAATCTTCACTGTGAGGGCCATCTCTAAAATCTTGTTTAAAATCAGAGCGACAGGTTCTCCAGGTCCAAATAGCATTACAGCTCAAGTCTTCAAGGATAACATCGACCTATGGTCTACCATACTTCTCCCATTGTACCACACATGCTCAGTTACTTCGCAGGTCCTAGAAAGCTGGAGGGGCTCAAGAACAGAGATAGTCTGGATTCAGCCAACTATCGTCTCATAACCCTTCTCGATATCGAAGTCAAGGCACATTCCTCAGTCCTCCTAAAAGAACTATAGTGCTCGGCGAAAGCAAATGAGATAGCTCTGTTTTGTCAAACTGGTTTTAGGGCAAACTCTTCAACTACGGATAACTTAGTTGAACTGTTGTGCCTAATATACTAAGCCTTCACACAGAATTCATCCCTCCTTTACACATGTGTTGTCGATTATTACAACGCATTCGACTCAGTGCACAGGAAAAATCTGTGGAGGAAACTACATAGCTGGAGAATTCTGGACAACTTTCTCCTGGCAATATTGTCACAATACAGCTCTACCAGGGTGATGGTAAAACTATCTCAGATGGTCATAGCAATGGAAAATCCCAGACAATAGATGAAACCACTCTTTCTAGCCCACAGAATATGATCCTGCAATGAGGCCAATAATTTTCTCTTCACTATGAATGATCCATGCAACCTGGTCAAATTCGGTAAATATGTCAACCTATAACTCCTCCCCAGTGGCGAGTCACCTCACCCACTCAATCTTTCTTTCAAATTGCGTCCCTCTTAACCTCTGACATACACCAGTGACTATGTGCTTGGTGCCTTAAAAGGTTGCAGTTTATTATAACATAACATTTATAATTATTGCCAATTTCTTGTTGGTGCATAATATTCTGTTGACACTGTTGAACAATATATTGTCTTTGCAATGACAGTCCTTTTAGTCCATTCTTTTTCATTGTCTGCCTTCAGGCAGGTCAATCTCTGGGAAGGGGCCCAGCCACCTGGGCCATTGTTCTCCACAGTGTTTGGCTTCAACTTGCTACCGATTTGGTGGGTGTCCATCAGGATCAGCCCGGGTGCAAGTGCTGTGCCGCTTGCCTTCGACCCCCTTCTTGGCCCTTCCCTGCTCTTCCAGGTCCCTGCTGTGTGACTTCCTTTTCTTCAGCGAGGGGGAGTATGTGTTTAGGGTGGCCTTTCACCCCCTTCTTAAACACCATCGCAGGGGCTTACTATCACGCCCCCTGATTGGGGGGCCATCTACTGCCCTGGGGTGACCAATCCTGGTCACTCTTTTTTTTGTGGGCTCTCTCCCTGGGGGATGGGAGGGTCCCCATTGGGTCCGGCTTCGCCTTCCCCGGCTCTTACAAGTACGTGTTAATGAACCCAATAAGACTGGATAGTCGTAGTCTGAAAAGAAAAACCTCACTTCAGTTAGCCACTGATGGCAAGCAGTGATCTCTCTCTGAATTTGTGCAATACTACATAACCTACATTAAGGCCACTTTCAATGTTTTTCACCTATGGTCTTGTAATGTCTCTTACTATTGAATCTTTTAACCTTTAGCACATGACCAGACAATTGTATTTTATGTGCATTCCACTCACCGCTAGGCACTTGACTTTTCTCCGCGAAGATATATGCCAGCTGTTATGATTTCAGGCTCCTTCAAGAACACTTGCACTTTTTGGTTATCCCAGCCACTGTGGAGCATTACACTGGCTTTTCCCCAGCCCCAGGCTTTTATCTAGAGCTTTAAAAGCAACCCTTAAGACATTTCCTACAAAGGCTCTTTTATGCATTTTATTACTTTTTGAGCCAAAGAAGTCGACTGACTCTTCATAAAAGGAGCAGTTGGCCCTGTGTAGGGTCAGTCCGCAGTCTTCTAGCCACTGGAGGGTGGCACAGAGGTTGGTGTGATGTTCTTCCAGGGTGTTCGAGAACACCAGGATGCCGTTACTCAGATTTATGATGCCCTGCAGACCGGACAGTTCTTTCTGTATGGCATTCTGGAAGACCTTAGCTGCCGACGACACCCCGAAGCTCAGTCTTTTGTACGTCCGAAGGCCAACATGGGTTGAGAACATGGTGATGTACCTTCTCTCAGGCTCAAGTTCCAGTTAATGGTACCCCGCATTCAGGTCCAGCTTGGGAACCACTTAGCGCCATTCATGTCCTTTGTGATGAGGTCAAGGTCTTCGAGTTTCTTTAATTTCCCCTCTACTTGCTGATGAAGGTTGAATGGCACCCTCCGATGTCTTACGCCCATCGGCCTCATGGTGGGGTCAATGTGGAGCTTGAACTGCTTCCCTTTCAGTTTGCCGAGCCCCGTGAATAGTGCTGGTAAGTCGTGCAACGTGGCATCAACGTGAGAGTCGTGGACTTGACGAGCAAAGAAGACCAGGCCAAGGTCTTCTGCAGTGTGGTAACTGAGAAGTGTGCCTTTACTCCCTTCCGTGATGTGGAAACGGGCCCTCGTAACATGTTCATCACTCATGACTTCAGCCTCGATGACCCCTCTGAAGGGTAGAGGGTGTGTACTTTCATAGGTGTAGATCCTGGCCTTGGTGGGTGTAAGAGGGGGTCGTGGTGGCAACCGTTCGTACTGCTCCGAGTCCATGACATTGACTGATGCACCCGTATCGATGAGCGCCTGAACAGCGGACCCTCCGACCAGGACAGAGCACATCAGCGGCGGCCTTCGGTGTTTGTCTGACCTGCTGATGAAGGATATGACAAATACCTCATCGTCATCTTCCTTGAGCGCGAGGCAGCGCCCACGCGTCGCTCAGTCATCCTGTGACTGTCCATCTTTAAGGGAAACCTGGCGTAGACGTTGCGTTATTCCTCGAGGCCTAGGGAAGGACTGTCGAGACCACCTGCTTCTACACACTTTGGCAAAATGGTTTACCTTCCCGCAGTGGGAGCACGTCTTCCCTTTAGCTCTGCACACTGCCGCTGATGGGTTTTCTACTCCCCAGTTGCTGCACGCCCCACTTGTAGACGGCCATGGTGCAGGGCGGGTTGTACTTGGGCGCCGTTGTATGGCCTCGACTCTCTCTTCCTTGATGGTTGTATATTTCAGCGGTGCTGGCGCATTAGCAGTCCTCTGCAGGGCAGCTTCCATTTCGCCCTTCAAGGCATATGAAAGTTTGTGAGAACTGGCGAGGATGAGAATCTTGTCCAGGGAGATCCCCGGTTGCCGAAGGATCAGTTTGTGCAGCAGTGCCGAGTGGCACCCTTGGATGACCTGACCGCGTATTTTCTTCCTTTGGTTTAAGAATGCGCATGAGCTTGCCAACCTGCACAGCTGTGCATAGAACATGTCCACCGACGCCGTGTCAGACTGTGACGCTTGTCGTAACTTGAAACACTCGAAGTTTGGGTTCAGCTGAGGGTCGAAATGTTTATCGAGCGCGGCACAGCCGCCTCATAGTCGCCATCGTTTCCTGTGTTTGGCAGTGTTTCAAAAAGATCGTAAATCTCTGCGCCATAGTATATGAGCAGTGACCTTTTCAGTACGCCATCTGTCTCCCTGGTACTCCTGAAGTAGTGGTTCAATCGCCCAATCCACACCTTCCACCATGGGGTTGCTGTGGCTGGGTCGGCAATTTTGTTGAATGGCTGCAGCTGGACCACAACCGCGTGGCCGTATCTTGGGGCGGTACTTTGGCACTCCTTTGTTGATTGCCAGCATTGGCCTGCTGGCCAGCGTCACCTGCTTGTGGCTGCATGCTCATGTTGGTGGCATGTATGTGCCCAGCTGCGGCGTACCGGTCCCCTACTTTGTTCCCCCCCACCTCTTCCACTTGAGGGTGTCACCTACTTTCGGGCAAGCATTGCAGCACGTGGCTGGCCGGCTTGCGTGGTCGTAGCTTGCAGGGACTTGTGCGCAATGTTGGGGGCCTGTTGCAGTCCAGGCAAAAAGTGCTTGTGCGGGCGTGGAGATATTACTGGCATCCTTGGCCTGCAGGCTATTTGCAAGTATGCTGTGATCACTTGTAGGTGGGGGGGCGGCAGACTCCAGATCAGGCAGCTTGGTGCCTGGCGTGCCAAAGTGGTCTTCCCTGTCTTTGTGCTTTTCCTTTCTTTTTTTCCACCATGCTGTGTGGGGCTTGTGCACTCTTATGTTCCCCTCAGTGGGTGGGTGCTGGCTGGCCGAGCAGCAGGTGGTGTCTGTGTGGCAGTGCATGAGTGAGGTCGCCCCCGGGATTGCAGGCACTCACCTGCAGGCAGTCAGTGATGGGAGCACGCTGGCTCCAGCTGCTATGGTGCATGCGCTTTTCCTCGATGCGCGTCTCCTCAGGAAGCACCAGGGCGTGCTGACTGGCGCCGGATGCAGGCAGTCGAGGGCTCTCGGAAGGCTGGCCCGCAGTGCCTGTGCAGGGATGGGCACCCTGGGGGCCACTGCACTCGTGTGGTGGCGATGGCCCGCACAGATATTCATTTCGGGAACTTGGTGCCCGTACAGGGGTGAGTCTGAGCACCGTGGTTCAGAACGGCTTTGTCGCCAATGTAGCATGGCTGGGTCACGGGAGTAAGGCCTACGCATCGCTTGAAATAATACTGGTCCATACAGTGATTACTGGCGGGGGGGGCGACCCGAGTGGTCTCTTGTTGCTTATTGTATCTCCTCGGGTCGAGCCCGCCCAAGGAGTGCATGCATGTAACAATGTATAGGAGAGCCCGGGTGGCTCTCTACAGGTGCCCCACAAAGAAGTTCCAGAAGATGATACTGATCCCAACATACAGGCGCATGCAACCAGGAGGGTGCTGCCCGTTAGGCCCATCAGGGGCACAAGAACAAAGGGGCCAGCAGCACCTAGGAAAGCATTCCAACTAGGGCATGGGTACATCTGACCTGGTGAGGCTGCCTCTTGGCAGGTCTTGCAGCGCAGGGGAGGTCGGTGCAGGCGGTGGTGCCCCCAAAGCCGTTGAAGTCAGCACTCACCAGAGGCCTCGTACAGTTGCGCCCCATTGTTCTGAGGTGAGCACAGGCCTGCATCTAGTAGGCTCTAGTCATCAAAAGGGTAGAGGGTGAGGGTAGCATATTTCCTCAATTGATTGCGCTCCATGCAGAGTTTAGTTTAGTCAGGCGTGGTTAAGATTCTAGAGCATGGGGACTAAGAATGTAGGAGGCTGAAGATCTTGGGGAAAATACTGGTGGACAGACACATACAGGTTCTCCCACAATTGATCCACCTAAACCAAAATGGGTTTCTCCCTGGACGCAACGTATCGCTGAATATATGTAGATTCTTTCACATATAGGACAGAGGACAAGACCATTTCCATGGGCCGCATGCCTCATCTTGCACTTTGAAAAGGCCTTTGACACACTCCTATGGCCATATCTATTTGCAGTCCTTCGTAAGGTACGCGTTGGCCCGACCCTGCTGGAACACACGCAACTCTTCTATAAGGGCCTCACCACTAGGGTGAGAGTGGGAAAGTACATTTCAGATCCGCTTCGGGTGGAGCGAGGTGGGAAATATTGCGGACATTCGCAGAAGTCTCTGGACCTAAAGTCAATTGGGAAAAATCGACGGTCTTTCCCCTTAGTATTCACCTGGCTCCATCGGAAGTCGTGATAGGGCCCCAGGTGCTCGGTTGGAGCACTGCAGCACCTCGATACTTAGAGGTGAGACTATACCATTCACCGGAAGACCTCTACTAGGGAAACCACCGCAGAACACTAGCGGGATTACAAGAGGCAGTAGACTTCTGGAAGTCCCTGATCCTGGCCCCAATAGGGCGTGTAGCATTAGCAAAGATGATTATGGTGCCCAGACTTCTATACTTCTTCACCAATCTCCCAGTGATACCGCCACGCTCCTTTTTTTCAGGAGCTAGACACACTACTCACAACGTTGATATGGAGAGGTGGTAGACACAGAGTAGCCTTGCGCACCCTCCACTTACCTACCATGCAAGGAGGCTTACGGGTCCCATCCTTTGAAGCCTATTTCTTGGCAGCACAGCTCCAAAGGCTGTCCTATTGGACGGCGGAACACCATGTAGGGGAGACATTTACTAACAAGGGTCAGATACCCCTCCCGGCCATTGGGAGGCTGCTGATGCCGGGCACTAAGCCGACACAAACACATCCCCTGCAGGTATCAATAGCCCGTAAATGTATGATGCGCATACATCGCATGTCAAGGGGCATACCCTTCTACTCCCCACTGCTCTCTCTAGTGCAGAGGTCTTCAAAGTGTGGGGCGTGACCCCCAGGGGGGCCGTGGAATGATGGAAAGGGGGACGCGCATTCCCGATCACACTTCTGCCCGGGCCCATCTGACTACAGGGATTCAGCCCCCCTCCTCCCCCGTAATGTGTCTCAGCTCGAGCTGCTATGAGCTGCGCTGGGCTGTGTCTGCAGTCTTATCTCCAGCACAGCCTGGCACCCCTGAGTTTTTTCACAGGTCGTTAAAGACCATTTGCATATTTACATACCTTTTGAAAACTGGTTACTGAGGCTTAGTTTTTTTTTATAGTTCCAGTACCCCCTGGGCCCCAACTCAGCCTTTTCCTCACATTTGTATTTTACATTTGCTGCAATAGTGTGAGAATGTATTTCATGAAAAGAAATATAAAGTAGGGTTGCCAGAAGAAAAAAAATAGAAGCCATTTGTCTTGTAACACACTGTTTGCTCCCTCTCACATTTTGTTTGCTTTAGATACTTGCACAATTGCCTACATAATGTTTGTTTACGTGATGGAGTGTCTGCCATTTATTGCAGTATTATACCTCTACTTGTACTTTACACGCTTTTGTAACCTGCAATCACTTTTTCCTCCTGTAATGCACCGTTTGCCACTGCTCACTATTGTCACTTTTGCCTCATGTAACAACGTTTGCTTTTGTAATTTGTTCACTTGTAATTTTCTCCTCATGTATTATTACTGTTCCTATTGTGAAGCGCTCTGACGCCTTTGGGTAAAGTCCGCGCTATATAAAAACGCATAAATAAATAAATTTGTAATGTGACTTTTCTGTCTTTGTTCCCTTTAATTATCAGCCATGGCTCATTGAGGCAGCCCTAGAACACAATTAAAATTGCTTTCTTTTTAGATTTGCTGTTCCCAGTATGCACAGATGAGTGCTGAAATATACTGCTTTAGGTGACTGCTTATTTTTGTACCGTCTGGGACATCAAAATAATGAGCAGGCAACCCTAACCATAGGACTGGAAGTGTGTTGCAAGATCAGCATATTATTTATTTCTTCCACCCTCGATCCCTGATTAATGTCATATTAGCAATAGTTTAACTTATATCTGAAACCCTACGCCGCCGTCAATATTATGCTGAGTTACTTAAAGTGTCTGGAAATACACCCTGCATTCAGAGAACTCACTTATTCTCGCACTTCACTTTCACGCTCACCCTTCACTCACAGCGAACACAATGCACTCGCACTGATCACCATGCACTCACATCATTCACCCTCTCACCCTGCACTCGCAGTGATCACTCTGCCCTCACAATGCACTTGCGCTGTTCACCCTGTACCTCACCCTGTAGTCACACTACTCATCTGCACTCATCTGACACCTCATTCACCTATCCCCCTCACTGCTCAATTTGCAACTCGCTCAAACAAGCCCATCATTAACCATACATTCATTCATCCCACTCTGCACTTATATCCACATCCAAATTCATATGGCCACCTCACTCACCCTGCAGTCACTCCTCTTTCCCATCTCTCATACTGTTGCATCGCTCACCGTGCACTCACATGGGCACTCTTCTCATCCACAGAGTGCAGAGGGTTAATGTGCCTGCTACAAAGAATATGTACTATGCAGATCACAGAACTGAGTGTGAGTAAACTATGCGTAGCACTATAAAAAAAAATGTTTGTCAGAAATGTGCTACAGAGAGATGAGGTGCATTGTTGGGGCCACTGAAATTTTAACCACCCATCCATTGCCAAGCCCCCAAAGCTATAAGAATGGCATGGATGTCAGGAGTTTATCGTTTTTAATGTATATTGAATTAATAAACAGCTGCCAGTGCGGAGCACCGGAAACCACCTGCTCTAATTAAGCACTGGTGCTGAGGTAACAGGGGAGAGGGACATTTGTTCAAGAAGGTGTGAAAGAACAAAGTAGAGATGTGAAAGATGAATAGGGGGACTGGAGAGGTGTAAGATACAAATAGACAATAATTTGAATGGTGCGACTTGAGGTGAATGAGAAGTGCAGATGGGCACGGGAGGTTACGGGCCAGAGAGGCCATGAGATAAATACGAGAAACTGTTGGAGATGAGGGCAGCGAAAAGACAGAATGGCAAGAGGTGATTAAGGCTGAAGTGTGAAGTTGAATGGGGAGAGTTCAGAAGTTGTAAAAAGGGGTGAAAGAAAATGCCGGCAATATGAGAGAGGGATACAGGGTTGGGATACGGGGTTGGGAGAGGAGAGAGGGATGGAAGGGAGGGGGTGAGATGAAAGCGGCATGGGTAAATTGCTTAACTCTGCACAAGACGCCAGGGTTTTAAGAGAGCCCTGCTGCTCCTGGCCAGGGCCAGGTGAGCTTCTAATGTGGCAGCACTTATTCCTGCGGAGTGGAAGGCCCATCACAAAGGTTGACTAGGCCTCTTTCTGATGTTAATTGCTGTATTTTGGTTATAAACTGGGGTGAAATCTTTCCTCTGCGTTATTGTGTGCACAAAAATGTCAAAATAATGAAGCAATTCTATCCCAAAAAAACGGGGCATCACATAACATTATTTACATTTTCCTTCATCACAATTTAGTCAAGCGTTTCATGTAAATTGGTCTTCACCTGCCTCGTAATTCTAGAAGCCCTGCCTACAGGTTTAGAAATGTTTGTCAAGAGGGGGTCCTTACGACTGAAAATGTTGACAGGGGGGTCTCGGCACCCAAAAGTTTGAAGACCTCTGCTCTAGTGGGATTACCGGAGCCCTCCGGATATGGACGGAGCACGAGGTGATGGAGATCGAAACGCTGTTTGAAGATGGGCAGCTGAAAACATATGCCCAAATGAGGGACTGCTGTGATCTCTCCCCAGGACTATTCCTAGTACACCGACGATTAGTAGACAGTGCTCGGCAATGCTGAGATCTTACGGAGGGGGAACCGCCTACACACCTGGTACTCCAAACAATCCTACGTATGGGTAACGGCAAGCACTTGGTCACTTGGCATTATAAGGCAATTAGGAAACTGGCCTCAACCCCTCTGCAGGCCCTCGCCAAAAGTGGAAGGATGAAATAGAATGGGTACTGCATGATCAAGAATGGAAAAAGACTGTAAAGTACCCAAAGAAAGTATCAAGGAACGCCTATTTTAAAAACATTCAATTCAATATATTACAAAGCGCGTATTTAACACCGCACCAGCTTCACCGCTTCTACTCCGACACACAATTCACATATCTCAGATGTCAAATGCCTGAGGCAAACTTCAAACACATGGTCTGGGACTGCCCCACAATCTAGCTACACCGGGTATTGAGGACGACTGACAATTTTTGACAATTTAGACAATTTTATTAATAAACTGCATGATTACTTAAAATCTTTACAGTATAAGATAAAATAAAAAAAAAAAGAAGCTTTATGAACGTCCCGACTCACCCCCTCACAAGTCCCATCCACACATAAAAGTGAAAGTCACTTTGGGTTAAACATTAACATATTAGTCCTGATTAGCTGTCCAAAGCAGAGTTCTTTTAAAAGGAGTGATGTATAGGTTGTACCAGTGTTTCCCAACTGATAAGGGGAGGCACATGAAAGTTCGGTAGAGTCAATTCATGTACCAAGAGCTGTTGACGAAAGATGGATTCTTCGTGGGTCTTTAAACCAGCCCAGGTTGGATAACTGGGGCGGAGGGCTTCCAGTTACTTTGCAGACAATGCCGTTAAGTGGGAGTCGAGTGCCATTTTTACCTGGTGTATACATTTCGCAACTCTGGCTATCAAACAGTTCGTGGAGACTGAGAGGCACCAGTCCGAAGCCTCTCTGCAAGTTCTATAGTCCGTATTCCGTAAAATCGGAAGCAGCAAGCGATGGCGATCATTGGCCAGCTTTGTGCAGCAGCACAGCAAGTGTAGCCAGGATTCTCTGCGGTAATTGCATAGACGACAGGCCAGGGTGCCATCCGTACGGGCCCATTTGGGGTTGAAGTCCATGATCCTGAGGGCCAAAAGTCGAAAGTACAAAATTTTCTTTCTCGCGCAAGTGGATACTGGATCTTGCAGGTAAGGTTGGGGTTTACCTGGAATATATGATTTGTCCAGGGCCTGAGTTAGTGGATTTTGCCGAAGAGATGCAAGGTCAAGTCCAAAGGAGATGATCCGGACTTGGCGCTTAACTGCTTGGGCCCAAGCTGAGAAAGGAATTTCGTGCAGGGGCAAACTCCTTCTTTCGATTTTCAATGCTGCAATAGCTTGTCCTACCTTTGAGTACCAGGGGGAGCCCACCTCATCAAAGATTGATTTTAGGGAGTGCTTTAGCGAATGTTCTGGTGCTTTCAATACTCTAATATAGAGTTTTAAAAGGTCCCCCAGTAATACCAGCTCAGGTCGCTTAAGGCCTATTTCTAGCCTTAATCTAGTGTTCCTTGCGTATCTAGGGGCCTGTAGCACCATCTTATAGGCTTTCGCTTGGGCCGCGTTTACCACTTTATCAAATGCACCAGGGTAGGCTATATGCCCATATGCAATGGCAGGGATCAGTTTTGCCCGAAGCACTGTCAACATTGGTTCTGCTAAGGGACTGTCCAAGCGGTGGCATAAGCGTCTTAGCGACAGAATGGTTTTGTTAATTTTAGGTTTAAGCTCCTTCAGATGTTTGACTGCAGAGGCACTCTCAGAGACCCAGGTGCCCAGATAGTTGTAGGATGGGGCAGTGACGATACGGTGCTCCCCCAGAGACCATGAAGCTTCTTTTTTGTGGGGGTATTTGCCAAAAATGACGATTTTGGTCTTGCTCACGTTGATCCGTAAGTCATTTGACTTATTGTATAAGGCCAAACTGCTTAAGGCTCTTTGGAGCCCCACCCTAGTGTGGTCCATGATCACCGTGTCGTCTGCATACTGGAGTGTTCCCAAGACGAGCCTCCCCAGTTTTGGAGGTGCTAAGTTGGCATCTTTCAGAGCTGTCCCCATGTCCGCAGTATACAAGTTGAAAAGCATGGGGGCCAAGACGCACCCCTGCTTGAGGCCGGAGTTGGTTTCAATTCTTTCGCTTGTTATTGTAGGGCTTAGCTTCACCTTGACCCGAGTGCCCTCATAGAGCGCTTTTATAGCTTTTAGCAGAGCCTGTGGTAGCCCCCACGAGTCAAGTTTTGCCCAGAGCCGGCCCCTGTTCACTCGGTCAAAGGCTGTGGAGTAGTCTATGAAACAGCAGAACAGGGGCGGTTTGTTCCTCGTATTGGCCTTCTTCGCGAGGTAGGAAAGGGCTAAGATGTTGTCAAGAGTGGAGCTATGGGCCCTAAAGCCGGTCTGTGTGGGCGGAAGAATGCCGTTCTTGTCCACCCAATCCTCCAGATCCCTGAGAAGAAGGCGGGCGTATATCTTTGCTTCTATGTCGAGGAGAGCTATAAGCCTATAATTGGCCGGGTTCGTGTGGTCCCCCTTTTTATGGATGGGGAATAGAATAGAACCTTTCCAAGAGGATGGCAACATTGCCGTGGCAAAAGAATGGTTAAATAAAGGGGTGAGTCTGGATGCAAAAAAGGCTGAGGCGGTTTTCAGAACCTGGGCCGGAATCCCGTTTGGGCCTGGAGCGCCATCAGTTCTTATGGCCTTGATGCACTTTAGTACCTCCATTTCTGTGAATGATCCGGTGCAGGTCGAGTTTACGCCTTCTGACGTAGCTCTTTCGGGTTCGATAATTTCCGCCGCCACCTTGGACCACGCACGGCTTCCTGCAGTGGCCTGATTTGACTCGCAGGTATAAAGCCCCTTGGCATACTGTTCCCACACTTTCCCTGCAACACTATTTTCCTTTTGCTCTCCTCTGGGGGTCAGACTGTTAATGAAACGCCAAAGCTTGCTATTGTCATTACCTTTAATTAAGGAGAACACAGTCAACCAATTCTGTTCAGTCTTCAGTTTTTTGTGGGCCCAGACTTTCTTTTTATAGTCTGTTCGCAGAGCAGCAATGGAGTATCTCCCTGACAAATGAGTGCCTTTCTTTTGTGCCCTGATTGCCTTATTTAGAGCACGCTTGCACTGTGACAGGCACCGCGATGTTGCACGGCGAGGATCAAGTGGAATTGGCGACTTCTTGGATGATGGTTATTGCCCAGACGTTCCAATAAGTCGGAGGTCAGAGTTTCCCAGAGGTGGATGATGTTCTTAGTTTGAACTGGGTTAGGTTCTTCCTCCCTTCTAGCTACATAGTCTAGCAGGCTATGACTGAGATTGGTTGACCATTTTATTCTTTTAAGCACATTGTGATGTTCCTCCCCCGTGGTAGTTCCAATAACTGCTTGTAATTCTGCTTGTACCCGCGCCAGATTGAATGTGGCGCGGAGGGGCCTATGATCGCTTTCCTCTCTGTCGTCCACTGTGAAGTTGCAAAGATTGCGGGCAAGCCCTTCATTGATAAAGATGTAGTCTATAGTAGAGACATTTCTAAAGGTCAGAATGGTGGTCCATTCAGGTTGGGTCTTTTTTTGTATTCTATGGGTGGAGTGCAGCTTAAAATTTGTGAGAAATTCAGTCAGTGGGACTGACTTCTTGCTTGATGGAGTCACCGAAATTAAACCCAAGCCTCTGTGATTGAAGTCGCCCGCGATTATTACGTCTTGGTCCTTCCAATTTATTAAAAGATCTTCCAAAATTGAAATAAGTGATTCCATGGCCTGGGAGGATTGATACTTAATTGGGTTGAAATAACAATTAATTAGTAGAAGGGGGCGAGATTTTCGACCCGATGACAGCCCACTGATTAGGATGGCTTGAAGATCAGGAGACCCCAACTTTAATTCAGTTGTGTTAATTTTGCACGCATGACTTACGTAGATAGAGAGGCCCCCTGACGGCCGTCCAAAGATTGTCCTTTTGGTCGCTGGTTTAAAATGTTCGTAAAAGCCACCGATGGCGGTCGTTGCCCTTGCCCAGGTTTCCTGAATACACAGTATGTCCCCCTGTGCGAGGTATTCAGGTGTAGTTATGTCCCTAAAGATGTTGCTCATCCCCGCAATATTCCATGAGATAATGGATAACTCGCGGACTAGGCCCCTAAGTGGATTTGAACAGGCGTTATTTACATGGCTGTTTATTAGGTTAGGGACACTGTCTCCATGTGGCCTCCAGGTGATCCGATGTCTGGAAATGCCGCTGCACGCTCCGTTGCCCGTCGGTTTGCTGGATTTTGATTTTTAGCGGGGTTTTTGCCCGCCCTGATTTCGCCCCTATTTCTGGGCGGGTGTGCCTTATGCCTTTAAGAATGGATGACGGTTCTGGGGTGTCCTGTTGCGGCAACAGGACGTGTGGATATTTCAGTGTACTTGGTGCAACAACTTCAATGCCCCATTCAGCGAACAGTGTTGCTTCCTTAAGGACAGCCTGTTGGACTTGCTGACTCGCAAGTCCGATTATGGTGGAATCGTCATGAGTGTCTGTCTCCAGTCTCTTGAATATCACCCACTCAATATTTTCTGAGGTGATTTGGGCCAGGGAGGCAATATGGCCAAACAGGCGGACAATGTTGGACCTGTTCAAGATGTCAAATGAGCCTTTTGCTGTGTACCTTGGGGTTAACTGCAGCTCATAGGTGGATTGTTTTATTTTTTTGTGTGATGGACCACAAACTCACCCCTTCTCCCTGGAGCTTTAGCCTCTGGTAACTGAAATTTAAAGGGTTTTTGTGAGTGGGTTCTGGCTGCTGCTCATTGGGCCCCATGCTTGATTGGCCTTCCACACTCGGACATCCTTGCCTCTCCCCCTGGTCTGATGCTAAATTTAGGTAATTTTTGAGTGCGACTCCTGGTTGCTGATTCCCCTGCCCCTCAGTTTGTAGACCTACCACTCTAGACTGTACTGGCTGTGCGCCCTGTTGTAGTGTGGGATTTGTTACAGACTCATGTTTCAGAACCCAACCAGAAGGGCTGGGGGCACTTAATGGAGCGGCGACGGCCACCTGTGAAGGCCTTTGTTGGAGAGGCTCATTGGTTTGACCCTCCATGAGAGGGATTTGTTGACTTTGGGCCTCACCGCGAACAAGAGGTGCGTCACATGACTTGCCCATTTTAGACACCTGCTTGGGTATGAAAATGGGGAAGAGTGGTTTAGGGATACGTTTAGTTTCAGTGTCGCCCAGGGTTGATACCACCGAGGGTGTGTTTCTGCTTCTAGCTTTGGACTTCTTAAGTTGTTTTTTGAGTCTTTTTTTGGCTCTCCTTGATAACGGGGCTTTGGCACTTGCTAATGCACCTTCGACCCTCTCCACCTGAGAGGTAGTAACAGACAGGTCATCACTAACGGTCTCGAGATCCGAGACCTCGGGGTCACCATTCCCTTTATTAGCCAAAGTAAAGTTAATGCGGGGCCCTACTAGGGGAACCTTTGAGGCGCTATTGCCCGTTGTGCTAAGGGTTGCTGTTTCGGCATGCTCTGTCGTCTGTGGTGGTGGCTTTTGTGCGGCTTGTTCTTGCGTGGTTGTCTCGCCCTGACCCTTGGCTAATGCAAGCATCTCTTTTAAGACTTCAGGTAGACTTGCCCATTTATCAATTAAGACGTCACAGGAATTGGTGCTGGCGGCATGAGCTTGTTGGACGTTAAGTTGGACTTCCAGCTTTGCCAGCTTATCATCTTGGCACACCAAATGCTGGGCTATCGACTGCAAAAGATCGATTTGGAGTTCCATCTTTGCGGACTGCCATAGCAGTGCCCTGGCCATTGTGTCCTGGACTTCTCTTATTGCTGACAAGTTAAGGTCTTTAAAGGTGGGTTCATCAATTGGGTCGGTTAAGTCTTGGTGATGAGTTAAACTCAGCGGACTCCAACCCTCCGTTTGTGCAGTTCTCGGGGCCTTAGCTCTTCCTAAATTAATAGGGGTAGTTTCAAGTGTTCGTTCAATGGTCTGTTCCAATTTTAGTAAGAACGAAGTTGTTGGAACCTCCGTACCTTGGGGGATTGGCCTCTGTATTTCCCTAGGTGTCACAATTGCATTCAGACCCTTGCCTGTGCCTGTGCTCTTTGGGGAGGAGGATGCGACAGCCTCGCTTGTCCTCCCAGTATCTGAATCCACGTTTGCCCCCAGATTTGGCCTATCGTGAATGTCGGCAGTGACCCTAATCGGGCTCTTTGTCCTGGCCTCAGGCTGAAAACAAGCATCAAGGCTCCCAGGTGATTCGAAGTTAGCAGACTCGCAGGAGTAAGAGTCCCTTGGGTCCAGGTGGATCTTTGGGATCCCCGGTATGGCATTGGTCGCGGGATCTTGTGACGTTTCATCCAAAGGTGAGGGGCAGTTTGAGGCCTGAAAGAATTGAGTGATAAGGCCTTGGGGGAGGGAATTGCCAGAGACCAGATCCTGGGATTTTTGGGTGCTTATGCTTCTGGTTACCCTTCTTTGTGCTAGACTCTCAGGGTTCACTTCCCCCTCATCCTCCGTGCAGGATTTAGTCTTCCTCAGCGTCATCTCTTTTTGCGCCGTTTGCTGGGGCTAGGCTTGTTTGTGCCTGATTGTGCTGGGGGGGAGGGAATACCAGTACTAGTGCTGATGTGGGCCCCTGGGTTGAGCTGTGTTTTTTGTTTTGAGGGCACGGAGGGGTGGAGGGGGATGGAGGGGGTTAGCAAGCGGTGCACACGAGGGGGGCTGCAAGCTGGAGACCTAGTCTACCAACCCCTCAGACCGCACCCTCTGGCTCTTACTTAGCGGCGACCTCTAACGGCTGCCACGCTTGCCTCCACCTCTTACCTCTTGTCTCCCGCGTCGGCAGATACACAGATGTACAGGCTGGTCTCAGTGGCTCCTGCGACTCCCACCGCCTCAGGGGAAGCCCTCGCTGCTACTGTTCCTGCTGCTGAGTGTTCCCGCGGCTTCTGGAATGCTCCTGCCGCTGTAGGGGACCTTGCTGCAATCCTCTCCTCTTTCCAGACTGGCCCTGAGCTGACCAAGAGCTCTCGTGGCCCCGGCCGGCTGCCTGCCGAGGGCTCCCGCCGCGACCGGGCCGTTCCCGAATTTTTCTTGCGGCCGCTGCTGCAAAGGCTGCGAGTTCTGGCGGCCACCTGCGGTCGCGCTTCCGCGCTCTGGTCTGCACTGCACACCACAGGGGAGGGGGGGCAGGGAGCAGCCAAGCAACCAGCCTGTGAGCCGTTTGAATCGGCAGATGGAGACGAGTGACAGGTGTGACAGGTGTGAAGCCGAGGGCCGGCCGCCCGACCGGCAGCCTGCTTTCCTTTCCCTTCCCTTTCTCACTGCGGTGGCTTTCCGCTTCCCTCTGCGACAGCAGTGCACTCGCCTCGAGGCAATGGCGTTCTGGTGTGCACACAATTCAGCTCTCTGGCTCCCTCTAGTGACTGCAGCTAAGATCTCGGCACCTAATGCACATCAGCACATAAGAGGTATGTGCCCTGGGAGTCTTCCGCAGGTGGAAGGCGGAAAAAGTGCAGGGTAGGTTTGCATCCTTAGCCATACTCCTGGCAAAAAGGGGAATAGCCATGCATTGGAGGGCGCCAGCAGGGCCCCCTAAGGCAGCCTGGATAGGGACAGTTAAAAAATGGGAGGCAGCGGAGGAAACGCTAATGCGGAAATAGGAGGTGTTTCAGTTCACGCGAGAGACAACACATGACGACTCACCCGGCGCTATGCCATCCCAATCCCAGACTCCGCCCCTGCCCAGATGGTGCAAGCAAATGCATGCCCCCAGTGACCATATCAGGAGGTCTAACCCCCCCAAAATAGGAGGTCTAATACCCCCAAAATATGGCCCGCAATATTAATACCCCAACTTGTGACAGGAGACATAATCTACCCCGAACGTCCTCTGTCCTCCAAGTCCAATTCCGATTCTGCAACCACAGACATCTTGTAGACAAAATGGAACTGACCACACAATAGTTACCGACTACAATACTTTTTAACTGTGGACTCACCTAGGCCCCCCCGTTCACCCCCCCCCACACACAATTCATTGTTACACGTTCACCCTATGACACCATAAAGCTAGTTTCTATACATTGGGAACATACACATGGCCATCAACCAAAGAGATAGACAGAGTTGGAATGGGGGACTGCATATCAACCCACACACTTGCGGGAACCCACCTATACAGGCACAGGCACACGGTACTAATCAACACACCAAAGATTAGACCAGACCAATGAGGGTGGGATCCATGTAGAATCTCAATGTCTCTAATTAGAACTACAGGATATACCATGCGATGGATGCTCCATAATGTGTGTTTCTTTTGCTGTCTGCGCTACATGAGTTTAACATGATCTAATGTATGTTATCAACGTAATACAATGATGTACCATGGAAAATATAAATTCCCAATAAGAAAATGTAAATAAAAAAATAAAAAAATGTAGGAGGCTGTAGGAAAGAATAATAATTACAACCACAGGATCTATTCCTCCCCTCTGAAATATCTTGTATGTAGTGGTAAAAGACCCTATCGCTGCGATACAGGAGACTAATACCCCCTGCGCAGGTGAAACTATCATTCAACGTTTGGAGTAGTGAACAGGGGTCTGTTGTCAGGTCGGTGAGAATCGGCAGGGGGGGGGCAAAGAAAAATGGCGCTTGTCAATGAGAAAGGTCTTAGGGGCATATTATCAATAAAAATATTGCATTTCCTGCTTAGCGCGACTTTGCACAACGCCGGCTATCGCTGGATTCAATTGCCGAGATATTGTGTCATTATCAACGCATATCTCCATGGCGATCAAAAATCTGGCGATAGCGGCAAAATACGGGGATATCGCTGGAAATCCAGCGATACACCGGCAGCGTAAGGGGAATCCTTGTTAATAGAGAGACGTGTATTGAGCCGTACAATCTACCTCTCATGTAACATATAGACAAGTCAGGATTTTCTTAGATGTTAATCCCTAGCAATAACCACGGTTAACGCTGCTTTTTGTAATGCTACGTGTATCCTGGGACGTCTTGTAAATACGGCGAAGGACAGTTAGCAATATTATCCTTTTAGTTTTGGCAAGGAAGGCCTACTCTGCATCTCATTAGAGATGCAATGCGAGGCATGTGGAATACGGCTGCTAACATGCGCTAATGCACGCTATCGCTGTATTGGTAATAGGGCGATATTATTATCTCTGCTTTTTTGGCTTTTAAAGTCAAAAGAGCGGAGATATGGCCCTTGTAAATATGCCCCTTAGTTTCAGCTCCCTAGGTAATGCCTGGGTAATCTTAGAATGGCGGTAGAGACATCTGACACAAAAGGCCTGTCGCAACAGGGCTTCCGGTTAAGGCCAGGGACGAAATAAACTACAACAAGGGGCAAATTTACAAGCCCCTTGCGCCACTTTCGCGTCACTTTGAACATGGGAAAAATGACACAAAAGTGGCGTAAGTGGCTTGTAAATCTGCCCCTTTGTTTAACCTATTTCCGATCAGACTTAACTAGTCCCCCTTTGCCTCATTCGCCCACCCCAACCCCCACCTCATGCAGCAATGTGAACTTTAGCAGACTTCAGTTCTTGACATATACTTATTATCCATCTGAGGCTACAGTAACTCGAAAACATGAGACTGCATGGAATAGCAGGCCATCGCAGCTTTGCCTTTTCTTGAAAAGACCTCCTCACGTGAGCTGCATTTAAAAAAAATTGGTTCTAACCGAGAATATTTACCATGAAATAAGGCGCTGAACCTAAACACTATGAAAACCTTACCTCGAGCAGATCTGGGTCGACCAGCTTGGGTAGCGTGGATAAATGAACCGAGCGATCAGTGCTTAATTTGAGCCGGTGCTTTCCGGTGCTGAGCACTGTCACTTAATTGGTTTCCAGTGCTCGGCACAGGCACCTAATTGTCAACACCACACTTAGGGCAGTCTGTCACATGGTGACACGCTTTTACGACACGTCCTTTACAACGCAAGTCGTAACCACGACTTCCGCTGGAGGGCGCTAAAGGATAAAGAATAGTATATTTACTATTCCAACACCTTCCCTACTATCCACGGGGACTGGTGTTAGAATATTAAATTATACTATTTACTATCCGCGCCCAACAACGCAAGTTGTTGTAACAACTTGCATTGTTAAAGACGCATTGTAAAGGCACGCGTTGAAACGGTACGCGTTGTACCGTCATACATCCGTGAGCTAGGTCCCACACAATAAACCAGGGAATAGATGCGAAACAGGGCAACCTCGGGCAATAACCCCTTGTCTGGATCGCAGATTATGATACATTGGGAGAACAGTATTCCCAGGAGAACTGCATCGAGGCTCGAGTCATAGCATTATTTAACTTTAGAAGAAAAAGAAGGATGGATGCAAGGGGTAGGCTAGGCACTCGCAATGAAGAAGAGAATAGAAGGGACCAGGGCAGAGGATGGCAGCCCCTGGGCCGGATCATGGGTCTTATTACATGAGGTGAACAGGATTTCCAAGGGGGTGTATAAGGGCTCAAGTCATAGCCAGAAAGGAACCATGGTCACAAGCATATAATATTGGAATCAGGGCTTTAGATGAGGCCCTTGTGAGGGGTGATGGCACCAGCCTGACCCTCTGGATGGATGAGGCAGGGCGGGAAAAGAGCTGAAGTGGGAGAATACCTTCTTCAGTGTGTCCCCAGGGGTAAAGACATGAAAGGTTCAGCTGCCTAGCAGAGAGCAATAGGATCCCCGGAACATCGTACAAGGGCTGGAACTAATTTTCTTCTGAGCCTGAAGGAAGCTGTCAGTGGTCGGTAAACCACGTCCAGCGTGGCGGGAGTCACAAGGTTTAACAATAAATATCTTCACATAAGGATGTAAAAGGGCAATTGCCCAAACAAGGTCCTCGGGATGCCTTATGGAAGGGGCTCTGGAGACAGTGGCGGACAAGGTCCTTGGGATGCCTTATGGAAGGGGCTCTGGAGACAGTGGCGGACAAGGTCCTTGGGATGCCTCGCGGCAGGGATACTTGAGGGATAAGGTACAATGGGCAGTGCAGGGCGGTCACGGCACTTGCAACTCAGGCATGGACACAGGGCCACGAATGCCACACATTCGGGAGCAAGTTGAAGCCTCGAAGCTGCAACCTGCTGTACTAAGTGACAGAAGTTGAGCTGGAAACAATTTGTAACAACCTGGAAGAGACATAATGACTGTAAGGTTGATGCATCACAGAATTAGACAAATTATGTTCATTAAGATTGATATGGGATGGCTTGCGTTGTAATACGAGATAGGCCAAAATGAGCATGTTCAATCAAATCAAATCAAGCTTTATTCGGTTGTAAGCAAAACAGCCATTAAAGCACAGTGTATTTCATACACAAAAATCACAGTAAAATCACAATAAAACTTTTTGTTTTTAAAAACTGGTTGCCCGAAAGAATAAAAACAAAAACCTAAAAAATAACGAGTTAATACATAAAGTACGAAAAACAAATAACGGCAACCCTAAAAATGGCATAAACTGGCATAAAAACACAACAGATTAGATTATTATTAGTCACGAGAGGACGCTAATTTGGGGAAATGCAAAGGTGATTCAGCCCAAATTCTGCCTATGCTTAATGGCTGATTTCAGAAATGTTACTACTAGTCTAGCAAAAGGTTCGGCGTCAAGGAATTGGAGGGCGAGGAGTGCTGGACGGCACCTATGCAGACCCATTACTTTGAGAATTGGCAAAAGCCAATGGTACCTCAGTTCCTGATAAAATTTACAGAAGAGTGTTATGTGGATCGTCGATTGGGGAGAGCTATTGTCACAAGGGGCAAGCTTGAAGGGGTTTTGTCCAGGTGTTGGTCTTAGGAAAAGTAACCAGATGATGGAAGATATTAAGTCTGAATCTGGTTAACAACAATCTTTCGTAGCCCGTAAAGTTGTAAGTTAAATAGGGCTGGATCGTAAGTGATGTTTGGATTACTAGTGAGTTCTGGACTGAAACTTTTGAAAGCTCACTAGCAAGCCGAAGGGATTCTAAGTGGGCCAGACAAATCTTTTTAAACTTCTTTCTTGGGATTGCAGCTATTGAGATGGGGGAGTGATAGTACTGTATCATGCCTAGGTCGTTAAGGAAGTTTCTGATGTAAGCAAGTCAACCGATCTTTAAGGCCATGTCAAGGGAAACACAGTCCTCTATGATCCCCCGGCAGAGAGTTGTTTCACTAGACGACCAAATACGGTGCCACAGGAGAAGAGGTTATATCCTGATCAGATCTGTTAGATAGGACAAACCCACTTCCATGTGACAAGCGTAGGTGGACGTACCCTGAGGGACTGCCAAAAGGAATCAAAGGAAAGTGTTTTCCACCTTTTGTACCTCCTTGACCTTTGCGTAACCCCACACTCCTGCCCCATAAAGTGCGCTCGACACACATTTAGCCCTGTACATTTCTAGGAGTTCAACCGTGGGCCGTCTACCTAATTTATTCGCGAACTTTACTAAGGCAGCAGTTGTTCTCATAAGGGTAAGTTTCCTGGATTCTATGGCATAATTCCAAGAGCATTTGTGGTTGAATGTAATTCCTAAGTATGGATACGTAGTTGTACTCTCTAATTTTTGTGCATCGATATATATGGACTTGATGTTCTTAATCCTCAACCCTGAGCACATTACGAACGTTTTCTTAATGTTGACCTTAAGGTCGAGGTTGGCCATAAAGATGTAATATTTCTCGAGTGCACGCTGTAATTCCATAGGGGTGCGAGCTAAATTACAGCGTCGTCCGCATAGAGTAGGACCGGAATTGGGCGGGTATTTATTAAGGGGAGGTCCTGGCAACCCGTCAGCATGTCCTTTTCCAAGCCGTTGGTATATAAGTTAAATAGAAACGGGGCCAGGACACATCCCTGTCTTACTCTTCGCTCCACTCTGAACGACTCTGTTTGCTCGCCCCCCTGTACCGCATCTGACTCGGGCTGTGGCGTCTGAATATAATTCACGCAGAAACATAATGAGGGAAGTTTCTATACCCATGTCTGCCAGAATAGACCACAGCTTGCTATGATTGACACAGTCAAAAGCTGCAGAAAGATCAACATATAAAGCCCCCCCCCCCTTAGCATTTACATATTTCCCTATCAGTAAGGATAAATTGAGAGCCTGCTCTATGGTGCCCAGTCCCTCGCGGAACCCAAATTGCTGGTCGGAAAGAACTTTATTATCAAAGGCCCAGTGTTGGAGGCGTTCTAAAATAATACGACCGGCCACTTTCCCCAGTGAATCCAGAAGGGAAATAGGCCGGTAGCAGGATGGCGATTGACGGTCCCCTTTTTTAAAGATAGGAACGAGGATTGACTGGGATCATGATTCAATAAGTCCCAGGTCACAAGAAGCTTGGAGAACCCTGGTTAAAATTGGCGACCATAGATCCATATTAAACTTGAAAAGATCAATTGGAACACCATCGGGTCCCGGCGCCTTACCGTTTTTACTAGCCTTTAGGGCAAGTTTCACCTCCTCATATGTGATTTAAATAGGCAACGGAAAGTTTGATTGGACTGATCCCGTTGGAATTGGTTGATTTGCGGTTGAGGGAAGGCTGAAAATCCGCTCACAATACTCAACCCACAAGTGTACATCAATCGCAACATCAATGCTGAGGTTAGCTGGTGCATCTAATAAAAAAGGGGACTTCACGACCTTCCAGAAGGCGGCGCTATCCCTCATAGTACATGATCTGTGGAGTTGCCTCCAGAGATCTTCTTTGAGAGTAGTCTTCCTAGATTTTAGGGCCTGATTATAGTTCTTTCTAAGAGCTGCAATATCCTTTGGAATTCTATCTTTTTTGTTTAAGGCTATTTTTAGGTTCTGGTGAGCTTTTGTGCAGGAACTGTCGAACCAACCCTTAGTTCTGATTTTACCTGATTTCGTGTTTACAAAAAGGATTTCCCTGATTGATGCTATCATTTTGGAGAAGTTAACCATTATTCCCTCACTAGTAGTTGCTGGATCAAGACAATTTGCAAACGCTTGCCTAAGGTTTGTAACCAGACTTCTTGTAATTGCCAGCGGATCCACTTTTTTCCACCTAAGTGAATAGCCATTTAGTCTATCCATTAAAATGTTATTTTGACTTAATAGCGTTTCAATGTTGGGCCTCATGTGGCTATTAAAAAGTTTTAGGGCGATACTATTCGGATAGTGGTCACTGACAGCAATATCGTGAGTTTTGCATTTTAAAATAACCCTACCCGCTGATCCTGATATGAATATAAAATCAATTGTGCTTTGCCTCCCTCTGCCGTTATAGGTAGGTGTTACTGGTACAGGAGGATTGACCAAGTCATTAGCAAGAACGAGATCAAGACCGCATAAGGTTTCATCCAAGGTATGCCCGACTGCGGTGTGAGGGAAATGGGTTATCGGATCACTATTTTCATCCACTATACCACAGAGCGAGTTAGAACTGTGCTTGCAGAGGGTTTGGTTAAAGTCCCCGCCCCAGATTATAGTCAGCTCCTTGCGAGCCCTGGAGGAAAATTTGTGGAGACAATGATCTATTTCCTTTATTGTATTTATTAAGACCTCCACGGTCAAGTTGTTATAAAAATTTACTATTACCAGGGCATTGATATTACTTTGATGAAGGGCGACTATTTGGAAGTTTAGTTCCAGTTTGACAGGGACTATCCTTGTAAGTTGGAGAGTATTGGATACATATATAACCAGACCACCCTTTGCTCTGCCAGAAAGAGAGGGTAATGCTGGGGAGAAAAGAGTTCTGTAACCCTCTATGTGTAATTCTGATGTTGCCCAGGTTTCCTGCAAACTTTTTAATACTGTAGTTGTGGATGAAATCAAGCCAGATATCATTTGCAGCCTTTGAACGTAGGCCCGCCACATTCCAGAACAAAATATTCAAGATAGAGTTGGCCTTGCTTGTTACAGGCTTAGGATCTGATTCCCCGTTTCCCTCACAGTAACTAAGCTGTATGGAGTTTAGAGAGACTTCGTTGTTTGTTGCACCGCTATGAACCGAATTAACTAAAGCAGAAGAACGAATGGGTGTGTTGACCCCCCCTGGTTGGGTCAAAACCGTGGGAGGAAGTCAATCCACTCGATCCAAGTCGGAAAGCGCATCGAAATGATTGAAAGTAGGGATATTATATCTCAGACCCCCGCCTACTAGAACATCTCAATTTGGAAATCCCCTACGATAGTTGATGGTTTGAACTGGGGGAAGTTGGGGGTAAAAAAAACTCAAGTCCCTAGTAAGGATGTTACTCTCACTAAACTGGGCTGGCCAATTGGAAATGTGTTCTACCACCTGCCTATCCCCAAAATTAATAACAACACAATCCCCAGGAAGATCCTTTCTTCTGTGTCCCAACCAGCGTAGCATCCTAATGAGCATGTTGATGACTAATGGCATCATGACAAGTGTGTATAATGTGAATAAACTGCGGCTGTTCTTATGCCACAACGGTTTTGGTGTGTATAATTGATGGGAATGGAAGAACAGCGGGAGGGCCATGAGATGCTCGCACAGCGGTGGGGTTGGGGGAGATTCGCTGTTCAATCCTCTGGATGATGGGGCTGGCATACGGCCCCACCATTACGTCCATAAAGAAGTCAGAACAGACTATTGCAACTATGTCCTGTGTATTACTTCAAGTAGTGGTCACCATCTTGGAAAGTCTAACCGCGTCACTTCTTGCTTAACAATGGTTAGTTGAAATTGTCAAAGCCTGTTTATTATCCATTGTATGACACGTACTGCATTATGCCATCAAAATACATTCTATATCTGTTCTCCACTGGGTATGTAAGTACCGTTATCCTCATTACTAAACCCGATATATATCTACTCATGTGTAATACGAGAAAATCTTACTCACTATCATATGGGTTTGCGCATTATAGTAGGCACAGCTGGATTCCTCATGTCTTTGAATCAGTGTTTGAAGTGTTAGGCCCATCCCCGTTGGTTGACATGTAGTTCGGCCTTGTTGTGGATACATGAAGTCCTGCTATGGGTCATGGCTCTGGGGTTCTGGGCGTAAAGGCAGAAGGGTGAGGACTCGCCTGGGCCTGGAGCTCTGCAGCCTTGGCCGAGGGGTTCAGAGGCCTCGGTTCTCTGGGACAAGGAGGCAAGATCAGGGATCCCTGGGCTCTGTGGCCTTGGTTGATGGGTCACTGGAAAGTGTGGACTCTGAACATGAGATAACAGGGTTCTTGAGCCTGAGGGCTCTGAACCAGAGATGAAATGACTCAGCATCATGAAGGCTCATCTTGGCAGGGCCATCTTGGGCTCTGCTTGCGTAGAAATAAAAGAAGAGGGGCCAGGGACATCGGGGCTCTTTGTTCTAGTATAACAGGGTAGTGAGGCTTGCGCGTGGGTAAGAGTAATTGGTCTAAGCAGAAAACCAACCCAATTGTGGCCAAATAAATGAAAGTCCTATACTGCATATTTTCATTCATTCAGTTATAATTGGAGTTTGCCATGGTCGGAATCTGTGTAAACTGGTGCTTGTTGAGAGCCCCAGGACCCTGGTTCAGAGGGAGCTGCTGAATAAAGAGAGACTTCCTAACATCTGGCTATTGTGTGAAAAATGGCTGGTCCATGAGGAAGAAGACTTCTAGGCCAGCATCTGACTGAAAACCTGTCTCTTCTACAGCCCCTGTAGGACCCTCTTCAAAAGAGGCGTTTGGCAATTGAATCAAAGATAACTTTGTTCCCTTAGGATGTCTCTGTACTGGAGAATTGATATCTGTGTTTCACCTGTAAACGAGCAGCCTTTGCTAAAAACCTCTTTATCCATCTTTGCAGGATGAGCCTTCGCTGAAGGAGCTGAACCAGAGCAGCCCTGCGGAAACAAAGTCATGGCGTCCAGGAAGAGTTACATGGTGCACACAGATGAAGAAGATGGGTCGAAACCCCAAGAGCTGCACTTGCAACAAGCATTCAGATCAGGCAGCAGCATGCAGGTGACAGTACAGAGAAACCTACGCAGCCCCACAAAAGATGCAGAGGCAAGTGAGGAGGGAGCGGACTGGGGGGACAAGGAGCTGGGTCAAGTATGTAAGGAGTCACCCTGTTCTTTCAATAGAGACAGACTTGACCAGTCCCATAACTGGGGGACAATCTCACAATTCTGCCAGAGTATGTTACCCTACACTCAGTGGTCACCTCTCTTATCCCAGCCTGTGTCCTTCTGGACTCGCCTTTTCTCAGCCTCTACATTGAGCCTGAGGGGTTACTTTGACCGCCTCAATAGTCACTCCCTCGCTACTGCATCCAAATTCCCGTCAATATCTCATTCCTTTCAGCCAAGACCCTGAATATTGTTCTGTTGTCAGATTTTCTTTGTTTTTCCAGTGTTTTATATAGCGCAAACTTGACCCGAAGGTATCAGAGTGCTTGGATGAGCACCAGTTATGGTGCAGACGGACACATTCATTTTTGATAGGCAGAGGGAGATTGAGTGATTTGCCCAGAATCACAGGATGTTGAGCGTCCCTGCCGGAGCTCGAACCCAGTTCCCCAGCTTCGAGGTCGACCGCTCTAGCCGTAAGACCACATACTCTTCCCAGATGAACCCAACTATTGCAAAAACATATTCAACGCACTGCTACGCTACACTATCCTTCCCCATCAGAAATTGTTCACCTATTCAACCTGTATGGTCACCCTTTCAGAACCCCTCACCTTTCCAGTACAGGGCCAGATGTCTAAATGAACCCCTCCTGCAAATCCCTTACTTTTGTCCTAAAATTTTATCTGGCTGAGTGATATGTGTTTTTATTTGTCTTATTTTTATAAATATGTGATCAGTTTTTTGGGGAGCTTTTAAGTCCTCTGGCTGGATAAAGTGTATCTTGGATAGACTTGACACACTAAAGGGTCTGCCAAGGAGAGGAATAAAGCATCTCTTAGAAATACCTTCCTGTCCTTACTGCTGACATGCAGCCTGTGAGAATGCAGTGGAAATGAGAGCAGTGTGTGTACGCGTATACACAGCTGTGCTGCATTTCTCTTGCCAGAGGCAGCATTAGAAGAACAGCAGACTAGTTTTAAAACCTCGGGCTAGATTTATCAAGGGATTGCATCGCCCTTGGATCAGGCAAAGTATCGCAAGTGCAACGTATTCCCTAAGTCAGATTTACCGGACAACACAAGGCCACCTCGAGTTGCGCTGCACTGCCGCCTTGCTTGGGAAATCTGGGGTGACGCAAGGCAGCACAAGTGGCTGCCTTGCGTGACTCTGCCCTGGGAAGGCGTTCCTTGGGGGGAGCAAGGATGTTCCCTTGATAGAGCGCGCAGTTCTCCCGGGTCACCGAGGTTACCAATTCTTTACACGCACTGGGCCCTGGCGTGCGAATTTTCCAAACACCACACTAATAATTTTGGGTGAACCGGGAGAGGATTACTATAGTTTCTCCTCCTGCACGCTGCTATGAGTAATTAAGGTTTGGTTTCACCATGTACCCGACTTACCACAGGCACAATTCTTATGACGGATCTGGAGCTATAAGGGAAATAGCAGACAGGCCTAAAATCAGATACTCTTTATAATCAATACAATACTTATCCACAATTTCTGTAAAATGACCACAGACACCTGAGGATGTTTAAAACTTTATGTAAAGTTCAGAGAGAATATGACAAGGTAATAAGTGATAGGCAGAATAATGCGTCTAACATCAAAATCAACACCATAAAATAGCTATAGATTAATGCTAAGACCATTTGGGTATATGGGAAGACTAGAAGGTAGGAATTTTAGAACAAAAGTAGTCACTGCAACTTTATACTAGAACATAGGATGTGGATGGGACCTAGAACATGTACTTAACCTAAGTGATTTAAAACTATTCTTACTATGTTCACCGCAATCAGGCTAAAGGTAAGGGAAACATTGGAACATACTAATACAATATAACAGTTGGTAATATTCTAAGGGAGGGGAGAGAATTGGAACAATTCTAAACAATTGCATATAACTCGTTCTCAAGGTGATAGAGCAATATCACAGTCAAGAGTGCTTTATTAAGGAAATAGAGAGAGGAGAGGAAGAGAGAGAGACGCAAACCCACAGGTTAATATTTACCTAGGTCTGAGAGAAGACTAACCCTGGCCACGGGTCAGTTGGAAGGACGGGGACAAGGACCCTCAGGAAGGAATGCCAGAATGCGAGCAGGTACAGCTCACGGACAGTAAGGACAGGATACCCCTCAGGATTTGGGATCAGGACTGGGCTCACCAAGGTACGACCAACACCCACAGCTTCAGAAGCAACGCCAGCGTTACCCCTCTCTGCAAGTAATCCGCCAGTAACCCCGATTGGGCTTTTCGAATTTCCCAGCAAAGTGCTTCGCCAGCACTTAAGATTATTTCCACCCCTTAGGAGTTTGTGGAAAGTATGGACAGAGTGCTCCGCAGCACTTCAGATTGAACACCTATAGAGTTCGTAGGGTCAGTGACAGGTCTGCTACTCGGACAAGTCGGACAATTTTCCTAAGCTAAACTAGGGCAATTATACTGTTTTGGGGGCCCTTAGACCACCCACTAATGTTGCAAGTGACAGTTTCTCACATTATGATTGGTCAGGAGAGGTGGTGCGGTCATTACCACCTCCTAGAATTAAATTTTCTCATCCCAAATATTAAAATTTTCCTACCCGCCCCTTGGGTTCACGTTCCCATGCATAGAGTACAGCAATATAGAAAAAGTTCACAATAGGTAGCAACAGAGTTGCATCGTCCAAGGTAAGATTTCGTCTTCCCAGAGATGTTCCCAGGCGCATTGTGCTTCAGGAGCCAGCTGGCTTGTTTCAGCTTCTGCGCAGTGGAGGTTTTCTCCAGTCATGTGACGGTGCCCAGCAGAGCCTCAAGTATGGCTCCGCTCCCGATTTCCCAGCCCCAGAGACGCGGTACATGAAAAGTAAGCGAGAACGAATTAAAATCACATATAAAACGATTACACTGTATACCATGATAAAATACTAACCAACCCTTATTTTATAATGACTATAGCATTATTGGTTTAATGCGAAAAGACAGATAGGCTAAAGCAGCAGTAGCAAGCAGAATGCGTGGTGAGAGACAAGCAGCCATGTTTGCAACAGTGCGCATGAGCACAAATTCCCTCCAGAATGCGAGTGCGTCACATCACATGGGTATGACCGACGCATGCGCAGACTGAATTTCAGCGAAGCAGCCGTTTCTAGTGCAAGCTTCGTTAGTATGAGAAAAGACATACAAGCAAGCATCCTGGGGACACCCGCGTGTTTGGGAGAACACTTAATAAATGACGAACAATAGTGTTAATATGATTATACGATTTAGGCAAGGGTTTTGTATGAGAGCAGGGCGCTTGCACGCGAATCCCAGCTCCTTCAATCCCCTCTTTGATGATATTTACTATCATCACCACATAGAAGGAAACAGATGCCAACTTTTCTCATTCATCCATATCATTCATCTGAATTTCAACAAATTTATCGTTTAGTTTTCTTGCAGCTTCTCTATGAGAGTGGTGATTTTTCACCTTTTTGTAAATTTCATTCTTTAACTCCTCTAATTCTAAATCATCAATATTTCTTTTCACCCCCCTCTTATTTACAGTATATTTCTTTGTGCACTTCTGGCATTTGCAGCAGATAAAAATGATTAATACAACTACACCTATTATAACTATTGGCATCAGTATTTTCCACAAAAGACTTCTACCTAGGTTAGTAAACCAACTACCTATAGAGGAGAGACCTCCAGTCAGTCTCGTCCAAGCACTGTCAACCTCCAATGGTTTGAGTTCCTTTTCCAAATTAGTTATGTTTTTCACATATTGCTTTAGTTCGATACTTTTATCAGGAATGTAGGTGCAACAATGTTGCGCCTTCAGCATTCTACAGACTCCGCCCTCTTTTGCTAATAGGGTGTCAAGGGCAAGACGATTTTGCAAAACCATTGATCTGATCGCAACCATTTCAGTATTGACCAGCAGGAATCCAGCAGCAGTGTCCGTTGATAACCGGTCCACAACTGTAGACAATTTACAGATTCTATGGGTGTTCAGAACTACCCCCATTCCAGGTATCAGTGCACTAAAAATATCACCTATAATTTCACCTACACTTTCACGTTTACTACGCACTAAGCCATTAGTCTCTTCATCGCTTCCAGCTGCATTATTCACATGGTATATTTTCGGGAAAACAATGCCAAAGTAGCAGCTTCCATACCAGTGATCCGGCAATTTGAAATAAGCCTTGTTCCCACATATATAATATATTCCGGGGAACACAGGTTCTGACCCATTTTTGAAACCCCAACCTCCAATTACCTTGTAATTATGTTCACACTCGCTGGAACCGATGAATACATTGTTATAGTACTCTGTCTTTTCCCTGTGGATACAAAGTTTCCCCTTTCGTTCAAAATCCAGCAACAAGGCAGGACTAGCTTCGCCTTGCGAGGTGTTATCCAAATGCTCAGCCCACCTAGAGACTCTATCCTTTTCGTCATTTGCCTTCTTCTGAAACTTTTCTCTCCTTCTGTCTGCCATCTTTATGAACATCTTTTCCTGCTCTTGCAGAGAACAGGTCAGATTAGCTTGTCTTGCTTCATCTAAATCTATGTTACCTATAGTCAGAAAATATTCTCCCATATAACGGGTCACGTCACTTTTAATATGTACACGGTTCAAGTGTCCTCTAATAGGAAGTTCAGAAAATACTACGTCAGCATTTGAATAATAATACTGCAAAGTGCTCCTATAAAACAAGCTAGCTAATATGCTACAGGAAATTCCATAGGTTAAAGGTAGATGGTGATATGTCACACCTTCAGCCACTGAGGTTGGTAGCTTCATGCAGACATAACAGTCCTCTATTTCCATAGCTTCTACATAATGCACTAACAAGTTAGCAAAAACATTTAAATGCGTCTTGTTTCTCATTTTGTGAAAGTGTAGTCCATCCTCATCTGATGCTTCTAAATTAGGTCGTGTGTGTGTCAGTCCTACTCGTTTGTCGCGTCTTTCTAGGCTTCGTGGTGTTTCTGCAGTCTGTACAACCCCTACGTCTACTGCTTCGGGTTCAGTAGGGGACAAATTGGGATTTTTGCTTATCATAAAAGGTAGAAAAATTGTTAGTCCTATCCACATTACTATTAACATTGCTATACTACACACGCATATTTTACAACAGGTTTTAAGACACCCACACCGGGATCTTCCAGAGACATTCGGATCAGACATTTTTAGCTTACAGGTGGCTTTTGCTACCCCTCTTCGTTTCTTTGCACCAAAGGCTCACTTCGGGGCTCTCTCAAGGAGGGTCTTCGTCAGAACTCCGATCAGCGATGGACTCTTCGTCACTGTTGCCACTGTTGCGTGGTTCGTCTATTTCCTCCAACACAAAGTAAGTCCACTCAGGGCTCCGATACAGTCGGTTTTGTTTCTTTAGTCTGTCGCTCTTTCTTAGCGATTTTCCTTGGGCTGCCTTTCTTTCACTTTCAGCCCTTTTTCTGTCTTTCAGTTTTTCTTCGACTGTCTTTAGTCTGAGCCTCAGTCTCTTGACGTATCGGGGTGCACTTCTGCCTCCGTGCCTCCCAGTCGTTGAGGAAACTTGGCCTTCTTCGTGCACTCTTTTTACTTTTTGATGTGGCACCTCTGTTTTCCTGCCTGTCTGACTTGTTCCAGGTCTTTCGTCTATTTCTTCTGCCTGGTCCCTAGTCTGTCCCTGCTCAGATTCAAATCGTACTCGCTTTTTATTTCTGGTTATTGTTGTTTCCGTTGTCTGAGCACTTTGATCTAATTCTATCTGTTCCTGTTCATGCTCTTCGATCTCTTCGCTTTCTTCTGCATGAACGTCAGCCCTAATTTCTAACTGTCCCTCTCCAATTTCTGGAGTTTCAGGAGGAGTTTCGATGCCTTGATCTGACCCTACTTGGCCTACGTCCTGATCAGGTGTGTTGTGATTTTCGTTGACCTGACCTTCTTCCTCTATTTCTAACTCACCTGGACTATCCCACTCACTGTCTAAATAGGAATATTTCCTGGTTCGTATTGGGTCATGAACCGGGTCGTCGGCGGGGTACCATTCAACGTCTCGACTTGTGCTCGGCAGTTCAATGTCAGCTAGCTCCGGACTTTCCTCCTCGGAAGCTTCTTCAGCTGTGCTGCCTTCAGCTCCAGTCGCGTTTTCTCCAGACACCCGCTTTGTGTGGCTGGCGTGGATCCACTTCGGTACACCAGCACACTTTACAGCAGTTGTAGTGACGAGGATCACTTGTCGTGGCTTTCCCCACCTTGGTTTCAGGCAACTGCTCCGGGTGTGTTTCTTTAACGCCACCCAATCTCCTGGTTGCAGTTTATGTGCCGGAGTCTTTGGCCACTCGTCTTCAGTCTCTCCAATCTGCTGAGAGAGAGAACGCACTTGGTCACCCAGCTGCTTGCAGTATTCTAATACCATATCATCAGAAATGCTTAGCAGTTTGTGTCCGGGTACCCAAGCCTGTCGCATCACTCTTCCCATCAACACTTCATGGGGACTTAGGCCAGTTTTTCTGTTCGGGATACTTCTCAAACTCATCAGCACAAGGGGTAAAGCCTCTATCCAGTTCATTTTTGTGGAATCACACTTTTTGGCCAGTCTGGATTTCAGGGTGCCATTTATTTGCTCTACTACCCCAGAAGCCTCTGGATGGTAGGCACAGTGCAGTCTTTGCTTCATTTTGAATGCTTTACAGAGTTCCAATAGGACATCGTTGGCAAAATGCCCACCTTGGTCCGTTTCGATTGTCTCTGGAATTCCGTACCTAGGTATCAACTCCCTAAGCAATAATTTGGCTGTGGTGAGAGCATCATTTTTCTTTGCTGGATATGCTTCCACCCACCTGGAGAATAGGCAAACTATGACTAGGATATATCTATACCCTTTACATTTAGGCATTGTTATGAAGTCTGCTTGCATTCTGACAAAGGGACCTACTGCCTTTCCAATAGTACTTTGTTCCACTACAGTCCTCTTTCCTGCATTAAATTGCTGACACACTAGGCACCTCTGGCAAAGCTTTTCCGCCTGGTTCCTGAACTTTGAATTACAGAACACCTTGTCAAACACCCGACACATTGCGTCCCTTCCCATATGTGTTGGCTCATGTATCATTCTGACCATGGGGTCTATCAGGCTGTCAGGCAATACAGGCACCTCAGTCGAGTTTACCACCACACCATCATCTCTCAGCTTGCATCCCTCTTCTGCCCACCTTCCTTTCTCTTGTCTGTCTACTGCCTGTTGCAAATCCTTTAATTCCTCCCACGTTGACACATTCTCAAACAACATAAGTTGGCAGCTGGTTCCATCCCACAGCGCAATTTGGAGTGACATATGGTATCGGGCACAAAACTGTGCAATTTGGTCAGCGTACCTATTACCGGCAGTCACATCATCATTTCCAGATTTGTGAGCCGCACACTTGACCACAGCCAATTCTTTGGGCAATTGGATAGCTTCCAGTAAGTTATGCACCACCTTTCCATTTCTGATAGGGGTGCCTGAGGACGTCATGAATTCTCTTTGCAGCCACAACTGGCCGAAGTCATGAACAACCCCAAAACAATACTGGCTGTCTGTGTAAACAGTTATTCTCTTGTTCTTACCCCTCTTACATGCTCTGGTTAACGCGATGAGCTCTGCCACTTGTGCAGATTTCACCTCGCTCATGTAAGATGCTTCTATGGTTTCTGTCAATGTAACCACAGCATAGGCAGCACTCAGGCTCCCACTTTCATGTCTCAAACACGAGCCATCCACGAACATTGTTTTATCCCCATCAAGTAACGCTATTTCACGGATGTCAGGACGGGACTTGGTACTGAACTCAGTTAGATCGATGCAATTATGCTCCCCTTCCTCTTCAATTTCTACATCCAGAGGGATAGGTAACAATGTCGCAGGGTTTAGGACATTGCACCGGGAAATAGTGACATTTTCGGCACCAATCAAGTTCAAGTTCAAAAGCTTTTATTCGATTTGTACATACAAATCATACAAGCAAAACACAATTGAAATATTAAAAATCACGAATAATCTTTCCTAAAAAGGGGAAAAAGCTGAAGTGCAGCAAGTAGGAAATAAACATGCCTCTATAGGTCGACACGATCTTTTAAAATACACGACGTTCTTACATAGACTACCTAGGAGTCAGTAGAAATTACTTACTAGGCATTTACTGGGAACTGTATATTAAAAATTGTTAAATAATCATTCAATACTGCGGAACACTGTAAAAATACCTTAATACAGACATTGATATAAAAATTCAAGGAGAAGTAAAACATATATATACAGACAGGGATAATAACATTAATTTCATCATAAATAAACCCTGGCAGCTGTATAGCACAAGTACAGACAGGTCAGTAAACAATTTTTAAAATACGATACTTTTCCTGGCAGCTGTACATTTTAAAATAAAAGTAGCCAAGAAAAAACAAATCTCCTCGTTCACTAGTAAGGATAAAATTATCAATGCTGTTTGTGTGGTACGGATGTTGTATTTGATAAAGATTGGTTTAAGGTATTTAAGCCTAAAATACTGGTAAAATTTACAAAAAAGTAAAAAATGGCAACTACTCTGACGCGAAGTACCATCACATGGACAGGGTGTGTTTGAGCTAGTCTTTGTGTTTGGAAAAGCAACCAAGTGGTGTACAATACCCAATCTGACCCGTGTTAAAACATACTGGTGAGAAGGGCGGGTCACAAACACAAGATAGGATTGCAATCCAGGAGCTAAATTTAAATCTTTGTATAATTTCAGAGTAGCAAGATTTCCAGCAGCTTTGTCTCGCTCAGCCTTACGAAATTTAAGGAACGTTATCTTAATTTCTTTTTTTGTAATAGATACAACCTTTTCCGGCTCACAGAACACATTAATGTTAAACAAAAGTAGATACCAATGGTGGATGTATCTTAACCATAATACCCGTGAGGAATGATCCAAACCTATACAATCAAGGATAATATCCTGAGTGAATCGAGTCTCCGACTTAGCCCAAATAGATCGCCACAATAACAGTGGCCGAACTGCTGCTAAGTCAGAGATATACTCGATCCCAACTTCGTCATGGATCAACTGTATGGAAGCGGAGGGAGGAACGCATAATAGCCTCCTTAAGAACTTGTTTTCCTCCTTCTGCAAGAGAATACCCTCACAGTGACCCCACACCCCTGCCCCATACAGAGCAGAGGAAACACAACATACATTATATATGTTCATCATATCATAGATACTTCTTGAGCCGAGTTTAGAGGCAAAACGAAAGATGCTACTGGTGGACCGTAACATTTTTATTTTTACGGCATCAAATTCCGCATTCCAGGACCCACTGTTACTATATGTTATTCCCAAATAACAAAAAGATTTAACAGAGGTCAGCTTTTCCTTATCTAGGAAGAAAGTATGTTTTACCTGCTTGGCTGCCTGACCACATGACATTACGTATGTCTTAGTTTTATTCACACGAAGCTGCCTAGCTTGTATAAACTGTGTGAAATTATCAATAAGGCGCTGTAAGCCCAACTGTGTACGAGATAAAAGAACAGCGTCATCCGCATAGAGTAACAGCGGAACAGGTTTACCGCCAATCAAGGGGGCATCTGCTAAAATGTTGGTCAGGGATCGGTCTACACCATTAATAAAAAGGGAAAATAAAAGCGGGGCCAAAACACAACCCTGACGAATGCCCCGAGACACTTTAAAGAACGGGGTACATTCGCCAAGGGTGCCATAGCGGACTTTACATGAAAGTTTTTCGTATAGTCTGGCTAAAAAATACACAATTTCCCTTGGTGCCCCTGCATCAAGCAGAACCTCCCAAAGAATACTATGGTTAACCAAATCAAATGCGCTGCTCAAATCAGCAAAACATAAAAAGAGGTTGCCACTTTTAGCCACAGTATATTTACTGATTAAAAGATCCAGGTTAACGCATTGGTCCAGTGTACCCAGACCTTTGCGGAAACCATATTGGACTTTAGTTAAGATGTTAAAATCAGTTGCCCAGTCTTCTAGCCTCTTTAGCAAAATCCTGCTCATCACCTTTACAGAGGCATCCAATAGTGAAATTGGGCGATAATTAGAGGCCTCTGACTTATCGCCCTTCTTATGTAAAGGGATGATAATCGATTGACCCCAGGTAGAAGGGAATTCATTTTCAGCCGCACAATTAAAAATCCTTGTCAAAATGGGAGCCCATAATGCTGTTTCATCTTTATATAAATCCAGCGGGACCCCATCGGGGCCAGGTGCCTTGCCTCCTTTACTCAAAGAAATTGCTTCCTGACATTCTTCCAATGTTATAGCCAACGAAAGGGGCAACCATGAATTTGTATCTGGTGGTGGTAATTCAGATGTTGGCCCTTCAGGGTTAAATATTTTCGAGAAATGAATAACCCAGTCGCTACATGCCACATATGAGGTCAGTTCTGGAACATTTTCTCTACTGAGAAACGGACTATTTATCGTTTCCCAATAGAGTTTGCTGTTTTTAGTCTCAGCGGCCTCCCTCAGCTTGTCCCACGCCTCAGACTGTAAAACCCTTTTCCTATTATTAATGGCTAATTTATAACTAGCCCTGAGGTGTTGTATCACAGTCTTAACGCGTGGTTTGGTGCCGAGCGCTTTCTTTAGGTTGCGGAGGGCGACGATACATGTCTTGTCAAACCACCCCTGCTTTTGACTATTATTGGCTGACGGGGACTTAGTAAAGATACCCTCAATAATGATATTCAGAGATACAAAACATTCAATTAAATAGCCAGAATCACTGTCATCATCTAGACAATAACTAATTTGATTCTTGCATTGGCTGACCACCTCCTTCTGCTTAACTTTGGAATTTGTACTGGTCCATTTAACCCTAAGGCCCTTTGGTCTAGTAGGCACTATATCGGTTATACATTTACCACCTGAAGCTGTTGAGGTGCCATGACCCAAGAGGGTAACCCTTAGGCTGTTATGGTCACTGAGACTTTCCTCGTTCACATATAAATCAGTGTAGTCTCCACTGCTAGACAACAGGATATGATCAATAAATGAACCTGCATCTCTGCCCGTGAATGTAGGACATGGAATTGCCCGGTTGTTGACATTGCAGTTTAACAGGGTCATATCTAGCATGGCTAGCATATTGTTTAGGGTGGAACCATAACTACAGTGTTGAAAATGAGGGGAATCCTCCTTCTCCCCCCGGTCTCTCCAATGACTATTTAATGCTACATCAAAGCCACAAATATTCCCGTTAGATAGATGGCAAGGCTGCAAGTTAAAATCCCCAGCCCATACCACCTCAGCCTTTCTTTTCGAGATATCTAAAGCTTTAATGATTTCCTTTTCTAAAGGCAGTAAAATATCCCCCCTGGTGGCATCAAAAATGTTATTATAAAAGTTAACAATAACTAAGTCAATGTTCTTTCTGCATTCCACCCTTATAACTTGGCTGTGTGTCCCCACGGTTGTACTATATTTAACCGTACAGTCACATAGCCTAGTTGACACTAACAATAAAAGGCCTCCCTTAGCCCTACCCGAGCTGGATTTGGTTGCACTGAGACAAAAAGATACATACCCTTCAATATTAATAGGGTCTGGACACCACGTTTCCTGTAGTAAAATTAAATCAAAACCCTCGCCCAAAAAGCTGGTCCAAAAGGGTGTACCCAATTTACTAGCAAGACCGGCAATATTCCAGGATATAAGGGAAATTCCTGCTGGTTTCCCAGCATTACCAGCAACAGATAACTCCTGCTGGTTTACTGGTGATAATGAAGCAGGACCCTGTTCCCGAAAGATGGTAACCGGACTTAGGCTAGGGCTAGCACTAGTTGTACATATATCCAGGCTACCCTGATTGCCTATGAGCTGGGAAGATCTTAATGGAGACAATTCAATAGAATCGTAAGGTACGACTGGCGGCTTGGCAGAGGGGAAGGAATACTCCTTCACAGAATTAGGGTTATTAAGATCCGATGCTTCTAGTGAGCTGAGTCAGTCTACCTCATCTAGCACGGCATATCTATTTGGGTGGGCGAATTGTGAGGACATGGGATCTTGAGAGTGGGGCGGGTCCTGCCACGTTTGTTGCCAAGAATATTTATCCAATTGAGGTGGCTGAAAGGATTGCGGCCATTGATAAACTGGCTGGGGTAAAGGTGGCGGGAAGTGAAAAGGGTGTTGCCAGTGGGCTTTTGCTTGATGCATAGGAAAAGGTGGGGCATTTGGGGGCTGCTGCTGTAAATTAACATGATGTGGAAAAAAAGGGGGCGGATAAGGTGGTTGCAACCAAGATTTAGCAGGTTGCTGTGGAAAATATCCGGGTCCACTATTGCTTTGAAAGGTGGGACAGGGGGTGTTAGGTCGTGCAGGCTTTGATAGAAAATAAGACAGGGGAAGTGGGTTAATTTGGGTCGCAGGACCACTATTGGGTGCATTACACACGTAACTTGCTGCCCCTACATCCCTAAAATTAACAGTTATTACGTCCCCTACTATTGATTTCTTGCTTCTGCCCACCCAATCCCCTCTACGTACGGTGAGAATTTCACCGTTCATGTTGTTAGGTAGGGGTTTATGTAGATGGAGCCATTGAGCACATTTATTCCTAAGCTCGGTAAACGATTCTTTTACTCCCTCCTTTAATGGAGGAACCGCCGTCAACACGACTACAAACGGGGAAACCTCTGGCGGTAGGTTTATGGACCTAAAACGTGTCTGCTTGGGTTTGGGCACTTCAGGTTTATTTATAATAGGAGGTGCCGAAGTTGAGCTAGGTTTCCCTGCTGCATCTTTAGCTTGAATAGTGGGGGTAGCAATATTAGTAACAACAGAAAGTTGGGTCGCCTGTACAGGAGTATTCTCTTTTGTAATGTGGACAGTCATTGGTTGAGCGGGAATATTCCCTGATTGCGGCTTTGGGGGTATAACTGGGTTCCCATGGACTGCTGTACCTTGAGCCGTATTTAATACACCTTTGGGGGCCTGAGTACTCGTTGGACATTCAGTGGTTAATTCCAGGGTCCCTTGCGACTGGACAGGCACTTGTACCTGCTTTTTTTGTGGCCATTTAGATTGTAATAAAGAAGTAAGCCTGTCCACTTTAGAAATTAAGGGCTTAATTTGGGCTGCTAAAGTGGCTTCTAGGTCTAGTTTTAAGTCTATTACCATGTTTTGCACCCAGCACGGGATACCTGATGTCAATTGAGGGGTAGGGGAGATCAAATTATGATTCCTTACTTTACTTTTACCCTTCAAAGTGGCCTTATGGGGTTTAGGAGCCCTTCCCCGTGGAGCAATGGGTACTGAAGCTGTATCCACAACCTTATGCCCACTCAGACTCGGCTCCACTTTGTCAGGTGACTGACAAGTTTCGAGATCTGGCGTAGCCTCCAGATCTTCAAAAGACGGGTCCGAGTCTGATGGGGCAACCGATAGATCTACAGTATTCGGTACAGTCGAAACATGATTAGTGGACAAAGTTATAGGTAATGAACAATTATTCACAATCTGCGGAACAGGAGATTTAGCCTTTGCCAAAGGGCCCAAGGATGAACGCCTAGCGTTAGCGAGGTCCATAGAGACTCTTTTTTCCAATAAAACAATACTTTGATCAATAGTCTCATGTACGCGTGAAATAAAAAGATCAATAGGACCAGTCACCTGGGCTACCGCCGTAGCTTTTTTCGCGCAACTTCGAGTTCTGTTGCGTATGGTCGACATCTTGGGTGTTGATTTCCAGGGGTGAAGACGCAAGAGTTCTGGGCCAGGGCCGTCCTCTGCCGTCCTTGAACGGCCTTAAACGGCCCGCTCTTTGCCCGGTCTTCGCCCCGGTAGTCGCCCCGCGCGCGTCCCGCGTGCGCGTTGTTACAGCAGAATATATGGGAGAGACAGGTGAAGGGGCGGGAAGAGGACCAGCTGCGGCCGATCAGCGCCGCGCTGCCTGCTGGTCCTCGCAGTCCCGCCTCACGTCCTGCTGGCTCAACAAAGCCGCGTTGGTGCTTCCAAGCACTAGGTTGAAGGTCCCGCTGCACTAGGCTGCAAGTTGACCTGGCCTGCGAGCGGCACCCGCGAAGCGGGGGCCGCGAGGCGTAGGTCTCAGCAACAGAGGAAAGGAGATGAGGGTTCTGCACTCGCTACACAACAGCTGACAAAGGGAGTCCCAGGCAGCTCACTCGGCACGATGTATTTGACCGGTGGAGGGGCGGGAAGAGGACCAGCTGCGGCCGATCAGCGCCGCGCTGCCTGCTGGTCCTCGCAGTCCCGCCTCACGTCCTGCTGGCTCAACAAAGCCGCGTTGGTGCTTCCAAGCACTAGGTTGAAGGTCCCGCTGCACTAGGCTGCAAGTTGACCTGGCCTGCGAGCGGCACCCGCGAAGCGGGGGCCGCGAGGCGTAGGTCTCAGCAACAGAGGAAAGGAGATGAGGGTTCTGCACTCGCTGCACAACAGCTGACAAAGGGACCAATCAAAATTCTCTCATACTTAGTCAGCCGACTAGGTGTGAGGTACTGGGTCTTAGTTCTAGTCAGTAGGATGACAACAGAATGAGGAACATATACAGTGACGTGATGTCCCATGACAATGTTCTCACTCTGTTCCAGACTGACGCAAGTAGCAGCAACTGCTTTCAAGCATCCAGGTAATCCAGCAGCCACCGGCTCTAGGGTGGCCGAAAAATAGGCCACTGGTCTTCTAATTAGTCCGTGCTCCTGGGTCAGGACTGAAAGAGCACAATTCTCTCTTGTGTCACAGAATAGCTCAAAGGGCTTGGTGTAGTCAGGCATACCCAATGCAGGAGCAGAACATAGACAGTTTCTCAAAGTCACCCAAGCGTTCATGCTCTCACTGTCCCAACTGACGGGGTCTTCTACGCCTTTCTTTGTCATATTTATCAGGGGTCTGGCTAGAGCTGCGAATCCCACAATCCATTGTCTGCAGTAACCCACAACTCCCAAGAACATTCTCACCTCCTTCTGAGTTCTGGGCAGTTCCATTGCTTTAATTATTTTGATTCTTTCGGTAGTAACTTTCCTGATTCCTTTTTCGATCTGGTGCCCCAGATATTTCACTGAATTTTTACAAAATTGTAGCTTGTCAGGTGACACTTTATGTCCTCCCTTTCCTAGGTGATTCAACAAGGCAATGGTGTCAGTGACGCAGTCATTTTGGGTTTTAGATGCCACTAACAGGTCATCTATGTACTGCACCAAAACAGACTCTCTTGGCAGCACTAGGGATTCAAGGCACTTTTTTAATATCTGGTTGAAAATCGATGGACTTTCGGTGTACCCCTGGGGGACACGATTCCAGACATAGATATGGCTGTCAAATTCAAAACTGAAAAGGAACTTGCTTTCTGGATGCAATGGGATGGAGAAGAATGCATGGCACAAGTCGATGACAGTGAACCATTCTGCATTCCAGGGAATCTGATATAGTATCACGGCAGGGTTGGGTACAATAGGGCAGCACGGCACAACAATTTGGTTTACCTTGCGTAAATCTTGCACCACCCGGTACTTTCCACTAGGCTTTTTGATCCCAATGATTGGTGAATTACAGGGACTGCTCATTACTTCCTCTATTATCTCTGCTTCGAGTAGCCGGGTAATTTCAGTCGCTACTCCAGCTTTTACTTCTGCACTCATTTTGTACTGTCTGGTTTTGGGGTATACAGCATTTGTTTTTAATGCTATCTTAACTGGGTCCACATTTGCCATTAAACCTACATCCTTTCCTGTGAAATCCCACACCTCTGGAACTACTCTTAACTGGAGCTCTTCAGGTAAATCCTCAACTGTTAAAGGTTTGATATCAGAATCTTGTCTGACTAACATCAGCTTGTACAAACCATCTTCATCGGGTGTCTGAATTTCGACGCCTTTTGGTGTGCAATAGATGGTACAATGCATCTTGCACAACAAATCACGTCCTAGCAGGTTCACAGGACTGGAATCACAGACCACAAATCTGTGCATTTCTTTGAAATTTCCGATAGAAACTTCAATTGGTTCAGTTACTGGAGTACTTATTATTTGATTTGAGATGCCCACTACTTGGATCGCTTCTCCCGAGAGGGGTAGGTTAGGAACATCCACTGTTCTTACAGTAGATCTGGTAGCACCAGTGTCCAACAGAAAGGTGACGTCTTTTCCCTCAACCTTTCCTTCAATGTATGGTCCAGTCTGGTCTACCGGTAAGGAGGCGCCAAGCACGCACTCCTCATCCTCCCCTCTCAGGCCCCGTCAATCTTGATCTTCACAGAGGAAGGTATCATTTAGCAAGTACTGTGGAATGATTGCGTTTCTTTCACTCTCAACTTCCCATACTTCCGCCCTCTCATTCTGCTGACCCTGACTCTTAAAATTCTGTCTAGGAGCGCGAGGTATGGGGGGTAATTTTACCTGTTGCTGGTTCTTTCTTGTCCCCTCTTTCGGCACCTGTGGATTTAAACCATTTACAGGGGCATTACCGGCCTGCAGGTGTGGACACTCGTCTCGCCAATGCCCTATCTGGCCGCACCCATGGCACGGAAACTTTTTCATGGCTTCTTCCCGACTCATTTTAGCTCGGGGCTTTCCTCCTCCCCCAGCAGTGGCATTCTGAGCATTATTACTAGAAGTCAATTTACTTAACTGTTTTTCCTGCTGTTCAGCTAATTTCACCTGTGCCCACATCACTTTTTCCTTGAGGGCTTTCTTTTTATTTTCGATTTCATCTTCGCAGTATTTTGCATATTTCAGGACATCATCTATGGGCTTTCCCTGCCAACTGATTTTATTATCTCGAATCCATTGGGATATTTCAGGCCTTAATCCTAGCACAAATCTATAACTGAAATGGGTCATGTCTTTCATGTCTACGTTATCGATACCACTGTAAGTTTTGAATACCTGCAGTAACCTTTCATAAAATGAGTGCACCGTTTCATCACGTTCTTGGGTGGTTCTATCTATTCGGGTCCAATCCGTCTCCTTTGCTGGCACCTTTTTCTTAAGGTACTGTATGACCTGGTCATATTTCCTCATTACATCAGGTGAGGGGGCTCCGGTTTTCTCATCTCTGGGATATTCATCATTAGGCCAATCAATTTCTATTTTACATTCAGTCCATAGATCTACAGGGACCACAATGTCGAAAAACCCATCCAGGTCTTTCAGCAGACACTTCTGAACTTTTATGAAGCGTTCTACCTGCCTGTACCAGTCAACTGGCTTCTCACGTAATTTCGGCAAGTCATTTGTAAATGACACAATATCCTGTCTGGACCAAGGGACATGGACATATTTTCCTCCCGGGACCTCTCTCATGGGGCACAATTTTTCTGTTGGTGTTACTTCCTTTAACACGAATTCTGAAGCCTGAGACTTAGCCCTGCTGTCTTCCTTTTTCTTTGCCCACCGGGTTCTCCATTTTCCCACCTCGCCCCATTTCTGCAAGAGCTTCAACAATTCCTTTATCTGGATCTGTTTTCCCATCACATTCAGGCTTTCTAAATCCTTATCTGAAAAATCTACTCTGTAGGGTTTCTGAAGAATTTTGGAGCGACTAACATCAATTCCCATTTCTGTGGCTGTATCCATTATCCTTTCATGGAGCAACCTAGCACTCCGGGTAAGGTTTTTGCTGATAAACAGTAACTCTTCTTCATTGTACGAGCTTAGGCGCTCAACTCCTACATTCCCAGCCATCATTTCTTCTATTTCTATCCTTAATTTATATATTTCTAATGCTTTAGGTTGGGGAGTGGTCTCCTTCTCTAGCTCCTTTGTCCATCTGTCCAATTCTTCTGGGGAAACTACGGTGGCACTCCTAACCCCGGATGCACCCTCAATCAACACCTCCTTTGGTCTTGTCTGGCTTCTTGCCCCCGATATACCAGTTCTAGACTCTCTTATGGGCAAATCCATCAAGACCACAGATTCACACTCACTTTCCTGATCCTCATCTATGAATACTTCCTTCCTCGGGGTCGGGATGCTAGGAGTAGGCAGTATTGGGGTGATAACAGGAGGATGGGGACTAGTCAGGTCATTTCTATACAGTGGAATAGCTGGACCAATAGTTACTGGAATAGTCAGGGAATCAGGATGGGGATGTATCTGGGCAATGGTTCGAACTAAATCCTCTCGCTGTTTAGCCAGGGCTTCTTTCTCTTTTTCCTGCAACACCTTTTCTGCAGAATTGCCATGCAATACCTGAGGTACCAAGGAAGGATAAATACTTGGGGCAGTTGGAGTGACCAATCGGGGTGGACCTTCTCCGAACGGCTGATAATTTGGGACCGTGGATCTAGGTCTGCAAAACCCATCCCCCTCACTGGCTTTACTGTCTGTACCTGTTCCATCTGTATCACTATCCCTCCCACATCTTGGATATTTGGCAAAGGGATTTGGAGAATGCATAGGCTCTGACTCTGCAACATATGGAGGTGGATTTTTCATTAACAAATCTTCCAGGTGCTCATCTTCTGAGTCCCCTATGGGCATTAGGTGATGGGTCTTGTCTTTACATTTTCCTTTTCTCTCTTCCAATACCCCCATCATAGGGAATAGCCCTTCAGTCAACATAGATTGCCTCCACTGTTTCATTTTCTGCTCTTTGGTCTGCGCTTGAACCCTCGGATACCATTTACTCACTCCCTTATCCATCCGGGGTTTATCTCGCTCTGCAGCCTCAATCTCCCATTCCTCCAGGGCTTCGTACTGTGTCAACCTAGGTCTAGGGTGTAATTCATTCATGCGGGTCCTTAGGTTAAACAGAATCCGACCATTAAATGTGCCTTCAACAGGAAATGCTAGGACTCCGTCATCTACAGTATACTTTGCCCAATTTTCTAACCAGACACAAGTGTGGTACCCTTTATCAAACAGCATGAAAGAGGCAGGGGTATTTGGCGGGGGAATGAGCACGCCTTCCCTCGTTCTAATGGGCTTGTCAGTTTTGAAAAAATTCTTTATTTTATCAGAGAAGGACAGTTTCCTCTTTACTCCATACATCATGTGCGGTCTACCTCGTATAAGCTGCTCCTTATGAAATCCTAGGTACTTTGGATTCGGTATGAAATCTGGATACCACATGCAACTCTCCAGACTCGCTTCTAACTCGGCTTGATTAATTTTGTTTACCTTTGTGCTTCCAATGCTAGCGCGACTTTTATTTCGCACTGCCCAATCAGGTCAGAGAATACAAACCCCCTTGACCAATGGGTGCGCGGCCTTTTCGCAAGACAGAGTCTCACGCTTCGGCACTCACCCCTCCTTTACAAATTCAGCTCCACTACACACCCGCTGTCTTGACCAATGCCAGCGCGGCACGGAGTGACGTCAGAGCAGCTCTCCGACTGACTCCCTCCTTTACAAGGTAACGGAAACTTTTTACTCTCTCTAAAGTGCAAGTGCACGTTTTAGTCAACAACACACAACGTTTGCCACTATGTCTGAGTGTTCTAAAGAGAGAAAAGACTTTTCTTTCACTACTAGTAAACCACTTCTGTCTACTTTTCATTCACTCTGGATAGACTTCTTTGCCAGTCCCTTCACACTAGTAACATAGAACCCGTTATTCTTCTGACTCATCCACCTTAGTCGGGGATATGTACTGAGCCAGGATTTCACCAGCGAACTATCTTACTTACCAGACAAGCCTCGGAGACCCTACTACTTCTTCCGTATACGACCCTTACTAGGTGATATCGCAATAAAAGTTTTATAAAGGACTCGTAGCTATCATTCACTCCAGAAAACAAAGGTCCTAATTAGTGCTTCCAGTTCTCCTTAACCCTGCACTAATACCTCAAACCTAGTGACTTCAACAGCTAACCGGATTCTGCTCACCGTTAGCTAAATACTTCCCCGGGGATTCGGACTACACTGAACATTCACAAACACTGGTTAATATAACATTTATAGCAGCAATGCAAAAATCATATACATTTACATATAAATCCTTAAAACATTTCAAAATATTTGAACCAATACAATAGAAAATCAGCAGCACATTTTATTTTCACGGTTTGTTTATGACCTATCCTGTCTACCTAATCTAACTAGTCCAAACCATCCTCTGGCTACCAGAAAATTACTGATAGAGCGCGCAGTTCTCCCGGGTCACCGAGGTTACCAATTCTTTACACGCACTGGGCCCTGGCGTGCGAATTTTCCAAACACCACACTAATAATTTTGGGTGAACCGGGAGAGGATTACTATAGTTTCTCCTCCTGCACGCTGCTATGAGTAATTAAGGTTTGGTTTCACCATGTACCCGACTTACCACAGGCACAATTCTTATGACGGATCTGGAGCTATAAGGGAAATAGCAGACAGGCCTAAAATCAGATACTCTTTATAATCAATACAATACTTATCCACAATTTCTGTAAAATGACCACAGACACCTGAGGATGTTTAAACTTTATGTAAAGTTCAGAGAGAATATGACAAGGTAATAAGTGATAGGCAGAATAATGCGTCTAACATCAAAATCAACACCATAAAATAGCTATAGATTAATGCTAAGACCATTTGGGTATATGGGAAGACTAGAAGGTAGGAATTTTAGAACAAAACTAGTCACTGCAACTTTATACTAGAACATAGGATGTGGATGGGACCTAGAACACGTACTTAACCTAAGTGATTTAAAACTATTCTTACTATGTTCACCGCAATCAGGCTAAAGGTAAGGGAAAAATTGGAACATACTAATACAATATAACAGTTGGTAATATTCTAAGGGAGGGGAGAGAATTGGAACAATTCTAAACAATTGCATATAACTCGTTCTCAAGGTGATAGAGCAATATCACAGTCAAGAGTGCTTTATTAAGGAAATAGAGAGAGGAGAGGAAGAGAGAGAGACGCAAACCCACAGGTTAATATTTACCTAGGTCTGAGAGAAGACTAACCCTGGCCACGGGTCAGTTGGAAGGACGGGGACAAGGACCCTCAGGAAGGAATGCCAGAATGCGAGCAGGTACAGCTCACGGACAGTAAGGACAGGATACCCCTCAGGATTTGGGATCAGGACTGGGCTCACCAAGGTACGACCAACACCCACAGCTTCAGAAGCAACGCCAGCGTTACTCCTCTCTGCAAGTAATCCGCCAGTAACCCCGATTGGGCTTTTTCGAATTTCCCAGCAAAGTGCTTCGCCAGCACTTAAGATTATTTCCACCCCTTAGGAGTTTGTGGAAAGTATGGACAGAGTGCTCCGCAGCACTTCAGATTGAACACCTATAGAGTTCGTAGGGTCAGTGACAGGTCTGCTACTCGGACAAGTCGGACAATTTTCCTAAGCTAAACTAGGGCAATTATACTGTTTTGGGGGCCCTTAGACCACCCACTAATGTTGCAAGTGACAGTTTCTCACATTATGATTGGTCAGGAGAGGTGGTGCGGTAATTACCACCTCCTAGAATTCAATTTTCTCATCCCAAATATTAAAATTTTCCTACCCGCCCCTTGGGTTCACGTTCCCATGCATAGAGTACAGCAATATAGAAAAAGTTCACAATAGGTAGCAACAGAGTTGCATCGTCCAAGGTAAGATTTCGTCTTCCCAGAGATGTTCCCAGGCGCATTGTGCTTCAGGAGCCAGCTGGCTTGTTTCAGCTTCTGCGCAGTGGAGGTTTTCTCCAGTCATGTGACGGTGCCCAGCAGAGCCTCAAGTATGGCTCCGCTCCCGATTTCCCAGCCCCAGAGACGCGGTACATGAAAAGTAAGCGAGAACGAATTAAAATCACATATAAAACGATTACACTGTATACCATGATAAAATACTAACCAACCCTTATTTTATAATGACTATAGCATTATTGGTTTAATGCGAAAAGACAGATAGGCTAAAGCAGCAGTAGCAAGCAGAATGCGTGGTGAGAGACAAGCAGCCATGTTTGCAACAGTGCGCATGAGCACAAATTCCCTCCAGAATGCGAGTGCGTCACATCACATGGGTATGACCGACGCATGCGCAGACTGAATTTCAGCGAAGCAGCCGTTTCTAGTGCAAGCTTCGTTAGTATGAGAAAAGACATACAAGCAAGCATCCTGGGGACACCCGCGTGTTTGGGAGAACACTAAATAAATGACGAACAATAGTGTTAATATGATTATACGATTTAGGCAAGGGTTTTGTATGAGAGCAGGGCGCTTGCACGCGAATCCCAGCTCCTTCACCCTTACATCCAACCAATCAGAGGATTGTGTTTGTGCTGGAATGTGTCCCTTCTTGCACAAAACAATCCTGCCTACAATGCAGGCACCCTTGCACCATGGCGCAGGGTACCTGCATTGGCACATGGCAGCCCATCGTGCGCCAATGAAAGGAGAGGACAGTAAAGAACAATATAAGGTTAAATAGGGCACATTCCTGTCCTTGCATGCAGCACATCAAGGTGTCTTTCTGTGCTGCATCGCGTGAAAGTTTGATAGATTTGCTCTCTCCTCTTTACCCCCCTCTGGACAGTTGGGGCTAGTCCTAATGCCCTCCGGTCTTAGTGGCCCTGAATTATAAAAATACATGATTTTGAGTTCTTAAACTGTAAACGTTTTAGCACACTTACCTAACACAGCAGAATGAAAGCATGGCCAGCCGCAGTGCAACAACTCCATCAAACACACAAAACAGGCATAGCAGCAGATACAGAAGAGCGAGCAACAGACACCCACAGATGCGGCATGAACAGCAGCAATCCAGGCTTCCTACAAACACATATAAAAGAGGTACAGCAAGGCAAGGGATGCAAGAGAGCAAACTCCACCTCATATGTTTTTTGCAATCTTCTGCAAAGTAGAGCCCAGCTTTAAATCCCTTAGACACTCTTACCAAGTACAAGCTCAGTGGCAACTTTTTCTTTGTTTGAAGCTGCAACTATTTTCCTTTAAATTATCAGACTTGTAACTTATGCAACTTGACCGCACAGGACATACGCCATGATGTATTTGTGTTTCTAACACTGTTTTATGCAAGATCAAAATCACTCGAACTGCTATTTTTCAAATACAAACTCAAACCACCTGTAGAACTCTCCAGTCTAGCTTTCAATTTACAAAGCAGCACACAGAAGATGAGCAAAACCTTCTTCTATTCGAGATTTGACTGAACTCTTTTTTTCTCTTCTGCAGAATGAGAACTTTTGCAAAAAGACCATTAAAAAGGTGGAATTCAGGGGCACTGACCTTCCCGATCACAGGTAAAGTCGTCAATGGCAGGATTGTTCCAAACCTCTGGTGGTTTCCTCACTCAGGCACTAACTTAGAATTCAACAATGAACTGTAGACAGGCCAGAGGTAGGTTTAATGCTTGTCTACATCCTTCTTTTCCAGTGGTCTTCAAACTTTTCCATGCTGGTCACCCCTTAATGAAATTAGACAGCACCTACTCAGTCTCGAAAAGGAACAGAGAATACTTTCACATTTATTTTTACTAGGCTGCATACAACATGCTGGAAATGTATGGGGACTTAAATGTAGACAAACACTAGTAATCAATAGCGTTTTCTCAGAGTTCACATGTGCAAGAAAGCTGAATATTTTGATTGAGAACAGTGAGGTCAGGTCATTTGGATTGGAAAGTTCAAAACATTTTTTGTTTTATGCCATAAATTTAATCGACCAAATTCCAAACATATTGGGAGATATAGTGAAGGGGCAAGTTATTTAGTTCTTTCGAGAAATAGAAGCAAACATTGAAGTTCCTGGTTAGCTTTTATTTAGTCACATTATAATATTTTACGTTTCAAAACTGACAGTGAGGTTCATTTATACCATATCAAACAGCATTAAGCCAAGAGCAGAGGTGCACTGCTGGGAAGGCTTCAGCCATTGGTTCTTCCACAGCCTCAGTCTCACGGTTCATCTCAGATCAGGGAGCTGCTCTTTCTTACTATCCAACCTTCTAGTTAAAATCCTGTAACTTTTGTGGTCAATGTCTGGCTGTTAGGGTGTTGAAATATCGACTACAAAAATATAGTTGACATAAATATAGTTGTAAAAATATCGTTTACAAAAATATCGACACCCTATACTTAAACAGGTAAGTACATAAATATCTACTCATAAATATCGTTGTAATAAATATAGATGTAAAAAATATTGACTTTTTAAATTAATTAAAATTACATTAAATAATAAATAAATATAAGTACTATTAACAAAATACATTACATTACTTTTATTTTTTAAATATTTAAAACAAATTAACTACACTTTTTCATTATAAACTTAATAAATGTGTACATATACATATATTGAACACATTACTTTATATAACAACAATAATACATACATATAATTAAAATATACAATATATTATTAGTTAAAACATTTGATAGCATAGGTGTAAAAATTACTATTCCCACTCCAGAGGGTGCAACAGTAGGGAAAGCGTTGGATAGCGTAGGGGTAAAAATTACTATTCCCACTCCAGAGGGTGCAACAGTAGGGAAAGCGTTGGATAGCGTAGGGGTAAAAATTACTATTCCAACTCCAGAGGGTGTAACAGTAGGGAAAGCGTTGGATAGCGTAGGAGTAAAAATTACTATTCCCACTCCAGAGGGTGCAACAGTAGGGAAAGGGTTGGATAGCGTAGGAGTAAAAATTACTATTCCCACTCCAGAGGGTGCAACAGTAGGGAAAGCGTTGGATAGCGTAGGGGTAGAAATTACTATTCCCACTCCAGAGGGTGCAAGAGTAGGGAAAGCGTTGGATAGCGTAGGGGTAAAAATTACTATTCCCACTCCAGAGGGTGCAACAGTAGGGAAAGCGTTGGATAGTGTAGGGGTAAAAATTACTATTCCCACTCCAGAGGGTGCAACAGTAGGGAAAGCGTTGGATAGCGTAGGGGTAAAAATTACTATTCCCACTCCAGAGGGTGCAACAGTAGGGAAAGCGTTGGATAGCATAGGGGTAAAAATTACTATTCCCACTCCAGAGGGTGCAACAGTAGGGAAAGCGTTGGATAGCGTAGGGGTAAAAATTACTATTCCCACTCCAGAGGGTGCAACAGTAGGGAAAGCGTTGGATAGCCTAGGGGTAAAAATTACTATTCCCACTCCAGAGGGTGCAACAGTAGGGAAAGCGTTGGATAGCGTAGGGGTAAAAATTACTATTCCCACTCCAGAGGGTGCAACAGTAGGGAAAGCGTTGGATAGCGTAGGGGTAAAAATTACTATTCCCACTCCAGAGGGGGCAACAGTAGGGAAAGCATTGGATAGCGTAGGGGTAAAAATTACTATTCCCACTCCAGAGGGTGCAACAGTAGGGAAAGCGTTGGATAGCGTGGGGGTAAAAATTACTATTCCCTCTCCAGAGGGTGCAACAGTAGGGAAAGCGTTGGATAGCGTAGGGGTAAAAATTACTATTCCCACTCCAGAAGGTGCAACAGTAGGGAAAGCGTTGGATAGTGTAGGTGTAAAAATTACTAAATGTATTTTGTCATTTATAAAATAACAAATCTTTATTTTTATTTATTTAATCATTAATTAAATAATTATTCAATTAAAATGTAATTAATTCAATACATTTTCACTAAAAAATTCCAGTACACACACCTAAAATTAATTTAAAAATTAACATAATTAATTACATAATTATTAATCAATTAACTAATTGAAATTAATTAACTATTATTTATTACACTATTTATATTCATTTAAAACATTAATTTATCTATTATTTTATTATATTTAAATTACTTCCCACCCTACTCCCCTATAAACCCACAACCCGCTACGGAACTATTAATACTAAATTCAACATAAAATACATTATTAACTAATAAAATACTACAAAAAATACTACTTTGACTACAAATACTCATTAAAAACACTACATTACTTATAATTATTTAAAAAACGATTTTTTTGTAAACCATGTTTTTGTAAACGATATTTATTACAACTATATTAATGTTATCGATATTACTTACCTGTCTGTCGATATTCTGGTCAGACTATATTTTTGTCATCGATATTTCTTCCTGTAGATATTTTTGCTGTGATATTTAGGTTAGTCAATATTTTTGCGACAATATTCCCGTTCTGTACCGTCTGGCCCAATCTCATTCTGCGCCGGCAAAACTATACATCCTATAGAAGTTCACTGAAATTAGATGACAGCTCAGTGTCATGTACATGTACCAGACAAGGATAACCCGGTACATCATGAATACCTGTTTCACAGATCATCCACGCTGCAAGCATTCCCTACCATGACTTGGCGAGACAGAGTTTTTAATGAGATCTGAATTATGTGTAGATTTGAACATTACTAGTGAATTGGACCGTGGCGCTTTTGAGAAGTGTAATGTCTAACAAACATGCTACTTACCTTCAGTAATGCTCTTCCTGGTGGATACTCTAACTCACCACAGATTGCTCACCTTAGATTGTGACCCAGGCACCAGAATGGATCGGGAGATGCTTTCCAGCGGTGCTCCCACTCACCATACTCACCTGAAAGGGACAGAGAAAAAGCCGCAAATAAGCAATACCCCTGCGTTTCTCAGTTTCTCATCCTTTCCTTTTTCAATCTCTCAGACATAAAGCAAGAATAACACTTGGATAACGAGTGCTTAGTACTATCTGATCGGTGTTAAAAGGAGAATTCTCCATAGAATGTGGGGGTGGGAGGGCCTTGAAGAGTCTACAGGGAGGGAGAGCACGCACCAGATTAAGTGTTACAAATGGTAAGTAACGTATTTTTATGATTAATACTTTTAACCACCGATTCCTCACTCTAGAGTAGATACCCAAGGTGTAGGTTCTCTGGAGTGGACTCGGAACGAAAAGTCTGGCAGTGCCAAGCAAGCAAAATGTCCATGCCCCTAGACTTGCTCTTAAGACATTACTGCTTCATGAACATTATGCACTAATGCGCATGTTGCAGCCTGGCAGATTCAAAGACAGACAGTGGCAGCAGCGTTGGCACTGGTACAATGGGCTCTTGGGCCTTTCATCTGTATTTTACCCATAAGACAAACTAATGTAAGTGCAATGAGGAGGACAACCTTCAAGGTCAGATGACGCCCGGAGCAGTTATCCATCAGCTCGAAAGGCCTACACATGAGGAATGTCAAGACCAAGTTAACGTCCCACTGTGGCATCACTAACGGCTTGGAAAGAAACGTGTCTACCTTTAAGAGATCTCATCACAACACAGGATTTAAACAAGTAAACACAGAAAGCCTAAAAGGTCACACAAATAACCATTTTCTTTGCCGACTTCAAGACTTGCTCATCCAACAGTTTTGCCTGTGAAGTGACTGCATTCCAGGCACAACATTGGGTCACAAATTTCTGGCAGCACCTAGGATAAATAGTTTTTATGGAAGGTCAGCTAGTGGTCAGCTAGTGGTTAGGATGGCATCCCATTCCTCAATAGGCGAATTGCAAACTGCTGCCACTCAATCTCCATGCATGGAGGTGTAAATTGCAAAGGGTCGGATGTAGTTTTCTCTGTTGAAGCATCAACCACAGACATCTAGTCATGTGAGACTAGGTTAAAGATGAAAAATAATGCTGACTGCGATAGATTGTGAGTCGTATGCAAAAATTGAATTGGGCCCGGTTGACGCTTACTGTCGGACTTTCAAGAAATTTCTGGAAAGTGTCTGAGAAAGTAGAAGTTCAGCGGGACCAGGATGCATGCAGTGTCAGGGGAGGAAGTGTCATCGGGAAGCCGCTGGATAAAGTCAATATGAAGATTTCCACTTTCCGGCTTAGGGTCAGATGTACAAACATTAGGAATACTGATTTCCTAATTGCGAATGCCTCGATTAGAACCCTTTGGAAGAGCTTCATAAACACTCATCTGTGGTAGATGGAAGAGTACGGTGGCTGATAAGAGCCCTAGGACAGACAGATCTAATAGAGGTTCTTTAATAGGGCAAGGTTTTAGTTATAAACCAACTTTTATTGGGTGAGGAAAGGGAACAACTATTGATTAAAAAAATGTAATCTGGTAAATGGGATAGCGTGTCCAATCCGGCAACATTTTACACACCAGTTATAGTGATCATAGCCCTCATGATTCTGGTGCTCACTTATAATCAATTACACAGCAAGAACAGATATGATTCCATTGAGAGTTGTGTGCCATTGAACAGACAGAAATTGCCATAAATCCGCAGATGCAGGACGAATGTGAAAATGGAAGGATTTGTGGCGAATCTGCTGGTATCATACAGGTAGTCTGAAGCTATGGCAGAAATGTCCCCAAGATAATACACAAAATGATTATACAACCGTTTTCTTGATTTAGTTTTGTTTGGCAGATCATAGTAACATTCAGGATACATTTATGTTATGAATTATGTCTCTAAATGACTTGTACATTCTTATAAGTTACAGATCTCCTCCTAGAAATCACTCTATTACAACAGCGGTGGCAAACGCCTGCTGTTTGTTTTTGTTACAACTTTTGTACATTTGCTCTTGTAATGGCCGCAGGCATTGATAACATGTCTGGATATCAGAAAACAACTCCATTTTGGTCAAATGCTGTCTTTTGTGGATATTGACCGTTGGTGTTTCTCTGATGGTCAAGTAGCTTCTTCCCCCAACACAATACCTGCCCTTTCTCTTTCCCTCAGGATAAATGTTGAGGACCAGCATCTAACAGTGACTTTAGGCTGTGCTGAAGATCAACCAGCAGACAGGAAGTCATGGAGCCAGGAGAGAAGCTCCAGAAAGAAGACTCCCACTTCTACCGGGGAATTCACATTCAAAGGCCTCAGAAAAAAGAAAGCAAAGGTGAGTGATCACTGATGGTCCAAAGCTTGTCAAGGACAAGGCCAGCAGTCATGAGTCAAATACAAATTAAGAGCAACAGATTATTCTCAAAAGCAATAAATATTGCCCTCTGTACTGGAAATGAGGAAATATGGTCTCAATTGTTAAAACTCAATAATAACGAACAAGAAAGAAATGCAGACCTATATAACATATGTCAAATTTGGCTTCTTTTCAAATGTCAATCAATCAATCATTTGTAGAGCGCACTACTCACACGTGAGGGTCTCAAGGTGCTAAGGGGAGGGTGGGAGGGAGGCAGGCAGCTACTGGTTGAACGGCCAGGTCTTGAGATGTCTCCTGAAGGTCAGCAGGTCCTGGGTGTGGAGAAGGTGGGCAGGGAGGATGTTCCATGTCTTTGCGGCGAGGTGGGAGAATGATCTGCCGCTGGTGGTCGTTCGGCGGATGCATGGGATGGTGGGGGGTGGTGAGATTGGCGGAGCGAAGCTGGCGGTTTTGGGTGTAGAAGGACAGGCGTTCGTTGCGGTATGCTGGTCCGGGGTTGTGAAGTGCTTTGTGAGCATGGGTGAGGAGTTTGATGGGGATCCGCTTGTTGACTGGGAGCCAGTACAGATCTCTAAGGTGGGTGGTGATGTGGCTGTGGCAGGGGAGTCCAAGGATGAGGCATGCGGAGGCGTTCTGTATGCGTTGGAGTCTTTTCTGGAGTGTAGTCAAGGTTCCTGCATAGAGGGCGATGCCGTAGTACAGCCTGCTGCTGACAAGTGCTTGAGTGACCGTTCTCCTGGTTTCGGTGGGGATCCATCTGTAGATCTCGCGGAGAATTCAGATGGTGTTGAAGCAGGAGGATGACATGGTGTTGACATGCTGGGTCATAGTGAGCGTTGAGTCCAGAATGAACCCCAGATTGTGTGCGTGGTTTGTGGTTATCGGGGCAGCTCCCAGCGAGGTCGGCCTCCAGGAGTGATGATGAGTCTCTGGGAGCTAATAGAAGAGAGAGTTTTCTTGCGCTTGATATATTCAGTCATGCCGTTGACATGGAGAGACCAGATGGTTTGTAGCATGGTATGATGTTGAACCAAGTATGGAGGGAGGTACCCTTTTGCTAGAAAAGGTTTGGGTCACAATAATAAAACAACAAATTTCCTTTTCCAAAGATTTTTTTCGAGGATGGAAAAATCCTGGCAAGTCGCTAAACTGTATAGCGACCTTCCCTTCAGTGTGAAGAAAGTCTTTGCACAGGTTATCAAATTTACAAAACTCTTTGTAACAATTATTCAACAGGGGCACATTATCACACATGAGCTTAAAATTTCAATTATTTATTAAAGGTCTTGTTAAAATATCAGTACAGTACTGGAATCATATTATGCATCATTTAAAAACAATTTGTCACAAACATAAAAACATCTTTAGTGAAAAAACATTCAAATTCACAATTTATTGCTAAAAAAAACCCACATTTTTTTCTTTAGCGGAGGATGTAAGAGATGGTTTGGTGTGACTTGTAACATCCACAAAAATAAGCTGCCTTTTTACTGCCTTCTTGGACATGGATGACATGAGTGGAGTAGTGCAGGAAAAGATAGTCAAGGAGGGCACAGTGGCAATACTCACCAAGTAAACAACGAAGACCTGATCAGGAGAGTCAATTGGCAAGGTGTATGGTGAACACTCGTGGAGGTGACTTGCTGTATTCAATCACCAGGCTGCACCAGCAGCTCCTCACAGACAGATGGGTCCTGTGAAAGGCTGTAGTACAGTGCCTTAGAGCGGGCCTGAGAAGTGGCTTACCAGTTCGATTGGCCTGGAAGCACCAGTACCCCTCTGGGCATCAAGGAACTGCAGAGTGGAAGAGCAGTGCTGACCAGAGCATGCTTGTGCAAAAGATGAGCGCAGAGGTAATGTGGAGCTTTCCCTCCTCCCTTCCTATCCAATATGGAGACCATCTGTCATGTTCTCCAAGCCACATGGCTTCAGGAATTTTGAACGTTGCCTCCAGCATCTCTGTAAAAATGCCAGAGGCTCAACAAAATACTCCAGGTTGCACTCGGCAGGGGTGTGGGCGATGCAGTTCGTGGGTGTGTCAATGCCCTCATGCTTACCTGTAGCTGGCATTAGTGACCACCGGCAACAGAAGTTCTGGATGTCGCAGTGACTCAAAGACACACACCGTGGAGGAGTGCTTTATTAGCTGCAGAGACATCAGGGCATAGGAATCCAAGAGTGGGGGATGAGGCAAGCATTGAAGCCTCATATGAATGACCCCAGTTAGTCTGCACTGCATATGGCATCCCAGACACTTCCCATTCAAATTCCGCTGGGTGGCATCAGGGCTCAAGACACAAGCCAGTCACATTATATTTAGAATCATTCATGGAATAGTGAAAACCACCCTATGTTAGAGGCCCAAGTAAGTGGTGAGCGGCATTTGTCAGGACCTAAAATGTAGTAAGTCACTCTGCATGTGTGTGTGAGGAAAAATAATAAATATATTGGTTACCAAAGGAACAGGGCTGTCAGGCAGTCAGCATCCTGTGTGCTTGTAGGGGTTCATCTGTCTATGAGTTGAAGTGAAAAGCCCACTCTCCATGCTCTAGGTACGTCTCATAGTGTCCAGCTTTCTAAGCATGGTGCACAGCCAGCGGACATCTCAGCGAGAGTTTTAGGTCCTGATGAATGTTGCTGGATCCCTTTAGTGAACCTACTTCACTCTGCCCTTCACTCATCATTTTCCATCGCTCATATGATGAAGCATGTCACCTAATGATGAGTGAGGGTTCTCATCCTGAAAGGATTTCTCCTTCCTACTCTCTTTGACATTACATTTCTTCCTTTTTTCTTCCTCCTTCCCATGGCATGCCATCCAAATATCAATCAAGGCATACGTCAAGAATTTGTTTCAAGGGTGCTCTTGATCTCCTCATACGATTTACTTAATTTGTAAGAAGTTGTTGAATCCACCCCTTGGTGCGTAGTCAAATTAAAATCATCACACATGACAACTGAGTCTTGCCACAATTTATTTTACCAAGGAGGAAATTAACTATTGTTGTACTAGTGTTAGATGCACAGGGTACATGGAATTGTGGCCCTTCCCTATATGAGGAATCAGGAATCAGCTAATTCCCAGAGTTGTCATTTTTGACCCAATATGAATTCCACTAATTCCTCCTAGAAAGTAAATCCAAACCCCGCTTTGGTACATCAATTCCCTTTGCTACAAACTTATTATACCCAGGGCTGCTCAATTATGAGACTCACAAATGGTAAGGAGAGAAGATGATGGTTCGCAGTGTCAAATTGCTCTCTAATACATTTGATATTCTTAACAGTCGAAAGCATGCCGGCAAAATTCCAGTGGAGTATATGCACTTCCTGGTTATGAGTGATAAAAGTACTAGTCATTAAAAAATAGAAGCTTCTTACGCATGACACAATAAATACGCTTAATTGAAACTTCCTACTTTACCATTTTTGCTCCCACACCCTTCATTGAATAGTTTGTTTTATTAGAGAGCCAGGCTCTCATGCACCTTGCGCCCAATCACTTCCCGCATTACCCCAACCTCCCCAACCAAGAAAACTTCCCCATATTTCTCAAAAAACCCTGCCATTTCCATCCTACTTTCCCAAAGGAAAGAAGATTTAAGTAACTTCGGTGTAAGTCTACACTTGTTCTCCACATTGTGACAAGATGGCAATAAGACTGACAATACCGACCCTGAGCACAAGTGATAATGACATGCCCAAACCTATGCCACCAAATTCAAGCAATTTTGAGAAAATCTATCCATACTAATATAATAAAGAGAGTGCCCAAACCTTTGAGGCGGGTAATCTCAGGAACCACAGCACCAATCACAACACCCAATACAGTGTTGGAGAGGGCAGTTGCAGCAGAAGGACATAGGCTATGCAGACGCCCACCATATACATTTAAAAGGTAAAAGAACCGTGCCAGCAAAGTAGTCCCTTGTGGGCGTGTCTGTGGGTGTGTGTTGGCAGCGCGACAAACGCTGGGGGGCCTGTGGTACGTTCCGCCCTTCATGCAATGTCTCATATTGTGTGCTGTGGGCGTGTGCTGGAGGCGTGGGCTTGTGCGAGCTTGGGATTACGTAAAAAAAAAGCGAGCGTTGTGCCCAATATTTCATTGTTTTTTCTTCCCAGGTTCTGTACATTCCAGCTCCGGGTGTCCACCCTGCTCCCTTTAAATACCCCTGCACCCCATAATCATAACCCACCCGTAGTCCTTAAAATACCCCAACACCCTTAAACACTAAACCATCTTAACCCTATAAATATACCCTGTACCCCAAAACCCAAACCTATCCCTAAACCCTAAAAATACCCTTGTACCCCAAAACCCAAACCTAGCCCTGAACCCTATAAATACCCCTGTACCTCAAAACCCAAACCTATCCCTGAACCCTAGAAAAACCCCTGTACCCCAAAACCCAAACCTAGCTCTGAACCCTAAAAATACCCCTGTACCCCAAAACTCAAACCTACCCCTGAACCCAAAAATACCCCTGTACCCCAAAACCCCAAACTATATCTGAAACCTTAAAATACCCAAACACCCCAAAACATAAATACCTCAGTACCCCAAAACATATACCCCTATACCCATATTTACCTTATCCAAACATTACAAAAAAACATGCTTTTACCATTCATGCATTTACAACGAATTTCGTTGTAAATGTATGCGTGGTAAAAGCATATAAAATGTAATGCCATGCGTTATAATGGCATTGCGGGGTCATGGTACGTTCGTAATGAAAGTATGCGGAGTGATGGTATGCGGAAAGAAAGTTGCGAAATAATGGTTGTTTACCCTACCCTGGTAAGTACATTGGTGGCATGGCGGCCCACATCTCCAGCAACATACTTATATTTTTTCACCACCGATTTGAAAAATGCACAGGTCTCTCTCATTGATGGCCAGCTCCGACATACACTTTTAGACACACCTCCCGCCACAAGTTCTAGAATTGCGAACTTTAGAGCTGGGGAGCTACGTTCGAATCTCGGCATCAGCTCAATATCCTGTGATTCCAGGCAAATTGCTTTGTCTTCCTGTGCCTACCACAAATGAATTTGTTCTTCTGTAATGTAAATTGTGCTCATGCCATGTTGTCGAGTTCGCGCTATATATATATAATGAATATAATATGAAATGGAAAGAACAAAAGAAACCTAAGTAAATCCTAATACAACATTGCATCTGAGAAATTAAAGATAATTCAGATACAAACTTGCCAAATCATGATGAAGAGAGCCATTTTCACAAGCTCTAGCTACAAACATTCCTAATCACAAGGAGTGAGCTACAGAATCATTTCATGTTAGCCGCCCCTAATTGTTTTAATAAATCCTGTGCTTTCACTGGATCCTGAAAACATCTGACCGTTATAGCATAGCTTCAGATTAACAGAGTCTAATAAGGAGACAGTTGCTCTGAGTTTCTGGAAGGATGACATTGTCTCTCGCAAATGTCATTGGCGCTCAACTGTCTCTTGACAGAAGTCAGACTGGCAAAAAAGTTTACTGCACACGCTTTAATAGGCTTCCAAGAGTATGCCAACTAAAATATAAGTTACCTGAAAATAAAATTCCCCACATAGATCAAAATGACATGGGGATACTGTGCTGCCCCGTCCTTGGTCGGCTTATGGAAGGAGAATCTTTAATCCTGTCGAATCTGACGATCCATGTCCCGGTCTCCAAGCTGAGAAAACTATTGCTTAAATAGGTGAACAATGTAGCTTGTATGGTCACACCCCTCATTTCCCTCTGGAATCCCTAACTCCCGGATGTTGTTTCACGTCTTGTGATTTTCTATATCTTCCATCATTTGGGATATGTCCTGGAATTTTCTTCCTGTTGACCAACTTCGCTTGTAATGGCTTTTGTCGACTTCATAAGACTAGTGGTTCACAACTCAATATCGTTCAAATAAACTATATTCTTAGACATCTTCTGCAGTACCACCTGCTTTTTAAGATGGGAAGTTTTTAGAGCCAGTGAGTCCTTTTTATATTCATCCCTGTGAAATTGGAGCATATTGTAGATTGAGGTCAGAAAGGGGGACTCTGTGACTTCAGGCTTTGAGACTTTCCCTCCAAGGGTTGACAGCCCAGGCTTGACAGCAAGATATGTTTCCAGAAAATCGTTATCACCTAGTATCATGCATGACTAAGATATAACCGTTTGTGTCCCCAACTAGGTTTCGTTAGCAGGCATCAATTTAGCCCCATCAGTATCCCAAATTAGCCTATTCTTGGCAGTGACCCCAAAGGCTCCAGTGTTATATAATCCCTGTCTGAGGAGTCTGTCCCCATCCTTAGTTCAATCACATTGGTAGGGCGTCTGGGGACAAGCCCTCTACCATTGCCTACCAGTACCCTGGGTATGTCTGTTTTGACCTTAGGATCTGAATTGCAGTCGGAGCCTGAAGTATATAGACCAACTACTTCAGAGAAGTCCAATGGCTTCCTGAGTCTCTTATAGCATTGAACCAAGGACATAAAATGGAGGGTGCAACCTTCCCTTTGGTCCGGGTCAGGGCTACACACACACACACGCACACACACACACACACTCAACTAGGAAGGATAGGCACTTTTAAGTAAAAACATTTATTACACCAGAAATAACCTGTTTCACACTATATCTAAAACAATTACACAGTAAATCATAAATACAGCAAGAAGAAACGTTGTAAGCTGCAATAATGAGATGAACATCTCTTACATAGTTAAAATGTCATCTAAAACACCGTAAACCTACTTCTACTCTCTACACTAAAGGCCTCACTTTTTGTGATACTCCGGTTGCACAGGAGCCAGCTCCATATCTACGAGGCTGCACTAAGCCACTTTTTTGGCTTAATGCTTCCTTGTAAATACCGTTACCTTTAACACAGTTTTCTGCGTTAAAGGGGCCTGAAATGGGTGTTGCTGGGGGTGCTCCCGGCAACATCCTTGGCTTTTTGACACTGCCCCAGATTTACGAGAAATAGTAACTCTGAAGCAATGAGGAACATCTTTATATTGCAGAACACATAGAAATAGGAAAATGCCTCTAGTGATAATTTTCGTGCGGCAAGGTTCCCCTTCCTGCACAAAAATAATCATCCCTATAATGCAGGCACCCTCGAGCAAAGGTGTCTGCACATTGTGTGCTTGTGCATGGTAAAAGGAGAGGAATGTACCATATCTGATAGGTACAGCACACTCTTACCCTTTTCTTTTGCCGCAGGGCAGCTATGCAGGAAGGCCTGCTGCACTGCCCTATGCTAAAACCTCATAAATGAGGCCCTAGGAGAGCACAGAAATCAGAACTAATTGCAATCTAGAGTTTCTTAAGGAGAAGTGATGAACTGCATACCTTGTTGACAGCGAGAGATGTTGTTATCAGTGGAGGCATAAGGCAGTGTTCCCTGTGAAGTGTAAATGTGATGCGGTCAAGGCCTTCTCTGAGACTCTATTTTATCAGCACTGGGCAAGATGTAGCATCTTTGAAGTATGCTGGCAGTAGGCAAGACCATCTCTGTCAGAATCTAGAGCAATAATCTGGGCGAAGGACCTCTCCTGCCAAGTGGTCAAGTGGCAGTCAATATATACTAAACCTTATCAGAGATTGGAATTACTGTCATTAGTCTAGAATGTCTGACAGATTATGCGCCTCAAGGTGTGCGTCGCAGATGTTTCCTTATGACATTAGCCTAACTACCTGACACATTTCTCGGAAAGGTAAGGTCAGACATCTGCGTCAAATGTCAGAAATGGCAATGATTCTGCATGAATTGAGAAAGATGGCGACCTCCATCGTCAAAAGATGGTGACGTCTATTGTCTAAAATGGAGATTTCCATTGTATATACTTAAAATGGAGTCGGAGGACCTTAGGGGTTTATTACCCCATATCTCTGCTCAGGCTATAATCCAGAAAAACAGTGAGAATAAGCCTAAAGAGCACCAATACAGGAGCGGCTCCCAAGCCACTAGAGACCACCCGGCGAGCAGACCACACAAGCAATCTCCTCTCCATAGATCAGCATCAGTTGACCATATTTTAGCCCCTATATTGCAGTCCATACTCGAGTCTCCAGAGCGAGTCAAAGTCATGTCTGCCCAGAGCCACCATGCCACAGACAACCCTAGAAGCATCCAATCTCTCAAAGTTATTTCAACAGAATCCCAAGCAATAACACCAATTGCAACTGTCACTAAATCTTTTAATATACAACATTATTATTCTACAGTTCTTTGCTTCCATACAAACACATATTCATGACCATGATATCTATTTGTAACACTTCACATTGCCATACAACATTCCTTTAAAGCCAGACCTATTGGCATTGCAAATGTTTGTTGAACCACCCACTTTAACAAGCGACTTGTGAAAGTAAATTTGGATATTTTGATGATGTAGTTGGACTGCTACTACTGCCATACATTTGAAGAACATTTGAAGTGCAGACTTTAGCTCAAAGGGAAGTACAGTATATCAAAAATGAGACTTTCCCACCATGAACCAAAAACAATCCTTCCCGGGTTTCTTTGCTATTGGACTGAAGAAACACACATTCTAAATGGGTAAACATTTGATGTGCAAGCATACACAATCTTTATTTCCTGATTCTTTTGTTGGCGAATCCTAGATCTAGAATTGGTTTGAAATTCTTCTTGGGTCCCCTTTTCTGTATTAGAAAATATCTTAAATATATGACTTTCACAATAGCGGCATGGGAATAGGTTCTATTGCTCTAATCTTTAGAAAAGAACCAGACTCCTTGCACAGATCAGCAAAATGATATTTTGGCATCAAAGTCAGTCTAACAGAGGGAGGAGGACCAGCCCCCACTTGTCCCAGCAGCATTTTGCCATTCCAAAGAGCCAGATGTAGGTCGCCCAATACTGGTCGGTAACGGACGAAATTACCGAATTTCGGCCGTTACCGACCGGTATTGGGCTTTTCAGATGTAGGTGGCCAAATTTACGGATTCGGTAATTTACCAAATCGGTAATTTAAGGAATCGGTAAATTACTGATTCCTTAAAATACCGAATTGGTAAATTACCGAATCTGTAATGTAGGGAGCACTCAAGTTAGTGCATTCCAGAGTAAGGATTTGTTATTTACCACCAACTACAAGTTGGTGGTAAATATCGAAAACCTTTGCAAAAGCAATTATTTTGCTTTTACAACGATGTGGCAGACATACATGCCCTTAGGGCATGTATGTGTGCCACATGTGCACCCATGCACTATTCAGCGGTGCAAGAAGGTGTCAATGTGACATCCTGCCATCCTTGAAAATGTTCCCCCAATTACCGATTCGGTATTTACCGAATCGGTATTGCGGTTGCGGTATTACCCATTCGGTTTTTACCGAATTGGTAATACTGAATGGCTTCCCATTCATTCCTATGGGCCTCCAGGCCCATAGGAATGAAGGGGAATTACTGAATCAGTAAATACCGATTCTTAATTACCGAATCTTACCGATTCGGTAATTTTTACCAAAATATTATCTACATCCCATTTCCCTATTCCTAAATACCGAATTGGTAAAATTCGCGATTTAAGAATAGGTAAATTGAGATTACCTACATATGGACTCAAGTTACTTACCATCGGTAACACTCCTCCTGGTGAAAAGTCTAACTGCAAATTGCTACCTTAGAATTTTCTCCAGGCACCAGCCTGGACCAGCACATTTTATTTAGCAATGCTTCTAGGCACCTGTAACGCGGGCGGGAGGAATGGGAATGATACAGGTTTTAGTTAGGGATGGCTTTATTGAGGCGTACAGGTAGTCTGTGCAAGTTTTTCTTAAGTGCAGAGAACGCCGGGGAGATCTGCTACGGCTGGTCCGCTTCTTCTTTCCTGGGCTGGACGGACTCCTCCTTAAACCCTCGGGGCTCCTCCTTGGTCTGTGGTCTTCGTCCTCCGTGGTGTCTCTCATCGTGGACCGTAAAGGAAAGAAACAGACCGTCAGGGGATAGTCCCGCTATCCATGATGCAATGGGGAAAAGGCGTGGGGAGTTTGTAACCCGTGACACAGACTCTCGTCCATGAGGGGATTGTGCACAGGAAGGGTAACTACATCAAGGAAAAAAGGAAGGGGGATCTCAGGTCACACGGTGACTCCTATTTCCCGAACCAACCCGCACCTCTCCCACGTACCTGGGTAAGCCACACACCTCCCCAGGGTGTGTGGCGGGGCGATTCGAGGGGTCGGTGGCCTCCTGGCTTCTCTTCCTCTCCGGACATTGCTCGTCCCAGCTCCTCCTTCGTTCGTACGCCGCTCCCTCTCTCCACGACTCCGCTCGGCTCTCCTGCTACAAAGCTCCTCTCCACTCTCGATCCTTCGCTCAGGTCTCCTCCTATGCTCTGGGTGGACAAGCACACCCCGCTGTTCCCTGCTTCCGCATGTGACGTGACGGCCTCGTCATCCGGCTCCGCCCACTCGTCCTGGTGCATGGAATTAAAGGGCCAGTGAACCACTTCACCGTCGTAGGGGCACGCACTGTAATCCATCGAGGGAAGTTCATGCTGTGAAGTGCAAACAAGAGGGGAGGGGTATTGTGAGTACTCCGCTGGAGCAGTCGCTCCGTTACAGCACCGCTAGCTGGTTTTGTGAGGCTCTGGTTGTCTCCTTATCAGCACCCTAGAAATTATAGAGCAAAGCCCTAGATAAGTGCCAGCTCTGTGCACTGAAAACAATTTGTTGTCATTTAATTTTCCACGATATCAGGCACGAAGTCTGACCAATTATTGGTAACTGTGTGCAAATAATAAGGAAGGACTTTTTTGGATGCTAAAAGAGGCCACTCCAGAGGATCAGGAGGTGGGAGGGCAATGAGGAATCTGCAGTTAGAAGGTGTATACTAAGGGTAAGCAACTTGTTCCTATGATGGATACCTTTAATCCTAGATTCCTCATCTTAGAATAGATATCAAACAGCACCTTCCCAAAGCCAAGGGTCTGTGGGAAGGACCAAAACGTCTTTCCTTTCTTTTCTCCAGGAGTGAGGGGAGAAAGAAAATGCTGGTATGTGAAAGATTGCCCAATATGGAAGAGAGTCACAACTTTAGATAAGAAGGTTGTCTGAGTCCTCAGTGCCTACTTTTCATGGAAAAAAGTGGTGTAGGGATGTTGCACTGAAAGTGCTTGTGGCTCACTCGTGCAATAGCTGATGAACTGCAATGGGCAACACAGTCTTCAGAGTCAGTAGACAAAGCGAGCAGCTAGGTATCTGATTGAATGGCATACACATGATCAATGGCAAGATCAAGGGTACGATTTGGTTTGGAGGACTGCAGAGCTCTGCCCGAGTCCTCTACTGTACTAACTCTGCTACTGTACAGAGCTGACCCAGTAGATCTCTGCCACCCCAGAATTCTTTACTTGTGCCACTGGTGCAGTCGAACAAAGCTCTGCCAGTGTGTCCGGATCTAGTACACTTGCACCCCATGAACACTCATGGGCACCAAAACAAAGCTGACGCGTGGTCATTGGCGCTGGGATAGCACTTAGCACGGCTGGGTTTATCCTCACAACTTGCAGCCTTACTCGATCAGCGCAATCATTCTAATATATGTACTTTACACACTAACTCCCAGGGCACCTCAAACTGATTCTGCCTATTTAACATACATGTGCAAATGAATCCCCGCCCTATTAGTACCATTCATATGAGTATTACAAGTCAGAAGGGATTATGTGTCAAAGAAGCAGCACTCTGTGACCTACAAATACACACCATTAACTTATTCTGCAACCTGCCTATTGGTGTTAGCTCTTAACCAATGATGTCCTAACCTCAATTTAAAGGTGGTTCTTTCATTTTATAACTTGACCCTTGCTTTTTTGATGGTGCAAGGGTTCCTAAGTTGTACGCAGGCTTGTTTTTGTGCCAAAAGGGACAAAACAATCCCTTGAAGAATTATAATGGGAATAAATAAAGACGTTTCTCCTGGTTATGCCTCTCCTAGGGATGCATAGTATTTTGATGTATTTCCAGATTTACCATTAACCCCTTTCACGTCAGGCTAATTCTCCAGCGGCGCGGGGGGGGGGGGCGCATGTTGCCGCTGTACTTATGACGAGTCCAGCTCGTCTTGCTGCACAGTGGAGCTGTGCTCATGATGAGCTGGACTCGTCATGACTCCGCCCACTCCTTTAGAATGATCGTACAGGCGGGGAATTAGCCGCACGTGGGCCGGCCGCGGCAGTTACGACGAGCTGAGGTTGTCATAAGCATGGAAGGGGTTAATGGTAACTCTGGTAAAGCACCAAAATCCGTTGGTGAATGCGTTGGAACACCCACGCTCCACCCATGGAAAGCCTCCTTGGGGCAGAATAACACCACGATTTCTGAAGTGTTGCACTACTCTAGATTTGTCAAGTCATGCAAGATGGCCTTGCGTTGCTTCATAAATTAAACCTAAGATCTGTGTCGCTCTTAACCAGGTATTTGTAAAGCCCAAACTAATCACCCGTAAGGTGCTGGGGGCAATTGGGGAGATTAAGTGAGCAATTGCCCAGAGTCACATGATGCTGAGCTGATATGCCTCCGGTGCTTAAGATTGAACCATGAGCTCCGGAATCAGCTGTCCTGTCTGCTGCGCCACACCATTGCGTGGTGTAAGGTAACACAACTCTTTCATAATTTATACTGCAATATCTATATGCTTAGTAACTAAAATGTTTTGTCACACATATACCTTACATAATCAGGGGCACATTCATCAAAGGGTTGCATCACTTATGCCCCATGCAACTTGTATGTTTTATTTATCAAGCCACGCAAGTCCATCTTGCATGGACTTGCATGGCTTGATAAATCTCGAGTAATACAATGCAGTGCAAATTGCTTTATTCCACTTGTTTGCCCCCGGGGTTTCCCAGACATTCACCAATGGATTCTGGCTCACGCCCAGATTAACCATTACTGCCCTAGGGAGGTGCAACCAGGAGAAATATCTTTATTTCTCCTCACTACTCCCTCTTCCTCTCCTACATTGTGCAGCACACATAGAAAGAGGGAAATGCCTCAGGGGATTCCTGCACAAAAACAATCTTGCTACTTCTACCCAAATGAACCCTTTTTTTGCAAAATCTGGATAATGAAAAACTGGAGGAAAAATATGAGGTTCAAACCTATACCATGCAGTTTCCATGCTGCCCTTTGATGAAAGTTCATCGGATGTAACTTATGAACTGCAAGTAACAAAAGGATCTCTTTGACAAAAGCATTACCTACTGAGCTCTACACATAAAATACAGTTCTGTGATCTACGTGGTACATGGAGTAAGAACATTAACCCTCTGTGCTACTTTATGATGAATCAAAACTGCCAGTAAACACAACTCCAATCTATCTGCAGCAGGAACATTAACCACAAGAGTTATCTTGCCACTTTGATTGTTGCCTAATAACTGCGTGACACACAAGGAACTCTGCAGCAAGTGCTTTTAAACCCATAAGTAATTTCTAAACACAGTGGCCCCCAAGTTCAGCGCCAGGTGTGGGTATATCAGTCACACTGTCCTTGGACAGTGACATTGTGTCCCTGACGATGCTCTTGTTAGTTGGTGGAACGTCACATGTCGGCTTCACTCCTGCAGATGTCGGAGGAAAGCTTTCAATCTTCAGGTTCAGGGGTTCCCAAAGGTACTGGCAACCATTAGAAGTGCTGCGTTGCAGCCACATGTCATCCATAGGTTTGCAGAAGATGCGTGATTGGAAGCTTACATACTGCTGGTGTAAAAGATACAACTGTGACAGGACACCACTTATCAGACAGCAGTGTCACACCACCAAGGTTGCTTTTTCTAGTAAACTTGAGTCAATTGGTTTCTTCAGCCCAAGATTCTGTGCTTGTCAAAACATTTGTGAGATGATTTGAATGTACAAGAAAATTGTGAGGTTTGCTCGCACAATAAAACCAGGAGCAGTTCCTTACAGAGACATTGCTCCAAGGACTTTCATCCTTAGTGGTATTTCATTTTACAAATGCTAACCTTACTTCGGATTATAGACTTTGCTTTGAGATATCAACCTCACTTCAGATTACATACTGAATTTACTTCAAATACCAGAAACTGAGATGTTTACAGATTAAATACTTATTATGATTCATTATAGAAATGTTAATTTTGTTTCGGATTACAGATGCTGATCTCACTTCAACTGATTATATTTAAATTTGCGGTCAGATTAGAAATATACATTTTGCTTCAGATTAGAAATTTAGATCACACTTCAGATTCGAGATATTTCATTTACTGAGGTTGGTTCCCATGGATATATGCTCCTGACATGAGGAGTGAGCCTCCTCACTCAGTCTTTCCACACCACCAGATCATGTATGCTCAGCAACTGAGGGCAAAGTTAGTTGCCTCATTGGGAACTACAAAGTCGGCAAGAATACTGCAGGCCCAACATGCTTCACCCAAATATTTCCACTGAAAACAGCAGACTAAATCTCTGTGTGGAACTCTGGAAAGAAAATATTTATTTATTGGGTCAATTGGATCTAGAATTACCAATTTTTCCAGGTAATTCCCCACTTCTCAAGATTCTTACAACCTGGTTAATAGTAAACGTGCTATTTATTGTGCCTAATAAACAAACATTATGTTGCAGTAATTCTGCTCGAAGAACAAAACTATGCTTAGAACCATAGAACAAAAGAGGAGTACCATCAGAGGCTGCTTAGATAAAGCGGTCTGAGTGGGATGACTGAAAAAAGAAGAGAGTCCTTCCTTTATTAATAAACCCCTCACTCACCGACCTAGTCGGTGACATGCTTCATCATCGGGGTCCACACGGATAGCCGAGTGCCATCAGGGTGTGCTGCGACACCTGGACTACAGTGGAGCTGGTATTTGTGCGTGTAAAGTGAGCGGGGAGGCACGGAGAGGCGAGTAGGTACATAGAAACCTAACCTCAACTTAACTAATATGGCATTTTGAGTTTAAATACCTTCCCTCCACCCCGTGAAGCCCAAAAGACCCGAAAATTGAGTCTTTTTTTGCTTTTAGCTCGACTATTTTGTTTTTGAGCTCTTTATTTTCACTTTGACAGATTTTTGTCAGTAGTGTACAGGAATCTAGGGACCGGCAGGACGTTAGTGTGCCCTGACCACCCATTTTCCTCAGGTCCTGACGAAAACCCGGTACCTTCCATCCTACGGGCTGAAACATGTAGACCTCACACATAAGTGATACACACGGTCATAATATACCCTATTGTATCCACACACTTAATTTTAATATTGTCCAGTACCTTGCAAATAAATTTTTCACACAAGTATACCAGGACAATTTTTAACACCCCCTTTTTTTGTTCACTTCACACACACAAATACCAGCTCCACTGTAGTCCAGGTGTCGCAGCACACCCTGATGGCACTCAGCTATCAGGGTGGACCCCGATGATGAAGCATGTAACCGACTAGGTCGGTGAGTGAGGGGTTTATTAATAAAGGAAGGACTCTCTTCTTTTTTCAGTCATCCCACTCAGACCGCTTTATCTAAGCAGTCTCTGATGGTACTCCTCTTTTGTTTGTTTATTACTGATACCCAGGGGACTAGGAGTACTCTCCGTTCACTTTTGTGAATTCAATCCCTCACTTTCTCTTTTGTTTAACTATAGAACGATAGAACATCAATCTGTATGGACTGAGTCCCATACCACCACAGTACCTATGGGTCCAGGTCCGACTAACTATAGTGCCTCACTTGCCCTCCTAACCTTACCACAGAGACTGAATTGCATCCCCGGAACACAGCACTCTCGACCCTCTCAGGGATCACGGTAACAGGACACATCCTTTCGCTCTCTAAATCACACTCTTCCACAATAAGATAACCAGGAGACACAAAGCAGTTTAGAATATTTATTTAAACTATCGTGCTCTGAAATGCACAATTATAAAACAAATGCATACCAAAAACAATGTTAGCATGGTTAATATTTCATATATCATGAAAAGCCGTTATTTTATAGGACAAAATAACCTATATAAAATAACATTCTTGTGTGGGTGCTAATGCCAGGCAGATAGAATAACAAAGGACATTGTTGTTTGCCCTTCTCTATGATGTTCAGATTAAATCACAGCTAAAGAAGAGAACGCAAAAACATATGCAGGTTCCAGGTGAAAGTACAACGAGGCACAAAAGCAAAATGTGTTTATATAGTAATGTCTGCAGAGGAAAATGAGGCCTACAATGTGCATAGTTAGACTAATATAGGTACAACTACAGAGGGCCATGTAAGAAACACAGGACAATACCACACGGTACGATATTCATAGGGTGCAATAAATAGCGTCGATTATGAGATTGTAAAAAATAACATGTGGATATTGATGTTTATTGCAACAAACTCTGCAAGATTCTGTAAATACAGCATGCTTTTTCCTGGTTAAATTTCAGCAGGTTTGACTTGCCAAAATGTAATGATGGTTGAGTTCTCCGATAAATATCTGAAGCTTCAAATACCTTCAAACTCCCAATTCTGACCCATGCATAAAAGGGGTTTATGCACTGGTCAGAATTAACTGACCCACTCGTAATCAGCTTCTTAGGGTTCTGCCTGTAATTCCATATTATGTTGCAATCTGAGTTAACTTGTATTGGGAGTTATGTTAGTACAGATTTAATTTCTTATGAGGCGCTAAAAGCTATTTGGCTCACTACCCAGTGGTTGCCTGCCCTACATATTATAAGTCTAGGTCTGAAAAGAGAGCTAGTGCCCGTCTATATTGGTGTAAAGTGTTATACATATGCCTTGAAAAGCCCAGACAAGTGGCCCAATCTTTGAGAATGGGACCTGTTCATTTGTTGTGTTCATCCTTAGCCTGGTACAAATGACTGTGCACACACAAGGACCAGTACCCCGAAGTCTATGCTGTCGTGTAGGTATTGCATTAAAAGTGTGTTGTAGAATTCCAATGGGTCTGGTCAGTTAAAGGCTCCTGGTTGGTGCGGATAAAATTCCACCTTTTTATCCATTAAGATAGTCTCTCATTCTTTACCTGGTTGGAAACAAGACTGCCAGTCGTGAAGCAGATTGAAGTCCTTGCTACGCTGCTGAAGTTACCAAGCAACCTCTGCCTTCAGGAGAGTACAGATGGGATGTAATAGTGTCATTAAAATGTACACACTATTGATTCTTATTACAAATGGGTCTAGAAGGAAGATGCTATTTATTGCATGTCATAAATAACGATACACACGGTATATTATTATTTAACAGGTGCAATAAATAGCACTATTGTTAGTTTGGATGAAATTACATGCAGATTCTGGTGTTCAAAATACTAAGCCACATGACACAGTAAAAACTGTATTCTTTTTCTCTGTAAAACTATGTCAGGTTTGACATGGCAAAATTTAACAAAGGTTGAGGTATTTAACGCATCCGATAATTATCAGATACATGAAATATGTTGAACCTCATAAAAACAGAGGTTTGCGTGCTGGTCATAAACAACACCCTCCTCGTAAGCAAGCCCCATGGGAAGGTAACACCATTTTAAGTGGTGCAGCATACCCTGAAGTGTAGCAAGACATTCAGTATTTGTACTAATGCTTGTTAAGGTGGGCTTCAGTTTTATGCTTTCTATGCTTGACCTGTTTGCTGAAGCAGGACAAAATGATGATACCAATATTTGAGGCAGTGTGCTCCTATTTTTACTTAGTCTTGCAGCACCATTTCTTAGTACACATTTTCAATTAATAATTAGTGTTTCATAACAACACAGTGTGCATTTTATCCCTAACATTTTTCCTTCTGATGCTTTTTCTTCATAGTATGTGCGCACCTCCGACAACACCCCTCCTGAATTTCTATATGAAATGATGATCGACCAGTTGCAGCTCAGGGTGCCCAACCTGCTGATCTCTGTTACAGGAGGATCCAGGAACTTCAGTATGAATCCCAGGCTGAAGGAGCTGTTCGGAAAGGGGCTTGTCAAAGCAGCTCAGAGCACAGGTGAGGAGGGACATCACATATCAATAAAGACCCCTAACTTTACTACTACTAAACTGAGAAAAATCCTAATTTTAAGACTTTCGGTATTCACAGAAGGCATTTAGGAGTCCTAAAGTTAGGAGTCCTAACTTTACTACTACTAAACTGAGAAAAATCCTAACTTCAATACTTTCAGTATTCACAGAAGGCATTTAGGAATCCTAAAGTTAGGACTCCTAACTTCTGTGAATACCAAAATGAGTAAGTGCCTTCTGTGAATACCAAAATGGTAGTAAATTTAAGATTTTGTGGTAAGTTAGTTCTGTGAGTCCGGCCCTCTTTTCAGAATGTTCTTCTTATCTTTGTACATTCCTGTCAATATAGAAGCCTGGATCATCACTGGTGGCTGCCATGCTGGTGTGATGAAGCTTGTTGGAGAAGCAGTGCGGGACTTCAGCATGACCAGCAGCAGCTACAAAATTGTCACCATTGGCATCGCCACCTGGGGCATCGTCTACTACAGTGCCAGAATGATCAGCAAAGCGGTGAGGGAACGCGACACAAGAAAAATGCCAAGGGATGCAAGTCATCCATAGACATATGAAGGACAAAGGAGGAGGGTAGCTGTCCAGAAGACTAACATGAAGGGTATTTGAGAGATTGTGGGTGATAGGTACAGTCAGACATTGTAAAGGCCACCAGTGGGAATATGTGTGAATGAGTAGATGTCATGGAGGACTAGTGGAGGGTGGGAGGACTCTTAAGATTTGGGCAGTTTGGGATTTTATCATGGCGAATCCCACGAAAAAATATTCAACATTAGTATCCTGGTATGCTGACAGGAATTGTGTCACATGCTGTATTTTAGACACTGAGATCACATGATGTGCTTAAGTAATGTGACATTCTCCCTGTTATAAATCAAGTCTTTTTCTAAGCTACAACATTTCAACACACCAGTCCTTTTCTCTGAGAGGAGAGCTGAAATATGCATTTTGACCCTCAGAAAGACTGAGCCAAAGATCGTAACAAAAAGGCAAATAGAACAGCCACATAAAATATGGCTGACAAATAAAATGAAAATCTTGGGAAAGCATATAAACACTCTACAGTGTTACGAATATAGTATGTTACGACGCATGCCATTACATTGCATACTTTTACAATGCAGTTGTTACAATGACTGCGTTGTTAGTATGCGATACCATTACATCACAAGTCATTACAACGATTTGCTGTAGGGGGCGCTCTGGACTTAGGAATAGTATTATTTACTATTCCTACTCCAGTTTGTGCAACAGCAGGGAAGGTGTTGGATTTCATATGCAATACCTTGGCGCCCCCTATAGCAAGTTATTGTAATGACTTGCGATGTAATGGTATTGTGCAGTAACAATGCGGTTGTTGTAACAACCTCATTGCAATAGCATCCAGTTTTTTTTAACAGCGTTGTAAACGCTGTTTCCCCAGTGCTACTAATGACAGCATGGCTCACTTGGTGTACGTGTGGCGCCGCGGCCAGGGCGACTAACATTGGAATCTGGGGATCACAGTTCGATCCCCGGCGCCAGTGGCAGATTAGCCCAGCACCATGTGACTCTGGGCAATAGCTCGCTTAATCTTCCTGACGCCCCCCAGCGCCCGGAGACCCTTACGGTTGATTGTTTGCGCTTTACAAATGAGGATTATTATTATTATTAATATTATTATTATGTAAGTATGAGCTGCTTATTGATTTAGTCCAGTATGCAAAGATCATAGAATGTATTTATACATAAAAACAATAATTTATATTGTTCTTCTGCTGAGGTTGTGATACTCATAATTTGCTAACAGTGAAAAAGCCGTCACAACTTTGCCTATACTATCCAGTTTACTATCCAGCCCTTACCATGCATCATGGTATATATATTACCTACTGGCGGTCGCCAGTAAGTAGTTATTGTTAGGACCTAGTTTCCATAGGAAAAGCATTGTATGACTTTCCTATAACTTTGGTGTCATATGTAGGCCTGGGCGGTAAATTCTATTCCGCTTGAGGAAGTTGCGGAATTTGGGTAAATTTACGTTCCGTGAAGAACGCGGAATTGCCCATAATTCCGCGATCCGCGGCTTCGAGGAACTTTTTGCTTGTTTGCGCTTTCAAAATGCGTGTTCGCAAGATATTTCCCCCAAGCACGCAAACAGCGTACGTAAACAGTAAAAAAGCATTGCGAACGGGCGCAACAAGCAATTCCGCGTGTTAGCGGAACTGTGCGTGCTCGCCGAGATTTTTTACTGTTTCGCAGAGCTTTGCGTAGTGCGACTACTCACATTCCGCCCACCCCTAGTCATTTGCCCAATCTTCATACAATTTTCTAAACAAAAGTGTCAAAGTAGGTTCTGTGCATCATGGAAAGTTTGGGGGTGATCCATGCAGCGGAACTGAAAAATAGGTTTGCAAAATAAGGGCGCATTTGTCATTTTAATTGCCATAGGAACGCGCTGTCAAACCTACAGCCAGAACCTCTGGACGGAACTGCACCAAATTGGCAGAAATTTGAATGTTGTTAAGTAGATTCTGCGTTTTGTTATTTGGTGCAAATGTGTTCATCAGTAGATTTTGTGAAATTAAATCTGAACAATATATTCATATCTCTGCCCATAGATATTTCACAATGTTTAGCGGCAATCACGGTTAAATCATATGTGTTTGGGGTAAATCACAGTAGCACACTCCAATGAGAATGCTCTGATTGGCTGGGTGCAACCTGAATGTAAAGTTGTGGCGGTTTCACAGTGACTGTGGGTAAATTGCGACGTGTTCAAGGTAATTCGCGAAAGTGCGCACCAGCAAGATGCTCTGATTGGCTGGAAGCAACCTAAACAGAAAGTTGCGGCTGTCATTTTATCATTCGGGAACAGTTACTGTGGCTGAATATTTGTGTCAAAACTAAGATAAGGGTTCAGGGTGGAGATATTCTAACCCCATGTTTAAGAAATGGGTGTATTAGTGGCACAAATTGTGTCCAAAATAGATTTTTTTAATTGTGCACTATATTCGTTATGATGCAACGACTGCCAGATAGAACAGGGAAGCTAACTTTTAACAGAATTGGCCAAGCCTCCTTGTTGGATTATATCCTGGTAGAAACAAGATCATGGCACTGGGTAGTTGATTTTGCCGTCCTCCTAAGAATGGACAGCGACCATACCGCCCTGACCATGGAGCAGGAGATCCCTGATATTCATAATATAATGCCATTTACCAACAACAGAAGGAGAATTAGGTGAGAAATAGTCAAGCAGTCACCAGACAAGGTTGCCACATTATTCTCCCTAACTATTTCCCATTTAATGGAATTGGAGAAGGCTGTCACAGCACTAGACTCCCCCCCAAATGTTGTTAGGATAACAACATTGCATGAAGTACTGACAACCTGTATGACCAACATATTTAACCCTTTGACACAGTCCAAGGTGGAAAAGGGTGGAAAACAAACCTTGTTTAATGACACTTGCAGCAAGGTCAAGTGAGCTCTTTTGGCCGCTATTAAAAATAAGGACAAGCCCTTGGTTAAAACAAATGAGGGCCCTCTATCGTGATAGTATTATGCAAGCAAAGAAGGGGTGGGAATCACATAGATGGGATGACATGAGAACAGCATGACTTAACAGGGATATGAAGGCATTCTTAGCACTACTTTGCACAGCTAGTCACGAAGGGAAGCCATTACTAGAGCCTAATATTGCAGCAGATTTTTGGAAACTACATTTCCAAGCCTTATACACCACCCAGGAAGCAATAGTCATAAAAGATGAAATATCCCAATAACCGTTTGGACTCCTCTTGAAGAGGCTCCCGGGTTTACCTTATTAGAAGTACTAAATGCAATTTTGAAGCTCCCCCTCGGTAAAGCCCCGGGCCTAGACAAGATTCCTGGGGATCTATTTCTGGCAAGACCACAGGTATGGGATCCCTACCTTTGGGCAATATTTAATGCTATCCTGAGAGGTATGGCAATTCTGGACACTTGGCTAGGGGCTGAAATTCGTCCAGTCTTTAAAAAGGGTTAACCTCACCTCCCGACCAACTACAGGTCAATCAGCCTGATTGTTGTCACTCAGATATTGTTTGCAAGGATTCTCCTCGACCGCCTTCAGGTGTGGATGGAGGAGTGTGAAGTTCTGAGTGTCTATCAGGCTGGTCTTAGAAAAGATATATCCACCATCGACTAAATCTTTAGGCTCCCATTGTTGTATTGGAAGACGGTGTCAATAGAGGGTGGCAGCCTCTATTTGATATTCGTTGATTTGAAATCTGCCTTTGATTCTGTCCCTAGAGTTAAACTAGGGGAGGTCCTTAAGCAGTTGGGAATCCCTACATACCTCTTGACATTGATTATGAGACTACATGCTGGCAACTTTGCTCAGGTAAGGTATGGGGAAATTTGGGGAACTAACCCCCCGCTTTTCAGTCAACAGAGGAGTAAGGCAGGGGTGTGTGCTTGCCCCTACTCTGTTCAGTCTTTTCATTAATGCTCTGATTGCCCACTTAAATTAAATAAAGTACAACAATGCGCCGAAGTTGGTGCAAAGTAAGGTACCTGCAATGATGTTTGCAGATGATACTTTGCTATTATCTAAGTTCCCTATGGTCAGATGATTTTAGTTTTGTGACATTTTGTAATAAACAGGGACTTGAAATTAACACACTAAAGACAAAACTCATGGTCTTTAATCCAGCTAAAACATCTCGCCCAAACCCAACCCTAAATGGCACCTTCCTAGAAAGGGTCTCTGTTTTTGACTACCTTGGTGTTACACTCATTTGAGTGGGGCCCACAGTTAGCCAAAGCAAGCCTTAAGTTAGCTCAGACAGCTGGGGTAATAGATAGAACTCATAGGAATTCTGCCCACAAAATAGTCGCTCCTTTGGCAGAGATATACAAGAGAGGAGTGCAGCAATGTATGGGGCTGAATACTGGGGACGCTGCTTTTCTGATGGACTGTCCAAAACCGAGAATAATTTTATGAGACAGCTGCTGGGACTTCCATCAAGCGCCTCCTTCATCACACTAAGCATTGACCTAGGTATTAGACCCGTTGTCAAGGGGGTGGGACTGCGACCTCTAACGTTTTGGCGTAGACTGTGGGCGACCCCAGAACTAGCAGCTTACCAGCTAGAACGGAAGGAGATCTTGAGTCTTGCGGGCATGGGTAAACTAACATGGTATTCATATATCAGGGGGATATGTTATAGGATAGGCAACCCAAACCTACGGAGTAACCCGAGGCAGTCTACCCGACAATTTCACCCAGATTTAGTTAGAAGAGCCTATAGATCTCTCAAATTAGCCGACATTCAGGGGAACACCAAAACTGGCCATCTAACAGCTGACTTTTTAAATTTTAAAGCTGAGTATATAATTGAGCCCTTTCTAGATGATATCCTTTCTGGAAGATATACAACCTACTATGGCAAGAAAGTTGTACAGCCAGTTTAGAGTGGGGACACTGCTGCTTCGTGCCTTTACCAATAAATGCAAAAACCACAGTTGATGGACAGAATGCAGAACAATGCCATACATTCACCCTGGTACGGAGAGCTGGGCCTAAATCCATCGTTTTTTTGCACTCCACAGCATCCCAGTTCAGACATGGCCATATGCAAATCAGCCTTGACCCTGTACCTCATGGGAACAGTCCAGCCCGAACTGCCAAGCCATGTCTTCCCTGGACTGGAATCAAGCATCCTAGGACCGGTTTCTGGCTATCAGCCAGCATCAGCCAGGACAGCTTGATTCCAGTGGTGTGGAGAGCACGGACTCACAACTGGTCATACAGGTCTCACTCGGGGGTGACAAATGCAAAAACAACAGTTGATGGACAGAATGCAGAACAATGTCATACATTCACCCCAGTACAGAGATCTGGGCCTAAATCCATCGTTTTTTTTGCACTCCACACCATCCCAGTTCAGACATGGCCATATGCAAATCAGCCTTGACCCTGTGCCTCATGGGAACAGTCCAGCCCGAACTGCCAAGCCATGTCTTCCCTGGACCGGAATCAAGTATCCTAGGACCGGTTTCTGGCTATCAGCCGTCATCAGCCAGGATAGCTTGACTCCAGTGGTGTGGAGAGCACGGGACTCACGTCTGAGCATACCCGTCCCACTCGGGGTGACAAATGCAAAAACAACAGTTGATGGACAGAATGCATCAATTGTTTTTGCATTTACCAATAAATGGTCAAAAGCATCCACCCTTGGGTGCCCCGTCTGCAATAGTGTAGATGAGTCTGACATTCATGTCTTTTTTATTTGTCCTGGCTGTAAAATTGCCAGACGGCGATGGCTTGTCCCACTTTGCAGAAATTTAGGTTTTAGGCAATGTGTGGAGGAATATAGAATATTAAGAACTGATACTCACCCACCTATTGTATTTGCTGTGTCCCGATATTTGAATTCTATGTGGATTAGACGTAGGCTGCTGCTAAATCTGAAACCCCAAGCATAAAGCTCCCATATTGTATATGTTGCCACATTTGATCTATTTTTTACTTTTTAACCATTTCTCAGCTAAATTTTAATCCTTTTTTTATTCTGTATAAATTACAGTATTAATTAAATGAAATTGGACAGTACCAAAATAACACATAGCCCCCTTTTTATTACTGATTGTGGTTGTAAACTGTGTATATGATCTGGCAGTTGCTGGACGTTGATCAGTAATCCCTTATTTGTTTCTCTTTGAATTTTTTATTGTGCAATGAATTTAAAGGTTGGTCAGTTCCAAATATATTTGTTTTTTATTCTTATGCACTATTTGTGTTTTGTGACTTTATTGTCAAATGCTTTCGTGGCCTACTCTGACTGAAATAAAGTTTATTGGATTGGGTTGGAAAGCCCCAATTCTCAAACAAAGTTGAAGTGGGAAATCACTCACTGCTTCTCCAATAGCAAATTCTGTAGGGGGTAAAAGCAGCCCTTTATCCTTCCATTCCTCATTGCGCCCATGCCAAGAACACATATGACAACTAACCTGACATGCTCATCAGTCTCAGGTGTACAATTTAGAGTCCTGTAACTGTGGCGAAGATGGTGCCTTGCAAATCCTCCAATGGACCCTGGCTGCAAACCTTCATCTGGGCAGTTTTGTGACAGCTTCTGATTGTCTGGATGGGATGCTTTCGGGCACTAGACATGGGCTTGGACTGGGAAGGAGGTTCTCTGTTCCGGGCCAGTGTCAAGAAAGAGGGCTCAGCAGCTCACTGGAGTCTTATAAAACCAACCATTGGTCTTCTGCTTTGGATCTTGTGGTTTAATGTTGTCCACTGCCATTTCTGCTCCCAACTCCTTTATCAGGCCATGGGTGGCCATGAATTTCTCCAGTTTGGGCAGGATGTCTTCCGCAGAAGTCAACTTCACTATTTTCACCTCTGGATACTTGGAGTGATCATTGAAAATGACCAGCATGTGTAATCCGTCCAGGAGACTTCCAAAATCAGCACCGGCTCAGAACCATGGTATCTCCTCTGTGGTGAGAGGGGGAGGCGAGTCAAGCATGTCAGTGGCTTGGCATAGGCTGCATTGTCGGACCATGTTCTCCACCTGTTTACCCAGGCCAGGGAACCACATTTTTGCATGGAGTATGTTTTTGTCTTTACTGTCCCTTGGTGGGACCTATGCGCAAAGTCAATAATTCGCTGGATCAGGTCTAACAGGATGACTAGTCAAGGTCCCCTCAGCAGGCATCCTTCCTGAGTGACTGTGAGCTTGCCAGTTACATGGTACAGAAAAGATAGGATCTGTAGAGTGCCCAGTGCTGAAGGGTATATGGGCAAGCATGAGTTGGAAACCCTACCCGGTCCCCATAGCAGCTGTGCTGATGCTGTCTGGGCCAGCGTCTTGGGCACTGGAGGCACCAGAGGAAGGTGCAATGCCATCCCCTGATAGGCACAGTATGGCGCGTATAGCCACCGAGCAAGTGGAGGTCACTTTGTCCTGGCAAATTGGGATGCTATTGCTGGGCAGCACCCTTGTTGCCAGCTGATAAGGTACTGTAGCGCTCTATGTTGTCGCGTGCTCAGCTCGATGAAAGCAGGGCAGTCTGGCCCGTCTATTCATGTTATGTACCCTTGATCAGATGACCTTGGGGAAAAACCATTATGATGTCAATAAGGGGGGAGGCAAACTAGAATAATGATCCTCACACAACAAAACCAAAACATTACAATTCTGACAGCCAACATTTCTTGTTGTTTGCCCGCTTAAATTAGAATATTTTAAATAACATTAATTTATGTCTTCACTTTCAGTTTCACATTCCTCAGACTGTAACCTGCAGCTCGGGACGCTGCATTTCATGTTTGCTGGTCTCTATTTACAGTTTAGGGCCAATGCTATATTGCTCCCGAAGCTCCCAGTGAAAGTAGTGCCCTGATGTTGCAACGTGTCTTAACCCTTTCGATGCTGATGACGAGCTCAGCTCGTCATCACCCACGGGTGTCGTGTGCTGATGACGAGCTGAGCTCGTCATGGTGCCACTAAAATGGCATTTTCCAGCACAGGGGGGGGAAAACGCCCAGCAGCCATGTGGTTAATTCACTAAGTTGGTCTATGAAAGTTGGAGCTAGTTACTTACTCGCTACCCCAGCTGCTGTGAAGCTATTTTACTTCACTTACCTGCTCCACATGCATGTTTATCTCAGGGATCAGGGCTGCAAGTCACCCTTCTGTGTGGAAAACTAGGCTCTTATGTTGATGCACACGCCACCTGCAGTGTGCTCTCTGGCTCCATTGAATCTGGAATGCAAGTTTGTGCAGAGTGCTTTCAAAACTGCACAGACTTGATTTCCCAGTTTCTACCTGCAGCATGTAATCTACGTTTTCCCACCTCGTCATAGGGTGGACCCACCCCACCGTGTGAGGATTTGGGAAAGGGTGGAGTGACAATGCTCTCCATCCCATGATTGATGGGAAGCCCCAGCTCAAAAGAGCTCCACCCTGAAACACCCAGGGCTAACTTTACCTCCACGTCATCAAGGGGTGGAGATTTGTCGCTGAGGCTATGTCTTTGCCAAACTGATGAACACACATGCCTCAGGGATGTGAGGTCATCAACATGGCACATAGTGCAAACTTTGGGCCTCTGGCAGGTATTGATGATTGTCGGAGGACTGTTAAAGACAGCAAACGTGAGCCTCATCCTCCTGCCAGCAAGAACAAGTGTGAGCAGGAACAGTGTGTTGTGAAAAAAAAGAAGCTCTGTCGCTTCAAACAAATGTGAGTTTATTTTTACCTGTCCTGCGGGGGGGGGGGAACAAAGGGGACAGAGCCCCAATGCCCTCATCCTCAAGCCGCCCCTGGTTCTTGTGTCAGGCCAGATCCTGAGATTGTTCCATCTGATTCTTTTGGACTAAGTAATGATCATCACAGACTGTCACTTGGCCAATGCCTGGACGGATTTTTGGGACTGTCTTATGTTTTGCTTTGTTCGCCCTAAGTTGGCAGGGTATGCCCAGAGGTGGGTCGTTTGCTCACTTTGCCACTGGATTTAAGCTAGACTGGCTGATGACAGCTGAATAGCCAGAAATCGGTCCCAGATGGTTGTTTCTGGTCCAGGGAAGACATGGCTTGGCAGTTCGGGCTGGACTGATCCCATGAGGCAAAGGGTCAGACTGATTTACATATGACCATGTCTGAACTGGGGTGGCGGAGTGAGTTAAAGAATGATGATGGATTTAACCCAGATCAGTTGACTGGGGGTGAGTGCTTGCAATGTTCAACACTCCGTCCATCATTCCCTTTGGTGTTGCTTATATTTTGAATGGCCTGATCTACACAGATTTAGCACGCTTAAGATAAGGGTGAACCCTTTTAGTAGTGACGATGCCACCAACAAGTGTACATCTTTAGGAAGGAGCCCCAAGGAGGAAAAAGCCACAGAGGCAAATCCCCCCTGTAGTTCATCTGGATGGGCTTCCAAAAGTATAAAATGCAGAGATAAAGGACTCAACACTGCCTTTGAAGAGAAATCCTGGGACCAGGACTAGACACACTGCCCAGAAAGCATAAAGGAATAGAGAAGAGGAGTTAAGTCCCAGAGAAAGGGCTGAAAAAAACAACGATGCAAAAATGGGCACAAATATCAGGAGAAAAAACCCAAGAAAAAAGTCAGAAGCGAAGAACGCAATAATATCCACCACTTGAAGTGTTGTGATGCAGGGAGCAATTGGATTTCCTCCTTTATATAGGGGAAAGACAGGAAGTTATTTTAAGAATCTGTGCCGCCATCTTGGATTGGGACAGGCCATAGAAAGGCATTACTTGTGGCCATCCTGGAATAGGTAGTTCTTAAGTCCCAAAATGCCCTAGGACAGGAAGAAGAAGAACCAAGATGGAGACACTGCTGACTTCTCTGCAGGCTAATGCTCCAAAGAGTGGGGTGACCTGCCCCTACATTGTACCTTTGGGTTGACTCTGTAACTGGACTTGATAACATCAGCCAGCCAGAACTTTGCTCGTCCACTGAGGATGCATCTCACCCACCCTCAAAAGACTCAGAAAGAGGACTCAGGACGGATGTGAGTTGCAGCAGGAGCATGACTGTGTTAGTGTTTGAAGAGTTTTCTAGTAAATAGTGAATTGTTAACTGGCGAAGAACAAATTTTTAGCTGCATTTATTATGTGTGCCGTACGACCGCATATTTCAATATACCGCGAAAGTTGGTGGGACCGTGTATTTAGCTTTAGTATTTCATAGGGTCTATCATGTGAGTGCAATAAATGATAGTGTGGTCTTGAAGAGAACGAAGCAAGACTTTGGATAAGTGATGCTAGATATATAAGGAGCTATTAGTCCACCTATTGGAATTACTATGAATGATATGAAGATTTGGAGCTTTGCTACTGTAGTGGTGGTGCTTATGCTAATCAACTTCCAGCATATTACAATTTGTGCTATGGTTAGGCAGAACCGCTTAGCATTAGATGTACTTTTCATGAAAGAAGGTGGCATTTGCAGAGAGTTTATGCAATCAAAAGGAGAGAGATGAACTAGAGTAGCTAGTTCGTTTCCCCAGGGGAATATGAAGTAAACAAGAAGGACTAGCTACTACAACAATGTATGTGTAGTGCCTGCACAAGTAAACCCAATTGTTTTTTTAGAAGGCCCTCACCCACCATCCTAGTTGGTGGCATGCTTCATCATCGGGCCCCACCTGAGGTACCGAGTGTACCTCAGGTGTGCTGCGACGCCTGACTACAGCGGAGCAGGTTTTGTTATGTGAGTGTGGGTGCTAGTGCATTGAGTGAGGTTTTAAAATTTTGTCTGAGGGATCCCAAACAGTTACTTTATTGGTGGGCCCCTGGGAGGGTTAAAAACAAAGGCTTTTGGATGTGCAGGGATAGACTTACGGTCTCCCACATCCAGTGTGGTCTACTAGCTTCAGCCAGACCTTTTTTTTAAAACTGGCTTTCTTCAGGACCTTTTTATATGTGGGGGTGATACAGGGGTCTTACGTGTAGTCAGTATCCTGTATGTGTAGCGCTTGCTAAGGGGCTGTAGTTGTGAGAGGTGGTTCCTCTCAGTTTGTACCTGTAGGGAAAAGAGGGGGACAAACACAGAAACAAATGGTTAAGGACCTTTGGGTTTCTAAGGCACAACATATGTGACACGGCGTCAAGTGTCTAAAGTGTATCACGGTAAATTCGTCAGTGCTCAAGCAGTAGTGGCGGCACGGGCATTTTGCCGAGTACAGGTCTTTATGCGGTAACAGTGCTACTGCCTGGGAAAGCGGGCTATTTGCTGTGATAAATGAGAATGAGAAGGTTTTTACTTGATGCCTCTGATGCCAGGTCTTTGCTACAGACCCTGAAGGACTGCTATGTAACATACATGGGATCTGTGTGTTAGACAAAAAACCTGGCAAATCCAAGATTATTTCTATTTGCTGCCCTGCCCAGGGGCTAATCTAATTCAGATTTACAATCATGCCATTGATGGGGTAAATTATTTGAGTTATCTTGGGAGACACTGTTTCTCAAGAAAGAGAAGTAAAGGTGCCAGAAGACATTGATTAATTTGCCAGAAATAATATGTCACTAGTCATAACAGAGCGGGACGGTGCAAAAGCATGGAAGCTCTGTGCATGTGCTTATATCTTTGCTAGGTTCTGCCTTGTCATGGTACCTTAGCTGGACATGGCTGGGGCTCCTGGGAACAAGGCAGGTTACCAAGCTTCAAGAGGAGCTTGATGGCTGGTTGGCTTCATTTTCCCAGTAAAAGACATCTGGTCCTTTAACCCACTTTTGCCCTGCGATCTACCAACAAAATAATCACAATAGGATTTTATTTTGTAGTTTGTATATTTTTTCCAGCTGCAAATATATGCAACTATCATTCAGGAAGCAAGGCAGACATGAATGCAGACTAATGTTTATTAATGTAATACATTTTTTTAGCTGGTTTTGTATAGCGCGATCTCGACCCGATGGTTTCCCATACCAGAGTGCTTTACATGAGCACCAGTTACAGTACAAATGCACACATTCATTAGGTCTCGCAGACCTGCGTTGCAGCGCGCATGCGCTGCTCACTCTGCAAGGCTTCTTGTAATCGATTTCATTTCAGAAGTGCCCCTTCTTTTCATTGGCTTGTGTCATCGTTTATGCTAAATGCTGGTTTTCAATTGTAAGTGAGGCTTTTTGGTCCCTCCTTGTACCGCCCTGTCTCCTTTTGGCCCCGCCCACCAGGACCGGATCTTACTCGCGGCGTGACATGGTGTCTTTTAATTACTGGGTAGGCACTTTTTTTACCATTCGTGTAATGTACGTTTGGTGTTTAACATTGCGTTACCTTTAATACTCATAATGGCTGCCATGAGTTTATTGCAACGTGTTTTTCCGATGGCGTGGCCCGATAACTACCCACTGAAGCTAAGGAGATGGACATGTACGCTTTTTGAAAAATATCGGGTGAATGTGCTTTTGTATAATGTGTTGCCGTCTCCTCAATTTGTGTTTTTCTATAGGTTTGTGAATTAGTAAGCATATATTAGTTAGTTGGCAAGCACATTTATTTTTGCCGGCCAGATAGCAACATAGCGCAGTTAGGGCCACAGAGAGGTCAGGTTTTTATGTTACAAATCAGCTCTTATTTTTGTGTGGTTTTTCGGTGGCCCAGAACAATAGCAGAGCACTGGAGGTAGGGGGACCGAAGCAAATCAGTGCTTATTCAGTGAGGCAGTGCCATGCAAGTGGGACTCCCGGGGGACAGCTTCTGCTTTACACATGCCCGGGGACGTTGCCCAGCTCTGGGAAGAGAAGCTCTAGACTTTATGTTGAACTGTAAAATTCAGCTGTCAGTGCTGCCCTGCTCACGGAATGCTGCGCTCATTGCTCCCTAATTCGCCATCCCTCACTTCACCGGTGCCTCTCATAACAGGCAGGTCTTCGAACTAGTGCCCACTGGGGGTCGCTCTTGACGGTTCTTGTTTAGAGAAGGCTAACAATAGCGCAGATACCCTCTGAGGGTAACTGGAGTTTACTTTTGTCGTCCACGGATCCTCTACACCAGCGTGGATCCCTCATTCCTCCCCAGCGCACTGTCTCGAGGCCCCAGACTGACTCTGGAGTGCGCACTTGGGATCCCCACTGACTGGATCAAGACAATTTTGGCACTCTGAGCGTGTGCTTGGAGGGAGCTGGCCTAGCCCTCTTCTGACCATTAATGAAGTACTTGGAATGGGGGTTGCAGGGATCCCTTTGCCTTCCAGATACTGTATGAATTCCACATGGATGTAATGTGCTGAACTTCTGTGGTTGACTTTTTGGGACGCCCTCGTCGGGCATATCTCGCCATGTACCTCCTGCTGCAATTCGATAGCCTTCTCTGTAACTTACTGGGCATTTCCCTCACCCTCTGGTTCAACCGCCTGCTGGTCTTCATCATCGTGCCCGCCATCTTTGGCGTTTCCTTTGACAGCCGCATAATTTACATGAAATCACTGCTCAAGATCTTCCGGGTAAGTGTCTTTTTCTCTCCTTATTTTTAAAACCGATACTTGGTCTGTCAACGTTTTGTTTCATGATTCTCCTGTGCATAAAATACAAACATTTCATTACTTCCCAACACTGTCAGTTCCGAGGAACACCGGCCACCATGGGAGGGAAGGGATAAGGGCGTGTGTGGAATGCTGTGTTCTGATTGGCCAGGGGGAAAGATATGGTGTTTCAGTGTTGGAGGTGAATGTTCCTCTGCCAGGAGTTGACTGTGGACGAGAGGCTTGTGGAAGAATATTTGTTCCGTGTCATGCAGTCATGCTGAATTCTAGGACTCATTTCACACTTTGCTGGATATATGGAATGTAACTGTAGCAAACCTCTGCTCCTCCCTGCTTAGTTTTTAGCATGTCTCTCTCTCCAGTCATGCACTGTCTTCATCAGTGCAGACAGATACTCTCTATTAGATTAGAATACTTGGATTAGATTAGATTAGATTAGATGAGAATACTTGTAAAGCTCATGGCTACCTCGGCAATGAGGCATCCCAGCGCTGAAGCAAGACAAAGTAGGGGACAGAGAAGGGATTAAAGCTGAGAAAAGAGTTAAGTCTTCACAAGCCGTCTGAAGGCCTGGTGATCAGAGATACTACAGATATGTAGGGGAAGGCTATTTACTATTGAAGTCAACCACGCATTGTCTCTTTGACATGTGAGGCCCTGATGTTCTTGGAGGGGTGGGCATAAGTGGTGGAGGATGCGTCACCGCGCAGACACTCTTAACAGTCCCATTGCCTTCATTTTGATAAACAAATACTTTCATACAGTCTTTGTGAATACCAGTGGTTATTAATCTTTTGCTTCTGCAGACCCCACTTATTCATCACTTGAATCCCGGGACCCCCCCCCCCCCCCACTGAATCATTATTGAAAAGTCATCTAGTTACAAAACAGCCCATGAAGCCAAAGCACCACTGCACGTGAAATTATTTTGCCCACTCCCGCCAGTCAGTAAGCCGAGGTAGTAACAGTTGGGGGTACCTGTAGCCAGCTGCACAAGTTGTGTGTGAGGCATATGAACTACTGCTAAAGGGTAGACCAATGCTGCTGTGAGACAGAAAGCATGTACAGCAGCCTATGCCGTTATATGAGCCTGCCCTGTCTGCTCGATCAACTGAGTGGCATCCATCCCAAGTCTACTGGTCGCCTCCAGAGAAAACAAGCATTTGCAAGGCAATAGGTCTCGCATTTGCGAAATTTTGAGCTATTGGCATTGTAAATGGCAAAGTGTTTTATTTATGTGTTTAAGAAACCTACAATGATAAAAGGCATTGTCATTTATAATACCAATGGGTCAAACATTTGAAAATGCTTGTTTTTGTTAGCAAGGGCAGGATTTCGTGATTTGTCCAGAATCACAGGATGCTGAGCATAGTTGCTGAGATATGAACCCAGTTCTCCATCTTCGAGGTCAACTTCTCTAACCAAAGGCCACATTCTCTCTGACCTATTCACATTCTCTTGTCTGCTTTGCAGCCCATTTGAGGAAGTCTTATGGTTACGATTTGTTAGGCAGAGGAATGTTTGTTTCATGAAATGCAAATGTGTTATTTATTAGATTAGGTATTTCTTACTTATGAAAGTTCACCCCACTTTCCTCTCTTTATATTTTGGTATTTCTTCCTCTTTGAAATGTTCTTTTTACTGCAGACATTTTTAGACTTTACCATATTTGTACATTTTCTATCTGGGATTTTAGGATCCCATGAATCAAAATAAACTATTCTGTTCATCCACTGTGATTGATCCTTCTCTTGCCTGACTTTATGTCTCTAGACCATCCTGCAAGAGTAGGCCATGACTTTTGCACCCTACTAGCCCCTGAAAGATAAGCCCTACAAAAGAGGCGCTTCGCTTTTCAATGAGCTTTTCTTTCTGTATTTCAAGAGACATTTGCAGTACTTCTTACAAGAATTGACTAACAGCCCTTGATTTCTGCAGGCCCAAGAGAACTGATCTCACAGTTTCTAAAACTATATACATTTCTTATACACACACCAGTATTTTTGATTCTTCTTGAAGTTATCTTTCTGGGCCTGTGCAGGAACCATTTTTAAATATACTCCTGAAACTGTCTTCAGACCTCCCTCCATCAGTGGTACCCATTCTTAAATGTCTTTGCTTTCAGGGTGTTCTCCCAGCCGAGTACTGTTTAGATGTCGAAAATATAGACGATCTTCCCTGTCTGGATAACAACCACTCTTACTTTATCCTGGTGGACGATGGGACGCAGGGGAGCTGTGGAGGCGAGATACCCCTGAGGACCAAACTGGAACAGTTCATCTCAGAGCAAACCGTGAAGGGAGAAGGTAAGTTTGCCAGTGTAAGAGGGACCAGCTCCTAGTATGTAGAGTTGTGGGGGGTGGGAGAACTTACGAATCACAAAGTTGCGAATGATAGAAGACACTGCAGGCTTCGTATTTTGGTTGAGTCTAAAATTGTGTTTAAAAATTCACCAATTTCAGAATAAAAGAGCAAGGCAGTCCCCCAGAATATAGTAATATTGTGAGCCCTGACCAGGGAGAGACAGTTTCACTACTACAACAGCCAGGGGGAGCAATGAGCCCATGAGAAAACAGCAGACAACGTTCAAAGGTATCAAGAACTGAAGACAGTTTCCACTGTGAGGATCTCAAAGTGGGTAGAGGCAGACAGCTTAGGCTGGCCAAACTAAGACTCAACAATGAGGTGCCTTCTAACAAGGCACAGCTTTTCATAGCATATATGTTATTTAATGCCCCTGCCCTTTGGCTCTTAAATTGAGTACTCTACACAATTTGTTGATTGAAATTTCTATTTGCCTTTCCATTGTGTGCCTGATTTTGATCTGAAATGTCTCTTCAAAAAGTATTTTCATTTATGGAAACTGAATCAGAGTTAAACGAAATATCCATTCATCTTTTAAACTAATAGGCCCTTGTAAATGTGAAGTGCATGAGTTCAAGGCATTCACACTATTCATATGGATACAAAGCAACATGCAAATGTATTTCAAAGAAGTACTTTTAAGAATCCTGTTTTGTAGTGACCCGCCACTGTATGTCCATAGTTCAGCCATAAGTGACCTGCCACTGTACGTCCATAGTTCAGCTATAAGTCATCTGCTGATGTACTTCCATAGCTCCCATAAGTGACCTGCTGCTGTAATTCCATAGTTCTGCTATAAGGCACCTGCTGCTGTACTTCTATAGCTGTCATGAGTGACCTGCTGCAGTACTTCCATATATGCCATAAGTGACCCGCTGCTGTACTCCCCTAGTTCCTCCATACGTAACCTGCTGCAGTACTTCCATAGCTGCCATAAAGGACCAGCGGAAGTATGTGACCTGCTGCTATACTTCCATCTTTGTGAGAAGTGACCTGCTGCTCTACTGCTAAAGCTGCCATAAGTGACCTGCTTCTGTACTTCCATAGTTCTGCTACACATGACCTGCAGCTGTATTTCCTTAGCTGCCATAAGTGACCTGCTGCTGGACTCTCAAAGCTGCAATAAGTGACCCGCTGCAGTACTTTCATAGCTGCCATAAGTGCCTGCTGCTATACATCCACTGCGGCCATAAGTTGCCAGCTGATGCACTTCCATGGCTGCCATAAGTGACCTGCTGCTGTACTTGCGGAGCTACTATAAGGCACCCGCTGCTGTACTTCCATATTTGTCATAAGTGACCTGCTGTTGTATGTCCATAGATGCCATACGTGAGCTGCTGCTGTAGCTCCATAGATCAGCTATAAGTGATCTGCTGTTGTACTTAAATAGCTGCCATCAGTGACCAGCTGCAGTTCTTCCATATCTGCCATAAGTGACCATCTGCTTTACTTCCATATCTGCCATAAGTGAACTGCTGATGTACTTCCAAGGCCACCATAAATGACCTGCCGCTGTGAGTCTACAGTTCAGCTATAAGTCGCCTGCTGCTGTACTTCCATAGCTTCCACAAGTGACCTCCTGCTTAACTTACATAGTTCTGCCATAAGTGACCTGCTACTGTATTTCCATTGCTGCCACAAGTGACCTCCTGCTTAACTTTCATAGTTCTGCCATAAGTGACCTGCTACTGTACTTCCATTGCTGCCACAAGTGACCTCCTGCTTAACTTACATAGTTCTCCCATAAGTGACCTGCTGCTGTACTTCCATAGCTGCCACAAGTACCTGCTGCTGTACTTTCTTAGCTACCATAGGTACCTGCTCCTGTACTTCCATAGCTCTGACATTAGTGACCTGATGCTGTACTTCCATAGTTCTGCCATAAGTGACCCGTTGCTGTATTCCACAGTTCTGCCATAACTGACCTGCTGCAGTTCTTCCATAGCTGCCATAAGGGACCCACTGCTATAACTCTGTCAAATTTCGGGGAATTATAATGCTCTTACAAATAAGTAATCTTAGAACTCTGTTTTATTCCTCCCTTTTGTTTTGTTATTTTAAAAAGTTTAACAACCAAGGTAGTAATGCAGTCTCTTCTTCTTTATTCTAGGCTTTCAACGTCTTCGTTCTTCGCGACCCGGTCACATCCAAGCCGCAAGGAAAGAAAGAAAATCGAGGGGTAAATCACTTATCTTTAAACTGACACCTGTGTTTAAAAGGAAAATAGTGTGTCATAGGTGAAAGGAAGAAAATGGAAGAGGAGCAGAAAGACTTTGTTAGCCTTTTAGAGGGAGTGCTTGCTCTCTTTATCCAACGGGTACACAAGGAGGTTTTGGGTCCTACAACTGACCAGCCTGGACCTCAACAATTGCAAAACAGAACAAAGTGGCTAGCCAGGATACTTTAAAGAGAAGTTAGAACCCACACAGCCCATATATGCTGTTTGACCCAGCAATTTGTTAAGCAAAACATTTATTTTCATTTATAATCAAGCTTCAAAAATTCATAAAAACATGTCTTCAAAGGAAACAACTGTCAAAAACAGTCAAGTCAAAAGCAAAACCAAACAATTGTGTGCACAATAAATACAAAATATGCAGACATTGATAGTGAATACTCAAAAAATTACATGACACCAAAATACGACTTGATACACAGTACATACATTCCAAATCAATTGTGATCAAAAAACATTTCATAAGACATAAAGGGAAAAGCCAGTCCTTTGACTAGAATACCAGTGGACAGGCGGAACTAGAGATGGAATAAAACTGCCTGCCTGTCTCACAAAACCTGTGACGGAATATTTAAGATGATTGCAAGCAAGGGCCCACAACAGTGGGATTAGTTGGTCCCTAGCTGCACCCTTCTTCCTTGTCACAGGCTGGGGGTCAACGCGTTTCGAACCAAAACAATTACAGGTTCTCCTCAGGACAGGGACTGGGTATAGGCTTCACTGTGAAAAAATTAGAAAGGGTGGTGTCAAACTGGTTGTGTCACAATTTAAGGAACCTCTCTTTATCCAGCACTTTATCAGATTAGCCAAGAAATCCTCCTTTAAAGATGCTTGGATAACAAAGCACACAATAGCAAAGAGCTCTTCAGCATCGTAAAGGAATTCTCCAACCCCAGCTCCAACGTCAACGACATCCCCCCCTCACAAGAACTGTGTGACTCACTAGCCATCTTCTTCCACTTCAAGATCTCTGACATCCACGACAGCTTCAACACCACGACCGCCCTGACTACGCCAGACTCCACCTCCCCTGTGAACGTCACCAGCGCCAACCGCCTGACCTACTGATCCAACGTCAACGGCGACGAGACATGTAAGGTCATGAACTCCATTCCATCAGGATCTCCGTCTGACCCGTGCCCAAACCACATATTCAACAAAGCAGACGCAGCCATCGCAACTCCCTACTACGGAAGGTCATCAACATCTCCTTCGAAACAGCGACATACCCGGAAAGCTGGAAGCACGCCGAAATCAACGCCCTCCTCAAGAAGCCCAAAGCGGACCCCAAGGACCTCAAGAACTTCTGGCCCATCTCACTGCTCCTGGTTCCGGCAAAGGTCATCGAGAAAATCGTCAACATGCAACTGGCCCGCCACCTCGAAGACAACAACATCTCGGACCCATCCCAGTCCGGATTCAGACTAAACTACAGCACCGAGACAGCACTCATCGCCCCCACAGAGGTCATCAGGCACCAACTAGACAACGGCGAAACATCAGCCCTCATCCTCCTGGACCTGTCAGCCGCCTTTGACACGGTCTGCCATCGCACTCTAAAGACACGCCTCCTAGAAGCCGGAAAACAAGAGAAGGCTCTTGACTGGACCACGTCCTTCCTCTCTGGCAGAACCCAGTGCTTCCGCCTCCCACCCTTCTGATCCGAAGCCACCAACATCATCTGCGGCGTCCCTCAGGGCTCATCCCTCAGCCCAACGCTGTTCAACGTCTACATGGCCCCCCTCGCAAAAGTGGCCCGCCATCACGACCTCAACATCATCTCCTACGCTGACAACACCAAGTTCATCCTCTCCCTCACCAAGGACTCACACACCACCAAAACCAACCTCCACGAGGGAATGAAGGCTGTCGCCGATTGGATGAGGAGCAGCCGTCTGAAGCTGTACTCGGACAAGACGGAGGTCCTCATCCTCGGACCCACCCCCTCAGCCTGGTACGACTCCTGGTGGCCGACCACACTGGGAACAGCACCAACACCCACCGACCTTGGATGCAATCTAGGATTCATCTTCGACTCCTCCCTCTCCATGTCTAAGCAGGTCAAGGCCGTCTCCTCCTCCTGCTACAACCCCCTCCGCTTGCTCCGCAGGATATACAAATGGATCCTGACTGAAACAAGAAGAACGGTGACACAGGCCCTCGTCAGCAGCAGGCTGGACTACGGCAACGCACTCTAGGCAGGAACCCCAGTTAAACACCTACGACGACTACAACACATCCAAAACGCCTCTGCCCGACTGATTGTCAACGTCCCCCGCCGCAGCCACATCACCCCCTACCTGAGAGACTTACACTGGCTCCCCGTCGACAAGAGGATCACCTTCAAGTTTCTCACCCACGCACACAAAGCACTCCACAACGCCGGACCAGCCTACCTGAACAGCAGACTCAGCTTCCACACCCCCAACCGCCAGCTCCGCTTCGCCAGCCTCGCCCTCGCCGCTGTCCCCCGCATCCAACGAACGACCTCCGGTGGGAGATCCTTCTCCTACCTCACCAACAAGACCGGGAACACCCTCCCTACCCACATACGACAGACCCAAGACCTACTCACCTTCAGAAGACTCCTCAAGACCTGGCTCTTCGAGCCGTAGCCACACCCCCCCTCCCCTCAGCGCCTTGGGACCCTCACAGGAAAGTAGCGCGCTTTACAAGTACTCTGATTAAATGATTGATTGATTTACGCAAGTATTGAGTAAGAGAAAAACACCCTAAAGAAATTACAATTCCCCAAAGAGATATAATGTAATTTTAGGTCCACCTTTCCTCCTGTTTGCACCAGATCCATCCCCATCCATGACTATGCCACGTTTCTCCAGAAACGTGGCAGGACTGTAAGTCCAACTGGGGCTGTGCCAGTCTTCCGCTTCTCTCTGACTTTAAGGATGTCAGTAAGGAGGAGTTGCTGGCACTCTCTCTGTTTTTGTTGTCCATGATACAGTTTGAGTAATCCAAGGATGAAGGTCTCAGGGCTGTAAACCCTCAGCCAGTCCCTCTTCTCCAGTTGGGCTTTGGATTCACTTTCTCCTAGAGGTGGCTTGAAGCAGATTCCTGTTCGCCAGTCACCATACTCTTTCTGTCCTCTCCCTCTGCTCCGTATCCCCCTTTAAGGGGACGGCTTCACATTCTGATTGCCTGCTGGGTTGCGTCGTAATTCGAGTCACCAGGTTCACATTTTCTTATCAGTTCCTTTCCCTCATTCTCCTACGAAGCAGAGTCAGAGCTATGTTTTAGGAGAAAGCATTTTGTTCAGGTGAGTGAGAAGTATGGATGACATGCCAAGGGATATCTTCATCCTCCACATCTTCCTGCACCCTTCCACAACCTCCATATCTGATGTACGTGACCTGCTAGTGAACTTCCATATTTCTTCCATTTGTGACCTGCATCTATATGTGACCTGCTACTGTACTTCCATATCTGCCATAAGTGACCCGCTTCTGTACTTCCACATCTGCCATAAGTGACCTGCTGCTATATGTGATGGTAAACCTCGTTTACCCCAAATCGTTATCACAGAATGCAATTACAACTCTGTGACTACAGCGACCACGTTGTAACAACGCATGCCATTCGACTTTTGGAGGGGTCAGAAGGTGTTGGGTTTAATATCCAACACCTTCCCATCTGATTCACAGACTGTAGTTGGAATAGTAAATTATACTATTCTAATATCCAGTGCCCCCCCTAGATCAAGTTGTTGTTCCGACTTGCGGAGTAATGGCATGCGTTGTTACAAGGCAGTCACTGTAACTACCGCATTTTAACTGCATGCGTTGTAATTTATACGTGGTAAGGTGTCATATTCATATGTGACCTGCTGCTGTACTTCAATAGTACTGCCATACGTGACCTGCTGTTGTATTTCCATAATTTTTCCATAAGTGACCCACTGCTGTACTTACACAGCTCTCATAAGTGACCCGCTGCTTTACTTCCATAGTTCTGCCATATGTGACCTGCTGCTGTACTTCATTATATGCCATAAGTGACCCACTGCTCAAATTCTACAATTATGCCATATGTGACCTGCTACAGTACTTCCATAGCTGCCATTAGTTACCCACTGATGTACTTCCATATCTGCCAAAAGTGACCTGCGGCTGTACTTCTGTAGCTGCCATAAGTGACCTGCGGCTGTACTTCCAAAGCTGCCATAGGTGGCCTGCTGCTGTACTTCTACAGTTCTGCCATATGTGACCTGCTGCAGTACTTACATAGCTGCCATAAATGACCCACTGATGTGCTTCCATATCTTCCATGAGTTGCTTGCGGCAGTACTTTTATAGCTGCCATAAGTGACCCGCTGCTGAACTTTTAGGTTCTGCCATATGTGACCCGCTGCTGTACTTCTAAGTTCTGCCATATGTGACCCGCTGCTGTACTTCTAAGTTCTGCCATATGTGACCCGCTGCTGTACTTTTAGGTTCTGCCATATGTGACCCGCTGCTGTACTTCTAAGTTCTGCCATATGTGACCCGCTGCTGTACTTCTAAGTTCTGCCATATGTGACCCGCTGCTGTACTTCTAAGTTCTGCCATATGTGACCCGCTGCTGTACTTCTAAGTTCTGCCATATGTGACCCGCTGCTGTACTTCTAAGTTCTGCCATATGTGACCCGCTGCTGTACTTCTAAGTTCTGCCATATGTGACCCGCTGCTGTACTTCTAGGTTTTGCCATTAGTGACCGGCTGCTGTACTCCCATAGCTTCCTTAAGTTACCGGCTTCTTAACTTCCATAGCTGCCATAAGTGACCTGCTGCAGTAATTTCACACCTGCCATAAGTGACCTGCTGCAGTACTTCTAAGTTCTGCCATATGTGACCTGCTGCTGTACTTCCATAGCTGCCATAAGTGACCCGCTGCTGTACTTCTAAGTTCTGCCATATGTGACCTGCAGCAGTACTTCTAAGTTCTGCCATATGTGACCTGCAGCAGTACTTCCATAGCTGCCATAAGTGACCCGCTGCTGTACTTCTAAGTTCTGCCATATGTGACCTGCAGCTGTACTTCCATAGCTGCCATAAGTGACCCGCTGCTGTACTTCTAAGTTCTGCCATATGTGACCTGCAGCTGTACTTCCATAGCTGCCATAGGTGACCTGCTGCTGTAGTTCTTTGTTTTGCCATAAGTGACCTGCAGCTGTACTTCCATAGCTGCCATAGGTGACCTGCTGCTGTAGTTCTTTGTTTTGCCATAAGTGACCTGCAGCTGTACTTCCATAGCTGCCATAGGTGACCTGCTGCTGTAGTTCTTTGTTTTGCCATAAGTGACCTGCTGCTGTACTTCCATAGCTGCCATAAGTGAGCCGCTGCTGTACTTCTAAGTTCTGCCATATGTGACCTGCAGCTGTACTTCCATAGCTGCCATAGGTGACCTGCTGCTGTAGTTCTTTGTTTTGCCATAAGTGACCTGCTGCTGTACTTCCATAGCTGCCATAGGTGACCTGCTGCTGTAGTTCTTTGTTTTGCCATAAGTGACCTGCAGCTGTACTTCCATAGCTGCCATAGGTGACCTGCTGCTGTAGTTCTTTGTTTTGCCATAAGTGACCCGCTGCTGTACTTCTAAGTTCTGCCATATGTGACCTGCAGCTGTACTTCCATAGCTGCCATAGGTGACCTGCTGCTGTAGTTCTTTGTTTTGCCATAAGTGACCTGCTGCTGTACTTCCATAGCTGCCATAGGTGACCTGCTGCTGTAGTTCTTTGTTTTGCCATAAGTGACCTGCAGCTGTACTTACATAGCTGCCATAGGTGACCTGCTGCTGTAGTTCTTTGTTTTGCCATAAGTGACCTGCTGCTGTAGTTCTTTGTTTTGCCATAAGTGACCTGCTGCTGTAGTTCTTTGTTTTGCCATAAGTGACCTGCTGCTGTAGTTCTTTGTTTTGCCATAAGTGACCTGCTGCTGTAGTTCTTTGTTTTTGCCATAAGTGACCTGCTGCTGTAGTTCTTTGTTTTGCCATAAGTGACCTGCTGCTGTAGTTCTTTGTTTTGCCATAAGTGACCTGCTGCTGTAGTTCTTTGTTTTTGCCATAAGTGACCTGCTGCTGTAGTTCTTTGTTTTGCCATAAGTGACCTGCTGCTGTAGTTCTTTGTTTTGCCATAAGTGACCTGCTGCTGTAGTTCTTTGTTTTGCCATAAGTGACCTGCTGCTGTAGTTCTTTGTTTTGCCATTAGTGACCGGCTGCTGTACTTCCATTGCTTCCTTAAGTTACCGGCTTCTTAACTTCCATAGCTGCCATAAGTGACCTGCTGCAGTAATTTCACACCTGCCATAAGTGACCTGCTGCTGTACTACCATAGCTCCCATAAGTGACCTAAGGCTGTACTTCCATTGCTTTTATTTGAAATCAATAGTTCATAGAGGGCCAAATAGATCCCAAAATAGTGTGAAATGTTGAATAAGAACAGTGTTAATCAATATGCCGATAGTATTGGGCATATATAGGCAGTTATTACCAGAAGGAGCAATAATAGGCAACTTTTGAATGTAGGCAGGGACACAGATCGAGTTAGGTTTAGTAGATTAGTTATTTATAAACAGTTTTGCAATTTATTCAGGATTTATAGTTCAAGTGCTCATATAAAAGTGATAAGCGTGATGTGTTGAGTGAAGGTGGCATTTAAAAATATATACATCGCATAGACAACATAAAGAGAAACTCCTGCTGGTAATATAAACAGTAAAAGCAGTATCTGTTGTATATGGCTCGATGGCGATTCGATCTCACTGATTTGAGTTCATCATCAGGACAAAGGCTATGTAGGCATGAAAAATCTATAGGAAAGGGTGAAATAACGTACATTTGCATCAGACAATGTCCCTGGATCATAGGTTCTAACAAATTAATTGAGAGTTTGCCTAGTACTCCCAGTTAACACTACCATAATTATATTTAGCACTTTGGATGCGCCGGAGAGCCCCCGGGCCGTCCGACGCTGCGGGTGCGTCAGACTGCCTGGAGCCACCCGATTCACCACACGTGAAATTTTCCCACACTGCGGGAAAATTTCGCCCGCATCCAAGGGGTTAATGGAATCATCAATTTAAACAAAAGGTCAATTGTGATAAAACAGTTTACTGGCAGTATTATTAGAAGAAAAAGGGATGGGGACAGGAGAAAAATTCGAGAAAAAGAAGGGGTAGGTGTTACTAAGTGCCTAAAGAATTGCATCTGTATGGTGAGTATAGTGAAGTACTTACTGGGCATTCCAAAGGAAGCCGATGAATCGAGGGACCCGGTAATGAGGGGCCGTTTGTAATCATACAACCATAAAGTGTCACTCCCAGTCATGCTGGACCACCGGATATCTAATGGGAGGAGAGCTAATGCCACAATCAGACTGAGTTCCGTGCAGGTGCTAAAAGCGGTAAAGGTTGAGAACTGCGAACAACTTAGTCGAAGATGAAACGACGTCCAGTATAAGTAAGGAGGGGTGGGCGCGTTAACATAGCGATGATTGCGGCAGCGATTCCATAATGCAGAGGGCAGGGCTATCTCCGCGGGGTCAATATTGCCGACTTCAACCTAGGAGTGGCTCCGGAGTAAGGGGTTAGAACGTACCCAGGTCGTGGAGGAAGCGTGGGCGTGCATGGAATGCTGGCTATGACTTACTAAGGAATCAAGGGGAGTTAATACCCAATCCAGAATGCGCTATCACAAATAATATTACAGGGGTCCACCTATTCCAAAAATCAGAGTCTGCCAACATCGCAGTCGCCTAAGAGGTCAAACCCCCAATGCTCCACTAGTTGAACATTTCATGAACCTTGGACACATGGAGGACGATTTGAAGTGGCAAGTGATTAATGTGATTCAACCACCACTTCGCAGCACAGACATCAGCACAATCCTTAACAATGAGGAACTGAAGTGGATCCTACACACCAACAGCCTGCAAACTGGACTCAACCATATGGAGGATTGGACCACCTTGATTTAATTTCATTTCCATGCTTGCAATTAGCTGCTTCTGTAAACTCTTCTCAAACTGTTTGATATCTCGTACATATGACCATGACATCGCGCTGACTCTGTAACAATCTGTTTACCCACACACTTTGTGTCCACACTGTACCCTTAATTAGGGTATTGATTCATGAAGTCTAGTTGAAACTCCTCCCTTTGCTCTGCCAAACCCCCCCTTAAATTCGTACACCTTTTTCATCCTAACTGCCTGTTCCGCTGGCGTACGACTAGCAATTGACTTGATACTTGTATATTTATATGAGATTGATATGTGCTTATCATCGCTGTTTAACACAAAATTTGTACGTGTCTTCCTTTCTAATGTTGTGTGACCTGTGTATATCGTAATAAGAGCGTAGTGTATATAGAATTTACTTGCATTAGTGACCGCAACTCCATCTTTGCGAGCGTAATTGCCAATATGACATACTGTTATGTTTGCGAGGTTGATATTGTCATGTATTATTCTTTTTACCTGTCTCTGTAACCTTATATTCACTACTCCATTATCCTTTCTTTCTCTTCCAATATGGCACCACCTATTATTCTGTAATATGTCTAGATTCACAGCTCTCTATCACACGTATGCACAATCACTACATCTCAAACTGCTTCGTTAACATGCGCTCAGCCTGGTTGCGCGTCTCCCTTCTGCTCCATGACCACAATCACATCGACATACCACTATCCCTTTTCAGTAAGGTAGGCACCATAAATCTCTCTTGGGCATTCATGTGAGCAAGCCATTTATTCTTAGTTTTTCATTCAGCGTTAGGCATTTCGTTTTCAGGACTCTCGCGTTTGTGCACCATTGCCGGTATCAACTAGACGCTTGGTTCTTCCCTCCATTGCCCTCCGCTCCTAGGCAGCGGTGTGTGTACTCATTACAAGTGCCTCTATAATTTTCACTAACTCTTGTTTAAATAACTGTGTACAAATCTTACCTTGATGCATGGTTATTTTTAGTATCATCGTCTCCTGTGCTGATTTAGGCTAGATTAGGGTTGGCACCCGGACTTGGCCGCCTCCTTTCGGGTTGACGCAAGCAATAAGCGTAAGTGCCTTTCCCCTTAGGTTCACCCCCACCTTTGCACTTTGTCACACCTTTGGCCACTGGATTGCATCGGACACATGTCTTGTATAGTATCCACTGAGCACTATACACTTTGAATTCATTATCTCGTCTATATGCAAAAATAGATTTTTTTCACCATCTATAGTTACTTTTTCGCACAACAACAATGCGAATACTGCAGTAATTGTGCTTATCCATCCCCGAACCTTCCTTTAACCCCTTGTCTTCCTTTCTTCTTTTCTCTCTTGTTTCTTTTTTCCCGGCCCCATACAGGCTTCTCCTCAGGCATAGTTCTTTCCATCCTGATGATGCTCACCCCACGATAGTAGGGATCGAAACGTCATAGGCACACTACGTCTTGACTCCAATTGCTTTTGCCTTGATTTATGTGGATCCCAAGATGCCTTTTACAAATTTGACTACTGTATATAAGTATTTGAGGCCAAGTCACTCCATTAGTTTTAAATGCCTGAGGCCAAGAAATTTGGTGATTTTCAACGTCGTTTTTAACCTATCAATCAATCAATCAATCACGGCATTTATAAAGCGTGCTACTCACCCGGGAGGGTCTCAAGGCACTGGGGGGTATGCTACTGCTCGAACAGCCAGGTCTTGAGCTGTTTCCCGAAGGAGAGGTGGTCCTGGGTTTGCCGGAGGTGGGTGGGGAGGGAGTTCCAGGTCTTGGCTGCCAGGTAGGAGAAGGATCTTCCTCCGGCGGTGGCTCTGCGGATGTGTGGTACGGTGGCGAGGGCGTGGCTGGTTGATCGTAGCTGGCAGGTGGGCGTGTAGAAGGTCATGCGGTCGTTGAGGTACTTGGGGCCCAGGTCGTGGAGAGCCTGTGTGCGTGGGTCAGGAGTCTGAATGTGATTCTCTTGCTGACGGGGAGCCAGTGCAGGTCTCTCAGGTGTCCGGTGATGTGGCTGTGTCGGGGATGTCCAGGATGAGTCGTGCGGAGGCGTTCTGGATGCGTTAGAGTCTTTTTTGAAGTTTGGCTGTGGTTACGGCGTAGAGGGTGTTCCCGTAGTCCAGTCGGCTGGTGACGAGTGCCTGGGTGACGGTCTTCCTGGTTTCGGTGGGGATCCATCTGAAGCTCAATCATTGCTCGTGTGAGCAACAGCGAGTTCGAGTAAGGCGACGCGGATGATATGCACATTAGAGAAAACGAGAGAGTTGAATTGCAGAGAAAGATAAAGTTTTGGAGAACCAGGAAGTTGGTGCAGCAACAACATTAGCGGCTAGAGCATTGAATACACCATACCCAGGTTCGCCCCTGATGAAGGCACTTTGGTAGTGCCGAAATGCATTGGGCTCTCTTATAAAATGTACAATATTCTGCATTGTAAATCATAACATGAACATGAAATGTTAAAATTATATTGGTTGTTACTTTGGACCATTTATGTTAATTGAAAGATTGTTAATAACAAGGAATGATGAAGTGCATATATGATATATAAGACATAAAAGAAATAAAAAACAAGATACTGTAATCACAACAGGTTTACGTTTTGCTGAAAAAGTATTATCAGTTTAGGTGCATAGCACCAAGTGAATAGTGCATGGTTCGTTGGGCCAACATACCCAACATAAACTAGCTATAACTTCTGAAGCTGTCATAAGGGACCTGGTGCTGTACTTCCATAGTTCCGTCATACGTGACCTGCGGCTGTACTTCCATAGCTGCCTTAAGTGACAAGCTGCAGTACATTCATAGCTGCCATACGTTCCTGCTGCTGTAGCTCCATAGCAGCTAGAGGTTACCTTCTGCCGTTCTTGCATAGTTCTTCCATAAGTGATCCGCTGATGTACTTCCATATCTGCCACAAGTGACCCGCTGCTGTACTTCCAAATCTGCCATAAACGACCTGCTGCTGTACTTCCATAACTGCTATAAGTGACCTGCAGCTATATGTGACCTGCTTCCGTACTTCCACAGTTCTGACACAAGCGACCTGCTGTAGTACTTCCATAGCTGCCATAAGGGACCCGCTGCAATATCTCCGACACTGTTAGCGGGATTATAAGAAGCTTCTAAATAAGTAATCTTAGCACTCTGTTTTATTTCTCCCTTGTGTTTTGTTTTTTCAAAATGTTTAACAACCAAGATAGTAATGCAGTCTCTTCTTATTTATTCTAGGCTTTCAACGTCTCCGTTGTCCTCAACCCATTCACGACACAGCCTCAAGGGACGAAAGATACGGCATGGGTAAGTCACTTTTCTTTAAACTGCTGTGTTAGGAGAAGTCCGTACCCAAAGAGACTGACACCCATTGTTTGAAAGTAAAATAGCATGTTGTATATGAAAGGAAGAAAATTCAACAAGAGCAGAAAGACTTTGTTAGTATAGGCTCGAAATAGAAACTAAGATCTCCTGTCAAGATGTGCTTTGCGCTTATAGAGTGAGTGATTGCTCCATCCCAAAGAGATATAAAGTAATTTTAGGTAATTTTAGGTCACCCTTCCCTCCTGATTGCACCTTACTATGTCACGTTTCTCCAGAAACTCTCCTTCGGCCTCATGCCTTCTGTGTACCAGTCATTCGTCCTGGTCATTTGTGCCTCAGTCGACCGGCAGGGTAGGTTGTGCTGGTCTCTGTTTACTGTTTCTCTGGAGGCATGGCCGATTTGGATGCCTGGGGAAGTCTCCTCTCTCTCTGCAGGGGCCTTCATTTTCTTTTACCCTGGTTGTGTCCCTTCTCTTTAGGACATTTCACTCCTGGCTCGGCCATCCCTGTCTGGGTCTATGTGCCTTGGTGTGTTGGAACTTCTCCCTCTCTTGGTCACTTCGTTCCCCTGTGGTTCGTCCTGGATGTCTGCGCTCTTTGGTTTCTAGACAGCCTTCTCAGCTGCTTACTCCTCTTTTCAGCCTGTCATTTCTCCTGCACCTCCAGCTAAGCATTTGTAGCTGGGATGGTTGTTCCTCTTGGCTCTGGGTTGTTCCCTTGCTGTGTCTCCCTCCCTCTGGTTCTCTCATGGACCTTGAACCCAGGCATCTTGCGATCCTCATTGGAGGTGCTTTGGCACTTGGTGTAGGGGATGGGTCTGTCTCCTCTTTCCATGGTGGCTTATTTTTGCAGGATCTTTTTTGCTTTTGGTTCTCCGAGGGCCGTTCCTGTGCATTTGGCCGGTGCCTTCCTTATGTGTCGCCTGCGGTCTCTCTGAGTGGGGTTTTGTGCCATCTGTATGCCTTCTGGCTCATTGGGTGTTGTTTTCCTCCTCTTGGGCCATGTTTCAGGGTGCCTCCTTCTGTGATGTTTGTTGTACTGCTATATGGGCTTCTCCCAATGCTTTTGTTTCCCCTTCATATCTTTTGTTGGGGATGGTATCTTCTGCTACTTGTGGTACTCATGTTTTAAACTCTTGTCATTTGCACTGACCTGTTGGTTTTTGCTACCTCCTTCTGGTCTGTGTTTCAAGCACCATGCGCTTGGGTATGGGTTCGTTGTGAAGGAATGGGACTGGAAGAGGGCTGAGGAGCTAAGGCCCGTTACTCACTGGTAATCTTCATTACTCCGAGTCAAGGTTTACCTGTTACATTCTTGAGACCGTCCCACCCTCCCTGTTTTTGTTGATTGTGATTGGTTTGTATTTTTCTTCCTAAGTTTCTTTTGGATTCTCATGATGTTTGGAGGATGAACCTCCCCCTTTATGCATGCTGGGCCAGGTATGCATCGCCATTTTGGGAAAAGTATTTAATTTTGCTAGGTAATGTGTTTCTGTAGAGCAGACAAGCTGCTCATTGTTAAGGAATGGAACAGGAAGACAATGACCCAGAATAATTAAGATTACTAGTGAGTAACCAGGCATTTTTGACTGTGGTATGTGTGGAGTAGTTCTGCAGTTTGAGACCGGTGAGAGAGATCTCGGCTGTCTACAGGGAGGGTGAAATAGGTAAGCTGAGAATGGCTTTTCTGATTGTGGCAGGTGAATTTGTTGTGTATCACACTGGTTGGAAGACTGGTCTGAGCCTTGGTGCTGGTTGTGCATGAAATGCTGCTGAGGGGTTGGAGGGTGTGTGAGTGTTTGTCACAGTCAGTAAGGCAAACAGATGAAAACTGCATTAGGTTAGAGATACAGTGGGTGCAAACTCATCAGTGGCACTTCTGTCTAAACGTCACCTACAATTTTAAAGCTGCAAAGTTGGGCTGGGTTTGTATTTTATAGCTTAACAATTTTGTGGAAGGATTTTCTTTGATTTTCGTGGTGGCTTTCTGTGTTTACTGTAACATATTTTGGGATATCTTTGTGTTTATCCAGAAACATTATGTTTTTCTGTTTTAGGTGTCATGTTGCTACAATGTTGTGGGCATGGCACTGTGTTTCATATTGTAGCCTTGTATTCTGCATAATTATATAATTTTTTGTTGTTGTAGCTTTGTTTCAGTCTATGATAATATTTTAGGGGTGTTCCAATACCACAGTAACGTGTTTTTTGTTTATTCTAGGGGATTGCTTTGTGTTTCAAAAATGTACAGTTTGTTTATCGGTTTTAAAGGTAGATCTGTGTCATCAAGAATCAATGAGTTTTTCTGATGTAGGGTTGGTTTGTACTGTAATGCATTTCTTGGTAAGTGGCCCTATATTTGTTTTGTGTTTGGCTTTGTGTTTCATTATGTAACAAATATTTTTGTTTGTTCTAGGAGAGGGCATGAAGATCCCCATTATGTGTCTGGTGCTGGAAGGAGATCCGGGCACCCTGGATGTAAGTATCTCTAGATGGAGATAGGAGCACAATGAATTTGTCTGAAAATGATGGTTAAAAGGAAGGGAGAGTTGGGTATGGCTTTGGCCCACTGGTCGCACTTTAAAGGAGAAAAAAGCCATGGCATGGTGGCGGCTCATGGCTCGGTGTCAAGGGGTAGGTTGTTGTATCTTGTTGTCAATAGTTGAAACTGAGGTGGTGCCCCACAGCAGAAGGGTACTTGCTTTCCTGGCCTTTGTGTGGATATTGGCCATGTTTGCGGTTCCACGAGTGACCTCCATTTTAACTTTACCATAATTCTTAGTGCTTTGAGACTGTTTGGATCATGGCATCTCAGGTACTACATCACCCCTGTGAATGACCATTGACTAAAGATAGTCCATGCCACGTTGTTTTTCCAGACGGGGTATGTGTACTGTGTGATGCATTCCCAATGCGATAAACAAGGGGATGCTATTTGAGGTGCTGAAGTGCTTCCAAATTTTCAAGACCCAACTGGGTCTCAAGCAAGAACATGCATTGGGAATCACACCTACTCCAGCCCAGGAGCTAGGAACCTCTTAAATGAGGATACAGCTCATGGGATTAGGTCCTAGCCTCTATTCCTTCTATTCTTATCCTAAAAAGTGTCTGATGATATTCTCCCCCATGCCCTAGAAGCTTCCCTAGTTGAACCTCAGGGAGTGAAACACAGACTTGTTCACTAGATACTGCCAGTCTGATGTCGAGTGAACTTTCACAGCCTCAACTCAAAGTAGAGATTGGAGAATAGTCTTTTGTCAATGCTGTCTGCCATCTGCTTCCATTGTGGGAACCAGCACTCAGGACAAAGTAGGAATGGCCTCATGCCCAGGCCATTCCACAGTGATACAAAACCAGCATTGTCACAACCATTGACAATGATTAATCTCTTATGCACATACACATGCAAATAGATCAACACATCCACAGATGCCATTTGCGCAAAGTCCTTCCATGATACAGCTATCCATGTACACAGACCAGCTCACATGCAGGCATCATTGCACACAGCTCATATACATACATAACATGTGCAGTGCAGTATAGGGTGATGTGCATCAGTGTGTGACAGGGTAAGGAGTACTACAAGGGTCCTAAGGGGGAGTGGATTGGGAGGCAAGCACTAATGATGCATCTCAGAGCAACATTACGGAGGTGTGTCCGGGGCAAGGTGCCTCAAAGTGCAGCATTAATTCCGATGCCTTTGGGTAGCACTTCAGTGGAGACATTGTGAGTGCCTCAATATAACAGTGCATATCATGCATTAGAGGAACACTGGGTGATGTCAGTAGGGGAGCACACAGCTGTCTTAACCAGGAGTGATGCAATTCAGTGGAGCCCTGGCTGAAGTGCTTCAGGGGAATCCTGGGTGATATGCCATGGAGAAGTCTCAAAAAAAGGAGGGACAGAGAGGCCTTGATATAGGTCGAACATACATGCCCAAAGGTAAGCCAAAAGACAGAAGGGTACGGAGTTAGTTGTAGTGGTGTAAGTAAGCCACTAAATGTGTACAGGTCAGGGAACCCTTTGTGATAAATGTATTCTGTTGGGCTCCCACCCTGGTTAAAAGGATTAGAGGGGGGCGACTGTTTTTGTTATAAAGTTACAAACATTTCGCTTAACCCCCTGATGATCAACATGTTTTTATTCACTTCCTACATCTACACATTACTAGGCCACTCACGCCCACAAAACCAATACGGCGAGGAACAAAAGATCTCCGATAAAGAGCCCCTTTATGGGTGCCCGTCGAGCACTGCAGCGCCAGCTTGACGAGGCGCAGACCCATATGATGAAGCATGACACCTAGCTTGCTGGGTGTGTGAGGGTCCTAGTTCCGAAATGTGATATTCCCCTCCTCCCACCTAGAGTACATATTTAGTGGCCTACTTACACCACTACAAGGAACTCCGTACCCTTCTGTCTTTTATGTCATGGATGAGCACACTGATATGTAAACTATGTGGAGGATTAGTGATGCAACTCAGTTAATCAATTGAGTGACACATCTCTGGGAACCACTGGCTGATATGCCTCACAAGAGCCAGTGCCGCTGGAACTGAGGGCAGCTCTGACACAGAGAACATCCATCCAAGTTCTACATTTCAAATATAAAAGCCCCCTTTTAAATACCTAGTGCCCTTTATGGGTATTATGATGAAAGGACAACAGAACTAGCTTTAGTTCCCCTGTGGTAGCTCCATGGACTAGTAGACTCCTGTGACTCATGGCCCCCATCATTGGGCACTGGATGCAAACCACCAGAATTATTGTGAGTGTTGAAGTGAAAATGTGACTACTTATTGGGATTGCCACACATACCAAACTCAAAATGCTCAGGAGACTTTCAGGACTGGTAAACCATGATTACCACAAGTACCACACTGAGAATGTTCAGGAGACTAGGAGGAACTGCTAATTAGGAGTTATCATGAGTACCAATGTGAGAATATGACTCTGGACACTAGGACCACTAACCAGGATTACTATGAGTACAAACGTGAAAATGCAGCTCTGAAGAGTAGTAGGACTACTAGCCATGATTGCCATATGTCCTGAAGTGAGAATGTGCCTCAGGAGACTCTGACTACAACCAACCAATATCACCACAGATACTGATTTGAGAATGTGATGCCGGGGACTAGGACAATGGTTTACCAGGATTACCATGTATGCTGATGTCAGAGTTCTGCTCAGGAGATTAGAAGAACTTTATTTAAGGATTACCACAAGTCCTGAAGCAAGAAGGCGACTCAGGAGACTAGGACAACTGCTAACTAGGAATACCACGAGTGGCAAAGTGAGAATGCAGACAATCAGACCAAGAGGACAAACAACCAGAATTAACACATGTCATAATGAGGATCAGAAATTAGGACTACCTGCCAGGATTACTATAAGTGGCAAGTTGAAAATGCGGCTCAAAAGAGTAGGAGCAAACAACTCAATATCAATATCATTACTAACCAGGATTAAAACGTGTCCTGAAGAGCGAGTGCAGCAGCGAAGACTAGGAGGACTACTAACCAGGATTACCACATGTACTTCAGTGTTAATGTGGCTCCAAATTCACAACAATGTCATGAGTTCCTCACTTTACACTTTCACTGTTAGAGGTGTTGAGTTTAATAATAACTCCTTAGAGAAATTTACTTTTCAAAAAGCAGAGGTGTATCATGTTTAGTCTGTGCTCCCCTGCTGCAGATCACTCTGTGCTCCCCTGCTGCACACGTCCCTCTGCTACCCTGCTGCAGATCACTCTGTGCTCCCCTGCTGCACACGTCCCTCTGCTCCCCTGCTGCACACCACCCTCGTCTCCCCTGCTGCACGCCACCCTCTGCTCCCCTGCTGCAGATCACCCTGTGCTCCCCTGCTGCACACCACCCTCTGCTCCCCTGCTGCAGATCACTCTGTGCTCCCCTGCTGCACACCACCCTCTGCTCCCCTGCTGCAGATCACTCTGTGCTCCCCTGCTGCACACGCCCCTCTGCTCCCCTGCTGCACACCACCCTCTGCTCCCCTGCTGCATGTCACCCTCTGCTCCCCTGCTGCAGATCACTCTGTGCTCCCCTGCTAGACACCACCCTCTGCTCCCCTGCTGCAGATCACTCTGTGCTCCCCTGCTGCACACGTCCCTCTGCTCCCCTGCTGCACACCACCCTCTGCTCCCCTGCTGCATGTCACCCTCTGCTCCCCTGCTGTAGATCACTCTGTGCTCCCCTGCTGCACACCACCCTCTGCTCCCCTGCTGCATGTCATCCTCTGCTCCCCTGCTGCAGATCACTCTGTGCTCCCCTGCTACACACCACCCTCTGCTCCCCTGATGCAGATCACTCTGTGCTCCCCTGCTGCACACGTCCCTCTGCTCCCCTGCTGCACACCACCCTCTACTCCCCTGCTGCAGATCACTCTGTGCTCCCCTGCTGCACACCACCCTCTGCTCCCCTGCTGCAGATCACTCTGTGCTCCCCTGCTACACACCACCCTCTGCTCCCCTGCTGCATGTCACCCTCTGCTCCCCTGCTGCAGATCACTCTGTGCTCCCCTGCTGCACACCACCCTCTGCTCCCCTGCTGCAGATCACTCTGTGTTCCCCTGCTGCAGATCACTCTGTGCTCCCCTGCTACACACCACCCTCTGCTCCCCTGCTGCATGTCACCCTCTGCTCCCCTGCTGCACACGTCCCTCTGCTCCCCTGCTGCACACCACCCTCTACTCCCCTGCTGCAGATCACTCTGTGCTCCCCTGCTGCACACCACCCTCTGCTCCCCTGCTGTACACCACCCTCTGCTCCCCTGCTGCAGATCACTCTGTGCTCCCCTGCTACACACCACCCTCTACTCCCCTGCTGCAGATCACTCTGTGCTCTCCTGCTGCACACCACCCTCTGCTCCCCTGCTGCACACCACCCTCTGCTCCCCTGCTGCAGATCACTCTGTGCTCCCCTGCTACACACCACCCTCTGCTCCCCTGCTGCATGTCACCCTCTGCTCCCCTGCTGCAGATCACTCTGTGCTCCCCTGCTGCACACCACCCTATGCTCCCCTGCTGCAGATCACTCTGTGTTCCCCTGCTGCAGATCACTCTGTGCTCCCCTGCTACACACCACCCTCTGCTCCCCTGCTGCATGTCACCCTCTGCTCCCCTGCTGCACACGTCCCTCTGCTCCCCTGCTGCACACCACCCTCTACTCCCCTGCTGCAGATCACTCTGTGCTCCCCTGCTGCACACCACCCTCTGCTCCCCTGCTGTACACCACCCTCTGCTCCCCTGCTGCAGATCACTCTGTGCTCCCCTGCTACACACCACCCTCTACTCCCCTGCTGCAGATCACTCTGTGCTCCCCTGCTGCACACCACCCTCTGCTCCCCTGCTGCACACCACCCTCTGCTCCCCTGCTGCAGATCACTCTGTGCTCCCCTGCTACACACCACCCTCTGCTCTCCTGCTGCATGTCACCCTCTGCTCCCCTGCTGCAGATCACTCTGTGCTCCCCTGCTACACACCACCCTCTGCTCCCCTGCTGCAGATCACTCTGTGCTCCCTTGCTGCACACGTCCCTCTGCTCCCCTGATGCAGATCACTCTGTGCTCCCCTGCTGCATGTCACCCTCTGCTCCCCTGCTGCAGATCACTCTGTGCTCCCCTGCTGCACACCACCCTCTGCTCCCCTGCTGCACACCACCCTCTGCTCCCCTGCTGCATGTCACCCTCTGCTCCCCTGCTGCCGATCACTCTGTGCTCCCCTGCTACACACCACCCTCTGCTCCCCTGCTGCATGTCACCCTCTGCTCCCCTGCTGCCGATCACTCTGTGCTCCCCTGCTACACACCACCCTCTGCTCCCCTGCTGCACACCACCCTCTGCTCCCCTGCTGCACGCCACCATCTGCTCCCCTGATGCATGTCACCCTCTGCTCCCCTGCTGCATGTCACCCTCTGCTCCCCTGCTGCAGATCACTCAGTGCTCCCCTGCTGCACACCACCCTCTGCTCCCCTGCTGCATGTCACCCTCTGCTCACCTCCCGCAGATCACTCTGTGCTCCCCTGCTGCACACCACTCTCTGCTCCCCTGCTACACACCACCCTCTGCTCCTCTGCTGCATGTCACCCTCTGCTCCCCTGCTGCAGATCACTCTGTGCTCCCCTGCTGCACACCACCCTCTGCTCCCCTACTGCATGTCACCCTCTGCTCCCCTGCTGCATGTCACCCTCTGCTCACCCGCTGTGCACCTCCCTGTGCTCCCCTGATGCATGTCACCATATGCTCCCCTGATGCTCATCACCCTGGGTTCCTCTGCTGCATGTCACCCTGTACATCAACCTTCATTTTGTGCATCTAGCTGTGCATGATCTTGTGCTCTCTGCGGGACTGCACCCTGGCCTTTCCTGCTGCACTGCACCCAGTTCTCACTGCTGGACTACATCTTGTGCTGCACTTCATTCTGTAGCCCTTGCCGCATATGACACTAAGCTCAGCTAAGGCACATCACCGCATAGACCACGCGATGTAAGAGAAGGTGCTGTGAGAGTGGAGAATGTTAGTTGTTGTAGGCCCACATAGCACTGGGGCCCAATTACAGATAGGCTGCACCATCTCAGTTTGTGCCATGGCGCATCTCAAAACAAGTGCGCTGGGCACAAACAGAGAAAGTGCACCCTATTGCATGGAATGTGCTGCCCCATGTTAGCCGCCAACTCATGCTGCCCTGGGGCTTAGCATTCCAGTGAAAAACAGAGCGGCTTTGAAGCAGCCACTCCATGTTTCACTGTGCAGGTGGCTGTGCACCTTTTGATAGCTTCTTTTCCTTTGCACCCGCATTTATTATACAGCACAGAGGCAAAGGGATTCCCTTATTTGCATGTGTCCAAGTCCCTATGCAAATGAGGGGAAACCGTCTGTTGATAGCGCTGGTGTTATATGTGTGCCAGCGCTATTTGTATTACAGATTGGGCAGCACAAGATTCTGCGGCCCTATCTGTAATACAAAAGTGCACTGCGGGCGCTCAAAACAGGCACACAGCCTGATGCGCCCTTGGGGAACTTTGTATAAAACGTTTCCTGGTGTGTTCTGAAACTACTCAACTCATTCTCTGTGGTTTGGTTTTGCTGTAGATGTTTCTAGATAGTAATGGAAAGAGAAGGCTGTTCATATCTTGTGAGAGCAGCATTTGTAGCAGAAGGGAACAGGAGTACAGTCAGGCACTTGTACCAAAATGTCATGGAAAGACCGGGATGAGTGAGGTAATGAAGACCTCTTCCTCTGCTGTTTGGTAATAATAGACTTCGGGGGCTAGAGTAAGTGCAGAGCCCCTGCCTGTTCCTTGGAGCGTGTGTGCATGTTACAGAAACTCACTTCTTAAAAGACACATTTTGCTTCTTTTCAGACTATTCACAGATCCATGATTAACAACACGCCATGTGTGATTGTGGAGGGCTCAGGAGGCGTTGCTGACATCATAGCTCAGGTGGCTGACATGAACCCTTCAAAAATCACAATCGCCTTGGTCAAGGAGAAGCTGAGCCATTTTTCTCAGGATACCTTTGGCGAAAAGCAGATTATCGAGTGGACTAAGAAGGTGAGACCCCTTCCCTCCCTCTCTGCAGCTGAATGGACATTAGGTCAATCACTCAAAGTGCGGAAAATCCTGAGGCTGCGGTTTAGTTCCATCACTCAAGAGAGGAACAGCCAAGAGCGGTATAAGCAGCATTGTTTGATCACACAAAGGGCAGCCCTGCCCAGGAATTATGCTTGTTTTAATTCCGACACCCAATGTGAGGCCTAGTACACGGCTTGAAGCATGTTTTTCACTGTTATTCAATGAGAGGCACAGTCCAGAGCTGGACACATACATTAGTTCCGTCTCTCAAGATGAGCCTCTGCCCTGAGCTGGACAGGGCGCGTTTGCACAGTGGTGAAGGGAGGGAGCAACGCCTGATGTGACATGTGTGTAAACACCTCCTGTGGCGTGTTTTAAATTGGGGGATTAAGTCCCCTTGAATTCTGAGGGTCCCTGGCGGCCAACTAGCCCACCAGGTACCTTCAGTAAGTGCCACAGGGCTGCATTGCAGAGAGGTGGCCTGAGGACACAGCCCTTTTTACACCTCTCTGCAACGCAGCTCTGTGGCGCTTACTGGAGATGCCTGGTGGGCTAGTTGGACCCCAGGGACATTCAGGATTTAAGGGGACTTAATCCTCCAACTTAACAAGAGCTGCATGGTGCCTTTTCACAGTGGTAAAGGGAGGGGGCGGGGCCTGATGTACCTGGAAGCCTCGGACCACCTCTCTACAATGCAGCTCTGTGGCGCTTATGGCTTGTGGCTCTTGGCTTGTGGCTGTTTTGCCTATTGGCGGCTAAACAATGGAACGTCCTCCCGATGGAGCTCCGGCTGGAGACCCAAGAAAAATGTTTCAGGAAAAAACTAAAAACACATATTTTTCCCCAAGGATAAATCAGGAGGCTCTGGGCTGATCACGGCTACTTTTACTGCAGCGCGGGGACACACTGGCATTAGTGTAACCATGGCGCTTTACAAATGGACTTATTTATTTATTTATTTAATGGGAGGTACATGGTGGGCTAGTTGGACCCTCAGGATTCAAGGGAACTTAAAAACTTCCAAGATGAGCTCTATCAAGTCAGCCTTGATCGATCTTAGCCAAGGAATCTTCCTTGAAGCTCCTGACCTTCCAAGAATGTCTGCAAGTCCCTCCCTATAAGGCTTTCACTCTGACTTCCAGATATGCACCCAGTAAACTAACGGGTGCAATTTGCCCACCAGGCCCAAAGGCCTTAGTCCAAGTTTGAATAATACAGGTAGCAAGGGGCAACCCTGGTGGAGTGCTAATAATGATCACACAAATGTATTTTCCTCACAGCCCAGATTGGTCAAGTATGAATGGGCCCATATTTCGCTTCCATGCAACCCCACAGTTAGAACCTGTGCCTTATATATTTGGAAGGGGCTTTAATATGGAGGGGCTTGGCTGTTATTTTCAAACTGATAACCAACAATCTCTTCAACAGTGTACTTTTTCTTTTTGCTTTCAATGACAACATTATCTTGTTTTTTTTCTCTCTCTATACCTTCACTACAGATATTGTCATACCTTCTTTTTCGACCGACCACACGCTTTTCAAATACCGGATATTGACCTAAATTGGGAGCATATGCTGTTTTTAACCTATAATACTCTTTTACACAGTTTCATCTGCAGTAATGTTTGTCTCATCAAAATCAATCAAATTAAATCCAGATAAAATTCTGACACGAGACAAAGCAACATATACCAAAGACTCCTTAAACACGGTATTTCCAATGTTCACCAAAGCACTGTCTACACTTAAACCTTGAGATTTATGACTACTCACTGCATATGCCAGAGAAACTGGAAACTGCTTTCCAGTGACATATAAATCTTTAACTACGAACTGAACAACAACAAATTTGTTTCACTTCTTCAATCTGATCAAATAAATTTTTTTAAAATTCAATTCCATCTTTATTCTGATAATTAACAAAATCCAGAACTTTACCCATTGCTCCATTAACTAAACCTTTTTGTACACCCAAATTATGGCTTAGAATTACCCAACAGTTTATACATGCATATAGATTCTTTTCTAAACCAGCAGTTTTGGATATTGATTTTTCTAAAGAATCCAATTTTGTTTTCAATTTTTCTGTCAAAATAATAGTGATTCCTTCATGCTCTATTTTATCAATAGCTTCCATTTTTATTTTTTCTTCATTTTTTAGCTTCAAAAGTTGTTCATTGAATATATAACACTCACCCAATGTGTTGGCATTAAGTAGATTACAGATTTGCTTTCTGCAATTTTCATGTATAGTTTCTCAGGAACTATATTTTCATTTGGAAACAAATTGGAAAGTAATTGTGTCTCCAAAGCACGTTTGCCATGTTCTGTCAGTAGTCAAATTCTTATATCTTGAAGAATAGTTATGTTATGTTATGTTATGTTATGTTACGTAACGCTTATATAGCGCATGGCTACCCCAACAACGAGGCATCCCAACGCTTGCAGACAGGTCCAATCACATAACAGCCGGAGGAATCCGGCAGGATATCTATTCACCGCGGAACCGTAAATAGAAGAAAACAGCCAAGTTTTTCTTGTTTTCGAAAATGTAGGTGGTTTGTGATGGAACGTACATCTAAAGGAATAGAGTTCCAGAGTTTTGGGGCCCGAAACCTAAAAGAACGGCCACCAACTCTGCACCTCCGAATCTTGATGGTACAAGCAAGGAAGAGGTCCGCAGACCGGAGTGCACGCTGTGGAACATAGAAGGAACAGATTCCTTGCAAGATTTTAGGACCTAGACAATGTAATTCTATGCATAACACACAAGGTTTTAAATTGAATGCGTTGTTTAACGGGCAGCCAATGGAGCCTTCGCAAAACCTGAGAGGTATGGCAACGTTTTGGTAAGCCGAACAGGGTACGAGCTGCCGCGTTCTGAGCTTTCTGTAGTCTATTGATGACTGTCAGATTGGACCCAAGCATTAATACATTGCAATAGTCTAGATGGGATAAGACCATAGCCTGGACAATTGTCTGACGGATGGAAGGTTCAAAGAAGCCAAGAATAGGTTTCAGAGAGCGCAGGCGGCCATAGCAAGTACCAGCTATCCTCTTCGCATGGGAATCCAGGGTGAGAGCATCATCTAAGATCACACCCAGATTCTTAACTTCCTTCTTAGGCATAGGCGGTGAGCCCAATGTAGGGGGCCACCACCGCTCGTCCCACTTTTGGGTGTCCGGGCCAACCAGTCGGACTTCAGTCTTAGATGAATTTAACTGAAGACAGTTCTCCGTAAGCCAGCTGGAAATGGCCATGATATCCTCTTGGAATTTGGCTTCATCACCCACGATGTTATTAGAAAAGGTGAAGATCAGCTGTGTATCGTCCGCATAAGATATTAGTTCGATGTTACGTTCCCTGGCCAATGTGGCCAGGGGGCGGACATACACATTAAACAGCGTGGGGCTGAGGGCAGAGCCCTGTGGAACACCACAGCCTAATGGAAAACTGCCAGATGAGTACGGGGTAGCATGAACCTGGAAGGAACGGTCAGATAGAAATGACACAAACCAGTCCAGAGCATCATCTCTGACACCTATCTCCCATAGCCTCCTAACTAGGATCCCATGGGAGACGGTGTCAAACGCCGCACTCAAATCTAGCAGCACCACAGCTGAGGTGTCACCCCTGTCTTGTGCCACCCTTAGATGTTCTGTGACGGCCAATAAGGCTGACTCCGTGCTATGTTTGGCACGGAATCCGTTCTGAGACGCCTCCAAGATCCCATTAGTCTCCAGAAAACCCGTCAGAATAGAATTGACATGTGCCTCCATTACTTTGGCCAAGTAAGGAAGCAACGAGATAGGCCGGAAACTTTCTGGCTTGGAGGGGTCCAGGGTGGGGTTTTTTTAACAAGGGGACCACTTTGGCATGTTTCCAAGATTTCGGGATGGTAGCTGATTGCAGAGATTTATTAATCAGTTTTTGCCCTTCCATCAAGATAGATTCCGGAAACAGTCTAAACATCTCGGGTTTGACAGGATCTTCCGGGGACCCCGACTTGATTCTTAAAGTTAGGGGTTCCATGTCTGTCTGAGAGATGAGTGGGAGAGTTAGGAGGGAATAGGGAAGGCTCAATGAGTCAGTAGTAGGTCTGTAAGTCATAGATGGTTCTCCAGAGTTAAATGTGTTATAAATCCCTTGTACTTTATTAATAAAGAAGTGAGCCAGCTCTTCGCATTGTGAGTCAGATACTATGGTGCTATTAGTCCCCACCGGAGATGTAGTAAGCTCCTTCACTAATGCAAAGATAGTTTTTGTGCGATTTGTGCTGGCTTTGATCAGATCAGTATAATAACTAGCCTTGGTCTTTTTTATAAGCTTATGGTAGGCTTTCGTGGCAATTCTAAAATTGGATTTGGCTACCAAGTCATACGATCTTCTCCAGATACGCTCAAGTACCTTACACTCCTTTTTTTTTAGTACAAGCGCCTCACAGTACCATAACTGGGACTGCTTACGTTTAGGTCTTGACATTTTCCTGGGTATGAAATGATCCAAAGACTCATTGATCCATTCTCTATAGGCTAGATCCGCCTCATCCAGATTAGCAGGCCAGGCAGGTCGGGAATTAGTTAATCTAGCCTCAAATAGTGCCCCATCAAGTTTGTGCCATGCACGTCTCAAAAAAGGAGGAGGAGGCTTTCCCCCAGGGCCAGCTGGAATCCTAACAGCGATCTGTACCAGAAAATGGTCCGTCCAGCTAAGAGGACTAGGAGTGGAAACTGAAATTTCCTGAATGTTCGAAAACACCGGGCCCAGTAAATGGCCTGCTAGATGGGAGGGCCCCACCACCAGCTGACGTAATTGGCAGGCTTCCATATCCCCTAGAAACTTCAGTATTGCTGGGGAGAGACTAGACTCCAGATGTAAATTGAGGTCCCCCAGTACACTAAAGTTAGCTGACTGTAAAATAAAGGCAGAGACATTAGAAACCAATGATTCCTGGAATGTACTCGCTAGCCCGGGAGGCCGATAAATCAGCACGCCCGTAAAAGTGAAGGTATCTGAGACCTTCAACTTAAAAAGTGCGCTCTCACAGTTGGCTATCCCTGTAGGGGAGAGAGTGCAGGAATAGATGTCTTTAAATATCACTGCCAATCCCCCTCCCCTGCCCTTAAATCTATTCTGAGTTAGAATAAGATAGTTAGAAGGGAGGGTTAAAGCAGTGATGGCCAGTGTGTCATTCGTCAGCCATGTCTCTGTTAGGACTAGCAGGTCCGGGGAGTAGTCCGTAAGAAGCTCATAAATATCCTCATGATGTTTAACAAGGGACCTACAGTTGAGGCTTAGTATCTGTAAGCTCGCAATATTGTTAACTTTGTCAGCGGGGGCCGGTGGAATTGGGCCTGCCTCCATAGCCTCAAAACTGCAGTAATTACACCGCAGGTCACGTGAGCCAGGGTGCAATGAGTTCCATAATCAACATCATTTGCCTGTTGCATATTTGTAATGAATTCTTTGTATTCAAAATATGACCAAATGTTAACATTTCCAACGCTACCCAAAGACTTTCTGGTGTCTTCATGCGCAAGTGTTTTAAATACTGGTTGTCCTTTTATGGGAGTAAGTTTCAGTAGATCTCCAAAAACTATGATATGTTTTCCTCCAAATAAGACATTTTACTCTGTTTTAAGATTTCACTGCATTCTTAAATGCACAAATGCAAGCATTAAGTTTGAGACCATGCTTACCTCATCAATAATCAGAAGTTTCATTTTTGTAAGCACTCTTGAAACTTCATAACAAGCATCTCCACATAACTTATGATATTCCAATTTGTTTTCATGCTCCACAGGTAGCTTAAGTAAATGATGCAATGTAATTCCTTTAATGTTGTGTGCTGACAACCCAGTTGGAGCAATTACAACACAAGACAAATGTGAGTCAGTTGTTTTCTATAGATAACTGGTCATTACTTTAATTATAAACTTTTTCCCGTTCCAGCTTGACCACTGACATACATTCGGATAGGTTGAAATGATGTGCATGTGCATTCTTTCTTTTCATGAAGTAATCCATGATCAATCTTTTCTCTCACTTGCTGCTATATTTCTTTCTGTTCAACATTTAGTTGTTCTTCCAAGTTTGCTAAGTCCATAATATCTTCATGGGCTTGATGCATTGCTGTTTCCACCTCATTCATGGCAATTGCTGCTTCATTTTCAACAATTGGTTGTCCTAGTGGATCTTGACTCAGCGGAGCAGAAGTTTGACTGTCTTCAGAACTGTCTCTAACAATCTCAGCTGCAATAGAAGCTTCTTGATCAATTTCATTGTTCAACATTTTCATATAATTTGCAAAACAGTACATTCTATAGCATTGAAGGAATCTTCATAGCTCTGAAAATCTCCAAGTAATTCCAATTCTGAACGCCACGGTTTGAACAGTTGCAAAAGGGCTAAATAGTAAAATTCTCTTTTAGCAGCAGAGTCGCAACTCAATTTTCTGTAATTAATTAAATTTCCTTTCCTTTGTTGCACAAAACATCCTTCGGAACCAATAACTGCATATTTTCCGTCATTGATGTTTTCTGTAGTATTCCGTTTAAAAGTGTAGTTTTGCAGTACTTCATAGAGACATATGTTCTCAAGATGATGACTTCTATTTGGATAATATCTGTCCAACATATTTGTTTTCACAATATCTATACTTTCCGGATCTTTTTCTGCTAAATATTTGATTTCTTGAACAGATTTAAGTATCCGATTACGGTTTGCAGCAAGACCTAGACTCACCTAAATAATTCTTCTAGATTTTGAGTATAGACTTGCAGATGATAACCGATCTGAGCATTCATACGCTCCGATTTCTCGATGAGACAACATATTCAAACTGAAACTGTATCATTTCTTACTTAGACTCTTCTCATGAGAAATCTTTTCCCACATTTCTTTTAATTCCGTCTTTTCGGATTTTGTAATGTACAACATTACATATCGAGCAACAGCAATAGAATTATCTGAAATGTACTGAATATCCATGTTAGCATTCCACATGGCCAAAATGACCGGATTGTAATCATTTATGTATTTTGACTCTTCGCTTCTTCTCAAATTGTAGGTATTTTATGGAGACTTTCTTGTGATGGTATGTCGCATAGCTGACATAAAACTGTTTACTCTTCCTTTGAATATTACAGGACATGGAAAACTAAACCGACATTTGGTATAAAACTTATCCTTAGACTTGTACTTTGGTTGACAGTATTTTCCACAACTATGGCTTTGGAATCATAATACTTGTTGTCTTAAGTTGTTTTCTTCTGTGCTTTTGGGTATAGCACATGTGACATATTCTTCAATAAAAGACAAAACAGTATCATCCGAATCTGTTCCAAATTTGGAGGCATCCTTGATCCATATCAGCATATGTATATGAGGAGCACCTCTTGCTTGATACTCCTTCCTCCAAAAGAAATCCACAACTTCTCCAAGAGGAGGATTTGTTTTTATTGCAGATAAAAGACATCATAGCTTCAAATCTATGATTGAAATACCTGCATACATTAACTGAATCCAAAGAGCACAATTCTCCAGGTGTCTTGTATTCAATATTTTTTATATTCGAATTTGCCTCGAAGAATTTCAAGTAAATCATCCCAAGAGTATTCAGCACAGCTTAGAGTAAGGAACCATGTAAGAGTTCTTAAGTTCCTTAGCATATATTTAAGTACTCCATTACGACGATACCAATACTCATTAGTGCCAAGCTGACATGCCAACAGATTAACCAGCTGAGATTCTAAATGATCATCTCTCTGGTGCACTTTATCCATAAAGTCCTTTGCAGAAACATTTTGCAGATGTACTCCTGTTTTCAATATGTGATTGACTGCATATGAAAGTCCAGACAAGTCACTCTCAAACAAAAGATGAAATATATATAGGATACTTTGTCGAAATCTTGGATGTTCTGCATACAATCTTGTTGTCCGATATTCAGATGCAGGAATCTGCACAGGTCATTCATCATACCGTCCTCCTTTTCCTGTTGGGAATAACTTGCGAAAACAGCGAGCTTCCAAGCTTTCTTCCCTGAACTCATGGGACTTCCCTTTGCTTTTTTCATTTGGAATAATTCAATAGTATTCCCCATCACTTCTTTTGAATGTAGTGGATGTATACTGTAATGTTCATAGATTTCTTCACTTCTGGACATGTCCACTCTTTCAATTTGTCTACTTGACGTTTCAGTAGCTTCTGCTAAAAGTACTAATTCTTCTCCCATATACACATGTTTATAGTACTCATTATTTTTTATAGGATGCAAAGTTGTCTTCTGCACTTTTCTAACATCCACAAATTCCTGCCCAATTTTCTTAGTCTTAGTAGGCACGTCATTAACTAGAATAATTAGTGGTTCATTTTCTACACACTCTACACCAATAGTTTCATCATTTTTCTTTAAATCTAGAGGTAAATATACAACTCTTCCTTTTAATCCTCTCTGTAAATCTGAAGGAGGCAATTTACCTGTTTAGGCTCCATACGAACAATAGCCTGAAATGGGTGCACACATTAAATGAGAATAGACTCATAGGTATTTAAATCTATCAGTTCAGGAGGAATAGTTACCAACTCTAGAATATTATGGACAGCTCTAGCAGGCATTTTGTTCTCATCTAATTTATTATAACAATATTTACAAATACGCTGATCCGAACCCAAATCAAAACAATTCTCTACCAACAAATAATTTGCAAATTCCTTCCACTTATCATTATTTTCTCTTTCACTTTTTAAATACAGATCAACAGTCCTAGTCTGATTCTTATAGTGAGTTCATCGACAACAAACACAAGAATATTCTAGCTTTTCACCTGAAATCACCTTAAACTTTGTAATTTTTTCTTCAAAATTTTTGGTAGTACTGTGTTGCACATTCTCTTCGTTATTTTCTTCTATTAATGTCTCAGTTTCTGCACTCTCTTGTTCAAGACTAGAGTAACAAAACTCAATGTCATCACAAGTCCTCTTCACATCTGAAACTGACCCATGCAAAAGAGCACTGTTCAACTCACTTAATTTTAGAGCTGGAATTTTTCCATAATACAACCTTCTGACTAACTTCCGCTTTCGAGAATGATGTACTGCTAACATCCTGAAATGGTGAAAAACACTTTGTCATACTTTTCTGGAAAGACAAGCCAGAGAAGGACCTTTCAAACCAGTATTTTTTCTCACTCGGCAAGGGTCTAGTCCTTGCAATATCTGAATCTTTTGTTTAACACTTTTTTTAGTATATGCTCGTAAGAAATTGCGTAAAATATCAATAGATTCTTGTCGTACCCTACAAATACTACTGCAATCCCAAGTGTACACTGGGGCTTTACGACGTCTCCCTAGAACTTCATCAGCTAACACTTCTTCTGCATTTCTGGGAACCATTTTCCCTTTCTCAATTGGACAACCATTTCTAACCTCATAAGCTTGACCACTGGTATCAACTGCATGCAATAAATCCTTGGTCTGAAAATAAAATTGAACTGTGTTTCCATTCACCAGAAAAAAATCACAAAAATTAGTTCTGTTAATTACTTTTTTCCTCTTACTTTTGACCTTCATAAAATGGATTGGTTTATCTAGTGATCAAATTCTGTTCACAACTAAAATAAATAGTTTTATTTTCACTTCAAAAGCCTTTTGACCAATGGATTTAATATGCTTCTTCTTTTTATACGAATTTCTTTATATTGATTTTGCCTTCTTTTACCATACATCGAATCTTTTGACTTCAAAATTACTTTTTTTCCTTTCCTATTATTCATATATTTTTTTCTGGTATAATCTTAATCACTAGTTTCCACATTCTGCACGCTATTTGTTGACTTTGAAAGTTTTTTAATGAAATCCTTTGTTATCTTACCAGAAGATTTTTTCTTTTTACACACATGATGTTGGTCATCCAATACTTGTTGTTGAATTTTCTTCAAATAATTGTCCTTTAGGTGTCCTTTTCTCTTTCTTGATTTTTCATGCATGATAACATTATTTCAATGATGATAAACAATATCTGTAAATAAAATAAATAAATGTATTTAAATACATTTATAAATTATACTTTTCTATTACAATACAAACACATTCTAAATAAAACCATTTAACTACTTCTTTTAATATTGTTAAATAACATTGTAATTCAAAGTGTATATATAACTGTATAGGAATAAAAAAAATGATACAGTGTTTGTAGCAGTGTATGGATACTGAAAGAGGAATTGTAGACCTGAAACACAAGTGGGTAGGTGTTTAGACCATGACATGCATAGTGCATATGACTTTAAACCAGTCCATTTGGTAAAGCCTGCCTCTCTATACGAGTACTTGGATACTAACTGAATGATTAGAGTAATATAAGGAGAGAGAGACACTGCATGAATGTATACTTGTTTGTATTTTACTACACTAAATGTATTAGTATATGGTACTGAATATGTCAGTATAGGATTGCAAGAGCAGTGTCAGGGTGTTTGATGGAGTGTATGGATACTGACTGGGGCATTGTAGGCCTGAAACACAATGGTGTAGGTGGTTAGAGAATTACATGCATAGTGCATATATCTTTATACCAGTCCAAGTGCTAAGGCCCTGGATCTCTGCATGTGTACTTATGTACTGATTTTAAAGCACTTATCTTTCAGCAAACACATAAAGGAGCATATTATCAAGAATTTGCGATAATACCCACAAAACACATCTAGCGCGGTTTATCCTATCGCCAGCTATCCCTGGATTTCATCACCGAGCAAGCGCAGTATTACCAACGCATTTTCCAAAGTTGATATGAAATCCAGCTATACCAGCGAGTAACACCAATATCACAGAAAATACAGCGATAATTCATGTTTGCAAGTGAAAAGCTTCTTAATATGACAGTGTAGACTTAACATGTCAATTCACCTCCCATATCAAGCATTAAGCAACCGGCTGGTAACATGCCTTAATGCATGTTAGCACCATATAGTAAATGTAATTTTGAAATGCCCCTTGTTAATATGTCCCAATGTGATTCTAGAAAAGCAAGACTACTCCCTGCACAGAACAGGTTTTTAAGCAGTTACGTGTCTGAAAAGCTATGAAATACCCAAATGCTTCTCTGACAATAGTTCCCAAATGCACACAGACTCTCAATGTGACTGTAGACAAGCAGCACGATTCCTTGGACTTTACTAAAACACATTTACTAGTCTGGAAGAGGTAATATGACTGCACACATTCCACATATTTCAATACTGCACTTTACTCTGAATGCCTCACTAATGGACCCGGCCCTTTTGACAGGTTCACCCCGAGACTTTTTGCTTTTTCCTAGCCTGTTTCTGGAACCTCGTGGTGGTGATTTTAGGCCTCTGCGCACTTTTTCACTGTGGTACAATGTAAAGTGCGTGAGCTCTCTGTGTATGTGTGGTGAGTGACCTGCCCTCCCATAGGAATGAATGGGGAATATGTATGCCCATGGTAGTTCCTGATGTGTGTGGAGTGCAGGGTCGAGTTTGGTATGTGCAAACTTGTGAGATTAAATGCTGCGCAATGATATATGCGGCATGATTATGTCTAGTGTAGAAGTGCCACTTTTAGAAGTTGGCATATTTTTGTAATTTGTGTCTGGCGTGTGATTGGCTGAGGCTGGCTGGTGAGCCTGGCTCCAAGAGTCTGGGATGGTCTGCCGCGGTGGTGAATGGAGTGTGTAGCATGCTGATGTGAGGGGAGGAGTGAGCCTTGGCCTGCGTGTGGATTAACCATCTGGTTTGAGGGTCCTGAATGAGGCTGGGTTTTCCCCACACAATGCTGGCTCCAACCCCTGGGGTGCGTCTGATGTCCCTAGCCTGGCCAGTGAAAGGAATTCCCTATAACCAGTTCTAGCTGGTTCTCACACTGCCTGCACCCTGCTAGACAAAGGATTTTATAGTATAAAAATGGGCTGTGTCCCCTTCCAAAATGTTCTTGTTTCTGACTTGAATCCTGCCAGGGGCGTGCTGCTGCTTGGGCTCAGGGGAAGGCTTGCCTCCCTGAGCCCTGCCCAGCCCCTCGATACCTGATGGACTTTCCCTTTCTGGGAGCTGCTGTGCTCCACCTTATGTCCTGGACTATTGAGGTCCTGGACTCCTGAAGAACTTTGCTGGAGGATTTCTCTTATTAGGAGCTGCTGTGCTGCCTCCTTGATGCCTCAGGACTACTGGGACCCTTCTTGATGTAAGGGTTATCTCTGGTAGCTTGTGGGGCTGTCAGTGCCCCAGCACGATGGAAGCGCTTTATTTGGTCCCATAGTGCTTGAGAGCGCTTTTTGCTGTAGTGCAAGCGTGTCGCCATCACGCATTTTGCGTGAGGATTGGCAGGTGCCTACCCTGCGACTTTGCCTGCATTTATTTAATTATTTAGCGAGTGCCCACCTCGCTTCTATGTTTATTTTGAACTTCGAGGGTGCCCACCCCTCGTTATTGCCTCCGTTAAAGTCACCGCAGCCGCCTGGGGTAAAACACTGGAAGGAGATGTCCGGCCCGCCGCCTGGTTGTGGGCGGGGCCGGAGGACGTTGTTTCCACTTCCCCCTGCCTGGGGGAAGCCATGCTGTGCCCGTCCGGTCTCCCGTGAGAAGAGGGAGACCGGAGATGCTGCGGCCGAGGGAGAAGATCAGGTGAAGTCCGCGGGGCTCCCGTGCTACGGTAGAGCCCCGCCTGCTGCCAAGCACCGCCGCCCGTAGAGGAGAGGAAGCAGCGAGTGAAGCGTAGCCGCCCCGACCTGCCCGGTGAGTGTTGAAGGGCTGTGGGATAGGCGGGAAGCTCCGGGCAGATGTCGTGTTGCCTTTGAGGGCACTTGTGATGCAGAGCCCGTGAGAGGCTCTTGGGCATTTGTGGATTTAGAGTCCCCCGAGCGGGACTTCAACGTTCCGGGGACATTGTGATTAAGAGCCCAGCGAGGCTCCGAAAAGGGGCATTTGTAGTTTGAGCCCTGAGCGGCTCCATGGCCCCACAGTTGTTTAGAGCCACGAGGGCTCTAGGGGGCGTCAGGGCATGTTGGCAGCATCCAGTTGAGCCCCGTGTGGTACAGTGAGGGCGGTGCAATTAGGGCGGCCCCGGTTGGCAGCGGGTCGCCCCAACGTAGTCTAGAGCCCAGAGAGGCTCCCTGAGGGCATATTTTGTCTCAGAGCCTGTGTGGCTCCAACGTTCTGCGCAATGTGGCACAGTTTTAGAGCCGGTGTGGCTCCAACGTTTGGGGCATGTGTTATGTCAGAGCCTGTGTGGCTCCCACGTGGACACAAGTGTTTTCAGAGCCTGTGTGGCTCCAACAGTTGGCGCAGTTCTGTTCTAGGGTCAGTGAGGACCCTGTTGCAGTTTTGATTCCCAGCTGCCCAGCAATTAGTGGGCAGCTGCACCGTTTATGCCCTTGTGATGTTCCCAGGTGCCCAGCAAGTAGTGGGCACCTGCAACGTTTAGGTTTTGCGCCGGTGGCGCACCCCTGACTGGCACTGCATTGGCAGCGCGCCCTGACATTCTGGACAGAGGGCTCTTTAGTCCCTTTATTAGATGGGGGCTGGTATGTGATTTTATTTAGGCACAATGTAATTATCTATGTGATGGTAATTGGCTTATGTGAGTCTTGCGCAATGTGATGTGGTGCTAGGAAATGTAATGCATTTAATATGATTACGCACCTTGATCTTATACCTCTGAATGGTTTTGGGCATCATGTGTTTTTGCGCTATTGAGTTGTGGTGTGGCACCTCTGAATGTTTTTATGCATCATGTGTCTTCCTTCCCTGCACCTCTGAATGTGTTTTTGATGCATCATGTGCCTTGGTATTACACCACTGAATGTATGTTTTATGCATCATGTGTTTTCCTTCCCTACACCTCTGAATGTTGTGATGCATCATGTGTAATGTGTTCTTGTTTATACCCCTAACTGTATTGTGATACTTAGGTGGTTGTTCTTTTCAGTACAGGTGGTCCTAGTGAGGTCCTGGTTCCCTGCGTGACATTCTCCTAAGGTGTTTAGGGTTGCGTAGATGGTACTTACCTGTTACCAGTTTACTGGTTGTGTGCTATATTTGCTAATTTGTGCTACAGTGATTTTATATCCTATATTCTATGTTCTAGAAGTGCTATTACTACCAAGTGCTGATTCTGACCGTGGCCCATGCGGCCCTGTCCTGTACATAATCCCTTGTGAATATTGCCCGTGCCAGTTGGCACAATGTACATGTGTGATTACTATCTGATGTGTTTTGACAATACAAAAGTTATTTTTATATAACCTTGCACGGAGTTCCTTTTGTAGTGTGCCTAGGATGTTGTTGCTGTTGTGTGCTGGCGCAAATGCTTTACACATTGCCTCCGGGATAGGCCTGTCTGCTCATGCCAAGCTACCAAGGGGATGAGCAGGGGTTATCTTGGCGTGTGATTCCCTTGCCCTGACTAGAATGGTGGTTTCTGCCGAGCTTTGGCGTCAGCCTTAGCCAACCAGAAATAGTGCAAACGCATAAGCAATGACTGCCTTCTAATGCTACTAAAACTTCACAACATAACAGATTTTAAAGCAGTTATTTGTCAGCAAACACATGAAGGGGCATATTAAAAAGAATTTGCGATAATGTCCACAAAGCGCACCTTGCGCTGTTTATCCTTTCACCAGCTATACCTGGATTTTATCGCCGAAACAGTGCGGTATTACCAACACGTTTTCCAAAAGCTAAAAAAAAATCCAGCTATATCGGCGACAAGTACCAATATCGTTGAAAATACAGCAATAATTCATGTTTGCAAGTGAAACCTTGTTAATATGAGAATGTGGACTTAACATGTCAATCCATCTCACATATTAAGCATAGTTAAATCAATTTGTTATGTTATGTTATGTTATTATAGGTCTTCTATAGCGCACGGCTACTCCGAGGACTGTCCCGGCGCTTTGTACTACCAGACCTAAGAAGGAACAGACAAAACATAACAGTGAAAATAAATACAAGCAGTCACCAATCCTAGAACAGGGCAGGAAGTCTCTAACAGGTAAAGAGCCAGGTCTTTAAGCCCTTCCCGAACGCAAGTAAGTTAGGCGTGGAACGCAAGGTCAGAGGTAAGGAGTTCCACAGCTGAGGGGCCAACAGCCTAAATGACCGCCCTCCAATGCGGGCTTTTTTTATTCGGGGGACTACCGCAAACGCAAGGGACTCCGATCTCAAGGATCGTGCCGGATGGTAAAAAGCCAGCCTCCTTTGCAAGTATTGAGCTCACGTGGCATGCAGAGCTTTGTGGGCCAGCGTCATAGCCTTGAATATTATCCGCTTCCGGATGGGGAGCCAATGTAGAACTTGCAATAGACTCGAGGCACTGGCTCGCCTATGCAGGCCAAAGATGGCTCGCGCGGCAGCATTCTGGGCCACCTGTAGGCGTTGTAGGAGGTACTCCGGGAGGCCAAGGTATAAGATGTTAGCATAATCCAATCTGGATCCAATGAGGGCCTGAACTATTGTTCTCCTGTGTTCCTCCGACAGTAACGGAAAGAACTTCCGGAGCATCTTGAGGATGCCAAAACATGTTCCTGTAAGAGCCAGCTTTTGGGGATTTGAGCGTCAGCCCGTTATCGATTGTAATTCCCAGGTTCTTGGCTGACTGGGATGAATGAGCTGGGGAGAACATGTCGGCGGGCCACCACCCTGCCAATCCGGATCAGGTGGACATCCGAAAAAAAGTATCTCAGATTTGTCTGAGTTGCACTTGAGGCTGTTCAGTTGGAACCAATTAAAGACAGCCCCAAGGCACTCCCGGATACTTTCACCATCAAATTCTTCACCCTTCCGGCAGGTAAAGAGAAGCTAGGTGTCATCGGCATAGGAAACGATCTGGGCCCGAAGGACTCCACCAATGTCGCCAAAGGGGTCATAAAGATGTTAAATATAGTTGGGCTCAATACAGAGCCCTGAGGAACTCCGACTCCCAAAGGCGACATCTCAGCGGATCCAGGGGAGGCCCAGACCGTTTGTCGGCGGTTGGCTAGAAAGGAGCGAAACCAACGAGCACCGACCCCTCAGACCGATGTCATGAAGTCTAATTTCAAACTAGATGTTAAAATCCGGCATAAACCGCGGTTAGCGTGAGTTTTGCTATCACTCCTCAAGTCAAAAGCCGTCTTGTAAATACAACGCTGTTGTGGTAACGCCCTCTTCAATGTTCTATTGTCAAAGGAACAACTACTTTGCCTCTGGGAACTTCTACATTTCATCTCATTGGAGATGCGAGGCGAGGCGTTAGCAAAGCATCTGCTAACATGCATTAATGCATGGTAGTGCTGCATAGTAAATAGGGCGATGTAATTTTTGCCCTTTTTTTTGGCTTTCAAAGCCAAAAATGCGACAAAATGGACCTTGCTAATATGCCCCAATGTGATTCTAGACAAACTAGACTACTCCCAGCACTTTAGCAGGTAAAACACATTTCCCCTATTAAAAACAAAGGCAACACATATACATGTAAATATCAAATCGCATTACTTCCCACATTAATTCAAAAGCTAACACACATTTCTATTGGTCACACATTTCAACAGTTTGAAATTGACATACGTTTGAACCCTACCCCCAATCTGCTTACTGCCTGTTACCATAGTAACAGTTCATGGAACACTCAACTGAGCACACAGGTCACAAGTTCAACTCACAATGTTGCTAATCCAAACAGCAAGTGTGCTTGACTTTTCAAAATATCAGTTTATTGTATGTAATGTTCCTTCCAAACAGTTTTTGTTACTAATAAGAAACATGCTTTTAAAAAACAGAAACATGCACCCTACCTTTCTGTGTACAATGTTCTCCCCTTCAGGAGCCGGTATATCTTTTCGAGACGGGGAGCTGCTAACATACAGCTCACCATGTGGAAAACCAATCTGGTTTGCATATTGAAACAGAAAATCCAAACAAAGATTGCTATGACAGGGCGGGAGCCTCAGCAAACAGCAGTGTCCCGGAGGTGGGCACCCCAAGACACTGCAGGAGTCCCCTGGGGTGGCGCTCCCCAGGGCCCTCGACGGCTCCAAGAAAGCCCCCCTCCTACAATATAAAAAGCCCCGGGGATGATGATCCCTGGGGCTAGGAAGCCCCCTCTGAACCCTCCATTAAACTATTTTTTGCCCCAGCATTTTGCACCCCCGGGGGCTAATTTTTAAACAAGCGCAGGAGACCTCACCTCATTTTTATGTTTTTTTTACGGCAGATCCGTGCACCCTCCGCACATTTTTCCGTTTTCCCTTGCCCAATTGTTTTGGGGGCCCTAGGGGTGCTTGTAAGACCCCCTAAGCAGGTCTCGAGGGTCAGGATATTTCTACCCTGTCCCTTTAATATGTTTTCCACACTTATTCCAATGATTTCTTGAGCCTCGCTTCTACCGAGGCACAACATGGCTGCCTCGGACTTAATCCCCCAACTTAAACATGCCACGGGGTACGTTTGCACAGTGGTGAAGGTAGGGGGCGGGGCCTGAGGTGATATGTGTGCAAACACGCCCTGTGGCGCGTTTTAAGTTGGGAATTTAATTCCTCTTCAATCCAGTGATGTCATCACCATGTCATGAATGATGTAACATGTGACATCATCAGCAGTGGATTGCCGGCGCGCTAGTTATAGTTAACGGGGAATTTCAATGGTTTTGTACGAGTGAAATGTCCAGCTAACTATAACACCCCTAAAACCTATGGTTTTTCAGTGAATATATATGTATAAATATATATATATATATCATTCTTCAATGTATGTAGATGTGGAATTAGGAATAAAAAATCTATACTTCCTTTGTATGCATTTACCTTTCGATACTTTATCCACGATATTGTTGTACCAGGAGAATCATGTCCTCCCTATTCAGTAATACAATTTACCATTCATAGAAAGACCTTAAGGCCAACAACAGCATCATCCTAACAGAGGCCTTTTTCTTCTCCTTTGCTTGAAAATGTTTGAAAATTGAACATATCATAACAAAAAGTGAATCTAAGATGGAAATGAGTTGCCAGGTGCCCCTGGCGAATGTCAGAGCTTCCAACTGCAACATCGCTAGGACACCACAATCAAAACACCCACCATATCACTGAAGGACACCCTCCAGGGTAAAAACCTGACTGTGATGAGCTCCAGGTCTGTGGCACTTCTTGGACATGTTCATTGTGTACGTCCATGGTGCTCACAGCCTGGAAATATGTGGTTACGCCCTGTCTGTCATGCAATGACATGGCACTCCCTCCTTATGGAATGATGCTGACACCATGTCCAGCATGTAAATTTAAGTTGTCCATGTTGCTACTCCAGCAAGACGTGAAGGGTTGCTCTTTTGTGCCACTGTCCCTCATGCGTGAGTCATGGAGGCAGGAACGCTGTCATAATATAGGATGTGAATAGGATATCTCTTGATCGTCAACCACTCTTTTAAAACCATTCTGTTATTGATCCCTGATCTTCTCAGTCTAGGAGAGTGTGCATATTAGAGATTATCCCAAGATGTTTTCTTCATTTTCCAGATCCAAGACATTGTGCGCATGAGTAGGCTGCTCACCATTTTCAGGGACGACAAGGACGGCGCGCAGGACATGGATGTTGCTATGCTACGTGCCCTCATGAAAGGTTAGTAAGGGCTTCACTGACACACTGCAAAACTTCCATAACATCTAACACAACAACACACATATTTGTAAAGCACATGTTCATGGCTTGGGGTTTCTTGGTGCTGAATAACAAGTGTTTATTGTTGCCCAACCTAGTAGTACTCATTTTATTGACCTGGCTAGGATGAAAGGATGAGTAAATTCAACAGGTTTCTGATGTGGGTGTGTTAGTACACTGAGCCACCAGACCCATATGATTATATGGCATATTACATGTGTAAAGTGACATGTATAATAAGAATAAAAGTAGGAGCCATGAAAAGAGAAAACACAAACGCACGTATTATGGGTATCAGCCCTACCCACACCCTAATGCTGTTATATCTGTGCTTCTTTCAATTTCAATTTTCAGGTTATGTGTTTATAGAGTCCAGCAGTGCTTATAGCTATAATTGCGCAAGATCATTGTTTGTTCTTATGTCTCAGTTATAATGTTACATAATGCAGGTTTTTGAATTTTTTTTTCAGTTTAGATACTATGGGCGATATTTATAAGAGCTTATCACCACCGGAATGTCACTGTATGTGATGTTCTGGTGGCTATAAGCCCTTTGCCTTATTTACAAGGCATCGTTAAGCCACTTACCGTGGCTTAACACCGCCTTGTGAATGAAGCCCCCTTTCATGGAGCACTTACAGTGAAAAGGGTGGGCAATGGAAGTTGCAGTGGCTTTCAGCTACAACACCATTGCCTATTTACAAGGGTGGCGTTAATAGGAGGCAGCCTCAAGAATTAGACCAGGAAAACCTGGTCTTAACCTGTCCAAACAAGGAGAAAATTATGAATTTCTCCTTGTTCTTGCTGTTTGCAGAATGAAGCACACATAGATTCAGGAAATCGCCCTAGTGATTGTTCATGTGCAGGAAGGTGTCCCTTCCTGTACTTAAACAATCGTTGAAAAAGGAAGAGTTGCAACTTCTATGTGTGCTGCATAAAGCCCCACACATGGAAGTTACAAATCACCATTACTGATTGTTTATGTGCAGGAAAAGAAACCTTCCTGCAAACGAACAATCATTCTCTGCATCACAGGCACCCTTGCACCAGGGTTCAATGGTGCCTGCATTGGCGTTATAGGAAATAAAGTGAGCGACCCAATAAACCTTTGGGGGCTTGGGTAAGAACGTAATAAGGATGGGTAGTGTAGCCTCCAAAGGAGTTTGTTGATAAGAGTCAGTTAGTTGTTTGATAGTGGTATACAGGTAAATTAATTATCCTGAGTGAATTTAATTCTTAACGATGGAATGAAAGGATATACACTTAAGACTAACTAAACAAAACAGAACTTGACATTTAAACAATACAGTTGTGACAAAAACCAATGGACATGTGTATAGGCAAAAAATAGATTTTATCAAAGTTCATTCATAAAGGGAAATACAATACAGAAAAAATATGTAAAACAGGAATACAGGATGAGGATTGGACAGTAAATCAAAATCACTGTAAAGCCTGTGGAACGCCTATCCAAGAAGATGTAGACAATTTTCTTAAGATAAGGCTGGGAGTCGACGTTTCGGTCTTTATAGGTAAATCTCTAAGACCATCATCAGGACGGAGGAATGTTAGTATTGTTACTCCCTTGAAATGGAACAGACTTTCTTCATATGTTGAGACGATGTATTATATAATATATACAGTCTGGACAGGTCTTTATCTCTGTTGGAGCGGGGACAGGCAGTTTAAGAAAAAGTTTTCGCTATTAATTCGTCCCACCTCACAAGATTTGAGAGGGTTTCAGCGTCGTTAAGGAACCACGATCTGTTATAGTATCATGGAGGGAATAAGTAATCTTTCCTCTTGGGTTAATGCTTCTTGCAAACTGGTCAAGAAAGCAATCTGGATGGAACGATCTGTATTAGTCTCGAGCGTTCTATGGTAGCGGGAGGTCTCAGCCATCAGCCATCAATCTGCACTATCAAACAACTAACTGACTCTTATCAACAAACTCCTTTGGAGGCTACACTACCCATGCATTGGCGTTAGGCAGCTAAATGTAGCGCTAAGGGAAATGCAGGGGTGCACCGCATTCTAGTAAATAGGGCAGAATAGCGGAGCACACCACACTCCACAATTCTCTTGTAAATATGTTCCATTCTTTTTAAATTATTTTTTGCTCATTTTATGAACCTGTTGTGACCCACGGCTGGTCATGATCCCTGAGGTAAAGCTTCCTGTTCATGAATTTAGTTTGCTTGGTCATGACTCCCTCATTGCCACAGCCCTGTTTCACAAACTCTGGATCAAGGCTGGTGGCCCCAACTCCTTTTTCTGATCAAGGAAGGTTGTAGCCTCATCCTTTCTGGTGAAACTGTGACTATCTTGCCCTGTCAAATGCTGCCAAAAAATTTGTAGCATGTGTTTTATGAACAGAAATGTCTGATTTGTGAAACTTATAAAGAAGGCGAGAACAATCACTCTTCTCCTCCTTCAACCACTCGAAGATGGTTTGCCATGGTATTGTCCCGTATAGACTACGGCAACATAGTCTATAACGGAGCCCCTGCTTACATGATCCACCGATTACAACTGGTGCAGAATCAGGCGGACCGCCTGATCCATGGCCTTCCCAGATATCATCGGGTCACCCCTATACTCAAAACTCTGCATTGGCTCCCCATAAGGGAGCGTGCCTTGTTTAAACTCGGCTGTCTCACTTACCAAGCCAGAGTGGGCACTGCCCCCCAGTTCATCTGTGCCCTCATCAAACCTTACTGTCCAGGCAGAGAACTTCGCTCGGCCCATCTGGCCCTCCTCACCATCCCTCGCTTTAAAAAACAGAGGGCGGGCGGAGCGAGATTCGCTGTCCTGGCTCCAACTTTTTGGAACTCCCTTCCGATTGCTCTGCGCACTTCACCCTCCTACCCCCTGTTCCGTAAAAATCTTAAAACTTTTCTGTTCACGCAAGCCTACCCCTAATCCTTCCGCTGCTGCCACTCACTGATCACCACTAGCGCCATGAAACCGCTGGGTATGCGAGCGCTGTACAAAAACTTTTAAATTCAAAACTTTTAAATTCAAATTAAACAACTCTGCTTGTGTGCAGACAGGAAGTCATCTCCATCTATGACATTTATTTTCAAACTGAAGTTCCAAAATGTTCTTTGCCTCAAAATAACTTGAGTGAATTTCATCAATTAACAAAAAAAATGTATTCCGATGGAACTTCGGTCTAGAAATAGTAACATGAGATGTCAGTGTGTTTCTCACAAAATGTGATTCCCCATAAAAAATAAACGTCGACTCCCCTTGACCAATTTGTGTAACGTTTTGATGGGGGATCAAATGAGATAAGTTAGCTGCTGGCAAGTTTGCTGTCAGTCAAATTTTATTAACAAAAACAAAAAAGGGAAATACCTCTAGATGTTAGACAAATTATTATAAACTACTAAATGTGAGGTTCTAAGCACAGGCCATCATTTTAATCTTTGTTTATACCCTCCCCTACTTTCCATTTGGTTGGTTCTGTTCTTGCCCTACCACTGTTAGAATATGGGGCAGTTTTTGGCTGGGGAGTGGAAGCTGTGAGGAGAGACAGAGCATTCCACTTGATTTCATGATGTGTTGATGGTGCGGATATAAACTATTGAAGAATCTGACCAGTGTCATTGTCTTTGTCACACTTGCTTAGAAGATGCTGAATGGTGGAGGGGCTGCCCATTCCCATCGCCATTGTCCCAGACTTGAAGCTTCAGGATTCAATCACCTCAGTTCACATCATTTCTAATATGAATAAGCAAACTATCCTCCAGCTTTGTGAGGCACAATGTGTGGGTTGCTCAGAGTGGGCCGCGTACGGTGGCCAAGATACTCTCAAATGCATGTTGACACCCTCTGGTCTCTTCACTGATCAGGAGGCCTCTTCCTTACTGTGCCAGGCTATCTTCCTGGGGACAGCAGAGGCTTATGAAAACCCATAATATTGTAAACCTGGTACATCTGGTGTGCTTAATAGGGATTGTATGGAATGTACATAACATTCTGGGAGGACGTGAAGGATAGTGTTTTTATGCTGCTTTACTTAATAGTTTTCACTTAATCATGAAATGTCCCTAGAACCACAAAACCATCTAAAAGAGGCATGGCTATTTAATGATTGTTATATTCCATGCTTTAATAGGTCCAAGTGCAGTTCAAAAGGGCAGCCACTTCTTTTGGAATTAGGTTATGCACAGGGGCTGCTCAGAGGATTTCAAAAGTGGCCATGGAGATGGCTTATTCCTCACACAACCTGCAGGGCAAATTTAGTTCAGACTGTGTCTGTTAAATTTCATATAAGCAAACATTTATGTTCACTATTACTATTGTCATGATAAAAAAAACGCTTATCTGTGCCAAATTCTTTCAGCGGGTTAGGTCTTACTATAAATCTCTCTCTAAGCTTGTCAGGCATTTCTTAGATGATCTGTATTTAATGGATATCTGCTACTGTAGCATGTAAATGTTGGTTCCCAAACTGGAATTTCACTTGCATGTCAACCTGTTGGTCACCTGTTTCTTTGCAGCATCACAAAGCATGGATCACATGGGCAATGAGAACTGGGCCTACCAGCTCAAACTGGCTGTGTTATGGAACCACCTGGATATAGCAAAAAGCGACATCTTCAAGAGTGAATGGAGCTGGAAGGTAAGAGGAGTGCCAAGGTTCTAATATGTCCCTGCATCCTCTCTTAGAGTCACTCATTTCTATGTGGCCTGGCACCTGAGTTGATTGCATAATGAAACTACTAATCTATTATCCTGGTAATCGTGTCATTGATCAGTATTTTCTCCAGGAATCTCGATCCGTGTTTGTTCACTGATTGCTAATTATGGTACGGTATTATGTACTATCTACAGCTGGTATCTCTCATCTCTTTGTTCAGTCAGTAGCAGCAAGACTGATTGTGGTGTGGCATCTTATAGCAGTTAGTGATGACATCTCCTAATCTCTATATGTCAGGTCATTGATGGCAAGTCTCGTTTATGCTTTTGTGGGTTGATTGCTGCTGTTTTTTTAATCTTTATGCAGGATGATTGATTTTGGTACTTCTGCCACTTATTTCTTACATCTCTTCCTTTGATCACTAGCTGCTAGACCTGATTATATTATCACTGTTCAATAGCTGCTGATGGAACCTCTTATGTCTGTTTTGGGTCACTGAGGCCTGGTCTTAGTTAAGATGACTTTGCATGATTATCTATGCTAGAGTCACTTATCTGCCAATGTTTTGGTGTTTGTGTCATATGCTGACATCCTTTCTCTTTTATTGGAGTCATAAATGGTCATAATTGATCCTTTTCTTATTTTATGGTTTATGTAACTGGCATTTTTTCTTTCCAGTATGGTTAATAATATGTAGTCTTAGACTTTTATCTACTGGTAATATATTGTCCTGGACCTTTGCCCTCTGTTTGTGTTACTCTTTACTATCCCTCCCCATTATTCATCCAGTTTCAAGGCAACAGTGCATAACCTCTTAAAAAGTAACACACGCTTCTAGTGTTCCATGATTCCCTAGAACTGTACCTAAATGTCCCCCACAACCAGCCACATCAGGGTCAAAGGTGTAGTGGTGTACAACTTCACCCTTCCCATGAATAATATTCCTTCCTGGAAATTCTAATTACTGAAAAATTATTGCAGTAAAGAGAAGAATCTTTGGTTTTCTATGGCACTTTCTCTGTGTTGGAGACTCTTGAAGGTCCACAATGTCAGAGCACGTCCAAGTAAGGAGACACACGGGATCTAGTTTGGACAATTCCACTCCTGTCCCTTACCCTCTCTCTACCCCACTGTAGGGCAACTCCTACAGCACCATGGGACCAAAATCTTCTTGAGTGGGATCCATTTTCCCTACTGTCACAGTGATGTTTTTTTTACAGATTTTAAAAATTAATTTGACCGCTTACTCACCAGGAAACTAACAGATCCATAATCCACGAACAGATGAAATTGTTCGTTTGGGGACAGTCACCCCCTAGCACGCCTGGCAAAAGGAGGCTCCCAGTTCAGATAATAGTATGGATCGGAGGCTGCAGCTAACTCCCTCCTATTTCCCAGTAATTTTTTAGCAATTAAATATTTATAGTGGCAAAACGTGAGCCTAAATAAGGTGTATATGTTTACTACTTAAAAGAGTACAACAACAAAGGTGCTATGGGTGTCTTTTACAACAAAAGTTATGTGTTCTGCATGTTTGAAAAGGTTTTACAATGGAAAGATAACAGAGCAAAGAAAGGAGCTTCAGTCAAATGGACGGGGCGGTCAGCGAAGCTTGACATTTGGGTATACGGACTAAGTCGCTAAAGGACCTGTGACTTTTGGACTCCCTGAAGTGGAACCAAAATATACCTTAACTTTCCACTCTTCGAAGACATGTTCCCAAACAATCAAATTTTACTCTGAAATTGGCTCGGCCGGTGGACCTAATAGAAGACTGGGAGAGTGATCTCACTGAACTCCAGTATCCATGCATGTGGAATAAATTTACTACTAAGTTTACCATTGAGCCGAAACAGAAGGTCAAGCTACTCCACGTGGGATTTCTTAACTGGTATTCTCCGTTATTGCAAGTGTGATCGATGCAATCAACAAGTCTCTAGTCAGCATTAAAACATATTCAGATATTCAGCTATTTTTAGTCAACATCATAAAGTAGGTATTTTTCAGAACTCTACAGCTTGATACTGAGTTTATTTGTAGAGCAAAATGAAGCAGGGTTTCAGGAATGGTACAGCATATATAAAGCACTCTGCCAATCGACCCTCGGTGTCCAGATAGTAATGTAGGTTCTGTGCTCACTATGCATGTAGCAATATCATAGAATTGCAGATGGTACATAATAGATATTACCCCTTGCTAAGATGCATGCAGGTGAAGGGGGACAACACCACAATTGCTATTATTCAATATATTAAGCCTGAGTACAAACATATTTCTAGAGCCACTTTAATACACTGGCCATCATGATATTTAATGACCAGTATGAGCCAGTGGCCTTTAAATACAGGAAGGTGATTTTAAAGCTTCATTTAAGACTGTGACAGCAACATTTTTTATAATTCTACATGGTGTTTATTTAAACATGGGGCGCACCAGCGCTGTATAGAAAAAATTACTGTCACCAGGCCATTATGACATACCCCTATTCTTTCAAGACTCACTGTTACTTAGAGAGCAGAGTTGGTAGGTTTTTCAAAGCTTGTGTAGCTTGAGAAAATAGTATACAATCTTAAGCCTCACAATAAAGCCACTCCTGAAAATATCATCAGGATGAGGGGGGTGTTGTGGCATCTGCTATAATTGAACAAATGAACAAGCATCCCCAGGAAGGAACAGTGTACCACAAAACCACTGGTACTAACAGGAAAAAAGCCTTAAGGCAGTGGGGTCTACCTATACCGGCAGAGAGATTTTGTTTATCTTGAAATTTCTGAAACAATTGACACATTTTTTTCAGATTCATGATTTCTTAAGAAAACATAAATATGCGAAGAAATACTTTATAGGTGTTTTGCGAATTGATATGCTTCCTATCAAGATTAGGATAGAAAGATCTCTTACTCTTCTTTTTAACACATAGCCATTCTTTATGAAAACTCACTGGGCACCTCTGTTTTTAGAAACAGAGAAGGTTACCATGGTTGAGAGCGCTGCAGCATTTTCCACACACTGCATCTATACAAAAACCTATATTTTCTTATTTAAAAAAAGGTGCAAAAAAGGGATGTACTCTGACAAAAAACTGACCCAGGATAAACTCTGTCAACATGTGGGAAACAACCTATATATTTAAGTAGTAGGCTTTCAGATAATGTGTTGTTTAGAAACTCTTTAAAACTACATTCAAATGATCCCGTAAAAATTTGCATTTTGTTACATTATATGCAAAACACATGCTACAACAAATGCAACTAAACAGCTTACACATTTTGTTAAAATTGTAAAACAATGTAAGCTAAATGTATGTGTAACACTGTACCTGGGAAATAAAATGTGGTGTTCAAACCTTATTATTTGCCACCAGACTTTTAGCCTTCCTCCCTCCAGGGCACAGGGGCAGTGACAGTGTCCACCCGGAACCTGGGGGTGCTGTTCGAACCTAATCTCCAGCTCGACGCGTTTGTCAATAAAACCGTGGCAACGTGCATGCTGCTGCTTCGAACCTTGCGCAAGATCCTCTCCTCTCTTCCGGGACATGCCCGCCCAGAGGTAGTGCGTAGTATCATCTTAAGCAGGCTCGATTACTGCAACGCACTACTTCTGGGCTCCCCAGCCACCCTGGTGGGTAAACTGCAGCGGGTGCAGAATATGGCTGCTAAGCTGGCCCTCTCCAGACGGCGTCTTGATTCATCCTCCCTGGCGCTCATGGATCTCCACTGGCTGCCAATCACCCGGCGTATTGATTTTAAGGCATTAGGCCTTGTTTTTAGGGCTCTTAATGGCCAGGGGCCTTCCTCGCTGCAGACGATGTTCTCTTGGTACATTCCCACCAGATCCCTCCGCTCCTCCTCTGCCTGTTTGGTGGTTATTCCTAAAATCTTGAGGAAACGGATGGGGGGCGTTGCTTTAGGTTCACCGCATCTAAGTTGTGGAATGCCTTACCCGTGGCACTGAGAAGTAAGGAGGACTTTTCTAAAAAAGGATTAAAAACACACCTTTTTCTCAGGTCGCCGTAAAGTCCTAAAGTAGCACAAAATTCTCCGTACTGCTCTTTATCACCTTCATTTTAGCAAGTAGACATATACACTCGTCTTCTTCAGAACTTGGAACATGGCAATCTCTGAAGTTGCAGCCTCAAAATCATGTGGCACCATGTACAGGATGGCCTAGTTTCCTGTAGGCTTGCATTTTCTTGAGGGTTAGATTTAGGAGTACATACAATGACACAGTGGTCACAAGGTCTATTCTAAATACTAATAGGACTCCCTAGTGATTTTATTTATAGGTTTGAGCTTGTTTTTGTTTGTGTAAGGAAGGTCAAATAGAAAAATACTTGTATGAACTCTATAGTCTTCCAGAGTGTCTACCAGTAAGTAACCTTGGGGTTTCTCAATTGCGTCAATTAAATGACTGTCCGGATTATTCTCTGCTTCACTCCTAAAATCATCTAACTTTACCATCTTTATACAGCTTGGCTAGCAAATTGTCATTCTTGAAACTAAAAGATATGTTGTATGTGTAAACTTCTGGGCAGCTGTGTATGAAGATATTACCCGCATAAATACAGCCACACAATGTTCACCAGTGTTTGGGTTAAACTCTAGGAATTTCTGGAAGCATTTTATTAAAACAAACAGCTTTTACCATAATTTGAAGGTCCTGCAAAAACGCATGAAAAAAGCTGCTGCAGTCTGGTGCCCGTGACACGGCGGAGACATTTATGTCTTTCAGTACCCATAAAACTATAGAAATCTGTGATGGATGGAATGCTTGAATTATTCTCAGCTGCAGGTAATACCTTGAGTTTCATCCCAATCCATTGTTATTTTGCACACCATGCCACCTTAGTTTGGACCCAGCTATATGCAAATCAGTCTTGCTCCAATGGAAACAGTCCATCCCAAATGCAAAGCAAGACCCTTCCTGAAGCAGAACACAAGCAACCCAGGACCGGTTTCACTCATGTTGTGTGCTCATCAGCTGGGTTTAGCTTGGTTCCAGAGACACAGTGTGCACAAGACTCACATCTGGGCATAGCCACTTGGTGCGACACTTGGTATGCTTCAATTAATATTAGCCTCTAGTAATTCATCAGGTGCATCCCATGCACAGGGATCACACATGTTGTTTGCCATCCGGGGAGTGCTGTCCCGGTTGCTGCTTTCACCTGCCTGTTCAAACTCAACGCCTCGCGGCCCCCGCTCCGCGGGTGCCGCTCGTAGGCTCAAGTGACCAGAAGGGTGCTGGTTAATCCTTTACCGCTGTGCATTGGAGCACCAACGCGCTATTTACAAAGTACTTTCTTTGTTTAAGCCCAGAGGCGGGACTGCGAGGACCAGCCTGCTGTGCGGCGCAAATCGGCCGCAGCTGGTCCTCTTCCCGCCCCTTCCATCTGCTGAAATAGCTGCGGAGAGTGTGTTCCCTGGGTTTGTCCTTTCTGCCATCCTGGGAGTGCTGTCCCGGTTGCTGCTTTCACCTGCCTGTTCAAACTCAACGCCTCGCGGCCCCCGCTCCGCGGGTGCCGCTCGTAGGCTCAAGTGACCAGAAGGGTGCTGGTTAATCCTTTACCGCTGTGCATTGGAGCACCAACGCGCTATTTACAAAGCACTTTCTTTGCTTAAGCCCAGAGGCGGGACTGCGAGGACCAGCCTGCTGTGCGGCGCAAATCGGCCGCAGCTGGTCCTCTTCCCGCCCCTTCCATCTGCTGAAATAGCTGCGGAGAGTGTGTTCCCTGGGTTTGTCCTTTCTGCCATCCGGGGAGTGCTGTCCCGGTTGCTGCTTTCACCTGCCTGTTCAAACTCAACGCCTCGCGGCCCCTGCTCCGCGGGTGCCGCTCGTAGGCTCAAGTGACCAGAAGGGTGCTGGTTAATCCTTTACCGCTGTGCATTGGAGCACCAACGCGCTATTTACAAAGTACTTTCTTTGTTTAAGCCCAGAGGCGGGACTGCGAGGACCAGCCTGCTGTGCGGCGCAAATCGGCCGCAGCTGGTCCTCTTCCCGCCCCTTCCATCTGCTGAAATAGCTGCGGAGAGTGTGTTCCCTGGGTTTGTCCTTTCTGCCATCCTGGGAGTGCTGTCCCGGTTGCTGCTTTCACCTGCCTGTTCAAACTCAACGCCTCGCGGCCCCCGCTCCGCGGGTGCCGCTCGTAGGCTCAAGTGACCAGAAGGGTGCTGGTTAATCCTTTACCGCTGTGCATTGGAGCACCAACGCGCTATTTACAAAGTACTTTCTTTGCTTAAGCCCAGAGGCGGGACTGCGAGGACCAGCCTGCTGTGCGGCGCAAATCGGCCGCAGCTGGTCCTCTTCCCGCCCCTTCCTGTCGCACCCTATAACATTGAGACTCAGTAACGCGCACGCGGGTCGCGCGCGGGGCAAAGGCCGGGGCGAAGACCGGACAAAGAGCGGGCCGTTGTGTGGCCGTTAGGTGGCTGGTGAGGCTGGGCTGGGCCCTGTCCCTGAGTTTTCAGGCACACACCCTGGTTTGCAATTCCTAATGCATGTTTCCCCACTGTGTTGTACTACGCGGCTGAGGTGATTGTTAAGTGGCTGCCTAGTCTCTCCGACTCGGTGGCTGGCTAACTAGTGTGACGGTTGTATTGTTACTCTCCATTGATGTCATTTTCTGTTATAATGGACATGGTTTCACCTGGGAAAGCGGGGGCAAATTCAAACAAGGGCACATTGGACAATTATTTTAAGAAATCCATTTCTGAGATTGAAAGAGAAGAAGCCCTGGAAGAGAAAAGGATGGAGCGTCGTCGCTCCATCGAGGGTCATAAGGCTAGATCCACCTTGGGTACATCCCTGCCTATACGATTATCTAGTACAGAATTGATCACTGAGGACCCGTTTACATCCCAGGGTGTCCCTGAACTCTTAAGAGATATCTCTTCCGCACCACTTTCTCTTGTGGATCCCTTTAGTCCATCTTCTTCTGCCCCCCCACCACTTGGTAACCCTGATCCAGCCCCAAATCCCCTGTCCGCTCCTATTCAAACTGGAAAAACTAATCCTAAAAATCAGCAGAGGAAGGTTGTGGTCCAGATAAATCATGGTCCTCCGCCCAAAAAAAGAATGAGGAAGGGGGGCTCCTTACAAAAAAGCAAAATTAGTCACACTGATTTTGGCAAGGCCAAGGGGGGGGGGACAGCTATAGCTTCTGCTTCTGCTTCTAAACCAACTGGAAGCACCAGACTTGATATTCCAACAGTGATTATACAAGACACTCCACCTCCTTCAGTTAACACTACCCCTTCAAACTTAAATTCTGAGGAGATCCTCCCGCTTGCCCCCACCTTGGAGTTTCTTGGGAAAATGCTCAGGACGCTCACTTCCCCAATTATGGACAAATTACGGGCCATTGAAGAGCGGCTAGGGAATCTGGAGCAGACTATTCATAATAAACTCGACATCCAGATGGCCGTTCCCGTATCCACCACAGCGACAGCTTTAGCCAGCTCATTAAATGGTTTAAAACCCCATGTACCTAAGAAGCCCCTTTCAACTTCCTCCAATCTAGCTAAGACGGCTCACACAACCACTACCACCGTTACAACGGCCTCTCTCCCCCTGTCCAATCTCCCCACCAATAAAGTGGTAAATAATGTCCTGAGAACTTCAAATTCTAAAAATGATTCTACATCTGACACGCACTTGAATGGTGCCATTCCCAAGGGCGGAAACATGCTACCTAGACCAGCCCAGACGGTTGAAGAGAGGGAACCCCCTAGTATAGTTCAAAAACGTAGGATCCCTCAGGTCGAACTGCCTCCGGAATCACTACCTTATGTAGTGGTGCTTACGGGCGTGCCCCCTCTTGACCCTGATAAGCGAGAAGGCCCGCAACAACTCAAAAACAAGACCATGTATTGGCTGTCTAAGAACAGACCACTCCCTGGGAATGTAAATGGGGACATAGTGCATGTGCGCCGACTTCCTTGGCTGGGAGGGCGGGTGAAAGACATAGATGGCGACCTGATTGTGATTAACTTCAGGGACCCAGAAGCTGTCAGGCATATTCTGAGCTGGATGCCAGGGAATCTTGGAAAATCCATTATGCCATGTGATCTTACATATTTTTACCCTAGAGCTCTAGTGGCCCCCCTGTCATGTCCATGGCCCTCTATGCCCTCGACAGGGATAAATGGTCCTAACCAAATCAACCACTATCCCCCCTTGCATCCTGACTCCTTGATCCTAAAGAATGCTCATAGGTGGGGATCTGTCCCCCAGAGGGGCTATGGTTCCAATTATAGAAGTTTGGACCATTCGTCCCTAATGGGGGGGATGGACCACTTGCTTCCTTTTACACCCTTGGAAGTCAGTAACAGATTTGAAGCATTCTCTGGCTTGGACTCTTGTGATTGACTCGAGGGGTGCTCCTCCGGTCACTCTACTGCTGAGGGGGCCCTAATTGAACATCATGGCAATCCCGACGCCCAAGCTTCTAACCTTCCCCGGCAACTGCTTGGAGATGTCCGTGGTATAACCCCAATCCATCTAGCGGGAAGTAATCACAGTTCATCTCCCCCCCCTCGCATCTCTAGCTACCATGTACGTAGTGGTGGAGTCATCTCCGAGGGCCAAGGCCCCTCACTCCAAACTAAGCCCAGAGCCCTGAGGGTACTTTCATGGAATGTTGCAGGGATCCTGAACAAAATACAAACTGAAGAATGGGATTCTCTGATAAACAATTATGAGATCTGCCTCTTTCAAGAGACATGGGCGAGGGAACCGGTTCACAAGACTGGTTACGCTGTTTTTGAAATCCCTGCTACTTGGAATGGAAGGGGAAGGCCCTCAGGCGGTCTGGCGGTGTGGATAGCATCTCACACTGGGTGTATAGCGGAATGTATAGCCACACTTTCCCAGGATATCCAGTGTGTTTTATTAACCTGGACGGGCATCCCGAAGTTGGCAGTTATAAATGTTTATTCCCGCCCAGTAGGACCGACGGCGGAGTCTACCACATTAGAAGACCTTGCATCCTTTTTGAGTCAGCTTCCGCCAGACTATAAGGTGATCTTGGGGGGCGATCTGAACTGTCATTTTGAACCCTTAGAGGGCCTGAGGGAAGGGGCCCTCATGGCAGAAGACGACCACTGGGGCATACCACCGTGCCAATCTCCCCACCCCAGAGCTTGGTCGCCACTTGCGGTCCAAATCATGGCGCTAACTCTTAACTATGCGTTGAGAGCCTGTAATGGTCGCACACCTTCAGATACCCCCTCAAAATGCACATTTAACAGACTAAACCATGAGTCAAGACTGGATTATATTTTCGTTGATACGAGTCTGTGGCCAAAGGTTGAGGATTTTAATATAATCCCCCGCATAGATAGCGATCATAACGCCCTTTCACTCACCTTGCGCTATCTTCCTGAGTCCACTGGACTCTTTTCTCCAGGGTCAGGAGATGAACGGGGAAACTTGGTATTAACCTCTAACAGGCGCAGGGTGAGATGGCAGAAATTCTCCAAGTCGGAAGAAAATATTGGGAAAATTTACAATCTCGTTCTCCCAAGATTTGAGGCTTTGGAAGAAGCAATTAGCCACTCCAGTGCCCAGGACCTATCTAAAATCTTACCTTCTATACACGAGGACTTAGTGGGAACTCTGGGTGAGGTCCTCTATCCTGAGGTACCTAAACCCAAGCATAAAACCAGAACTTCCACTTGGTACAACTCTGACTGCAGAAAGGCCAAATCCGATCTTGTAGCTGCAGTCAAAGAGGGTGCCCCCCGCAATAGGGTGTCTGCTTTGCGGCAACTTTATAAAATCATTATGGCCCGTGCGAGGTCAGACTGGGACTGGGATAGATGGCATGATCTCTCAGCAGCATTAATAGCGAAGGATTCTAGAAGATTTTGGTCCTTAGTCTCCACTGGCTCAGGGGAACCTAAAGCTGCGGTTGAGCCCAACATAGCTGCATATTTATGGGAAGACCATTTCGGGAAACTTTATGCAGATGAGCTAGAAAACACCGATGCCACTATTGCGGCACTTCTTTCCCTCCCTGGGGATACTCTGGAGTTCACACTAGGGGAAGTGGTCAGTGCAATAGATGGCTTAGCAATGGGCAAGGCCCCGGGCCTTGATAAATTACCTGGTGACCTTTTTAGGTCCCATCCAGAAATTTGGGCACCGTATCTCCTCATTCTTTTCAACTCAATAGCAGGTGGAATGGCGATCCCCTGCACTTGGCTGGGGGCAGAGATAGTCCCTATCTTCAAGAAGGGCTGTCCTCTGCTCCCATCCAACTACAGGCCGATCAGCCTGATTGATGTTCCCCAGAAGATTTATTCGCGACTTTTACTGGACCAACTCATGGATTGGATGGAGGAAAATGAAATTTTAAGTCCCCTCCAGGCTGGCTTCAGGAAAAATACGTCCACCATGGACCAAATCTTCCGCCTCGTTCTCCTCTATTGGAAAACGGTGACCATCGAGGGCGGGAGATTATACATGGTGTTCGTAGACCTGAGGTCAGCCTTCGACCTTGTACCACGGAAAAAACTTTGGGAGGTCCTGAGGGAGATGGGAGTACCCATTAATCTACTCCAGGCAATCATAAGACTTCATCAGGGTAACTTTGCCCAGGTACGTTGTGGGAGGGGTGGTGTTCTGACACAAAGGTTCCCTGTTTCCCGAGGGGTTCGGCAGGGGTGCGTACTTGCCCCAACTCTTTTTTGTCTCTATGTGAATAGTGTCATCTCGCATTTAGCCAATGTTGGAGACAACGACGCCCCGGTCTTGGCAGGCAGGAGGGTACCGGCAATTATGTTTGCGGACGACACCCTCCTGCTTTCCAAATCGCCCATGGGTATTCAGAGAACTCTGGATGGCTTTGATCTCTTTTGCAGGCAGTTTGGCCTCGAGATCAACGCCGGGAAGACCAAGTATATGATCTTTAACCCCTCTTCCACAACCAGACCCAACCCGTCCCTAAATTCCACAGTTTTAGAGAGGGTAAAAACATTTCAATACCTGGGCGTTACCCTTCAAGAGAATCTGTCATGGTGTCCACAAGTTGCAAATTCTAGGTTAAGGCTATCCCAACTGTCAGGGGCTATCTTGAAGATTACTAACACCTCAACATACAAACCCATAGCCCCCGCAGTTGAGATGTACAAAACCCAAGCAAAACCTGCTGCTTTATATGGCAGCGAACTCTGGGGACACCAAGCTGCAAATGAGTTGGTACGTGTGGAGAACAATTTCATGAGGCGTCTCCTGGCCCTTCCAGTTGCAACCCCATTACTTCCCCTACGTCTTGATTTGGGCTTATCATCTATCAGGGAGGATGCTGAACTAAACCCTATAAGATTTTGGCACAGACTCTGGTCAACTAAGGAGCTTAACCACTACAGGAGTGATCTTGTGCATGTAATGAACTTAAATGTCAACGACAAGATCCCCTGGCTAACTTTTGTTAAAAAAGAATTGTTCCGGCTAGGCCTTAGTGAACTGTGGTTGGCCCCCGAAACTGGTTGTATCAAGGTCCCTCGGAAAAGCCTAGCTAAAGCTTGCAAGCAACAAAATCTTGCAACCCAAATGACTGCACCTAGCACTGGCATTTTAACCCATTGTTTCACCCAATCCAAAAATACTTATAAATTTGAAACTTTCCTGGATTTTATTTATCCGGTCGCAGCAAGGAAGCTCTTTTTACAGTGGCGATTTGGAACCCTTCCCCTCAAATCCTTTACGAGTAAATGGACCAATGGAGGGGATAAATTATGCCCTGGCTGCAATTCCTGTGATGAGGAGGAAATCCATGTCTTATTTTTCTGCTCCACCTATAGGTCCCCAAGGAAGTATTGGCTGGTGCCTTTATGCAGAAACATGGCAATAAGAAACTGTTCTATTTCCTATAGAATTTTGAAATCTGATTCCTCCCCTCACATTGTTTTTGCAGTCTCAAAATATCTGTTCGCCATGTGGCGCATTAGGTCCAAGTTGATTAAGGCACTATCAACATAGGATGATAGTTCCGGCCACTGTCTTAAAATTAAATTTCAGCCCTCTATGGAAAAGTTTTTACATCAATACTATTTTAAATGAATCAATATAATTGTGATGTATCTTTTTATCTATTTTTATCTTTCTTAACTTTTAATTCCAATATTTGAATCCTTTGTATTACACGTACTAAATGTTGATGTAAAATGTTGAATGTTGTATGTCTTTCTATGTATCTTTTATGGTCTTAATGGCCGAAATAAAGATTTTTGGATTGGATTGGATTAAAAAAAAAAATACATATATTTAGATCTAACTTTGTACAAAAAATGCACTGCATGAAAGTTTTCAACCTAAATGTAGGCAAAAAATAGCCAGAGGTCATTGGATTTTAACTTAGAAAAAAAAGCCAATCACATAGAAATCAGCCACTGATAGAAAAGTGAACATAGAAAATCTTCTACAAACCTTTTGTAAAAGGGAAAAGAAAGGAAATATGTGCAATGTTAGCCAATAGGCTTCAAATGAGCAGCATAGGAGATAAAAACTGGCTTTTTGCCACTAAAACCTCAAAATGTACCCTGCATCCCATTATGCCTAGCAGGTGACAGTTAATTTTTCTGGATCCTGGAAACACACTCCTTTTATGGCCAAAAAACAATGGAAATCTTTTCAAAACCTTATAATTAAAGTTGCACTTAACATCTTTTGACATATAGAGTGTTTCGAGACCCTCCACTTTCAGTGAAGCACCCCTCTTATGGGAAAAAGAAGGCACAGTCAGATCCCCACAGAGTCTGTATTCTGTGTCTTCTGGAAAATCATTCTCCTGACTCTTGAACTCATCGCCAACCCTTCCCAAGAAGAACGTCAAAGGATAGACAGAATATTAGGCTACATGGGTTGAAAAGAACTTGACTATGCTGCCATATCTTCCAAAAGCCATTGGACAGGGTCAGCCTTCTACCAGAGCATCTTCTTCCGACTCCAAGGACTCCTCTATTGGTAGATACAAGGAGAGGAAGCATCACTAGAAAATACATCACTCCTCATTGATGTTGAGAATCATGACATTAATGAGCATGATACCAAAGACTGAAAATCTGCCTGTGTGCTTGCTGTCCCCAGGTACGAAGTAGAGACACCAATCGACAGCGAAAGAAGCCTGATGGCCACCGCTAAAAATACTATTAACGTTAAAGGCAACACCTTTGGTGGCAAGGCCGCCTAAATCAACATCGAAGTCACCTCTGTTGAAATTGAAGCCACCTCCATCGACATCAAAGTCCCCTCCCCCAATGTCAACGACAACGTGATCATAGCCATTAAAAACCGATTTCTGTCATCATCTATCCAAGCCTCACCGAGATGGATACAAGAACATGGAAAAGAGAGTACCTGTCTCTCCAGGCTCAGAATTCTCTCAGATATACTCACCCTCTCGTCATACTCCTGTAATAGGGTTATCTCGTACAACTTCACCAGAGAGAGTGACATGAGCTGGGTTCCCTCTGGGTTCAATAACATACACCTAGCTTATCAATGGCCATCAGTACCTACAAGACTACGGGAACATACAAGTCCTCCTACGACACTTTTTATTCAAAACCCAGGATAAGACCTAGATCTTGAAGGAGGTCTAGAGAAAGAAACACATCTTTTCACCCTAAGATTGAGAGGATCCAGTACAAGATCTACCAGGAGGTGACAATCTCAGCACAGAACAAGATCTTCATCATGGACAACTACCTCAAGATCTTCTATCAGAGGTTACTCTTCAACTCTGTCAAACACACCTCCAGCAATGTTGTCACCAATTGATGATCTGAATACATTTATCTATGTATTGGTAAGAGGAGTGGCGAAATTAAATATTGCTATGCCTACTCTTACCATACCAACATCAATAATCATTGAAATGCCGCATCAGGGGACATCATCAAGACTCCCCGCCTCTAGTTCCTTGCCTTCTTAAACCTGTAATGTAGCTATTTTAAAAAAATGCAGCAATAAAATCCTCTCCATCTACGCTCTTACAAAAATATAAGCCTCCTGACCCGGTCCCTTCATTACTAAGATCAGATCATCCACTGGATTCTGTAATTATTGCTGCAGTAAGGTAGTCATACACAGTTGCAAAAGTAAGAAAATCTACTCTCTAGGAAGAAAAAAGTGTGGAACTTCAGCTACTACTAGGAGAGCAGCTAGTGCTAATGCCCTTTAGGGAGCTACGATTCCTCTGGGACTCTCATTGTAGGACTACAGACAAAGTCCGTAAATAGGACAAACAAAACTTTCAGGAAGTCCTCAACGAAGGTATACTGATCTCAAACCAAATAAATGCCTCAGCGGCCAATACCTCGGATTTGGCCATGGTGCTTCTGCTAGAAAAAGCTCATGCCTTAGACCATCAAGTCATAAGCCTGAAGATAAGCAATTAATCCTCAAATAGCTATTCTCAGGGAATACACTCTTTGGATCACGAAATGTTGCATATGAAAAATCAATTAGACACATTAAAAGATGTGGGCTTCAAGAAGAGGAAGGGCTAAAGAAGAAGATGTAGGCCCTATAAAAACACTTCACTACTCCAGAGGGTTCAAGCCTCTCTTTGATCTCATCAGCAGCAGCAACAGCAGCAAAGGCAGCATTACCACCAGGGCAAAACCTTGAGAAGGAGAGGAGGACACCATCCGCAACCTGCAAACTTTTGTAAATTCCTAGGAAACAATTAATGACTTCTTGCCCCAGCTCCATTATTTGTTCCAGTAGGAAGGCGTTGTGTAACACTTTCTAGACTGGCTTTTAATGACTGCAGACAAATGATTCTTGAATACTTTTCAAAATGGATATTCTCCTTTCTACAGGACCCCCCCGTCCATCTGTTCCTCCAAACAAAACATCAATGTATCATCAGGAAATATTGCAAAGGAAAGTCAATAACTTACTTCACACAAAAGCAGTGGCGGAGGTTCCTTTTCATCAAAAATTACAGGGAACGTATTCACAGTCCCTTCCGGTTGGAAAAAAGGACCAAAATAAGAATTCAGACTCATCCTTGATCTCACAGTATTGAACAAGTACAAAGGAAAAGATAAAATGATACTGCTTTTTGCATTTCATACTGCCTAAGAACTGGCTTTTCCACCAGCCCACCAGTGCCTAAGTACCTCCCCAGACCAGGACTAACCCGGGGTTAGCACCCTGTGCAAGAACCATTCACCATTTGTGACTCCTACATGAAGTAAGGCTCATGTGATTGATAGATAAGATGTCCTAATTTTAAGCACCTTCACATTCGCCAAAAAGGAGGGCCGGCATTACTTTAGTTGGGTCAAGTTATTCCTGTTATTTTTGCTTTGTCCTATTACTAATCCGTCCCGCCTCCTATTGGAATGGCGCATTGCTAATATTACCAATGTACAGCCCCTCTGCACTCTGTCCACAAGGATCTGATGCCCACACTCAGCTGATGGTGCGCTGCACCCATCAACCTTCCACACACTGCTCCATACCTGGCCCTCAACACCAATTGAGTTAAATGTTAATTCGCTCTGCATTGCACCGGGGAGATTATGAGGACACATGAAATGTGGAAGCATGTTGCACAATTTCCAATATAAGTAACTTTGTAATGTCATTTCGTTACACCTGTTACTGGTTGAATTTGTACCTAGAAAAGAAAATAAACAAAATGAATTAAACAAAAAAAAAATAGAGGTGTTTAGTGTTTTGACCAAATAACTCTGCTCAATGACACTGGGGACCGGTAGGGCCATATTACACTGGATTCCTACCAAGGAACAGTTTCTATGAGACAAAGCTGAGTGAGACTGCTCAGAGGATGGAAACAGTTGGCAGGAAATTATTGCTGGCTCATGTCCCATTGACTGATACATTTACTACATTAGCAAAACGGTGGCCTATGTTAATAGCTCTTCAACATGTCAGTCACATGAGAGAGACCTGGTGAGAAGACAAGTTGGATCTGACAAATTACAGCTCGCAATAGAAAAACAAGTAGCTTGTTTCGATTTTGGCAGGGTGGATCTTGCTCATGTTCTGTAATATTTAAAGCTGTTCTGAACAAGTGGTGTTGATGCCAATCTTTTAGGATTCCACTGAGCCTCTGTTACTAATGCTTACATTTAAAAATCACTGATATGAAGTTTATATCATTCAGTCTTCCTGTCTGTGTGAAGAATGCATTATAATTGTATTGAGTTGAGAAGAAACTCTCTGTTAATGTAGTATGTGTGTGTGTTGTGTATGCGTGAGTGTGTGTGTGTGTACTTTCTGTGCTTTGTATTTTGGCCAATGCTGTGCCTCTCTATCCCTCTCCCAATGTTCTTAAGATATTTTATATTTGTGTAGAGCACTGAGCCAGTTTTACCCAGACCTGCTTCATGAGCGGCAGCACAAGCCTGCTGGCCAGATAACAAACCTTGGACATCACATCTCTTCCTTTATTGAGCCTAGATGAACCCCTGGCTGACGAGATGTTAGATCTGTGGCTGATGTTGCAGTGTTCGATCTTACATCTTGCAATTGTGTGTATGTTGGTCTGTGCCTTCTTTGGGATACTGATGTAATTTTGCTGATAGCTTCTCTGACTTTTACAAGACTTGGATCTGTCACCCAAAACACCTCATTTTGAATCAGATTCCCAAGATTTGTCTACATTTGTTATGAACCCCAATGTACCACAATATAGGCCAGGGTAGTCACTTAACCTTTCACCTATATTTACCCTGCCATTGTACTACATACTGATTCTGGTGCTGACCTTTTACCTAGTTAGGTGGTGCATAAATGTTGTGTGGTTTTCTCTGAAAACTAACCTCATTTATTCTGCATGATGATTATTAGTATCACAGCCGGATTACCATCTTCTGCATAATAATTCTGTATAAAGGTCATCACTATCGCCATTCTTGGCCGACATGCCAACAGTACCATGACACATCTAGATAGAACCCCTGAGGGTCATTTTGGGTATATAAGCACCCCATCTTTTCTGGGCAAACCCAAGGAGAAAGACTTCCATGCTGACACACTGAAACAAGGCACTGAATTCCCTGAATGCAAATACTCCAGCACACAGTGGTCTGACATCCTGGCAGGGTGTCCAACTCGAGACCAAGATGGAGTCCTTCATTTTCACACATCAAGTAATGGGGTTGGCTCTTTACTAGGGGGATTCTTGGCTATACACCTACATACATGCTAGGTACATTTAGGTACATCTCGTTAGGGTTATCATCATAGAAGTACGCATTATTACTGTCACATGTCTATATGCCTGCATATATTCATTGTTTTAGCCCTATGGTAGAATTCTGCCTTTTATTTACTCTGTTGCTGCTCATAACCATATATATCAATTTCAATTTATTATGCTTTATTCGATTTCAGAGTGCAAAATCATAAAAGCGTACCTTTAAAAGGCATTTTTAAAAGAGATCTGTACATTTAAAAATGTAGAAAGTTTAAAAAGGAAGCAATAATGCAATTCATACAAGCCAATTATTTTCAGTAGATCACTCCACACGATTCAATTTATTTAGTTGATGTCATATAAAAAGAAGAGCTAGACGTATATATGCACGGATATTAAGTTTGAGATTCAAACTTACCAAAAAGTTTGCAATGTAGGGGGAGTTTAGTTACCATATACATTACATCGTATTCCGAAACCTAATAACGAGTTTTAAAAAGGAGGATACTGCCTTGATGACATGACTGTTTTCTATCTGTTTTAGCTTAAGAAATGCCACTCTGCAAATACGAAGCCCCCAAGCCTTTAAAATAGGTTTCAAGAATCTCCCCCCTCGGTATCCAATAAAACTTACAGAACAATATACAATGAATATTTGATTGGAGTGAAGTATCGCCACAGAGGCAGGTTACCTTTTCCCTAGACCAAACATTACATTCTGGGAAAGTAATCATTCGATAGAAGGTGTCCGTACGAAAGGGGGTCAGCAAAATACGAGCATAGCAGCTTCGCTCAGATAACAGATACGGGTGAACCCCTTCACAGATGGTAATTTGCTGGTTCTCTACAACTGTACATTTGGCTTTTTCCAGGGCCCACCTCCTATTTTCTAAATGGTCTTTTTCAATGAGTCTCTGGGCACAGCTTCCATGCTTGCAGGGCTCGCAAAAAATACTGTGTGCCCGATCTCATTTAGCATGCATTTGACATAATTTAGCCATTTTATATTTGCCATTCCGTCTAACGTGAGACAGTCAATAATTACATCTCTGTTTAAACTTGTCTCAGGTGTGACCCATACCTTATGCCACAATAATACAGGGGAGGTTTTAATGATGTCAGAAATGTATGGTAGGCCCACTTCATTATGTGCAATATAAGTAGCTATGGATTTGGGGGCTGCTAATAAGTAGCTAATGTAGTGATTCTCGCGGCATTGTATCTGTTGTACATTTTCAATCCCCCAGAGGCCTCCATAGATTCCAGTAGATACACATTTTGATTTATAAATTTGTAACAATTCTCCTACCGGTCTTCCACCCAGTTTAGCAGCAAAGTTAGTCAGCGCCCCTGTGACCCTAGAGAAGGCTAAATTCCTTGCAGTTACGGCTGCCTGCCAGGAGCCTTTTCTGTCAAAGTTTATTCTCGATCCTTTTCCCATCCAGGAAAATTGGGCATGGTGTCCTCTTTGTCCCAGTGCCACATGACATGGTGTAGGTTTTAGAATCATTGACTTTAAGCCCTCTTCCTCTCATGTAATTGGTGAATTTGGCTACTGCCCTTTGAAGGCCGACCCTGGTCCGAGACATATTGGCGGCATCATCGGCATACAAAAATAATGGCAGTGGTGTTCCCCTTATAATTGGATAGTCATGCTGAGATTCACTAAGATGTTAACCGATGGAGTTGATATATAGGGTAAAAGGAAGGGGTGCTAGAATGCACCCCTGTCTCACACCCCTCCGTATATCAAACTTCTCATAGCACTCGCCCTTCCTGCCATATCGCACACTTGCGCCTGCCCCCCTATACAGTTCTTTAATAAAAAGGAGGATTTGTCTATCTATGCCGATGTCGCTGAGTATCGAGCATAATTTCTCATGGTCCACACAGTCGAAGGCGGAGCTTAGGTCCACAAAGGTGACGAAAAGATTTCCCTTCTTGACCTGCGTATATTTGGCTATTACAAGCGCCAAGTTGAGGCCCTGTTCTATTGTGCCTTTGCCTGCCCGGAAACCGTACTGTAATTTGGAGATATCATCGTTCTCCTCTGCCCACGTCTGAATCCTATTTAAGATTATCCGTCCCGCCACCTTCATCAATGCATCAAGCAGCTATATCGGGCGATAACAAGTAGGATCGTTCCTATCCCCTTTTTTAAAGATTGGGATAATGATTGCGTCAGGCCAGGATGGTATAAACCCATGACGGTTTGTACAATTTAGAACGTTAGTTAGCATGGGTGCCCATAGGATAATCTCGGTTTTGTAGACATCTATTGGGACACAGTCCGGGCCAGATGCTTTACCTGAGGGGCTTTCCTTAAGAGCTCTTATGACCTCCTCGCATTCAAAAACGATACCCAGCGGGAATACACTAGGTGGGTTATTATCGTAATGCGTACCCATTTCGTTTGTGATTGCGCTTCCAGATCGACCAGGTTAACTTTGTCGTAGGGACCTTTGAAGTGTGTTACCCAAGTTTCACCGGTGATGGCAAGGTCTATGGCATCAGCCTCCTTACTCTGTAGGAACGGGGCATTAACCGCTTTCCATAAAGCCATATTGTCTTTTCTATGGGAAGCTTCACGTAATGTCAACCATACATCCCTCTTTAATTGTTTCTTCCTGGTCCTTATAGCAGTTTGGTAGGACTTTCTCGCTTTCCGGATCACGTCAGTGGATCTCGGTGAAGCATGTAGGGTCTTTTTCAAGCTAGTGAGTGCCTTTGTGTAACTTTTATCAAACCAACTACGGGCTTTGTTTGTGCCATGGCAATATTACCTTGTCAATAGTTTTTTTGATTCTGCTAAGATTTTAATGAAGGAATCAATGACTGTCTGGGGTTTCTCTTTTTGTGAAAGACAAATTGCCATGTGTTCATAAGTGTTTGTAACTAAATTTTGAAGAAAGGCCACTGGCTCCACTTTGTCCCATTTAATGGAATATCCATTTCTTCTTGCCAGGCTTATCCTGGGGTTGTATGGGGGGTTTCCTCTCGGTTTCTGCTTGCCGAACTTAAGTTTTAGACCGAGGGAGGTAGGATAGTGGTCACTGAGCGTAGTGTCAAGTATTTCCCAAGATGATACTAGCCCTGCATACCTAGAGGATAGGAGGGCAAAATCGATGGTCGAATTATACCCTCTCCCTTTGAAGGTGGGCTGGAATGGTATGTTTGGTGTACATAATTTGTTGGCATATAACAAGTTAAAATAAAAGATCAAGTTATTTAACATATCCCCTAATTTAGAGTGTATAAAATGAGAAGGGGTATCCTCCCTATTATCGCCTAGGCCACAAATGCCCGTCGAGCCGCGAGGGCATACGGTTCAGTTAAAGTCGCCGACCCAGATCAAAGCCATGTCTCCTGCCACCTGTTCCTCAAGGTTAAGTAGGTTGCTCATGCGTTTATGTATGACATTTTCCAGTGATAATGTTGGAATATTGTTGTAAAAGTTTACTATTGTTATATTTTTTAAATCTCCCAAATAATAGTTATGATTTGATAATACTCCGTTGTCGTGAATTTGACTACTTTAATCCCCCCCAGAGTTGAAATGTACGCGCACAACCCCCCTTTATTCTACCTTGTGGACTGGCGGCGGCCGGAGTGTTGAAGGTTTGATACCCAATAATGTGTAGCTCATTTATGGTCCACGTTTCCTGGAGGCAAAGTACACTGTACTTAGTAGCTATGTCAAGCCATGGTGGATGGGATACTTTATCTGACAACCCCACAACGTTCCATCTTAGAATATTTTAGTGGGAATATATATCTGTTTCCGTCTAATGGTTTTTTCAGCACACATACTTTACACTAGAATGACGCTTAGTGAAAACATCCCCATCGTTTATTGTGTGTATCTCTATGAGACATGGTGAGCACAAGATACTGAGGGGAAAGTACTGTACAATTTCCACAATCCCTGAGGGGTCAAGGTTGTCATGTTCGATAGTTACCAGAAACTATTCACTCCTTGGTAAGAGGGGCACAAAGTGGCACTGTGAACTAGCTGGCCTACAGACTAACATCCTGTAAGGGTGTCTGGAATCAGTCTGGACACCAATCCCATACTTCATGTTGTCCAAACGCACATATCCTATATAGATTTACAGGGACTACACAACACATTTTTGCATAGAATAACAGCCTTTAAATAGTAGAGCATGTATGTCATCCAGCCTAGAAGTAGTGAATGCACAACTGTCCTGCGGGCACTGACTGCCCTGCAATAATTGTCAAAATCATTCTCTCTCTAGTGATGTTGTTTTTGTCTTGTATAATGTCAATTTACCCCCTGAATTGGCTCGCAGTCTCCATCTAATCACCTTTTCCTCATGTTCAAATTTACAGACTATTCTATGTGCAGCATTTCCCATATATCTCTAAATCAGTAAATACATAAATACAGACACAAGTGCTATCCTGAAGATTAACAGATTGTCTCTTTCATCTTTACAGCCTGAAGACTTGTACCCAGCGCTTACAGTTGCTCTGATTGAAAATAGGCCAAATTTTGTGCAGCTTTTCCTGGATCAAGGTGTAAGGCTGCAGGATTATGTGACAGAGAAAACTCTGATCCAACTGTATAATAATATAGAGACAACCTTCGTCTTCCACCAGAAACTGGAGAAAATCATGTTCAAGCAAACCAAGAAGCGCAAAAATGAGAATGAGGAAGGTGTCAATCTTGACCACATTGAAAAGGCCCTGAGAAGCTTGTTGGGCAAGTTCCCAAAACTAGTTGACTCCACACCAGAACCAACAGTGCTACAGGCAGCCGTCAACATCCAATCCCAGGTAGATCAACAGTTCTGCTGATACTTTATTAATTCTGAAATCACATGTTAACCCATAAATACATTTTGCAATTGATGAATGAGGATCCTAACTACTCAATAATATGTATATTGTGCTTGCTGACATATATAAAAGGTCTTTACAATATCTGCTCTTCTGTTAATAAATATTAAGTAAGGGTTCAAATTGGGTTATCAGAAAACATCCTCAATTTCTTCCAGTGAGTGTGACTGACTTCTACATAGATCTAGCCAGTCCATTATCCTTCAGTGTTTTTTCAGTAAATTGAATTGTGGTCATAGCTTATAGGACTGTTAAACTGGAGGAAGATGGACAATATCTTATAGTGAGCTGTGATTGCACTCCAACCAAGAGAAAATGATGGGGCACATTTACAAGCCCCTTTCAGCACCTGTGCGTCACTCTTCCTATGTTAAAAGTGACGCCCGTGCTGCTCAAGGGGCTTGTAAATAAGCCCGGATGTGACTTCTAAAAGTTAATCAAATTTCTGTGGAAAACATTTTGCTGACCTAGCCCAAGCAGCAGTGCTTTCCTCAGAAACATGTTTGTGGTAGGTGTGCCACTACAAATCAAAATAAGCCACAGGCTTCACCTTTCCTGGTGTTCTCTAAGCTTAGAATTAGGTAAGAGCTGAATTATAACAACTTAGATACTTCCATTAAAAAGGGTCAATCTGCATGACCAGTCAGCGTCTAAGTGGATTCAGAAATTCTACAAAAAAAATGAATTAGTAAAGGCTCTCCTTTGATTTTTTATAATACTAGATTTATTGAGTAAATATAATTAACATTACAGCAATGTTAAAAACCAGTAAGAATAGTGCAAAACAGAAAATCAATCTCTTGTGTAATTCACATAAATTGTCTAAATAAATAAGTCAGTGCCAGTGTACCAAAGGATTTATCATTTCTTTGTGGATCGAATAGCTATTACGGACCGTTAAAAAATGATAAATGGCCTATCCATATGTACAAAGGCAGATAGGGAATCACAAATGTTTCTGCATTCTGTCCATCAATTGTTCTTTTTGCATTTGTCACCCCGAGTGGAAAGGATATGCCCAGACGTGGGTCCTATGCTCTCTATACCACTGGAATCAAGCTATCCTGGCTGATGAGGGCTGAAACCCCAAACCGATCCTAGGATGCTTGTTTCCAGTCCAGGGAGGACCTGGCTTGGCAGTTCGGGCTGGACTGTTCCCATGAGGCACAGGGTCAGACTGATTTGCATATGGCTGGGTCCAAACTTGGGGGGTTTAGTGAGCAAAAGAATGATGGATTTAACCCTGATCTCTTGACTGGGGTGAATGTTTTGATTTGTTCTGCATTCTGTCCATCAATTGTCAAATTCAGTTGTGTCAAATTGATTTTAAATGCATTGGCTTCTCCCACGCACATGTGCTAGGCAGACAGTTGGGGGTGTGGAAGGCATGATTGCATGCTGAGTGGTAACATGCAATCTCGTAAACCACTTTCAATACATAATGTAACATAGCAGTAATTCTATTAAACTCGCATCTAGGCTCATCTGAGCCTGCTGGATCAGAAGGAGACCCTTTAGATTGATCTTTGCATTCGGAGCATTTAACATGCCGAGCTAACTTAGTGCCAATAAAATCAGACCGAATTGACTGTTTCGTACTTGAAGAGGGCCTCTGAAAGAGCTGTGGGGCTGGGGAAGAGTACCTTTCTTCTCAGGAGCCCGAAGGGCTTCTGTAAATTCACTCAGATGTCAGGCAGGTGGCTTTTGAAGACAGGTGGCATGGGGGCAGAGACATTCCTATTTGAGACTAGTGCCTTCTGAATGGCTGTGGCCATTTAGGTACATGTCATAAAATAGGAAAGCAGAAACAGTGGCCAATGGAGGAGAGGGTTTTATTTATACGTGAGACCTGGCAGGGTGTGGACACGTGACGCAGATGGAATTACAAAAGGCAAGCAAGCGCTGCTAACTTGGCATTTAGGGCAAACTTACTGAGGGTACTAAACCGAGGGCATCGGAGCGCATTATCAGAATACCAAGCAAATTACACAGTTCTAGCCCAGAATCACAGGATGTTGACCCAGAGTTGACTAAATAAAGACGAAAGACTGCAGCCTGGCAAGGATGGGAACCGAGGTGTGGACTTTTTCCCCACAGTCCTTTAGAACTTTTCAAAATGAATGGTGACACTGAAAAAAAAGAACTCCGGTTCTGGGAGAGACACCTTCCTGCACATGAACAATCTTAATGCAACACATATAGAAGTAGGATAATGTCATTTTTTTAAATTATTGTTTCTACACAGGAAGGGACACCTTCCTGCACGCACATAAACAATCAATGGGGTTTTGCTGTTTCCATGTGTGCTGCACAATGCAGCACACATATAAATAGAAAAAATGAGGTGAAATTAAAAATTGTTCCTTGATGCGCCAGGTCTTCCCTGGTCTTAATTTTAGCGCTGCCCCACATTGCTGCCCCATATTTCTGCCACCCTTGTAATATAGGGCAGCTTCAAAATCAATAGGTGTTGCGGTGGAACACCCAGTGCAACACCCATCGCCCTCACCTTTCACGCTGAGTATAACTTGAAAGGGTTCATTCTTTACAAGACACCGTTACCAACTTTGTAAATAAGTTAAAACCCATATCGCCACCACAACATTGTGAAAAGTGACTTTGTGGTGGCGATAGGGGCTTGTAAATATGCTTCAAGAGTGCCTTGTCACCACAGAATAAACACTATGCATTCATGTCACAATTATCAATAGTGGCTGCCTTCCTCGATGGCAGAAGAGAGTATGATGGTTCTCTTCTCTACTTCGATAACTGGCTTGCCGACTGAGAATACTATGATGATATAGATGACTGATTTTTGTATTGTTCCGCTAATTCTGATTCTTGCTAGAAGCCTATGCAGGTACCTGAGAGAGCACTGAGGTGGAGAGAGAAGCTTACCCCTAACCTTATTATCTTTATTGTAGTTGCAGCAAGGATATCAAAATATGTTAATCTCTCTCTCCCCCGTAGTTGAATCCCTTCTTAGTATCTCACTGTTTTCCTGAACGTCTTCATGCAGAGAGGAATTTGTTCATGCTTACTCTCCTAAACATGGTATGATTGGCATATAACTAATTGGCATATTTAATTAACATGTAGGTAACTTGTAGAGTGGTATACCATATACTCACGGCCTGAAAATGAAATACTACCAGTTGGTCTGCAGCACTTATTGTGCCACTCACTTACATACACCGTAAAACATGTCCAAGGCCTGCCATTGCCTGCCATTGTACCCTGGATGCAGTTTTAAGCTGACATGTTGATTTGTCATTAAAACCCCCTTGCCAATCCCTAAACTTAAGTTTATGTTTCCTTATGTAGCCCATAGGGCAGTGGTCTGTGTAATTTGTACATGTACTTTTAAGTTTGACATGTTCTAGTAGTGAAAAACTCCTAAATCTGTTGTTCACTACTGTGAGGCCTACCCCTCCCATTGTATATCATTTGGGATTAATTTTTAAATTTAATAATCTATAGTTCCTAATTGAGAGCAGGCAGATGTATCATGTTTGATACCTAAAACATTGTAATGATAAATCCTTTGTAATGGTAAAGTCGAATTTTGAAAATGCCACTTTCATAAAGTTTTTAATGTAAAGGAGTTAGGCCCTTAACATGTGGGAAAGGCTGGACCTTTATTATACGTTTTTCACACAAAGTGCCACCCCACTTCTTTTGTTAGCTCTTAGTTACAAGCAACACATCAACCTTAGTTTGATATGTTAGGTATATTTATTTTTACCTTTTCTTTCAAATCTCTTTTTGACAAAATGTTTGGTTCTATGTCAGAGAAAGAACACAACAAATATAACATATATGTACATCAATTTAAACACAACATTTACCAAAAAGAAAACATCATTACATCACAATACATTCACTATACACAACATGGCATCTATATCTATTTCAGACTGTTCCAAAGGCAAGTCACAATTTCTCGCCTAATTAACCATCAGTGATTTGAAGTATAAGGAACAGTAGTGGACAAAGTCATAGTTAAAAGGAGATATCACAAAACATTAATTCTACGAGTCAGTGGTTATTGGTATTTCTAAGTTTTTATCTCCTTTCTGCCAACGCGTTTCGAACTCCATACAGCAGTTATGGGTTCTCCTCAGGGCCTTGTCACTTCTATCTGCATGTGTGTAAGGAAAAAAGAACACTGATTCAGTGTCGATTCCCATAGCCTCATGTTATCATTCCGCTTATAATCTCCTACATTTAGAGACCATGTTACCTTAATCGTAGCCGTGGTTATACTGTGTCTGGTTCTACTTCAAATCACTGATGGTTAATTAGGCGAGAAATTGTGACTTGCCTTTGGAACAGTCTGAAATAGATATAGATGCCATGTTGTGTATAGTGAATGTATTGTGATGTAATGATGTTTTCTTTTTGGTAAATGTTGTGTTTAAATTGATGTACATATATGTTATATTTGTTGTGTTCTTTCTCTGACATAGAACCAAAAATGTTGTCAAAAAGAGATTTGAAAGAAAAGGTAAAAATAAATATACCTAACATATCAAACTAAGGTTGATGTGTTGCTTGTAACTAAGAGCTAACAAAAGAAGTGGGGTGGCACTTTGTGTGAAAAACTTTCATAAAGTTGGCATTTTTTGCCTGCCTTTAACACTTTTGCATCGTAAGCTTGTACCACATGAGTGGGTGCATCTGACAGTCTTTGTGACATACAACAATTAATGTACAACAATTATCTCTTTATCAGGCATTGTATCTGGGGACAATTTATTTTCCTTGGCTATATGTTGGCTCTATTTAATTGAAGCATGGTACCTGATAGTTTTAATGAGTAATTTACTGATGTGTTAGGTATAAGTGGTATGTATAAAGTTTGTGAGGATGATGAGTTTTAGTTTGTGAGGTTGAGATGGTTCTCTTATGTTAAAAAAGACCCTGTGGTAGAGGAGGCGGCCTAGCCATAATATTCAAGGATGCCCTCACCTGCAGAATCTCTGATGGCAACATCAAAGACTGTGAAAGCTGCAACTTCTCCATCCAAATCTCACCAGTAACATCTTTGTCTGGACTGCTTGTATATCGCCCCCCGGCCATCTCGCCGAATTCCCTAGCAAGCTCATCGACCATATCACCCTCGAGTGTACGACCTCCTCTAACTATCTCTTACTAGGGGATCTCAATCTCCATTTTTTGGACCCAGTCGACACTCAGGCTGCCAAACTTTTACAAGACATCTCCTCCACTGGCCTCTGCCTAAAGAACCCACAGGCCACTCACGACAAAGGACAGTTACTTGATCCCATCTTCACAAACATTCAAGACCTGAACACCCGCGCTCACCTTCCTCTCACCTGGACCGGCCATTTCCTGGTCCCCTTTGAATGGCACATCAATATTCCCCCACCCCAACCTCCCAAAATCAGAACCCTTATTAGACGCTGGCACAAACTGGTCCCAGATGAATGGGCAGCCAAACGTAGGGAAGATATCCCCCCCCTCTCAAGACACCATTACTGCTGATACTGAATTTAATACATGGGTCACCCAATCTCTGGATTGCCTCCTCCCGAGATCCAGCACCCTTAAACGTACCAAGAGAGTCAACCCCTCCCCCTGGTACACTCCCGAATTGAATCTCTTACGGAAGGAATGCAAGAGAAATGAACGCACATGGAGGAAAGACAAGACAGCAGACAAGAAAGGCATATTCCGTGCCTCCTTAAAATCTTACAAACGGGAGCTCCACAAAACCAAGAGCGCATTTTACGAAGATAGAATTAAAAACTCCTCCTGCTCGGCCCATGAAACCTTTGCCATTCTTAAAGAACTCCTTCATGCTCCAGACCCCCCTGCGAAACCTCTGGATCCCAAAGCAGCGGAAAGTAAATGTATTAAACTGGCCACTTTCTTCCACGAGGAAATTCAAAAAATTCTCACGTCCCTACCCCCCCTCGACGCCGGCCACACGGACGGGGATCCTTTCAACTCTCCCTCACTACCACACTCATTCCACCGATGGCCCCTCACCCCTTCTCGACACCTTCGGCCCAGTATCCAAGGAAGAGGTAGCCGCGACGCTGGCCACAATTAAAAGTGGCTCCCCCAGCGACCCTGCCCCACTTCGCTTCCTGAAAAAAGTGTCCAGCACCATTATCCCTCCTCTCACGTCCCTCATCAATACCTCCCTTTCACAGGGAGTAGTCCCTCCCAGCTGGAAAGCGGCAGTGGTCAAAGGTCTTTTGAAGAAACCTTCACTGGACCCACAGGACCTAGCCAACTACAGACCAATCTCCCTCCTCCCAGGAAACAGTAAAATTACAGAGAAGCTAGTGAATAAAAAACTATCACTATTCCTAGAGAGTAACAATTTACTCAGGAACTCCCAGACAGGTTTCCGCCCAGGCCAGGGCACCGACACCGCCCTCCTGGCGGCAGTGGAGAAGGCCAGAAGCATTCTGGACACAGGAGGATCAGTGGCAGTGATCCTCCTGGACCTCAGTACGGCCTTCGACACTGTAAACCACCAGACCTTAATCCAATGACTGGGAGACATTGGAGTAAGGGGCACTGCCTTGAAGTGGCTCATGTCTTTCCTAGATGGTCGCTCCTTTCAAGTCTGGGAGAATGACAGCCACTCCCCCGCAATCCCCCTCCGCTGTGGAGTACCGCAGGGCTCATCTCTTAGCCCTACGTTATTCAACGTTTACATGTCCCCGCTGGAGGAATTGGTCAACCCGTTCGGCGTAACGATCATCAATTACGCCGACGATACCCAGCTGGTGGTGACCCTCTCACACCCTCACCAAGACCCTTCCGACCTTCACAGCTGTCTCACCGAAATCCACAGCTGGATGAACACCTCAGCGCTGAAACTGAATGGGTCCAAGACCGAAATCCTGCTGCTCGGACATAAAGGGCCCACCTTGCCGCCTAACATCTGGCCCGACTGTCTAGGTGACCCCCCTGCACCCAAGGAGGAGGTTAAGAGCTTGGGCATATGGCTCAAAAAGGATCTGAGCTTCAGAACTCAGGCCAAAAAGACGGCAGGAATATGCTTCGGACTCCTCAGGGCATGCAGGAAGGTCTTCCCCCTGCTTCCTGCCTCCTCCCGGAAACTATTGATCCAGGGCCTCATCTTGGCGAGGCTAGATTACAGCAATGCAATCTACCTGGGTGCCCCTGAAGCTACATTCAATACTCTGCAGAGAATCCAAAACGCCGCGGCCCGACTACTCACTCACACCCCGGCCAGATCTTCGGCACAGCCAGCTCTGAAGCTTCTTCACTGGCTCCCAGTCAGAGAAAGGGTTGCTTTCAAAGCCCTCTGTCTGGCCCACAAAATTCTCCATAACAAAGGCCCACCCATCCTCAATGATTTCATCACTCCCTACAAAGCGACAAGAGCTCTTCGATCAAACGGAGAGAACCTCATCACTGTCCCCAGAGTAAAAAAAGCTCGGTCTGGAGGACGCCGCTTCTCGGTACACACGGCCAAACATTGGAACAGTCTCCCCCGGAGACTAAGAACTGAACCTAACCTCCTTCAGTTCAGGAAGGCACTGAAAACTCTTCTTTTCCCCTGATTCTTAGCCCCTTCCGCTGCTGTTCCCTCCTGAATTCAGGTTCAAGAGCTGGGATTCTCAAGGGTTACTACGCGCTCTACAAAAACCTTAAATAAATAAATAAATAAATAAAATATCATGTATAAGTTACTATGTTCTAAAATATTGAATATGATCATGAATGTATTAAGACAAATTTTTGATTTACTCTACATAAAAAAGGTGTTTGTGTTATTAACATCTACATTTGACTCTTTATATAGAGCTTTGGATTGTATGTGGGTTATTTTTCTTCCTTTTGTACTCCCTGTCCTGCACCGATATCAGTTTTTACTTTGAGGAACCCTTTGTGTCTGTCCAGCTACCCCCATCACACATTTCCTTCAAGATCCTGTTCTGCCTTTCTTCTAGCCATTCCCTTCTAGATAATAAATTATGACTGACTTTGATGAACCCACAATTAAATATTTCATAATCTCTACTAATATCAACTGCACGCCATTGTTCATCACTAACTCTACTGGCACACCTTACTTTACAACATGTTCCTCCAAAAATTACATAGTGTGTTGAAAGAGACTAAAATGTCAAGAGACACTTTGTTTGAAAGGCCTGACCCTTGTTCTATTTATTGTGGAGCCTAACTTGTAGTATTTTTGTGATTCATCACACCGGGCATAGGTTATGGATTGCCTCACCATCCTTTTTCTTTTTGAAAACCTTTATTTCGACAGTGCAATACAAATACAGACCTACAACCACAGGGGCCGGTCAGTAACAGCTAGCATCAAATTCCATAAGTAATACACAGCTCATCAGCCGGCAACCCGGGGGTCCGGCAGCGATAAAATACACCCAGACGATATCCTTGTAATGGAAAGAGGATCATTGAAAGGTTTCACATTTTTTTTTATTTAAAACAAACAAAACAACCTAATCCCGAGGTGATATGTAAAGGGTGTGTGACTGTCTTAAATAGCAGGGGGAGCGACTCAAGAAGACAACTATTAACCTCATCACTGCTAATGCTATTTTTCTCCTGTGCTGGAATTTTCAAAAGTCCATTGTTCATGACGAGCTGGGCTCGTCATCTGCCTGGCAGGAGGCTACTTCATGACGAGCCCAGCTCGTCATGAGCCTGGAAGGGGTTAAAGGATATGAAAACATAAGGGGGGAATGAAGGGGTCATGGTCAGACAACCAGGTGAAATACAGCAGGACATGTACGTATGGAATGCTCGGTCACGGGGACTGAGGGACGGCAGTCGTTTCTTCAAAGGGGGGGTACAGATTTCTCCACGATACGAGTTCCATTGACCCCATATCCTTCCCCATTTCTTAGGTCATCCACGGGCGATGTACACAGTTTTCTCTCGGAACATGCACCAGTCCATGTTGTCCTCCCAAGTGGAAACCAGGGGTGTACGTGGAGACCCCACAGCTGTGCGATGTCTCTTTTCGCAATCATGTTGCCGAGGGTGGCCCATTGAGTCTGCACTACGCTATAGTCATTCGGCTCCCACACATTCAACAGACATCTCCTGGCCTCTGGCAAAAGCGAAACACCCGTGACTTCATCCATAACTTCATGCACTCATTTCTAATACTCCACCACCTCAGGACATTCCCACAGAATATGAAGAAAAGTAGCAAGCATACCACAGCCGCGCCTACACAATCCATCTAGAGAATAACCTATGCGCAGCAAACGTGGACCCGTAACATACACACGGTGTAGGATCTTCAATTGCACCAGTCGGAGACGCGCCGGGATCGCTACTTCCTTAGGAGAGGATATCGCAGCCTGCCAATCTTCATCGTCCAGCTCCAGCCCATCACCAGTCCAGGCCTCACGAAGCCGCACAAGAAGATCTGAGCGATTATTAATCAGCTTTTTATAAATAAGGGAGATGGTGCTGTCTGGAACATGCCCGTCAAGCACCCTGTCTTCCAAGGGAGAGGACTCTGGGACATCAGTACCAACAGGGAAAACGGATACAAGTGCGTGACGAACCTGCAAGTAGCGGAAGTGCTCCCTATCGCCCAGTCTACATTCTTGTTGGAGTTCCACAAAGGATTTGATCCTGCCTTGATCCAGAGGTCTCCTACCTTGCTAATCCCTATGAGATCCCACTTGTCAAACCCCTTTGTTCTCCAAAGACAGCCCAGTCTCTCAGCCGCATAAAGCGGAGTGGCTCTGGTCAGCCGATCTGTCCACCCCGTAGCAGCGGTCGCCGACCCCACACTCGTACCGCAACCCTGGTAGGCCCGGTTAAATACTTTCCCGCTGACCTGGAGTATAGCGCCCTGTTATAGTCTCCTCCAGGGAGCTGCCATCTATCCATCTCAAATGCCGGGTTAGGGACCGGGCCGTACATTGCATGGTTGATGGCACTCAGTTGCGACGCCCAGTGATACCTTTTTATGTCAGGCAACGTAATACCACCGTCGTACCAGGGTAGGGTCAGTTTCGCCAACGCAATGCGAGGTCGCCCGCCCCATACCAGCTTCCTCTGGAGGCCCTCGATTTCCCGGAAGTAGCTTGCAGGCACCAGGTCAAGCGTGATCTGAAGGGCATACAAAAAGTGAGGGAGGGACATCATTTTAAACAAGTCCGCTCTCCCAACCGGGGACAACGGCAATCCGCACCATGCTGTAACGTCGGATCGAAGCCGGTGGAGTGGCGGGAGCAGATTCTTCTCATATCGTATGGCTGAGTCCAGGGAGATATAAATCCCTAAGTATTTAAAGCTGTCACGCGATACTGGTATCGGAAAGAAACGGGGCAACAGTGGCATCTCCGCAGTGAGCGGGTAGATACAGGATTTAGACCAATTGATGGCCAAACCCGAGTTCCTTCCAAAGGAGCGCAATACGTCAAACAGCACTCCCAGGGACTTACGAGGGTAAGTGAGATATAACAGGGTATCATCCACGTATAGGGATATACGGTCCTCAATATCAGAGGACCACCTAATGCCCTTTAGCGACGGTTCCCACCTAAGCCACACTGCCAGGGGCTCGAGAGCAAGCGCGAAAAGGAGCTGTGATAGTGGACATTCCTGTCGTGTGCCTCTGCCAAGGACGAAAGGCTCCGAAGCCCTACCGTTTACAACCACTTGGGCCATTGGCTGCTCGTAAAGGAGTTTAACCCAGCCGATAAAATGAGGTCCGAAGCCGAATTTAGCAAGTGCCGCCCACAAATATGGCCATTCAATCATGTCGAAGGCCATCGAGGCGTCCAACGAAACCAAGATGGCCGACTCGCAAAGCGACCCCGCCCTTGCAAGCACACCATGGAGGCGGCGTAAATTGAGAGCCGTATTCCGGTGAGGAATAAACCGGGACTGATCTGGGTGTATCAGATCACTAATAACCGTGATCAAACGATTCAACAGGAGTTTCGCCAAAATCTTGGGTTCAACGTTCAGGAGTGAAATCGGCCGGTATGAAGAACATTGATCACGAGGCTTCCCATCTTTATGAATAGCTACACAAGAAGCCAATCTCTGATCTCGGGGAAAAAGCCCAAGATCACGCGATTCCAGAAACATTTGGCGAAGGTGTGGCACTATTTTATCCGGACACAATTTATACAGCTCTATCGGGAGACCATTTGGACCAGAGGCCTTCCCTGAACGAAGGGAGCAAATAGCGAGCGCTATTTCATCAGTAGAAAAATCCACCTCCATAAGCTCTCTATCAGACTCTGAGAGGCTAGGCAACGCGATATCCCTAAGTAGCAAGTGTGAATCCTCCTCTGGCCTGTCGGAAACCAGCGAGTAAACCTTATGAAAGTGCTGAGCAAACACCGCAACTATACCATCCGGGTCCACGACCCGTTCACCGTCCTCATTTACCACAACAGGCACCACACGATTCAGCCTTTCTCTCTTACCCAGCCATGCAATCAACTTCCCAGCCTTATCTCCGACATCGTACAAACGCCCCTGTTGCTCATGACTCATCATCCTCGCCGCATCCGTCACCAGCGCCTTGTAATCGGCTTGTTTAAGGGCCAAAACATGCAAACCCTCGGGTGTGACCTCAGACCCCAACTCCTCTTCCAACGACGTAATTTCAGTCTCCAGTCTCACCACTTCCTCATTCTTGCACTTTCTCGGGCTAGCAATCAGAGAAAGGGCTTGGCCCCGGACAACAGTCTTAAAGGCCTCCCACAGGGAAATCGAAGCGGACACCGACCCAGCATTCTCCACAAAGTAATGGTGTTGTATTCTCGTTTATTGGTATTTCTCTTTTAACTTACTTTTCCATTCTTGTACATATTTCCCTTTTAAATAGAATGCCAGTACTTAGCTGCTCATGCACACTGTCTTTTGGATTCCATTTAGAATTGTTATGATCTGAAATGATTGACTAGGACTGACAACTGGGAGTGTGGAAGTACTGTGCTGCAGTTCAATAAACCTTGGATTTACCTGGATTTATTTGGATTTTCCACTTATTTATTACAAAATTGGCGACGAGGGTGGGATACATTTCCCAGCTCTGAATAAAAGATTTCCCTCAATGGCCAATTCATCAGCAATATTGTAGAAAGGTATAATTTCAGCAGGAATGTGCTCCTTAGAAGGCCACCCCAAATTCACATAATCTCTCACCTTACACAATATATCATCCTCATTCATGCTTCTCATCTTCAAATCCTCTGATATAACATTGTATTTTTCTGATAACAGTTCAGAAATACTAGTTACCACCTCCGTATCTTCATCATCTCCGGTACTTGGATATGGCAATCTTGACAAGCAATCTGCAGTCACATTTAGTTTCCCAGGTACATATTCAATGTCGAAACTATATTCTTGCAAATGTGACATCAATCTAGCTATGCGAGCTGTTGCAGGAAAGAAAAATTGAGAGAAAAATTATGGTTGTACCGTATAACACCTCATGCCACAACGGAGGTCTCTCCTTTTCGCTTACTAAAAGGTAGAGATCCTGTATCTTGTTTATGTCCTTGGTGGTTTAAAAAGAGTTTTGGTCACCAAACGATTGATGTGAATGTCAAAGATGTGGCTGAGAAAGTGGAACTCAAACAGGAAAAATATATATGTGATTATGATACTAGGATGAATGTTAAGCAACCTGCTTTCATGGTGGGTGATGTAGTTAGGATTCGTAAACCAGGATATATAACCAAAGGAGAGACTAAATTTGGTAAACCTATGAAAGTTGTGAAAGTTTATCACAATAGCGTAGTTACACAAGATGGCAAGAGATGGAATGTCAGAAGGGTATCAAAATGTGCATCTTAGTTTTTCTTTTTATACTTGACATTTTCCTTTACTGGTAGTTAAAATGTTAGTAGTGTCCTTTTATTTCTTTAAGGGAGAAAATGTGTTGTATTCTGGTTTATAGGTATTTCCCTTTTAACTTACTTTTCCATTCTTGTACATATTTCCCTTTTAAATAGAATGCCTGTACTTAGCTGCTCATGCACACTGTCTTTTGGATTCCATTTAGAATTGTTATGATCTGAAATGATTGACTAGGACTGACAACTGGGAGTGTGGAAGTACTGTGCTGCAGTTCAATAAACCTTGGATTTACCTGGATTTATTTGTATTTTCCATTTATTTATTACAAAAAAAAACTCCAGGAAACTCATCCGAAAGTGTCTTCCAAACACTATGGAAAAGTAAGTTAAAAGGGAAATACCTATAAACCAGAATACAACACATGGTATACACACTTAACAACCTCGGCCCTTGTTTTCGGATGACGTAGGTGCCAGCGGTTAATTGGGGCAACCCGGCCCGCGGCTTCGAATTGTACATCTATCGTAAGCCAGAGAGGCGAGTGATCCGAGATGCCCCAAGCAAGATGGCGAATTTCCCTCACAGAGACCATCTGCGCCGCTGGCAATAGGATATAATCGAGCCTAGAGAGACTTCCGTGGGCACCCGAATAGAAAGTATATTGTGCCTGCCCAGGGTGTAAGTGCCTCCAGCAATCTACTAAACCTAATGCATTCAGGAAATCGCTCATCCATAACTGCGACCTCAAAAGAGTCCGGGGGGGGTGACGATCTTCGCTACCACAAACAACCGAGTTAAAATCCCCACCAACCACCATCATACCCAGTGGGAAATTCAGCACCACCCTACCCAGATCAGCAAATGTGACGGACTGTAAACCTGGTGGGACATATACAGAAAGAATAGAGATCGTCTTCCCCGCCCAGTGACCTGTAATGGCCGCGTACCGGCCTCTTTCATCTAACACAGTGTCGTCTATCTCCAAGGGGAGGGAACTCCTAACCAAGACACCCACCCCCCTCGATCCATTAGTGAATCCTCAATGCGCCACCAAGCGGCATCCCCTTCTGTTCATTGCCTGGCAAGCATTTCCTATAAGATGTGTCTCCTGCAGTAATACTACATCAGGTGAAAGACGTTTCAGATACTGTAAAACAATCCCCCGCTTTATCCTGTCACCCAGACCGTTAACATTCCAACTCAGCACCCGTAGCCCCCTACCACCATTCCTAGAGCATGAGCTATGCCCCCCCAAAAGAAACAGCCACAGTGATCGAAGTATGCAGCAAAACAGACCCTCGGGATAAACAAATAGACAAGAAGCCCCCCCCCCCCAACCCCGGGGAAACCCGCAAAACACCCCCCCCACCCTGCACCCCTGCGTTAGACCCGAAAGCCACCCCAACTTGCAGTGTGCCTGTCGCCCCATTGAACTAATCTACGGAAAGAGAGAGAAAGACCCCTTTAGAGGAGGAAGAATCCTGAGCCCTCCCGCCCCCTAGCAATCAACAGGTCATACGCAAAATAATAATCAAACCCCCGCTGAAAATCTAGATAGATGGCCCACCGGTGAGGGCTCACTCCACCCGTTCCTCCAGGCCACCATCGGCTCCCGTCGACCGATCTTGTCCATCACGGTGTGTTGGCAAAGTGTCGAGCCAGTCACTTGCAACCTCCGGGCGGTCAAAGAAGAGCACACGCTCCTCGTACTGGATCCTCAAGCGAGCCGGGAAGAGCATGGCATATTTTAGTCCCATGTCCCTGAGGCGCCTTTTAACACCAGTGAAGCTCATACGCTGTTTTTGCACCGCCTGCGTGAAATCTGGGTAGAAGTTGATCGATGCATTATCAAGTTTTGTAGGTCCGTTGGTACGCGATGCTTGCAGGATAGCGTCCCTATCTTGAAAGTTGAAAATCCTGGCAATAATAGGCCTCGGCGCGGCGCCCAGTTTAGGCCTACCACCCGGGACTCTGTGAGCACACTCCACAGTGAAAAAGTTGCTAAGTCCCTTAGACGCGAGATGGTTCAGCACTAGATCCTCCACCAAAAGGTCCATGGAGAGCTCCGAGGAACTTTCCGGAACACCAATGATACGAACGTTGTTACGCCTGGCACGGCTTTCAAAATCGTCCAGCCGGCGGGCAAACAAGTCATTTGATGATCGGAGAGTACGAACCTCCGCCTGTATCATACATCCGTCGTGAGGCTTGCGGTCTTATTGTCCAACAACTTGACCCGCTCGTTGGTTTTCGTATGGTCCGTTCTAATAAGGTTGACTTCAATCGCAACCGTGTCTATTTTTGAAACCAGGGTCTCATACTGCTGGCTCGTTGAAGTCTTAACGCCGGCAATGGCACCCATGACATCCCGCAGTGTCATGTCTTCCATTCCAGGAGAGCCATCTCCAGTCTCATTCGAAACTTTGCCCACTCCACCAGGGGATCCCTTTGGGTGGGCGAAGCAGTTGATAGTGTTAGACTGGGCTACACCTCCTCGGAATGTCCCCCTGGTGGCTCTCTTCTCACTATCCGACCTGCCCGCCATACCAGTTAGAGAGCCCAGCCGAGCCGCTCGAGATCTGGTGAGAATGGTCCCCAAGACACCAACCAACAAAGGCAGGGATGAGGGCAAGAGAAGAGAGACGTAGGGCCAGCAGCAGAGCGAGGTCAACAGTCGCAGCAGACGGTGAATCCCAGTGGATGATGACCCAAAAGCGAAACCGAAAGTACCATAGGGGCGACAGATGGATCTCAAAGGCCGCTGTTGTTCAATTGCCACCTGGGTACTTCAGAGACTCAAGGCCGCGGAGGTCCATCGGTGTAGGCCACAAAGTTCAAAGGCGCAGAGAGTCCGGTTCCCAGCGGCCAAATCAATTTCTGAAAAACGATAATATGTCAGCAGGGCATCAGCTAATATGACCCGTCGTCCAAATCAGGATATTTAGCAGGATAGATGCGGGAGGCGGAAAGGTTCTCGGAAGCCCTGCTCACGCGTCCATCTTGGATCCGCGCGTAGTTCCTCCCCCTCACCATCCTTTACACATTGTTTTCTTTCATAACCACTAGAGGTTTGCTCTCAGCCCTTTGTGCGTCTCCTCTTTTCATGAAGAACATCTTCTCCATTTATCATTGACTTGATTATTAGTTGTTTCACATGTTTTCTGCATCCCATCCCCACCAATTTCTAATTGCACTGAACTTTCAGATGATTCCATCACCAATCATCAGGTCCCAATTGCCACTCGAGTTCAGCTGCACCTGATTAAGCGACTATTTTCAGCCGGTAGCTGCTCACTTCATCCAAGCACACAGGATGCTGAAAGTGGCACAAATGTTTCCTTTTTTTTTTAAAACAGCAGAAGTGATTAGCGATAGAGTCATACTTTCTAAGGATCCAGTTAAAACAGGGATTGTTGATAACATTTGAAAATTAATCATGAGCCCCGATAAAGTGACATGTTAGTCATGAAACATGAGTTGAAAAGGGAAGAATGCAGTTTAGAAATGATGAAACAAACATTAAAACTACTTTTTTTTAATTGAAAATTAAAGGTCTGAATTTATAATGATAGTTTTAATAGAATGAATTACAAACTCCTTTTTGACACCCTTATCTGTTACACCAGTGGTGTATGGAGAATAATGATATGCCTCCAGACTTAAACTCTTCCACCAGAAATCTTCTTCCTCAAACTCTTTAGTTGCCTCTACAGCTAGAAAGTATTAGAACTACTTGGGTTCAACTTCTTTTGTCACTCTGGGAAAAGAAAGTAAGAAAATTGACTCTATTGGGAAAACATGCCCAACCTTGCTACCTTCAGTAGGGCTGCGGACACTGTACCAGCTTATGGTGGTGGTACCACTTTGCTGAATACAACCCCCTTATACTTTCTCTGCATTCCATATTAATTCATAATCTGTGTAAAATGGGCTCACTAAGTGAAGCAAGAGTAATATTCTTAATATTGTAACCCACAAATCGTTTAACTTCAAACTGTGGTGCTTTATTCTTCCGAAATAGGGCATACATGACACTAATGGGCAGTGTCCATCAAAAGTCAAATATCCGATACGAGTTCTTCTTATCTGGGCCGTCATGCAGAACCGAGGGGAGCTGGCAGAGATCCTATGGACACAGGTAAGGAACACTTAATCTTCAAGGCAGTAACTTAGAATATGATTGTAACCAAATTCGAAGTAAAACAATAGAGACTGTAGAACATCAACCACAAATATTTCATCAAGGTATGTCTATAAAAATGGACACAAATATTTCTTCAAGGTCTGTTTATGAAGGTAGGTATGGATTTACTATGCCTAACTCTGTTATTGGCAAATATATATTTTAACAAGTTACGTACATATACTTACATTGGCACTATAATAGTAGTCGATGTTCTGAAGTCGATCTTTTAACTGGTATCATGATTTGTGATTCACTTTTTGAAGCTTGGAGAGTGTGGATTCAGTATATTAAACCTGCTTTCCCGGAGATCAGTTTGAGCAAGGAAAAGTTCCAGGTGGTCACGGAATGTCAGTGTTGCTTTGCATCTGTGGAAAATGAACAACATGATGGGACATGACAGCAAACCTACATTTTACATGAATCTATAATCTCTGAGGTTGTTTAGAGATGGTAAGAGCCATTTTAAATCCTTGCGTAGATGTGTCCTAGTGTTCCACGTCATCCTTGCTAGGCAGTCTTGACACAATGTTGTTGCATCCAGGACTGTGCTACTTGGATTAGTTAATCATTAGAAAACAGTTATTCTTTTTAAGAATTTGTTGGATAACATTGGGGAAAACAGAAAAGTTATCCAGAATTAAGTTTTGACAGCAACCACTGGATAGTTATATTTAGGACCGCATTTCCATTCAAAATGGATTTTTTGGTTTGCTAATAACTTTGGTTCCATTTGATGAATCTCCCCAAAAACATACCCCAAAAATCTTTCATCCACCTCACCTTTTTCCTGGAAAGTTTCGGGGTCATCTGTCAAGCAGGGGCCAAGAAAAAGGAGGGGTCAAAAAACACCTTTTCCTCATGCACTCTTCGATAGGAAAGTTAGGCATAGCTACTGCCATGTTACACCAATTTTGGCAGAAAGCTAGATCTTGGTCCAGAAAGCGAGCTATGTGTGATTTGGTGTAAATCCGTACAGTAGCTTTTGAGAAATTAAGGTTAACATTCTATGCATGTAAATGTATCATGCTGTAGAGAATCCACAGAGCTGACAGCTCTAACGTTCAGATCTGATTGGCTGCCCACACATCGACAAAAATATGTCATTAATGATTTTAGGACTCGGGGACTCAGTCCCCTGCCCTGTCAAAACTTCAGAAATATACAAGACGGTTGTGTAGGAATACCCTGCTGCCTAGGCCTGGTGGGGGCGGAGTGGTGCCCTAGGTGAAAAAACATATTTATATTTTGAATGAGACCACAGATAAATCTGTGGATCTGCCTTCCTGTTAAAGAAAAAAAGCACAGTCTCCTACCTTTAAATAAATAAGTCCACTGGGGTAAGCCAGGGCCCAGGGGGTCAGGGCAATATATTTTTGGGGGAGAGGTGTTCATCCCTCATCCCTGAGCCTTCTAGTGGCCCCAAGAGTCAATAATTTTTGTTTAGATGGTTGTGTGGCCCCCCTTCCTGAACCTCATAAATTCACTGAGAATATCATCCCCAAAGTTCTACATTTTCGGAGGAAAACATGCCGAACCACTTTCCGGCTATGGGAATCCCACCTCTGGTGGCTCAATCAGTGCACTATCCCAGGGACCTCCTATCCCAGGACACTGGTGTTCTCTGCCCAGGATAGAGTGCGGGCCGGGATCCCAACCAGTGGGAGCACAGAAGTAAGCTGCTCCCATCTGAGTAGGTGCGGGAAAATGAAGCCTGCGCCCAATGCCCTAGCCGGGCATTGATAATTACCTTATATATTATGTCACTCATGACTAGGGGTAGGCGGTACTTGCAAAGTTTCACTCCACAGCATTCTGAAGAGTTACATAAAAACTCTGCGAGATTCCACGGAGTTCTGCAAGCGGGCAGAACTTGGCATGTTGCACTGCTCGTGCTACTTTTTTGTGTGAGGATCTTTTCTGCGCTGTACAACCAGCACCAATGGCACCAAAGGGTGTGCAAGAGGGTGCTGCTTCTGTCTGCTGCTTGAGTAGATTTTCTACTGAAGCACAAGGTTATTTAACGGGAACAGTCAAAACCTGCTGCAACTTCCTGCGTTGAGAAAATCTAGCACCTGAAAATTGATCTAGGGGACCCAATCATCGATTTTGTTCATCAGCTTAGTGTTGGCGAGCAGAGTGCAATAGAAAACTCAGTGGAAGACTTTTGTTGGAACTCAGTGTTACAAGCATAATGAGGAGTGGGCAAAACTACCCGAACTTAGATCATGGAGCAGAATTTTTGCCCACCCCTTCTCATGATGTTCAATGACGACATCATTGACAACATCCCTGCAATATCCCAATTGACATTATTAATGACTACACTATGCATGGAGAGGGAACGAGTTATAGGTATTTTAGGGACTGAGTTATATTTACTTGAGATAAATATAACTGGTTAAGTTTATTAGTTTTGTTCCTTCAAAACGGTTTGTTAGGGATAAAGATCCTCCGAGGATCTGACAGTCCCCATGTTAAAATCTGTTTGGCTACCAACACTTTAAAACAGGAACTGTTGGCAGCCATTTTGGACTTGGTTTGAGCCAAGTCCCAAGAAAAATGTAAAAAAAAAAGAAAAGGGGGCAGAGTTGAAATACCCTGACCCTCTAGGCCTCTGAGGGTTGTCCTTCAGGACCGCGCAGGGCCAAGAAAGCATTTTTATTTTATTTTTGGCAGGAGTCGCATTGGATCTGTGGCTCCCACCGAAATGTTAAAAATAAAATAAATTTGAAGCACAGGTGTTCTCACTTTATTAGTAAATGGTCCTAGAGTGGGCCAGGTCGTGGGGGCATGTTGCTAATAAACTAGGGGATGCACAGCCCCCCACTCCCGGGGCTTAATAATGTCCCAGGGACCACTACCTCCTGAGGAGCATATTCATTTTCAAAAAATAGGGCGCCTCTTGGACCCCCCCCGCTCTGTGGAAAACCACCTCTCTGCTTCCTAATTCCAATGAGAAATCGGGGGCCGCTTGGGGCTTATTTATTATTATGGGGGGACCTCTCGGACACACTCCAGCCAAGACCCACCTCCTCAGCAGGGCCAAAACCAAATTGAAGAGGGGGCCTCAGCAACCCCTCCTGGCTTCAGGGACCACCATCTCCCAGGGGTCAAGTACATTGTGTGGCCCTCCAACTGGGGTGTTCTTGGCCCCAGGGCCCACCACCCTCAGGGCCGGCTCCCATTACATCGTGGGGTGACCACCCACAGGACTTAGCTGTCTAATATTTCTTGGAGGAAGCTTTACCACTCCAGCTAAGCCACAGCAAATACACCGCTTCCAGCAACCGAGAGCATGAAAATGCTCTTGCTTGCTGGAAGTGGAGCAGAAGTGCTTATAGACAGAGGAAGCTGCATATTTAGGTTTTTTAAATTCTATTTCCTATCCATAACATCCCTGTAACCTTAGGTATTTTCTGTGAATTTCTAGTTATTTTTAAATTCTATTTCCTAACTAGAATGTCCCTTTATTATTTGTTTTTTTCTGTGAATTTCTGAGGTTTTTCAAATTCTATTCTAACTATAATTCCCCTGTATCATTTGGTTGAAGTGAATATATATGCAAAAAAAAAGCAGAGAACTCTGGGTAGTTCTCAGGTTTAGGTGGAAAGCAGCTCCTGTATAGAGCACTCTCAAAACCAGCGACACTCTAGATCTGCTCACCTCAAATGTCTGCTTTTTTATCAAAGTTTTTAAGCATAGGATTAGCACAGTGCTATCCACGCCGAGATAGAAATGGACAAAGTCTTTTGCCATTTCTACAGCAAAGTTTTTAAGCATAGGACTAGCACAGTGCTGTCATTGCCGAGCTGCAAAATGACAAAAGTCAACTACCACTCCAGGCCCAATACTACAGCTTTGAATTGGTGAAATATCAACCAAGTAAAACTGAAATGAACAAAAGCAACCCCCAACACAGTGTTTTGCTCCAACTAGAGCTCTTCAGAGAGGTATAGCCTTGTCCAGACTCAAGGGAGCATCCATTATAAATCAAAGAAATACCCTTTCAGGCATAGAGTGACGAATACATTATGCAAAAAAGAAGCAGAGAACTCTGGGTAGTTCTCAAGTTTAGGTGGAAAGCAGCTCCTGCATAGAGCACTCTCAACACCAGCGACACTCTAGATCTGTTCACCTCAAATGTCTGCTTTTCTATCAAAGTTTTTAAGCATAGGATTAGCACAGTGCTATCCACGCCAAGATAGAAATGGACAAAGTCTTTTGCTATTTCTACAACAAAGTTTTTAAGCATAGGACTAGCACAGTGCTGTCCTTGCCGAACTGCAAAATGACAAAAGCCAACTACCACTCCAGGCACAATACCACAGATTTGAATGAATGAAATACCAACCAAGCCAACCTGAAATGAGCAAAATCAACCCCCAACACAGTGTTTTGTTCCAACTAGAGCTCTTCAGAGAGGTATAGCCTTGTCCAGACACAAGGGAGTACCCAGTATAAGTCAGAAAAATACCCTTTCAGGCATGGAGTGATGAATAAATTATGCAAAAAAGAAGCAGAGAACTCTGGGTAGTTCTCAAGCTTAGGTGGAAGCAGCTCCTGTATAGAGCACTCTCAACACCAGAGACACTCTAGATCTGCTCACATCAACTGTCTGCTTTTCTATCAAAGTTTTTAAGCATAGGATTAGCACAGTGCTATCCTCCCCGAGATTGAAATGGACAAAGTCTTTTGCCATTTCTACAGTAAAGTTTTTAAACATAGGACTAGCACAGTGCTGTCCTTGCTGAGCTGCAAAATGACGAATGTCAACTACCACTCCAGGCACAATGCCACAGCTTTGAATTGGTAAAATGCCAACCAGCCAACCCGAAATGAGCAAAAGCAACCCCTGGCACAGTGAATTGCTCCAACTAGAGCTCTTCAGAGAGGTATAACCTTGTCCAGACACAAGGGAGCACCCAGTACAAGTCAAAAAAATACCCTTTCAGGCATAGAGTGACAAAAAAATTATGCAAAAAATCACAGCACTCGGGGTAGTTCTCAAGTTTAGGTGGAAAGCATCTCCTGTATAGAACACAAAGTCTTTTGCCATTTCTACAGCAAGGTTTTTAAGCATAGGACTAGCACAGTGCTGTCCTTGCCGAGCTGCAACATGACAAAAGCCAACAACCACTCCAGGTACAATACCACAGCTTTGAATTGGTGAAATACCAACCAAGCCAACCTGGAATGAGCAAAAGCAACCCAGACGCAGTGTTTCGCTCCAACTAGAGCTCTTCAGAGAGGTATAGCCTTGTCCAGACATAAGGGAACACCCAGTATAAGTCAGAAAAATACCATTTCAGGCATAGAGTGATGAATAAATTATGCAAAAAAGAAGCAGAGAACTCAAGCATAGGATTAGCACAGTGCTATCCAAGCCGAGATAGAAATGGATAAAGTCTTTTGCCATTTCTATAGCAAAGTTTTTAAGCATAGGACTAGCACAGAGCTGTCCTTGCCGACCTGCAAAATGACACTACCACTCCAGGCACAATACCACAGATTCCCCAATGGCCGGAACCACACAGGAACAAACGAATGCTGACCCAGTAAAACGTTCAGGTGAATGATTTTATTAAAGTTTCATCAGCCTTCCTGTCTGCCACATTTAAAGTGCAAAGTGCAAAGTAACCTGATACACGATTGGTTACCAGTTAAACCAGGCAAATAGGCATAGAGAAAATACTTATAGGTTTCATGTCATTAAAACCAAAAAGATGTAAATACATTTCAAGGCACAATTAGCAATAACATAAATAGCATAAATAATTTTAAGAATAAAAAACCACATTGTAGGTGTAAATAATTCTAGATAAAAGTATGCGCTATATATGAAAAAAGAAGAATTAAAAATTAATCAAAACATTTCACTTCATCCCCTGCATGTGCAAAGTATATGCGATTGTGCAAAGTAAGCAAGAACAGGATATATAGATACTGAAAAATCACAGGTTTCAGGGACGGTAAAGTTAGGAATTTGCATTTAAAAAACCTTAGGAATTCACAGAAAAAAACAAAGCTTACAGAGAACATATAGTTAGGCTGACATTTCACTAGTACAAAACCTGAGCAATTCAGCTGTTATAGTTAGCTGAGCTAACTATAACTTGCGCCCCGCAATGCACTGCTGATGACTTCACATATTACATCACTCATGACATGGTCATTGACATCACTGATGACATCACTGATGACATCTGAAAAGACATCACTGATGACATCATCCAGTGAGTGTGAGTGTTTCTAAGAAGTTTAAGAATGTTTAAGAATGATATATATATATATATATATATATATATATATATATATATATATATATATATATACTAGCAGCCCGCCCCAGCGTTGCCTGGGGGCAATGAGGCTTCAGGGCCAACCGCCCGCCCAGGCCCCCGCCCGCCCCGGCCCCCGCCCACCCCGACATTGTCCGTGCATGCCCATGACCGGACACGGACCAGGCCCCCCTCCCGCCCCGACTCACTCCTGCCCCGACTCACTCCCGCCCCCCTCCCGCCCGACTCACTCACGCTCTGACATTTTCCTTTACTGCTGCCTCTTCCAGCTGATAGCACTGTGAAGGTCCTTCTTGCCTCCCTCTGCATCACACAGTCTCGCACTGAACTTTCCCTTTCCTTACCTGTGCCGCCGCTCCTCACTGCACCGCCGCTCCTCCTTCGTCTTCATCACGCACGTCGCGTCGCGTTCATCACGCATGCCGTGTCGCGTCGCGGCCAGCGCTAGGTCCCGGCCGGCGCTACTTCCATGGGACTACTTTGTTTTCAAACTTAATTTTTTTAATTTACTTTTTTTTTTTAATTTATATAGCCTATGTCCATCTACACACCCTGACATTTTCATTTATGTATCGGGTGTGTAGATTGGCGCTGTGGTTCCCGAGTTTACCTGGCCAAAAGGTGCAAGTTCTCTCTTTATAATAGTAGTATAGATTCTTCTGTCTATTTACAGGTAGCTCCACCACTAAGGCCAATTGCTCCTTACCTCAATAGTAGTGGCTTGTAAATCGTCCACGACGCTGAACAGTTAAAAGCTGGAGGAAATAGACAGAGAGCCTAATTTAGCTTCACATGGTTTTGCATTTACACGTGCTTATGCTCGACTCAGTCTCGCCACTTACATATAGCTCATGCAATCCTCTGTATTGCTGCTGTTTTGAGAGAAATCGCCCTGCTATCTAGAGCCTGGGAGGGGAGAAATGTGAAACAGGGTGGTGCATAAGGACCCGTTTTCCTACAGTGAATGTATGGGTTAGTGACTAATCTGTTTGAATGTATCAGTCTGTCAGTTGGTGTGTGAGTGGCTGTATGGGTTGGTGAGTACCTACATGAGTGCACTATATGGGTAATTGATTGGTTGTCTAAGTAAGTATGGGTGACTGAATGGCTGTGTAGGTAGGTGGGGGTATGTTATTCCCTGCATGGGTGTGTGAGTGGGTGATTCACTAGCAGTATGGGTTCATGACTGCATCTGCGAGGGTATGTATGTGTGAGTGAGTGTGCGTATGGCTCTGACATTGAGTGAATTGATGTCTCAGTGGTGTATGGGTGAGTAACTGCATAGTGTCAGAGAGTATATGCATTGCAGGGGTGCGAGTTATAGTTAGCTCTACTAACTATAACATTCGAATTTCTCTAGTTTTGTACGAGTGCAAGAGCAATGTCCAACTAACTATAACGTCCCTGAAACCCATGGTTTTTCCAGTGAATATATATATCTATACATATATATATTCACTGAAAAAACCATAGGTTTCAGACATGTTATAGTTTAGAATTAGCATTTAACAAACCATAGAAATTCACTAAAAAAAACATAGGTTTCAGGGCTGTCATAGTTAGCTGGACATTTCACTCATACAAAATCATTGAAATCCTCCGTTATAGTTAGTTCTGCTAATTATAACTCACGCGCCCGCAATCCACTGCTGATGATGTCACATATTACATCATTCATGACATGGTCAGTGACATCTCAAATGACATCACTGATGACATCATCCAGTGAATGTGGGTTGGTTTGTTATTTAAATATGAATTATATATATATAGCAATCTGCATTGAAGAATGAGTGGATATATAAATATAAGTATCTGGCTGGAGGATTTAGTAGCAGTTTGATTGACTGTTTACTTGACTAATTTATAGTGTCTCACTAAATATATTGGATAGTGACTAAACTGTGTGAATATCTGTATCACTTTGTCAGTTGTTGTGTAAACTGCTGCACCAGTTGGTTACTGGCTATGTGAAAGTCTAAATTAGTTATTGATTAGTTAACTGAGTATTTGTATGGGAGAGTGAATGTGTGTGTGGTTCGGTGGGGGTGTTCGACTGCCCAAAGATGTGTGAATAGATAATTCAGTAGGTATATGAGGTTAAGACTGCATGTTACAACAGTTGTCTGGGTGAGTGAATATCTTTATGGGTGTGGTGATGAGCAAATATATCTCTCAATGGTACATTTCCAACAAACTAGAAAAATAAAAGGCAATGTATGTGACAGTTGTTGTATATAAATAAGTTTACATAAGACTCAGTATGAGTGACTGTATGGATATCTGTATTCTTGTAATAGTGATTTTATAACACACTAATTATGAGTTACTATCCATATGAATAAATGAAGTGGTATTTGTATAAGTGTGTAGCTGAGTAAATGCAAGTATGATCCATTGTTTGCAATGCATAAGTGAGTAGGATGACTGCATACGTGAAGAGGATGTGTGCTGGTGTGTAATGTCGATATAGGTGTATAAGTATATTTGATAGTGTTCTATTGATCATTGACAGCATGTATGAGTGAATCTATAGGTAAGTGATTCGATGTGTGTGTAGATCTAAGAATCACCAAGTGGGTTTCACACCACAGAATTCTGTGAAGTTGCAAAAAAACTCCACAAGATTTTACTGAATTCAGTAAACGGGCAAAAATAGGCATGTTGCACTGCCTGCACTGTGATTTATTGCCGGGAGCTCGATTTGCACTGAAAAACTGCATATAGTAAGAAAGGTAGATTTTATTTATTTATTTATTTATTTATTTTTAAAATTTATAGAGCGCGAACATATGCCGAGGGCGTCTTGGCGCTAAAAATCGATTCATGATTCCCTACTGATGTTGTAGGCCAGGTCATTGGTTAAACAGCCAAGTCTTTAAGTTCTTCCTGAATGACAGCAGCGTATGACTCATCCGAATTGACAGAGGAAGAGAATTCCAGAGTCTGGATGCTGCAACTGTAAATCGTCTATCACCCCAAGAGACTGTTCTCGTATGAGGAATATTTAGATGGAGCAAGGTAGCTGATCTTAATTGTCTTTGTGGACGATATGGTATTATCTGATCCTAAGAAATTGTGGACCTGAGTTCTGAAGGGTCTTAAAAACCAGGCACATTGCTTTAAATTTTACTCGATTGTTGATGGTCAACCAGTGAAGATTGTGGATAGTTTGAGAAATGGGTTTGAATTTAGGAGTGTTGGTCAACAGTCTCGCTGCTGCATTCTGCACAGATTGCATTTTATTGATGACTCTGGTCTGTGCGTTAGTAAACAATCCATTACAATAATCGAGTGATGATAATACCAATGCACTCACCAGGGTTTTCCCTGCCGCATCAGGTAAAAACGGAGTAATTGTTTTGATAAGTTTCAGCTTATGAAAAGCTGTGGCTGCAACTTGATTTGCATGAGCCGAAAAGTTAAGCTTTTCATCGAATACCACTCCCAGATTCCTAACCTTTGGGACAGGACATGGCGGGGTACCGAAGGATGAAGGCCACCACACCGGAGACCAGCAAGGGGAAAGGTTTCCGAAAATTACCACCTCGGTCTTTTGGGAGTTTAATTTAAGGGAACTGGCAGACATCCAGTCTCCAATAGCCAGCATACCCTCCTGAAAACGTTTTGCCACATTTTCTCCATCATTATTAATGGCGATGACCAATTGGGTGTTGTCTGCGTAAGAGGTAAGGCCCATCCCGTATTGCTTGATGACAGTAGCTAGGTCCGATACATAGATATTAAAAAGTGTTGGACTCAGGGATGAGCCTTGAGGCACCCCACACGGTAGAGAAAGCTCACTTGATTTGAAAGGGCCCAAGGTAACTGCCTGGGTCCTATCCGCCAAGAAAGAAGTCAGAAGATTCTTCGCTCGCTGTTGGATTCCCATCTTTTAGACACGGTCGATCAGGATGGAAAGATCGACCGTGTCGAAGGCGGCAGATAAATCCAATAGTACGAGTACAGCCGTAGATAGCCCGGCAAGCCAGTGGAGCCATTTACAATCTTTGATGGACTAGTGCCAATGTGTCAGATCAAGGTATGTGCCTCCAGCATGACTTTGCATCATGTTTGATAGCCTTCATCCCATCCCAATGTGTCAGATAACAGTATGTGCTCATAACATGACTTTGGACAATGATTGGGAGCCCTTATACCATTTGACTGTGGCTGATTAACTTTTGTGCCTCCAGTATGACTATACATCATGGTTAAACTATGCCCCTTCTGTTATTCTCACAATTTATGTTCCATTGTCACATTTTTAGATTAGTATGCTTCCAATTTGCAGATACGATTAATCTCATAGAGAAGTGATTGTGACAAAAAATGTATTGTAAACTTATGTTGTCTTTGTTTGCTCTGTTGCAGTGCCAGGACTGCATTGTGGGGGCGTTAGCATGCAGCAAGATCCTGAGAGCTCTCTCCAAGGACGAAAAGGACACCAACAATAAAACAGCAATGAAAGCCTTGGCGGATCGGTTTGAAGAGCGGGCATCAGGTCCTGAGTATTTTATTGTTTTCTCTTATGCATGAAGCGAGAAATACAAATTTTCATCTGAAAAGAGATACCATGCTCACTTTTTTTGCCCATGCTTGTGTATACTGTAATGCCATAGATCCTAGGGGGCGGATTACAATTGCTGTCTGAAGTGACTCAGTGTTCCTGTCAGAGGCGGTCGGCCCGACCGAACTAGCTTTGGAAGCGGTCGCTCCGACCGCTGCATCATGGTGCCCAAAACCCATTGCCTACTGACTGACTCAGTTCACTGATTCCAACTGGAAGTCCCGCCGCAAAGGAGCCGCTCAGAGCTACTTCCGACCCTGGAACCGCTGTCCCCTTTAGGATGTGTATTTCCAGCATGCCGAATTTGTCGGTCTAACCACCTCGTCAGAGCAGGCGGATGGGAGCATATAAACTCTGAATTTCATCATTTTTTTTATCTGTTTATTGATTTTCAACCGCAAACAACTTGCCCTGTTGTTAATTACATTCAGACAGGCTCTTCAGTCTCACTTTGGGTAATGATAAGAGCATACAGCATGCAATAGGAAAGTCAAGGTAAAGGCCAGGACAAGTAAAAACCAATTGTTAATTAGCTCTTAAATAGCACTGACATCCTCATAGTAACAGCAAGAAATCAGACTGCAGCATAGGTATGCATGTGCTGTATAGCTATATAGTGTTAAATCAACTACTCTGCCCTCCCATATCCCTCCTCAACCCACCCTCCGTCACCGGCGTGTCGCTTACCACAGCATAACTTATCTCCATAACCAGTTGGAGCAACATAATTGTACAGGGTGCCGTATATATAACAGCATAGAAGAGCATGGCTATATGAGGAAAGGGAGCACATTCATTCATTCCATCTCCTATATTGGCACAATCTACTAAGTTCGACCTCCCGAATGCTCGCTCAATTTTGATCCAGAGTCAGCATCTACAGCCTTCAATTCAGTAACTAGGGCTTCCCACGCCCGGGGTGCATCTAGTGCCTTCTCGTTGTGGGACCTCTGGGCCTGTTGCAGGTGAATTACACTCTCACTTCTTGCCCATGTAAGCTGCACAGCTTTCCATCTAGCTAAACTAGGCCCTCCCGCAGCTTTCCAGTGGATTGTGATTTCCATTTTGGCCAACATCAGTCCCAAATCCAGGAATTTACTTGTTATTTTAGTCTTACTAGTGTGGGGGAACCAATGTAATAGGCAGGTACCCTTGTCCGAAGTAATCTGCTGTTCAGTAGTATTGCATAGTAACGCCATTACGTCATCCCAATATGTGCCCAATTTTGGGCAATAACATAGCATGTGTAAAAGGCCCGTGTCCATAAGCCTACAGCGGGGGCACTTGCCTGTGTCTACATGAAAATAATGGTTGATCTTCGCTGGGGTGAGGTAGGCCCTGTGCAGTATGAAGAACTGAATCAATTGAAATCTGGCATTTCTAGTGCTCATCCACGCCCTCTTAACTATCTGCGACCAGGCCAGGTCTGGTATGTCTCTATCAATGTCTGTCATCCATTGGTCATGTAGTTTCTGCAACGGCTGCAAACCCTACCCAAGCGTACGTCTATATAAGCAGGTGACAGCCTTATAGGTGCCTGCTGCCAATACTGCATATTGACACACTGAGCTCACTGGCGGTTCCAATATTCCCCGCCCCAGTACTTTTGTATAGCAGCTATCAAGGCTGTATAGATTAAGTAGTGTCCTCTCGGGAGCCCCAATCTCTCCTGCAACTCACCATAGGGTAATAAAGGGCCATCATAGTACAGGTCGCCTACCACCTGTAGTACAAGAGACTCCCATTCCGCGAGGGCCAGCCAGGCCCCGCCATGCGAAAAGGCGGTACACATACCCAAGGGCATCTCCGGGGCATAAGGGCGCCGCACCTTGACTCTATTATGATAACGTTCCCAGCAATGCCTCAGAGTGCGTTCCTCAAGGGATAGTGAGTTCATATGCAATTTCTGCTGGAGTATGATAAATGACAGCACATGCCTAGGCACATCCGGTTCATAGTCTCTTTCAAGGCCTCTGAATTCCAGCGTCACCGCTTGGGTAAGCCCTTGAAATTGTGCAGCTAGATAATATAGCTGGAAGTCAGGGACTTCAAGACCCCCCTCGGCACTCGGGCATGTTAATTTATCGAGTGCCACTCTCCGTCTCCTGTTCCCCCAGATAAACCACCCACCATAGACCGAAGCTGTTGAAATAGGGAAGCGGATATCCACACTGGCAATGTACGGAAATAATAAAGTAGTCGGGGAAGTGCTACCATCTTCAGTAGAGCCACACGACCTGCCACTAATAAAGGCAAGGTTCCCCAGAACTGCATGCTATTCTTGAGGTTTCGCATTGCCCGGACAATGTTACCGTCTAGTAGGTCTTCCTGGGTATGATAAATATGTGTTCCTAAGTAAGGAAGGCAGTGGGGTTCCCACGTGATGTCTTGCGCGGGTGCAGGCGGAATGCATGCCAGGTCGACCAGGAAAACACAAGTCTTCGCCCAATTGACTCTGAGCCCGGAGATTTCCCCGAATCTGTGGAGCAGTGCATGGGCCCCCTCCAAACCATCACCTGCGTCTTTTACGAAGAGCAAGAGATCATCCGCATATAGCAAGATAAAGTGCGTTTGACCTCGGAGTTGTAAACCTTGGAACGTCCTAACCAGTCTAGCGCTGATAGCCAATGGATCTATGGCCAGAGCAAACAGCAGCGGGGATCGCGAACACCCCTGTCGCGTGCCACACCCCACTGGGTAGGGGGAGGAGATAACCGTTTCCACTTTCACTCTGGCGCAAGCCGATGAATACAATATTTCAGTCCAGCAAACGTAGCCTTCCCCAAGCCTGAAGGCTCTCATAACAGAAAATAAGTAGGGTCATTCTAAACTATCAAACGCTTTTGCAATATCCACAGAGAGGATTGCTGCCATTGGATCTCCAATATGGTCCCCACGCAATCTGCGTATCAATCGGCGCACGCTGCCTGCGGTATTGCGAGTAGGAATGACGCCGGCCTGATCAGGATGAACCAAAGGTACAATGTGCGGGAGGAGTCGAGCATCCAAAACACAACTCAAAATCTTATAGTCAGAGGTGAGCATGGATAGGGGGCGATATGCAGAGGGGTCAGTATGGTCCTTCCCTGGTTTAAGTAGAGGGATAATGATAGCTTCTCTAGCCAAGGTCGGTAACATCCTTAGCTCTTGGCCTCTTTAAAAACCAGTAATAATCTAGGGGCAAGCACATCCACATAGGTCGCAAAAAACTCTATGGATATGCCATTGATTCCCGGAGTTTTGTTTTGCGTCATGCACTTGATAGCGCATCTAATTTCAGACAGTGTAATGTCTTGGCCAAGGGAGTCAGCCTGCTCTGCATCCAGGACAGGAAGCTCCAAATCATCCAAAAAAGCCCGGAGGTCAGTTTCACCGGTCCGTAGTTGGCTAGCATACAAATCTGTATAATAGTTACGAAAATTGGCATTAATCTGATGCTGAGTGTATTCCGGTTGTCCCGCCGGGGAGGTCAGCGCTAGAATAGGAGCACTCCGAGGGAGGGGGTCGGCCAACCACGCCAATAAAGTACCCACCTTATCTCCCTCGGCATGCGCCCGAGCGAAGTAAGCCCTATGGTTGAAGAACCTCAAGCGATCCACGACTACCGCTAATCAACTCCAAATTTCATCATAACACTCTTCCTGTGACAGCAAGCAGTGCAGCTATGCAGTCCATCATGCATGTCATTCCTCTACTATACATCATCGAAGAATATTACAACCCAAACCCACGTGGATGCTGCTGCCAAGTAAGACATCTACCCCTACATATTAACAAAGATACCAAGCGAAAGTCGATAGAGTAGAAACCATCCTGTAGCTTGTTGAGTATGGTTAATGAGGGAATGTCATCTTCAGATATCTCAAGTTAGACTAGCAAATACTGGGAGAAATACAGTTTTTACATTTGGACAGGAACACCTATAGCTACATACATGTGTGTATGGGTGTGCACACCACAGCACTAAAAGCAATATTACATGGCAACAGAACACCATTGCACTCTCAAAAGAATGTCCACAGAAACAGATGCACTGGCACCAGAGCAGCTCCTAGATTCATCATTTGCATGGGCAAAGCCTGAATATCAGAAATGCATATAAATACCACAAGATCGCATGTCATAGGAAGCCACGTTGCAGGAAGTCACATAGTTTACCATAACTACCTTGCCATTTTTCAAACACAATTGCAAGAAGCACCTTATCTAGTCTGTATATCTTGAAATTGCCCAACATGTATAAATCCCACATTAAAATTATGTGACCTTTTGGCTGATCTACCAAGTAACAATACAAAACATCCACACAATTGGATGGAAAGGCTAGGCCTAGCTAGTTTACAATCTCACATCTTACTTAACATGATGTACCAATCGTTGACAGATCAATACATGACTCTAAACACAAACTGACTGCTACATTCCAATCTGGCTTGCCACTCCTCCATTGACTCAATCGCACAGTCCCTCATCCTGTGTCCTGATGAGTACAGCAGTGTCGGAGCATGCAGCTGCCAAAGCCTCCGCTCTCCATTATCTCAGCCTCACCGCAAGGCAGGAAGCCAAGTCATCATAAGGAGTCTTAACCAGCATGGGATGTGTGATGTGTCAGTAATAACAACATTTGAAGGATCCAGCACATATCCAGAGCTGGACTTCGAAATATGAATCCCTTCCATAAAATTCCTAGCATGCACCCAGGTCTGCTAGCACACAGACCTCACTCAAATACATTTGTCCACAACTATCCCGAGGCCCCCTATGCTTTGTTAGGCCTGGTTTACACATCCCTGGTGGACTTGTGGCAATTCTCCACCACTGTTCACTGAGGCCAGACAGCGGGGCATGAGCCAGGATACCTACCTGTACAGTCAGGACATGGTATCAAAATGTCACAGTACTCAAAAAGGTCCAAAGTAATCGAGTTGGCTTCCAATATGCAAGCATTTAAAGGATGGTTCCTGAAACCAAACCTTGGGGAAGGAAGGCACAAATCTAAAAACTAAGACAATTTCATACATACAAAAGAAAGAGACAGGGAATTGCGTTTACTGCCATATAGCTCAATGCATATACCTGCACAGGACATTTCAACATCCAAACAAATCCCTCACTATCAGCTCAGTATCATGTCTTGGACAGAAATTGGGATAGATGTAAATCATCTTTCGCTAAGCAGGCAATGTAGATCCGGTCAGCTGGGCATAACAAACACATTCATCATTGAGTCAATTATACCACAACAGGAGCATATGGTACAATACTGAACAACTTCAAAAAGACAGAAGCCATTACAAGCTAGATAAGCACAGAGGGATCATGGGCAGACATGAGGGGGTCAGACTGTGGCCTCTAGTACTATAGCCATTGTTAACAGTTGACATTGTAGCACATGTAGATTCTGAGAGACCCCCTCCAAGTGAGAGAAGGAAAGGATGTCAGGCAGCCAGTCTGCCTCAAATGAGAGAGCAGCTGCCTCATCTAGCCATGTCAGGACCATCTCCGATAGGTCCATGACCTTGTGTCTGTGAGCCTGACCATTCAAAGTCCTGCACCCATCGAGTGGCTCTTCCTGTGCATCCTTTAAGTCCTAAAACAAGTTGTCCCGCAGCTTAGCTATTGTGATCCTGTGAAGGCACATGACTCACTCCCTGTGCTGCCCAGTAGCCTCAGCCCTGCCCAATTAGTGTGTTGCTACGGCCAAGTGTTGCAGTGTTTGCACTGCAGTCGCCTAACCATGCATGCAAATGTCCTGGATTGTGATGAGTATTTACAAATCCATCCTTTCATTGGATACCTTCTAAAACCTCATCTGCATGAATATCTCTCGCTGAATCCTCTCCAATGGAAGGAACCCCCCACTGTGTCAAGTACAACTGTTACTCTGGACCACAGGTTCGCAGCATACGGCCATGCACAGAACATATGTATCAAATACAAATTAGGTGCATTACATCATGTGCACAGATGGCAGGACACACACTTTCAGGGTCAGACAGCTGAGGAGAGACATTCCCTGTGCTAGATGTCAAATTGAATGCACTGGAGTTTGGTATCATGAGGTAATGTACCCAAGTACTGCCCATTGCATTCTCACTAATTGGCCGTGGGGACTCGCCCAATATCTATCTCAATAGTATCTGATAGCCAGCGACCAGGTGAGAGTGGGTCATTCTTCATGCGTGCAAACACTTCACCAAATAAGGTCACCAGACTCTGGCCTCCCCCCATGACATGCAGGGCGTGGTTAGGGGGTGGTGCACCGATTCAGTATCTCTGAATCTCTGCAGGCTTCCCATCTCACCTCTCAGTGTGCTATTTTCCAAGAAATGGCCCCCTGGAATGTCAGGATCTTCCTGCAACTGGCCAAAGGAAATATGCTCCCAGACCCTGAATGTGTCCCCCACTGTGCTCAATCCTGTGTCTGTCCATGCCATCAGTCCTTCCCAACAATGCTTCTATAAAAAAGTGCTAGGAAGTGTAGAATAACAGCCAGAGAGTACTGGATCATATCTCTCTGTAGCCACAGACACTTTTAGCTCAAATAACCCACTTTCACCATGCTGTCATCTCCACAGAGAAGCAATATTGATCCTGCCATCTCCTGTGCCCTGCATGTTGGGAACATGCCTACTACGTACAACTGCCTCCCATCCAAACATCATACCAGCCTTTGCAGTGCAGCAGTCCTGCCACATAACATTCCATAAAAAATGCACAACCTGGACAGCCTTCACACAGGCAGATTCAGCCTTCGCAGAGCCACACTTTTCATGCCACTATTGCAGATCAACCCTTTCAGCATGGTGTCCAACTCTCTGGAGGTGGCACGAGGGAAAGCGACTGCTAGGTGATGTAAAAAGTGCAAGATGCAGGGGAGCATTAATAATTTGGAAAGTGAAATATATCCTTGGCCTGTAACTAAAAGAGTGATACAAAAAGCCATCTGTGGACATAATGAGGATATGGCCCTGCTAATATTTACACAATGAGATAGTTTGCATCATGACAGTTACAGATCCCTGAGTACCAAAACACATGAAGCTCACGCATCACCTTCTGCTCACCCGTCATCAACTCAAAGGGAAAAAAACAACACTTTGCCCAGATAACACCCAAACTTGGCACACTCTGCAAATCTAATAGTCTGACAGAAATATCTGGACTGTTACTGTAGATAAACTGTATATAAAGCAGCATGTCGTCTGCATCAATGGATACTACATGTACCTCATCGCATAGTGGAACTCCCCATGCTTACCACCCCTGAAAAAGTTGCTGGGCTAGCGGTTACAGTGTCAGGGCAAAGAGCAGTGTAGAAAGGGGGCACCCTGATGAGCCCCCCTGCCCAATCTAAAAGAGGGTGACAATGGGAAGTTGGTTTGGTTTGAAAAACATGTATGTGTTGCATCTGCCCTGCAATGTCCAGTTTTGACTTAGTGGTAAACATGTACACCCAATCAACAGTATGGAATGCCTCCACTAATTTCAGCACTAAGCAGGCTATTGAGATACCTCCCCTGGACCACCTACAGTACTCTTTTTTGTCTATGAATGTAAAGTATTGTGGATCTATCAGGGATATAAACTTTTGGACACCATGCACTAGATCAATCAATCAATCGATCATGGCACTTATAAAGTGCACTACTCACCTGTGAGGGTCTCAAGGCGCTGGGGGGTATGGGGTGCTGCTACTGCTCAAATAGCCTGGTCTTAAGTATCCTCCTGAAGGTTAGTAGGGCCTGGGTCTGCCGTAGGAGGATGGGGAGGGTGTTCCAGGTCTTGACGGCGAGGTGGGAGAACGATCTGCAATATGTGTACCAGCAGGAGAGCTCCCACTACCATACTAAGGTTGAAAAATCATTTGCAAGCATGGCCAATAGATTGTAGGACATCAGTTTGGCCAGGTCACTGTAGGGTTTTACCAATGATCACAAAAAATACCTCTGCGTGGATTGTGGTTGTCTCCCAATCACTCAAGGTGGCCAGAGAGATCTACAGTCACTTGTGGGCAAGTACAAGCTCATAGGCCTTGTTGAGCATGGACAGAAGGTTGTCCAACCCATGAGTTGTCAATGTGGCAGTGCACATAATCACTCTGTGTATCTCTGGTACCAGGCAACAGGTTCCTGATCACTGCATGTGCTGCCTGTTCAAGTACAGGTAGATTCAATCCAGTCAGGAATTAGGAAACATCTACCTTTCTATCAGACCATGGGGAATGTATAAGAGACAATAATACACTTGAAGGATTCCTGGATGGGTGCCTGATAAATGTGCATCTGGGGCTGGTGATTAATAAGAGTCATCTGCTGGGCTGTTGTCATGCAATTGAGGAGGAAGGGCAGGAGTTGCACAGACTTATCATGTTCTAAAGTATAAGCAATGCAGCTGCTCAATTAGATGGTTGTGGTGTGTTTGAGCATATGTCAGCATGGGTAACATCCCAGGATGCTACTGTACTGCAGTCTCACGCCGACCTAGTGGTGCCTCTTTTTCAATCTAGCCATCCAAGCCCTTTGGATATTGGCCCTAGCCACCACAAAAGCTACAACCACCCACCACTCAGTACCATATCAGTGCTTACCACTTCAACAACCTAGAGGTGGCTGTGTCCCACTTGCTAAGTTAATTAGTAATGAGCAAAATGCATAGGCCAACGACAACGTAGGATGCAGTCAGCATGTGTGGACTGGGGCGCTGCACACTACACCCTATGTGTATATGTATTGGGTTATGTTCTTCACAGGTTTTCAGGATCTAGCACCTCAGGCTGTATGAGCGTGGTGTTAACAAATATTTAAATTTAGAATGTGCTGATTGTGTACAGTAGAGTAGTAGGAGTACTCCTGGTTTTCAGGATGTAGGACCCATCAACAGTGTCGGAGAGACCAGTGCACAGCCCATTGTGAAAGGCACACTGCCAACACTGGAGCGGATGCCGTGGGTGAGAATGGGCAATCTATGGGTCTTGGACATAATTGACATTGCCATCCTCAAGCCAGGGGATTTGGGTACACCTCCTGAGGATGAGCGATAAGTGTAGATTGAAGATTTGTCCACATTTGGCACAGAAACATAATCTTTGAAAACATCAAGGAGACCCTCTACAAAGACATATTACCCTCAGGCTCCATAGCATTATCAAATGGGCTAAGTGGGACCCCCTTACAGACCCACACAAGGGCTACCCTTGCCAAACCAGAGTAGATTATGCAAAAATAATGGCTCTGCAAACACTTCTGGAACTGGATCTAATACTCTGGTATCACATGGGTCTCTTGTAACAGTGCAATGTTTTTTCCCAGTGCATCTTGATATATCATCACAATGTGTGTCTCTCCCTTCTTGTCCACATACCTCTGACATTCAAAGTCATAATGCCATGAGTACCCATGTGTGTAGTGTACTGCCAAGTGTGGGAAGGCATTTCAGGAGTAGTCTGCCCATGGGTGGGCCACCAGCACACAGCCTAGACTATTTACTTGGGGGCCTATGGCCTCTATTCGATGGACTGCTATCCAATGGTTCTTCCTCATGAAAGTAAATATGAACCCTCAAAAACTCCATCTCAAGGCAATAACCAAGGGGAAGAATGAGCCATCATTGACAACATCAAACTACAAAGTGAAACTTACCAGTTATGCTCACACACAACTAAGCCAAGGCAAGGACAGGTATAGGGAGCATATCCTGTGATACCAACAGGTTGTACCTGTGCTAGCGGTCTCCTAATGGCCATTTCAACAATCTGTCATGAACAATCAGTGGCATACAGCAAGCAGCAGCTAACATAAACTACAACCTCCACTTTCATCTTGCAACTATTTTTGCATGCTTACATCTACATCTACATACTCTCCTTGTGTACCTTTCTACATTACCTCTTGGCCTGCAAAATCTCTACTTGTGCAGGTCTGACCCCTCTCTTTTCCACCTCAAAGTACAGGCTCATCTCTCAACCTATCCTTTCTCCACAAGCTCTTTACAATCAACCTCTGGTGCTGCCATCCTTAAAAACATTTCTGCCCTCCAAGCTCTACCCTTGTACTCCAACCCAGACTCTCACATTATCATTCGGGTACTGCACTTCTTATATCCACACCTACATTCCCAGCACCACTCTTCACCACTATGTATACAACACCTCTCCCATTCATGCTATATACACAATGTACTGCACTCATCACCTCCTCAGCAGCTGACATGATTCAGCAGCTGACAACCGTATCATGTCAAATGTTTACCTCTCATCCCCATTTTGCCCCTTACCAATTGCTTTGACCAAACTTTTTCATGAGGTGCAGCATCTTATCCAACTCTGACATTCACACTTAACACCTCACAACAGCTTTCATCCAGACACTTATATTGCTCAATGATTCTGTTCTCATTCAATTGCCTCTCACCATTCACTCTCCCTACTCTGTTTACGGCATACTACTAGTCAATTGTCAAACTAGTGAATCCACAGATTCAAATACAACATCCATCTACTGTCCAACACCTCGCATCTCCCCATCCAGCACCCTAACTTACACAACTGGTGTATACTCTTGACATACACGTATTCACTTTGTGTCACCTAAAAACTTTAACCTTGTCTCACTGTGGCTCTATTACATCCACATCTCATTTCCAAGCTCCATACCTCTATTAACTTTTGCATATTAACAACTACCTTTCTCAATGAATCTGCCCTATCAAAGGGATTCTCTCACCGTAGTGCCACATACTACAGCTTTCATTTCCTGCCAGCCTCTAGCCTTGTCCGGCTGGAACTTCTACCTCAATCACATCTACCTATTGAAAGCACACCTCGGACAGGTTCTAACCAGTTTTTAGAGGTCTCACACTTTGATATCCACACCCCCGCATTTCCAAAAATTCACATTGTTATGATGAGGATACTATCCGTATCCTATCTAAGAACTGCCTTTGACCCTAGCTCTTCTCTTCCACTCTCATAAAAATTGTTACTTGTTCTGCCCCTAGTATGTCTGAGTCTCCACTCCATGTCCAAAATGGAAACACAAGTCACTTTCACCTGTACCCTTGATTAGCTAGCTCAGCCCCTACAATATCAACCTCCCCAACAACATGTGCAGCTAGGCCTCACATTCCAACACCCGCCTGCTCCACTAACCTTAATAACCCTCCAAGTTAATCTTTGTGTGATCTTGACCAGCATCAAGCATATCTCAAAAGTACTCCATTGTTTTCAAGACAAAAATGACTACATACCCACATATCATATGCTCAACTACAAATGATCTCTGGGTAAAATCAACACCAGCAGCAGATCGCCAGTTAACTCCCTGGTGATCACTACAGTGTTCTAATAAGCAACTAGAGTGCCAACATTCTAAATTGTTGCCGAAAGTGTGGCACAGATGAACGCCATCTTGATAGAATTGAAGTAGAAAACTGAAAGCATTTTCTACTGAATATACTGCATTAAAGGAATAAATGAGGGAACTTCATAACAAATAAGTATCCTATGATGGCCATCAGAGAAAAAAGAGCCCAAATGTAGCACAAATATCACCCAAATATCACCCAATGTCAGAAGTGTGCAAAACACGTATTTATTTCTATGTATCTAGCGCAGACTTGACACAGAGGTATTGAAGTGCATTACATGAGCATCAATACTCAAGGACACATTCATTTCGTTTTTGGGTGGAGGAGATTGAGTGATTCATCCAGAATCACAGGATGTTGAGCCGACGTCAGAACACGAACCTGGTTCCCCAGTTGCAAAGTCTGCAGCTCTGGCCAAAATGCCACATCCTGTCCTTTAACCCGTTAACCACGGCAATAATTCCGCTGCGGTGCGGGCGTTTTGGTGCGCGGGTGGGGAGCCGTCGGCCAATGGCCGACGGCAGCACTGGGGAGGTAGTGCTGCCGTCGGCCATTGGCCGACGGCAGGAGGGAAGGGGTTAAGTGTTACAAATATTCAAGTGATCAACTGAATAAAAAAACATAAAAATTGCAAATAATTTAAAAGGGCTTTGTTGCTATTTGAGAACTCAGAAAAGATGTCCTCGTTTTAGTTTTTTAGAGCACTAACAATAGTTTCTCTGGGAATAAGACCCTCTCATGGAGAAGAGTGCAGCAGCAATAAGTTGACAATGCTGGACAGGCAAGAGGACCAGTGCCAGTGCAATGGACCATGGAGGGCAGAGGAAAGAGGGGCAAGGGCAGCAGACAAACCATGCAGCATAGGCAAAAGAGGCTGTTGCAACATGAAAGATCATTGAGGGCAGTAGTAAGAGGTAGTGGCAGTACAACCATGCATGCCAAAAGACCCAATTCTGGCAGGAGATTCCTGATGTTTTAAGGAGAAAGATGAGTGGGAGCACCAAACTGACCTTACAAAGCTGGCATCATGGGTTGTAGCAGCCAATATACCACAGAGGGCAATTGGGATGGCAGTGCAGCACAACAGACCATGGAAAGCAATCGGAAGGGAACAGGGCCATGCACATTGACAACAGAGAGCTGAAGGGAAAGAGGCATGGGAAGTAAACTGACAATACCGGACAGACAGGAGGTACAGTTGGAGCTTAACGGACCATGAAGGGAAGGAGGGACAAGGCAGGAGGGAAGGGATAGCAGCCTGCAAATGGAAAACAGAGGCCAGGGGCAAGGGAGCAGGAGCAGCAAGTTGACCATGGAGGGCAGGAGGGGTGGGCACTGTGAGCAGAACACACCATGGAAGGAAATGGTGAGACTATAATGGCAGACACTGGGGGGAAGGTGGGTGGGTAGGTCAGGGCAGCAAGCTGACTAAATAGGGCAGGCAGGAGGAGATATGGCAGCACAGAAGACCATGAATGGCAAACAGGAGGGTTAGTGGTGCACAACAGCCATGGTTGGCAAGAGGGAGGGAATAGGGCATGCACAAAGGATCATGGAGGACAGAAGGGAAAGGTAGGGGTATGGACACGGACAAAATAGGGCAGTAGAAGGGACTTCACAACAGACCACAAAGGGCAGACAGGAGAAGCAGTTGCAGCAAAACAGAGCATGAAGGGGAGAAGACAGTGGCAGCAAAATGGGCCATGGAGGACAAAAGAGAAGGATCATGGAGGACAGAAGGGAAAGGTAGGGGTATGGACACGGACAAAATAGGGCAGTAGAAGGGACTTCACAACAGACCACAAAGAGCAGACAGGAGAAGCAGTTGCAGCAAAACAGAGCATGAAGGGGAGAAGACAGTGGCAGCAAAATGGGCCATGGAGGACAAAAGAGAAGGGATGTTATGTTCTGTTATGTTAGTGCTATTTGTATTGCGCACGGCTGCTCCAGCGAAGGAGCGTCCCGGCGCACCGACAAGGTGGCGAACACAACACAACTGGGGAACAGAAATAATTATTAAGAAATTGGGGAGTGAAGGATTTAACAAAGCTCAGCAAATAAATGAGTTTTAGGCCTTGCGGAAGGAGAGCAGGTCACCAAAGGTCCGGAGTTTCAAAGGGAGAGCGTTCCAGAGTGCGGCTGCCCGCACCTTAAAAGAGCGACCCCCCACCCGACTGAGTTTGAACCGAGGGGCTACCGCTAATTCTTGGTCTAGCGAGCGCAGAGTGCGGCCCGGGATGTAAGGGCGCAAGAGTTGGTGCAGTAAGGGAGGTGATAGGCCCTTCAGAATTTTGAAGGAAAGGCACAAAACTTTAAAGTGGATCCGGTGCCTAACGGGTAACCAATGCAAGGCTCGCAAAGATGGACCGGCCGAGCAAAACCTAGGAAGACCTACGATCGCTCTGGCCGCAGCGTTCTGCACTCTTTGAAGTCGGGTTAACTCAGCCTAGTTTAATCCTATAAAAAGGGAGCTGGCATAGTCCAACCGCGCCAAAACCGTTGCTTGCACCACCAATTGACGAGTTGCGGCATCGAAGTATTTAAGGGCAGGGCGCAGATTGCGCAGGATGCCGAAGCAGCAAGCCGCCGTCCTTTTGGTGTGGCCAACGAAGTTGAGGGAAGGGTCCAGCCAAACACCAAGGTTTTTGATCTCCGCAACCGGAGTGGGGGTCGGCCCCAGCTCAGAGGGCCACCAAGTATCTCCCCATAGGTCCGTCCGCTTCCCAAAGATCATCACCTCCGTTTTTTTGGCGTTTAGTTGGAGACAGTTGGACGTCATCCAACCAGCCACTGCCCTGAGTCCTTCTCTGAATCTTGGGGCATCCACCCCAGAGTCCCCGCTGATCGTGACCGCTAGCTGGGTGTCATCTGCGTACGACACCATGGTCATACCACAGAGCTTCACAACCTCAGCCAGAGGCCTCACGTAGATGTTAAACAACGTGGGGCTCAGTGAGGAACCCTGTGGGACCCCAAGAGACAGAGGATGACATTTGGACTGGTAGGGCGGGGACGCCACACAGAAGGAACGATCCCTGAGAAACGAACGGAACCACTGGTGTGCAGTGCCGATCACCCCTATCTCCTCAAGACGTTGCAGGAGAATGTCATGGGAGACCGTGTCAAAGGCGGCGCTTAGGTCTAACAAAACAAGCGCCGCCGTTTGACCTGCATCCAGAACTACCCGAAGGTGCTCGACCATAGATAACAGTGCTGTCTCCGTACTGTGGCCAGCCCGAAAACCATTCTGGGTGTCGTCCAGAATGTTGGCACGCGACTGATGACCAGTGAGGGCGGTGTTGACATGCGCCTCCGCGAGTTTGGCTGGCTATGGGAGAAGCGAAATGGGGCGGTAGTTCTCCGATTTTGTAGGGTCGAGAGATGGTTTTTTCAAAATGGGCATTACTACCGCATGCTTCCATTTCAAAGGCACCTGGCCTGATGATAGCGACGTGTTGATTAAGTCGCAAACCGGGCGAGCAAAAACCTGGTCTCTGAACATAGGTGGCTTGAGCGGGTCGTCCGGCGACCCCGACTTAACTCGGAGAGCCAAGGCCGTGTAAGACTCCAAAGAGAGAGAGGGGAGAGAGTCTAGCACCACCTGATCCAACCGGATGGGAGGCCCCATACTGGTTTGTGCAGTGGAGGAGGGGAAGGCCCTATATATGGTCTGGACCTTCTCCAGGAAGAAAGCCGCCAGCGCTTCACAATGAGTATTGGAGCTGATGGAGTTACCGGCCGGCTTCCTTGCCACAAGGTCTTTAAGGGCCTTAAAGATGGTTTTAACAGGATTCCCACTATTGCGAAACTCCAGAGCGTAGTATTCAGCCTGGGTTCTACAAACCGCGCGGTGATAAGACTTGACCGCAGCCATATACAGGGTTTTTTTGCTGCTGTCATACCTCTTCCTCCAGTCTCTCTCTGCACGTCTGCAGACACTTTTCAGAGCCCTCAGATTGCCATCATACCAGGGACTGGGGGCGCGGGAGCCACACTTACTGGAAACCATCGGGATAAGGGAGTCGAGGGCCCTGGTTACCCATCCGCAGAAATGGTCATAACCAGACTCCACGTTCTCCACTGCACCCAGTGGGTCGTCAGTGAGAAGGCGGTGGAGATCTTCCGCCTTTAATTTGCTCCAGCGCCGTCTGGGCATGGCTCGCAGTGGCACCTTAAGTGGGGCTTCATCAAGAAGACAGTGAATGGTCACGAGTGAGTGGTCTGACCAGGTCAGGGGGAGGGGGGGGGCACTGTAACCCCTTCTAAGTTAGAAAAAAAGGGGTCCAGAGTGTGGCCACCACTATGAGTGGGGTCCGAGACCAGCTGGAACAATTGAAGGGCCTCAAGGTCCGCCACCATACCTCCCACAGAAGAAAGACACAAAGTGTCAAAATGGAGATTCAAGTCACCAATGATAGAAAAATTGGCAGACCCTACTGCTAGTGAACTAACCGCCTCAGGGAGAGCCTCTCGAAATGCCACTGAGCTACCAGATGGACGGTAAATCAGCAATCCTGACAAGGTAAAATGCGGAGTAACCGCAACCTTGAACAGGGCGCTTTCGCAGCCCGTGATGTTCTGCACACTCCAGGCGCAAGAATAGCACGATTTAACAGCAAGAGCGACGCCACCCCCTCTCGAAGAGCGGTTGAGCGTGTAGATGGAATACTCAACGGGGAACGCCAGATTCAATACCGTAGAATCGGTGTCTTGCAGCCATGTCTCTGTCAGACAAAAGATGTCAGGGGGGTCATTGTCCACAAGATCAGCAGTATCCTGATAATGCTTGACCGCCGATCTGACGTTTAAATTCCAGATGGTGAGATGTCGCGAAGAGACCTTACTGCTTATGGCAGGCTGCACTATACAAGACCCCAAACAGGAAGGGGCTTCGAGTAGCCAGCCGCCACAAGCACAGCGATGGGGCATGGAACCCAGACATGCAGGATGGAGGTGGCAGGGACAGGTGGCAGCCATCTGACAATGATAGGCAGGTTGGAGTGGTAGTGGCAGCTCAACAGTACGCTCAGAGTAGATAGGAGTGTGGCGGGTCCATAGAATATGATGGGCAGAATGGAGGGAACAGATGCTAGGGAGGAGGAGGATGGGTAACAAGCTAACTGTTTAAGATTGGCAGGAAGGGCAGTGGCAGAACAACACCCACAAACAGCTGTATTGAGAGAGCATGGTCATGGACGTCGACAGTGGATGGCAAGGGGGTGGGGGCAGCACAAGGCCAAGCCACGTCTGTGTTCAACCCCACACTGTGTATTGCAATGGGCATCTTATTTAACGTACAAAAAAACCTTAGAAATGTACTGAAAAGGTTCAGGAACATTATCATTAGGCACAGATTTCAATTGTATACGACCAGTGAATCTCAGCACTTACATCTACCTGAGCTAACTATAATTTATGCCCCCAAAAGGACTGTTTATGACCTCATATATTAGATCACCATTCAATACTTTATTCGATATTGTCATATCATAAAAGTACATACATTCATTAAAAAAAACATTGGAGCTAAAAATGTACATTTCATATTAAAAATTGCTAAAATGCTATATACATTTAAAACATAATTACATGACAATACTCAAGTACGGCGGTATTTAAAAACATTATGAGTTAATGACCATGTCCAAAGGGTCTAAGCTTTAGTAGCATTAAACATCCTCGTGCGAATGAGCCAAGCACTTGATAAATATTTTGCCACACCACAAACAATAAAGAGGGAAGATGTGTTAGTTGTAATGATGTGGAGGACAACCCGGAAGTCTCTAAACCCCAGCTCGCTGCAAACCGGTCTCAGCCATCTATGTCTTGCCCTCTTATAAGCTTTACAGCCAAACAGAAAGTGTGGAAGGGATTCTATTTTGCAAGGACAACAAGGGCATCCACCGTTTGGGGCCCTTGAGCCTTTCCAACCTTTGGTGAAATTGGTGAGTGGTAATGTCCCGTACCTCATCTTTAAAAAGATCACTCTGTCTCTAGGTATTCTGATGAGGTCTAGAAACGGTTCCAACTTCCTAATTGGCTTGTGTTCTAAAAACTGAGACGTTAAAGGGCCCCAGCTCGGATTCTTCTGTTCTTCTGCCTCTACCCACTCCCAATAAATTTTCTTTATTACTTGCTTTGTGGTGGGGACTGGGTGGTCCAGGATTCAGCCAGACCCAACTTCAAAACCATCTGTTTAAGTTTGTTTACCCAATGTATTTTACTCCCGGTGTTCAAAGCAATCAGTTCGTCCATCACCAGGGCATATTTTGCTAGCTCTGCGGTCCTCCTTAGGCGCACCCAGAACAGCAATGGGCGCAGATGTACTACATCTGAGATAGAGCGTTTGCCCATATCTAAATACAGTGGTTTCAGCGGGGTTGAGGTCGGTAAGGCAACTAACTCCCTTATAAATTTATTCTCAGCTCTGACCAAGTCTTGGACATTTTCACCACCCCATAGTTCTGGCTCATATGTCACAGAAGGCAGTGCCCTTCCTTCATATACAGTAAGAGCCGGGGCAATGGGTCTACTAACTGACAATCGCTGGCTCCTTAAGATGGCACCCGAAACTCTCTTGAGGTTTGGCAACATTTTGGCTATATGGGAATCCCACCTCATTTTACTATTGATGCTGATTCCCAGATAGTCAAATTCCTCGACCACCTCGAGAGGGGATCCATTAAGAGAAATCTGAAGTTTCCTTCCCTTTTTGGGGGGGGGGGGTAACACCATCAGCTTTGTTTTAGTCGTGTTGATGGTGAGTCCACGTTCATGGCAAAACAGGCTGAATTTATCCAATAATTTTTGCAGGCCCATTGGGGTTTTGGCCAGCAGCAGGGTATCGTCCGCGAAGAGGAGGGTGGGTGTTTTCTCCCCGGCCAGGACCAGGGCATCAGCACTGTCCTCCCTCAAATGGTCCACAACCCCATTAACAAAGAGGGAGAACAGTGTTGGGGCCATCACACAGCCCTGTCGTACACCCCTGTTCACGGACACCCTCCCTGTTAGCTTACCCTGGCTCCCCCACCTAATCCTAGCGTAACTATCCACGTGGAGCTTAACTATCAGTTCCAGAAGGTAGCGTGGGAACCCCATGTCCAGTAAGACCCTCCAGAGTTTTTCACGGGGTACCAAGTCAAACGCACTTTTAAGGTCTACAAAGGCCAGGTAGAGTTTCCCCTTCATAACGGTTACTATTTTCCAATAGATTGCCCAAAACCTGAAGACATGATCCATTGTGCCCACATTTTTGCGAAATCCCGCCTGGAAGTGGGAGAGTATATTCCCCTCCTCTAGCCATCTATCTATTCTGTTCACAATCACCCTGCCAACCACTTTCTGCATAGCATCAATTAAACTAATCGGCCTGTAGTTGGCGGGGTCCTCCCTGTCACCTTTCTTGTGAATTGTGACCACTTCTGCTCCCTTCCAAGAGTCGGGAACAGGGTGACCATCAAGGATTAGGTTCATCAAGGGGGCAATGAGGTTAGACCACAACTTGGGTTCATATATATACAAGTCACCCGGTATCCCATCCGGGCCAGCCGCTTTTGCATGGGTTATATTCCTTATAGCTGCAACTATTTCCTGGGTTGTGAATGGCTCAATGGATATAGTCCCATTGTTGTAGGGGTCAGTTTGTCCCCAGCAAGATGGAACCGCTTCTTCCTCACAACAATACAGTTTGGTAAAGTGTGTATGCCATTGTTGTTCAGTTATATGGTTGGCAAGCGGGTTCACTCCTCTTCTGTCTAACTTATTTATCAAGTTCCAGAACAATATTACATTTTTTGAGCTGGCAGCCACCTTTAGTTCCTGCCAGTACTCCTCCTCCCAATCCCTCTTAGCCTTTTGTATGCAGGTAATATAATCCCTTCTAGCCAGCCGTACAGCTGTACTATCCTTTCTCCTAATGGCACTTCCTATTTCCCTTCTCTTTTCCCTACATTGCGCCATATACCAGGGGGTGCTAGCTTTTATAAGGTACTTCCTTATAGATCCTCCGCTGCCTTTTACTACGAAGAAGGAGCCAATTTTCCTCACTAGGGTATTATGAGAATCTACAAGACTAAAATTGTTATTTTCATTGTAGGGGACCATGATTTCAGAAACAAGTTCCCTAGTTTGTGATTCCACCAATCCTCTAATACAAAGCAGACTATCTTCTTGACCCAGTATCTTGTTCCACTTGAGCTTACGGTGACCATCAGACGGGATTAGTTCTTTTGTAGTCATTAACAGCATCTCTACTAATTCCCTCTCCCTCCCCCATTTTATTTCCATGCATAGTGGATTATGGTCGCTGTCCTATGACTGTACAACTTCCATATCCACTAATCTGCTCCAGGAGCTGGTATCGAGCAAGATATAATCGATACGGGAGGGGCAACTGAGTTTATTATAGGTCATCGCCTCATTTGGGTCAGATATTGTTCTCCCGTTCAGGGCACGTAGGTTGCGTTCTACTGTTAGGGCATTTAGTTGAATCACTCTTGGGTCCACTTTTTTATTGGTGCTAAAGTCAGCAGCGGGATTGACTTTTTACAATCGTCCTCATTCATACACATGATGTCATCTGTGGTCAAAGGTTCGTATGTACAATTAAAGTCTCCCCCGATGACAACACTAGATAGTGGGGCAATACCTGCCAGCGCCCCCTCAAGTAGAGCTATGGGGGTGACGTTTGGCCTCCCGGAGTCCCACGTGCATACACATTAAACAGCTCGAAAGAGCTTGCAAACTTGTGGCCCTTGGCAGAAATATACAATACATCCTGTGATGACAATGAGCGAAGGGTAATAGCCAAGTTAAGCGCTATTTTAATCCAAATATGTAAGCCCCCAGAAGGTCGACCCCGCCCTGTACTAATAGCTGGGATAAAGTAGGTGGAGTAACCACATTTATATTGGGGAGATATACTCCATGTTTCTTGAAACATACATATATCAAACCCATCTATAAATTCACTCCATTCTGGTTTTGACATATTTTTAAAAAGCCCTGCTATGTTCCTAGAATTAACCTGATTATTCCTGTATTTGGATTAACCTTGATAATAATTACATCTTGTACTTTTCCTCCTATGTCTGTATTTGGGGGCTTATCGACTATCGGCACTATCCCAAGACTTCCCTCCCTGATTGACAGGGTTACCTCGTCATTAACCGCCCTAGCCTCTTTACCCGATGTTTGAGGGTCATTACTTTCATAAGGATCCAGCACACCAGGTCTAGGGTCATACCTGGGAACTACCTCTGCGCTAACTTCAATCAATCAATCATCGCATTTATATAGCGCGCTACTCACCCAGAGGGTCTCAAGGCGCTGGGGGAGGGGGGTCCGCTACTGCTCGAACAGCCAGGTCTTGAGTTGCTTCCTGAAGGCGAGGTGGTCCTGGGTCAGGCGGAGGAGGGTGGGGAGGGAGTTCCATGTCTTGGCGGCGAGGTAGGAGAAGGACCGTTCCCCTGTGGTGGCTCTTCGGATGAGGGGGACAGCGGCAAGGGCACGGCTGGTCGATCAAAGCTAGCGTTTGGGAGCGTAGAAGTTGAGGTGGCTGTTGAGGTATCCTGGGCCTTGGTTGTGTAGGGCTTTGTGTGCGTGGGTGAGGAGACGGAAGGTGATTCTCTTGTTGACCGGGAGCCAGTGCAGGTCTCTCAGGTGTCCGGAGATGTGGCTGCGACGGGGGATGTCCAGGATGAGTCGCGCTGAGGTGTTCTGGATCCGCTGGAGTCTCTTCTGGAGTTTGGTGGTGGTTCCGGTGTAGTGGGAGTTGCCATAGTCCAAACGGCTGGTGACGAGGGCCTGGGTGACCGTCTTCCTGGTCTCGGTGGGGATCCACCGGAAGATCTTACGTAGCATGCGCAGTATGTTGAAGCACGACGAGGAGACGGCGTTGACTTGTCTGGTCATGGAGAGGGAGTAGTCCAGGATGAAGTCCAAGTTGCGTGCGTGGTCTGTTGGTTTGGGTGCGCTGCCTAGGGCGGGGGGCCACCAGGAGTCGTCCCAAGTGGCAGGTGAGGATCCCAGGATGAGGACTTCCGTCTTGTCCGAGTTCAGTTTCAGGCGGCTGTTCTTCATCCATTCGGCTACCTCTTTCATCCCTTCGTGAAGGTTGGCTCTGGCGGTGGCGGGGTCGTTGGTGAGGGAGAGGATCAGCTGGGTGTCGTCGGCGTAGGAGATGATGTTGAACAGCAATACTCTCCTGTGTCAGTATTGCTGTTACATCTTTTTCTGTGGTCCCAAAGGTTTTCATGAGTAGATCCCTGTCTTTAATTAAGTTACGAGATCTACCCTCAGTTACCTCAGGAGTAATACTATCTACTACTAATTTTATCTTTGTTATTTGGCCTATTCTTGTGTTCCCTGGCCCCAGGGCGTATGGTGGAATACCCCTCACTACGTTGGTGTAAGGTTTAGTGTTAAAACAGTAGGTGTTAACCGGAGTGTCCCCCAGAGCCCAACCACACAGTCAGTCAATTCCTTCCATCCCTGCAAACATGGAATAACGATTAAATGTGGGAACATTGAAGCTACGGGTGTAAAGATTACAGCCCTGTGTCGGTGGTAGACAGGGTGGTCCCTCCAACAGGGACTGGGGATAAAAGTAGGTCAGGTCTCGTGTTGTAATTCCCTCCCTGCCTCTCCCATCAAACCATTCCCCGATGTATTTAGGGACTCTATGATCTTTGAAGTTTACAATGATCACATCCCCTGTCTGGTCCTTGGGTCTACGGCCCAACCATCCAACTCTTCTGACATTCAATATTTCCCCATTTAAGTTTGGTGGCAATGGCCTATTATTTGCCAACCAATGTATCACCTTGTTCTTCAGGGTTTGGAAGTCTTCTCTTTTACCTTCTTCTAGTTCAGGTACCCCCGTCATAATTACTACAAAGTGCGCTGCCTGAGGTGAAATATCTACATTCCTCTTAAACACTCTGGGTGGGTTATGATAAGATTTACTCTTATTTTCTTGTGACCGGGTTGTGCTAATTTGGTTGTTTCTTGGTTTTTGGACCTGTCCTTCCCCTTTTTTTCCTCCAGCATTTGTTTGTTCCGTTGCTGTATTACTAATGATCTTGGTTCCCTTCGCTAGTAGAGGCTGCGCTTCCTTGCTATTCTTATTACCTTTTGGGAGCGATGATAAAGCCGATTTACAATTATGGTTTTTATAAGTATTTGTTATAAGCTCCCTGGTCTGTTAAGCATTCCTCTGTATCATGGTTTCTATCTCCCCCATTTTTTCTGATATAATTTTTACCCTATGTATTAATGGGAGTATTAGAGACTTAACTAGTTGCTCTATATTCCCTAGTAGTTCCTTTGTAACAGGAGGGTCCGAAGGTTGGTGCTCAATCTCCTTACTACTCGTTGGGGCACAAGCCACTCCCTCCATCCTCGGTGGATTGTGAGCTAATTTTAGGGATTTGGCACTTCTACCTTGGTGAATACCACCCCTACGTTTCCTCTTTTTTGGCAGGTTTGTCGGGGCCTGTTTCATTTTTGGAGGGTTATCCGCTACTAGATCAGCAGAGGATTTCTCGTCAGCAGATGAGATTTCTAGTAACAAGTCCACATTTGAAACATCTTTATTAAGATCAGTTGACTTGTCATGATCCCTTAACTGAAGTGGGATACTGATGTCGCCTTCATTATTCCCCCCCCCCTTAGTCAGCTCAAATGGACTACTGGCGAGTTTAATCATTCCCAGAGAAGAGCGTTTAGAATACATAGGGGAAGTCACAGCTAATGCAGTAAGCAAAGACTGCGGCTCCTGGGTAACATTATCTGTGGTGATTTGTCCGTTATACGTGCTCATGGCATGATGTATATCTGGGAGAGATATGAAAGATGGGGCAAGGAATGAGTCCTGAGAGTTGTTGTTGATTGCCGATGTATCCACTGTTGACAAAAGGGGTTGGGACCCAACCGGAAGTGAGAGGCGTCTCTCAGTATGCTCAATGGCATTTACCACCACCCCTATAGTCTTTTGAAGCATGCGATCTATCGCTGTTAAACTAGGTAAGGTTGACTTAGATTGTTTCTGCTTCTTAGTAGTTGGAGCAGGCATTTCAACAGCCAATATATAATCAAAGCAATCCCCTAAATGAAGACCACAATAGCCAATAACTTCTATCCACAGTCACAAAATAAGTAATAATATCCAACAATAGTCCTTACTTAATGCAGCAGGCTGATCCAGGAATGTTCTAACATGGAACCAAGGGGGGTGACCCAGCCCAGCCTCCCTTGGCCTCCGAACGGCCACAAAACGGCCTCGCACTTGACCCGGGCTACTCCCGCGCGCATCCTGCGTCGCGGTAGAAAAGCTGTTCCTTTTCTGCTCCTCCAGGCGCGGGCACTGCTGTCAGTGGGCGTGGCTTCAGGGGGTTGTGGGGCTGTAGTCCTCCCGCTCTACGGACGCGGTAGGAAGCGCGGCAACGGGGGGGACCAAGAGCCCAATTGCAGACACTCCCCAAATGCTCCCCAATTGCTCTGGGTCCTGTTCGGGTCAGATGCGGTGGCAGAAGGTGAGTTGGCAAGTTCCTATGCGGGTCAGAAATGCGGCAAAGACAAGGAGTCAAATAACAATTCCCACCTCTGGAGATTGTTATAGTGGCTGTATTGTTATTGTTGTATTGTTATGTTGGGACATGCAACCCTCTTTCCAGTACCGTTGAGCCCCAGTCCCAGCGTGTGCTCTCTTGCAATATCAGTACTTCTGGGCTACACTTGAAATGCCACCGAGGGACCTTGCAGCTCAGTCCAGCCTGCACCACCACCACCGAGCTCCCGTTGATCCAGAAAGCACGAAGATGGGTCTGCCGCCGGATCTTTTGTACCTCTCCAGTGGACGGGGCCTGTACAGCCTCACACAGCGCCCTGTAGCCTTGCCACGTCTCCCTCAACATCTCGCTATGCCGTCACCACCGAAGAGCCGGCCCACAGTGCCCCAGCTCACCGCCGGCGCCCGCAGGCACCAGATACCGCAGGCGGAAACCCAGCACTCCCGCTCCGTCTACTCCACGGCAGCAGACGCACGCTGTCAATGGGGAAGGGCAGCCGATCGTTGCACAGCGTCCTGGCCCTAGATTCAGGCCGTCCTCACAGCTCCGCAAGAATCTCCTCAACACCGCGTTAGGCCGTAGAACCCCGGCCGCCTCACCTCCCGAGCAGTCCGGCAGCACCAGGCAGTGGCGAATCCAGCCCGGAATCCCGTCACCACCAGGGGGTCCGCTGTTCCTCCATTCACCGCCCGCAAAAAACAGCAAGCTCCGTGGATGTTCTTCCTACACCGCCAGCAGCTAGTCCAGCACCGCCATTTTAGTTGAGCATGCACCTTCCATGCAATTTCACTTTCATAAGCACTGAGAAGGAACAATGAAGAGATCACTCATGACATGGTCAGTGACATTACTCATGACATCACTGATGACTTCTCAAATGAATTCACTGATGGCATCATCCAGTGATTGTTAGGGTTTTCTAAATGTTTATGAGATTTAAACATATATACTAAGATAGCATGTACTCCCCGACATACATATTTGGTTTCCTGTAATAACTCAAAAACTACTGAACAGATTTACACCAAATAAGAAAAATGTGATCTATGGAACATAATCTACCTTTCTGCCAAATGTTATGTAATTCTGTCCAGAGGTTCAGGCTGCAGTAGTTGCTAAAGACTTTTTTTAACCTTTGCTTTTTTCTATGCTTCCGAAACTAGAATCTCAGGTACACTTTTCTGAGAAACGTTTGTGAAGATTCTTCAATCACCACAAAAGATATAGGCAAGTCAAAAAAATGCAAACAATTCTGATGCCATCCAATAACCCATACCCACCATAACCCCTACAAATTCCCAGGCCAATCACAAACTCATACCCAACCTACACCCTAAAAATTCCTTTGCCACCCTAAACCCTAAAAAAATCCAGTTATTACCCAATTACCCATACCCACCCTAAACCATAAATGTTCCCTTGCATCCAAAACCCATACCCCATACCCAACCCAACCTAAAGTCTAGAAATTCCATTGCCATCCAAAAACCCATACCCACACTAAACCCTACAAACTCCATTGTCACCCAAAACCTTATACTCACCTAAACCCTAAAGAATACCTTGCTAACCAAAAACCCATACCCACCCTAAATTTGAAAAAATCCTTTGCTATCCTATCCCCAAACAAATCCTTACCACTCAACAAATTCATACCCACCCAAACCTTAAAAAATCCTCAGCCACCCAAAACCTTACCCACCCTAAACCCTAAAAACCCCTGATCAGTAAAACCCATTACCCATCCTAAACCCTAATTGCCTTGCCACCCAAAAACCATACCCAACCTAAACTCTAAAAAATATCTCACCACCTAAAAACGCACAACCATCTTAAACCCTAAAACTTCCCTTATCACCCAAAAACCCATACGCACCCTAAACCGTAAAATGTCCCTTGCCACTGAAAAACCCACATACACTCTAAATACTGCAAATTACATTCCTACCCAAAAACCCATACCCACCCTAAACCCTAAAAATGTCCTTGCCACCCAAAAGTGTACCCACCCTAAATTCTAAAGATTCCCTTACACTCAAGACCTAAATCCCACAAATGTGCTTGCCACCCAAAACCACACACCCACTTAAAACCCTGAAAAATCCCTTACCACCTAAAAACCCATTACTACTATAAGCCCTGAAAATGTCCTTGCCACCCAAAAACCCATACCCACCCTAAGCCCTAAAAAATCCCTTGTCACCCTAAACCCATACCCAACCTAAACCCTAAAAATTCCCTTACCACCCAAAAACCCATACCCACCCTAAACCATAATAATCCCTTACTACACAAAAGCCCATACCCACCCTAAACCCTAAAAATGCCCCTGACACCCAAAACCCCAAACCCACCCTGAACCCTAAAAAAATCACTTACCACCCAAAAAACCCATACCCACCCTAAACCCAAAAAATACCCTTGCCACCCAAAAACCCATATAGATGCTAAACCCTAAAAAATACATTACCACCCAAACGCCCATAGCCATACTAAACCCTAAAAGTCCCCTTGCTACCTTAAACCCATACCCACCTTAAACCCTAAAAAAATCCCTTACCACCCAAAAACCCATACCCACTCAAAACCCTAAAATTCCCTTCCACCCAAAAACCCATACCTATCCTTAGGACTAAATATCCCTTACCACCCAAAAACCTGTAACCACCCTAAACCCTAAACATTCCCCTGCCACCCAAAAACCCATAGCCACACTAAACCATAAAAAATCCCTTATCACCCAAAACTCATACACATCCAAAACCCTAAAAATGTCCTTGCCACCCAAAAACCCATAACCACCCTAAACCCCCAAAAAATCCCTTACCACCTAAAACGCCATACACACCCTAAACCCTAAAAAGACTTTACCACCCAAAAACCCATATCCACCCTGAACCTGGTCTCCAGTAGGTAGTTAAAGTTAGGACCGAGTTTCCATAGGAAAAGCATTTTTTGACTTGGCTATAACTTTGGCATTGTTTGCTCAATCTGCAAGACAATTTCCCCAAAAAAGTGGGTACTATTGTTATGTAAATTTAGGGGGTGATCGGTGCAGTGGGGACCTAGAATTTGAGGTACTTAATAAGGATGCCTTTTTGGTGTAAAATTTGTTAAGTTAAAAATGATAGTGATATTTCTGGCCGTGGATATTTCGCGGGGATTTCAAATGAATGGCGAATGAACATGCCAATGGGAATGCTCTGATTGTCTGGACGCAATCTGAATAGAAAGTTGCGGCCACCATTTTATCTATCAAGAACGGTTCCCGGAGCTGAAAATCTGTGTGAAAGCCCCCATAAGAGGTGAGGGTGGAGAAACTCTGACCCCCATGGTTGAGAAATGGAGGTGTCCAAATTTAATTTTCTTAATCACGTGCAACATTTGCACTGATGCCGCAACCGCTAGCGCAGGCCCCAATGTGCCATCGCAGGACATCACGATGACATCGCGACTATCAACGTTGCCGTGAATATTAGTGAAAATATATAAAAATATCATATAGAGATATTGATAAATGCTTTCATAGAGTTATTTATATAGTGAACTAACTACTGTAATGGTTAGACCTAATTTTATAGTTTTTATGTGGTGGTGGCTATTGAAATCCTTCTTTTCCATTCTGCTTTCACTATATAACCAAGGGGATCACGATTACCAACATCATCGTGATCTGGCCTCACTGCGAAAACGGAAAATAGGTTTTAGAGATGGTTGTTCTAGAAATACACTAGGAAAACATTAGTTTGAAGTGTACAGTAATAAACCCTAATGTGTAAAATACTGTAGTGTGTCTGCATATATGTGTTTTCACTATATGGAACAGGCTCGATCGTCGCGGTTAACAATGTCATTGAGATGCCCTGAATTACCTGGAAAATAGGTCTGTAAGATGGTATATAAAGAAACTTAGTACAACAATTTGAGTTTAAACATGCTTTGAAAGACGTGTGTATATAGTAAAATGTGTGGGGCAATGTTCAGAATGGATTTTTTTACAAATTATTTTTGGATGTGTTGGTGGCCTTTGAATGTCTGCTTTTGTTTTCTGTTTCTGCGACATGTCCGCAGGGATCGAGATATCGTCTCAAAGATCCCCAAAAGCTAAAGAAAAAAAAACCTTTATAAAAAATTTAACAATATTTCAGGTATTAGGGTGGCTCTGACAAGAGCCGTTGTGTTGGTTGTGTGTATATAACTGCTATACATAAGACCGGATGCAGAGTTTCAGGTTACTTAAAGCACCCTTTCCCTACATCCAACATTTCTATAAATTCCATGCATGTCAAAGCGCAGATTGTTGTTATAATTACAGCCCAAGCAGTGGTCTCTGAGGTTGTGCAGACATAATATTGAGTTTTAAATATTGAGTTGCACATATATTGAGTCATAAATAACGTGTTTCAGAAATATTGACAGCAAGAATATCGTGGTCAGGGGCGTGGCCGACAAGCTGGCAAAAAACAGTGGTTATGGCCACAATCTCCCTGCTGGAAATGTTCCCCATTGTGGTGGCTTTCCACATTTGGTCCCAACAGCTAGCCAACAGACTAATAATCCTATGGTCTGACAACCAGGTGGTAGTGCAGGCAATCAACACGGGAACAGTAAAATGTCCTGCGGTGGTTAATGTGCTGCGGAAACTAGTCGACTGCCAGTTAAAAGCAAACATCGCAATAAGGGCACAGCACATTCGGGGGGAAAACAACTCCATTGCGGATGCATTTCTCGGTTTCATTGGGGCAGATTCCAAGAGCTTGCCCCGGACGTGGACCTAAGGATGACCCCGGTACCAGAAGAGGCATGGGCATGGGTGGACCCGAGGTAAAGATGATGCTGGACAACGCACTGGCCCCTAAAATGGGGAACATATACCGTAAGTGCTGGGCGACGTATGCTGACATAAAGGGGATCACAGGGGGCTGTCTGGCAGGGCAACAGGAGGCCTGGACTTCATAGAATAGGCATTCACGATGGGGGAAACAAAATCTTGGGCCAAAGTACACCTCGATGTTACACCTACTACACAAAAATGGCAGCAGGGGAAGATCCAACTAGGTCTTTCCAGAGTAGAATGGCATTGAAAGGCTGGGGTAGATTGCAACAAAAAAAGAGACATAGTAGGTGGTCCATTCATTTTGCAGTGCTGAAACAAACAATAAGGGCACTGGGCGAGATATGTACCACGGAGCAGTAGCCTACACTCTTTAAGGCAGCGTCCACACTGGAATTTTTTGGGTACACCGGGCCGATGTAGAACTGGGGAAAGGACACATGAACATCCTCCTGCACTGGTCATAAACGGACCAAGCAGGTAGAGGGAAGCGGACCAGGATCAACTGCATCTGGGACAAGTCATGCTGTCCAGTGTGCTTGGTTTGGAAGTACTTGCAACCCGGGGAACACAAGCTGGGACCACTACTAACTCATGGGGATGGGCTTACTTGAGCTGGTTAGACTCATAGCGGTGATGAGGAAGGCACTAGTTAAAGTAGGGCTCCCAACTAAGGAATTCCTTCCGAGTTGGGGCACCCACCACTGCAGCAGAGCTAGGTTTTGGCGGTGATAAAAATCAAGGGGCTAGAATGATGAAACATACGCCCCACGATATACTGAGGCATCTAGGTCCAGCTGAGCGGCACAAGAAGTTCTGGATCATGGGTCACTTATACATAACGTGACCACAACAGTGGGGGGTGGCCAGACGCAAATTTGGCATAATCTTGCTCCTGGACACTGAAGTAATCTGGGAGGGGCAATCCGGGATGAAAAGTGACCAACTGCTCCTCGTGGTGCGGGAAGTTCTGGGGCAAGGTGGCAGACCGGATGCAGTGGTGGTCCAACTAGGAGGAATGGCCTGGCAGAAATAGGAAGGATGGGCCTCCTAGAAAAAATGCAGGCAGGCCTCACAGGTATGGCAAGACTAGTGCGCCCAGCCGAGGTGATTTTTTCAGAGATAATAGTGCGCAGAGCATGGAGAGGGGCGGTATAGCTGGGGGCGGTGGAGAAGTCCAGATTTAAGTTGAATATCACCATGGCAATATGTTGGGCCAACGATTGGGGGTTCGCGAGACACGGTTTCATCAACTTGAGATACCAGGGTTATCCTCTGGAGGACTGGGTACATCTGACAGGGGTGGGAATGGATATGTTCCTGCTACACATCGTGGGGTACTAGAACAAATGGGTTTCTCGTAAGGAAGGAAGCAAAGGGAGAGCAGGGGGAGCTCACTCCAATCGTGAAATCATAGGTAGAGTGGCGGAAGAAACCCAGGAAAGATATATAAAAGAGAGAAAATTACTAGAAGCAGATAGAAGGCTCACACAGTGTCCTTGGGATGCCTCACTGCAGGGGCACTGAAGGAGCTAAGGGTGGCACACAGCCACAGACAGGAAAAAAGGACATAGATTTGGCGTTGATCTCTTCTGTGAAAAGAAAGCTATGGACATAAGTTCATACTACCCCAAATAGCCAAAAAAGTGCTCAGCATTCTAATGGGAAAAGTATTAGCATCACATGGTTAATATAAGATATCTCTCCCCTTGCTCCCTCAGCAATCTATCTTCGGTAGTCCAAAAATTCAATTATACTTTTTGAAACCTTTTCCAAGCAAACACTTTTACAGATCAGGTCTTTAGCAGGCCACATCGGAACGTAAAAGGGAAGTTGTTCAAAATGATACAAAGGGGACAGTAAAAAAGATTAAGTCACAAAACACTCTTTCCAACAGTAAATAATTTACATCATACCTGCTCAGGTCCGCAGAAACTCTCAGGAGAGAAGGGTTGTAGCAGATCTTTGATTGGGAGGTGAACGAGTAGGAGCAGTATAAACAAGAAGAGAAGAACACAGCACCAATTGTAATAAAATGATGTCTCACTTAAACATATAAGAAGACAAAATTTGATTTTAAAACATTTCTGAACTCATTTTCCTTACTGTTCAAAGTGCAATATCATCCATTCACCTGTTGTGAGAACACGAACTTAAAAATTAGGAACTCATACAAATAATTTGTCACGCAAAATGTACACATTCAAAAAACGTTTACACCAGCATTGCCTTATATTTGAATTACTTTTTTTCACTGCCATCGCTCCTTCTTACGGTATGTGTCCTTCTTAGGCTTGTGTTTTCTCTACTCCAGTGAGGTAGGATTTTCTGGAGATTCTCAAGAATGTGTTTAGCCCAGTTTCAATCCTAGGAGTTAAATGCAGCACTCTCCAAATTGAGGGGGTCTCCACCTGAACTCAAGCTTAGACTGACTTGTAACATCATTAATGCCTAGTTGTCTTATTAGCGGCAGTTGTATTTCAGATGGGTGAGTGAGCTTCAACCTCTGTGTGCTGATCAAACATACACAATGTAAGATCATAACAAACAATCAATAAAAACACATGCTTCTTTTCTGCCACAAATGGTTTCTGAACTATTTTATCGTCTACTTTTTCTCCAAATCTGTCTACCCCAGCAGAGATGCTCTTGCATACCCTTATGTGAAAGAGGGCATTTTGATATTATGTAGACAAGACTAAAGACATCAATGGTTTTAATTCAGTTATTAGTCCTGAAGAAGGAGGGATACAGATCAAGAGGTCACCAAAATGCTGCGTCAACACAAAAACCTTTTGTAGTACTTTGATTTTGTGCAGTTGTTGTTTTATGTAATTGTTGGACCAAATGTTTTTGATGATGTATCTGGTCCAATGGATGATATATTATATCAACAAACGTTATAAGTATTTTATGTGTATTTTTATTAAATATCTATGAGACTCTAAATATTGTGGTTGGAGCAAAATTGTTTGTTATTTTTTTTTACACCAAAGTTATATTTGTTTGATAATTAAGCATCCGCATACAGAAAAAGTGGGTTTAAAATACAAATCCTGGGGAAAAACCTTTGTATTGGTTTGGCTGAACCCTATCCCCTCTACCTTTGTAAAATGCATTACTCTCTAAATTGTTGATGTCATGTCTAGCTTAGGACCCATTCCACCTCTGGAGAAGCAGCTACTGTAGCTCTACTGACTAATGTAAGTCAGCCACTTGGTGATCAGTCCTTATGTTTGCAAAGCACTATTGTTGGACTGTGACTCCAAGGTGGATACTTTTGTGGGTAAGATTCCCCTTCTTAACTTTGTGTCTAAGGGTTCAAATCTGTGGCCCTAGTCAAGCTTTTAATTTTAGGGAGCCTGTTACTCTATTCTATTTTCTCAGAATATCAGAGAAAATCCAGTGATGAAGAAAGAAAATGTATTTAGATGTAGTCCTAGTTCATCAACATGGGTACTCCATCTCTATTCATAAAAGCTCTGACCACCTCCCTAAAGCCAGACTGGCAGGAGATGTTTAGCATTGACATGATGTTGATTATAGACCGCTTTTCAGTGACCTTGCTGGTGAATGATAGGTTAATGAAGGGCCTATAGTTGGCAAGGTCAAAAGGGTCTACTGTAGGTTTAGTTATGAGTGGCATTATCTGCCCTGTCTCAAGAGTCTCTGTGAAGGTTCCTTGATGAAGGGAGGCATTGACATTGGTGAGTAGGGGTGAGATAGCTACATCGGAGATAGCTTTGGTGAAGTACAAGAGTAAAACATCATCTTCATAAGAAGTGGCTTTTTAGATTGGTGAGTATGTTGGCAAGATCTATAAGAGATAGGGCTTTGAAGGATAACCATTTCAGATTTCTTTGGGGAGTTAGGGCATAATAGACAAAGCAGGCTTGTTGTTGGGGATGTGTTTATGTATTTTTTTACTGGCGAATCGGGTGATGGAATGCATTTTTCTGGGGTGTGAGGAATAGGTGAGTTTGGAATGTGCTTGATAAAGTGCTTGATTCCATAAAAAATAAGTCTGCTTCTATTGGTGGCTTTATTGATAGCATTTGCTTTATACACTAGCTCATGTGAGGTTTGCAGAAGGTTCTGTGGTGCTCTACAGAAGTACACTTGAAAGTTGTCGTGAACTCAATTATGTGCAGTGCTCTCCAATTAGATGACCGAAATCACCCAGTTTCTCCAGAAAATTGATATCCCCAGCACACGCTAATGTCAACATGTATTACATAAATAACAGATATCAACAATTCTTGTCTTTCTTTGTATTTGTTAGATTTATTCTCATATGTTCTTATTTAGTTCTTTATTTAGCCTTGTGTTTCGTCACCCATGGCAGGTTACCACGACTTACTCAGGGCTGTTTCTTCGGTATGGCTTTTGTTATTTTTTAACCGGTGGTAATTCTGTCCCAGTTTCCCCAAATAGTTCCTTGACTTTTTTAGTTATTCTCTCCCAGTACGCATACTCACTGGGATGACAGAACACTGCACAAGCAAACACTCGGAAGGCGGTAAAACGGATGACAACACATAATAAGAGATAATATCAACTGTGAGCAAGACTGTCTGTGAGCAAGACTGTCTGTGCTCTGTCTGTCTGAAACTTGGCTAACAACGCACTTGGCTGACATTCTTAATGCAGTCTCACAAGATTATGGGTTTTTGAGGCTGGTTAGATAATCTCCCCCTTTCCTGTTCCTTCTCTGAAGTTACAATTCCAGGCAGGGAAGATGCTGCGTTTGCCTTGACACTGTCCAGCAACTGCACTATATAGCAGGTTTCTTGATTTATCGCCCACCTGGCTCCGCCTCACAATTCTTAACTGGCTTGACTCACTTTCCACAACAAGAATCTAACTTTTTTTTGTGTGACCTTAATCTATATTTTTAGGACACCACATGTCCTTTGGTAATCTTCTACCAGAAGAGTATTAAAGCCTTTCCATGTGTCACATAAGCAGGGTCACTCTTTGAACACCTTATTTTCAAATTCTCTGCAGGTGAGCACAGCCCGCCGATACCCGTGAAAAAGAACTGAAGAATACAATGTCATAGCAAAGACAGGATGTGGCCTTATGGCACATGGTGTGATTCTGGGCCAATCACTTTTTCTCCCAGTGCCAAAAAAAATGAATGTGTTCCTCAGTAACGAAACTGGTGCTCATGTTAAGCGCTCTGATACCCGTTGTCTCGGTCTAGTTCGTGCTATATAAAACTCTAAAAATAAAAAATAAAGACCAACTATGATAAAGCACGGACGTTCTATTACAAGCAGATCAGACTTGTACCTAGCCAGTTTTATGCTCATAAGATTGAGCAAGCACAAAACTCATCTTGTGAATTGTTTCAGATTGTGACTTCTTTGTCCTCCTTGGAACATGCCTCCCCAGCTACGGTGCCTTCAGTTGAGAAATGTAATGAAATTGCCCACTTTTTCTCTAACAAAATTGCTAAGATATATGAGACCTTCCCCATAGAAGACGGATAGTTTTCCAGCTGCCCTGTCATCTGGACTGAGCCACCTAGCTAAACCAGTGTCTTGTTCAGGATTAACGCCATGACCATATCACAACTGCGCATGTTGACCCTTAAAGTAAAATCAGGCTCCCCACTTGATCCAGCCCTTCCGACAATGCTAGAGCAGACTGGAGGCCATTTTACAGAGGCTGTGTGATTTTCTTAACCAGTCCTTCAACATAGGCTAACTTCCTCCGAAATGGAAACATGCAATATTGATGCCCGCACTCAAGAGGCCCTTTCTGAATGCAAGCACCCCAGAATTTTTTTGCCCCCAGTATTGTACGGAATCCATACTGTTGCTCGGGTCAGAATGACTGCGAATCATTGAGGATGAAGGTAAATTGGCAGCATTGATTATGCTGGATTGAGTGACCACTGACATCTAGATCCTGCTCATTGCAGTTGTCTCTTTGGTCAAAGGAGATCATTTATCTCCGACTTGCCAGAGTTTTGAATGTAGTATGAATGCTGATGGAACCATTATGAATGTAGTAGAGAGTGTGTTTTTGTTTGTGTGAATTTTTTACCTGGGGTCTACATGACGTCAAAAAATGTGAAAAGTTATAGCTTTATATGATGATTATATTTTTGTATGTTGATCAATCAGATATTGTTTATTGATAATGAATTTGATATTTAATAGAAAAGTGTTACAAAAAGAATAAATAAAGTTGCAAAGAATATTGATGTATTTGCATGATGTAATTTAATACGGCCCATTTTTTTATTCAAATGAATCATTAAAAAGAAATATAGGTCAAGAGGGAGTTTCTACAGTGCGGTTTGCTTTCTTTCCCCTCTTCTCCCTGACCTTAAAGATATTTTTGAGGGGGTCCTGGAAACAGGGCGAGAGGGAGGGAAGGATTCAGAGTGAAGCAATTAATGATAAGTAATTGCAGCATTACCCATACGTGCACCTTTGCTCACATTCACTAAAAATATGCCATTTTAACAAGCACAACAAACCATGGCTGTAAGAAAGTGGCTCTGTATATACTGGACCAAAGTAAGGAACAGTGTGCACAGAGTCCACAGTCCCCAGAGGTTTGGCAGAGGCTAAAGTTAGATGTAACCTTACTCTCTAAAGTGGTAGCTTAGTTGAGCAGTAAGGCAGTATCAGAGGACAGTGTAAAGCATTTGTTGCACACAGTCCCATTCATCTTGCATTGAATGGGGCCTTTGACAATGTGTCCCACGGCCTTTTAGTTACACGGTTATGGTCATATAGTGTCGCAAGACTTGCCTTAAAGTGGCTGACCTGTTTTCTTGAGAATTACACTGATCTGGTGTTCCAACAAATATTCTCCTTGAAGGTTGTCACACTTCAACAGGTGGTCCCACAAGGATCTACGATGAGCCAGACACTTTTTAACTTGTATATTCATCGCCTCAATGACGTGGTTGCGCGTCATGGCATGAACATAGTGGCATACACTGATGACACTCAACTTATCATCACGCTGACACAGGACAATGGGACCTCCACAGCTGGTTCTCAAACCTGCTTGGCAAGCCTGGGCCAGAGCTGCCTCAGACTAAATGCAAAGAAAACGGATGCACTAATCATGGGGAAACAGCCATTCATCCGGTCCGGTGGCCAAATGCTTTGGGTCTAGTACCAACTACAAAACCAAAAATAAAGAACCAGGACTCTGGTTTTACAGCAGTCTCTCTTTTGACAACAAGATATCCAACTTTGCAGGAGAATGTTTTGGCAATCTGAAAATGCTACACAAGATCATTGGTTGCCTTTCCAGAAGTGGCAGGAAGACTGTAATCCAAGCACCAGTGGTCTCCAGACTAGATTACTGTAACATACACTACCTAGTATCCACCCAAGTCAGACTGAAGATGCTCTAAAGAGTACAAAAAGCAGCACCCCAGCTGCTCCTGAAGAACCCTAGACACTCCTCTCTGGGATCCGTGCTCACGAAACTGCACTGGCTCCTGATTAATAAAAGAGTATTCTTCAAAGTCCTTTGTTTCTGCCATAACATTCTAAAAAGAGTCCCCCACTAACTTCATACACTGATTAAGCCCTACAGACCTAACAGACCTTTTAAACCCAGGCTAGCAGCTATGCCAAGGGTGGAAAGAGCTCACATGGGTGGCCACTCTTTCAGCCTCTTGGCCTCCACCCTGTGGAACTCCCTTCTACTTGACCTGTGGCAGGACAGCTCAAAAATGCCCTTTCGAAAAACAACCTCAAAACCTGGCTGTTTAAAGTAACTTGACAGTTTGACCTCCTAGCATGGGGACACACTTTGGTTTGGAGTAACCAAGCACTTTACAGATATCATAACATAATGTAACATAACATCCTTTTGGTGTTTTGGATGTCTATGTTTCTGTTCTAGATTGTTGTTGTTGTTTCCTTTTTATCATAGTATTATAATCTTTGAGTTCTTGTGCATGATATTTCCAAATGTTAGCATTGGTATCAGTGCTATTTGGACTGGCTTGGCCACCTTTCCAGTTTGTAATGTTCATTATGCTTATTTCAGGTGTTTTCTCAGAGTGCTACGGAAAGAATAAAGTGCGTGCTGAGCAGCTGTTAACTCGAAGGTCCTTGGGCTGGGGAGACACCACCTGCATGGAGCTGGCTACAAACGCTAAAGCCATGAGTTTCATGTCAAATGGAGGAGTGCAGGTGGGTGAGGGCATCCAGTCCACTGGTGCCTCTTTAATTTTTTAGTTCCTTTACGTGTGTGTAAAGAGTGAACCAAGAGGCAAAGTCATAAAGTGCTATACAGAAAAGAAAGGTATACAAAACAAATGAGATTGGGCAAGGGAAGGGGTCATAGAGAGTTGCCATTAAAAATAAGAGATATGCAGGGAGATGAGAGAGAGTTGGGGACAGATGATGTTCAGGTCTAGAGAAATGGTAGAAGGAGAAGCAAGCTAAAGTGAGTATCAGGACATGCTACATTAGGTAAACAGGTAGGGTGAGAGTAAGGGAACCAATACATAGTACAGTTCAGCAGGGTGCTTCTAGATATGCCTAGTGTGAGGTCGTGGGGAAGATAGGTGAAGGGCGAGGTAGGGGGCACCCTCATCTTCCAGTTGTCTGCTTACCCTTTTCAAGCCTTCTTTGTCTGTCTATTCACAGAATTGAGTTCTTTAAGGGCCTGATTCTGATGTGGTTAGGAAAGCATTCCCACCTAGGGCCTTATTCTGATGGGGTTAGGAAAGCATTCCCAGCTAGGGCCTGATTCTGATGCGGTTAGGAAGGCCTCCTAATGGCATTTGCTCCTTCCAAATTGGATCGGGAACATGTCTTCCCAACCCATGGCAAAATTATGATGCGGTTAGGAACATATGCTCCCATTGAAGTCAATGGGAGTCCAACCAAATTGTATCTGGAAGCATCCGGATGCATCATACTCCGTATCCCGATCCGAGTGGGTCGGAAACCATTTCCAAACCAATTCAGTCGGGAAGCTTTCCAACCCGCATCAGAATCAGGCCCTAACAGTTGTTCTAATACCCTGCCTGCAGCTGGCCTCTGATGGTCCTACATTACCATATTTCTGCACCATCTAACTGAGAAGGGTTAAAGCAAACACAGGCCTCAGAACCACACATTCACTTCTTGCATTCCAAGCCTGTGTTCAATGACATTGCAGAGAAGGAACAAAACATAGATGGGGGCAGGGGGTGAGGTGTCTGCCTGTGGTTGAAAAGTTTGGGGGAATCTTCATATTGTCAGATTTCATGGGGGGTTAAGTGACACGTCTTCATTAGTTGATATTGCCTTGCCTTCAGGTAAAATGTACAGGGTAGGCAATTGCAAACCTGCACCAATAATTAAATAATGATCTTAGTTTTTTTAGCACTCACAAATATATATATATTTTGGTCCTCATTATCTACCCTGGTCATGCCGTTAAAGTTGAAAGAGAGCGACACACTGCCTCAGATATCTGGATAGGAAGGCTTGTATTATGACCGGCCCTCCTGATTAGTGACGTCACAGTCTCTAGGACCCACAGTCGGAGACCATGGGGGAAATGTTTTGCTGCACAGGTATGCCTGCAACCTGGTCAAGATCTAGCAGGTCTGGGTATGCCAGCAGAGAAAAGAGAAAACAAAGGCAGCATAATCATTGGACAAAAAGGGGGGGAGGGGGGGAACCCATATGGTTCAAAGTTGGTTCCACTTCAAAGGGTGCCAAAAAGATATTTTGTTTAGGTTCCCTGACCTCAATAGGTCGAGTTTTGAGATCTGCACCATTGATGTCTGTCAATAAGAAAGAGATGGCGGTATTGAGTTCTTCCATTTTTTACAAATTTCTCTCCTGGCCAGAAGAATAGAATAAAAAAGAAGATGTTTAGAAGGCCACATAACCCCCTCCATAGGTCCAAAAATTACCAATGCAGGATTTATTGTAATCTGGCGACCCAAAGAGGTTGAAAGTGAAGTACTTATTGAGTCTCAAAATTGAGATAGAAAAGGACATTCGTAAAACATGTGTAAGTCCGAGGCAGCTATTGCCCCACACCTCGCACAGGCAATCGGTTGGTCTTCTGAGAATTTTGAGAGCCTTTGTGGCGAATAGTAAGCCCTATGCTGGGAGAAGAGATGGTTTCTTCGGAGCCATGCTGGTTTAACTGTGTCCCATAATAGCTTAAAAGAATTGAGCCAAAGACTTCCCACATCGAGGTCTGGAAAGGCGCTCCCTTCAAAGTTCCTCGGCCAGTTAAAATTCACAGTCAATCTCCTCTAAAATTGAGTGGTACCAGAGTGATATCTCCTTTTTAGCTGGAATTTTATTGAGAAGTTGAGACTCCAGGTGGTTACCACCCCCTAGCGGGAATCTAGACTTAATGGGGGCTTGTGCATGAGCCCAGCTTGCTATCTGTAAATATTTAAATCTCGAAAGATGTGGTACTATTCTGACATTCAAAGATTATCATAGTATCAATACTCAATCAACAAACAGATCACCCGAAACTTCCAACCCAACCTCTCTCAAGGGCAATGCAAGGGTATCCTTGAGCCAACTTGGACCCCCAGGTAGATCCCACAAAGGAGCCTTACTTGAGAAGTATCCTAATTTTATGGAGCTGCTAACCTTGGTCCATGTTCTAGCCAAGCCCTGCAGAACCTTCAGTTTTTTTTACTTTTTTTTATTTGGGATCTCCAAATTTGAACAGAAACCCCATCTGTGCTAAACTTGCCCCACTAAGCATGGCACTAAACATGCAGCCAATCCCGATGTTGGTGGGTGTTTTCAACAGCATGCCGGAGTGGGTGAGTTGAAATGCCCATGCATACAATTGAAGATCTGGGGCTGCTAGCCCTCCCTTTTCTCTTCGGCGCCGCAGTTTTTTCCAGGCGATTCTAGGAATACGCTGAGCCCAGATAAATGAATTAATGTCACTCTGTAATTTGGCTAAAAATAACGGTTCAAAATAAAGAGGAATAGTATTAAACAAAAAAGTGATTTTCGGTAAGATGGTCATCTGTGTAAGGTTAACCCTTCCCAGGATAGACAATGGCAATGACGACCAAGAACTCATGAGTTTACGGCATTCTTTCGCTATAGCAGAGAAGTTAGTCTCAACAATTTTGTTAACGTCTTGGACGATTTCTATACCCAGGTATCGCATTCTTAAGCTGGGCTGGACCCCCATGACTAACTCATTTTGGATCCAGGTCATAATCTCCATTTTTCAGGCGTTAACCTCATATCCCAAGATTCCTCCAAGGTTCTGGGCCAATTTAATAACAGAAGGGAGTGCTGTACTTAATTCAGAGGAAAATATCAAGATGATGTCCGCGTACAGGGCCACTCTCTTTTCCCATCCCCTGTACCTAAAAGGCTTGATGTTAATATCGTCCCTCTGCCATTGAGCGAAGGGTTCAATATATAGGTCAAACAGGAGAGGGGAGAGAGGGCAGCCCTGACGTGTTACCCTAGTGACGTTAAATGGGTCAGCCAGTGATCCATTAACCAGAAGACAGGCTGAAGGGTTCTGATAAAGCAGTCTTACTGCTCGGCGAAATCCAGCTACAATGTTGAACTTACCCAAGACCCCCGACAGGTATGACCGGTTCACCCTGTCGAAGGCCTTGGTGGCGTCGAGTGTAAGAACAGCCAGGGGTAAACCAGCAGAAGATGCAATATCAATTGCGCCTATAAGATCATAAGTCAACTCAAAGAGTTGTTGACCTTTAACAAAACCCCCCTGGTCTTGATGTAGGATGCCACCTGCAACCATGCCCAACCTTTTGGCCAAAATTTGGCAAAGATTTTATAGTCCGCATTTAGAATAGAAATTGGTCGATATGACCCACAGGAGGATGCTGGTTTACCAGATTTTAGAATTAAAGTTATTGATGCATTATCCCAAGAAATTGGTGGTGACATCCCTTCCTGAAGAATCTGATTAAATAAGGAGGTTAAAAATGGTACAATCGCCTGCTCCAGAACCCTATATATCTCAGCTGGAAGGCCATCTGGGCCCGCCACCTTCCCAGACTCACTGCTCAAGATAGCTTTTTTGACCTCGTCCTGTGTAATCGCTTGAACTAGAGAGCTGATTGTTCAGAGGTCAATGATGGCAAAGATATCTCATTCAGCCACTCACCAATAGAATCCTGGTTAATGCACTTATCCTCATTATAAATGCCTTGGAAAAATGATCTGAAGATTATTCTAATATCTTTGTCTGAAGAATAAACCACGTTATCATGGGTAATTGAACTAATGTTGTTCCGGACCTAGTCGGTCTAAGATTTCCAGGATAAGAGTCTCCCTGCACCTTCATCATATTGGAAGTGAGCTATTTACTGGCTTCCCACCTTTGTAGGATACGTGCATTCAGCACAGAGTCCAAAACCCCCTTTACTCAGACCAATTTGTTTTGTAGTTTTTGTAAAAGGATTGGAGAGGCGGAATATTGCAAATCGATTTCCCTTTGAAGCTTACCTATTTCAGCCTCACTTAAAGATACCTACTCTCTATCTATCTTCCTCATATAGGAGACCCTGCTAGTAATTTTGCCCCTAAGAAAGGCCTTGAAAGAGTCCCAAACAAGTCCTGGATTGGCCGTACCAATATTAAGATTCATAAAGCACTTGCTTTTCTTTACCAAAAAAGAGATCTCGTCTTGTGCTGAAAGCAGTGAACGGTTAAAGGACCAACTTCTAGGAGCTGCTTTAGGAAAACCAGTCATTACCATTGATATCGCTGAATGGTCTGACAAATGTGAGAGGAGGTAAATGATGTTTTTTACCACACTTCTCAGTGTCTGACTAATCAAAATCAATTCTTGATTGATGGTGATATTTATCATTTTGAAATGAGACACCCATTTGTTGCCCAGACATTATCCTCCAGATATCTAAATAACCATACTGTTTCATGTTGGCCAATAGGAGAGACCTGGTTTTAGAAGTGGTTAAAGCCTGACTATTTGGAGACTTGTCTAGCAGGGGATCAGGAACTATGTTAAAATCGCCCGCAAAGATAGTGGGTTCTGGAAAAGAAAGTAGATGAAAAAAGACAGATTCCAAGACAGAAGGATCATCCACGTTCGGGCCATAATATCCTACTATGGTAATTTGTGCCCCTGCAATACTAACTGTGGAGTTGACCCATCTGCCACCTGGGTCTGTTAATGTGGATATCAGTCGAGCTTTTAGAGATTTTTTTAAACAAAATTGCAACTCCCCTATTGTTCATCAATTGTGTTGTAGTTATAATGAAATCAATCCATGGATTTTTTTTAACCAAGGCAGGCAACTCTAGTTCTATCAGGTCTGTCTCCTGGAGAACAATGACCTGCGCATCACAGTCACAAAGATATTGAAAAATCTTGTCCCTTCTGGGACTGGTGTGGAGGCCATTGATATTCCAGGAGAGGATCCGCAAGATATTCATAAAAGAGTTGCCTCTATCCTACCACTATCCTGATGCCCGTCGCAACTGGGGGAAACCCAACAAAAGAGTAATATAATCAAGCCAAAGATCACTTTGATACAAAAGAAAAGAACAAGCATTACCAAGAAAGAAATGAGAAACTTTTTTGATTTTTTTCCCCTTGCAACTCCCACCCATTAACCTCGTGCCCTACTCTACCCCCCCACCCCCTGGGAAACGCTTGCCCTATCTATCCAGAACATGTCCAGAAGATAGTGCCCCCTCCAAGCACCCGCAGTGTGGCTCAGATTTACAAAGGTGCCCAAGATAACCAAGAGGTTTGAGGTTTGAGGTTAACCCACTACATTGTGATTAAAACTTAGAGTATGAAGCCTCCCCCTTTTTTTTATAATTTGCTCCTTGTCTCTTTTTTTAATTTTTTTTATTCTCTTTGTCTTTCTTATTTCCTTAATAAGTAAGTCTAGAGAGACAACAGTTTATTTAAGAATGATATAGATAGGAACATAATCCCAGAACTACTATCCCCGATACCAGTTAAGTGAAAGGGGTGAGAGACAACTCTAACGAAATTCAGATCCAAAAAGAGAAAAAAAAAACAAGGCAGTAATGGAACCACCGCCTAACCTGATGGACCATCCTTATTAACCAAAACCAACAACAATTCATCTGCTGCTTGAACAGATCTAATGTTGTGCATTTTGTTGTTGTGCATGATCTTTAATGCGGCTTGGAACTTAAGCTGGGCAGAGGCCCCTAGCTGCCTGAAGGCGTCTAGTCTCCTCCCCAACTCCCATTGTTTATCCAGGGTTATCCTAGATAAATCTGACCTTATCTTGAAAGTGAAGCCCTTCCCACTCAAAGATTTCTGTTTAAGGGCCTGACTACGGATCAACTCTTTAAGGGAGTAAGTGTGGAAATTAACTAGGATTTTCCTAGGTCTAGATCTTTGTGGATTTTTTCTAAAGGGATCCCTATGAATTATTTGGATATCAGTACTCAAGTTTTCCGCTGACTGCTCAAGCTATAAAGAATCTCTTAAAAGCATGATAACATACTGCTTTATGTCGGTGGCCTCACTCCCCTCAGGAACGTTAAGGATTCGAAGGTTACTGCGCCGGGCATTGCTCTCCAACCTCTCCATTCTCTCAGAAAGGGCAAGATCTTCTTTTCTAAGGTTCACAATGTCCACCTTGGCCTGATCCAGATATAATAAGAGTCCCTCCACTGTTTCTTCTAAAAAAACACAGTTATGGGGGAAACATGGCGGCAGCAAGCCGAGCTGCCGCAGTGCTCCTGAGTCCGGGCTCTCATAGTGCGTTTTTTTAATGCATAAAATTGAGGTGCCTGTTGCGATATGATATAGGAGGAATACCTGTTGCTTGCCTTTTTTTTGGACAGTCCCTCTTTCAGCAAACTCTTCGGATTACTGGATATCGAATCTCAGGCCCTGCCTGGGCGCGCTGCTGGGACCAGCGTTCTGCAGTGTAGCAGCGACTGGAAGGTCCGCCCTGCTCCGCCTGGGTCCGCCCTGGTTCGCGGGTCTGTTTTCCGTCTCTGTGTCTCATTGTTCAGTCTTCTATGTGTTGGGAAGAGGCGGTTCCTCTTTCGTCGGGTTTGGTGCCGGGATGGCAGCATGGTCTGCTGCATTGGGGAGCGGCCACCCTGGAGCTCTGTAAGGGGCATAGGTTCAGGAGCCTTCTCCAGGTCACTCGCAGCTTCTCTTCGGGCTCCATTGAGGGTGGCAAAGGTGCAAGCCAAGAGGAGGTCGGGGAACGACAGACCGAGGAGGATCTCGTTATTAAGGTGAGCGCTGTGCAGGGGCAGGAACGAGACGTCTTGGCTGGTTCAACATCACCGACAGCGGGGCCAGTTACGCGGAAGAAAGGTAAACGAGGGGTCAAAGCGAAAGCTCAAAATAAATCACAAGAAGAATATGGTGCAAGCGCGACTGTGAGTGACCCCCATTGATAACCAAAAGTTTAAGGCCAAACTCCACTGGGGGAGGCATAAAATGAAAATCTTCCACGTCTCTGTTAGCTAAATCTTATACCAGGAAACAAGAAGTGAGTGAGGAGAGAGCTCCTTTATTAGCAATAACCAAGGATATAAATGGTTGGCCCCAAGGTCTGAGCCATAGCTCCATCGAAGGCAGCAATAAAGGTAAATCTTCCACTTTTTTATGCGCTGAGGTCAAAGCTAAGCGCTCAAAAGTAAGCCTGGGCGAAGTACTACGCTACGCTCGCGGAGTTGGCGAAGTTTGCGCAACTTCGCACTACGCGAGCTGCACGTAGCACAGTGCGAACACGCGTAGTGCAGCGTAGGGTAGTGCCGAGCTCATTTTTTGCTTGTTCGCAGTCCTGAACGTCATGTTCGCGACTGCGAGCAAGCAAAATGACATCCCGGCGAGATTCTCAACGCGGGGAGGTAAGGTTTCTCATTGTGAGTGGTTGAGCATGCTCGCGACCACTCTCAATGAGAAACTACCAGTTCGCGTTGAGAAAGCTGCAGCTCGAGTAATAATCTACTCGAGCAGCAGAAAACTACTGCTCGCACTGTTCAAAATGCATTTTTCAATGATTGGACAGTGCCGGATGCTTGTCCGCACTGTGCAATCATTGAAAACACATCTTGCACAGTGCGAACATGCTACTACGCAGCTCGCGTAGTGCTACGTGAAGTTCGTGTAGTGCGAAGTGCACTTCGCGTAGCACTACTTCGCGAACTACGCCTACCCTTACTCAAAAGGGTGTAAGTCAGCAAAAGCTACTAAGGCTGCTATTCTTGGTTCAAGTTCAAGTGTAAAAATAACAATCTTTGACCTGGCTAAAGAGGTACCCGTGTCTGTGCTCAATATTCCTCTCCTCCCTGTCCTTCTTTCCTTAATGGATTTAGAGGAGTCTTCAACGGAGGGTAAGATATCCGATATTAGCAGCATGTCTTTCCGGTAACATGGCTCCGATTGCCTCGATGGAGGGCGATAAAGGGTTAGAAGCTGGATGTAGTCCAGCTGAACAAGCTGACCTACAGCAACATCCACTGCAGGCGTCAGAGGCATTGGCAGATCTAGAGTTGTCAAGCTCGGAGAGGCTTTGCAGGAAACTATGGCTTTAATGTCAACTGGACCGCAGGGGGAGACTAGTATCAACCCGGCAGAGATCTCATTAAAATCTATGTTCTCATCTCTGTCCTTAGACATAAAAAGGGGTTTCGAGGTCTCTGCTGCCAACCAGTCAGAAATAAGGAACTTATGTGAGTCTCTTGATAATAAAATTGATGGTCTTAACTCCAGAACCACGGTTTTAGAAGCACTCACAGATATTGTAGGGCTGCAACAGTCAGCTGAGCTCTGTGGTAAATTCCCGTATTTGTTCAAAAGATTTTAATTTTACCTAAGATGGCAAAACTTTTCTCACAAAGAACATGCAGCTTTTGAATGAGTCCTTCATTATAGGTGCCCAACACAGTCATTGGTACCCGTCATCCCTTCTTCCATGGGAGATACAAAGGGGCACATTTATCAACAAATTATGCAGTGCACCGTGCAACCTTGCAGTGCTGCATGAGAGGGAAGAGCAGGAATCCTCATATTAAACATTATACGGGGCATCCCTGTTTTTTCCTTGCACTGGCGCACAATGTGCTGCCTAGTACCAAAGCAAAGCGATACAAAAGGGGATGAGGGACGGACCGTTTGAGCAAATCAAACACTCACCCCCAGTCAACTGATCTGGGTTTATTCCATCACCATTCTTTAGCTCACACAGCCACCCCAGTTCAGACATGGCCATATGCAAATCAGTCTGACCCTGTGCCTCATGGGAACAGTCCAGCCCGAACTGCCAAGCCATGTCTTCCCTGGACTGGAAACAAGCATCTTGGGACCGGTTTCAGATTCATAATCCTCATCAGCCCGGCTATCTTGAATTCAGTGGCCAAGTGAGCAAGGGACTCACGTCTGAGCATACCCTGCCAACTTAGGTCGAACAAAGCGATACAAAAGGGGATGATCGACGTCCATCATCCCCTTTTGGCCACATGGAGTTTGTGTATGTTTATCTTTCTGATGGACTACTGACCATGGATTCTTCACCTTAAGAATATTTCTAGGCAGCAGACTGATTTGGGAGACTGATTGTTTCCTCTATGCTCCCGTGTGACAGTAGGTAGCACCATGTGACTCAGTGGTAATGTCATACTGCCCATACTGTAAGTGACAGAGTGGAGCCTATATAAGTGCCACCTCTCTGCACTAAGATTAATTCAATTTTTTTCCACACACTTTGACAATCAATCAATCAATCAATCAACCAATCAGGGTTGGTAAAGCACAATTACTCACCTGTGAGGGTCTCAAGGAGCTAGGGGGCAGGGGAGAGAGGAGAGGCTCACTTGAGTGCTGGGGACACCAAAAAGCCACGTCTTGAGATTCTACCTGACATTTTGCATTTAATCCCAGGCCATCCATAAATCAATAGATGTTATGACAAAACATGTAGCACAGAAAAAGTTTTTTAATATACACCAATTGACTAGTGCTAGTTGGTCATGGCCTGTGGTCAGACTTGGCTCAAGATAGTAAAATGAACAAAATACTAGTATAAAATTCACAAACATACAAGAAAATGGAGAAAAAGTACTTTAAAAAAGTGCAAATATTTTCCCTTAGAAAAAAACTAAAATTGTGAATAAAAATAGTCCCCCTACTTCAACTCCAGGTCACCGACAATCACAATAAACAAAATAAGAAAAAGAAAAAAGTTAAAGAAAAATGCTGGTGCACGCTCTCCATCAAACAACAAACGTATTTGAATGTTCTTTAGCTTAATTGATTTCTCACACAAAATTACTTAAAATCCAATGATACATGCAGCAGGGATTTCAGACAAAAAAAGAGAGTGATCCTTTCCCCTCAAAATCTAAACAAAAGTGGCAAGGGGATGAACAAAGCAGTGGAGAAGCCTACTGGACAGGAAGAGGAAGTTGGAGTTTCTGTCACACTGCTTTCCTGTTGGAAAAAAAAGTTAAAGGAAACGTGTTTCATGCTACAAATACTCTCTGAACTGTTTATTTGGATAGAATACCTACCGGAAAAAGTAGTTTGAGTTGATTTTTCTTCTTCTTGAGTAGAAAATCTCCTTGAAAAGCAGCCATCTATGGAAAATCACACTGGAAATCCCGTCAAATCTCATTCGCGCTCACCAGCTTAATTGCTTATGTTGTTCTTGTTGTCTTTGTGTCGTTGGCAAAATTTGGCCAGACTTCCACAGATAAACACAGAGCATTCAAAATTCCTAAAATTCCATGAGCAAAATGAAACATTCTCCCTGTGCCTAGTGGAAATCCCCATCAGGGCCCTAGCCACTGCAGGTGCAGTTACAGTCCTCAGATGGATGCCCTCTGGGCACCTAATATTTACAACAAGGGGTGGTGAAGGACAGAGTCTCTGAATTAAACAGAATACTCTCACCCAGTCAAGAGATCAGGGCTAGATCCAACACCGTTTTTTAGCTCACTGCACCATCCCAGTTTCAGAACCTGGCTGTATGCAAATTAGTCTGTTCCTGTCCCAGTGCATGATGGGAACAGGGCAAACCAAACTACAAAAGCCAATTCTTACACTGGGAAGGAAACAAGCTACCGGGGACCGGTTTATGGCATTTCAGCCGTCTTCGGCCCGGCTTGCTTGAATCCTGATGGTGCAATGAGCAAGGGACTCACATCTGAGTATACCCTTCCACGCTTAGGGTGGACAAAAATATTTACAACAAGGGGTGGTGAGGGACAGAGTCTCTGAATTAAACAGAATACTCTCACCCAGTCAAGAGATCAGGGCTAGATCCAACACCGTTTTTTAGCTCACTGCACCATCCCAGTTTCAGAACCTGGCTGTATGCAAATTAGTCTGTTCCTGTCCCAGTGCATGATGGGAACAGGGCAAACCAAACTACAAAAGCCAATTCTTACACTGGGAAGGAAACAAGCTACCGGGGACCGGTTTCTGGCATTTCAGCCGTCTTCGGCCCGGCTTGCTTGAATCCTGATGGTGCAATGAGCAAGGGACTCACATCTGAGTATACCCTTCCACGCTTAGGGTGGACAAAAATATTTACAACAAGGGGTGGTGAGGGACAGAGTCTCTGAATTAAACAGAATACTCTCACCCAGTCAAGAGATCAGGGCTAGATCCAACACCGTTTTTTAGCTCACTGCACCATCCCAGTTTCAGAACCTGGCTGTATGCAAATTAGTCTGTTCCTGTCCCAGTGCATGATGGGAACAGGGCAAACCAAACTACAAAAGCCAATTCTTACACTGGGAAGGAAACAAGCTACCGGGGACTGGTTTCTGGCATTTCAGCCATCTTCGGCCCGGCTTGCTTGAATCCTGATGGTGCAATGAGCAAGGGACTCACATCTGAGTATACCCTTCCACGCTAAGGGTGGACAAAAATATTTACAACAAGGGGTGGTGAGGGACAGAGTCTCTGAATTAAACAGAATACTCTCACCCAGTCAAGAGATCAGGGCTAGATCCAACACCGTTTTTTAGCTCACTGCACCATCCCAGTTTCAGAACCTGGCTGTATGCAAATTAGTCTGTTCCTGTCCCAGTGCATGATGGGAACAGGGCAAACCAAACTACAAAAGCCAATTCTTACACTGGGAAGGAAACAAGCTACCGGGGACCGGTTTCTGGCATTTCAGCCGTCTTCGGCCCGGCTTGCTTGAATCCTGATGGTGCAATGAGCAAGGGACTCACATCTGAGTATACCCTTCCACGCTTAGGGTGGACAAAAATATTTACAACAAGGGGTGGTGAGGGACAGGGTCTCTGAATTAAACAGAATACTCTCACCCAGTCAAGAGATCAGGGCTAGATCCAACGCCTTTTTTTAGCTCCCTGCACCATCCCAGTTTCAGAACCTGGCTGTATGCAAATTAGTCTGTTCCTGTCCCAGTGCATGATGGGAACAGGGCAAACCAAACTACAAAAGCCAATTCTTACACTGGGAAGGAAACAAGCTACCGGGGACCGGTTTCTGGCATTTCAGCCGTCTTCGGCCCGGCTTGCTTGAATCCTGATGGTGCAATGAGCAAGGGACTCACATCTGAGTATACCCTTCCACGCTTAGGGTGGACAAAAATATTTACAACAATCTCACTTTCTCACTGCTCCATCAGGATTCAAGCAAGCCGGGCCGAAGAAGGCTGAAATGCCAGAAACCGGTCCCCGGTAGCTTGTCTCCTTTCTGGTGAAGAATATGCTTGGTAGTTTAGTCTGCCCTGTTCCCATGATGCACTGGGCCAGGGACAGACTGATTTGCATATAGCCAGGTTCTGAGCTGGGATGGGGCAGTGAGATAAATAACGGTGATGGATCAAGCCCTGATCTTTGGACTGGGTAAGAGTGGTCTGTTTAACTCAGACACTCTGTTCATCACCACCCCCTTTTCTAAATCGTTTTTGGCCACTATAGGTGTGGCAGGGTATACTCAGACATGAGTCCCTTTCTCACTGCTCCATCAGGATTCAAGCAAGCCGGGCCGAAGAAGGCTGAAATGCCAGAAACCGGTCCCCGGTAGCTTGTCTCCTTTCTGGTGAAGAATTGGCTTGGTAGTTTAGTCTGCCCTGTTCCCATGATGCACTGGGCCAGGGACAGACTGATTTGCATATAGCCAGGTTCTGAGCTGGGATGGGGCAGTGAGATAAATAACGGTGATGGATCAAGCCCTGATCTTTGGACTGGGTAAGAGTGGTCTGTTTAACTCAGACACTCTGTTCATCACCACCCCCTTTTCTAAATCGTTTTTGGCCACTATAGGTGTGGCAGGGTATACTCAGACATGAGTCCCTTTCTCACTGCTCCATCAGGATTCAAGCAAGCCGGGCCGAAGAAGGCTGAAATGCCAGAAACCGGTCCCCGGTAGCTTGTCTCCTTTCTGGTGAAGAATTGGCTTGGTAGTTTAGTCTGCCCTGTTCCCATGATGCACTGGGCCAGGGACAGACTGATTTGCATATAGCCAGGTTTTGAGCTGGGATGGGGCAGTGAGATAAATAACGGTGATGGATCAAGCCCTGATCTTTGGACTGGGTAAGAGTGGTCTGTTTAACTCAGACACTCTGTTCATCACCACCCCCTTTTCTAAATCGTTTTTGGCCACTATAGGTGTGGCAGGGTATACTCAGACATGAGTCCCTTTCTCACTGCTCCATCAGGATTCAAGCAAGCCGGGCCGAAGAAGGCTGAAATGCCAGAAACCGGTCCCCGGTAGCTTGTCTCCTTTCTGTTGAAGAATTGGCTTGGTAGTTTAGTCTGCCCTGTTCCCATGATGCACTGGGCCAGGGACAGACTGATTTGCATATAGCCAGGTTCTGAGCTGGGATGGGGCAGTGAGATAAATAACGGTGATGGATCAAGCCCTGATCTTTGGACTGGGTAAGAGTGGTCTGTTTAACTCAGACACTCTGTTCATCACCACCCCCTTTTCTAAATCGTCTCTGGGCACCTAATGGCATGATCCACCAAACACAGGACAAACCTATTATCTAATGCAGATTTGGGGTCCAAGGGTCCAACAACATTGATGTCCCTTTCAAAAGATGTGTCAATGACAGGTAAGGAAATCAGGGGAGCCTTAAGTGTTTTCCCTGATTTCCCACTGACCTGGCAGGTGGGACAAGTAGAGCAGAATTAATCTGGGAGTGTCTTCATCCAGGGCCAGCAAAAGTGGGAGACAATCCTGGTGAAGGCCTGGTCCAAGATGACATGTCATAGGCATGCCATGAGCCAGCCCCAGTAGGAAGGCTCTGTATCATTGGGGACCACCATCACATGTGTTGCCCCACCCATTGCTGTCTTAGGCCCACTATACTGGTGGTCATTATATCAGTGGATGAGGTGGTCTCCAGAGGTGTCACCAGCTGCCTGGGCTTCAGCTTGCTGCCTTGCCCTCTTGAGCTGGGCACTTTTGATATGCCTTATTGAACTCATCTGTGGTGGGCCCACCCTCAAATTACCATGCAGAAAACTCAGGCAGGTTTCTTAGGGCAGCAATACCCTCCACAGTAGGGTCTGGGGCGGCTGCCCCTAGCGCTCCATCATCCTGTTCCATGTGAAATTTAAGGGCTGGCTTCTCACAACTCCTTCTCTTGCCTTTCATGAACGCTGCTTACACCATCTTTCCAGACTCTAGGGTCCCTTGACTTCCCTCCTGGGTAGCCGTGGAATGTGTGGTCATACAAACCCACTGAGTTGCCCCTGAAATCTAAAGATGCAACCTGAACTCCACTTCCTTTTAGGCAGTGTGCTCTGGCCCATTGCCTAACAGATAATCCACTGGCATGACAGGGCTCACAGCTTCTATAAGAGAACCTGATACCCCCAATTCAAAGGGAACCAGAGCCACTCGTTGTCTCACCACTATTGTCTGCTACTGCAGCCTGGTGTTATGTATTGGATATGGTTCACTGACACAACATCGATCTAATAAATGTCAATGTAAAAAATATCTAGTAAAAAATATTGACTCCTATACTTAAACAGGTAAAAATTATAGATATGTAGAATATTGACTTTAATATTTTGATAACTTTGATCATAGGATCTCCCACTTTTCACATGATTTATATGGAAAAACCATTAATAAAGGTGTTTCTAAATATGACCTTGTAACCTTAGATCCCACCTTAGAGAATGAAAAAATAAATATACAAACCTTCGTTGGAGCAAGGTCATCATCAAATATTGATCATATCATTGTATCAACTAATTGCAGCGATCTGGTGGTAAAAGTGAGGGTAAATGTTAGCCTATATAGTGACCATCATTCCCTAACTGTGTCATTGAGAATAAACCTGACACAAAAAGATCTAGGAAAGACCACTGAGAATGATATTGTCACACAAAGGACAGGTGTGAACCCCACTTCATTTATGGAAAACCTTAAAGCAAAAAAACTAAAAGATCTGGATACCTGTTTAGATAGTTCCTCTACGAATACTGCAATCGTAACCGCCTTTTGTAATATTACAAGTGAAATTGCTCATGACCTAACAACCAAAAAAAGAAAGAAGATTCATGATTGTAACCCAAGATGATTTAACCATGAATGTTCAAAATTGAATGGGTATTTGAAACTGGCCCTTAAACAAAAGCCAAGGGATAGTGCTAGGATTATCACGTTAAGGAGAACTTATAAAAATAACCTAAAAGAACGAAAAAGGGAGATTCGTGAAGGTGCTTGGGAGAAATTAACACAGGCGGCAGAATTGAAAGATTCTGAGCTTTTCTGGAAAACAATTAATCACGGGGACAAACATTGATATTGTGATACCTCCGGAAGATTGGATACGACATTTTGAGGGCATTTTTAACCCAGATGCTAAAAAAGTAACCAAGGATAATAAAGGTGATTTTATATTGGTGGAACCCGTCAAATAATCACCTATAAAGTTAGAAGACATTTAAATAGCCCTGCGGAAATGCGCGAATGGAAAAGCTCCAGGTTCAGACGGGGTACCCATCGATGTTTTTAAATATAAAACTGACTTCTGGGCACCAATTTATTTGAATGTTTTTAATGCCTCTCTTGGGGCATTTTACCTGCAACGTGGGTTGAAAGTATTATTGTACCCATTTTTAAAAAGGGGGATAGAGGGAAGGCAAACTGTTACAGGCCAATAGCTCTTCTTGATTTGACTTCTAAACTCATGGGTCGAATCTTGCTGGAAATTCTCGAAAACTGGGCCACTGAGAAACATATTTTAACTGATGCCCAGTATGGTTTCAGAAGAGGTATTGCACGGTAGAACAGTGCCTAAACTAGAACTATTAATAGGGAAATATAATCTAGCTAAGGAGCGAGCACTACACCTCTGTTTTATCGATCTTACTAGCGCCTTCAACTTAGTTAATAATTGTAAATTATGGGAAACTTTGAAAGTGTTAGGAGCACCCATTGACATAATTATTTACTTATCCCAAATGTATAACCACTTAACATCTATTGTTCGGTTTGGAAAAAGGGGTGAATGCACACCTGATTTTAGGGTCATGTGTGGCATTAGACAGGGTTGTGTACTAGCACCCCTCCTTTTCTCTCTTTATATAAACAACGTTGATCCCTTTTTACAAACTTTAACTGTGGATGCCCCGAAAATTGGAACTCGCTCGACGCCTGTATTACGATATGCTGATGATGCTGTCCTAATCTCAAGTACAGAAAATAGCTTGTAATCCCTTATTGAGAACTTTGCTTTGTTCATGACTGATAAGGACCTTAAATTAAATTTAAAGAAAACATTTGTCATGACATGCGGGAAAAACAAGCCTAAGAACAAATCACACTATGTGAATGGGGTTCTTATTAATAGAGTATCAACTTTTTCTTATCTGGGCATGCTTTTTAATAGGAATGGCACTTGGAATTCTCACATTGAATTATGCAATAATGAATTCCTAAAGGGTTATAGAGAGTATCTTAACATTTTCAGCGAAAATAGGCAACAAACCCATCCGAGAGATCTTGACTTTGTATCGGAGTAAATTTATTACTGGGGTTTGCTATGGGGCTGCAATCTGGGGGAGAGCCAATATTGCCCCCCAACAAGTTTTAGAAAATAAATTCTTAAAGAGAATGTTGGCTTGAATATATTTTTGAACTGCATAATATTGTGAAGTTACCATCGATATTAAGAATCCTACATTTATACAGGATATTAAAACTGAGTTGAAGTCAAGATTTTTAAATGTCGCTGAAAATGAAAGAGATGGAAGTGCCAGCCATAAACCTACTGTTGTTTCCTATTGTGAACGCCCACTTATGAGGGGCATACAACCATATTTAACAATGGTGAGAAACGTACAAAAGAGATTTTACTTAACTAGAATGAGGATGGGTTTAATACATTATTCAGTTGCATTTCCAAAAATGAATAAATGGTACCATAAATTACCAAATTGTCCCTGCGATGGAAAATCCAAACAAACCTTTTTTGTAGTTTTTATAAAAATATCCGGAAATCGGTTTTAAAACCCCATGTTTTATCACATAGACTTTTTAATTATAAATACGCTTTTAACTTCATATGCAGTCTGGAAAATTATTAATGCCATCACTCTCTTTGTACACCTCACAATTAGGAAAAGAAAAGACTTTTCATATTTAGATGTATTGTTATATGAAAACCAGGATGAATCCTTTTAGTCTAGTCTCTTGTCCCGAGTCAGGAGGTGGAATTTGCACTTTATATAACCCAACGTACTTTTATGCATTAGCACTTTATATCGCCTGAATGTATGCTTTGTAACTTGATTAACATGAAGTATTATCGATTTTTAAATCAATGATATTGTTGCATTTTGTTTACTTCAACTTTTTTGTGCATTAGTATCTGCTTTACCTTTAAACATTATTGATGAGCTCTTAAATTGTTAAAATTGTTAAAATTGCATACCTTTTCATCATATATTGTAAGATGTATTTTGTTTAGTATGCTTTTATGGTGTTATCTGTTGCACCGAAAAAAGCAAATCTGATTCTGACTTGTATATGAATCTAAAATAAAATAATATATATTAAATATATTAAATATTACATTTAATTTTAACAAAATAAAATACATTTAATATACATTTAAATAAAACATAACAAATAGACTCAAAAAAATATATAAACACACAAACATAATTATTTATACATGTATATTTACTTTAAAACAATTAATAAACTATTATTTTTAATTTAGGTTAAAAGTTTAGAAATTATATCTCAATGATTTAAAATATAAAAAAACTAAAATCTATAATAAATTAAAACATTAAACTATTGAAAAATATTTTAACTTAAACTTAACACAATACGGCCAATGCAACAGTAGGGAAAGGGTGGGATAATGGAGAGGTAAAATTTACTATAGGGAAAGAAATTACTATTCACACTCCAACAGTACAAAAATATATATATAAAATAATAAGATAATTGTGGGATTAATAAAATGGTGCCTCAATAATAATTTCTTTTCATTTGGGAAAGAAATTTACAAGCAACTAAGGGGCGTGGCGATGGGGGCCTGCTTCTCTCCCAGCTATGCGTGCTTGCACGTTGGCTGGTGGGAGGAGCAGGTCCTCAATGTGCGCCACAAGACATGGATGGACAATCACGTTAGATACTTCTTAAGATACACAGATGATATCTTTATTATCTGGAAGGGTAGCAAACAGGAAGCTTTGCGATTTATTGATGACATCAACGATAATTCGCTTAATCTTCATTTTACGGCCAACATCAGTGAAAATCGTATCCAATTTTTGGATGTGGAGGTGTATGTCTCTAATGGAATAGTCAACACCACCCTCCACAGAAAACAGACGGCTGGCAACGCCACATTGCATGCCTCCAGCATGCATCCTAGACACACAATCTCGGGAATCCCCTATGTGGAAATCCTTAGATTAAAAAGAATATGCAGCTCTCCTTCGGATTTTGATACCTGCTTGGAAGAACTCTTGGCCAGATTGAGGGCCAGAGGTTACTCCGAGCGGATATTAAATACAGCAGTAAATAAATCCCTGACTAGATCTAGGGAGAGTCTCTTCCCTGACTCCTCTTTGGAAATCGAACCTCCTCCCACTACTACACCCCTACTGGAGTGCCCACGTCTGATTACCACTTTTAGTAGAGAAGACAGAAAAATTAGGTCAATTTTGAACAAACATTGGCCGATTGTCATGAGCGACCACATTCTCAACACTAGGTTGCCCTCTTCTCCTACAGTGACTTTCAGACGAGCCAGAACCATGGGCAGCCATCTGGACAAAGCAGCACCTGAATTGAAATCCAAAATCCCATGGCTTCGCCCGTCCAGAGGTTTCTTTAAATGCTCCAGTTGTAGGGCTTGCAAGTTTGGGGTCACTACCACCCAGTACAACACCCAGTTCAGCAAAGTTGCCAAAAACATCTATGGCAACTACAACTGCAAGACTGATCATGCTGTCTATGTTCTGACGTGCACCTGTGGGCTTAGATATGTTGGAAGCACTAAGCTCCAGGTGCACGCCCGAATTTTGCAGCATCTCAGGGCTATTTTGCATAGTGACCCCACTTACCCTGTCGCCCGTCACTTTAAACGAGTGCACAACAAAGATCTAAGTTGTTTAAGCTATTTTGTGATAGGGGCAGTTCCTTTATCTAGACGAGGAGGTGATCGAGAAGCTCAACTCAGAAAATTGGAGTCTAAATATATATTGGAGCTCGATAGCCGTTGGCCTAACGGGCTCAATAACATTGAGGAGATGCATCACTTTTTGTAAATTCATTTGGCCTTGCCAGCTTCTGATTCCACCTATATCTGTGTTCTGATTTCGGGCTCTTCTAGTTAGGTTCCCTATTAGAAGTCCCACATATATGTCCCTTATTCTGTAATTACAACTGGTGAAACTTACATCGATTCTCACCTATAGGGACACCTATGCACTTTACTTGGCAACTTTTAGGCACTAGGCATCATTATACATATATAATTTTCATACATTCCTATTTCACATATCACGTACAATATTTTAATGATAGACAATATGTATTATCTTTTAAATGTACAGTGATTTTACTATTATGTGAAAACCATGTATTGAATTTTGATATTGATATTATTTTGACCTTGGGCTTAGGGTTGCACATGAACGTGTATATATCGAATCGCACAGATATGCACTTTGTAAATAATTATGAGGGGGTTTTTTAGTTGGGGGTGTGTATATATAGTTTTTGAGTTGGGTGTGTATATAGTTATTGTTGTTTACGTTGCTTTGCTTTGTTCTTTACAAGCACATAGGGATTTTCATTTTATTGAAATACTCACTTCTTATAAAATGGGCTAGGTATTTGGGGTGGTGGGTATAAGAGTGGGGATGTATATATATGAATTATGAATCTCTTTTATACATACTGTTATTTTTAGCTTCTTGATAAAATGGTTCTTTTTGTTCTATTTTGACCTTCCGATTAGAAATAATTATGAACTAGGATGATGAATTTTTTGTATTCAAACATTGAGAAATGACGCCTAACTGCTAATAATTGTTTCAGTGGTAGTTCCATATGTCTTCCGCTAATTCTTGCACTTTATCACAATTTTTTATCACTTATGCACTTTTAGGTACACGCACTTTACTATCTTGCTGCTAAAGGTATTAGATTGCTTATTTGCACATAACAGAGATATATCTTTTAACTGAAATTCAATATGTAAGGATTGTACCTTAATATTTTTATATCATTGAATATATGTTAATGGTTTCCTGGATTTAACCAGTTATAAATTCTTGTATGTTTATTCAGCAATAGCAACTATGTATCAGCGGTAGTGCGTTGTTACTGTTTAGTATTTACCACATGATCATGGTGGGCGTCACCAGGGGGTGGCGCCTATTTCACTGCATACACCTATAAAAAAAGCATAATTGATTACAAACATGTTGCAGCGTGATCAAGGGCTTCCCGCCCGAAACGCGTCGCTGGTTCTGTTTTAATCTGTAAATAAAAATACCATCTTTGCTGAATTGCTGGTCCGGTCCTCTTCCTTGCTGGCGTGGAGGCGGTGTCTGCGAGCGCAGAGCAGGCTGGGGAGGAATCTTTCTTCATATATATATATATATATATATATATATATATATATATATATATATATATATATATATATATATATAATATAATATATTAAAAATTAAGAAAACATATATAAACAAATAATATTTAAAAAATTGAAAAGAAATACAGTTATAAAAAGAAAACATATAATATTAATTACATATAAAAAATACCAACACATTTTGAATACAATTAAATAATCAATACATTAAAAAAATATTTTAAACAAGAACTTAAAGCATAAATGTATTTATGGTTTCCTACCCTATAACACCACACCAATAACAATACTACAAAATATTTTACACATATATCAAAAATACAAACAATTCTTATACAAAAACATTCATCACATACATTTAAAACCTATACTAAAATACATAACACTAATTAAAAAATCTATATTTTTAACAACTCTATTTTTACAAACAATATTAAACACTTCGATATTTTTAAAATCGATATTACTTACCATAAGTCGATATTCATGCCCACGATATTCTTGCTGAAACCATCAAGGGGGCGGAGCAATATGGACTTTAACACCATCGAGGCAGGTCTGCCTACGCCACAGCAAAGCAAGCAGATGGGATGGAGCGCTGAAGAAGGCACACATGCCGAAATGCATTCGCAAAGGACATCTCGTTATTAAAGTGCTTCTTTGTATCCTCTGCATGGGTAACTTTTTCTTTTCATCGGAGAAGAATTTCCACTAATATTTCCATGCGATTGCCAGGACGCATTGCAGTTTACCCCCGCAGTATTAAGAGGTCAGGGCGTTCTGGCTTGCTCATCCGAGCATTTCTTCACTTCGATTGCGCTAGCAATTCCGCCCATGAACCCACCAGGACACCGGGACGACGCAGAGGTTAGGACGTATTTCACTTCCTTTCTGGGGGACCAGGACTCCTGTGCACACCCCCGACACGATTTCCCGGCTGAGAGGTGACTGCGGAATCCAATGCAGGGGACCCGAGGGGGCGCTGGACTATCGTTTTGCCCTACCTGCCATCATGCCTGGAGTCTGTGCCTGCCATCGGTTTCCTCTCCGCAAACGCAACCCCGACAAGCATCTCCTTCCCCAGGTGACGCCATACCGCTGCATTCTGGGATTTGCAGTCTTTCTCTACAGGACTGCACGTGGGAGCTTGAAACCATCAAGGGGGCGGAGCAATATGGACTTTAACACCATCGAGGCAGGTCTGCCTACGCCACAGCAAAGCAAGCAGATGGGATGGAGCGCTGAAGAAGGCACACATGCCGAAATGCATTCGCAAAGGACATCTCGTTATTAAAGTGCTTCTTTGTATCCTCTGCATGGGTAACTTTTTCTTTTCATCGGAGGAGAATTTCCACTAATATATATATATATATATATATATAATATAATATATTAAAAATTAAGAAAACATATATAAACAAATAATATTTAAAAAATTGAAAAGAAATACAGTTATAAAAAGAAAACATATAATATTAATTACATATAAAAAATACCAACACATTTTGAATACAATTAAATAATCAATACATTAAAAAAATATTTTAAACAAGAACTTAAAGCATAAATGTATTTATGGTTTCCTACCCTATAACACCACACCAATAACAATACTACAAAATATTTTACACATATATCAAAAATACAAACAATTCTTATACAAAAACATTCATCACATACATTTAAAACCTATACTAAAATACATAACACTAATTAAAAAATCTATATTTTTAACAACTCTATTTTTACAAACAATATTAAACACTTCGATATTTTTAAAATCGATATTACTTACCATAAGTCGATATTCATGACCACGATATTCTTGCTGTTAATATTTCTGAACCACGATATTTCTGACCCGATAATTGTGCAACTCGATATCTTAAACTCGATATTCTGTCCTCACACCATTGGGTATCATCTGCTAATAGGACACCAGATTACATCATTCTATAGTCATGCTGGCTCCTGTGGGCATCAAATCTCCACCCTCTTCCCATTAATGGTGGCCCACTGCCAATACTGAGAAGTACTGGAAGACATTCAGGCTTTGGATACCATGTCTTAGTCACTGAGAGACACTGGGGTAAACTCAACTGTTTTCCCACACTAACTGCGCCTATCTTCTCCCCAAGCGCTACACTGGCCAACCCGTGGTTCCATCACAAGTGGGGGCTCTGCCTGATTAGGGCACTCGGGAGCACCATTTGAGTGCCAAACCTGTAGCACTCATAGCACTGGGGGTAAACTTTTTATTACCCTTGTTCCCAAATTAATGTTTCTTGTATTCAGTTTGGGCCTGGGACCTTTTCCTTTGAGAAGCGCCCTCTTGGCTGCGCTTGGCCAGCTGCAGATTGAACTCCTACTCCTGCTTTCTCTAATCCAGCTTCTCTGGGGATAGACCACAGACAGACACACTGCTTTCTGCCCTGATGTGGTATTCAATCAATCAATAAGACTTAATTTCGGTTTTGTTTGAAAACCATAAAAGTGCGATCACAGTAATACAGAATTCATTGTTCTATAAAAAGTAAACCATATCAGGACACTAAAAATACACAATACATAATTGACATCACACAAAAAAAGAATGCATAATTATACCTAAATATAATAAATACAAGCTCATAAAAATGTCATTAAGAACAACCATTACAAATCGAGGCATTTTCTGTACTTAACAATAGATTTTAAAAAATCAAGTACATGGAGAATACTGTCAGTATGCAAAAGTTGTAGATACATCACAGCTGGTCTGATCTGACAAAAATTAAGTTTTCTTAAGAGTGACACCAGATAGCGACCTGTTCACATTGTAAACACGGTGTTCATGTCGTAGGTTGGTCAGTTTCCAACATCCTATTACTGTCTTAGCCTTGTGATATACTATATAGGAATAGTATTGGGTTTTTCTTTATGACAGTAGGATAGCCGATACACGGCATTATTTTGTTTGTGGTTGTTCGTTAAGCAAAACAGTATAACACATGTAGAATTAGTACACTCTAAGATGGCGCCCCTTGCTGCGAAAAAGTATCAGTCCTTTGTTTGTTTTCATATGAGTTTGTAAACATTCATAATGGCGCTGCGCCCGTCTTGTAAGATGAAACCATTGAGAAAGGGAGGGCTCTCCCGAAACGCGTCTGTCTTCAATAAACCTGCCCTGTGAAAACGAGCTGTGCCGTGCTTGCGAGTGCTTTTTCTTTCCTATGACCCGGCTGGGCATTCTTAGGATTTTGGAGCTTCGATATTTTCTCCGCGAGCATCCACGCGGTTTGAAAGCACCCGCTACTTTGGAGTGACTCGTGTTTCGTTGGTGCAACAACGGAGCGGCTTTTCTACACACGAGTGCACCGCCACCACCGGAGAACGTGAACCGAGGCTGGAAGTACACCTCGACGTTGTTTTTCTCCGGACCTGAACAGCGCAAGGGATTGCAGCCAACCGGCAGACCCACGAAGCGGTAAGCCGTTTTACAATTACAATCCCAATTTGACTGTTTAAGTTGAGCGTTTTGGTGGCTTAGCGAAAGCCGGCAGCAGACTCACAGCAGGGCAACTCCTTGGATCCTGGGACCAGGCTCCAATTGAGATACAAGCGACATGTTCAACATGTCAGAGCGCAGAGACGCGGCTGGGGGCATGTTCAAAAACAAAAACCCGGACATTTCCAAACCAGCACAAATCACCAACGTGACCACCCCTAATGCCCTGACAACGCAGTTCCAGAAGTTGGAAAAACTATACGAACGTGAATTGCGTAAATGGTGGGAGGGCACGTCTCTGCAGGGTTACATCGAGGTACAGAGAGTACCTAGAGGTTTGAGAATCTTTACCGTCCCTGCATACGAAAATCCAGACCCCCTCCTACTAGAAGCCTGGGCGGCCCACATAGCGAGTTCATGTAAAGGCATGCTGGAGATCTTAATCCAGTTCGCTTGGAGTGATCGCGACAAAGTGGTTAAAGAAATTGAAGAATTGGAATCGGTCATAGCACAAAATACTGACAAAGAGGAGCAAGAAACGTTGAGGGCTAACATGAAAAAAAGACTTCAAAAATATGAAACGAAAATTAAACTACGGAAACAAGAAAAGTTTGACCGAGATGAGCGGGACTATGCAATGGGAAGGGTTCTGACCTTTTCTAAAAAATATGATCAGCCACGCAAGGAGGTGGCAAGAAAAAGACAACTGCCCAAATCAAACGTCGCAACGAGAGTGGAAACTTCAGACTCCGACGTTAATGCCAGCGAACTGTCAGGCGAAGAAACATCTGGCGCGGCATCTTCATTTGAGGCAGTAGATGAACAGACCCCTTTTCAACAGGAGTACACGGTCATCCAAGAAAGTTGGCTAAGGGGCGGCAAGAACAAGCCACCAGAAGTGGCCGACAAACCCGACGGGGAGGCTGGAAAGGAAAAGGGAAAAGGCAGAGGCACCAACCAGACCAAACCGACAGCCAGGGTTACCAGGAGTCAAAGAAGAGGAAGACGGTGAATCCGTCAGAACAACTCACCATCGTTAATCTCTCCGAAAGACACCTCACGCCAACCGAAGAGTCTGTATTAAAGCTAGGACTCACTTTTTGTCCGAATAGGAACATGTAATATACGCAAACGCGTATTGACTTGTATAAATTTATTCGGAAAGTCAAACTTCACAAGTTTCACAAAACTAAGCCCACAGCGAAAGAAGTTCAACAACTGAGATTGAATCGTAATGTAACGGACCTCCTCACAGTTAACGACCTGACAGCCTGCGAAGTATTACACAATCTGAGAAGAGAAGGCGACTTGGAAGCCAGTCTGGTAGAAAATACACTCACACAAAGACTGGCCAATGTCGACATAGATCAGATTGCACCAAAGAGTGATTTCAAGTTGGCTTCTAAATTTGTGCCCCAATCACCAGTGGATCCTATTGACGTCTTTTCTGATGTGGTCATCAGGGATCTGATGTCTCTAAGAAACGCCGAAAGCAACCAGAAGACGCAATTCAATACCACGAAGAAGCAACAACATGCCATCAACTCACTCATGGAGGACAAGAACATTGTATGCAAACCCTCAGATAAGGGAGGCAACATTGTAATCATGTCAAGGCCTAAATACATCGCAGAAGCTATGCGCCAGCTACAGGATATGTCATGTTATGCTGTGATTAAAAAACAAGAATATCTCAACAGCATCAACGATCTTCATACCTTACTGAAGAAGTGGTATGATAAACAAATGCTAACGCTGGAGGAATATCTGTTTCTAAAAACTACGAATCCTGTATTACCCTGCTTCTACCACCTACCTAAGGTTCACAAGGATATCAAGGAACCTCCAGGTAGACCAATTATTTCATCCATAGGAGGATTGACTGAAAACCTGTCCAAATTCCTGGATCACCACCTGTTTAACTTCGTACTGTCCCTCAGATCATATATCAGAGACACTACTGATTTCATTGAAAAGGTGGAACAGTTGGAGTGGCAATCATCTTACATCTTGATTACCATGGATATAACAAGTTTATACACTTGTATTGACCACGAACAGGGGTTACAGGCAGTGGAATACTTCCTCAACAAAAAAGAACTCAAATATGCGATGCATAATAAGATGCTTTTGGAATTGATTTCATTCTGCCTGCATAATAACATCTTTCTCTTCCAGGATACTATGTACCGCCAACTCTCTGGTACGGCCATGGGTTCCTGCTTCGCCCCCAGCTACGCGAATCTTTTTGTCGGCTGGTGGGAGGAGCAGGTAGCCTGGGCCCCCAGACTGGCCACCTGGAACACCAGGGTGGTCACCTGGAGCAGATACATAGACGATCTGTTCCTGGTGTGGAATGGTACGGTTGAGGAAGCTAACCAATATATCCAACTGCTCAATGAAAATGAATACCATCTGAGGTTTACCAGCGAAATCAGCAGGGACAGGGTCAACTATCTAGACCTAGAAGTGAGTGTAAGTGAGGGACATATCTGCACGCAACTTTACCGCAAGCCTACGGCCGGCAATAGCGTTTTACACGCTTCTAGCGGCCATCCCCGTAAATTAATCAATAACATCCCGTACGGGGAGTTTTTGCGGTTAAAACGTAATTGCAGCCATAACACTCACTTCGAGAAAGCAGCTGGTGAATGCATGGAACGATTCCTAACAAGAGGTTACAGCTTTTCCCTTTTGCAAAATACCCTAAACAGGGTCAGAAAAATACCACGTGCTAGTCTTTTTGCCAAAGAACAAGGCCCTGAAACTGAAGGTAAATTTCGCATCATAACACCATATGCTGCCGACTCATTTAAACTGCGATCTATTTTGTCCAAACATTGGCACATATTAAAATCGGATCAGATCGTAGGGCCTGATATTCCCAACACCCCACTGATCACATTTAGAAAGGCCAGATCACTCAGGGACCAAATGGTTCATAGCTACTTACCACCGATGAAAAAATCACTAGGAACCCTGAAAGACGCCAAAGGCTTTTTTCCTTGTGGAAAATGTAAAGCCTGTGCTTCAAGTAAAAGGACTTTAACATACCAAGTCCCGGGTAAAAAGAATGGTAGGAAAATAGCAAAGTTTATGTCATGCCAGTCTGACTTTGTTGTCTATTGCCTAATGTGCCCCTGTCAGTTACAGTATGTTGGGAGTACCATCAATCCTGTTAAGTTGAGAATTTTGGAACATATGCGGGCCATTGTGAATAAGGACATCACGTATCCAGTGGCCCGTCATTTCTCCTTAAAACACAACAGTGATAGAAACCTTCTCAGATATTTTTGCCTGGACCGAGTCGAGGAAAATCCTAGAGGAGGTAATAGATTACTTGCACTCAGGAGACTTGAGTCCCGGTATATCATAGACCTTGAGACGAAAGCACCTGGAGGCTTAAATATGGGAGAGGAACTGGCCTCTCACTTGGGTTGAATACATGTGCAGTTTTATGCTATGACTTTCCGTCAAGTTGAGTACTGATTTTCCAACATAGACTTGACATTCTGTTAATTTGTGCTAAGATTTACTGGAATTGTTCTGAGTGTTTTTTGTTTTTGTTCTTTGTTTCTGTTGTGTGATGGATGCCTTCATCACCACTGAGATTATACTGGAGGATATGCTTAAATAGGTAACCACACTGTATGTTTTGCAGTCCACTCAGGGGCTGCAATTGCCGATCCACGGCAAGATTTATCCGACCTGTTCACATTGTAAACACGGTGTTCATGTCGTAGGTTGGTCAGTTTCCAACATCCTATTACTGTCTTAGCCTTGTGATATACTATATAGGAATAGTATTGGGTTTTTCTTTATGACAGTAGGATAGCCGATACACGGCATTATTTTGTTTGTGGTTGTTCGTTAAGCAAAACAGTATAACACATGTAGAATTAGTACACTCTAAGATGGCGCCCCTTGCTGCGAAAAAGTATCAGTCCTTTGTTTGTTTTCATATGAGTTTGTAAACATTCATAATGGCGCTGCGCCCGTCTTGTAAGATGAAACCATTGAGAAAGGGAGGGCTCTCCCGAAACGCGTCTGTCTTCAATAAACCTGCCCTGTGAAAACGAGCTGTGCCGTGCTTGCGAGTGCTTTTTCTTTCCTATGACCCGGCTGGGCATTCTTAGGATTTTGGAGCTTCGATATAATATAATATATTAAAAATTAAGAAAACATATATAAACAAATAATATTTAAAAAATTGAAAAGAAATACAGTTATAAAAAGAAAACATATAATATTAATTACATATAAAAAATACCAACACATTTTGAATACAATTAAATAATCAATACATTAAAAAAATATTTTAAACAAGAACTTAAAGCATAAATGTATTTATGGTTTCCTACCCTATAACACCACACCAATAACAATACTACAAAATATTTTACACATATATCAAAAATACAAACAATTCTTATACAAAAACATTCATCACATACATTTAAAACCTATACTAAAATACATAACACTAATTAAAAAATCTATATTTTTAACAACTCTATTTTTACAAACAATATTAAACACTTCGATATTTTTAAAATCGATATTACTTACCATAAGTCGATATTCATGACCACGATATTCTTGCTATTAATATTTCTGAACCACGATATTTCTGACCCGATAATTGTGCAACTCGATATCTTAAACTCGATATTCTGTCCTCACACCATTGGGTATCATCTGCTAATAGGACACCAGATTACATCATTCTATAGTCATGCTGGCTCCTGTGGGCATCAAATCTCCACCCTCTTCCCATTAATGGTGGCCCACTGCCAATACTGAGAAGTACTGGAAGACATTCAGGCTTTGGATACCATGTCTTAGTCACTGAGAGACACTGGGGTAAACTCAACTGTTTTTCCACACTAACTGCGCCTATCTTCTCCCCAAGCGCTACACTGGCCAACCCGTGGTTCCATCACAAGTGGGGGCTCTGCCTGATTAGGGCACTCGGGAGCACCATTTGAGTGCCAAACCTGTAGCACTCATAGCACTGGGGGTAAACTTTTTATTACCCTTGTTCCCAAATTAATGTTTCTTGTATTCAGTTTGGGCCTGGGACCTTTTCCTTTGAGAAGCGCCCTCTTGGCTGCGCTTGGCCAGCTGCAGATTGAACTCCTACTCCTGCTTTCTCTAATCCAGCTTCTCTGGGGATAGACCACAGACAGACACACTGCTTTCTGCCCTGATGTGGTATTCAATCAATCAATAAGACTTAATTTCGGTTTTGTTTGAAAACCATAAAAGTGCGATCACAGTAATACAGAATTCATTGTTCTATAAAAAGTAAACCATATCAGGACACTAAAAATACACAATACATAATTGACATCACACAAAAAAAGAATGCATAATTATACCTAAATATAATAAATACAAGCTCATAAAAATGTCATTAAGAACAACCATTACAAATCGAGGCATTTTCTGTACTTAACAATAGATTTTAAAAAATCAAGTACATGGAGAATACTGTCAGTATGCAAAAGTTGTAGATACATCACAGCTGGTCTGATCTGACAAAAATTAAGTTTTCTTAAGAGTGACACCAGATAGCGTTTGCGGGGGTATTCATAAATACTACATAAAAAAGTAAAATGCAGCATATCCTGCGGAGACTTTCCGTTGCAGCCGCAGGGAGCTGCAACTTTACTAAAAATAGCAGATTTAGGGCTAACAAGCAAAAGATAAAATAGATTCAGCCGAAATCTGGTGAGTACAAATTTTTCATGTGAGGTCAGAGCGCCCATTAAATAAGGCTTGATAGATGCAGTTGTTTTTAGCATAACATATTTTCTGACACCCGATTTCTGAATCTCTATGGCTTCCCTCTGAATCTTCCTATCCATGAGGAAGGCCAGTTTTATTGCCTCCAGGTCCCTCTTAGTAATGCAGTCAGGGCTTTTAAGCAACTCACTACGCCCTAATCTGAGGAAGCTTGACTTCAGGTATTTCAACTAAGCATGGGCGAAAAATCCGTTCCGTTCGCGGATTTTGCGGATTTTCGGTAAATCCGCAATCCGCGAACTCCCGCGGATGTACCGAAAATTCGCAAATCCGCGAGTCAAGTAAAGTCAAGTCAAGTAAAGTAATTTATATAGCGCACTACATACCCAGAGGGTCTCAAGGCGCTTAGGGAGGGGAGGAGGATTACTTGTCAAATATCCACGTTTTAAGTTGCTTTCTGAATGCTAGGTGGTTCTGGGTAAGGCGAAGGTAAGTGGGGAGTGAGTTCCATGTTTTAGCAGCCAGTTATGAGAAGGATCTGCCTCCCATGGTGGTCTTGTTGATGCGAGGTACAGTGGCGAGGGCTTGGCTGGAAGAGCGTAGTTGGCGGGAGGGGGTGTAGAAGGACAGTCGTGAGTTGAGGCATTCTGGTCCGATGTCGTAGAGTGATTTGTGTGCGTGGGTTAGCAGTCGGAAAGTGATCCTCTTATTGACGGGTAGCCAGTGGAGGTCTTTCAGGTGACCAGAGATGTGTTCGTTGCGTGGGATGTCTAATATGATCCTGGCTGAGGCGTTTTGGATTCGTTGGAGTTTCTTCTGGAGTTTAGCGGTAGTACCTGCGTAGAGGGTGTTTCCGTAGTCCAGTCGGCTCGTGACCAGAGCATGGGTGACTGTTTTTCTGGTTTCGGTGGGGATCCAGCGAAATGTTTTTTTGAGCATGCGAAGAATGTTGAAGCAGGATGAGGATATGGCGCTGACTTGTCTGTTCATTGAGAGTGAAGAATCCAGGATAACGCCTAGGTTCCTTTCGTGGTCTGTCGGGATGGGTGCTTTTCCAAGGGCTTCCGGCCACCAAGAGTCGTTCCATGCAGAGGGGGATGTACCTAAGATGAGGACTTCTGTTTTATCTGAGTTCAGTTTCAGACGGCTGTGTTTCATCCATTCGGCAACTTCTTTCATTCCTTCGTGTAGGTTAGTTTTGGCGGTGCTGGGGTCATTGGTGAGAGAAAGGATCAGTTGAGTGTCAGCGGATTTTATTGCTTGCTCGCACTATTCGCGGCTTCCCAGTTCAATTTCGCGCTTATTCGCACCCCACGAATAAGCGCTAAATTGCAGAAAAAGATTTTTGGGAAACTGAAACTACTTACCAGGTTCAAAAGTTCAAGCTCATCATTAGTAGCCATTTCCTGTAGTGCTTCCTGAGGGGCCCCTCCAGAGTTCAGTTGCCTACTTGCAACTATTGTGTGACCCTGCTCTGACCCTCAGAATAGTTACACGTATGCCACAATGGTCCTGAATTACAGCTAAGGGAGACAAGCAGGAGCCAGGCTGGAAGTTCAAATTCAGTGACACATTAATCAGCCCCTAATTCATTAATGTCTGTTGGGGCAGGGCAGGTGTTGTAACTAATTTTGCAAAAATTAAAGCACTTAGCAGGTGCAAAAGTTCAAGCACATCATTAATCAGGAAGCACTAAGGAAGCAGGTGCCAGCTAAAAAAATATTCTGTGACACATTAATCAGCCCCAAATTAATTCAGGTCACTTGAGGCAGGGAAGGTGTGCTTTGCTTTGCCACAATAATGTACACTGGTCAACCAGAGGGTGTTGTGATGAAACAGAGGGTGGCATGGGTGAGCCAGAGGGTGGCATGGGTGAGCCAGAGGGTGGCAGTGATGAAGAAGAGGGTCGCAAACAGGCTGGACACGTAGAAACAAGTTCGCAAAACTTGCGACCCGACAGGTAAGTTCGCGTTTGCGAAATTGTACAAAAACTCTCGCGAACTGGCAGAAACCCGTGCAAACACAAAAAAAAAAATCCGCGGGAATTCACGGATTTTTGCGAATCGCAAATCCGCAAATCTGCAAATTCGCGGATCGCGAATCCGCAAAATCCGCCCATGCTTAATTTCAACCATGGTATAGCGAGTGCATTATCCTGAGACAAACAGTCTTTCACAATTAGGTGCGTAAGAGGAATATCAGGATTTAACCAGAGTTTTAACCAACAGGTCAGTGGGCGTAAAGAGAAAATATCACTGACATACTGTGTCCAGAGTTCTTCATGGACAGCTAAATTGGACGTGCCCAAGGGGACACAAAAAATAATAATAATAATAATACTGGATTTTATACAGCGCGAACAGCTACCTCGCGAGGAGGTGTCCCGGCGCTAGACGTTTCAGAAATGAATTCTCCACAATCTGGAGTTGCTCTCCCGCAATGTACCCCCAAACTTCACTACCATATACAGCTGTGGCCACTGATTTGGCATTGTATAGTTGCAACATAGCACCAGTAGATTTTTTCCCAAGTTTAGATGCAAAATTAAAGATTGAAGCATTCACCCTAGCAACCTCCCCTTTCTTTTTAAGAACATGCAGACCCCAGTTTAATTTATTGTTGAAAAGGACCCCAAGATAGGAGAACGTCTTTGATGTGGGGATTGTTGCTTCACCTACTTTAATTAAAAAATTCCTACTGGGTTGCTGACCTACCTGCATGATAAACAAATTGGAGTTGTTGATCGTTAGATCCCTATCTGTCATGAAGGAGTTAAAAGAGCTTGGAGGCCTCTTTCAGTCCTAGATATGAGGACGGCATCGTCCGCATATAATAGGACCGGAATACCCCGGCGTCCGACTCTGGGACAGTCAGCCGCCACCTCCTGAACAGCACTATCTAGGTCATTGATATAAAAATTGAACAGAAAAGGAGCCAAACTACATCCTTGTCGGACTCCTCTTCTAATATTAAAATTCTTTGTCACACTCAGATCTTGGGAGAATCTAACATTCGCTCTGGTATTGCTATGTAGATCTACTAGGAAGTCAACGATACCACCATCAACCCCCTTCGCCCTCATGGACTGCCACAGCTTCCGTCTGTTCACACAGTCAAAAGCAGAGGACGAATCCATGAAGGCGAGATGGATGGTTCCCCTATGTGCCACTGTATATTTACTTAATATTAAAAAAAGATTGAGGCATTGGATTGTCGTTGAACGGCCACTGCAGAAACCATACTGGGAGATGGACATACTATTGTTATCCTCAACCCAGGATGTGAGTCTCTGTAGCAGTATCCTTCCTATTACTTTCACCATAGAATCTATGATTGATATAGGTCTATAACAATGTGCACTACGTTTATCCACTTTTTTAAAAACAGGTACAATTGTGGAGACGCCCCAAGACTGGGGGCATCCACTTTGTACCGCAGCATTAAAAACAGACTCGAGGATAGGTGCCCAAAAGGAAGGCTCAGACCTAAATAGATCAGGGGGGATCCCATCTGGGCCAGGTGCTTTCCCGGCTGTTAGTCCTAAATACCTTCAAGAATTTCACCCCTTTCAATTACAATTTTGTTACCACAACAGACAGTTGCCAAACTGGCGATATCTTCCAGAGGGCAAGCATACAGATGCTCAAAATGGGCTTCCCAGTCCTCCTTAGGTATGTGGCATTCAAGACCGTCTCCGGTCTCCTGGACACAAAATGGCTTTTTCATTGTGCCCCAAAACTTAGAACTATTCTTGAGGGTTTCAGGGTCCAGTAAATCATTCCAAGCCTCATCCCTTAAGGTCTCCTTGCATTTGGCTAACACTGTCTTATAGTCCTTCCGACACGTTTTTACATTAGCCTGCACTCTTGGTTTAGCAGCTAAGGCTACCCTTAGACTACTAGTTGCTTTTGAGCAGTCACGATCGAACCACTTAGGGCCCCACATTGGTCTGTTTTTTAGTTGGTACAGACAACAGCTCAGTAACCGTATCCGAGACGTCTGGAATGCCACTAGCACCTCCATGTGCTGATGCCCCCCTTGTGTGCAGGTGACAATTTCATCTGCACAGAACGTTTTAATATCTTTGTAAAATAGATCAGGGGTGACTTTAGTCCATTTAAGTCTGCGCTTTCCATCAGTTGTGCTTAATGTTCCCTGTCTGGGATTTAACCCCACTTTTGCAGTCCAGGGTCCTGATAAAAACAGAGAGAGAGGATTGTGATCACTAAATTCACTCTCCTCAATTAAAAAAGAATCTACAAATATCTGCATAGGGGATGAAATCAGCACATAATCAATGAATGTCCCATTCCCATGGCCCTTAAAAGTAGGTACCCCAAATCTGGTGAAGGGGTCCATCAATGCCATGGTGGGTGTCATATCAAAGTCATTCAACATGTCATTAAGCAAGTCCCCCTCAACCGAAAGCTCAAAATGCAGACCTTGAGTTCTAGAGCAACTCAGTTCAGAGATGCATTTAAGTAGGGGTCACCACAAGGATGTATATTAAAATCACTCATAACCAAAAGGTTGTGCGAGCTATGGCTCATAGACATATTAATAAAAGCGCCCAAAGCATATATGTGACTGTGATCCGAGCGTGAAGTTACTGAATTATAAAAATTTACCAGGCCAGCTATACAGTTTTCTCCTTTTAAAGTTAAGGCAAGAATGCCTGGGTTAGAAGTTGGAACTATGCGTACCTTGCAGGACAGCTCCACGGAAATATAAACAACCAGCCTCCCCTTTGGTCTTCCCCGGATGGGAACAGTTGCTGGGACAAAGTATGCTTATATCCTTCAAGGATATGGTTACATTCAACTGGCCATGTTTCTTGTAAGCAAATGATCTGGTACTGCCTAATATAGGTGATCCAACTAGGATCGTCCATTTTAGCAGCTAATCCTGCAATATTCCAGGAGATAACATTATTAGAACTCCCCTTATGTGGTCTAATTTCCATGGCTCCCCGGTCGTTCGGTCTCCCGCCTCCCTGGTCATCCGGTACCTGGAGTCAATCGCAGCGTTCCAGCCCAGACAGAAGTTCAAATCTGTTATGGACTGGAACTCCATGCCCGTTCATATTTGGGTTGCTGAAATTATTCTGTTGTAACCTGGGGAGAGGACAGCCAGTGTGAAATCTCACCCTTGACTGATATCCCATTTGCCAATTGCCTCCCTGATCAGATCTTATCGGGCCCCTCCCACGTGAGGGCCTATAAAAGAACCCTAGGGGTAATAGTTCGATTGCCGTACCCATCATCTTTTGATGGCATTGACCACTTGATAGTAGGTGACCTGCAATGAGAGAGTTATCGAAATTAACGATGATACAGTCCCCATTGCCTATTTTGTTTGATCTACCTATCCAGCTGACTATGCGTACCATTATTATGCTATTGGAAATGTTCTTCCCACCTGAGGTATTTTGACTGAGCCAAAACGTAGTTTTATTCCACAATTGTTCATAGCTCTCGGTCTCTCCTAAAGGGAGAGCAGGAGCATGGCCCAGTATGACCACATATGGGGTAGCTTCTGGTGGGAGATCAAACACTATGGGTCTTTGTGCCACATTAGGTCCCTCAACAAACCGTGGCTGGAAATCAGGTGTGGGTGTTTTCCTCCCTATACTTGGTGGATGTGGTGTCGGGGCGTTCCCTCTCATGCTTCCACTGGAGTTAATGGCACCCACTATAGCTGTAGAGCTTAGGCTATTTGATGCTGGGTCAGTCACCTTGGTACTGTTACCGACTGTCATGTTCTTCCTACTTGGAGGAGATGTGTTTTCTATATTTGTATGTGCTATATTTTTCATTTTCAGGCAGTTCCCCACTGAAGACTCCAAAAGTGAAAGCCTAGACTCTACCCCACTTAGTTTGCAACATGCCTTCTAATTTCCCCCAGATTTCTCTCCCACCAAAATTACAGGTCGATATTCCTCCATTGCACTGGGCATTAGCAGTTGTACTTCTATCATATTTTTTCCCAGTGTTATGTATTTCTGCCGTGGGCATAACTTTACAATCTGTAACTGTATGGCTCTGATTAGTTACCCTAGCTATTTTTGAGGTAGTGTTTTTTTTCTGGCAGTTAGAGACTAGCTTTTTTTTTAATCCTCTAGCCCGTAGTCTGGACTTTACTGGGCTAGGAGCCAGCTCTGGTGATCCAGAAGTCATGCTGTCACTTAGTGAGGTAATATCGTCCTCTATCTGGGCAACCGTTGTTTGGCCAGGAGGGGGGTAGATTTTGTCTGGTTAATGGTTGGGGCTTTTGTACCTGTTAATCTACCAAATAAGGGGTCCATAGAAAGCCTACGTTCTGTCAAAATGATTTCCTTATTGACAGCTGACTCAGCCCTGGTTAAATAGGCATCCAAAGTCCCAATCATCCCTATAGCACCTGTATCTTTCCGTGGTGCCATTGCAAAATACAAGTTAATTAAGATATCCTATTTAAAAAAAAGAACAAATCTAAGATGAACCTAGGAAATAATCTCTATATTGTTGGCACCTTCTATTTAGGACAGAGCAACAATTTCTAAATCAAGGTTTGTAAATGAATACAAATGTATCCTGATACACAATGATATATATTGCAGCTAAAAGAAATAAAGTGTTATCTTTTTATGCATTTAACCAATATAAAATTGTTCACTTGATGCTGGGTAGCTGCAATTAACTTATTCCACGAAATAACTTCGAATCAGTACCTTACAAGTATATAACCTGTTCTAGGTACTATGCAGTTATTCACAGAGTTTATGGCAGAGTTTTTAGGGGGTGGCCTGGCCTGGCCTCTTCTGGCTCCTGACGGCCACAGACGGTCCCGCCCTTGTCCTGGGCTTCTCCAGGGACGCTCCCGCGCAGCGGCAAAGTTTGTTAGTTAAATAGCGTCTAGGAGGGGGGCGGAGCACAAACTCGTGTGCAGGTTTGGGCAGCCAAGGCCTCCTGGGACAGGGAGTCCACCTGTTGTGTCCGTACTTCACTCGGCCAGACCTGCGATATACTTCCCATGCCGCAAAGGTCTCCCTTGCAGCAAAGGTCTCCACACAGCCTCCGGTGAAATTGGCTGTGTCACAAAGCCCCTCTTGACGCTGCGCCACCCGAGATGCGGGTGCGGCGAAATGTTTTGAGGTGTCTGGGCGGGGGGCTGAGCACAAACTCGTGTGCAGGTGTGGGCAGCCAAGGCCTCCTGGGACAGGGAGTCCACCTGTTGTGTCCGTACTTCACTCGACCAGCCCTGCGATATACTTCCCGTGCATCAAAGGTCTCCCGTGCAGCAAAGGTCCCCACACAGCCTCCGGTGAAATTGGCTGTGTCTCAAAGCCCCTATTGAAGCTGCGTTGTAAAATGTACAGGAGCGTAACCCATATACCAATTCAGGACTGGGTAAGTAAGGTGCATTAAGAAACAATGTCCTGATAGGTAAGGATGTGTAGGCAATTAATTATGCATGCATAAAGCATTACTCACAAGGAAAGAAGGAGAGTACTCATTAGTATGAAAAAAGATAGTTAATCATCTTTATATTGTGACATAAGTTCATGGTCGGCGCCCCAATTCAGACAACCAAGTCCTGATGACGATCCAAACTAATGTGGATCGAAACGCCGTTGACTTAACAGCTCAATAACAGGCGTACTCCTCCTATGTGGCTCAACATCCAATTGAAAGAACCTTTGTTTATTGTGATATCACGTTGTCACATGTTTTGGAGCCACTCACTGTAAATTATTTTAGGCATGGGTGGATTTTGCGGATTGGCAATCCGCGAATTTGCGGATTGCGAAAATCCGCAAAATCCGCAAAATCCGCGAATCCTCGCGGATTTTTTATTTTTTTTGTGTTCGCACAGGTTTCTGCAAATTCGCGAGGGTTTTGTACAATTTCGCAAATTGGGAAATTGTACAAAACGCTCGCGAACTTGCAGAAACCCATGCGAACACAATGTGCCTACTCATGTATGTGCCTCTTGTGTGTATAAAAGGTCAGAGAAAGATCAGTTCAGCAGATGAAGAGAAAGAAGCTCCTGGTCACAGGAACAGCACGGGTATTGCGCTCGTGAAAGTCAAGGATGCAAAGTCTATCCAGCATCACAGCTGATTTTCCACGGTAGATTTGGGAAGAAGGCACACCTGTCCAGCCTCGACGACGCTCACGATTGTTTTTGGGCTAATGAATGAGTCACTGAATTTGAGCATCAACTAGTTCGAGCGACCATGTGTGTGTTACTATGCAATCGCCCCGAAGGGCGCAGGGGTCCCGTGAGTGAGCTGTAACTATCTTACAATGGCGCCAGCAAGCTGCCAGCGCCGTTGTAAAATAGTTACAAAGTTAGCTTGCACAGGAAGCACTTAGATAAAATAAAGCAGCACCTGCTTCGTTTTATCTAGTGGTTCCTGTGCAAGCTAACTTTGTAACTATTTTACAACGGCGCTGGCAGCTTGCTGGCGCCATTGTAAAATAGTTACATGAGTGGGGGTTCAACTTTTGAACCCGTTACGTCCGTGGATTTTTTTTTGCGGATTTTGCGGGAAATCCGCAAAATTCGCGGATTGCGGATTTCCCAAAAATCCGCAAAATCCGCGGGCGTAACGGATTTCCCGCTCATGACTAAATTATTTGCACCTTGTTCACAGTGCGCTGTCCATGCTGTTCACTTCTTCACTTGCGTCGCCACTCTCACCACAGACACTTTTCTAAGCACCAAGTACTATATGGTTGTCACCAATTCAATTTATGCAGTGCTGCTTCCAACTGTATAACTTCCGAACATGAACTTATGTCACAATATAAAGATGATTAACTATCTTTTTTCATACTAATGAGTACTCTCCTTCTGTCCTTGTGAGTAATGCTGTATGCATGCATAATTAATTGCCTACACATCCTTACCTATCAGGACATTGTTTCTTAACGCACCTCTTGAAGCTGCGGCATGTGGTATTCCTCTCCTGGGGGTGAGTTGTGCTCCACCCACAGCTAAGTGTCCATGGCTGGGTCCTCCTCCTCATCAAAGTCCAGTCTCTTCTATTCAGGATTTTCATCCTCTTGCTTCTCTGGTGTTGACTGCATCCTCTTAACCTCCACATTGAAGTTGATGCTAATTAACGTTTCCTAAACACAAAGTTGGCATTTAGGAAAGGATTCTTGCATTAGCATTAGGGAATCGCAAAATTGTGATTCCCTATTTGCTTTCGCCATTCAGGAAACCACAAGAAATTGTGATAACCTAAATTGCGAATCTCAAAAACTGTCATCCATTGCAAAAGGCCATTTTGTGATGATCGTAAACAGCTGGTTTTTGCCAATCACACTGTTTGCGATCACAAAATACCTTGAAGTATGTGCCACTATGTAACTAGTAGGTTTCACTTCTAAGGTGCCCTCTGGGTGCATGTCATAATAAATCTGATACTTGCATCAGTATAGATTCATTAGGACAGGGTGTTTGATTTTATCTGTGTAAGGGAAAGTGAACTGGCACTGGGGACCTGGTTAAGAAGAACCCTGTGCACTTTCAGTCACAAAGCAACAGTACTAGGGCAAAAAGTGTGGGTGGCCCTGTCAAACAGACAACTTGCCTACAGTAACATTGGCTCATACCCAATTGGCATATTTAATTTCCCCTATAAGTCCCTAGTAAAGTCCACTCCAAGTGCTCAGGGCCTGTAAATTAAATTCTACTAGTGGTCCTGCAGCACTGATTGTGCCACCCACTTAGGTAGCCTCTTAAACATGTCCCAGGCCTGCCACTGCTGAGCCTGTGTGAGCAGTTTTAAACTGCTATGTTATTCTGGCAAGTTAACCCTTTTGCCAGGCCCAAACCTTCCTTGTTTGATAGAGACTTCTAGCCATAAATTCCTTACTTTTGAATTTCCTAGGCATCAGACTCGATCCGGAAGATTTTTCATGAACTGTACCCCTGCACGCCAGTCGGTGGCATCGATTGGCCACGCATGCATCATCACCATCAGCTGCACTGGAAATGACATCTGCGGCACCAATATAGGCACACTGACGTCACTTCTTTTCTTTTCTTGCCAGCCAGTACTGATCCAGAGTAGAGCTACTCCTCAGTTATTGTTTTACGGGATTTTTTGACATTTTGTCTAGAGTTTTTGAGGATTTTCCTTCTGGTGTGGTAGGTTATGTCATGCAGGAAGACAGGATTTAACTGACTGTGTTGTCTGAAGTGCAACCATGACCCGAAGTCGAGTTCCGACTGACACGTCATGAATCTAAAGCTTTGAAGGAGCCATCTCTAAAGCTCATGGTGGCCCAGCATGCATCTCCGTGCAAATCAAGGTCCCGATCAAGCAGAAGGTCCCAGGACCAGTCACTGAGCCCAAAGTCATCCTCATCCCACTCCAAGTCCTCGGGAAACTCAGGTAAGAGGCACAGGAAAAAGAGCACAAAGTCAAAGCACTCTTCGACTTCTCCTCATCTGTCAGCCGATGCAATGAGGGAGCGCTGTCATTCAAGACCAGGTTCCTCGGAACCTGCGTCAGGGCCAACTCCCTGCCATCCCTATTTTGAGGGCTCCGGGGTGACCCCCACCTATTAGAAAGAGTTCTATGAGGCCATGCACCTCATGTTTTGGCAGCCCAACTCCTCTGATGCTTCTTCGGGCCCCTCAGTATCAGAGGGGACCAATCTGTTTGGACTCTTTGGGGAATATGTTTTCTTCCACCAGCCACGGATTCCATCTGTGAACACTGCATGTTAATTCCCTCCCAGCCAATGAGCCGCATATACTTCCCAGCCTCTGTGTGTGTGAGGGCATGGTATCCACAGACCTTGTGGGTCAGGTAGCTAGCGGGCTGCTCTGTACATCATCCCCCCCAACAGCTTTCGCCTCAAAAACCCTCCTAATCTGCCCCTTTACCATCATCTGCAACCAGTTGGTGGCTGATTCACCATCACCTGCCCCACTGCTAGTCCATAACATTGAACATGTGAGTCTTGCAAATTATCCAAAGGGGCCACTTTCTCCCCTCTGAGACTACCCTTTTCTCCCTGCCACCCTCTCACAACTGGCTGAGGGAGGATCATCTGTCCCTTCTCTGCCAGGAAGTAATGCTTCTATTGGCCAAGGGAGCTGTAGAGAGGGTTATGGGGCCAGAGGTAGGCTGTGGTTGCTATTTTCTCTACTTTCTGGTCCCCAAAAAAGATGAAGGCTTTCATCCTTGTCGCATAGTTCCTAAGAATACAAAGAATCTGTGAATTTGATGGACAACGAGGTATTGGTGTCTACACTGATTCCGTACATCCCCACAGGATATGTCAGACTATAAACCAGTTAGCTCACAGTAACACTATAAGGCCCCAAACCTTACCAAGGAGCGAATAGTTTCTGGCAACCATAGAACATGACAACACTTGATCCTTCAGGGATCGTGGAAACAGTGCAGTACTTTTCAATCTGTCAATCGTGTTCACTTAGGGGTCTATTTGGATGGCAACTGCTGGGCCGGCGGTGGACATGCGCCCGCGATCGCAATCTGAAAAACCACCAGTCCCATTAGCATGGCGGTGACGACCAAAGTGGTGAGATTTTCCTCACGCCTCTTTTCCGCCGGTACCAGTTTGCACGCCTGCCTAGCGGGCGGAACTGGACTGCTACAATGGTGCCGGTGCATGGCCAGGCTCCGCCGGCATGATTATGATACTGGCAGTAGCCAGTCTTTCCGTGGCGGTGAGACCACCATGGAAAGGCATGTGGAGAATGTCTCCCGGAGCCCATTGCGGGCCCACAATGTGTTGGGGTGTGTGGGTGCACTGGGGGGGTACCCCATGGTACCTCCCTACATGACCCTGTACCAGGTGGCAGGCAATGTGCAGTGCCTGCCACGCAGTGCAGTGATATGCATGACATGCTCCTTTTCAAATTGCTGCGGTGCTGCTGGCAACCACCGCAAATAAAGGCCACAATGGTACTGCTGCAGTCCAATTTCGACTGTGGAGCATTCTAATTGGACCAGCGGTTATGCCGTGGTCCTAGCGGGCGGTCTTTTCCCGCTACCATTACGGTCGGCGTAATTTTCAAGCACTATCCTAATAGACCCCTCAGTCTCAGAGAGATACACAGAATAAATGCCGGGAGGTTTTCAATAAGCATTTATTGAACCAGCGTCATACTAGTATAAAACGTTTGTCGCAACAATGAATAGACTGAAGCAAATGTAAATGATTACAAGCACCAGTAGAATAAACAGTAGATACATCTCCACTATGCTGCTAAACAACAAATACATTCAGTCAGATACATAAAAACAGTAATCTTTATGTACTCCTACTATGCAGACCCTAGCTAAGTGTACCTAATTGTACCTAGCATGTATGTGGGTGTAAAGCCAAGAATCCCCTAGAAAAGAGCCAACCCCATTACCTGATGGGAGAGAAAGAAGGACCCTGTCTTGGTCATGAGTTGGACACTCTGCAAGGGATGTCAGATCACTGCATGTTGAAGCCTCGGCATGAAGGAACCTCTGTGTCAGTGTCAGCTTAGAAGTGTCTCCTATAGCTACCTAGTGAAGGTACGGTTCTTTTATACCAAATAGGTAGCCTTGGGGTTTCTACCATACTCGATATGTTGTGAGTACAAATATGTGAATGAGCCTAAATCAATAATTGAAACTAAGCAAAGTAGCCATGTCACCCTAGTATGAAGATAGCGATGACTTTTGTACAGAAGATGTTAATTCTGTTATGTACGTCATGTGCAGGGGATTTTATAAAGAATCCTCATACATAACGAAGCTAGTTTCAAAGAAACCAATCAACATTTATTCCTTTATAACTGGGTAAAAAAGTCAGTGCTAGAACTGTTATGCAGAGCAAGGTAGGACAAATGTATATAAGAGGTCACTTTTCTACTTCGGCCTAGTTTAGAGAACATAACATCCCATTCTAGGCCTACATGCCCTCAACCAGTTCCTAAAGAAGGAGAAGTTTGAAATGCTCATGTTGCCTCATGTTTTGTCTGACTTGGACCCAGGAGATTGGAAGTAGTATTGGACTTGCGGGATGCCTATTTCCACATTCCCGTCCTGCTTGCCCATTTCTTCTATCTGCGGTTTATGGTGAGACACAAGACTTTTCAATTCACCCTGCTCCCCTTTGGCCTTTCAGGTGCCCCTCGGATGTTTGGGGAGGTGGAGAGCAAACCACCCTGTTCTCCAGCGGAATCTGGGCTCCACATCAACCTGCTGAAGCTCCAGGTCATCTGGCTAGTGAAATTGCTCATGGACAACACCACCGCCATGTGGTACAGTAAAACAAGGCACAAGGTCTCTTTCAGCAGTAGGGAGAGCCTTAGCTAGATCCGTTCATATCCGCCATGTCAGCAGTTTTGCACATTAGAGTTTCCAAGGCAGCTCTCACTTTTTTTGTCCATACCACTTCTGCCCAGTGTTCTCAAGAAGATCAGGAAGAGCAGGACTCAAGTCATCCATGTGGCCGTGGACTAGACACGGAGAGTCTGGTGTCCTGAGCTTCTAAACCAGCCCATTGATCCTCTGATCAGGCCTCCCCTTCAGGAAGATCTCCTGTCATAGCAGCAGGGGAGGGTTCTCCACCTGAACCTGTCCACTCTTCACCTTCTTGCTTGGAGATTGAGCGGTGGCAGTTGACAGCTTATGACCTTTCTCCTGAAGTTTGTAATGTCATTTTGACAGCCATGCATCCCTCCACCACGATAGTACAAACCTTCAATTGGAAGACATTTGTGGCATGGAGTGCCGATAAATCCATTGGTCCCCTTTCTGCTCCCCTTTCTTTAATTTGTTGTTTATTCTTTCCCTTGCCCAGCAGGGCTATGCTCTTGGCATTCTTTAGGGATATCTCTCTGTTCTGTCTGCCTTCTTGTGGATGTGTTCAAGTAACCCATTGTACATAGGTTCTTGAAAGGTCTTGTCCACATCTTCCCTACTTTGCAATTCATTATGCCTCAGTGGGACCATAATTTAGTACTCAGTTTTTTGATGTGTGTTCCTTTCGAGCCTCTCCACAACTGTCCCCTCAGGCAACTCACACTGAAAACAGGTTTCCTTGTGGCAAATATATCTGCCCATAAAGTGAGTGAGTTACAGGCCTTGTCATCCAAGCCACCTTACCTCTCATTAAACCCTGACAAAGTAGTGCTCCACACAAAGGCCTCCTTTCTGCCTAAAGTGGTCACTGCATTTCATTGTAGGCTAGTCCATCACCCAGTCTATCTTCTAAGCTCCTCTACATACCTCTAAAGAAGAGGAGCAACTCCACTCTCTTGACTCAAATAGAGCATTGTAGTTCTACCTTAACCGCACATGAGAGTTCCTGATGGACGACAAACTCTTTGTGGGGTATTTTGGTGCGACGAAAGGTTTGAGCGAAGAAAGGGTGGGTAGTACAGAAGTAGACTAGCCCTCCCTGGCCACGAAGCACCTCCCTGAAGGGATATATGATGTTACAACGCGGACTTTTACTCCGCATACCGTTACAACGCGGTTTTTACAACGCGGATACTGTAACAACGCATGTATTTACAACGCATTTTTTTACAACGCAGGTACCTTTACAACGCAGACCATTACAACGTAAGTATTGGTAAGTATATATTATTTTTTATAATATAATAGTAACTTAATTTTAAAACTATAATTTAATGTAATTTTAAATAATTTAATTTCCGTAAATTAATTTAAATTTAAATTAATATTACTTTATTTTTACCATGTACCCCTGTACCCCACAAACTCAAAACTGACCCTAAACCCCAAAAATAAATTAAAGTAATTTTATGAAATATAATTAAAATTAATTATTGTAAATTAAAAAAATTATAACTTTATTTTTACCCTGTACCCCTGTACCCCAAAAACTCAAAACTGACCCTCAACCCCAAAAATAATTTAATTTAATTTATTTACTATTAAATAATTTAATTTAAAATTAAATTTAATTTATTTTTACCCTGTACCCCAAAAACTAAAAACTGACCCTGAACCCTAAAAATACCCCTTTACCCAAAAACTAAAAACTGACCCTGAACCCTAAAAATACCCCTTTACCCAAAAACTAAAAACTGACCCTGAACCCTAAAAATACCCCTTTACCCAAAAACTGAAAACTGACCCTGAACCCTAAAAATACCCCTTTACCCAAAAACTAAAAACTGACCCTGAACCCTAAAAATACCCCTTTACCCAAAAACTGAAAACTGACCCTGAACCCTAAAAATACCCCTTTACCCAAAAACTGAAAACTGACCCTGAACCCTAAAAATACCCCTTTACCCAAAAACTGAAAACTGACCCTGAACCCTAAAAATACCCCTTTACCCAAAAACTGAAAACTGACCCTGAACCCTAAAAATACCCCTTTACCCAAAAACTGAAAACTGACCCTGAACCCTAAAAATACCCCTTTACCCAAAAACTGAAAACTGACCCTGAACCCTAAAAATACCCCTTTTCCCAAAAACTGAAAACTGACCCTGAACCCTAAAAATACCCCTTTACCCTAAAACCCAAAACTGACCCTAACCCCTAAAAATACCCCTTTACCCTAAAACCCAAAACTGACCCTAACCCCTAAAAATACCCCTTTACCCCAAACATATAACATTTAAAATATAACTATATACTTACCAATACTTACGTTGTAATGGTATGCGTTGTAAAGGTACCTGCGTTGTAAAAAAATGCGTTGTAAAAACATGAGTTGTAACAGTATCCGCGTTGTAATGGATGCGTTGTAACAGTAGTGCGTTGTAAAAAATGCGTTGTAACAGGTGCACACCCCCTGAAGGCTTGCGAGCTCATTCTACCAGAACTACAGCTGTAAACAATGCATTAGCATATGGAGTTCCGGCCCTGGATATTTGCCAGGCAGCAACCTGGGTTTCATTGTACATGTTTATCAAACATTACTGCCTGGACAGTCAGGCCCGTAGTGAAGGGAACTTCACTTGCTTAGTCCTGCAGGACTTACTTGTGTGAAATTGATCCACAGACCCACCATCGTGGATGGAATTGCTTGGGCATCTATCCAAAGGTAAGGGATCTGCAGCTAAAAGTCCTTATCAGATGCACAAGTTGCTTACATTTGGTAATGCCTTAACTGGTAGAGATTATATCTAGCCGCATATTCCTTACTGACCCACCCCTCCTCCCCGGTCTGCGGACAGATTTCTACGGTCAGGGCTGCTACTTCTCAGGGCCCTAGTTATCCACACCAGTGTAAGTTTTCTTCATGGTTCTGCACTTCTGGCATTGAAAGTAACTAATGTCAGTGCGCATAGGTGGTACCTTTATAGGTGCCGTGGTTCTCATTTTCAGCATGGATGACACCGACAACGCACGCAGAACCGATTGAGGCCACCTACCGGTGTGTAGGGGTACTGGTCACAAATGATCTTCTGTATACAGTCTGACACCTAGGAAATTAAAAGGTAAGGAATCTGCGGCTAGATGTAGTCTCTACCAGATAAGGCATTACCGAAGGTAAGTACTTTGTTATTTAATACCTATCAGTCATCCCTACGGTATGCCCTGGACAGCTCAAGGGCAGGGTATAGTGTATGTAAAAAGTATGACATGTATCGTTAAGTTTTACATGTCCTCGTAGTGAAAATCTCTTAAATTTGTTTTTCACTACTACAAGACGTATCCCTGCCATAGGATAAAATTGAGATTACCTTATTATATTTTATAAGTGTAATTCCCAATAGAGAAGAGATTGGACCCCCAAGTTTGGTGTCTCTCGAATCACAATTTAAAATCATAACTTATGGTGAAGTCAGATTTTAAATTGCAATTCTGAAAATGTCCCTTTTGGAAGGAGCAGGTTTTTCACTTTAGCCATTTGATGCCTTCTACCTCTCTCAGAATACACAACTGGCATGGGCGATAGCTGGGTGTCGGGCATTCCCTATAGACAGAAATACACAAAGGCAGCATAAGTGTGACTGATGGGCAATCCACATCCTGATGGGCATCCTGGGCAAGATGTGAGGGAAGAGCTGATACACCTGAATAGGCTGTATCCTGTCCCCACACAAAGGGTTGTACAGTCCCTGTAGTGAGTCTGGAGCCAGGGCAGGAATCGCAGGGACTGTGCACTTCAAAGGCATCTCTTTGAAGTCTACCCACTACTTGTGTATAGGTACTGGACCTTTGACACCATCTACTTCAGTACACTTCTGGACTTGTGATCACTCTGTCACGAAGAATTGCTGTGCTGCAGAAAGGAATAACACTCTAATGGAATATAGCATGCTACAACGCAAGCTTTCACATTGCGTTCTATTACAATGCAGCTGTTACAACAACTGCATTGTTAGAACACATGCCTTTACAATGCAAGCCATTACATCAACTTGCTGTAGATGGCACCCTAACATTAGGAATAGTGTAATTTACCAACTCCAGCCTATGCAACAGTAGGGAAAGTGTTGGAATAGGAAATTATACTATTCCTTATGTTAGAGCGCCATCTACTGCAAATCAATGTAATGACTGGCACAGAAAAGGCATGCATTCTAACAACACGGTTGTTGTAATGACCGCGTTGTAATAGTATTGTGGTCTAATTTCTGCATTGTGAAGGTTGTTCCCCCTCTAATGGATTACTGCTTTGCTGGACTCTTGCCTTCCTGTGATCTTGCCTTCCTGAGCTGCCCTGCTGCCTGCTGTTCTCCTGAATGGGTGAAAGGGATTGGACCAGCATCACTTGAACCCAGTGTGACTCCAAGGGTTTACTGTCTTGCCTGCTGTTCTAAGTCTCTGGAATATCAAAGACTTCAACTACCTCTTCCTACATTTGCATCTGGACTTTACAAGCTGTGAGTCTGCCCTGTCAAGTGGTGACACCCCAGTTCTCTACCCTTGGAAGTGAGGTGCTTCTACATCCAGAACCCAAGCATCCTCCTTGGAACTGGCACATATTCACCTTTGTGTGAGTCAAAACCAGCGCATCCTCGTTGTTGCGTGAAGCGGACCCGGCACATAACCTTCAGAACCAATGCATCGGCTTTGGAATTGCTGCAGTTGCATGGAGAAAATTGCCACGTCTAATCCACTGCATGGCTCGACCATGATGCATCACTTAGACTGCACATTGCATCTTCGTCGACAAATCCCGGATCAAGGTACTTTGCTTCAGCTGGACAACATAGGTCCCTGTATCTGGCCCACACTCCATCACGGTCTGCCTGAACTTTTGACTTTACCCCGGTCCTATGCCACTAGAAAACCCATTTGTGCCTATTGCTTTCAAGAGCTATTTTAAATGTATTATTTATAAATTCTATCACAACTTTCACTTTGTGAGTTTTTTGTCATTTTGGTCACATTTTATTTATAAAATTAAGTTCTATTTTTCTAATGGTGTGGATATTTTTGTAGTGTTTTCCCTGCATTACTGTTTGAAGTGTTGTACAAATATGTTACACTTTGCCTCTTAAGTTAAGCCTGACTGCCCTGTGTCAAGTTACCACAGCCTGAGCTCATGTTAATTTAGGCTATGTTGTGACTCACCCTGACTTGGAATGTGGTTCCTGTTTGAACAGGGTGCATTCATTTGCCACCCAGAAACTCAATGTTTAACAATCCCACTCACTTTTTCTACTCATTCCCAGAGTTTGCTGTATTGGACTTTTGGTCACTTTGTAAGCAAATTCAAGTTAATTATGCAACCCTGTATGAGGGATACAATGTGCTACTCTACTGATCACAGAAGGTCTTTGCTCTATAAAACTGAAATCCATTCTGGGCCGCATTGCATAGAAGTGCCTTTTCTGACCGATGACCTGTCAAGAGCACCCTCTTACACAATGAAATGGTACTTTGTGACCAAATAAAGTAGCATTTAGTACCACTCTGTGTTGGTCTACTCATACATATGGCCCTAAGCCAGCCCCCTTATACTTCATCTGTTAACTGTCCATGCCATGGGATGTCTTCTTGACAGTAAAAACAAATTCATCACATTGTAGTGTGTGCTTGACTTCTTGCAGAACTTGTTAGTATAAGGTGTAGCATACTTACTTTATTCCGTTAATGGAATAGTTCCAAAGACTGGCAAATAGTGCAATGAGGCAGTCACACAAATATGGCAAAACACCCATAGACACACCTAGTGCCTAGTTCTCTGGGAGAGAGTCTTGTCCAAGTCACATGAAGCCTAGCTCCCTCAGCTCTTGGAAGCTATGTTACTTTATTACTCCCAGTAGCTGTTTAAGAAAGTAACCATATTATTTGCAATCAAGTTATGCTTTATTTCACAACATTTCTTGCATCAAAAATTAAAAACATAGCTTTAATCTAGAATAAAATTTTTACTATTAAGTAATATCCGTTAAAACATATAAAAACAATTAGCAGCAAACAAGTAAGGGTAAAATAATATTTACAATTTTGACCGGACACAACGCCTACTATTTGATACAAAGGCACTGAGAGTATGGTTGTATTCTGGCCTCCAGGTTTACATGGTGAAGCTATCAATGGATGTTACGCCGCTGCACATTTTACTAAATTATGGCTGTTAATTGTAGGGAGTGTAAAGAGTTCCTGACACTGGGTGGGTATGCAGCCCCTCTTGTCCTTTCAAAACTCCCTAGATATACCATGGCATGCTTAACTCTTTATTTAGTCACGCAAGCCATGGGTGGCTAACCATAACTGGGATCTTCTGAAACATTGATAGTCTTTCTTCAATCCTGGTTCATCTTCTAGAAAGGCTCTTGTGTCCCCTGTCAGCTGCACAACCAGTTCTACAACTTCACTTTGGGGTTTAGATGCACTATGGGAAACATTTGCCGCCAAATCATGTCTTAAGCTTTATCCAGTTAAGCCTTTATGAGGTCTTTTTTTCATGTATTATTCATCTGTTTTCTTTACTAGCATGCCATAACTGCTACTCTTAGACATTCTCTCTTTTTGCAGAAGTTTCTGACCAAGATCTGGTGGGGGAAGCTGTCCGTGGACAACTCCTTGAAACGGCTTCTCTTCTGCATGGTGTTTTTCCCTTTAATTTACACTGGATTGATCACCTTCAGGTAAGAGCTCCATATTAATTAAAGACTGATATATTACATGAAAGTTCTTTAAATGTATTAAAAGAATTCTGCCTAGTCACCCTTTAGACAGCATTGTAAAGCATAAGAACATTGCAATAAGATTGTCATAAGAAAGAGAGTGCCAGTGAATATGTGAGTGAGTGGATGAAGGAGAAAAGTTGTTATCATAATCAAGGGCTTATTGCAAGGTCTGGGGCATCCTCAGGGTGCTGTAAACCAGAATAGTCCCAGAAAACCCATGCTCCGACACTGCATGAGTCCCAGGTAGAGAGAAGTATTTGCTTGGTTTGGAAAGCCTGTGCCATCCTGTACTGTTGGACATTTTGCTGGCATGCTTTATTTTTTTGCCACTGGACTAGTTGAGTGTGACTACTACCCTTGTTTTTCTGGCTAAGAATTGACTGAAGGCCTTTCTACTGTTCCCTTGATAGAGGCTGCATTTTCAGGCACATTCCTACCCCCATTGTGGTGAGGCAGGCCGGGCTCTCCTTGGAATATTAGTTTGAAGTGATCTGTGACCACGGGGTTACTTTACATCCACATTACCAAAGACCACCTTTGATGAATGTTAGTTACGTTATCATTTCTCCACCTCTTCAAACCACTGTTTTTGTGGGAGGTTATAATAATGTGTCATAGATTGTCATGGATGCTTTGAAAGCACCATTGGAGAGGAGGTGGGTTATCAAATATCTGTGCCTATTGTTCACCTATCAGGAGGTGCCATAGAAGGAAGAGGCTTTCAGGTCATGCACGTTTGTTTGGACCCCCCTTCACCCCAGTAGGTTAACTTGTTCCCTCGCTGCAGGATGTTTAAGGTGGGTTGTGTGTGTGTGCTTGTTGCATATGTATGTGAGGCTAGAGGGCTGTAAGTCGGCTGAATATTGTGGATGACTGACACCATGAATTGTTCTGGACAAAATAATGGTTCTTCAACAGGTTGTGTGAGAAGTTGGCCTGGTATATGATGTTCACTATTCTAGTGACCACCTTGCACCAGTCCAAACAACCCTTATGGTGACCCAATGTCCAATTGATAATGTACCTAAAGTACATTGTATTGAATTTAGAGAGAGCACAGCTGGGCTGTGGGTATGATTAGCAGGCCCACAGCCACATTAAGTTGAAAACCAGTGAAGCAAAAAACAAAAAGTGGGGTGACCATAGGAAAGCAGACCCTACTCTCCTACACAACCCCCCCCCCCCCAAACGCGAGGACATTAGACTAACCTTGACAAGTTGTGTCTTCATGTTCTAAGTGGAAGTACCTGAAGAGATCATCTGCATTGCCATGGTCAGTCCATGGTCTGTGCTCCACTGTAAAGTCCATCCCCTGTAGGGAAATGGACCACCTGAGCAGTTTGCGGTTTTCACCCTTCATCTGATTTAGCCACAAGAGGGGCTTATGGTCGGTCTGAATCTTGAAGTGAGTGCCAAACAAGTATGTTCTCAACTTCTTCAGGGCCCACACCACAGCGAAGGCCTCCATCTCAATGGCTGACCAATGTTTCTCTCTAGGGGTCAGCCTTCTGCTAATAAAAGCAATGGTCTGGTCTTGACCATCTACATTAAGTTGTGAAAGCACAGCTCCCTTCCCCAACTTAGAAGTTTGGACAAAGAACTCTTTTGGGTAGTCAGGACTCGTTAAGATAGGTGCAGAGCACATGGCCTTCTTCAGGTCATCAAATGCCTTTTGACAGCTTACTGTCTACTGAACCTTCTTTGGCATCTTCTTGGAAGTCAAGTCATTAAGTGGTGTCACAATGGACCCATAATTCTTAACAAACTTTCTGTAATAACCAGACAGGCCCAAGAAAGCTCTGACCTGTGTCTGGGTGGTTAGAGGAGCACAGTCCTTGATGGTCTGGATCTTACTCTCCAGTGGTTGATCCTGACCCCAACCTACAAGGTGGCCCAGGTACACAACCTTACTCTGCCCTATCTGGCACTTTGTGGCCTTGATAGTTAGGTCTGCCTTTTGCAGGGCCTCTAAAACCTTCTTCAGGTGGATCAGGTGATCCTCCCAGGTGGAGCTGAAGACAGCAATATCATCTAGATAAGCTGCACAAAAGTCATCCAACCCAGTGAGGACTTGGTTCACCAACCTTTGGAAAGTGGCAGGTGCATTCTTCAAGCCAAAGGCATCACCACAAATTGGTAATGACCTCCTCGGGTTGAGAAAGCAGTTTTGGCCTTGGCATCCTCAGCTAACCTGATTTGCCAATAGCCAGCTGTCAAAAGAAATGTGCTCAAAAACTTGGCAGAAGCCAATCTGTCAATGAGCTCATCTGCTCTTGGAATTGGGTGAGCATCTGTTCTAGTGACAGCATTGAGACCTCTGTAGTCCACACAGAACCTCATCTCTCTCTTACCATCTTGGGTGTGAGGTTTTGGTACAAGGACTACTAGGCTGGCCTATGGGCTCTCTGATGGCTCAATTACTCCCAGGGCCAACATTTTCTGCACCTCAGTCTTTATACAGTCCCTGACATGGTCAGGTTGCCTGTAGATCTTATTCTTCACAGGCAGACTGTCACCAGTGTACACCTCATGGGTGCACCAGTTAGTCTGACTAGGTGTTAGTGAAAACATATGTCTGAAGGACTGTAGAATTTGTCTGCGGTCCTGTTGCTGCTGGTCAGTGAGCCTGCCAGCTAAGGCCACACCATCAACTGAACCAACATCAGGGGTCTGAGTCAGCAGGTCTGGGAGAGAGTCACTCTCTTCCTCCTGCCCCTTATCTGTAGCCATGAGCAAGCCCATGTCTGCCCTGTCATCATAAGCTTTGAGTCTGTTGACATGGAACACCCTGTGGGGTCTCCTGGGAGTGCCTAGGTCCACCAAGTAGGTGACTTCTCCCTTCTTCTCAACAATGGTGTGGGGTCCAGACCATTTGTCTTGGAGTGCTGCTGGGGCCACTGGCTCCAGCACCCAAACCTTCTGTCCTGGCTGGTACTCAGTCAGCACAGCCTTTTGGTCATGCCAAGCTTTTTGAAGTTCTTTGCTAGCCTCAAGGTTTTTAGAAGCCTTCTTCATATACTAAGCCATCCTGGAGCGGAGACCAAGTACATAATCCACTATGTCTTGTTTAGGCTTTTTGAGAGGTAACTCCCATCCTTCCTTCACCAGACATAGGTTTCCCTTACAGGATGTCCAAACAAAGGCTCAAAAGGGCTGTAGCCAACCCCCTTCTGTGGGACCTCTCTGTAAGCAAACAGAAGGCAGGGTAGAAGGATGTCCCATATCCGCCTAATCTTTTCAGGTAACCCCTTGATCATACCCTTCACGTTCTTGTTGAATCTTTCAACAAGTCCATTGCACTGTGGATGGTAGAGTGTAGTGTATTTATAATTTACACCACACTCTTTCCACATTGTAGTCAAGTGCCTAGACATAAAGTTTGCACCTCTGTCTGAGACAACCTCCTTCGGAAAGCCCACTCTTGAGAAAACTCCCTGAAGGTCTCTTGCCACAACAGGAGCTGTTGTGGTCCTTAGGGGAATAGCTTATGGATACCTGGTGGCACGATCCACTACCACCAGTATAAATATGTGCCCAGAGGCTTTTTGGGGATCCATTGGTCCAACAATGTCAATCCCTACTCTTTCAAAGGGTAACCCCACCACAGGTAGTGGTATCAGGGGGGCCTTTGTGGTGCCACCTGCTTTGCCACTGGCTTGGCAGGTTACACTGGAGCGACAAAACTCCTTGGTATCTTCTGACATATGGGGCCAGTGAAAGTGAGGGACAAGCCTGTCCCAAGTCTTGTTCTGGCCCATGTGTTCTGCTAAAGGAATATCATGGGCTATGGTAAGAAGGAAACCCCTAAAGGAATGAGGTATGACCAACCTCCTGGAAGCACCAGACTTGGGGTCTCTAGCCTCAGAGAAAATGAGCCCTCCATCCCAGTAAACTTTGTGGGTACCTGTAGCATTCCCAGCAGCCTCAGAATCAGCTTGCTGTCTGAGGGGTTCAAGAGAGGAACAGTTTAAATGTGCCTGCCTCAAGTCTGCCCTTGAAGGTCCCTCTGTCCCAAGAAACTCAACCTGGTCAGGTTCAAGCTCTTCTGGGACAGTTCCCTCAGAGGTCTCAAAATCAGTTTCCTGTGAAGGCTGATCTTCACTTGTAGGCAGGAGGGACGGCACTGCCTTTACCCTACTGCTCTTTCTCTTGGGTGGCACTTGGTCCATAATTTTAGGATTCAAGTTCTGTTCAGCGAGGCACTTTTTGGCCTGTGACCTGGTCACAGCAAGGACATGTAATGATATACCTAACATCTCAGCATGAGTCCTATACTCCACTTCTGACCATAGTGAGGATTCAAGGTCATTGCCAACATACATTCAACTGGGAGATCTGCACTTACCACAACTCTTTTGAGGCCAGTTACCCCTCCCCAGGAGAAATTAACAACTGCCACACTATGTGTAGTAGTGACATTGCTAGCATTGGTCACTAGGTAATTATCACCCAGTACAATCTGTACAGGGTCCACAAAGTTAGGTGTTACCATTGTGACACTGGCACATGTGTCCCTGTAGGCCTGAGCCACTTTGTCATTTATCAAAGGTGTTTGCCTGTACTTGCCCAGAGTACTGGAACTCACAGTAGAGGACATAGCCATGTCCACATCACAGACAATAACAGCCTGAGTTGGTATTCCGACTAGGCCAGAATCCATCTCAGTTCCCAGGGTTAACCCTACTATAGCCTTGGGTTGAGAACTACCACTGCCAGCTGAACTAGGAGGTGCAGTTGCCTTAGGGGCAGCAGTGGTAGAGGCTGAATCTTTCTTGGTGCAGTCACTGGTCAATTGACTAGTGGATTTACAAAAATTACACCAAGGTTTTCTTTGGCCATCTTTCTTCTTCTCCTTGGAAGCTTGGGACCCCCCTCATTGGACTTTTGGGGCCCTGTAGAAGATTTCTGGTCTTTTGTTTTCTGATCCCCACCTTTTTGGTCTGCTTTTTCTGATCACCACCTTGAACTTGGTTTTTCTGCTTAACCCTGGTTCTGACCCACTTATCTGCCCTCTTTCCCAATTCTTGGGGAGAGGTCAGATCTGAGCCAATCAGGTGTTGATGCAACAGCTGGTTCTGACGATTGTTAAGTATTTGCTCTCTCGTGATCAAATTATACAACCCTGTATAGTCCTTAACTTTACTTCCCAACAACCAGCCTTCCAGAGCCTTAGTGGCACAATCAACAAAATCAGTCCAGTCCTGAGTCTGTGTCTTCTGGGTATCTCTGAACATTAACCTGTACTGTTCAGTGGTTAGGCCAAACCCATCAATCAGAGCACTCTTCAGGAGAGTGTAATTGTTAGCATCATCATCACTGTGAGGAGCTTATCTCTACCTTTTTCTGAAAAGGAGAGCCACAAGATTGCTGCCCACTGACTTTGGGGTACCTGCTGTACTTTGCAGGCCCTCTCCAAAGCAGTTATCCATTTGTGGATGTCATCCCCTACTTGGTAAGGGGGCACAATCTTACTCCGGTCTCTATGATCATAGGACCTGTCTTTATCCTTAGGGATATTGCTGCCACCAGTGGACTCTAGCCCACCTAACTTCCTTTCTCTGTCAAAAGCAAGTTTCTCCTTGGCTAGGGCAAGTTCCTCTCTCTCAATTCTGAGATTGACTTCCCTCATCCTAGCCTGGTGTTCTCTCATCTGAGGCGAAGGCATTCCCATCTGAGAACCCCTAGAAGCATTGGAGCGAAGAGAGTCCCCTGAGGGAGATCTATTCCTCCTGTACCTCTGATTAAGCCCACTTGGAGGCCTGAATGGGGCTGTCCCATTATCAGCCCCAAATTGGCTTAGGTTAGCCTGGCTAAGTCTTCTGACTGGTACCTGGCAGTCTACCTCTTCTCCAGAATCTTCATCAACCTCATCCTCCTCATCTTCTAGGACTGGGGGGTCAGTATCATCATCTGTTGAGGGCTGGACCTCATCTGCATTCCCTGTAGGGCCTGAACCAGAGGCCTTTAGAACTTCAGATTCCTTTAGGAGTTCTATCAGTTGCTGAAGGGTAGGGTTAGACCCTTGTTTCACCTTTCTTGTAGTACACAAGTGCCTCAGTTCCCTGAAGCTGAGTATATCAAATTTGGAGGGTGCCCTGGGAGGGTCACTCACCACAGGTAGAGGTCCACTGGACTCACCTGTGCCAGATATGATCTAGTGAGGTGTGGGTGTGTGCACCTACCTCCACTAAGTGTTTTTCTACTGAACCTCTCTAGGAGTTGTAGTCAGGGTGTGCTAGGCCCTTTGCTCTACAACAACTAAGTTCAGTAGAACTTAAGTAATCTAAGTCTTATTATATGTCCCTATAGGTACCTATGTGATCTTTCAAATGATATTGCAAAGATTACAATTGGTAAAACAACAGCAAGCTCAAATCCCAACCGCTGCACACTAATGTGAGAAGTTGGCCTGGTATATGATGTTCACTATTCTAGTGATCACCTTGCACCAGTCCAAACAACCCTTATGGTGATGGTTGTAAAGTCAACCTTATAGACCAGCTAGACAAAGCAGTCTTAGGCTAAACTCAAGAGGGCATGTAAAGCCAGCTGTTTTACCTTATGTAACCCCTTTAATACCAAATAAAAGGACACCACACAGGATATATATATAAAATATATATGTATTCATTACTAGACAATCCCTCTGAAGTCTTTAGGAGGTCAGAGGCACAAGCACATAACAAGATACTTAATTAAAATACAATAAGTTGCACAAAATACAGTAGGGCCCTAGAGGCACGCTAAGCCATATACTAAAACAGTGGTAAAAGAACCACTACCCAGAAAATGGATAGGCCTAGGGCCAAGGGAATCGCTGGGGCTACGCTGTACTACCAAGAGTTAGGAAGCAGTCGGCCCACGGGATGCGTATGCAGTGTCTAAACACACATGCGGGTTACCATAGAGAATGAATGGGAACAAAAGAGTTAGAAACTAGTTCTTTTAGGGCACTTCTGAGTGGACTCGATGAAAGTTACTTTAAACCTATATAGTTGGATAGTCAATACCCACAGGAGCACCGGAGTACTCGCATTACCTCACCCACAGAAAGCGGGTGCATAGGTGTCAAAGTGTGTCGGGTTTCGTCGCTGAGTCCTATGGAGCCATGAAGAAAGATGCTGCAGGCGACCAGGAGAGAAGTGTTCGGTTGGATCCAAGGGTGGATCGTGGTTGAAGAGTACCTGAAAGCAGAGGGGACAGAGTCTGGGTCACTAGCCAGTGACCAGGAAGGAACCAGGCGATGTCGTGAAGCAATCAGGTGATGTTGTGAAGCTTGTCTCTGCAGCCACGTGGACCAGGAGGCGTCATCGACGGCCAGTAGTCAGGCACGGACTATCCCACAAAGGCTCTCGCTGTCGGCGGTGTTGGCTTCCGGATTGGAGTCAACAAACCTTGGCAAAGGCAACCCACGCAGGAATCGAAGTTGGCTTCTTAATCAGACCAGCAAGGTCTGATGGGCTGCTTCTTTTCAGGGAAGCAGGGGCCAGTCTGGAGCAACCAAACCAGCAGTGTAAATTCAAGGTTTCGTCGTCAAGATGACCACTAGCCAACGGGCAAGTGACAGGACAGACGCGTCAAGCAGGAAAATGCAGAAGGGCCCCACGCAGAACTCGTGGAGTGTGCAGGGCTGATCTTCGGTGTAGATGATGCTCGGGCTGGGGCTTCTCAATCCCCAATGCACAGCTTTGAGGATGCCTCAGAAGCTGCGCGGAAAGCAAGTCGATGACTTTTCAAGATGGCCTGTCCCACGTCTTGCGTCGCCTCCACGGGTCTCAGCTTTGCTGGGACTGTAGATCTGGCTGAAGGAAGTCTGGAAGTCTGGTTCTTGTCAGGCTCTGTGCTCGGGCTCCGGCAGGAGCGTAGACAAAGCAAGCCGTTGATCACTGGATGGTGCCTGCTTTTGCAGGGTGGTCACTCCTTGACCACAAGGGAGATTCTTCAGTCTTCTATCTTCAGGTAGAATGTCGAAGGTCCAGAGTTTCGTTTCAAGTTTCAGTCAGGATAAATCTAAAGTCTTGGGACCCAGCTCCTACCTATATACCAAATCTAGGGGCTGGATTACTTGCTAGGTACCTCCTATGGGTGGGACCAGGGAAGGGGGTGGTTACACCCCTTTCCCTTTGTCCAGTTTTGCGCCAGAGCTGGGGCTGGCGTGCCCCAGCACTGGTTTGAACTGGACTATGCATGGGACACCTTGTGTGCCCTAGGCAGTGTCTCATTTCTTTCAGCCCTCCCTGCCCCAATATACTATAGCCTGGGCCTCCCAGCAGCAGTAGGTCAGACTTGTGTCTGTGGCAGCAGCATCCATTTTGTAATGCTGAGACTCTGCTTAACTTTAACCGGGATTAGTAGGAACAACATGTCTTCTCCCTCTAGAAGGGTGGAATGCTACCCCCGTTGCCAGGACTGTCGTGGGGGTAGTATTCCAAAACGTATGACACCTTACTCGACATGTTTTGATAAAGCCAAACCAGAGTTAGCATTTAACCGCGAGGTTCATAATGCACTTAAGAGTATATGGTATGGCAATATCCTAGAACAGCTATAAGGACATGGTTCCGAAAGCTGCAGACAGGCTCAGCTCATGCTAGAGCACCATCTCACATAAAACCAAGCACTCTGCCTCCAGGATTGTTAAGGCCTGCCATAGGAGTGACTTATGGGTGTATATGTGTCTAGATATAAGGTTAGATATAGGGATACTATATCTAAGCAAGGGGTGATTACACAACCTTGCCCCAGCTGAGTGATCAGCCAGTTGTGTCAATGTGAGTGACCAGACAGGGGTGGCATAATACATGCTGCAGCCCCTGGTATGCATTGGATGCACCTATGCCCTGGGTACCTATAGTACACTGTACAGGGGCTCATAAAATGACCCAATGTCCAATTGGTAATGTACCTAAAGAACATTGTATTGAATTTAGAGAGAGCACAGCTGGGATGTGGGTCTGATTAGCAGGCCCACAGCCACATTAATTCGAAAACCAGTGAAGCAAAAAGCAAAAAGGGGGGTGACCATAGGAAAGCAGACCCTACTCTCCTACACATTGCACTTGTTCCACCTGAGAATGAGATAGTCTGGATGTTCTTTGGTACCTGGTTCCCTGTCTCAAAACTTGAACTGTCAGAGGGCCGGAAGAATTACATCTGCCCCTTTGCCATACCAGATATTTCTTCACTGAAACTCACTCCTTCCTATTTCTAGTGCTGTGCTGGGCACCAACTAACAATCCGACAACCTTTGCAGAGCTTGACTGAGAACAATCTACAAACCACCTTAATCTTTTGGACTCAGACCTTCCCTTTTCATGCCAGCGTTAAAACTGGAATTAAATAGGAATGCTTAGAAGAGACATCCAATCCTGACTGGAGATGTGCTTGGATTGCAAACTCCAACTTTATCTTGATGCAAAAATGGAAAGCGATTATCTGGGGTCATGGGTGTGGCTTGAGATTTATCCATATAGCTTTATTATTTATATTTCCATTTGCCACATATCTATTGTGTTTTACACAGTGAATGTGTGGCCCATATTAGACCCTATTTTCTGAGAACACATTTGACGCTATTCACAAAGAAAAGTTACACTTGTGAGTACTTAACATGTTCATAATTAGTCTTACACGTTTGAGTAACTTTACTAATCACAAAATCTGAGTGTAAAGATATTCAAAACTGTAGATTTACATGTATCCACCCCCTTAAATATGGGGGAGGCTAATATATAGGTATACATGAATTAAAAAAAAAGTAGTCCAAGTGAGAAATTTGGTTGTTGACTGTTGGGGGAGTTAAACCTGCTCAAGCAACAGCCACAATTCTTGTCAGGGTGAACCACAGAATGTCATCAATTGGTGTAACTCCCTCTACCTAGACTGGTAGGGAAACCTGATCTTTGTTTATTAAAACATTGCAAAATGGCATATTTGCCACCACATTTGGAACATTCATGCCTATATTTGCATGGATTTTTCTGTCAGAAATCTCTGTTAAAATTCCAGCAGGCTCCTGTAGTGATAGCTTGAGATTTTGCCCAAGTGCCCACCCCTCCCGGGGTGGGTCTGTTAAGAAGGGCAGGGTAGCAATAGCAGCCCACTAGCAGTATGCATCATAGGGGGAGGTCTCTGGGGGATACATCCATTGCATCCATAATTCATTATCCACCTCACCCCCAGGGTTCAATGGAATGAGGAAACTCTTCGTCATAATGTAGCCAGGCAAAACCTTCCAATTCTGACTGAGCCTTTCGAATTGTATCCAAATATTTGAAAAGTGAGACCAAACTGTCTGGAAATCATATGCAGTAAACACTTGCAAAAATCAGAAAGGTTGAGGTCCAAGAGTCAATATTAGTGGGAGCCCTGGGTCTTTTAGCTAGCTCCCAAGCCTCCTCTCTACAGCCTTCTTTGGATTAAATCTCCCTGTGCAGTAACTTGACCGCAACCACAAACACTCCATCCAAAATGTTTGTCTTTGGTATACTTGTTAAGACGAGAACCCAAGGGCATCAACAGCCCCATATAGGGAAGCCTTTTAAGACCAATGACGTTGTCCTTACCATCCTTTTCCCCTAGCGAATTTGTGTCAGATAATCCAGTTTGTCTTGAACTATATCAAGCTTCGGCAAAACTACGATCTGTAACATTGAAGGTGACTCACAACGGCAACAAACCTTAGCCTCTACGGCCTTACTGACAACTCCTGCTTTACGTTTCCTAGAAACTGTCTTATAATGAATATCAAAATCAAAGTTTTCTTGGGGAAAATCTGTCACATAAATATCTATTCCTGTATCGCTCAATATCACAATCATGCACCCCAGACCCTATTAGTCAACCACAATTCATGTGATGTGACAAAGAAATGCATTAAGAAGATTCTTTATTTATTCCAAAAGTATCTCAATGATTCTTCCAATATAAAAACTTACAGTGCATTAAAAATACATTAAAAACACAATACTGTATTTATATAGCAACGAGAGACAGAAAAATAAAGTGCAAACAATTAATCACATCTATGTTGAGTTGTTTCCTATGGAATTCATACTATTCTTTGTCAAAATGTCTACAGCTCTCTATATTCTATTGGACATTGACAAGTTCCTTGGATACAACCAATTTGTAAAACCACAGGCGTCGATGCGTTTCGGTGTTATTATTCTTATGAAAACCACCTTCTTCAAGACTAACACTATATACCAGTCTCTCTTGTTAAAAGACCTGTAAATTCCTATAGACACAAAGATATAAATAACATTGAAAACATGTTAAAAATGATCCTTTTACATACATTATATAATTTCATTGTTAAAAAAACTTTTTTTCAACGCATTTCTATGACCATAACTTGTAATCACAGTATTTAAAAATACATATTATGTGCCAATGTCTACAGTAACAGAAATCCTTCCTAACTTCAGTGTCACAACACTGAGTCAATCTTTGTAATTGGCCACTAGGGTCTAGAAACTCGCAGTCAATCAATACCCATCCATGTATTCAGGGCAATGACGTTAACCCCCACATTCAAACAGGGTAACATCTGACCCACTAGGGTCTGAATACTTCCAGTTAATCATGACACATTAATATATTTAGGGCAATAAGATTAACCCCTACATTCATGCTGTCACTTAAGGTACCATCTGATACACCTAAGTAGTTCCCAGGATGGACCAAAAGCCTATGTCCTCAGACTGATATAGGCGGGGCTCCTTAAGGCTCCAAACGTCAATTCTATGTGTTCTCCATAAGTGCTACAACACAACAACAAATCTTGCTATAAAGACAATGTTCTATTTATTGAGTAGTTTATCAGGTATTAGGGGTGTCTTTCATAGATTCACATGCCTGAATCATTCCACCTCGTCGGAATGGGAGTCCCCGGTATATAAATAAAGTAATGTCCCATAGACATATAGACAAATAGGCCTAAAGACATCACAGTAGTAACCTATCCCTGTCCTTTTGTAGAACGGACCACCTCTAGAAAAGAGCCAATCAGATGTAACCTCCCTCTAGAACCCTCCTGGAAGGAGCCTCTGTCCCTCAGATTTTCTACCGCACGTTGTGCTAAGGGAGTCTCCTCTGAGCTCAGCTCAGTTTTTTCTTCACAACTGGTTTCCAGTGTTCTTGGATATTCTATCCTGATTCTTCTGTGATTGCTGATTTCATCATGGCTGACACACCAAAAAAGGGTCTTTTTAGATCCTGTGGTTCATGTTGAAAGAAAAGGCTGCATATTGATGACCAGCATAAAGACTGTCTGTATTACCTGTATCTGGACCATTCTTCTAAAGACTGCAAGGTATCTTTTCCACTAACACCCTCAAAGATCATGAGGGACGCCTCTTAATCTGTCTTCTGAGGAAAGTGAAGGTTCTTCAGTCTCTTCAAAATCTTCTCTAAAGAGACCAAGGGTGGCTTCCCCTAGCTCTACGGCTCCTCCTCAAAAGAAGACATCAAAGAAGAATTCAGAGGTTCTTTCCATGGCAACTTCTGCAAATGTTTCCTCTCAGGAAGTTCACACCTTCAGAAAGCCTGTTTCGACACCGTCGACGACGGTATCGACGACAACGTCTTCATCGTCGAGGAGAGCTATGACTTCTGCGTCGTATGTATCAACGTCGACGACGACTGTTTCTACGTCGATGGCATCGTCGTCTTTATCCTCATCGGCGACTACCACCCCATCGTCGACGGCAGGTAAGACTTTGTCGTCGACGATAGCCATCAAGAAAATACCGTCAACGTCAAAGCACCCGTCGACGCTTGACTCGCCGACGACGGGATCAGTGACGACCTCGACGACCAATCTAACATCGTCGAGGTCGGCACCATCGACGAAAATGTCGCTGACGAAGGTCTCGTCGACGAAAGCAGCCTCGACAAAGACGTCGTAGACAACAGTGATGTCTCCACCGTCGACGGTGGCCCCGTCAACGATGACTCCACCAACTACGACACCCGTCGACGATCCACCGTTGACGATCACACAGTCGACGGGCTCGTCAACGATGATAGATTCTGGTCTACAAACCACATGTGTGTGCCTAAAGATCACGAAAAAGGCGCTGACGCCTACTTTAACATCGCCAATCAGAGTCCAACCACTGCCTCCAGCATGTCTTCTCCAGTAGGAGGATTCAGATAAAGGAGACATGTTTCAGACGGCAACAAGCCCTTCGGAGCTTCATGTGAAATGTCAAAGTTCAGACGAAGAAGAGGATCAAGGGGAGGAATATCATCTGCCACCTCCTCCTATGGTTTGCCTTCCAGCCTCTTTAGTGACTGACTTGAGATACCTCATACAAGACTACAAACAGAGGTTTCCAGAGTCTCCTGCTCCTCCACCTACCACAGTATCTCAACCTTCACCAAGACCACGGCTTCCACCTCTGAGTGTTCAGCCCGAGAGGTTTGATCTACCACATCCTCCGACTTCTGATGAGGAAGAGGAAGAGGAAGAGGAAAAACAGCAGGAAGAGGGAGAACTGCAAGATATTCAATCTATACATGATGACTGGGATGACTATGTCATTCCCTCTCCCGCTTCTCCAGTGCCTGCGCCCGCAGATTCACCACCAGGCGACATTGGAGGGTTCCAGAATGTACATGAGAGGGCTGCTCAATGTTTTAAAATACCAATGGTCTCTCAGGAACGAGACTGCTTCTTGTATGATTTTAAAGCGCCTCTCAAAAAATCAGTTAGATCAATACCCATCATTGAATACTTGTGGGAGCGGGGTGTTAAAGTCATGCAGAACCCTTCCTCTGTGCCTCCGGTGGTGCCTCGCTTGGATAAAAATTATAGAGCACTTGATACTGCACCGGCCTGTTTAATAGGACACCCCAAACCGGATTCGGTAGTGACACAGGCGGCCCAGAAGAATTACAGGAATCTTTCTGCCCCATTATCAGCACCTCCGGATAAGGAAGGCAGGAGATTAGACAACATTGGGAAGCGTTTTTTCTTCATTGTCTGCAATGACTGTGAAGGCGGCCAGTGCCTTGGCGCTTTTAGGGCGATACAATAGACAACTATGGGCAGATATAGCCCCATATCTATCAGAACTGCCTGACTAATCTAAGGAAGTGGTGAAAAAGATATTACTAGAGGGTAAAAAATCGGCGTCAGAAATAATAGACTGTGCAATGGATATCGCTACAACAGGTTTTCGACAACTGGCTGGAGCAGCTGTCTTGTAACAACAAGGTTGGCTAAGGGCAACTTCCTTTCATCCCGAGATACAGACAAAAATATTGGATATGCCCTATGATAGCCAATTTCTCTTTGGCTCAAAGATTGATGAAGCTCTGCAGACTATAAAAAGGACACGGACACTGCTAGAGCTTTGGGCACTCTCCAGTACAAAAACCAGTCCTTTCGTGGGTCTAGAGGAAGAGGACAGTCCTCTAATAGAGGGAACTTCCAATACCGGTCTTCATATTCTTCAGGCCAGAGTCTATCCCAGTATCAGCAGCGCCAGAAACATGGACAACAACCTTCTTATGGCAAGTCGTCCTTTCGTGGTAAAGGCCAACAAAAAAACAATGGACGTAGACAATGACCTATCTCTTCAGCCAGTCCCAGATTTATTTCCCTCATCAAAAATTGGACGAAAGATTTCACATTTCTTAAAAAACTGGAAGAAGATTACCACGGACCGTTGGGTCCTACAATTAGTTAAATTCGGCCATTCTCTAGAATTCACGCAGATTCTTCGCCAAACTCCTCCCCGCCCTATGCTTCACAAAAATCTACCGCTGCTTCTCCCAAAAGTCTCTCTTATGCTCCAGAAAGGGGCAATAGAGAAAGTCCCTCGGTCTCAAAGGGGGAGGGGATTTTATTCTCGCTTCTTTTTAATTCAGAAAAAAGAGAAGAAGTGGAGACCGATTTTGTACCTCAGGGCCCTCAACAAATTCCTGAAGAAGCAGTCGTTTCGCATGGTGATGATCCAGGAGGTCTTACAACTCCTGGAGGGGGAAGAGTACATGACGTCCCTGGACCTTCAGGACGCATACTTCCATATCCCGATTCACAGAAATCACAAAAAATATTTAAGATTCGCGGTGGCAGGCAGACACTTTCAATTTCGCGTCCTGCCCTTCGGGCTCAAGTCTGCACCTCGCATCTTCACAAAGTTTCTCTCCCCAGTAGCTGCATATCTCAGACAGCCCCATCATCAAGTCTTTCCATATCTGGACGACTGGCTGATCAAGGCTCCATCCTTATAAGGCGCGTCCAGGTCTTTCAACGCCTGTCTGGAACTTTTCAATCATTTAGGACTCACGCTCAATCGGGAGAAATCAGTCCTTCTACCTTCTCAGCGCATCAACTTCCTAGGTGCAACCCTCGACACACGACTAAGGAAAGCCTTCCCATCTCAGGAGAAAAAAAAAACAAGCTTTTAACTCTGGCTATGCTCGTGGCTTCAAAGAAGACCTTAACGGTCCACCTTTTCAAATCCCTGCTGGGAATGAGGTCATCATGTATCCTCTTGATACCTCACTGCCGTCTACAGATGTGCCCCCTCAGATCGACCTGTTCGCCACAAGGTCCAACACCAAATGCCCACACTTCGCAAGTTGGCATCCCCTGAAAGGGTCCCTAGGGAATGCTTGTTTAGATCGCATGGTGCAACGTCTTTGCGTACGCCTTTCCACCATTTCCAATGATTCCCAGGGTCCTCAGAAAGCTGAAAGCGGAGCCTTGTACTCTCATTCTGGTAGCCCCAACTTGGCCACGCCAACATTGGTTCACGGAACTCCACCGCCTATCTCTGGAACCGCCGATACGCTTGAAACAGTTCCCGCCTCTCCTCACGATGAGCAACCAGCAAGTCCAGCATCCGAATCTGGCCTCACTCAAATTAGCTGCTTGGCTCCTGAGTTCAGAGAATTTCAGAGTTTAATTATTCCGCCAGAATGTAGGGCAATCTTGGCTCGGGCATGGGCGAATAGCACCAACAAAACATACTCTTTAAAATGGAAGAGGTTTTGCATCTGGTGTAAGGCTCAAGGTTTACATCCTTTCTCTTCCTCTCCGGAACAAATATTGCCTTATCTTCTCCATCTGGCGAACTCAGGCCTTGCTCATGCTTCCATCAGGGTCCACTTGGCGGCGATATCTCGTTACAGAAGATCTCCTACTGGCCCTTCTCTTTGGTCTCACAGATTGATCAAACAGTTTTTAAAAGGACTCTACAGAACCTTTCCCCCTGTGAGAATTTTGCCACCTACCTGGCACCTAAACACAGTCCTTAACCAGCTTATGAAGCATCCCTTTGAGCCAGTTCACAGGGCTGACCTCAAATACCTCTCTTGGAAGGCAGCCGTCCTGCTTGCACTCACATCTGCAAGACGAGTGAGTGAGCTCCAAGCTTTATCAATACAGGAGCCTTTCCTGCAATTCAAGCAGGACAGAGTAATCTTACGGACAAATCCAACGTTTATTCCAAAAGTCCCGTTGGACTTCCACCTCAACGAACTTGTGGTCTTACGCTCTTTCTTCCCGAATCCCACAACTGCAGTGGAAAGGTCGTTACACTCTCTAGATCTAAAGCGCTGCCTAAATTTCTCTATTGAAAAGACAAAAGCCTTCAGGAAGTCTCATCAGCTATTTGTGGCTTACAGCAGGCCCAGGAGAGGTCTTCCACTCACCAAACAAAGTATTTCCCGCTGGATTTCTGCAGCTATTTCGTTTTGTCATGAACAGGCAGGGCAGCCCCTGCAATCTAAAGTGCGAGCCTACTCTACCAGGGCAATATCTACATCTATGGCGCTTTTTGTAGGAGTGCCGGTCATAGACATTTGTAGAGCGGCAACATGGAAGTCGCCACACACCTTCACTAGGCATTACTGCCTAGATACAGAACTCATAAAGGATGCTGCGGTGGGACAAGCAGTACTTCGTCATCTGTTTCAGTAAGGTGAGCCCTCTTTCATCCCTCAATCCTTCTCATGTATGCACATTTCTCGATTGTATAATTTGGTGGTATTTCGTGTTTGCAACTGCATGTTTCTATTAGTCATTTGATATGTTGTTATTTAATGACCTGTATATCCTATACCATCCAAAATGTGCTTTGTTCATTGCTTGCTACTCTGATTCAGGCATGTGAATCTATCAAAGACACCCCTAATACTGGATAAGAAATGCGTTACTTACCTGTAACTGCAGTTATCCAGTATTGGTGTCTTTCATAGATTCACATGCAACCCTCCCGCCTCCCCTGGAAGGGCTCACCTACTTCTCTCAGTAATACTCCTACTTAGCTTTGTGCGTACGAAAATCTGAGGGACTGAGGCTCCTTCCAGGACGATTCTAGAGGGAGGTGACAGCTGATTGGCTCTTTTCTAGAGTTTGGTCCTCTCTACAAAAGGACAGGGATAGGTTACTAATGTGAGGCCTTTAGGCCTATTTGTCCATATGTCTATGGGACATTACTTTATTTATATACCGGGGACTCCCATTCCGACGACGTGGAATGATTCAGGCATGTGAATCTATGAAAGACACCAATACTGGATAACTGCAGTTACAGGTAAGTAACACATTTCTTGTGGTCTCTTCCAATGTGAGGAGCCCCTACATTCATCCTATCACTCGGGGTATCATATGACCTACCTAAAAAAAAAAATACCCAGGTTGGACCCGAAGTTTATGTCCTCCAATTGATATAGGCAGGGCTCCTTAGGGCTCCAAACGCCAGTTCTGTGCGCTCCTTATAGTAGCTAAAACACAACAACAACAGATCTTGCTGTGAAGTCCATTTTCTATCCATTTAGTAATACTTGGCCCCTTTTAATATCAGGAACCTACCTAGTGCTTACGGTCAGTGCTACTTCCAAATATTAGGAGTATTCCTCACAATTTCGTTCCTGTGTGGGAATCCTATAAATATAAGCAAGAATCATAAGGCAATTCTTATGTCTGTGCCTCCCATGTTTTTAATATTAAACATACTAATGCACTCACCACAATTCTTGTAGGTATGCGCCTCTATAATATTGCTGGGATGTTTAGTTTATTTAATTCACATAGATGTAGTCCCAAGGTCCCTTCACTGATAATGCGACCTATAGATATATAGCATGATAATTAATTAATTAATTAATAGAGTCACGTAAACTCAGTGTAGTAAATTTTATTGTATATAGTTAATTAAAACTAATTGTTCATATAAAAGAAGCAACTTGTACTTTAAAATTAAAGTATGCAAACTAAAGATACATTAAAATAGAGAAACTTTCTAAAATGTTAATGTACATAGTGATTTCGCAGTTGTACTTGCACTTCGCACAGTCGGATTCGGACCTTTGCCGTCCTTTACCACAGTGTTCATGATTAGCTGAAGTGCCTTTTGGCTAAATCTAGCGGCCCTACAAGCTGTCTGCGGTTTGTAGCTGTTCAGGGCCAGCATGACGGCCGGGCGGCATGATCTAATTTGAGGAAGTCGAAAACCATGAAGTAGGTAATAACGTCTCAAGTTTGTTAAAAATGGGCAAATGCACAATATGTGCATCAAGGATTCTTCCATTTCCCCACATAGTCTACAGAAGGGTGTCGGCCATGTTTGCTTCCATGCAGGTGTGTGATTTTTTAATATGGTGGTTCCCAGCCGTAATTTTAAAAGTATTTTTTGAGCAGCTGGGGATATATGGTTGACTAAATATGGTTGTGGCTCCGGCTTCCCATATGTGGCCAACACAGTCCATTAATGTTTTTTGTTTGCTGTAGCAGCTTTATCCGCTGTCCATGATATTTGCTTTGCTGCTGCGTTAGTCTCTTTTTTGAACGCCACGAATGATTGATTTGTGTTCCATGCCTTTTCCATATTAAGGCTCGAGACGGCGTTCTCCCATACCATTTTCCATGAGTTTTTTGTCTTTTTCTGGTTGTTTATCTCAGTCCAACAATGGCCCATAAGGGTGTCCTCTTCGGCAGCTCTTAATTTCCAGCATGTTTTTAATATGGCTGCTTGTCTGATTTGGTGCTGGTTTAGTAGACCGAATTCCAAGCAGATCTGGGATTGAGATACGAACCTCGGAATATGAAAGATGTATTTGAACAACTCTGATTGTTGTGTGTTCAAAAAGTTAGCATCTTTTCCCTTGTACAACTCCGATCCATACGTGAGAGATGGGAGAAATTTTGCAGGTATTATCTTCAACAAATGCGAATTGGATGGACAGTTAATTTTTCTTTTTTACAAATTTAGGGCGAAGCGTAATTTGATAGCCTGTGCCTTTCTGTAAGACTGATGATCTTTCAGTGACCACCTAGCATCGACTACAATTCCCAAGTATTTGTACGTGGACGTCTGCTCTAATGTGTTGCCTGCAATTTGCCATTTAAAGGATTTCCTCCCTGGCCGAGCGGCAAAAGAGACAATCTTCGTTTTTTTATAATTAATTTGGAGCCCTTGTGCACAGATGTAATCGTTGAGCTTTGTGATGGAACGTTGAAGGCCCGACGGGGTCTGACTGCAGAGTACGTTGTGTTGTCATCTGCGTACTGTATGCTCCTGATTTTGTGGTTGGCTAGCTTTGGTGGATCGCTTTCTGTTTCTGCAATGCACTTGTCCAGGTCCGCTGTGAAAATATTAAAGAGCGTTGGTGCCAATACACAGCCCTGTTTGAGGCCAACATGGGTGAAGATTTTACCTGTCGTTCTATCGCCGTTGGCTAGTTTTATTCTAACCCAGGTATTCGAGTATATGTTTATAATGGCCAACAGCAGCTTTGTTGTTATTCCCCAGTTTGCCATCTTTCGCCATAGTGCTTCCTCGGAACTGTGTTGAACGCTGCTTTGAGGTCTACAAAGCATGTGTACAGTTTCGCTGAGTTTTCCCTACTTTTTTCCACCATGAGATTTAGCGCCAGCAGGTTACATGATGTACTGGTTCCTGGCCTGAATCCTGTCTGCGTGATCGGCAGAATCTTATTCGCACTCACCCAATCTTCCAGGTCCCTAAGGAGATTCGAGGCATAGATTTTGGCCTCGACATCTATGAGTGCAATAAGGCGGTAATTGCCTGGGTCGGACCTTGAGCCTGCCTTAAAAATAGGATGTAAAATGCTACCTCTCCATGACTCAGGGATGCTTCCAGTTTGAAATACATCATTATATAGTGGGGTGAAGTATTCTGCCCAAAACTGTTGGTCTTGTTTGAACAAACTGTTCGGTAGGCCATTTGGGCCTGGGGTGCCTTTGGACCTCAATTTTTTAAGGACCATTGCTACCTGGGATGGCGTTATCCAGTTTCCATATGCTTGTGGCTCCACTTCTTGGATATTTATTAGTAGCGAAGTCTGCTGGTCAGTGCACCAGGCCGGGATAGTTTTCCTTTGGGCTTGCTCGATGTGTTGTAACCAGTCGCCCTCGAGAATGTTTGAGTTGAAGACCTGTGCCGCTCCATTTGCCACTTTGTTAATTTCAGCCCAAACTTTTCCGTTGTTATTAGATTTACTAGATGCTAGTAGTGATTGCCAGATGTCGTTTTGGTGTTTTGCTTTTTCTAACCACACTTTTTTTTGTAGTTTTGTCTCAAGCTGTAAATTTGTTTGCCAATATCTTCACCCTTTGTCTTGGCTATTGCATGTAGCTTTCTGATTTCTCGATTGAGTGACCTTTTCTTACGCAATATTGGGCCAAAAGGCACATGCAGTGATTTTCCAGTTTTCCTTTTAATGATTTGGGTTTGAGTCGAAAATCTCTCCATTAAATTTGTGATCAGATTTTCCCAGTTGTCCCTGAGGGCGGATGCATCTGCTTCGGACACTTCAGTGTGTACATTTTTCACGTATATCATTATTTCTTTGATGTTGTTGCCATTCCAAACTAGTCTCTTAAGATTGTAGAGACTTGGAGGTTCGATCAGTGCTTTGCATGCGGTGGCGCTTTTGTATTAGACAATGATTTCGAAAGCTTGTAGGCTGTGGTCGCTCTCCAGTTTGTGGATGATTTTGAAACTCACAATGGTTTGCAAGGTCTCTAAGTCCACCATAGTGTAATCCAGCACTGATTGACCTGTTTAGCAATTCTAGTGGGGGTCGCTGGTTGATCTTGTGAAAACCGTCCGTTCAAAGCAATCATTACGACCTCGGCAAACATTTATGCACACTGTAGACCAAACTTATCCTTTTTCCGATGATTTGTAATGATGCTTGGGATGAATCTGCCATTCCATTTGTTATGAGTCATGGTTTGGGCCTGGTCCTTTTCAAGCAAGAACATGTTTAAATCGCCTGACACGACCAGCCCTGCCCCTGGGTAGACAGATTGCATAGATTTAATGAAGGCTTTGAGAATTAAAATCTTTTCCACTTTGTTCCTAGAGTCTGGATGTAAATATACGTTACAGATTATCATTGGCGAGGAATTTTGCGCACTCTGTGTGCTTTTGCAGGGGTCTTTCTTTATATCAAGTTTAATACACTGGATCCATTGTTGTCCTGTGTCAATGGTGAGGGGAGCCCAAACAATGCTAGTGTTGAGGTAGATGGATAAGCCTCCGGCTGCCCTTCCCAAGGGGCCTCTTTTAATCGCTTGTAGTTGAACTTCCTTAAAACCATCTATGTGCTGGGGAGCCGTTAACCAGGTTTCTTGAAGTAGAATGATGTCAAAATCTTTTAAAAATGCCATTAATTCTACGTCATTAGTTTTGCCCCCCAGACCGTTGATATTCCACGAACAGGCTCTCAGAGTCGGTTTTCACGCTTCCGCCATCCTTGCCACTGATATGTTTCGTTTTGGGGCTAGAATTGTCCGTCCCTCTTTGGACCCCCCTAGCTGGCCTTGATGTGTTATGCGGAGGTTGGTCCATCCCCCCTTGTTCGTGTCTGTGCCCCCGACGGCCCCCTGGAGAAGTCCACCTTCTGGTTTTGATCTTTCTTCCGCAGATATTGATAAAGGGCCCGGATATCTTTCTGGCGCCACTGGCCTAATTTCAATTCCCCAGTTGGCGAACTCTTCTCTGTATTGCCAGACTTCTTTGGCTATTTCGGGGTCGTTCCATGTGGCCACTGTCATTTCTTTCCCGTTTGAGTTAGGAATTATTCTGAATTCGATGCTTTCTATGTTATTTCTTTTATTTGTATTCACATGCTTTAGCGTCTCGAACAAGTTAATGAGTTTTAATATGGCACTCCGATTTAAGATATCATGGTTTCCCCTTGAATTGTAATGTGGTATTATTTCGTGCATGATTGAGCCCGCCGGATAGCTTGCGTCTTGCCTCTAATTGTGTTTTAAAGGGAAGGTTTGGTTGTTGGATTTTACTGGTCTGGCTCGGGTGCCCTGCTTTGGGTCGATCAGCTCAGTTTCCGGCGTATTTTCAACGACCGCCTGCTGAGGTCTTAGGCCCACCGGAACATGTGAAATCAGTCTCTGTTGTTGCTCGGTTGATGGGAGATTATTTTTATTTTTAAGCGACGGCTCAATCTCACGAATCATCTGCTGTGGTTTTTGGCCCACCGGGGCTTGTGAAGTACGTCTCTGTTGTTGCCCCAATGCTGGGGGGTAGTCTTTTGGTACCTGTACCATTTTCGGGAAATAATGCAAAATGTTTTTCTGTGCTACCTGCGGCTTCTGTGGGGGAGAGCCGACCACTGATTGCCTAGTTATTTGAGCTTCTATTGAATTTAAGGTATTTGAATTCTTTGTTTCGGCTGTTACATTGACTTCCTGATGCGGAGTCACCAGAGGGGCCGCCTGCCCACAGTCCACATCCTCTTCCTGTTCCGCCTTAAGCATGTCCTTATTGCTCGGTCCTTGCGATGACGTTCTTATAATTAAGGTTGGCTTGATGGATCTAGCAGCATCTTTTTTCCCCTGTGCCTTTTTATGTCTTGCTTTCCTTAGTCTCTTACGTTCACGTTTTGTCAGCGGCATGTTTCATTTTATTTGCCCCTTTGATGTTGTCCCCGGTTCTTCGCTGGGCGGATTTTCCAATTCAACCATAGATCTATTTGTTTGGTGCCCATTTATTTGCGATGGCCAGGAGACTTCTTTTCCTGAGTGAGCTAGGACCGGAATATCTTTTTCATGTAGTATGATGGCTTCAGTAGTTGTAGTCTGTTTGACTGAGACAGAGGAACAGGGCGATAGGCTACCTTCTATTTGATCCGCCATCAGATCCTCCCTGGATATAATGGCGTTGCTGATTGAGCTTGTCAAGTTTCCGGGCGAGCTTTCAATCCCTGGAATTTCAGATGAATTATGGGCATTATTTGGTTTGCTTTGTATCTCTGCCAGGATGTCAGTTAAGATGACCGGTAAGACTTTAAGCTGATTCATTGTATCAGAGCACCGACATTCATGATACGTTGTGCGTGGGTCTTTCTGGACTCGTTCGAGAAAGGAATTTAACTCGAGAATCTTATTGTCAATGCCCACGACATGTGAGGCCAAAATTTGCAAGATATCTATCTGTAATTCCAGCTTTTCTGAGTGTTGGAGTAAGGCTGCGGATATAGTTTCCATCATATTTATGAACGGTGGCCACAGCTGTGCGTGCACTGGTAGGCTTGATATCTAAGGTCTTGGGGAGTTGTCCCTTAACTTGTCCCTTGCTGAACCCGGAGCTCGTGGATCTCGAAAGTCAGGTGGTGGTACTCGTTCATCTCCTCCTGGAGCCGTGTCTGGGACGATAGTGTGGCTGGCCGTTCTATGCCTTGTATTGAAGCCCTTTGATGAAGTTATTGGTGAGGTTGTTGGACTTGGTGACGTAATATTGAAGTGGAGCGGGAATAGCCCAGATGGGCAATTTAGTGTTTTACTAGTGATCCTTTGATTAGCTATTGTGTTCAGAGCGTTGGTTGGCTTGTGACCCTCCTGCAAGTTTGGTGTTTCGTGGTTTCTCATTGGATTGGTAGTTGAGGTGAGAGCGCTATTCGGGCTGTAATACTCCTGCAGGTCTACGCCTGCGGACGATTTTGGAGTGACATTGTGCTTGATTTGTACCTCTGTGACCTACAGGCCCTCCATTTGCTGTGTTTGGCCATTTGATGTCAAGCTTTCACTTGAAGGCAGATCCTTGTTATCTGCTTCTATGGTGAGCTTAACAATTGGATCCAATAAGGCTTTGTTGTCCGTTCTTAGAGCTAGGCGTGTGGGGGTCCCGTGGTCATAGTCGAAGTATGAACCTAAACTTAGGGAGCGCTGTGTCACTGGCGCAGTAGGTGTCATTTGTACATTTGATATTTCCATTGTACTCTCAAAGCGCTCATCACTTGTCACTATAACGGAGTTAGTGATGCCCACTTCCTCTCTTGTGTTTATTTGGGCATTCACTGTAACTTGATTCATCTAGTTTTTTCGAAGAATGTCCCAAGGGTGTTTTTTAATTTCTTGGAAGTTGTTGCCCCTGGATGTTATTTTGAAACAGCAAGGTTTTTGCTGGGGAGGTCGCTGGCTGCGACATTCTTTTGGTGCTAATTGCGGTTTTTAAATTCTGCTCCTGCGGCGCTGTTGGGGCGAATGATGTAGAAGGAGTTAAAAAATCTGTGATCTTAGTGTTTTTAAGACCTACTGTCTTCTGTAGTGTTTTAGTTGTGTCGGCATTGGCAATGATCTCAGGCGTCTCTAGTATGACCTCTGTTGAATCCTTGTCAGATGAATCATTTAGTTCCTCACTCTTTATCCAGCGTTTTTTGCTTTTGCTTAGTTTAGCGATTGGGTCTGTTGCGAGTCTCCCTGATCTCATGGTGAGAATGAGGATGGTGCTTTGGGGGTGCCTGTAACTGCCTTCAGCTCCTTGTGGCCTCTCAAGTGCTCTCGGGTGTTCTATTGGGTATTCCTGCGTGTTCGTGGCAGTGGGGTCTCAGCTGAGGACTTGGCTAGCATGGTCTTAATGGATCTACGATGATCCCACCCACGCCTAGGGTTTAGTTTGACTAAAAAATGTTTAACGATTCGCCTATGCCCAGCACCCGGTACCCCAGCGCCCAGCACCAACTCGCTGCCGCCTCTCACCTTGACAGCTGGTGCACTGTGGCAGATAGAGAAGCCCAAAAATCCTTGTTTTTTTGCGTTTTTGCGAGATTGACCCGGACAGTTGGGTGTTAGCTTCCACCGGCTCCAAGCTCCCAGTCGCTATATCCAGAGCCGGCTTGCGCCTCCCGGCACCCGCACCTGCTTTAACAGCCACAATCGCTGCTTTCTCTGCCTCAGCTCCGCAGTGGCTCCTCACGGCGCCCGCCGCCCCCGTGCCAATAGGTACAACTGGGCCGCTGCTGTCCGCTGCTGTCCGCCGCAGTCCACTCGCAAACCACTCACTCCAGGCGAGCCAGCAAGAGACCAGATGAGAAAACTGTGAGGGGTGCTCGGCAGGTGCAATAGGTTCAGGAGGCCCACCTGTGCAGGCTTCCGTGAGCTAATGTCTGCTGTTGTCTGCCAGAGCCTTTTGTGAGCAAAGCGGGGAGGAATGCCAGGGCCTCTCGTAGGCAGAGTGGGAGGAATACCACGAACCGTGGGCTGTTTTTTCACGGTTTTGTGATTTTGCGATTGGGTTTTGCAATCTGCTCCCACGATCTGCTCCCACGACCGTGACCTGCACGCTGCTCGTTTCTTCACAATCACGGGAATCTAGGCCTGTCTCTGACCACCGAATATTTCCAAATGATCCCAATAAAATGTTCCCAAATGTTTTTTCCAGAGCTTGTCTAATCGGCAAATGCTCTCAGGTCAGCCGCTGCGGTACAACCCCCACTCTGTCCCCCTCACCTTTGCTGGGCTCAATCGGCCTCACCTCCTTCCAGTATCAGCTCGCGGAGGAGGACCGAGAGCCTTGATGAACCTTGGTGAGAGCAAGAGTGGGCGGGGGGAGGTGGGTCCGGAGTGATCCACGGCCGGCGGCAGCCCCCTGAAGCCTCCTGCCGATAACTGATCACCGCCTTTCCTGCTGTGTTTCCTGTTGTGGCAACCCCACTCTCGGTTTGGCCCCTACGCCGCCTCACACTGCCTCTGTAAAGAAATGCCACAACAGCGTCATGACTTTGGCAGAACTTGGCGGAAATTTTCCCGAACAGGGGAACAGCAGTGATTCCTCTCTGCTCTCGGCGCAGAGCAATCGTTTGGCTTTGGCGGGAGCGGGAGCAAAAACCTGGTCTGGTCAGTATTTAATTAATAGAGTCGTCCTTTAGGGGAGCATTCTAATCACCCCTTCCCCATATTTTACGATATTTTACGCGATGTTCGTGCAAAATGACCTCACTACGAATATAAACGGCAATATCCGTTCAGAGCTTTTCTATTATTATTATAATAAAATAGTAGAACACTCCCGTACTGTGTTACTGTAAAGGAGGTCCCCTTCCATGTTTGTGCATTGTGTCAATAAGGGAACTTAAACTGCTTACTTTAAGTGGCATTGTGACACACTCCCGCCCTCCTTGAAGCAATCTTCAGAGAGCTTTTACACCCCGCCGTCTTAACGGGAAAGGAAACCGATTCGCCCTGATTGTGCAGTTTAAAATGGCCCCTTGTCATTTGTATGTTCTACCCGTAAACGGGCCCTATCACACGTCATTTAGTGGCATTCAGGCAGGCTCCCGCCCTACTTGAGGCAATCTACACAGAGGGGACAATTACCCCACCCTTATCGTACTTAGTGAACCGCTCCTATGTTACCTGATTTGAAAGCGTGTGCGGCCGTACCGGTCTTCCCTTAACTCGCGTGTTGAATGAAACCCACCACGTTTTCTAATCTATATAGTGTGGCAATTCAAATAGGCCGCACCTGTGTTCAACCAAACACCGTCCCAAGGCGTGTATACTGGCCCTAGGCTTACCCCTGCTTCCAGTTAACTCCTCTTGTTCCGATGCCCGTTCATGAAGAAGAGATATTAAAAGGGCAAGTGTGGGAGCTTCATGTTAAAGGGGCAATGGCTCAGATAGTTTCATAGGCGGGCCCCACAGGACTCTATATACTCGTATAGGCAATTCTTTATTATGTTGTTTTTATCAATCTCTGTCATTAAAGGCCCATTTTTTTTTTAATACAATTTCTAGAGTGATTTAAGTTATTTAAGGGCTACTAGTCAGTTTGAACTCTTTTTGCACTATGTTTAAATCTTATTGTAATATATGGAAAAAGACATGATGATCTACACTAGCCATTTCACCAATGTAACTGTTGAAAGCAATATTTAGCTACTAATTCATATTAAGATACCTTATAACTAAAGGAGCCTGAATATCAATCAGCGGCTCACCTGCTTGACAGGGCTTGTCCGGTGGGGAAAGCTTTTTCTTGCTGGCGCCTTTAGATGCCTTGGAATATCCCTCCAAATCCTTCCAACTCCTTTAAGATTCTTTTATCTGCAAAATATTAGCTCGGGAAATCTTGTTAGTAAACCACCCCCTGTTTGCAGAGAAAAAAGGCTATTAGACAAATCATAATAGCTAGCAAGCTCACCATCTTACAAATCAGATAATTCATCATCACCATTAACATGAAACCCCCTGACGAGCCCCACTGTAGGATGGCTGGGCTCCATCGTTCACACCACCATCAAAGTGTCTCCAGTTCACCGCTTTTTTGAACTGTGTAATTTTGTGGTTGGACGAAGGCATTAGGAAAACCCGCTCCGTGATTTTCCTTTTGATGAAGAGGAAATGAACCGGACACTTGATACCTGTTCAAAGGTGTATTACTGCACCTGATGCCCTTTTGCAGACTAGTCTTATTGTAGGTCTGCAAGATACTAGAACTCACAGACATGTGGACTCACATTAGCTCGGAAGAAGTAGCAATTTTCTTTACCCTCATTGCTAACCCACATCCATTGTCCCTGCCGTTTATGCTCACTAGTATGCCTGACTGAAAGAATCACTGACGCTGCCAACCTCAAAGCCTTAAAAGAGAAAATAATATAGGAATATCATGTTTAGTAGTTGAACTTAAGCAAACAGTGAACTGAATAACATCAACATTAGCCATATATTAAATCCCCACAGGAGGTGCAATTACCCCATTCCCTACCAAAAGGACATCCTGTCATAGGCTGACCCAGCACTCCTGGGACCATAAAACCATCCTACCCTGCGTAAAAAAGCAGCCCAAAAAACTCCCTAACGTCCATGAGGGCTCTGCCAAAATTTCAAATAAACAAACAACAAACACGCTACAAAAAAACACCAAAAACAGCACCAAAAACAAGGCGCTCTGCAATAATGCATATTCCTTACCGTCAATATCACCACTGTACAATAGCTGTATGTCCCATCCCAAGACCCATATCTAAATTAAAAAACATTTTATTTACATGTTGGAGAACCAATTAGATTATCACTGTAACAGTGTAACAGTTATTCCTTCACAATCTTTTCGGAAAATCAAAATAGGAATAAAACACATCAGCTTTGTATCCCTACACCAAATATTTTAAAAGCAAGGGGGCCATGTAGACATTGAAGAGGAAGGGGCACAGGGAGGGGCCCTGGGGAACACCTCCGCTGATATCTATAGGTTCTGAGAGGAATGGTGGTAGTCTTACTCGCTGTGTTCGGCTGGTGAAGACGGAGTGGATCCAGTCCAGTGCCTTGTCGCGGATACGGGTGTCGTGGAGTCTTGTGATTATGATATGGTGTGGTGGGAGTCGGTGTCAAAGGCAGCCGAGAGGTCCAGTAGTATGAGGGCTGCAGTTTCGCCCTAGTCACGGAGGGAGCGTATGTTGTCAGTGGCGGTGAGGAGTGCGGTCTTAGTGCTGTGGTTGCTTTGGAAACCAGACTGTGTCCAGAGCATGGTTCTCTTCCATGAACTCGGAGAGTTGGGTGTTGATGTCCTTTGAAGCAGAGGAGGGAGATATATCTGAGGTTATTGAGGTCTGTCGGGTCGGCAGTCTGCTTCTTCAGCAGGAGTTGATCTCGGCATGTTTCCAGTTGTCAGGGAAGTGGGGATATCGATGGAGCAGTTGATAGTGCAGCAAAACTTGGGGGCGATGGAAGCAGCTGCTCTATGGAAGATATGATACCGGTAAGGATCCAACGGGGCTCCAGAGTGGATGCTCTTCATGGTCTTGAGTGTGTCTTCTGTGGTGAGCAGAATCCAGTTGAGCACAATCTGTTGATGGGACAGCGTGGTTGCGTGCAATTGTGACCAGCATTGTGGCAGGGTCTTAGGTGTCAAAGCTGTTGTAGATCTGCCTGATCTTGTGGTGGAAGAAGGTGCTGAGTTTGCTATGGAAATCTTGGGTGGGTGGGACATCTGTGGTATTGATGTTGGGCCTGGGGAACTCCATGATGGTGGTGAAGAGTTCTTTGCTTTTGTGTACTTAGGTGTTGATTCTGTCTTGGAAGGCTATTTTCTTGGTGGGTTAGAGGAGACAGTGGTGTGCATTGACAGCTGTTTTGAAGGTTGAGTGGGTTTCTGGTGTTTTGTTGTTCCTTCATCTATTCTTTAGCCGTCTGCAGGTGCGTCTGGACTTCATAGGTGGAGGTTGCGTGCTTCGGTGTTGGCGTCTGTTGCTGTTGGTGGTGTGGTTGTGCTGTGGAAGTCAACAAGAAGTTCTTCGGAGGCCCTGTTCTAGCTACAATGAGGGGCGGTGAGGGTGGTGGTAAATGGTGGGAATAGTGAACGCAAAGGGCATGCAGTGGTGGTCAGTCCGGGGGAGTTTGGTGGTGTGGCTATAGGTGATGTTCCGGCTGGTGGAGAAGACGGGGTCAAGTGTGTGCCCAGCGTTGTGGGTCAGTGCAGTGACTAGCTGCTTGAGTCAGATGTTGGCAAGGTTCTCCAGTAGGGAGACAGTGTTCTTCTCATTGGCGTTGTCCAGGTGGAAGTTGAGATCTCTGAGTAGGATGTAATTGGTGGATGCGAGAGACTGGTGCTTGATGAGGTCCACAATGGCATTGGTGAAGGACGACGGGTGGGGCCGGGGGGCCTGTAGATGAGGGTGCCATGGATGGTGGTGTTGGGGTTGGTCTGGATCTAGAAGTGGAGGTGTTCCATGGTTGTCATTCGGTCGTTCAAGTAGGTGGTCAGTCAAAGGGTGTTATTTATGGGCCATGGCAATGCTTGCTCCTGGTTGGTCAGAACTGTCCTTGTAGGTGATTTATTAGCCATCGGGGATGGCAGTGGCAATGTCCGGTCCATTAGAGGGGTTAGTCCAGGTATCCGTGAAGAAAGCAATGTCGGAAGAGGCGGTGTCGAAGGGGTCCCAGATTTCTGTGGCATGTTTTTGGAGGGAGTGTGTGTTGAGAAGGGTGAAGTTGAGCTGGTCAGTGCTGTTGGTCAGCTGGGCGGCAAGAGGAGCTGGCTATTGGCGTGTTTGAAGGTGTGGCTGCAGTTCAGGCAGGCAAAAGGTCCTTGGGTCTCCTTTGGTGACACGGGATGGCAGGCTGGGTGGCGTTCTGAGTTGAGATTGAGGAGACTGCTGGTGTCGTAGTGGTAGAAGGTCTGAGAACCAGGTTCCCTGGCTCTGGGCACGGTCCAGGTGTGAATGGGTGCAAATGGGCTTGCCTTCGGTGTGCCTTTGGCGTGCCAGAAGCTGCCATTAAGTAATGCTGGGGGTCTGGACAGCTGTGAGACAGAGAACACGGGGAGCAGGAAAAGTCACTGATGGGGATCTGGGCCGCTAGGGTTCGCAGTGGCCTGGGTGATGAAGAAGCTTAAAACATAAAAAAAGCAAAGAAAAACAAAATGGCAGAAGCAGGAGAAAAATTAAAGGAGGCAGAATAAAGCAGAAAAGGAAAGACAGAAGGGCAGTCAAGCAGCAGAGCAGTGATGCTCTACCACTGGACCACCAGGGATGAGGCGCAGTCAGGAGCCTGTGGGTGGAGGACCTCCAACTCCTGACCAGAGGGTCAGCAGCAGCGACGGGGGCAGCAGCAACTACCGGGTGAAAAAGAAGACCATGTAAGAAATGAGCAACTTCGCTACATGTGCCGAACCCGGGAACATAACACATGCAACATAACACATGCCTCACGGCTCCATGTCCCCAGAGAGGCGGCCACTGCTGTCTTGAATCACAGGACCGACCCTGAAGTTCCAGGTCTGATGAGAGTACCCATCAGCATGCACTCACAGTATGAGCAGGAATATTAGGACTTAAACATGAAAGAATAAAAAAGTGAACAAATTGCACAGATGTACAGCTCTCGTATGAACTCTAACTGTTGCCAGTGTGATCTCTTATTAAATAAACTATTTGATCTGATCTATGAAATATCCCCAATCATAAATTAGTGACAATAGCCATTTAACAATCTTGACTGTGCTCAGTGACCACACAGTGTGGAACAGTAAGGAGATTATAAAGATATCTATAGTACAGAGAGGCAATGGACCATATAGTTCATTATATTGATGTTTGCTCTGATTAAATTTCAGGTATTCAAACAAAGAGTTGTAAAGTTCATTTGAATCAGGTCCAGTTGCCGATGGTGTAATATACTAGTTATAATTCTTGGCATAAGGGAACCCATGGCAAAATTCTAGTTGGCAGACAAGAGGAAATTCTTGGCGTATGATATGCCCATAACAAAATGCTGACACTGACCTTCTTGAGGTAATTAAGGAAGTCAACCATAGTATACGGGGCTAGGAGGGGCAACCATGCTAAAATGCTGGTTCTAACATAGCAGAGATAACTTTCAGATATGGGCCTACCCATGGTCCTTGGTGTAAGAGCTACCAATGACATATGGGGCAAATGTAAAAAATACTGGTACTGGCACAGTGGCATACTTGACGCAACCTCTACCCATTGATTAATCAATGGATTCAACACCAGGGAGCCTCGGTCTTCAGTAGAGTGCATTCAAGTGGCTTTTGAGCAAATCAGTATGAATATTCTTCTGTAATATGCGCTATTATATCAAATTCTTTTCAAATATTTCTTGGAAGGAGAACCCCCATACTGAAAGTTATGCTCACGTCACTGTAATTTAGGGCATGCATAATGCTCCAGCACTTTAAAAAATCACAAGCAATGACTTTTTGCATTGACTGGAGATATGTCTCCTCCCATTCAATAATCACTGCTCCTTGCACTCACTGCAGTAGCACTGTTTGTCCACTTCTAATCTCTCTGTGCACTTTCTCTTCACTTGCACTCAATGAAACATTACTATCTTTACACTTCTATTCTCTCTGTGCTCTCTGTTCAATTGCACTCACTGCAGCATTACTGTCTGTCCACTTCTACACTCTCTATGCTCTCTGTACACTTAGAACCACTGCAGCAGTACTGGCTGTCCACGTCTACTCTCTCTGTGTATTTTCTCTTCACTTGCAGTCAATGCAGCAGTACTGTCTTTCCACTTCTATTCTCTCAGTGATCTCTTTTCACTTGCACTCACTGCAGCAGTACTGTCTGCCACTTCTACTCTCTCTGGGCTCTCTGTTCACTTGCACTCACTGCTGCAGCACTGTCTGTCCACTTCTACTCTACCTATGCTCTCTGTTTACTTGCACTCACTGCAGCAGTACTGTCCGTTGACATTTGATCTCTCTGTTCCCTTACACCCACTCTAGCAGAACTGTCTGTCTGCATCTACTCTCTCTGTGCTTTCTGTTCACTTGCACTAACTGCAGCAGTACTGTCTTTCCACTTCTAATCTCTCTGTGCACTTTCTCTTCACTTGCACTCAATGAAACAGTAGTATCTTTCCACTTCTATTCTCTCAGTGCTCTCTTTTCACTTGCACTCACTGCAGCAGTGCTGTCTTTCTACTTCTACTCTCTCTGGGCTCTCTGTTCACTTGCAATCACTGCTGCAGCACTGTCTGTCCATCCCAACTCTGCCTATGCTCTCTGTTTACTTGCACTCACTGCAGCAGTACTGTCTGTTGACATTTGATCTCTCTGTTCCCTTACACCCACTCTAGCAGAACTGTCTGTCTGCTTCTACTCTCTCTGTGCTTTCTGTTCACTTGCACTAACTGCAGCAGCACTGTCTGTCCACTTCTACTTTGTCTGTACTCTCTGTTCACTTGCACTCACTGCAGCAGTACTGTCTTTCTACTTCTACTCTCTCTGGGCTCTCTGTTCACTTGACTGCTGCCGCACTGTCTGTCCATCTCAACTCTGCCTATGCTCTATGTTTACTTACACTCACTGCAGCAGTACTGTCTGTTGACATTTGATCTCTCTGTTCCCTTACACCCACTGTAGGAGAACTGTCTGTCTGCTTCTACTCTCTCTGTGCTTTCTGTTCACTTGCACTAACTGCAGCAGCACTGTCTGTCCACTTCTACTTTGTCTGTACTCTCTGTTCACTTGCACTCACTGCAGCAGTACTGTCTTTCTACTTCTACTCTCTTTGTGCTCTCTCTGTTCATTTTCACTCACTCCAGCAGTACTGTATGTCCACTTCTAATCTAATCTATCTGTGGTCTTTCTGTTCACTTGCACTCACTGCAGCACCACTGTCTGTCCACTTCTACTCTCTCTGTACTTTCCCTGTTCCCTTGCACTAAATGCAACAGCACCACCCATCTGCCCCCTCTGTCTGTGCTTTGTCGGTTCACTTGCACTCCCTGCAGCAGCACTGTCTGCTCACTTCTACTCTGTGTGTGCTCAGCTAAGCACTGGAATAGGACCATCCTTCTACTACCTCTGTCTGTGCTTCCACTGATACCTTGCAGCACAGCAGCAGCAGTGCCTGTCTGCTCCCCATGCACTCTTTTTGCTCCCTTGCATTCACTGCTTCAGCAGTACATACACGTGTTCCTCACTGCTGTCATTGCCTCGTTATACTAACTGCTGCAGCAGGAAGTCGGCTCCCTCCTCTGTACACTCTCAGTGCTCCTGTCCTCACTGCAACAGTCTGTCAGCCACCTGCGACCTCACCAACCCCTTCCTTTGACTGCAGCAGCAATGCATGCCTAGCCTGTCTGTATCCATATCTGACTTCCCCTTGTTTCTACCCTAATTTTCATGCAGTGCTTTATCTGTAAAAGAATACATGCTGGTGCCTAAAATGTTCCTTAGAAACCACTACCAGTGCTTATGAATATCAAGTTTGTTGACTACCAAGGATGACTAGTCTTCATTCAACATAATCGTAGTTTTGTCCACCTCCAGAGACCTTCAAAATCCTTTATCACGCTGTTAGACTTGGCATTTTTTGGCGTGTTTATTCTGAGTTTTTGCTTCCTCCCCTCCCGGTTTTGACTCTGTTTTGGCTGGTATAACGTTTCTGCGCACTTTTCGTACTGCTGATCAGTGGTAAATCGCTGGTGCTCCTGTGGTGAAATTGTGTTATGATTGGATGTGTGACTTACTTATCAGTCCCCAGTAAAGGGCACTGAAGGTGCCGGGGCTTGTGAGTCAACCGCTACTCATGGGCCTGTAGCACGGATTGTGCCACCCACATACTTAGCCCGGAAAAGGTATGAGTGATTGAAGTTTGGTATGCCCAAACTCAGGGTCTAAAGACGCAGCCTTTAGCGAGGGTGCCCTTTTCATTCTGAGTTCATAGAGGCCACTTTTAGAAAGTGGGTATTATTTAGCTTGGTCATCCCATGTGCCTCTGCTGGAATGTGGATTGCCTGTCTGGTGTTTGGACGACATATGGCTGGGGGAGCAGGGTGGCTCCCGATAGTCTAGGTTGGTCAGTAAAGGGCTAAACAGACCTGGGTTATGATGCGGGGAAGAGGGAGGAGATTTCCTTGCACCTCAAAGGACCTGGTCTGCCTCTGACAAAGCTGTCTCCACCTCCTGCCACCAATTCATGCCAGAGAAGGTCCAACTGATTCAGGCCGGACACCGACACCCTCTGCCTAGAAGGTCAAAGGATTTTAGTGTACAAATGCTGGGTCCCAGACCCCTTGAAATTTAGAACTCTTCTGGATCAAGAAGACTGCACAGAAGAAGAGCCGGAGAAACTGCTAAAAGAAATGACCGATTTGCTGCGTGCTTTGCTGGGCTGACCTGCAGTGCCTGCTTCTGTCTTGGGCAATGAAAGGCCTGTACTGGACTTTCCGCAACCCAATTGGTGAGACTCTACAAGGGCTTGAGGTAGAGCTTGCCCCCTGTCCCCGAATTCTTAGGAATAGGATAGACTTCAGGTTCTTTGACCGCAGCAATGGGGACTGTTTGTTTTGTGTTGCAACCCAAAGAACGCCCCTCAATGACTACTATGATGACCCCGCCGAACCTGTGTCCAGAAGGCACCGCAGAGGGCACCCCACAATGCCGCACCATGACCCTGCTCTCATCGATGATGCCTGCTGATGCCAACATCGAGCTGCTGCTCACACCATGACTTGTGGGCGCCGTACTCTTCATTGCCTTACTGCACGCCAAAGCTTTGGCACTGCAGAGGGCACTACCACCACGCTGCACCATGACCCTGTTCTCACCAACAACACTTGCGGACGCCATCACCGAGCTGCTGTTCGCACCGCAACCTGTGGGCCCGCACTATGCACCACCTCGCTGCACGACGACGCCGTGGCCATCCTGACACCTCCACTTCCAGCTGAAATCGATTTCACTGCTTGCATCGTGGTTCAGGGGGCACTGTTCGTAGTTACATGATGCACCGCCCTCATCCCACACCCCAGTCTTGGCCTACCGACGCCGGTGCCATTGACTCCAGTTCGTCAGCCAACGACAGTGCTTCAGCATTGACAATGCCGCTGCTTGCACCATGACCTGATAGCACCGTGACTAGCACTGCCTCCATCTCGCACCGCGACCCCGGTCTCACCAACGACGCCACCTGACGCTGCCACTGAGCCGCTGCTCGCACCACGACCTGGGGGCACCACACGCCGCACTTCGCACCACAGCCCCCGACGTCTGCCAGCTCCAGTTCTCCTGATTCCATCAGAGAGGAGCTCAACCTGCAACGCGAGTGACTCAAGCCCCTGCAATTCGCAGAGGTACTGTTTGCGGGTCTTCCCGACACCGTAGCTGGTCGGCGACCACGCAACCCGCCAGAACTGTTGGACTTGTTGTTCACAACGCCGTGATAGCCCCGGACGGAGCTATTGACATCAAGGAACTATTTTTAAAGCATATTTTAATAAGTGAAGAGTGTGAAGTATAGTATTGTGGATTTTTGGCGTATTTGGTCTTCTCTTAAGTATATAAACATTTGATACGTTTCTAAACTGGTGTTGGACACGGCCCTTTTGGCAGGCTGATGTGAGGGGAGGAGTGAGCCTGGGTCTGCTTGTGGGTTGACCGTCTGGTTTGAGGGTCCTGAGTGAGGCTGGGTTTTCCCCACACAATGCTGGCTCCACCCCCTGGGGTGCGTCTGATGTCCCTAGCCTGGCCAGTGAAAGGAATTCCCTATAACCAGTTCTAGCTGGTTCTCACACTGCCTGCACCCTGCTAGACAAAGGAATTTACAGTATAAAAAGGGGATGTGTCCCCTTACAAAATGTTCTTGTTTCTGACTTGAATCCTGCCAGGGGCGTGCTGCTGCTTGGGCTCAGGGGAAGGCTTGCCTCCCTGAGCCCTGCCCAGCCCCTGGAAATCTGGAGGACTTTCCTGGATAGGAGCTGTTGATGCTCCCTCTCTTTGTCCTGGACTTTGTGGGTTCCTGCTAGCGCTTAGGGGCGTTTGATTTATCTTCTAGCGCTTGGGAGCGCTGTTTCCTTGCTCATAGCGCTTAGGGGCGCTTCATTCTGCCATAGCGCTGGAGAGCGCTGTATTTTATTGCTAGCACCTGAGAAGCGCTTTATTTATCTTTACCGCCGGTGCCCACCCGGCATTCCCCGGTGAAATTGTCCCCGTTGCCGCCCGGCCGCAACCAGGAAGTCAGGCAGGCCGGGGGCGGGACTGAGGGAGACCCCGTGTAATCATTCCCCGGGCCGCGCTCTGATTGGCTGCCGGCCCGAGGCAGGAAAGAGGAAGCGTGGCCTGCTGCGGGGTTCCCATGTGCTGAGGGAGCCCCGGGAGGAGAGGAGACCGCGCTAGGATTTGCTAACGACGACGGGCTTCCCCGAAGCGCCGCGCTGCCATTGGCGGGCTTCAGGAGGCTCGCCCGGTAATGCTGCAAGCGGATTGGGGCCGCGTCCGGTGACCCGTGACGCCAGAGGAGGGCTGCCGCCGCACAAGGAAGCCGGTGAGTGTGAGAGCAGCTCAGAGGGGGGCCATCGGGGCACATTGCTGGTGCCCGCCCCCCCTCCAGTGTGTGGAGGCCGTTGAGGCTCCGGGGCAGTTGGTTCTTTGTGAGTCCCCAGGGGAGGGACTCCACCAGGGCTCCGGGGACATATTGTGGTCATTTTTAGCCCACAAAGGGCTCCGGGGGCATTCCCAGTAGTCGAGTCCCCCGAGGAGGGACTCCAACGGTGCCGCATATTTGTGCTCGAGCCTAGAGAGGCTCAGGGGGCCATTTTGATTGTTGAAAGCCTAGAGAGGCTCCGCAGTGCCACAGTTGTGTTTACGAGCCTGCGAGGCTCAGAGGGGCATTTCACGGTTCTTGAGCCCACGAGGCTCCACGCCCAAATCTTGTGTATTTATGAGCCCTGAGAGGCTCGAGGGCCAGTTCTTTTGTTCTAGACAGGCTCAGGGGCGACCTGTTTAGTTTCAGAGCCTGTGTGGCACCAGCAGTGAGAGCAGTTTGCTCCTAAGGGTCAGTGAGGACCCTGTCGCAGTTTTGATTCCCAGCTGCCCAGCAATTAGTGGGCAGCTGCACCGTTTAGGTCTTGTGATTGTTCCCAGGTGCCCAACAAGTAGTGGGCACCTGCAACGTTTAGGTTTGGCGCCGGTGGCGCATCCCTGACTGGCGCTGCATTGGCAGCACGCCCTGACATTCTGGACACAGGGCTCCTTAGTCCCTTTATTAGATGAGGGCTGGTATGTGATTTTATTTAGGCGCAATGTGATTATCTAAGTGATGGTAATTGCCTAATGTGAGTTTTGCGCAATGTGATGTGGTGCTAGGAAATGTAATGCATTTAATATGATTACGCACCAAGATCTTACACCTCTGAATGTTTTTAGGCATCATGTGTTTTTGCGCTATTGAGTTAGGTTCTGACACCTCTGAATGTTTTCATGCATCATGTGTCTTCCTTGATTTTACACCTCTGAATGTGTTGGTTTATGCATCATGTGTTTTTCCTTCCCTGCACCTCTGAATGTGTTTTTGATGCATCATGTGCCTTGTTATTACACCGCTGAATGTATGTTTTATGCATCATGTGTTTTCCTTCCCTACACCTCTGAATGTTTTGATGCATCATGCGTAATGTGTTCTTGCTTATACCCCTAATTGTATTGTGATACTTAGGTGGTTGTTCTTTCTAGTACAGGTAGTCCAAGTGAGGTCCTGGTTCCCTGCGTGACATTTCTCCTAAGGTGTTTAGGGTTGCGTAGGTGGTACTTACCTGTTCCCTGTAATTACTTGATGTGATCTATAACTGTTATTTTGTGCTATACTTATTGTAACTTCTAGAAGTGCTATTTCAAAAAGTGTTGATTCTGACAGTTTCCCATGTGGCCCTGTCCTGCTTAATAATACCTTGTGAATATTGCCCGTGCCAGTTGCCACAATGTACATGTGTGACTTCTATCTGATGTGTTTTTACAATACAGAAGTTATTTTTATATAACCTTGTGAGGAGTTCCTTTTGTGGTGTGCCTAGGATGTTGTTGCTGTTGTGTGCTGGCGCAAATGCTTTACACATTGCCTCCGGGATAAGCCTGTCTGCTCGTGCCAAGCTACCAAGGGGGTGAGCAGGGGTTATCTTGGCGTGTGACTCCCTTGCCCTGACTAGAATGGTGGTTTCTGCCTAGCTTTGGCGTCAGTTTAGCCAACCAGAAATAGCCAGTTCTAACATTGTTGGACAGCGGTGTGGATTAGGACTTGTGTTTGCGAAGTGCCACAGCAACAACTGGCTACATTACAAAACTCTGCATTTTAGATAGTCACATGTTTGGGATTATTGTTTGTGATTTTGTTTTTCCTCAAGAGTGTCATTTTCAAATGGTGTTCCTGCTCTTTTATGTTTAGTGGCAGATGAGAGAAAATGACAGGGCGGGTCGCCAGTAGAGGGGGAGGTTACCATAGATCAGGAATCCCTTGCTACATTAAAAAAGCAAAGAAATACAAAACAGCAGAAGCAGGAGAAAAATTAAAGGAGGCAGAAAAAAGCAGAAAAGGAAAGACAGTAGGGCAGTCAAGCAGCAGAGCAGTGATGCTCTGCCACTAGACCACCAGGGATGAGGCGCAGTCAGGAGCCTGTGGGTGGAGGACCTCAAACTCCTGACCAGAGGGTCAGCAGCACCAACAGAGGCAGCAGCAACTACCGGGTGAAAAAGAAGACCATATAAGAAATGAGCAACTTCGCTACATGTGCCGAACCCGGGAACATAACACATGCAAGATAACACATTCCTCACGGCTCCATGTCCCCAGAGAGGCGGCCACTGCTGTCTTGAATCACAGGACCGACCCTGAAGTTCCAGGTCTGATGAGAGTACCCGTCAGCATGCACTCACAGTATGAGCAGGAATATTAGGACTTAAACATGAAAGAATAAAAAAGTGAACAAATTGCACAGATGTACAGCTCTCGTATGAACTCTAACTGTTGCCAGTGTGATCTCTTATGAAATAAACTATTTGATCTGATCTACGAATTATCCCCAATCATAAATTAGTGACAATAGCCATTTAACAATCTTGACTGTGCTCAGTGACCACACAGTGTGGAACAGTAAGGAGATTATAAAGATATCTATAGCACAGAGGCAATGGACCATATAGTTCATTATAAAGATGTTTGCTCTGATTAAATTCCAGGTATTCAAACAAAGAGTTGTAAAGTTCATTTGAATCAGGTCCAGTTGCTGATGGTGTAATATACTAGTTATAATTCTTGGCATAAGGGGCACCCATGGCAAAATTCTAGTTGGCAGACAAGAGGAAATTCTTGGCGTATGATATACCCATAAGAAAATGCTGACACTGACCTTCTTGAGGTAATTTCTTGGAATTAAGGAAGTCAACCATAGTATACAGGGCTAGGAGGGCCAACCATGCTAAAATGCTGGTTCTAACATAGCAGAGATAACTTTCAGATATGGGCCTACCCATGGTCCTTGGTGTAAGAGCTGCCAATGACATATGGGGCAAATGTAACAAATACTGGTACTGGCACAGTGGCATACTTGACGCAACCTCTACCCATTTATTAATAAATGGATTCAACACCAGGGAGCCTCTGTCTTCAGTAGAGTGCATTCAAGTGGCTTTTGAGCAAATCAGTATGAATATTCTTCTGTAATATGCGCTATTATATCAAATTCTTTTCAAATATTTCTTGGAAGGAGAACCCCCATACTGAAAGTTATGCTCACGTCACTGTAATTTAGGGCATGTATAATGCTCCATCACTTTAAAAAATCACAAGCAATGACTTCTTGCATTGACTGGAGATATGTCTCCTCCCATTTAATAATCACTGCTCCTTGCACTCACTGCAGTAGCACTGTTTGTCCACTTCTACTCTCTATGCTCTCTGCTCACTTAAACACACTGCAGCAGTACTGTCTTTCCACTTCTAATCTCTCTGTGCACTTCCTCTTCACTTGCACTCACTGCAGCATTACTGTCTGTCCACTTCTATACTCTCTATGCTCTCTGTTCACTTAGACCCACTGCAGCAGTACTGGCTGTCCACGTCTACTCTCTCAGTGCTCTCTTTTGACTTTCACTCACTGCAGCAGTACTGTCTGCCACTTCTACTCTCTCAGGGCTCTCTGTTCACTTGCACTCACTGATGCAGCACTTTCTGTCCACTTCTACTCTGCCTATGCTCTCTGTTTACTTGCACTCACTGCAGCAGTACTGTCTGTTGACATTTGAGCTCTCTGTTTCCTTACACCCACTGTAGGAGAACTGTCTGTCTGCTTCTACTCTCTCTGTGCTTTCTGTTCACTTGCACTAACTGCAGCAGCACTGTCTGTCCACTTCTACGTTGTCTGTACTCTCTGTTCACTTGCACTCACTAGAGCAGTACTGTCTTTCTACTTCTACTCTCTTTGTGCTCTCTCTGTTCATTTTCACTCACTCCAGCAGTACTGTATATCCACTTCTAATCTAATCTCTCTGTGGTCTTTCTGTTCACTTGCACTCACTGCAGCACCACTGTCTGTCCACTTCTACTCTCTCTGTACTTTCCCTGTTCCCTTGCACTAAATGCAACAGCACCACCCATCTGCCCCCTCTGTCTGTGCTTTGTCGGTTCACTTGCACTCACTGCAGCAGAACTGTCTGCTCACTTCTACTCTGTGTGTGCTCAGCTAAGCACTGGAATAGGACATCCATCTACTCCCTTTGTCTGTACTTCCACTGATACCTTGCAGCACAGGAGCAGCAGTGCCTGTCTGCTCCCCATGCACTCTTTTTGTTCCCTTGCATTCACAGCTTCAGCAGTACATACAAGTGTTCCTCACTGCTGTTATTGCCTCGTTATACTCACTGCTGCAGCATGAAGTCGGCTCCCTCCTCTGTCCACTCTCAATGTTCCTGTCCTCATTGCAACAGTCTGTCAGCCACCTGCGACCTCACCAACCCATTCCTTTCACTGCAGCAGCAATGCATGCCTAGCCTGTCTGTATCCATATCTGACTCCCCCCTGTTTCTACCCTAGGTTCATGCAGTGCTTTATCTGTAAAAGAATACATGCTGGTGCCCAACATTTTCCTTAGAAGCCACTACCAGTGCTTATGAATATCAAGTTTGTTGAATACCTAGGATGACTAGTCTTCATTCAACGTAATCGTTGTTTTGTCCACCTCCAGAGACCTTCAAAATCCTTTATCACACTGTTAGACTTGGCATCTTTTCGTGTGTTTCCTCTGAGCTTTTGCTTCCTCCCCTCCCGGTTTTGACTCTGTTTTGGCTGGTATAACGTTTCTGCGCACTTTTCGTACTGCTGATCAGTGGTAAATCGCTGGTGCTCCTGTGGTGAAATTGTGTTATGATTGGATGTGTGACTTACTTATCAGTCCCCAGTAAAGGGCACTGAAGGTGCCGGGGCTTGTGAGTCAACCGCTACTCATGGGCCTGTAGCACGGATTGTGCCACCCACATACTTAGCCCAAAAAGGGTATAAGTGAATGAAGTTTGGTATGCCCAAACTCAGCGTCTAAAGACGGAGCCTTTAGCGAGGGTGCCCTTTTCATTCTGAATTCATAGAAGCCACTTTTAGAAAGTGGGTATTATTTAGCTTGGTCATCCCATGTGCCTCTGCTGGAATGTGGATTGCCTGTCTGGTGTTTGGACGACATATGGCTGGGAGAGCAGGGTGGCTCCCAATAGTCTAGGTAGGTCAGTAAAGGGCTAAACAGACCTGGGTTACAATGGGGGGAAGAGGGAAGAGATTTCTTTGCACCTCAAAGGACCTGGTATGCCTCTGACAAAGCTGTCTCCACCTCCTGCCACCAATTCATGCCAGAGAAGGTCCAACTGATTCAGGCCGGACACCGACACCCTCTGCCTAGAAGGTCAAAGGATTTTAGTGTACAAATGCTGGGTCCCAGACCCCTTGAAATTTAGAACTCTTCTGGATCAAGAAGACTGCACAGAAGAAGAGCCGGAGAAACTGCTAAAAGAAACGACCGATTTGCTGCATGCTTTGCTGGGCTGACCTGCAGTGCCTGCTTCTGTCTTGGGCAATGAAAGGCCTGGACTGGACTTTCTGCAACTGAATTGGTGAGACTCTACAAGGGCTTGAGGTAGAGCTTGCCCCCTGTTCCCGAAGTCTTAGGAATAGGATAGACTTCAGGTTCTTCGACCGCAGCACTGTGGACTGTGTGTTTTGTGTTGCAACCCGAAGAACGCCCCTCAATGACTACTATGACGACCCCGCCGAACCTGTGTCCAGAAGGCACCGCAGAGGGCACCCCACAATGCCGCAGCATGACCCTAATCTCGTCGATGACGCCTGCTGATGCCATCACCGAGCTGCTGCTCAAAACGTGACTTGTGGGCACCGTACTCTGCATTGCCTTAGCAAATGCTTTGGCACTGCAGAGGGCACTGCCGCCACGCTGCACTGTGACCCTGGTCTCACCAACAAAACTTGCGGACACCATCACCGAGCTGCTGTTCGCACCGCAACCTGTGGGCCCGCACTGTGCACAACCTCACTACACGATGACGCCGTGGCCATCCTGACACCTCCACTTCCAGCTGAAATCGATTTCACTGCTTGCATCGTGGTTCAGGGGGCACTGTTCGTAAGTTACATGACGCACTGCCCTCATCCCACACCGCAGCCTTGGCCTACCGACGCCAGTGCCATTGACTCCAGTTCGTCAGCCGACGAGAGTGCTTCAGCAATGACAACGCCGCTGCTTGCACCATGACCTGATAGCACCGTGACGAGCACTGCCTCCATCTCGCTCCGCGACCCCGGTTTCACCAACGACGCTACCTGGCGCTGCCACTGAGCCTCTGATCGCACTGCGACCTGGGGGCACCACATGCCGCACTTCGCACCACAGCACCCGAAGTATGCCAGCTCCAGTGCTCCTGATTCCATCAGAGAGGAGCTCAACCTGCAACGCGAGTGACTCAACCCCCTGCAATTCTCAGAGGTACTGTTTGCGGGTCTTCCCGACACCGTAGCTGGTCGGCGACCCCGCAACCAGCCAGAACTGTTGGATTTGTTGTTCACAACGCTGTGATAGCCCTGGACAGAGCTATAGACATCAAGGAACTATTTTTAAAGCATATTTTAATAAGTGAAGAGTGTGAAGTATAGTATTGTGGATTTTTGGCGTATTTGGTCTTCTCTTAAGTATGTAAACATTTGATACGTTTCTAAACTGGTGTGCTGTCCTTTTGTAGTGTGCACACTGTTTTACTGTTGGTTATGTGCAAATGCTTTACACACTGCCTCTAAGATAAGCCTGGGTTCTCGTGCCAAGCTACCAAGGGGGTTAGCCGGGTTTATTTAAGAAGTGTAACTCCCTTATCCTGAGTAGAGTGATGGTTTCTGCCTTGCTCTGGCGCAAGTCTCAGCTAGCCAGAAATTCCATTTCTAACACACACTTTTGCAGTTTTTGTCATCCATACTTTTCCTATTGTCACAGTTATTAGATCTTTCCCTTCTCTCCTCTTTCCTTCTTTTCTCTCTAAGCACTAGATTAATTTATTGTTTAAAGCTGAGCATGCATGGGGAGTATGAGCAAACTTAAATAACCCTTTATGTAAATTGTGAAAGATTATTACAAGGCTTGGAATGAGCTAATTATGATGGAGATGAGATAGTATGCAAAGGATTATTATTGGAAATTCGCTGACACTTCTGTATATCTCTCCTCTCCAACAGATCAAAAAAGTCGGGCAAACTGAGCACTTGGCAACACCTGTGTTATTTCGTCACCGCCCCAGTGGTGATCTTCTATTACAACGTGGCATCATACATAGGATTCCTCTGGCTCTTTGCCTATGTGCTGATGATGGATTTTCAGGATAACCCTTCCCGGAATGAATACCTGCTCTACGTCTGGAGCTTCACCTTAGTTTGTGAGGAAGTGCGGCAGGTGAGGAAGCCCAGAAACACACTACTAGAACACATAATTCATGTTATACTGCATAGTTTTGTTGCTTCTGTGGCACCTTGTTCGAAGTGGTTGTCTCTGTATGAAGTTATCTGCTGGCTGTGAGGTATCAAGAACAAACCCTGCCTACATAATCTCCTTGATCTTTCCTCAGCATTTGACTCAGACAAACATGAAAACCTCATTGATTTTCTTGAAAAGAGGATGGGATTATCGGGCCCTTTCTTAAATTGGTTTGCCTCATTCAATCAATCAATCAATTAGAGGGTTTTAAGCACGCTACACACTCGTGAGGGTCTCAAGGTGTTGGGGAGGAGCAGCTCTGGTCAGTCAAAGAGCCACGTCATGAGGGTCCTACTGAAGATGTGTAGGGTGGGGGTCCATCTGATGTTGATTGGGAGCTCGTTCTAGGTCTTGACCACAATGTAAGAGAAGGTTCTTCCACCCGTTCTTGCTCTGTAGATGCGCAGGGGTTTGGGGAGGGTGAGGTTGGTGGATTTGAGGTTCCTCTTGGGTATGAGGATGGAGATTCACTCATTGAGATACTGGGGTCCGGTGTTGTGGAGGGATTTGTAGGCATGGGTGAGTATCTTGAAAGTTACTCTCTTCTCAGTGGGCAGCCAGTGGAGATCACAAAGGTGTTGGGTTATGTGTTCGTGTTGCAGGATGCTAAGGACGAGTCTAGCTGCAGTGTTCTGTATGGTCTAGAGTTTTCAGAGGAGAGATTTGTTGATCTCGACATAGAGGGCCTTTCCATAATCCAGTCTGCTGGTTATAAGTGTTTTGGTGACGGTCTTCTTAAGATTCAGGGGGATCCATTTGAAGAGCTTGCGGAGGATCTGGAGGGTGTTGAAGCAGGTGGAGGCAACGGCATTGACCCGTCGCGTCATAGAGAGGGAGGAGTCGAGTATGATGTTGAGGTTTTGGCCGTAGTCCGTGGGGGTGGAGGAGCTGCTGACAGGCACTGCTGCTGCAGTGCTGTAAGGTATCAGTGAAAGCACAGACAGAGGGAGTAGATGGATTTGTCCCATGCAGAGAGGGAGGGTCCGAGGATGAGTACCTGTGTCTTCTCTGAGTTGTGCTTCAGGCAGCTGCTGCTCATCCAGGATGCAACGTCCTTCATTCCTTCCTGGAAGTTGAGTCTGGTGGTGATGGGGTCCGTGGTGAGGAAGAGGATGAGATGGGCGTCGTTGGCATAGGATACAATTCTCAGTCTGTGCTGTCTGACGATGGCAGCAAGGGGGGCCATGTAGATGTTGAACAGCGTTGGGCTGAGTGACAATCCTTGGGGTACTCACCAGTTGATTTCCTTGAGTTCAGAGAGGAAGGGAGGCAGTCCGATTCTTTGGGTTCTGCTAGTGAGGAAGGAGCGGAGCAAGTCAAGGGCAGTTCCCTGTATGCTGGCATCTTAGAGTCTGGCGAGTGTGCGGTGGGAGATGGTGTCAAAGGCTGCAGAGATGTCGAGTAAGATCAGGGCTACGGTGTGTCCTTGGTCAAGGAGGGTGCGGATGTCGTCTGTAGCGGTGAGTTGAGCGGTCTCGGTGCTGTGTTTGCTGCAGAATATGGAGTGTTTGAGGATGGAGTTATCTTCATTGAATTTTATTAGTTGGACTAACAGTCTTCTCAGTGACTTTGGCCGAGAAGGAGAGGAGGGGGATGGGTCAGAGGTTCTTGAGATCCATGGGATCTGCTGAGTGCTTCTTTAGTTGGGGTCTGACTTCTGTGTGTTTGATTTTGTCAGGAAAGGTGCCTGTTTCGAAGGTGGCATTGATGATGTGTCGAACAATGGTGGAGGCCGCTCTGTGGAAAATATGTGGGGACAGGGGTCTGTGGGGGCTCCTGAGTGGATGCCTTTCACGGTCAATGTGGTGTCTTTGGTGGTGACTGGGGTCCAGGAGGAGATGGTGAGCTGACTGTCATTACTGGATGCGGGCGTGGTTTCAGAGTAAGGTGTTTGGTCTTCAAAGGTAGTCGTGTCTAAAAGTAACTTAAAAAAGTATTGGATGGAATAGGCCAGACCATGCTCCCAGTAAATGAAGATCCTGCCTCATACTAAGGAATTCCTTGGGCCTGTCAGCTGTGCTCTTGGCGTAGTCCTTTGAGAAAAATGAAGCATGACCTGACCAGGAAATACAACTGATTGATTTTGCCACTGAGAGGACTTTGAGTCAGACAGTAAATTCTAAAAAATACAGGATAACACCTCTTGGATGTCTTAGCAATGAACCTGAAGCAGGAAGACAACCTAGTCGATGGGCGTGCTGGATGTTTAGAGAGGTGTTCTCAGGAAGCTTTAATAGTTCTGGAATGAAGCTCTAGAAGAAAGTGAGTGGGTCAGATCCTTCCACATTTTCTGCCAAACCAAAGAATCGTAAATTATTTCTTCTATTCCTGTTTTCCAACTCTTCAACTTGTTTTTGTCAATATGAAACTTGGGTTTTGAAGAGAGTTCACTTTATTCTCGGTTTCACTGAAGGAAAAGACACTGCGTTCCACTACAACCAAACGTACGTCCATTTGCGACCATCTTTCAGTAAGGTGTTGTAATTTGTTATTTGTTTCCTCCATGAAAGTGCATAGAGCGCAGATCTCAACTAGTAGCAAATCTAAAGATACCGGAGGGGGAGATTTTGCAGGAGATGGTGGGTCTGTCCTTTTTTAGATGCTTTGTTGAGATTTTCCTAGAAGGCAGCATGCCAGGGGTTGATTTAGAGGATGCACCATTTCAAGGAGAAGAGGCGACTGAAGCAGCCTCCATGGCAGCTAGTTTTGCAAAAACTGTAGATTTTTAAATAAATTTCTGTTTTACAGGCACAGCGCATCCTCAACCTCCCCATGTAAAAACAAACTGAGCCAATTTCCCAGAAAGTCACTGAGGTAGGATGGAGGAAATAGAGCTCTTATACGAAGAATGGCGCCTATATTATTTAAACAGAGTGTCCCGAACAGCCCAAGATCACGCCATGTCAATTAGTAATAATAATTAAAGAGTGCAGCGTGAGTGGAGGAATCCTCATTGTGTCGCCCCAACAGTTAGGGCTGCCGTCAATGGAAGCGACCACAAGCACCATCTTTTTCAAGATCCAAATTGTGAACGATTTCTTGGAAGAGATTAAAAATGTCTTTCCTTCCTTAAGGAGACCCTTTTCTGCATGGGAACTGCACTTTCAAAATGAAAATAGCCTCATTTCAGCACACAGAGTTCTTGAAATCCAGACTATTTTTTTATAAGGGAGGGCATACAAATTTCCATAAAATTAAAGTAGTGACCCATCTGAGTTTTTTCCTTAAATTAGACACAGATTTCCATGTCAATAAAACTATTTCACATTCCAACTTTCTCCCATATTCATTCATGTTCAACAGGGAAGACTCTACATTATTTAGATGTATTAGGGTATTACGTTTTTATATCGATAACAGTAAAGCTTAAGACAATTTACCTATTTCTTAGCTAATTGTGAACCTACTTGTCACCTTGCAGCAGTATGTTTTCAGGTGGATTGTCTCCTTTGTTAAAGCAGTGTTACTGGAACATTGCTTTTTAAAAAAATCTAGAGCCCTTTCTACAAAGGGTAAAAAATATACTGCAACTATTCTAAGAAATGTCTCCATTGCTTACATATTTAGGGAAGTTATTTGGAGAGCCATACATACCTCTACAAGAAATGTTTTTCTTGATTCAGATTACAGGGCAGATGATTAAGTGGACCAAGCTTATTTAGGGAGTGTTTTTTCAGAGTGTAGTTCTGTATTTTTTATGTATCTTTCTCTGTCTCTTTTGGGATGAGCTTGCTATTCTGTTCAGTGTTTATGACTATGAATGAAAATCCCCCGGAGGAGAAGGAATGCACACTTACCTGTAATCCTAGGGGCAGAGTTAAAAGAACTGACACATCTCTGCATTTTAGCAGAGATGATTCAGTTCAATTGCGTCATTTACAATACGGTGCACAGTGGCGCAAGGATTGACAGATGCGTCACAAATCTGTTGGCGTGAAGGTAACACATTGCTTGAGTTGTGTCTCAAGCACGACACAACTCCAGCAGTGCTCAGGAATGCCTATTGATATTGTGCAAAATGCAAAAAGAACAATTGATGAACAGAATGCAAAACAATGTCATACATTCACCCCAGTACAGAGATCTGGGCCGATGGTGCCGGGCTCACTGTGCCACTGGATTCAAGCTATTCTGGGTGACTCATTGCGCAGGACATACCCTGGATTCTATCTTTACCAATGTCCACCTCCTGTCTGTAGAAACACCTCTGGAGTTAACATGGATCCACCATCGGGCCTTAAGGTTCTCCTTCATCCAACCAGGAGGGGGAAAAAAGCTCCTCAGAAGGAAGGCCGTGCACAGGTCTTGGAGGAAAGTTACACCTGAAGCATTCAGCGGGGCCTTCTCAGCCCCATCTATGGAGGGGTGCTGGACAGCAATAAGGCATTGGAGAGGATGGAGGCTGCTGTGGAGGCGGTCCTGGACTGCATTGCCCTTCTGACAACAGTGAAAATAAATGAGAAACAAGCACCTGCTCCATGGTATTCGGAAGAACTTAAAGTGGAGAAGGGCCGGTGTAGGGTGCGGGAAAGAAAATGGAGAAGACCGAAATGTTCTGAGGACAAGTGGGCCTATAACGAGGTTCATAGAGCTTACCTAGACCACTGCAAAACCGCTAGAAGGGAACATCTGAACAGGCGGATTAGGGAAGCTAACAATTCCACACAGGAACTGTTTACGATACTAAAGGAATTCACTAATCCGACGGTGAGCAGCTCAGCGGTCCGGCATACTCAAGATCTATGCAATAAAGTGGCCACCCATTTCAGAGAAAAGATAGACATCATCTATAATTCTCAGGGGGGTGGAGAGCCTGCAAAGCTACCTAACTCGATAAGGAGGACCCCCTCTGTAGTCAAGCTTGAATCTTTTTCCACTACCACAACGGAGCAAATAAGAGCGGCTCTTGCAGCAATCAAATCAGGAGCTGAATCAGACTGTGCCCCTCCTTTCATTATGGCAGAACTGGCTACCATCTTAGCCCCTTTGCTCACGGACGTCTGTAACATCTCCTTAGACACAGCCATCTTCCCAGACAAGTGGAAAAATTGACTGATTAGACCGCTTCTAAAAACAACGTCAGCCGATCCTTTAGAAATGACAAACTATAGGCCAATATCTCTTCTGCCATGTTGTGCAAAGGTCATGGAGAAGATGATTAACCAGCAATTGACAGGTTATCTGGAGCAGAACCAACTATTAGATCCCGCTCAATCGGGTTTCAGAGCAGGACATAGTATGGAGGCTGCTTTGATGGAAGTGACTGACAGCATCCGAATGTCCCTAGATAAATTGACTCCCACTATGCTGATACTGTTAGATCTGTCGGCTGCCTTCGCCACCATCTTCCATTCCATCCTGCTTTGTAGATTACAGTAGATTGGTGTTGAGGGCCAAGTACTGGCATGGTTGGAAACTTTTCTGGCAAATAGATCTCAGCGGGTCAAACTAGAGCCATTCATGTCAGCAACCACCTTAGTGGACAAGAGGGTTCCTCAGGGCTCCATCCTAAGCCCTACTTTGTTCAACATATATGTGGCCCCTGCTATAATAAGATTGTGCGGTTTTGAGACGATCTCGTATGCAGACGACACACAGGTGATTATTCCATTTGAATTGGATCCTGCAATCACTAGAACTAAGTTTAAAATCTGTATATTGAGCATAGTGGCTTAGATGAGGGATAATTTTCTTCAGCTCAACTCCAGTAGGGCGGAGATTCTCCTCTTTGGGAAGGTGGAAGAATTATGGACACCAGATTGGTGGCCTTTGGAACTGGGGGACTCCCCTTCCCCTACAAAGCAGGCCAAGAATTTGGGAGTCCTATTGGACAACAAACTATCCTCTGAAGATCATGTAAAAACACTGTCTAGTTCATGTTTTGGGATCCTGAAAAAGCTAAGGAAAGTTTTTCCTTGGATCCCTCTGGATGCAAGGAAGACTCTCATCCAGGCGTTGATTGTTAGTAGGTTGGACTATGGGAACGGTTTATTGGTAGGGGCCAGGGAAGAACTCTTCTCCAGGCTCCAGGTACTGCAAAATACCGCAGCAAGAATGGCTTTGAATAAGACTAGACTTACCCCGTCTCGACCCCTGCTGCAATCCATACATTGGCTGCCCGTGAAGAAGAGGGCAGTCTTTAAACTTCTTATTTTGGTGTTTAAGGCAAGGCCTTGGCCCGGTATACCTAAGAAAGAAGGTAAGAGCGTATGTGCCAGGGCGTCAATTAAGATCCAGTAATCTAAACCTCCTAATCCTGTGCAAGATCAATAAAGCTAGCCTGGGAGCGCGTGCTTTTTCATATCTGGCCCCTTCCATTGGAACAGGTTACCGGAAGCAATTCGTGGCTGTACATCTTTGGGTCACTTCAGGAATAGTTTAAAGACCTCTTTTAAGAGTCTAGGCCGGTCCAGGGTCCTGCTCTTTCTGTTCTGCTGGGCGCCGAGAGATCCCCCTGGGGATGATTCGCTGTACCATATAAATGTTAAATAAATAAATGAGGGGTGAAACCCCAAAACTGGTCCTCGGATGCTTGTTCTCAGTCCAGGGAGGACCTGGCTTGACAGTTCGGGTTGGACTTTTCCCATGAGGCACAGGGTCAAGACTGATTTGCATATGGCCAGGTCCAAACTGGGGTGGTATGGTGAGCAAAAGAATGATGGATTTCACCAAGATCTCTTGACTGGGGTGAATGTTTTGATTTGTTCTGCATTCCGTCCATCAATCATGTGTCTTTTGCTTCCTCACCCTAAGTGCACCAGGTATGCCCAGACATGGTCCCAGGCTCACTGTGCCATTGGATTTAAGTTATACTGGCTGATGAGGGGTGAAACCCCAAAACCAGTCCTAGGATGCTTGTTTCCGGTCCAGGGAGGACCTGGCTTTGCAGGTCGGGCAAGACTGTTCCCATGAGGCACAAGGTCAAGACTGATTTGCATATGGCCAGGTCTAAACTGGGGTGGCGTGGCGAGCAAGAGAATGATGGATTTAACCCAGATCTTTTGACTGGGGATGGATGTTTTGAATTGTTCTGCATTCCATCCATAATTTGTTTGTCTTTTGTTTTCAAATAAGTATCATATGAGGCCCCTATCTGCAGTAGAAAAACATCCCCCAATGATCCCTGGTTATTCGTATTACATATTTTGAGTATGAGTATAGTCCCTTTCTAAAGGGGTCAGAGTGGCGGGTGGTACCAAAAGTAAGGTCTATGTTAGAACTCAATTTGGCTTTAGAAAAATTTCATTTTCACAACGTATATTTAGTTCACATCGTTCCAAACTGTACCTTGCTTTTATTTTGCAGAAAGTGCTAGTCCTCCTTAAACACATCATACGTGTATTTGGGAATTATACTGATTTTGGCTGAATCCTTTACATTCTGAGCCATCTGTAGTGGGCTGGATCATGTGTGCTGAGGAGGGAATGTGTCCCACCTGGCTGGGCATGAGGATTTACACAGGTTGAGGTTCACCTATAAATTGGGGAAGAAGTGGAGGCGAGTGTAGCCCCTCTTTCTTCGTCATGTGATTGGGTCAAGGGTTTGTGATGCTTTGCATTGTACTCTTGATATGTTTGAGTAGAAATGTTATTTATTAATTAGAATTTCTCTATGACATGATCCATACCACAGGGGTGTCAGAGCTCTTTACAGCATTGAAGAAATCCAATATTACAAAGATACATAATAATCCAAAGATAACACTTATAGACGCATTAAAACATAATATTGTTGTTTTTTGTAGCTCCTCTATGACCACGAAGATATGAGACTCGTGACTAAAGCCAGGATGTACATCACGGAGTTCTGGAACCAGATGGATGTTGTGGCGATTGGTCTTTTCATAGCTGGCCTAGCTGTCAGGTTGGTATCATTGTTGCTTCTTTGATCGAGACAGTACATTTAATTTATTTAGTGGTGTCTTAACCTCTTCCATGCTCATGATGGCTTCGGGCCATCATGAGTCACGGTGGACGTGTGCTCATGACGGCTGGGAGCCGTCATTACCGCGCCCGCGATTGAATGTCCAGCACTGCGGCGGAATCCGCGCTGCAGTGAAGAGGTATAAAAGCATGGTCCACACCCTGTGCAGGGCACCAGAGCACTTTCCAGAGTTACCAAGGGTCTTGATAATACTTTGCAGGGTCAGCAAGGTTACACTATAAAGCATTCTCCAAATAGGAGGGTAACTGTTCCTAAAGAAGATCTAAACGAAGAAGAGGATCTAGGAAGTAAATAGGACAGTCAACAAGACTATTACTTGTTGCACTCACACATCCAAAGGGATGTCATGCTTCTTCATAGGGTGGTTGCTCCTCGTCGGGCCAGCACTGCAATGCCCTAAGAGGCCCCCTAAGGGTCACTATGGCTGAGATCTTATAATATTCTTGCCGTATGACGGGTTTGAAGGATTGCTCCTGGGGAAGTGAGTGAGTATAAAACTGACTATGGGATTTCGGTACTATGATATTTTAATGAGTGGATTCCGGTCAGATTAAAAAAAACAAATGTTTGGTGCTACTAGTGGATTTTAATGTCCCTTAGTAGTTACATGTTAATATGAGTGAAAAAAATTAAATGGATCAACATGTTTCATGCCCCTTTTGGTCTCAACATATCGCTGGCGCTTCTTCAGGACCAGAAAAATTGCATGTAGTTTAAGATGAGAGGGGTCCCCCTCTAGACGACTGGTGCCGCCTATTTGATCGTATCTTTGGTCATCCAACCTATTCTGTATAGGAAATGAGCCCCATGGGTCAGTACGAAAGGGTGCACATAGTCACATAGGTTTGTCGGCTGCTTCTTGTGGCTGCTCCTACCCTTCCATCCGTCTGCCCAAATGCTCTTGCATAAGCATTCACATTTGATTACTAAGAGACATTACAACCCACTAGTAGCACCAACCATCTGTTGTTTTAATCTGACAGATGAATCCACCCATTAAAATAACATTGTACTAATATCCCCTGGTCAGTTTTATGCTCGCTCACTTCTCTAGGAGCACTCCCTCAAACGCATCATGCGGCAGGAATATCAAAAGATCTCCGCTAAAGTGACCCTTCGGCAGACATGTTGGGCATTGCAGCGCTGGCCCGACAAGGAGAAACCCACATTGGGCCCTATGATGAAGCATGACATCCCTTGTAATGTGTGAGGGCAACAAGTAATAGTCTTGTTGACTATCCTATCTACTTCCTACATCTTCTTCTTTCTTTAGATCTTCTTTGGGAACAGTGACCCCCCCCCCCCCCCCCCCCTATTTGGAGGATACCTAGTTTTGGAGCACAGGCACTGGACCTCTTTTTCACTCCTCTTTTCTTAGTTACACTATAAAGCAGCCTTTACCACTTTCTGAAGACTGAAGCCACGCTGCAGCCAGTTGCTCCAGCTGTGAATTCATGTGGTATCTGGAAAGTGCAGGTCAATCCTCTAGGTCTTGTGATCCTGGGCATGGTTGGGCCTGTGGGCATTGAGGCTGGCATGCAACAAGGTACTGATTCAAAAGGTGGGCTTGAGGTCTAGGAATGGGGTGGTGCTTGCTGTACCAGTTTCAATACAGCCTTTTCTGCAGCTTCGGAGAGAGGATTGATAATCTAAAATGTCAAACGTGTTACTCGAGCCCCTGATCCTCATTACAATGAATTGGTATATGGTATTTGCCAATTAGGTGTGTGCTTTACATTTGTCTTTTTTATCATCACCTAGGAGGATATGTCGTTTAGTGACTAAGTGGCTGACCTTTAAATCTAGACACCTGGGTTCTACTCCTGGCTTTCAAACATTTATCAAAGAGTAGGGTGTTTTGTTCAAATCATACTAGTATGCTTCTAGCTTTGCAACATTTAACAAGCGCATAAGTTGCTTCTTGTGTTGCCACACATTAATGGCCCTTTTGGTTTCACTCATATTTTGATTTTGACCCTGTGCCTCATGGGAAAGCCACCCAAGTTCAGACATGGCCATATGCAAATCAGTCTTGACCCTGCACCTCATGGGAACAGTCCAGCCTGAACTGCCAAGCCATATCTTTCCTGGACCGGAATCAAGCATCCTAGGACCGGTTTCTGGCTATCAGCCGTCTTCAGCCGGGATAGCTTGACTCCAATGGCGTGGTGAGCATGGGACCCACGTCTAGGCATACCATTCCCACATAGGGTGAACAGCAAAACACACAAGATGATGGACGGAATGTTGCACAATGGCAAAACATTCACCCCCAGTCACAGATCTGGGTTTAATTCATTGTTATTTTGCTCACCAAGCCACCCCAGTTCAGACATGGCCATATGCAAATCAGTCTTGACCCTGTGCCTCATGGGAACAGTCCGGCCCGAACTGCCTATCAGTCACTTGTTAAATCAGCCAATCGAATTTTGTGGATGCTCAAATTAGACAATAAATAATCTGATGTCTGTGAATGCTTCTCCATTGAGCATTAACATTTATATTCAGCACACATCCTCATTAATAATATCAATAATTTACGCTGAGTGCCACCTCTGTACTTTATGCCCCCCAGGTCTTCTCCCCTGCTTCGGACAGGCATTACTAGTCCCCATTCTGACCAATAGTGAGGCCCTTGCATGCCTGCAGTGAGAGGTGAGGCATTGTCACTCATGGCAATCATGTTATGTACACCCCAGTGAAGCCCACCCAGGAATACATTCCCAACTTGCATTGATAATATTTACAACAGCTTCAGTTCGGTTAGGTAGCATGGGGGCCAAAGCTCAATACTCCACAGAGCAGAGAGCCCTGCAGTGTTCGGGTCAGGATCCCCTTCACTTCTCTTCACAGTCACCTGCTTCAGTGTGCTCCACATGCCAGGAACATGGATGGGTACTCCTCTGGACAGTCACTTCTAATACAAGACAAGGCACTCTGCTTTCCTCTCTGTGCAGGCAGGCTTTTAGGCAGAACCCCATCTTTTCCAGCAAGTTGCAGGTCTTAGGTGATGTCACCCCTGGGAGACTAGATGTCTTCCAGAAACCAGCCCAGAGCACACAACATTCCTTCGAGTCCGTGAAGCATGCCCTTCCTTGGTTATGAAAAACTTGGAATTGGAGCCAAGTGCTCTGGTTTGGATCTCACTTTTATAAACCTTTTCTTCATATATGGGGTGTGGGTCAACTCTCAAAGGCATCAGAACCGGTTTGGAGTATGGAGTAGTTCTCTTTCCAGGCTGCTCTCCAGATACAGCATTTGTGTAAACTGAGGTTTCAAACAACAATTATCACTAGGGATGACTCTAAGCAGGAGGAACCCAAAACAGTGGCAACATGAGATGTGAGTTGTCTGCCTTTGATAATAGGGCCGCAAGGAATTTCTAAAAGCACTCCTGTATCCCTCTTGTCTCTTCAGTGTCTGGGCCTCTGCTATCCATCCCCATGAATGCAGGTAACACACTTCCACTATCTGCGGAATTTGTCCTCGCCCTCTATCTTGTGCCAGGGTAAAATAGGCCCATCCATAATGGATCCAATTACAATACTTGTGTGCCACATATGCCTGCCCGTACACACAGACTCAAAATACCCATTGCATGTCAGAACAATCTTCTAGGTTTCTCATAAACTCAAAACTTTACACAAGAGGGACAATAGAAGCAGCTGTCACTGGCACAGAAATAATGGTTTAGTCAAATTCACAAAATACTCTATGCTTCCACCACCACTTTATGTGAAACGTCATGGACAGGAGTCCACTGTCCACTAACAGGACATGTTTGGTGCACCCCTAATTTTTACTGGAAGAGTCCAGGAACTTACCTAATGCTCTGTGCCCTCACTTGATCAGCATGACACCAGGGTCAAAATAATTGTCAGTTTACCAGTTTTAAATGCAGTCAGGCACTCAAGGAACGGGTACATGCCTGTTTACCATGCAAGGGACATTCCCATCTCAACTATGCATGTACTTCAGTTATTGGCAAATGTAGGCATTCTGCATGAAATTGGGAGTGGCTGACCCTATGGTCTACCTGACTATAAGATGGATGCATAAGTGACATTGCCTGGTCTTCCCAATTCAGGCATGGAAAAGAACACAAACTGAAGTGAAATACCACCCCCTTATAATAGGTCATACCGCATTAATTACACCTATGTGCAAATTAGCACCACCACGGAGATAAACTATTACTGTTTTAGAGCATTAGCGACAAAAAATCCAAGACTGAAAATTGTGCTGGGATCTTTTATGGATGATACCATTGGTTGTCAGGTCTGTGTGTAATAGGTGTTCCCTAGCAGTATTGCTAGAGTTAGTTTCTGATATTCAACCTGTACAATGTTGATGTGTGTGTGCTATGTTGACAGCACAGGTTCCATTGGCAGCCAGGCTAACAGAGCCAGTGCATAAGAGGCTGATCCCATGTCTCATAGATCCCAACCCACAGATTGTTCTTCTCAAAAGCTCTTGATGGTAGATCACTAGAAGCACATTTTAGTGATCAGAATTTCTGCATATTTTAATTCTGTAACAAAGAAGGCCCCTAACAATAATGGTGTCTCTGGAAGGTTGTGACAGATGGGACCCAGGCCCCAACTCTGTTTAGTGGAAGGCCGCCCCTTGTGCCCTTCCACCACAGTTGCTTATTGTGCCATGAGGCAACTCAGAAAATAACAGACACTGCACCTTGTCACACACATTTATTTGTCCAAGCACCTTTCATCGCAATACTGTATTCTTTATTAAAATGTTACTGTGTATTTGTGTGTTGAAATCTATATATAAACACAAGTATGAGTGTATATCACATAACATAACATAACATGTGTATTTGTAAGGCGTACGTTCACCCAAGGGTATCTTGGTGCTTAATAACAGATGTTTATTGTGAACAATAAAATGAACAAGTTACTTACCTTCAGCAATGCTCTTTCTGGTATATCTAGCCACATATTCCAATTTCTTTTTAATATTCCCCAGGTGTGATAAGGGAATACAGAATCTTTTCAGTAGTACCTCAATGTGCCATCCAATGACACCTTGCGGCTCCACACTGATACTGTTCCACTCCGGAAATGACGTGGAGGCGTATTGTAAGACCTACTCCAATTGGTAGACAGTTTGCTGATTACTAGACTTATTAATAGGTAGAATTCAATCACAGAACTGGGAGGATGGGAGGGTCGATGGAAATCTGCGGCTCTACCATAAAGAGTGTTACTGAAGATGAGTAACTGGTTCTTCTGATAGTGACTTCTGGTCACATATTCCTCACTTTTTGAATAGATGCCAAAGCAGTACTTATCAGGAGGTGGATCTGTAAAGGCACCCAAACCAGAATTTCCTGCAAGTCCTAGCTAGCAAAATGCCTCAGTTGCGAAGGTATGGAGGGATGCCTGGCAGATTTCTAGGAAAGGAACTTTGGGCCAGATGTAGGTAAATACTATTTACCGATTCCTAAATACCGAATCTTACCAATTGTGGGGCAGATTTATGTTAACTGGCGAATCCCCAGGGATGCGCCAGTTAACGTGCGCCACAGCTCCGCCACCCATGGTGCGCCGCATTTATAATGTGGCGCACCATGGTGCAAAAATGCCACAGATGCGTGACGCATCTGTGCCAGAAATGTGGTGCATTGCTGGAGTTGCGTCGCAAGCACGACGCAGCTCCAGCAAGGCTCGGGGGTGCCCCATGTACACAATGCTGCATCAAGACCTACGCCTGCTTCAAGCAGGCGCAGGGTTTTGACGCAGCATTGGCCTGAAAGTGACTGGGTGAAATCTCATAGATTTCACTCAGCCACTTTCAGGAGGGGTTCCTGCGCAGGAACGCCTCCTTATGGCGCAGGGCTTTACAACGTGACGCATCTCCTAGATGCGTCACGTTGTAAATAGGGCGCATTGTTTGCACCGCAGTTGCGTCAAATAAAGTGACGCAATTGCGGCGCAAGGGCATCATAAATCTGCCCCTCAGTATTTAAGAATCAGTAAATAGTATGTAGGAAAAAAACGGTAATGTTTACCGATTCAGTAATGTTCATTAGTACCGATTCGGTATTTACCGAATCGGTAATAAGGAATACCTTCCCATTCATTCCTATGGGCCTTCAGGCCCATAGGAATGAATGGGAAGCCATTCACTATTCACTATTCACTATTCACTATTCACTATTACCGATTCGGTAAATACCGAATCGTAATAGGGAGAGCAAATTCAAGGGTGGCAGAGTGTCACATTGACACCCTGTTGCACCCCTAATTCGTGCATGTGTGCACATGTGGTGCAAATACATACCCTAAGGCCATGTATGTCTGTCACTTGGCACTTTTAAACAAGCATTGGCATAGCCAATAGGTCTCGCCTTTGGGACCTTATAACTTTTTAGCCATACAACAGATGATGTTGTTGCACCAAGGATATTGTGCTGCATAACTAAATACTTATAAGATCCCAAAGCGAGACATACTGGCTATGCCAATGCTTGTTTTTTTGTACTTACTGATCCAAGATGGACCTGTAAGTCAAAACAGACGCACAAAATTACTGCTGTAAAAGAGCATGAATTGTTTTTTTTTTTTTTTAATAAAAAGGATAGCCTGGTTGCAGAAGCAGTTTAGGGAGAAACAAAACAGCAGACAGGGGGCAGACGCAACACAGCAGATAGGGAGGAGACGCAACACAGCAGGTGGGGGAAAAGCAACACAATTGAAAGAGAGCAACGTGAACAGCAGGGCTAAGAAGCATACCGATGCAAGAGAGTGCAACACAAGTGCAGGTGGGTAGAAGCACATGGGGGCGAGAGACAGCAAAGTGAAGCGGGGAGAAAAGCACAAAGGAAAACTGGAAAACTCATGGAGTGCTTAAACAAAAAGAAAAAAAGTAGTTCTCTAAAAGCAAGCAAAGCAAGCACGGCCTCCTGCCAATTAAAAAGATGGTAGGCAGATTATACTCTATGAGAATGTCAAGCATTAGAAGGACAAGCTGGGAGATAAGACTGAAGCAGGCAAATAAGATTGACAGTAAAGCTAACCAATGGTGAGCCATGACAGGCAGCAATTCCCTCTTTGTTCTTGGTAAGCCCACAATCTGCATTCTGCAACTAGACAGCTTGCGCTATCAGGCAGGCTCAACCTAAAACTGCAGCCAATGTGGCACGAGTGTCCACAAAATGTAGAGCCCCCCATTATGTCAGTGATGGTGACAACTACACCAAGAATAGCTACCCCTATGTCTGTGATGCTCATCATTAAGCTTGCAATTACCATTACAATGAAAGGCTGCACACGGTTGGCCAGAACTATTATAGGGCAGAAATAGCCACCACAATATCTGGCATAAATACAACTTTTATGAAGACGCCCATTATTATGCCAAGAAAGCTGAAAATATATCACGGGTGTCGACCATAAGCCTGGAGACGATCATTTTAAAAAAAAAAGATCTGCCCTTTTTCCTGTTCCTGTAGTGAAATGCCCGGCCTGTTAGATAAATGTTTTTTATGGTACTCAAGTTTACACCTCTCTGTGAAATACCAGCTATGGATTTTTTTTTATATAAGAATAAAAACGTATTCCATATGTAGCGCCTTAGCACAATCTGTGTCTTGTAGACAAGGGCTGTCGGAAAGATCGTTTTTCAGCACAAGCTAGAACCTGCATATCGAAACTCGACAGCACAAGCTTTACCCCCACCACCCCTTCCAAGCTCCCCCAAGGACTATCCACAAAGAACGTTTCACATACTGCGGCGCTACGCAGCCCCCACGTGCTTCTGCAAGGCCACCAATGACATTCTGTGAGGGTGTGATAACACTCTGGGGGCCCAGTGACACGTGCACAACAGCCCCTTCAACAACAGGTGTAGCGGAAGAGATCTGCGCACAGAGCCCATCAAACGACAGGTTGACAGCTTGCACCTAAACACGTTTAATGAGGTTGGGGGGCTCCTGTGAGGGGAACATAGAGAGCATGTTCCTATAAAGGTTTATGAGAACTAGAAGGGGCAGACATTAAAAATACCCCCACCCACAAAACTCTACAAGGGAAGGGGGGAGCGTTCAGAGCACACAACCCCACCCCTTCCTAGAAGCATGCACTGGCAAACACGGGGGGACTTCAATGGCTCCGGTTTGTCGCTGCCCTGCACAGCCGCCTTCAAAAGCAGTGTAGCTGTCCTGTAGGCCACCGTCTACGCTTCTCCCCTGGAAAGTGCCTCCAGCTTCATCTGCGTGCGACAGGGGCTGTGCTCCAGCGCTTGTAAAACATTATAACACTGAACTGTCAAAAAAAGCACGTGCTTCGCGGGGAGAGGAATGGGGTGCACCCGAAAGCTACACTGCCTCCTCAACCTCAACTGTCATATGTTGTTATCATGGAATCCAACACGACAATCATTTTGGCTCGTTGCTCATTTCGCCATTTCACCTCACTCCATATCCTCGCACACAAGGTTTCCAGGCCTCATCTTTTAACATACAAACCGCTGCTATCAGTTCCGTCAGTGTAATTAGGTAAATGGAAGCAAACCCATACTACAACACCCACAATGCAGTATACTGACAAATTCAAGTCCAGAGCTGGAAGCAGTGAACGTACAGACAGTGTGTTGTAGTTATCCTTGAGCTCTTAACACCTTCACGCTACATCATCTCTAGTACCCCGCCCAGACTCAGTTCTGGTCATGTCATGGGGCCCTTGGCCTTTCTCCAATGACCCATGAGTACAACGCTTAGTCTTCAATGCACTAGACAAAGCACTGCTCCCCATACAGCGAATCCCTTCCTATTCGCTGTCCCACCACTCAGACTGACACGAACTGCTGCATGTCATGCAGAGCCTGGCCCTTTTCAGTGCCTCCTCCTTGAACTCCATCCTTCTCTTTGCCCTGGTATGATCTTATCTAAAGCATGAAAATCAGAGTCCGTGCAGTGACTGCTCCCTGCAATGTAGCTAACATGCCCCTGCCCAGGTCTGATTCCGACATCCACTGCCCATCCCACGGCCCGGGTCTGACCTGAGTTGCAGCATGCTGAGTAATGCCTGTGTAGTGGTATAGACATAGGCTCGCGCTGCTCGTTCTACTGCACGTGGGGACAGAAGCAGCAGCCCTGTCAATGTAACCACTTACAGCAGCACCAACTCCGCCCCTCTTTGCACAGGGAACAGCTATTGGCTACAGCAGCGTGCTGGCCAGCACATTGGACATGACAAGAGCAGAGACACGCACCCCGGGCTTGATGGCGGCTCTCAAGAGATCCTCTAACAAGAAAAAAAGCAAAGCGCTCGCGTAGCAGCCGGGGGGAGGGATTCACTCGCGGGAGCGATAATCGTGACCAGATGAGCCGGGCGCTCCCATGAGTGAATCTCCTGACGTGCAAGTGTTGCCATTGAAGGCAATGGCAACACGTGCACGTGCTTGGCTGAAAAGCCTAAACGTTCGAAAAAAGGTTGTTTTCCTTTGTAGCGCCTGCGCGCTGCGAAGGCTCGACCAAAAAGCACAAAATGGCTTTTTAAAGGTATTCGATATTTACCACCAACTTGTAGTTGGTGGTAAATAACAGATCCTTAAATCAAAAATGCACTCACTTGAGTGATCCCTACATAGGATTTAAGGATTTGGCAGTTTACCGATTCGGTATTTTAAGGATTCAGTAATTTACTGATTCCATAAATTACCGAATCGGTAAATTACCAAATCCTTAAATCCACCTACCTACATTAGAAAAAGCTAAATACCGGCCGGTAACAGGAAATTTACTGATTTTCGGCCGTTACCGACCGGTATTAAGCTGACTACATATGGCCTAGTGTCCTAAAGCAGTAGTAACAGCTTTGGCCCTGATTGAATATACCTGTAATCTTTCTAGAGGCTGCTTCTTCACCAGTGCGTAGCAGATCTTAATTCAGAGCACAATCCAGTACGCGATGGTACAGTTCAGCAGAACCTTGCCTTTTGTCGGTACAGCAAACTGCACAAAGAGCTGATTTTCTGCCTAGTGTTCTTTGGTACGATCAATGCAGAAGTTCAGAGCTCTCTTGAAGTCCAAGTGATGGAGTCTCTTCCTCATTCTAGAAGTGAGGTAGAGCATAGAATACCGGCAGGGTGGATACTTTGACCAGCATTGAACAGTGTCACTACCTTCAGCAGAAAGGATGCCCGAGCCCCCAGAACCAGCTTATCCATGAAGAAGGTAGGATTAAAACACACAGCACTTGAAGTTTGATTGCCCATTGTGTAGACATAATGGTGCTAAGGAGCGCAGTCTTGTTGGTATGGAGCTATAAGGAACAGATGGTGAGCATCTTAAATGGTCTGCACAACAAAAATAAGTAAAGAGATTGAGGTCCAACTGGAGAATCACAAAAGAAGAAGGCGGAGCATATGCTGTAGCCTTTACATATATTGCTTCACAATGGGTGATTTGAACAATGCAGACTGATCAGGGAACTGTCTGAAGGCCCGAAGGGTGAAAGAAAACCCTTTACGTGCCCAAAGCAAGACCCCAGTGCACAAGAGATGAAACAACCAATAAGACATCAGACAGTTTGGGCTGGAGGGGACCAATCTGACATGTGCTGCACCAAACCACAAATTTGTCACAACAACCGATGTATACAATCTTCGTCAAGCAATGGCTGGCTAGCAAGATGACATCAACTTACTGTGAAGGAAGTTCGAAGGTATTCAGCTGTTACCCATTGCCTGAAGGTACAGAATGGGAAAGCCTGAGTGGAGAACCACACCCTGCTGCTGTGACAGCAGATCCTCCAGGATGGGCAGCCTGATCAGAGGACAAATGCTCAAGCACAGGAGTACTGGATACCTTGTTTCCTGTGCCCAATCCAGACCCACTAGGATGACTTGGGGGCAGGCAGTCCAGATTTTCTTGAGAACTCGGGCAGGAGTAGAATCGGTGGAAAGGCATACTGGAGTCCCAAGTTACATTTTAGGAAGAATGTGTCTCCAAGAGATGCCTTGGAAACCCTAAAGTGCAGAAGTGATGACACTGTGTATTCTTGGAAATGGAAAACAGATCGAGCCAAGGTTCTCCACATTTATGGAAGAGACCTTGTGCCACCTCCAGGTGTAGTTGCCACTCTTGATCCACTAGCTGCTGATGGCTGAGATTGTCCACCCTGGTATATAATGAGCCTGCCAGGTGGTTCACCACCAGGAAGATTCCTTGGAGGTACAGCCATTTCCAGATGTGCCACACCTTCTTGCACAGGGTTTGTGATCCCATCCTGCCCTGTTTGTTGCAGTACGATATGGAGGTTGTGTTGTCCTTGAGCACCTGTACCAGCTCCCCCTTGATGTTTAGCAGAAAGGCTTTCAATGCCAAGCAAATGCCCTCAGCTCAAGAAGGTTGCTACGGAGACAGGATTTTATCTGAGACCAGAGGCCTATGAATTCCACTTCTCTCATGTGTCAGCCTCAGCCAGAAGTGATAAATCGGCTATCACTGTCATCTCTAGGTGGGGAAAGGAGAAGGGTCTGCTGCTGACCCAATCGCGGTTTAGTAACCACCACTGAATACCCTAAGAAGTTTCCTCCAAAATCTGAACCAGGTCAGAGAGATTCCCTTGACGTTGGGCCCACTATTACTAAGATCCCACTGCAGAGTCTGCATATGCGATTGGGTGTGCTCAATCATTAGGTTGCAGGAGGCTATCAGTCCCTACAACCTCAGAGTCGACCTCACTTAAATCCAAGACTGAGGCTGAAAGATAGGGATAATAGCCAGAATGCCCAGTACTCTCTTTCGCAGGGGAAAGGTATGAAACTGAACTGTGTTGAGAAGGGGAGTGTCTGAGGAGTCAGGTCTGATTTTGGCACGTTGATAGTGTACCCCAAGGATGACAGCAGGTTTGCTGTAGTCTAGAGGTGGGTGAGGACTGCCTAGGGCATTCATCGAGGTAGGGAAGACTGGCTGACCTGACCTGCAAATGTGTGCTGCCACCACAGCTATCACCTTTGTGAATACTCAAGAGGCGCTGGTGAGACCAAAGAAGAGCAGAGCAAACTGAAAATGCTCCTCTCCCAACACGAACTGCGGGTAGTGCCTGATGGGCTGTAAGGACAGGTAGATGGAAATTGGCGTCCTGCAAGTCCCATGCCACCAACCACTTCACAGGGTCAAGGGCTGGCCAGACCTGGGCGAAGGTGAGCATCTTGATTTTCTCCTTTTGAAGAAAGGTGTTTTGAAGGTGCAGAACTAGAATAAGGTGAAGACGTCCATCCTTCTTAAACATAAAAAAGTAGCAGGAATAACAACCACATCCTCTTGTTGTTGGCCAAAAGGACTTTGCCATGAAATGGAGGGTTGGTCCTCCTTCAGTCACTGGTTGGATAGTAGAAGGTGTGGCTAGGGACAAATGAAAAGTAAGGCGCATCCTTTGCAAACAATATATAGGACCTGCCTGCCCAATGTGATTGCTTACCAACCCAAATGGTTTTGGTGGATTCTGCGTCCCACTGGGTGGCTTAGTCCTGTGCGGGTACACTAAATAGGTTTAGTAGGTGGCAATGTGGGGGGCAGTTAACTGATTGGCACACTGACCTTACAAGTGGGGGCGGTGGCACCATAGCTTCTAATACAAAAACTGCTGGCTTCCCTGCAAGGGCTGGATAGGTTGGTGGTACGGCTTGACTCTGCCAAAGCCACTAAAGAAGCAATGGAATTTCTGTGCCTGATGAGGCAGGGCGAGAAGACCCAGAGAACAAGTGGTAGCCCTTCTCCCTTGGAAATGTATGAGCGCAGAATTGGCCTTGTCCCCCAACAGGTGCATCCCATGAAATGAAATGAAAAGACAATTTGTAAAGCGCGGTGGCTACCCTAAGGTGTCTCTGCGCTGCAAGAGGACAGGCCTGAGACAGAGCCGCAGAAGATCACTCAGGTTTGGTAAAAAGCCAAGTTTTCAGGAGTTTTAGTAACGTCAATAGGTTAGGCTCTGATCTGAGTGTGAGGGGGAGGGTGTTACAAAGCTTGGCTAGATTGTAAGAGAGTGAGGGGCCTCCGCATCTGGCTTTCTTAAATCGGGGTATTGTGGTGAGGTAGGAGGACCCTGATCTGAGATGTCTTTTAGGGTGGTAAACGGTTATAAGGGGGCGGTTGATGATGGGACCGGTTCTCCAGTAAGACCTGTGGGCAATACACATAACTTTGAATTCAATCCTTGCCTTTACTGGGAGCCAGTGGAGGTCTTTTAATCGGGCTTTAACTGAGACTGGCCGGGGGATTTGAAGGAGGGTCCTGGCTGCACAGTTTTGGATTATTTGAGGTTTGTTCAAGGTGGACTGGGGAGCCCCCAGGTATAGAGCGTTTCCACAGTCCAAACGGGATAGGATTAGGCCTTGTACCATAATCCGTCTGGCATGAAAGGGAAGAAAAGGGAGGATTTTGGGCAGCACTCTTAGGAGGCCAAAACAGATGGCGGATAGTTTGGCCGCCTGATGATTGAAGTTGAGAGACTTGTCGAGCCATATGCCGAGGCTTTTGATAGAATCTTTGGGTGGAGGGGGAGGACCCAGACAGGGGGGGCCAAATTGGATCTATGGCCCTGTCAATGATGGTTCCAAGGAGCAGTTCAGCATGAGATAGCAGCTCAGCACGAGATAGCAGTCCAGCATGAGATAGCAGCTCAGCATGAGATAGCAGTCCAGCATAAGATAGCAATTCAGCATGAGATAGCAGTCCAACATGAGATAGCAGCTCAGCATGAGATGGCAGTCCAGCATGAGACAGCAGCTCAGCATAAGATAGCAGTCCAGCATGAGATAGCGGTTCAGCATGAGATAGCAGCTCAGCATGAGTTAGCAGTCCAGCATGAGATAGCAGCTCAACATGAGATAGCAGTCCAGCATGAGGTAGCAGTCCAACATGAGATAGCAGTCCGGCATGAGATAGCAGTCCAACATGAGATAGCAGTCCAGCATGAGATAGTGGTTCAGCATGAGATTGCAGTCCAACATGAGATAGCAGTCCAGCATGAGATAGTGGTTCAGCATGGGAGAGCAGCTCAGCATGGGATAGCAGTCCAGCATGAGATAGCAATTCAGCATGAGATAGCAGTCCAACATGAGATAGCAGCTCAGCATGAGATGGCAGTCCAGCATGAGACAGCAGCTCAGCATAAGATAGCAGTCCAGCATGAGATAGGGGTTCAGCATGAGATAGCAGCTCAGCATGAGTTAGCAGTCCAGCATGAGATAGCAGCTCAACATGAGATAGCAGTCCAGCATGAGGTAGCAGTCCAACATGAGATAGCAGTCCGGCATGAGATAGCAGTCCAACATGAGATAGCAGTCCAGCATGAGATAGTGGTTCAGCATGGGAGAGCAGCTCAGCATGGGATAGCAGTCCAGCATGAGATAGCGGACCAGCATGAGATAGCAGCTCAGCATGAGAGAGCAGCTCAGCATGAGATAGCAGTCCAGCATGAGATAGCAGACCAGCATGAGATAGCAGTCCAGCATGAGTTAGCAGTTCAGCATGAGATAGCAGTCCAGCATGAGTTAGCAGTTCAGCATGAGATAGCAGTCCTGCATGAGTTATCAGTTCAGCATGAGATAGCAGTCCAGCATGAGATAGCAATTCAGCATGAGAGAGCAGCTCAGCATGAGATAGCAGCTCACCATGAGATAGCAGTCCATCATGAGATAGCAGTTCAGCATGAGATAGCAGCTCAGCATGAGATAGCAGCTCAGCATGAGATACCAGTTCAGCATGAGATAGCAGCTCAGCATGAGATAGCTGTCCAGCATGAGATAGTGGTTCAGCATGAGATACCAGTCCAGCATGAGATAGCAGATCAGCATGAGGTAGCAGTCCAGCTAGAGATAGCAGTTCAGTATGAGATAGCAGCTCAGCACGAGATAGCAGTTCAGCATGAGATAGCAGTCCAGCATGAGATAGCAGTCCAGCATGAGTTAGCAGTTCAGCATGAGATAGCAGTCCAGCATAAGTTAGCAGTTCAGCATGTGATAGCAGTCCAGCATGAGATAGCAATTCAGCATGAGAGAGCAACTCAGCATGAGATAGCAGCTCACCATGAGGTAGCAGTCTAGCATGAGATAGCAGCTCAGCATGAGATAGCAGTCCATCATGAGATAGCAGTTCAGCATGAGATAGCAGCTCAGCATGAGATAGCAGCTCAGCATGAGATAGCGGTTCAGCATGAGATACCAGTCCAGCATGAGATAGCAGATCAGCATGAGGTAGCAGTCCAGCTAGAGATAGCAGTTCAGTATGAGATAGCAGCTCAGCACGAGATAGCAGTCCAGCATGAGATAGCAGCTCAGCATGAGATAGCAGTCCAGCATGAGATAGCAATTCAGCATGAGATATCAGCTCAGCATGAGTGAGCAGTCCAACATGAGATAGTAGCTCAGCATGAAATGGCAGTCCAGCATGAGATAGCAGTCCAGCATGAAATAGCAGTCCAACATGAGATAGCGGTCCAGCATGAGATAGCGGCTCAGCATGAGATAGCAGCTCAGCATGAGATAGCAGTCCAGCATGAGATAGCAGCTCAACATGAGATAGCAGTCCAGCATGAGGTAGCAGTCCAACATGAGATAGCAGTCCAGCGTGAGATAGCAGTCCAACATGAGATAGCAGTCCAGCATGAGATAGCAGCTCAGCATGAGATAGCTGTCCAGCATGAGATAGCGGTTCAGCATGAGATACCAGTCCAGCATGAGATAGCAGATCAGCATGAGGTAGCAGTCCAGCTAGGGATAGCAGTTCAGTATGAGATAGCAGCTCAGCACGAGACAGCAGTTCAGCATGAGATAGCAGCTCAGCACGAGATAGCAGTCCAGCATGAGTTATCAGTTCAGCATGAGATAGCAGTCCAGCATGAGTTATCAGTTCAGCATGAGATAGTAGTCCAGCATGAGATAGCAATTCAGCATGATAGAGCAGCTCAGCATGAGATAGCAGCTCACCATGAGATAGCAGTCCAGCATGAGATAGCAGTTCAGCATGAGATAGCAGCTCAGTATGAGATAGCAGTCCAGCATGAGATAGCAGTTCAGCATGAGATAGCAGCTCAGCATGAGATAGCTGTCCAGCATGAGATAGCAGCTCAGCATGAGATACCAGTCCAGCTAGAGATAGCAGTTCAGTATGAGATAGCAGCTCAGCACGAGATAGCAGTTCAGCATGAGATAGCAGTCCAGCATGAGATAGCAGTCCAGCATGAGTTAGCAGTTCAGCATGAGATAGCAGTCCAGCATAAGTTAGCAGCTCAGCATGAGATAGCAGTCCAGCATGAGATAGCAATTCAGCATGAGAGAGCAACTCAGCATGAGATAGCAGCTCACCATGAGATAGCAGTCCAGCATGAGATAGCAGCTCAGCATGAGATAGCAGTCCAGCATGAGATAGCAGTTCAGCATGAGATAGCAGCTCAGCATGAGATAGCAGCTCAGCATGAGATAGTGGTTCAGCATGAGATACCAGTCCAGCATGAGATAGCAGATCAGCATGTGGTAGCAGTCCAGCTAGAGATAGCAGTTCAGTATGAGATAGCAGCTCAGCACGAGATAGCAGTCCAGCATGAGATAGCAGCTCAGCGTGAGATAGCAGTCCAGCATGAGATAGCAATTCAGCATGAGATAGCAGCTCAGCATGAGTTAGCAGTCCAACATGAGATAGTAGCTCAGCATAAAATGGCAGTCCAGCATGAGATAGCAGTCCAGCATGAGATAGCAGTCCAACATGAGATAGCTGTCCAGCATGAGATAGCGTCTCAGCATGAGATAGCAGTCCAACATGAGATAGCTGTCCAGCATGAGATAGCGGCTCAGCATGAGATAGCAGCTCAGCATGAGATAGCAGTCCAGTATGAGATAGCAGCTCAACATGAGATAGCAGTCCAGCATGAGGTAGCAGTCCAACATGAGATAGCAGTCCAGCGTGAGACAGCAGTCCAACATGAGATAGCAGTCCAGCATGAGATAGTGGTTCAGCATTGGAGAGCAGCTCAGCATGGGATAGCAGTCCAGCATGAGATAGCAGACCAGCATAAGATAGCAGCTCAGCATGAGAGAGCAGCTCAGCATGAGATAGCAGACCAGCATGAGATAGCAGTCCAGCATGAGTTGGCAGTCAGCATGAGATAGCAGTCCAGCATGAGTTAGCAGTTCAGCATGAGATAGCAGTCCAGCATGAGTTATCAGTTCAGCATGAGATAGCAGTCCAGCATGAGATAGCAATTCAGCATGAGAGAGCAGCTCAGCATGAGATAGCAGCTCACCATGAGATAGCAGTCCAGCATGAGATAGCAGTTCAGCATGAGATAGCAGCTCAGCATGAGATAGCAGTCCAGCATGAGATAGCAGATCAGCATGAGGTAGCAGTCCAGCTAGAGATAGCAGTTCAGTATGAGAGAGCAGCTCAGCATGAGATAGCAGTTCAGCATGAGATAGCAGCTCAGCATGAGATAGCAGTCCAGCATGAGATAGCAGTCCAGCATGAGATAGCAGTTCAGCATGAGATAGTAGCTCAGCATGAGATAGCTGTCCAGCATGAGATAGTGGTTCAGCATGAGATACCAGTCCAGCATGAGATAGCAGATCAGCATGAGGTAGCAGTCCAGCTAGAGATAGCAGTTCAGTATGAGATAGCAGCTCAGCACGAGATAGCAGTTCAGCATGAGATAGCAGTCCAGCATGAGATAGCAGTCCAGCATGAGTTAGCAGTTCAGCATGAGATAGCAGTCCAGCATAAGTTAGCAGTTCAGCATGAGATAGCAGTCCAGCATGAGATAGCAATTCAGCATGAGAGAGCAACTCAGCATGAGATAGCAGCTCACCATGAGGTAGCAGTCTAGCATGAGATAGCAGCTCAGCATGAGATAGCAGTCCAGCATGAGATAGCAGTTCAGCATGAGATAGCAGCTCAGCATGAAATAGCAGCTCAGCATGAGATAGCGGTTCAGCATGAGATACCAGTCCAGCATGAGATAGCAGATCAGCATGAGGTAGCAGTCCAGCTAGAGATAGCAGTTCAGTATGAGATAGCAGCTCAGCACGAGATAGCAGTCCAGCATGAGATAGCAGCTCAGCATGAGATAGCAGTCCAGCATGAGATAGCAATTCAGCATGAGATATCAGCTCAGCATGAGTTAGCAGTCCAGCATGAGATAGTAGCTCAGCATGAAATGGCAGTCCAGCATGAGATAGCAGTCCAGCATGAAATAGCAGTCCAACATGAGATAGCTGTCCAGCATGAGATAGCGGCTCAGCATGAGATAGCAGCTCAGCAGGATATAGCAGTCCAGCATGAGATAGCAGCTCAACATGAGATAGCAGTCCAGCATGAGGTAGCAGTCCAACATGAGATAGCAGTCCAGCGTGAGATAGCAGTCCAACATGAGATAGCAGTCCAGCATGAGATAGTGGTTCAGCATGGGAAAGCAGCTCAGCATGGGATAGCAGTCCAGCATGAGATAGCAGACCAGCATAAGATAGCAGCTCAGCATGAAAGAGCAGCTCAGCATGAGATAGCTGTCCAGCATGAGATAGCAGACCAGCATGAGATAGCAGTCCAGCATGAGTTGGCAGTTCAGCATGAGATAGCAGTCCAGCATGAGTCAGCAGTTCAGCATGAGATAGCAGTCCAGCATGAGTTATCAGTTCAGCATGAGATAGCAGTCCAGCATGAGATAGCAATTCAGCATGAGAGAGCAGCTCAGCATGAGATAGCAGCTCACCATGAGATAGCAGTCCAGCATGAGATAGCAGTTCAGCATGAGATAGCAGCTCAGCATGAGATAGCAGTCCAGCATGAGATAGCAGTTCAGCATGAGATAGCAGCTCAGCATGAGATAGCTGTCCAGCATGAGATAGCGGTTCAGCATGAGATACCAGTCCAGCATGAGATAGCAGATCAGCATGACGTAGCAGTCCAGCTAGAGATAGCAGTTCAGTATGAGATAGCAGCTCAGCACGAGACAGCAGTTCAGCATGAGATAGCAGTCCAGCATGAGATAGCAGTCCAGCATGAGTTAGCAGTTCAGCATGAGATAGCAGTCCAGCATGAGTTATCAGTTCAGCATGAGATAGCAGTCCAGCATGAGATAGCAATTCAGCATGATAGAGCAGCTCAGCATGAGATAGCAGCTCACCATGAGATAGCAGTCCAGCATGAGATAGCAGTTCAGCATGAGATAGCAGCTCAGCATGAGATAGCAGTCCAGCATGAGATAGCAGTTCAGCATGAGATAGCAGCTCAGCATGAGATAGCTGTCCAGCATGAGATAGCGGTTCAGCATGAGATACCAGTCCAGCATGAGATAGCAGATCAGCATGAGGTAGCAGTCCAGCTAGAGATAGCAGTTCAGTATGAGATAGCAGCTCAGCACGAGATAGCAGTTCAGCATGAGATAGCAGTCCAGCATGAGATATCAGTCCAGCATGAGTTAGCAGTTCAGCATGAGATAGCAGTCCAGCATAAGTTAGCAGCTCAGCATGAGATAGCAGTCCAGCATGAGATAGCAATTCAGCATGAGAGAGCAACTCAGCATGAGATAGCAGCTCACCATGAGATAGCAGTCCAGCATGAGATAGCAGCTCAGCATGAGATAGCAGTCCAGCATGAGATAGCAGTTCAGCATGAGATAGCAGCTCAGCATGAGATAGCAGCTCAGCATGAGATAGCAGCTCAGCATGAGATAGTGGTTCAGCATGAGATACCAGTCCAGCATGAGATAGCAGATCAGCATGTGGTAGCAGTCCAGCTAGAGATAGCAGTTCAGTATGAGATAGCAGCTCAGCACGAGATAGCAGTCCAGCATGAGATAGCAGCTCAGCGTGAGATAGCAATTCAGCATGAGATAGCAGCTCAGCATGAGTTAGCAGTCCAGCATGAGATAGCAATTCAGCATGAGAGAGCAGCTCAGCATGAGATAGCAGCTCACCATGAGATAGCAGTCCAGCATGAGATAGCAGTCCAACATGAGATAGCAGTTCAGCATGAGATAGCAATTCAGCATGATAGAGCAGCTCAGCATGAGATAGCAGCTCACCATGAGATAGCAGTCCAGCATGAGATAGCAGTTCAGCATGAGATAGCAGCTCAGCATGAGATAGCAGTCCAGCATGAGATAGCAGTTCAGCATGAGATAGCAGCTCAGCATGAGATAGCTGTCCAGCATGAGATAGCGGTTCAGCATGAGATACCAGTCCAGCATGAGATAGCAGATCAGCATGAGGTAGCAGTCCAGCTAGAGATAGCAGTTCAGTATGAGATAGCAGCTCAGCACGAGATAGCAGTTCAGCATGAGATAGCAGTCCAGCATGAGATATCAGTCCAGCATGAGTTAGCAGTTCAGCATGAGATAGCAGTCCAGCATAAGTTAGCAGCTCAGCATGAGATAGCAGTCCAGCATGAGATAGCAATTCAGCATGAGAGAGCAACTCAGCATGAGATAGCAGCTCAGCATGAGATAGCAGCTCAGCATGAGATAGTGGTTCAGCATGAGATACCAGTCCAGCATGAGATAGCAGATCAGCATGTGGTAGCAGTCCAGCTAGAGATAGCAGTTCAGTATGAGATAGCAGCTCAGCACGAGATAGCAGTCCAGCATGAGATAGCAGCTCAGCGTGAGATAGCAATTCAGTATGAGATAGCAGCTCAGCACGAGATAGCAGTCCAGCATGAGATAGCAGTTCAGTATGAGATAGCAATTCAGCATGAGATAGCAGTCCAGCATGAGATAGCAGTCCAGCATGAGATAGCAATTCAGTGTGGCGATTTTGAGATCATGAGGACAGTATTCCAGGTATGCAGAGAAATCAGGAAGAATCATGGTAACTACAAGTCCCAGACTGCCCTGGGATTTTCTAGTGGGATATAAGCACTTCCTTTCCAAGGGGAAAGTGCTTGTCAATTAATCCTGTTGGAGAATCAAGGAGGGCGGATGGTATTCCCCGCCGGATCCCAGCGAGAAGAGCACAGCCTTTTTGGAAGCCTGTTTGTCCTGACTTCAAGTGCCTGAATACCGGCTGGTATTGTAACCCCATTCTGATTGTTTGTGAGAAAAGCGCGGGCTCGCCTTTTCTCTACTTGTCCTGAAAGCTTTGGAAACTGGATACTTTGTTTCTGCTAAATAGTAAGTGTAGCCGCGATGTTCTTGTGAGGCGCGAGACGCTTCTGATTTAACACGCGAGAAATGTAACAGTGTTTCTATTTCTGTAAGCGACCGGATTTTGGACGCGCTCAGGGAAAAACACTGTTAGTTTGTAGCAAGGTTTTTGTGTAGTTAAGCAGGTACTGAATCTCCGGAGTATAATCGCCTGCTCTTTGTATTCGAGACATTTGTAGCGCTGCAAAGCCAACGTTATTATTTCTTTGTGCCAGAGACACTGTATCTTTTTGTGGATAATCCTGCCCCAGTATTGTGAAGGAAACAATAAGAAGGGAGCACGAGTGAAAGAGAAGTAACTTTCTTGAAGGGGACTAGTGCTGTGAAGAGGCACGTGTTTTGGTATTAGCCTCCTGAACCTGCATTTGTTTTGGACTTTCTTTTATCGGCATCAGTGAGATAAGTCTGGGATTACACTGGAAATAAAGGAAGGGAATAGAGGAATCCTGGTGAGTGAAGAAAGGCACACGCACAATACAGGAAAAACAGGGGTCAGTGAGTATATGAGTAATTGTGTGTTTTGTCATCCCACTTGCAGCCTTGAAGGTATACTAGACCCAGCCCAAAGAGTAAATCAAGTCCCAGAGAGAAGTCGGGGGAACACACCTTCATCCTCTTTCCCTTTTTTCCTCTGGGGTGCGGAGTCTGACAGAGTAGTATATATTCTCTGCTGGGTTCCGTATTGTGAGGAAATAAGGGACTTAGCGTCAGATATCGTCTCTGCTTGGCCACAGGACAAGGTTAGTGGTGTTCTTGGAGCTTACACTACTGCCAATCTCGACAGATTGACAAGCCCAAGTGTACGAGCCCGGCCTAGATGATGAATATAGAAAGTGTGTTGAAGTCTGTGGTAGAGAGCCTTGCTGCTCTGCAACAGGAGGTCACTACTTCTAGAACGGAGAATCAGGTGTTATATAAGGAAGTGGGGGTGCTTCGGACAGAAGTAGCAGGGTTAGCACGTAAACATACAGGAGGGGCGTCTTACATCAAGCCAGCCACATTACAACCCCCTGCATTTACGGTCTCTCAGGGAGCTGAAGGGGGGGGTTTTCTCTGTCCTCCTCAGACACTTCTTCACCTCCTGACACTGTACCCACCGTGCATGTGATACAAAGCACGGGTATTCCTCTTGCGCCCCCTGAAAGGTTCTATGGGGATCCCCGTAAGTTTGAGACCTTCCTGAACCAGTGTAGATTACACTTTTTGTGTAAACCAGGGGTGTTCCAGGAAGATGGTGCGAAAACGGCGTTCATGATGTCGTATATGGGAGGCAATGCATCTAGTTGGTCGATACCCTTGGTGGAGAGAAATGATCCTGTGTTGCACAATTTCGAGGACTTTTGTTTAGAACTACGAAGACTTTTTGATAGGAAGCTACACATGTTGTCCTTGGATAGAGAGCTATTAACATTGCGCCAAGGGTCTCAAGACTTGCTTTCTTACATCACTTTGTTTAATCGTCTAGTGGTTGAAACAGAGTGGCCCACGGCGAAAAGAATATCTATCTTCTATCAAGGACTAAGAGGGGAGCTTAAAGACGTGTTGGCACAAGTAGTGCAGCTCCCTTCTACCTGTGAAGAGTTGATCGACCTGACAGTCCAATTGGACCACCGACTTCTGGAAAGAAGGGGTGATAGGAACAGAGGAGAAGGACGTTTCTTCTATCCCCGGTTCAAGAATACCACAGAGGAGCATCCGAAATCGCCTGATGGGGTAGAGCCTATGCAGATCGGAGGTATAAGGGGACCCCTCTCCAAGGAAGAGAAGGAGAAGAGAAGAAGACTGAAGCAATGCCTGTATTGTGGCAAGGGAGGCCATTTCATTAAGGATTGTAGAGCAAGAAATGCCTTGCCGGGAAGATTCCAAGGGCCGAATACCCAAGCGATGATTCAATCAGGACGACCGGCGGAAAACTAGAACGCCCAAATCAGGAAGAGGTCTCTGCCTTGGGTTGTCAATTACAAACGATCTCACCAATACTTGCAAACACCTTGCATCCCGCAGTAGCTCATATGAACCTGAAGGTCACCCTGTGGGTTAATTCTCGTGAAGCTATGGAAATCGATGCATTACTGGATTCAGGTGCTACAGGCAACTACATCGATCAAGAATATGCGATGAAGATAGGAATCGTCTGCGAGAAGAAGGACAAACCGGAGTTAGTGAAAGCAGTCGATGGGACTGTCTTGTCATCGGGCCCTGTTTCCTATCATACACGTGCGTTATTGATGCAGACGAACCAGAATCATCAGGAACATATACAATTCGATCTGATTGACGCGCCACAGTTCCGGCTCATCCTTGGAATGCCGTGGTTGACCCTTCACGATCCTAAGGTTAGTTGGGCGGCGCGAACCATCACTCTATCATCGGATTTTTGTAAAGAGAATTGTAGGCAAGCTTTGCCTGACCTGGAAAAGAATAACATCACGCCCTCTGTGTGTTTGGCAACAGAGTGTACCCGAGGACACTATTGTTGCGCCACGGTTCTTCCTGAAGAATACAAGGCTTACCGATCATTGTTCGACAAACAGAAGGCAACGGAGTTACCTCCACATCGAGTGTATGATTGCCGTATTGATCTCATTCCGGGAGCAGACATACCGTGTAGTCGAGTATATGCCTTGACTGAAAAAGAGACGCGGTATCTGAGGAATTACCTCGATGAGAATTTGGCTACGGGATTTATTCGGCATTCTACATCGCCTGCCTCATCCCCCATGTTTTTCATCCCGAAGAAGGACTGCGACGAATTACGACCATGCATCGATTACAGATCCATCAATAGAATGACCATCAAGAATCGATATCCGCTCCCTCTTATACAGGTGCTGTTGGATCAATTGAAGGGTGCCCGTTTCTTTACCAAGCTCGATCTTAGAGGGGCGTATCATCTGGTCAGAGTCCAGAAGGGAGACGAGTGGAAGACGGCGTTTCGAACAAAGTTCGGGTTGTTCGAATATAGAGTGATGCCATTCGGGCTCTGTAACGCCCCTGCCGCCTTCCAATATTTCATGGATGAAGTATTGAGAGGTTGTCTAGAAACCTTTTGTATCGTGTATATCGATGACATTTTGATCTATTCGTCGACCCTTCATGAACATGTGGAGCATGTGAAGATCGTTCTCAGGAAGTTGCAACATCATTCCTTGTATGCCAAGCTTGAAAAATGCCTGTTTCATGTCACGGAGGTCGCATTCCTTGGATATGTCATCAACGCCAAAGGATTCCAAATGGATACTAGTAAGATCGAGGCGATTATCGGATGGAGTCCGCCTACAAATGTGAAATCCGTTCAAAGTTTCCTTGGCTTTGCAAATTACTATAGACGGTTCATCAAGGATTTTTCAAAGATAATCCATCCCATCTCCAGCTTGTTGAGAAAAAACACACCGTTTGTATGGAACCAAGAAGCTGCTATCTCCTTCCAGTATCTGAAAGATCAGTTTACCCAAGCTCCTATCCTTCGCCATCCGGATCCTCAAATACCCTTCGTGTTGGAAACGGATGCTTCGCAATATGCAATAGGGGGTATACTATCACAACGCCATCCTGACACTGGTCAACTGCATCCTGTTGCCTTTTTCTCCAAGAAATTGACGCCTTGCGAGATCAACTATTCCATCTCGGATAATGAACTCCTGGCAATTAAAAGGGCATGTGAAGAATGGCGTCACTACCTATTGGGAGCTGTTCACACAGTTGAAATCTACACAGACCATCGAAATCTTCTGTTCTTGAAAACCGCGAAGGCGCTTACGCCTCGGCAGTTGAGATGGACATTGTTCTTCTCGGATTATGATTTTATTATCAAGTACAGACCTGGACTACAGAATGGTAAAGTGGATGCCCTGTCTCGCCTAGGTGAAACTGAAGACCAACATGCAGGAACCACGGAAGAACCCCCACTAATCCTGAAAGAAGCAAGTGGTTGTCTACCCGCTATAGCCTTGTTGGCTACACAGGACTTTCTGGACGACGTGAAGATAGCCCTGGCAGAGTCAGATGTACAAGCATGGATACAAGAAGATCCGGAACATCGAATGGAAAAAGATGATCTTGCTTACCATGGGTCCGCTATCTATGTACCCACTGAGATCTTACAGCTGCAAGTCCTGAAATGGATACACGACTCCCCCCTAGGAGGCCATTTGGGAATCTACAAGACCATAGTAGGTGTGGAACGCGAGTTCTGGTGGTCCAACCTTAGAATGATGTGAGACAGTATGTCAAAAACTGTACTGTCTGCATGCAAGGGAAATCCGTCCATGTCAAACCCATGGGATTTCTGAGGCCTCTGCCTATTCCTCCAAAACCCTGGCACACATTGTCTATGGACTTCATAGTTGAAATGCCTCCCTGTAATGAAAAGACCGTGATCCTCGTGGTCGTCGACCATTTGACAAAAATGGGTCATTTCATTCCGTTGACGAGTCTTCCTACTTCAGCTGAACTGGCGCAGGTGTTTCTGCAACATATCGTTAGAGCACATGGCATTCCTTGCGTGCTCATTACGGGTCGAGGAACCCAATTCACTTCCCGATTCTGGAAGGCTCTTTGTAAGACCATGGACGTCGATGCTCGTCTCTCTTCCTCCTATCACCCCCAGACTGATGGCAAAACAGAACGTCTGAACCAGACGTTGGAACAGTATCTACGCTGCTTTGCTCTGCAAAATGATATGGACTGGACAATGTTAATTTGGATGGCTGAGTTTGCATATAATAATGCCATACACTCCACCTTGGGTTGTTCTCCTTTCTTTTGTTTGTATGGTTATCATCCCAATGCCCTTCTGAAGGACTGGGTTCTTTTGGACCCAGCGGTGCCAGGGCACAACACCTGAAACCTTCGTGGGTAACCTGCTCCGGCGTACAAGTCACAGAGACACGGGACACTTCCTCTGACGTCAAAGATTCAAGGTTTATTTGCTGCAGGGAAAACAGAAGTCACAGGAAGTACATCGAGTGTAGTTCGGGGAGACTGCTTCAAATTGGTTCTGTGGATCGCTCCTTTTATACAGTTTTTACCCATAAGACAACATGGTACACAAAAGTTTACAACCCGGTTCCCACCATCATCCCCCAGAGGGGTCGCTTTGGTCGTTTTCAAACACATGAGGTCCGGATCATAAGTGCGGAAACATTTGGCGGTTCCCAACTGTAAAAACCCATCTTCCCACCATTAGCAAATTCCAATCAGCAGTAAAGTAGATCGGAAATAGGAATGAAGACAGGTGCAAAGGAAGACGGAGACAGTGGGGAGATCGGAAAGGGTGTAAAAAGGGGAGGTGTCGGAAAGCACGAGATACAGGCATCAAAGGGACGTGCCTAATGAGATGCACGGCTGAGACAATAAGCCTGTGAGGCAAGATGAGCCTCGAGCGGCGCCACCTGCCTTACAGTAGCATCCCCCTCGTCATAAAGACACTTACAACGAACATGTGTCTTCCGCAAATATCTTGGGAGTCCCAGGGTCGCGAAGCGGACAGCGTCCGTTCGCTGACTACTTGAGGGCAAGAGACAAAATGGATGCCGTATCTAAGATGGAACCCGTGGGTACAGATGAAAAACCCACATAACAAACAAACGGTTTAAGTTAGCACAGCGAAACTGCGCATACTTACTAAACTCGTCATTTGCGGTTCATAGATACCAGACTCGACCATATTCGTGCGAGTCGAAAACACCACTTACAATTGTCACGGAACCTCAGACGCTCCTTTTGCCCTCATGTAGGCAAGCACTAGTCGGAATCATATTCGATATTCATCAGACCATCGAGATGTTGTTGTAGCATAGCTCTGTCCAATCGAGTCCCCTCGGTAACAGATGGTTGTCTCATACACGTTGTAGCACAGAGGCCACATAAGGCAGGACCACACTGTACACAAAGGCAACACGTGAACAGGAACACTACCACAACTCCGATGATCATCAGAATCTTCCAACCCCAAGTCGACATCAGGCCCCAAAACCATCCAAGTAGCGTCCAATCCCCTACATCCACGTGTATGGATTCGGAGATTTTATGCAACTTCGAGATGGCTTGATAGACAGTAGGAGCATTATCTGGGATGAAAATGCAGCAGCTCGAATGGATCACCTTACATACCCCACCGCGATCCGCTAAGACGACATCTAAAACCATACGGTTTTGTAACGTCATAAGTCTCTCCGCCTGAAGTTCCGTGGTGATATTACCAAGGGCACTGGCAGTAACATTAGCTGTCGATTCCACCACTCGAGTCAACTGTCTCAGGTTCCTACTATTAACCATAGGTCCCCAAAACGGGAGGAAACCCTTGAAAAAGTCTCCTGCCTCTTGACCGGCAGTATCTTCTTCGCTAATTATGCCTCGTACAACTCTAGTCTTATGATAATCGGCATCTACAGTAAACGTCGGAGGCAACAAATTTGCAATGAAACATGTACCCATAAAGTCTGTGGGCAACCATGTGTATGCACGATCATGACAGATAAAGTAAGTACCCTTGGCAGCCAGAAACACAGGGGACGGGGTCATTGGCACAACGTAGTTTTCAGTGCAAGCACTGTCTCCAAATCGGGCTTGCGGACTTTGGCCACGACCCATGAGACACAAATTACCAGTGTGGGGTACGACCCATATTGGAGGCGAGCTTTTAAGCTGCTTTTCACTAGTGAACATACTGTATTCCCCTCTACTTAGGACCCTATAAGCTCGTACCTCTTCTTCAGGGATAAGAAAAGGATCATGGATCTCATCTTCCATATCCTCTATTGCCATTGATAGCAACTTCTGATACGAGGTAGGACCAGAGTTGGGGGAACGTGGTTCTCGATTGGGGTGGAAACCCAGTGCGCTTCGAAACATTGTTTGGAATGCTCGAGCTGACCCTTGGGAACTATACGGTAACACCAGATACGGAATTCCCTTACCCGTAGTATGTGGCATCAACCCACACACCCAACAATTAGTAGTGTTAACCACTAACTGATGCTGATGGAGGAGCTGAATAAAGGAATTGTTGCGGAATTCTACACGTCTAGCCTGCTCGTGTTCCGGTAACATGTGAAAGGAATGAGGAGAAGCAGTAGTAGTAAGATTAGGGTGAGGAGTAGGAGTAGGGGTAGCAGGTAGGAAGTAAAACATAGTGTAATACACCCCACCCGTCAAAAATGCAGAAGCAGTCAAAAACAATACAAACAGTTGGAATATAAAACATTTGGTACGACTGAGTTGCTGCAGCTTGAATCTGTATGCCTGAGCTCCTTCCAAATCATTTAGCTTCGAAAATGCCATTCCCTACGACCGTCCGCAACGTTTCTTGACGCACTTCGTTCTGTGCAGCAATAGTCAATCCCCAGGAGTTCCTAGGAACCGACGGCCTTTAACCTTGCGTCAAGACCTACTGTCCAGAAGGAAGTACGCGCGCGGCCCTACGGCCCTCAATACACAATATGTATATATATTAGCACAATATTTCTCAGCTGTGGAAGGAAAAAGATACAAGGAAAAAGCTCGACATATATACAAAAAATTTCAATGATATGAATGTTCAAAATTGATCATGGGAAACGAGGATATTGCAGTTGTCAATTACAGCAACGCAAGAAAATTTTATTTGTCCTTAGTGTGAGATCGCAAAGAATATCGATGTTTCCCGGGACGTGTCTGCTCGCCGAACAAAGGATCTCTTGAAGAGACAGCGTCCTGCTGATCAGTTCGTTGTTCTGGTCTTGAGTCTTTTGCTGACAAATGTTCAACAGTGGCTTTCTGCTGCGCTGAGTGTTCTCCAACAAGCTGTGCGTCGCTAAAAGGTACAAACGCCGGCAATGTTTCTGTTTCTGTTGACGCAATGCCTTTCCTTACCCACGGGTTTGCCGGCAAAGGAATAGGGACTCGCTTACAATGGGTAGCATGTACCCAATTTTTCCGCCCCTCGAGACGAACGGCAGTCCTCGTGGCCAGGAGTACCTGGTACGGTCCGGTGAATCGGGGGTCCAGATTATTCTTGCGTGAGAAGTTGCGGGTAACCACCCAATCCCCGGGCTGGAGCTGGTGGCCTGGACCCTCCGTCTGCGTTGGCAAGGCGTCGTAAACCTGTTGGTGAATTAACCTCAGTTTAGCAGTCAAGTCATGCAAATAATCAATCAACATCGGGTACTCAAGATCAGAGAATATTCCTGGCCTAGGAACCCCCCACACATTCGCAGGATGGCCGAACACTATCTCATAGGGACTAAGCCCTATTCGGGAGTGTACAGTCGCCCTAGTTGACAGTAATGCCAGAGGCAAAGCGTCAGGCCACGAAAGACCAGTCGTAGCCTGAATCTTCGCTAACTTTAGTTTAAGGGTGCCATTGTACCCCTCAACCAATCCAGCTGACTGGGGATGATTGGCGCTATGGAATTTCTGATTAATTCCAAGGCCCTTACACACGCTCTTCATCACACTTCCAACGAACTCACTTCCATTATCTGACCACACAACTCTAGGCATTCCATACCGAGGAAAGAATTCCTTCAGTAGGATTTTCGCGGTAGACAAAGCAGTATTATCTTTGAGGGGATAGGCCTCAATCCATCGGGAGAATGCGCACACCACAACCAAAACGTATTTCAGGTTATTGCATCGCTCCATATGGATGAAGTCCAATTGGATCACCTCAAAGGGATACGAAGGAGGAGCAAAACTGCCAGGGGGAGTTGGGGTTCCTTTGCCAGGATTGTACATTAGACACACCATACAATTCTTCACCAGACGTTCAGCACACTTTGTAATGCCATCATTCTTCCACACATCGGCCAACAACTTGCAAATGCCTTTCGCGCTAATATGTGCTAACCCATGTGCCATTGTCACAACGGCCAGCACATACGCATCAGGCAACATCCATCTTTTCTGATCCGACAAATCAATCCAACAACCATTCGCATCCAACTTTCCCGTACTTTCTTTCCACTTCATCTTTTCAGTCTCAGTGGCCTCATTCTGAATTGCTTTCACACTCTCAAAAGTATCTACACACATACTTGATTCTGTAGGCCACCTAACCGAACTCGTCACATACATTCGAGTACTAAGGTTCCGGGCAGTCTCCTTAGCAATCTCATCTGCAAACGCGTTACCACGACCAACATCATCCGTCACTTTACGATGCGCACTACATTTAACAATCGCAACTTGTGCAGGCAACGTCAATGCATCCAAAAGATCGTTCACAAGCTGGCCATGCTGTATTTTCGTGCCATGCGACGTCAAGAAACCACGCTCTCGCCACAATCGTCCAAAACTATGCGCTACACCGAAGGCATACTGGCTATCGGTGTACACATTCACACGTTTCCCTTTTGCTAACACACATGCTCTAGTAAGCGCAATCAGCTCTGCAGCTTGGGCAGAATTCTGACTCAATCTCGCAGTCTCAACAACAGTGTTCAATGTTACAACAGCATAAGCAATAGTCACATCGCCATTCGGCAACTTAAAACATGACCCATCCACATACAAAGTGCCGTCCGGATTTTCCAATGGGGTGTTTTTAAGGTCCACTCGACCCTTTGTTTCCTCTTCCGTCCGCAAGTAACAGTCATGTTCTGTTACTTCATCTGACTCTGCACTAATTGGTAACAAAGTTGCCGGATTTAGGACATTACAACGTTTTATCTGAATGTGGCTTGCCAGAAGCGTCAATTCGTACCCAGATAACCTCGCACTCGTCAAGTGCTGAGTTTTCGTACGATTCAACAGAGTATCGACTGCATGCGGAACCATCACCGTAAGCATATTATCCATGACCAATCCTGCTGATTGTCGGATGGAGACCGCAGCTGCCGCAGTTGCTCTCAAACAACTCGGCAATGCTCTAGCTACTGGGTCCAAGGTCGAGGAAAAATATGCACATGGACGCTGCTTACCACCAAAAGGTTGCGTTAAGACACTCAAAGCACAACCTTCCCTCTCGTGAACATATAATGTAAACGGCTTGCTGTAGTCAGGAGTACCCAACACAGGAGCCGAACACAATGAATCACGCAATTCAGAAAAACTTTTCTGACATTGTTCCGTCCATGGTAAAGGAGTTGAAACATCCTTGCACGTAAGAGCCACCAATGGTTTCGCTAGCAATGAAAAATTAGGAATCCATTGCCTGCAGTACGACGTGATACCTAGAAAGGCACGCACATCTCTCTGGGTTTTTGGCACAGCCATTCGCGCAATCGCTGCAATTCTCTCTGGGGTCAACCGCCTTCCCTCCTTTGACAATAAGTGACCAAGATAGGTCACTTCTTGACAACAATATTGGAGTTTAGAAGGTGACACCTTGTGATTTAACTCGCAGAGATGTTGCAGCAGCGACACCGTAGCAATTTTGCAAATGTCCTGAGTATCAGCAGCCACCAATAAGTCGTCGACGTATTGGATTAAGGCCGCACCAACCGGCAACCTAAACGCATCCAGTTGACCCTTCAAGGCTTGACTGTAAATCGATGGACTTTCACAGTAGCCCTGAGGAGCGCGTTTGAACCGGAAGCTACGCCCACCGAGAGAGAAACCGAAAAGGTCCCTGCTCTCTTCGGCAATCGGGATGCTGAAAAACGCATTTTTCAAATCAATCACCGAAAACCATGATGCAGTAGCTGGAATCAGAGTCAGTAGCGCCGTGATGTCAGGCACAACAGGAAATTGAGGAACCACAATTTTATTTACCTCCCGTAAATCGATAACAAAACGATAAACAGGCGGTTTTGTAGGATCAGTACGTTTAAGAATGGGTAGTACAGGGCTGTTGCACACGTTTCCCCGAGTCTCCTCAATAACATCTTTCTCGATCAAATCATAAATGATCGCTAACAGTGCTCGTTCACCCTCAAGGGAGATACGATATTGGGGAATACGTGGCAGTCGCACATTAGCTTTCAACTGAACAACATAAGGGGAGATATCAAGTAGGCCCACATCATTTGGACCCGTCGCCCACAAAGACACAGGAAGAGAATTCAATTCCGGTGGAAGCCTATCGAGAGACAAATACATAGGAGAGACAACCCTCTCTCCTAACGTAAGCTTTACACCCGCAGGAGAACAATACAATGTTGCATACAAACGTTTAAGCAAATCCAGACCCAAAAGATTTTCGCCACAACCAGTGGTCAAAATCAACGGAGCTTCGAGCTCACGTGGCCCAATTTGAAGGGGCAAAGGGCGTGAAACTGGATTGCTAACGGGGGCGCCAGAGAATCCAACGGAAACATTTGTTAAGCCAGACAAAGGTGCGCCAGGGAGTTTCGAATGCATAATAGAACTTTTCGCTGCACCAGTGTCCAACAGAAAAGGCTCAACGACGCCCGATGTAGCAACTGCGACGTAAGGCCCTCTCTGATCAACCGGAACTGATACCACTCCCTCCTTTTGTCTTTGGCTGTCCTAGTAATTTCTGTCGTCAGTTCCCTGATCGACGTAATAATCGTCTACATTGTACTGCGCAGATCGTCCTTGCGATGATCCACGTTGATCGAAACAATTATTAGAACTAGATGAATTGTCTGAGCGATCATTTTGAGCACCACGACCTCTACCACGTGATGCCTGCTGTGCACCACCACGGCCTCCTTTGGACGAATTACCACTATTACGTTCATTCAGAGCAGGACAATTGAATTTGATGTGTCCCTCTTGTCTACAATAAGCACATTGATTATACCCTAACGAGGATCTTTGGAAAGAGGAATCGTTACGCGACTGCGATCTATTCGATTGAGACTGCGACCTATTCTGTTGAGGCGCATTCTGATTGGAACGCGGTGGATACGCTTGTTGCAACAACACTTTAGTTTTCAGCTCTTTTGTCTTTTTGTCAGCACGGTCATTCTCTTCTTTCTCCCTATTTTCGTAATATTGTGCCGTAGCCAATATCTGAGCTGAAGTAGAAACGGCCCATGCACTTTCCGAATTCTTTAATTTATAGCTCAAATCGGGCAACAAGTTCGACACAAATTTATCCACAAACAACCTCTGTCCACCCTCAGTACCCATATCCTGTCCACTATGATCAATGAATGCTTCTTCAAACCTCGTAAAGAAGTCGGAAACACTCTCATCTTTCTTTTGTTTACAAGCTGACAACTTGTCCCAATTTACCCTTGTAGCTGGCATAAGCGTTTTCATTAACGTAATAATTCTTTGAGGGAGAGCAGTAATCAATTGATCGGGCTTAGTAGCAGCCACATGTCCAGCATCTGCCGCTGTAATGGCAGCCCAATCACCACCTAATTCATTTGCGTGATCTTGGTGACGGATCTTAGCCCATACCGGCTGCGGTACGACGTTGCCAAACAACATATCGATATCGGCAAGATTCATCACCGTAGCATCTACGAGCTGCGATAATTCCTTATAATACCCAGTAGGATTTTTACGAGGATCGGGCAAAGATTGCTTCACCTGAAGCACTTCCGATCGTTTCCATGGAAGGTGTATCCATACTCTCTCAAAATGTGCCGGTACTGGATGGGCAGCATTAGTATTATCAGCTGGTACCCAAACCGGCGGAACTTCGCGCATGGGATATTGGCCAGACTCGTCTTGTTTTTCAATATCCTCAACAAACAGTGCATGAGGAATGGGAGCGGGACGAAGGGATAGCAACTGCTCAATAGCTCGTCGGACATTAGTATCTACTATCAGTCCGGTTGCGAACTGAAGCCGGAGGTTAGACAGGGCGGTCAGCACCTCGTCAGGCGCATTAGCCGCTATCTGGTCATGTAGCAACTTACACATTTCGTCAAACACATATCTCTGAGTTGGTATGTTGAATTGACTAAACGTTTCAAGAACAACTCGGGGTGGATTTCTCTGCGGATTGTCCATCCAACCCATCGCCATATTATATAGCGCAACGCGTTCCCTGTTACCAGGAAGCTGGCTACGTCTCTGAGGACCATCAGAACCAGCAGACCCAAAAACAGGTCCAAGCGACTGAAAAAAACTTGGTGCAATAGGAGAATTACGACTACGAGTAGAGGGAGAGAGATAAGACACAGGACTAACAAGAGAAGGAGTGGAAACAGTATCAACAACGGGGGTTAACAACACAGGAGCAGTAGCGGGAGCAGGAGTATGTGGAAGCGGAGGAGCAGTAGGAATAGAAACAGACGAAGGAGCAGGAACAGTCGGAGGAACGGGTGCAGGTTGAGGAACTGGTGGAGGAACAATAGGTGGAAGAACAGGTACGGCAGGGACCACAGGAGCTGCGGTACCCTGTACGTACGGAGGTGGCGACTTCATAAGATAGGACATTAAAGGATCCTCAACTGCCTCTTCCTTCTTATCCGACTCCATAGGTAAAGCAGGATAACATTTATCTATGGTCATACGCTGTAATCTCTCAAACACTTCCTTATCCTTATCCTCCTTATCACGCTGAAACTGCTCAGCTTTCTTTACAATGGTAGCAACATTATCTCGCTGACTACGTTTATTTTGTCTGATTTCTTTCTGTCGGGCTTCTTTGCGCCACAACCGAAAGGCATCAAACATGGCCGGCCTTGATTTACGTTCGAACAACTTCATCTCTAGGTTATCTAAGATCGACGCCTCGAAGCTACCGTGAGGTGGCCAACGAAGATCGCCATCTTTCTTTGTATATTTAATCCAATAATCGTTAAAAGCAATCGGGCCTAGCCCATGTTTGCTATATAAGTCATAAGTAGGAGTTCCAACTGGAGGTATCGGACACGAGTCCTCCAGCAGGGAATCCGCACCACAAGGTCTGAAACAACTAAATAAAGTACTGCGACCAGGCATCTTGCACACTAGCCGAGTTTCACAAACTTCAAGGGTTACGGGATTTACCAAATCCCAGCAAAGAACAAAACCCTCGGTTTTTGGCGGCTGCAGTCGTCAAACAAATACAACAACAAAGTACGCTAGCAAAGTGTCACCGACAAAAACACTCACACAGCGTGCACAACAAAGACACTTGCTAAAGTGTCAACAACCAAGGACTATGGGAGCGACCCACAAATACTTAACTCAAAGATCGATGGCGTCACCAGGAAGGCCCGTCTATCGTCTCGCTCTACCAAGGTCTACGCCAGGCGCCAAAACAGGTCTACAGTCAGGGCAGCAGTCCGTCGCAGCCGTCAGGAGGCGGGAATCTTCGCGGGAAAAGTCTTCGGGCCACTTATTTCGACAACAGGATCGATGAAGCGGGGTGCACCTTCCCTCGGAGATTTCACACGAAGTTCCTCACGATCGTCGGGCTTGGACTGGTACCACTGATGCAGCCCCACGTTGGGCGCCAACTGAAGGACTGGGTTCTTTTGGACCCAGCGGTGCCAGGGCACAACACCTGAAACCTTCGTGGGTAACCTGCTCCGGCGTACAAGTCACAGAGACACGGGACACTTCCTCTGACGTCAAAGATTCAAGGTTTATTTGCTGCAGGGAAAACAGAAGTCACAGGAAGTACATCGAGTGTAGTTCGGGGAGACTGCTTCAAATTGGTTCTGTGGATCGCTCCTTTTATACAGTTTTTACCCATAAGACAACATGGTACACAAAAGTTTACAACCCGGTTCCCACCATCATCCCCCAGAGGGGTCGCTTTGGTCGTTTTCAAACACATGAGGTCCGGATCATAAGTGCGGAAACATTTGGCGGTTCCCAACTGTAAAAACCCATCTTCCCACCATTAGCAAATTCCAATCAGCAGTAAAGTAGATCGGAAATAGGAATGAAGACAGGTGCAAAGGAAGACGGAGACAGTGGGGAGATCGGAAAGGGTGTAAAAAGGGGAGGTGTCGGAAAGCACGAGATACAGGCATCAAAGGGACGTGCCTAATGAGATGCACGGCTGAGACAATAAGCCTGTGAGGCAAGATGAGCCTCGAGCGGCGCCACCTGCCTTACAGTAGCATCCCCCTCGTCATAAAGACACTTACAACGAACATGTGTCTTCCGCAAATATCTTGGGAGTCCCAGGGTCGCGAAGCGGACAGCGTCCGTTCGCTGACTACTTGAGGGCAAGAGACAAAATGGATGCCGTATCTAAGATGGAACCCGTGGGTACAGATGAAAAACCCACATAACAAACGAACGGTTTAAGTTAGCACAGCGAAACTGCGCATACTTACTAAACTCGTCATTTGCGGTTCATAGATACCAGACTCGACCATATTCGTGCGAGTCGAAAACACCACTTACAATTGTCACGGAACCTCACTTCCCTTTGAGGTACCCGTGCATTCCCCTGTACCCAGCATTCATGAACATCATGCCCATCTCAAGGCGGTGTTGGTGGCAGCCCGTAACAGCTTGGCGAGTGCTCAATCTTCCCAGAAACGCTTTGCTGATAGGAAGAGATCACCAGCACCTGAATATGGGGTGGGAGACAGGGTGTGGCTTTCCACTAGGCACATACATTTGAAAGGGGAAAACAAGCTGAAACCTAAGTATGTGGGGCCTTACAGCATAGTGGAGGTTATTAACCCTATGGCTATGAGATTGTCCCTCCCTGATTCCTGGAAGATACATCCCGTATTTCATGTTTCCCTCCTCCTTCCTTGTCCTGATGGTGCAAGACTACTGGATAGGCCACTTCCTATTGACATTGATGGGCAGGAGGAATATGAGGTGCTGGCTATCCTTGACTCCCGTATGGTTAGGGGTAGGATCCAATACTTGGTTGGGTGGAAGGGTTACGGACCTGAGGAAAGAACGTGGGAGCCTTTGGCCAATCTGAATTGTCCTGAGTTGGTCGCGCAATTCCATGAAAAGTATCCTGGGAAGCCCGGACGACCGCCGGGACGGCAGTCCTCGAGAGGGGGTTCTGTGGCGATTTTGATATCACGAGGACAGTATTCCAGGTATGCAGAGAAATCAGGAAGAATCACGGTAACTACAAGTCCCAGACTGCCCTGGGATTTTCTAGTGGGATATAAGCACTTCCTTTCCAAGGGGAAAGTGCTTGTCAATTAATCCTGTTGGAGAATCAAGGAGGGCGGATGGTATTCCCCGCCGGATCCCAGCGAGAAGAGCACAGCCTTTTTGGAAGCCTGTTTGTCCTGACTTCAAGTGCCTGAATACCGGCTGGTATTGTAACCCCATTCTGATTGTTTGTGAGAAAAGCGCGGGCTCGCCTTTTCTCTACTTGTCCTGAAAGCTTTGGAAACTGGATACTTTGTTTCTGCTAAATAGTAAGTGTAGCCGCGATGTTCTTGTGAGGCGCGAGACGCTTCTGATTTAACACGCGAGAAATGTAACAGTGTTTCTATTTCTGTAAGCGACCGGATTTTGGACGCGCTCAGGGAAAAACACTGTTAGTTTGTAGCAAGGTTTTTGTGTAGTTAAGCAGGTACTGAATCTCCGGAGTATAATCGCCTGCTCTTTGTATTCGAGACATTTGTAGCGCTGCAAAGCCAACGTTATTATTTCTTTGTGCCAGAGACACTGTATCTTTTTGTGGATAATCCTGCCCCAGTATTGTGAAGGAAACAATAAGAAGGGAGCACGAGTGAAAGAGAAGTAACTTTCTTGAAGGGGACTAGTGCTGTGAAGAGGCACGTGTTTTGGTATTAGCCTCCTGAACCTGCATTTGTTTTGGACTTTCTTTTATCGGCATCAGTGAGATAAGTCTGGGATTACACTGGAAATAAAGGAAGGGAATAGAGGAATCCTGGTGAGTGAAGAAAGGCACACGCACAATACAGGAAAAACAGGGGTCAGTGAGTATATGAGTAATTGTGTGTTTTGTCATCCCACTTGCAGCCTTGAAGGTATACTAGACCCAGCCCAAAGAGTAAATCAAGTCCCAGAGAGAAGTCGGGGGAACACACCTTCATCCTCTTTCCCTTTTTTCCTCTGGGGTGCGGAGTCTGACAGAGTAGTATATATTCTCTGCTGGGTTCCGTATTGTGAGGAAATAAGGGACTTAGCGTCAGATATCGTCTCTGCTTGGCCACAGGACAAGGTTAGTGGTGTTCTTGGAGCTTACACTACTGCCAATCTCGACATTCAGCATGAGATAGCAGCTCAGCATGAGTTAGCAGTCCAACATGAGATAGTAGCTCAGCATGAAATGGCAGTCCAGCATGAGATAGCAGTCCAGCATGAGATAGCAGTCCAACATGAGATAGCTGTCCAGCATGAGATAGCGGCTCAGCATGAGATAGCAGTCCAACATGAGATAGCTGTCCAGCATGAGATAGCGGCTCAGCATGAGATAGCAGCTCAGCATGAGATAGCAGTCCAGGATGAGATAGCAGCTCAACATGAGATAGCAGTCCAGCATGAGGTAGCAGTCCAACATGAGATAGCAGTCCAGCGTGAGACAGCAGTCCAACATGAGATAGCAGTCCAGCATGAGATAGTGGTTCAGCATGGGAGAGCAGCTTAGCATGGGATAGCAGTCCAGCATGAGATAGCAGACCAGCATAAGATAGCAGCTCAGCATGAGAGAGCAGCTCAGCATGAGATAGCAGTCCAGCATGAGATAGCAGACCAGCATGAGATAGCAGTCCAGCATGAGTTGGCAGTCAGCATGAGATAGCAGTCCAGCATGAGTTAGCAGTTCAGCATGAGATAGCAGTCCAGCATGAGTTATCAGTTCAGCATGAGATAGCAGTCCAGCATGAGATAGCAATTCAGCATGAGAGAGCAGCTCAGCATGAGATAGCAGCTCACCATGAGATAGCAGTCCAGCATGAGATAGCAGTTCAGCATGGGATAGCAGCTCAGCATGAGATAGCAGTCCAGCATGAGATAGCAGATCATCATGAGGTAGCAGTCCAGCTAGAGATAGCAGTTCAGTATGAGATAGCAGCTCAGCACGAGACAGCAGTTCAGCATGAGATAGCAGTCCAGCATGAGATAGCAGTCCAGCATGAGTTAGCAGTTCAGCATGAGATAGCAGTCCTGCATAAGTTAGCAGTTCAGCATGAGATAGCAGTCCAGCATGAGATAGCAATTCAGCATGAGAGAGCAGCTCAGCATGAGATAGCAGCTCACCATGAGATAGCAGTCCAGCATGAGATAGCAGTTCAGCATTAGATAGCAGCTCAGCATGAGATAGCAGTCCAGCATGAGATAGCAGTTCAGCATGAGATAGCAGCTCAGCATGAGATAGCTGTCCAGCATGAGATAGCGGTTCAGCATGAGATACCAGTCCAGCATGAAATAGCAGATCAGCATGAGGTAGCAGTCCAGCTAGAGATAGCAGTTCAGTATGAGATAGCAACTCAGCACCAGATTGCAGTCCAGCCTGAGATAGCAGTCCAGCATGAGATAGCAATTCAGCATGAGATAGCAGCTCAGCATGAGTTAGCAGTCCAACATGAGATAGTAGCTCAGCATGAAATGGCAGTCCAGCATGAGATAGCATTCCAGCATGAGATAGCAGTCCAACATGAGATAGTAGCTCAGCATGAGATAGCAGTCCAGCATGAGATAGCAATTCAGCATGAGATAGCAACTCAGCATGAGTTAGCAGTCCAACATGAGATAGTAGCTCAGCATGAAATGGCAGTCCAACATGAGATAGCTGTCCAGCATGAGATAGCGGCTCAGCATGAGATAGCAGCTCAGCATGAAATAGCAGCTCAGCATGAGATAGAAGTCCAGCATGAGATAGCGGTTCAGCATGAGCTAACAGCTCAGCATGAGATTGCAGCTCAGCATGAGATAGAAGTCCAGCATGAAATAGCAGCTCAGCATGAGATAGAAGTCCAGCATGAGATAGCGGCTCAGCATGAGATAGCAGTCTAGCATGAGATAGCGGCTCAGCATGAGATAGCAGTCCAGCCTCCAACTAACAACCTCAGTGCCTGGAACCCAATCACCACTGAAGACACCATTCGCCTCATGAACTCAATCCACTCTGGCTCGCCTTCTAACCCCTGTCCCCACCACATCTTCAACAAAGCTGACTCCATCATCGCACCCCAACTCCGCGATGTCATCAACTGCTCTTTCAACTCTGCCACCTTCCCAGAAAGCTGGAAACACGCCGAACTCAGCGCCCTTCTGAAAAAACCCACAGCAGACCCCTCTGAACTGAAAAACTACCGACCCATATTCCTCCTCCCTTTCCCGGCCAAAGTCATTGAGAAAGCCGTCAACAGCCAGCTCGCCGCCTTCATTGAATCCAACAACTCCCTTGATCCATCTCAATCCGGATTTCGAGCCAAACACAGCACCGAAACCGCCCTCATTGCAGCGACTGACGACATCCGAGCACTCCTGGACAATGGAGAAACAGTGGCCCTCATCCTCCTCGACCTTTCCGCCGCTTTCGACACAGTCTGCCACAGCACCCTTATACATCGCCTCAGCAACATCGGCATACAAGGAAAAGCCTTGGACTGGATCATCTCATTCCTCGCTGGGAGAACTCAAAGAGTCGGACTTCCCCCATTCTACTCAGAGGCCACCGAAGTCATCTGCGGCGTACCTCAAGGATCCTCACTCAGTCCCACCCTCTTCAACGTCTACATGAGTCCTCTCGCCTCCATAGCGCGTCAACACAACCTCAACATCATCTCTTACGCCGATGATACCCAGCTAATCCTTTCCCTCACCAAAGACCCCAACACAGCCAAAACCAATCTTCATGAAGGCATGAAAGAAGTAGCCGAATGGATGAATCAGAGCCGCCTAAAACTCAACGCAGACAAAACGGCGTTGCTCATCCTAGGATCTTCCCCCTCAGCTTGGGACGACTCTTGGTGGCCCTCCGCTCTGGGCACAGCACCCACACCCACAGACCACGCACGTAACCTTGGCTTCATTCTAGACTCCACTCTCTCGATGTCCAGACAAGTCAACGCCGTCTCATCCTCATGCTTCAACGTCCTTCGCATTCTCAAAAAGATCTTCCGCTGGATCCCCCTCGAGACAAGAAAGACTGTCACCCATGCACTGGTCACGAGTCGACTGGATTATGGCAACACACTTTACGCTGGAATCACAACAAAATTACAGAAAAAACTCCAGCGCATCCAAAACGCGTCAGCGAGACTCATATTAGACATCCCGTGTCAAGATCACATCACCGGTCATCTAAAAGACCTCCACTGGCTTCCTGTCAACAAAAGAATTACTTTCCGCCTTTTCACCCACGCACACAAAGCCCTCTACAATCTAGGACCCGAATGCCTCAACACTCGACTGTCCTTCTAAAAACCCACCCGCCAACTAAGATCGTCCAATCAAGCCCTCGCCGCAGTCCCGCGCATCCGGAAATCCACCATGGGTGGCAGATCCTTCTCCTTCATGGCTGCCAAGACCTGGAACTCACTCCCCACCCACCTCCGCCTTACTCAGAACCACATCTCCTTCAGAAAAGAACTGAAAACCTGGCTATTCGACAAATAATGAACCCCTTCCCCAAGCGCCTTGAGACCCTCTGGGTGAGTAGTGCGCTATACAAATGCCCGAACTTGAACTTGAACATGATAGTGGCTCAGCATGAGATAGCAGTCCAGCATGAGACAGCGACTCAGCATGAGATAGCAGTCCAGCATGAGATTGCAGCTCAGCATGAGATAGCAGTCCAGCATGAGATAGCGGCTCAGCATGAGTAGCAGTCCAGCATGAAATAGCAGTTCAGCATGAGATAGCAGCTCAGCATGAGATAGAAGTCCAGCATGAGATAGCGGCTCAGCATGAGATAGCAGTCAAGCATGAGATAGCGGCTCAGCATGAGATAGCAGCCCAGCATGGCAGGCGGCCTCAGCGTCCATGGTCACTGCCAGCTGCATGCATTGCTTTTGGCAGGAAGGATGGAACGTGTGTGCTCAAGAAACAGCCCCTCATGGTGCGGCATCCCACATGGAATACAATACTGCCGTCAGCGTATGGAATCAGCCTGTGTCACTCCACTATGTGCACACTGCCACAATGACCTGTCACCTTTCACAAATTAGGGTTGCACGAGAAATGACATTTACCAGGATCCCTTTTTGAACAACTGCTATTTTGTTTTCTTAAAAGGCATGGTTGCATCTTTCTTTTTTCTGTTACAGCTACCACTTGTGTGTATTCCAGGGATGCAGATGTATCTGCACTGTGTATCAGGGGCGCAGCTACCTTTGGTGCAGCCGGTGCAGTTCACCGGAGCCCAAGGGGTGGGCGGGTTTCCAGGAAGCCCTGCACCAGCTGATGTTATTTCAGAGAGTTCCTGTTCTGATTTGTTTTTTTAGGCAGAGTGCATGCCAAGGCTTGGCTTCGTTTACTTCTTTGGGGTGGTGGTACAGAGTGAGTGGAGAAGAAGGGAACAAGAAGGAAAAGAGAGGAAAGACATGAAAGAACAGGAGAGGAAGGCAAGGAAAGGTGACAGAATGGGAGAAGGAAATAAGAATGAGTCACAAAAAGAAAGGAGATACGGATGAGAAGAGTGAGCAAAGAAAAAAGAGTTGCAAGGAACAAAAAATAAGGAGAAGAGGAAGGAAGGAGATGAGGATGAGTGACAGACAGAAGAAGGAAGGAGGTAGAGAGGAGAGCATTACATGGACGACATAGAAAAGAGCAGAGGGGGTGGAGATAGGGAGGAGAAAAGGAAAGATGAGTAGAATGGGGTACTATGAGACCCCTAAACTACATTAAGGTTGCAGGTACAGTGACACCGGGATCCTCAGTTGTGATGGGCAAGCTGCACCTCATGTATAACTGTATTTTATTACTGGTTGGGAGCGAGTTTCCAGGCTGTGTCACTGAATGTCTTTTATGGGGTACACTTATTTTAGGCATACAGACACACTGTGGTACAAACACTTACACACACCAGGGTTTCAAGCATGGGCACGGTGCACATTGAATTATTACAGTCTAGTCAGTGACATATTGCACATTGTCAGCTGGGCATGCAGTTTTCATGGTAGTTTCTCCTGCACTGTGTGAAGCCTCAGTTCTGTGTCTCTGGTCATATCAAGGAGATGTGCTAGCTCCCCGAATCTATAAATCTTGCATGCGTTTGCACCTGTGCGCGCACACACATAAAGACACACACTTAATCCAGAAACATACTACACTGCATGCATTTCTCAGCATGGAATGTAGGGGGAGCTATTTTGTGTCACCAACACAAACCCCACTCGGTGAGTCCATAAATGGTCCTGATGCTGCTGCTACCCAACCCAATGGACCCATCCTAGGTTGCTTTGTTCCATGTTCCTTCATAGTATTAGATGAAATGCCAGTTTTAGCTTCAATCACCAACCCATAACCACCAGCAGTATAACAGAGAGCTGTGTAGCTTGAATGGGTCAATGCCATTAGTCAGTCAATATTTACATGTGTCCCCTAGTTCTCACTGCACTGACACTAACCGCTGTTTTCCTCTTCCTGTCCACAGATGCATCGCACACTCACCTTATGCCGGAAAAGTCATCCTCGCTGTGGACTTCATCGTATTCTGCCTCCGCCTCATGCACATTTTCACTCTGAGCAAGGTGCTCGGGCCCAAGATCATCATGATGCAGAGGATGGTGAGAACTCCTGTTCCTCTACTCAATATCCCAACTTCTCATTATTCCAATTCACAGCGTCATCAAAAGCCCACATGTATTTTTGCATTGCACCAGCACTCGCACAATGAACAGTGTCGCAGATACATTTACTTATTTATTTAACACCTTCCATGCGTCGGACAGCGCCCGGCCAGCCGACGTCACGGGTGGTGTGTGTGGAGGAAGGCCGGGGGCCAGTCGAACCCCACCCCCTCATTATTCCGCCAGCATCGCGGCTTAATTCACGCCGCGGATAATGATTTTATGCAACGCATAGCACCGATAGGCAGGAGACTCCTTTACATAGAAGGACCAGATACAATTTGAAGTGGCATGGTGGGCAAAAATATGATAAGTTGGAATTCTACCCCGAATGGTTGCCAGTGGCTAGACAAATATTCCTTCCATCTCCTTTTGTGTGTTTGTTGTAAGAGTAAATCCAGACTTGGGTCCCGTGCTCACTGTCCCACTGGAGCCAAGCTGCACCCGACTGAAGAGCCCCAATCAGGCTCATATCGGTCCTGGGTTGCTTCTATTCCACTTCAGGGAAGACCCAGCCAACCTGTTCAGGCTGGACTGTTCCCATTGGAGAAGGATCAATAGTGATTTGCATGTGGTGGGGTCTAAACAGAGGTGGCTCTGTGGGCAAAAAACAACAGATTGTAATGTTGCCACGTGCGATTGCCAGAGGTTAGACCTATTGCAAGCTTTCCTTCCATCGCCTTTTGTGGGTGTGATAGAAAAACAAGATACATGTTGTACAGGAAACATCACATAACAATAAAGTAGCAGTATTTAATGGGATAGTAGATTGATTTAGTCTGAAAAGACATTGTCCTAATGAGTAGATTTTCAGATGTTTACAAAAAGACATTAATGAGAGTTTTTCTCATAGGTCCACTCAGAGTGGCACCTGGGATGTTGACTGGCATGTCAATCAGCTTTCTGCTTCCAGTGTTGACTTGAAAGTTGCATGAAAACCAGTTGGTGCTGCAATGCACAAAATGTCCAATAATGTATGCAGAGCTGACATTGGGCAAACATCCATTGAAACCAGAGCTAACCACAACCTATTAAAGTTATATGAAACTCTTGAAAAAACTGATATACTTTTCTCTATCGCTTAAAATGCAGCAGAAAACACCTCTCCCATCCACTAGTAATAGCATAGTAGTAAGATGCAGACACAGACTGTGCCTTCAGAAAGAGGTCACTTTTGACCCTGCAAGAAGGGTTTTTCACCAAAATATCAAGTTGTAAATATCGTCTTACCATAATATAATTACCTTTAAATAGTGATATCAAAAATATTGTAGACTGAAATTTAGAAGGTAAGATTATTATTGCTTTGTTTTGCATTTAATAGAGTTGTTAAAAGCATAATTGTTTATAATTTAGATGTCTGTATGTTAGAAATCGGGTCTCTAGTTAGCAGAGGTATGCACCCTGCCCAAATAGGGACCACAATCCTAGTCAGGGGGCGTCACAACACAACTTAAATTATCCTGTGCCCACCCTCTGGTAGCTTGGCACAGGGCAGGCAGGCTTAATTTAGAAGGCAGATGTAAAGTATTTGTGCAATAACTCATACAGTAACACAGTGAAAATACTACAAAAAAACTCTACCTCACGTTACAATAATAGATTATGATTTTATAAATAAAACAAGACTAAAACAACAAAAACCCATCAAGTAGAAGTCGAAATATGATAGAATAAATGTGACAATGGCGTAAAGAAGTAATAGGCGCTTAAGGGGGTTATCTGGTCAGGCTAGACCGAGGCACATCCAAAAGTTCAGGTCAACTGCGATGGAGCGCAGGCTGGATACAGGGACCCACCTGGGCCCACTGAACCAAAGCTTTGATGAGGATGCAAGGTGCAACCAAGGCCATGCATCAATATCGAGCCACGCAGTGGACGAGAATCATCGGTTTTCACCAAGCAACTGTGGGGACGCATAGGTTACTAGTGTGAGGCGGCGGGTCGTGATGCAACGTATAGCTGTTTCTCCTGCACTAGCCGATACATTGATCATAAGGGCAATAGGCTGGTTCGGGGGGAAATGTGCAGGGTCCACTCCACTCAGCAACAAGAATGCCTGGGTTCCGATCAACACAAAGGCGGACATGCGCCGGTTGCGGATAGGATTCATGGGTTCTCAAAGCAGCTCCTTAAGCCTTACTTCCAAGGTTCCAGGACTTGGATGACACCACTTGGCAAGGTAGACTCATAACATGGAGAGTCCAGGTGCAGATGGCATCAAGTATTTGATATCCCTGAGACTTGGAAACACGAGCAAAGCCAGCAAGCCTTGAAGTCACTCTGGGTTCAAGTCCTTCTCACCCAGGCAGAAGAGCAGCAAGTAGCAGGGCAGCTCAGCAAGGCAAGAGCACAGCAAGACAAAGTCCAGAAAAACAGCAGTCCAGCAGAGTGGCAGTCCTTTTGTCAGGGTAGTCATAGGTCCAGAACTGACTTGCTAGTGCCAGATGTCCAGTACTTATGGTCAGTGGTGCCTTTGAATTGTGGGAGACTTCAAAGAAAGTTTTGAAGGGCTTAGGGGTTCTCCCTTCCTGACCTTGCTCCAACCACACTACAAGGGATAATCATTTTTTGTGTGGGGATGGGATACAACCATTTCAGGTGATAGTGTCAGCTTCTCTCTCACATCCTGCTTCAGGATGAGCCATCATTATGCAGATGGCCACTCAGTCATACCTATCCTTCCTTTGTGTGTGGATGTCTAGAGGGAGAGCAGGAAGCCAGCTGTTCCCCACCCCAGACAGGCAGCAGGAACTGTAGTGTCTTATAGAAATGGAAACCTTCAGGTCCCTAACAGACTCCATAGTCTAGAGACATAAGTGTTTGGGTGGGCTTGATAAAATTCATGATGCAGTGCATTTCAGTTAACGGTTACACCCTGAAGAATAAAGTTGTGTAATACAGAGCTCCATGTGTGGAGTAATCATTTACGTGCTATAGAGCTGGGTAGGAGGCTACAACTGATGATGAGATAACCAGGTATAGCACCTGCAACAAGCAGCGAAAGCTAATTGCAAGAAAACACTGCGGGGAAAATAAGAAACAGGAAAATAAATGCTAAAAGACAGAGATCAACCAGGTGTAAGAAAACGTAAAGAGGCGTCAAACGCGACATACCTCAGATACAAGAAACAATCATCTACTCAACAGTACCAGAGCAAAGAGAGCCACATGACCTCAGGTTTCAGCACACAGACCCAAGTGAGTAGACCAGGGTTGTGCTTACGGAGCTGTCTGTACCTTAAGCTGCACCCCACGGAAGCTGTCGGGCGGGTCTCAGTAAAAATCCAAAGGTCACCTAAGAGTGAAAAACTCCAATGACCAAGAAAAAAGAGGCCACATTAGCTAAATTTGGCCGCAACTATTTAGAGGCCACCACATTGTAAGGCCTTAGAGATGGTATAAATGAAACAGGTCCCAGCTGACATCAAACAGTTCTGGAAAGAACTGCACTCTCAACATCAATAAGTTCCACAAATGGTTATACAGCCACCACTTTTCTGAAATCGTCTACTTTCGATGTCGCTAGGAAGAAAAATATTGGTGCCAGATAGACTGCCTGGATTGAAGCTTTCAATGATGCGCTGGAAGAAGCAGATGATAAAAAGATCATCAAATATCTCAAAAACATAGCAGGTGATCGAGTGAAGGAAGTGATAAAGAAAATACCAAGAGGGGAAGAGACTTCATATGGTCAAATCAGAGAAGTGCTGAACACCAAGTTCAATCTGATACACAATGATGACGTTAAAATGTTCCTTTTCAACCAAGAGACACAAAGAGCTGGTGAAATGATAGATGCATTGATCAATAGACTTGAGGACATGCTTACACACTGTAAGTTCAGTGAATTTAATGATGAAGAATCCATTTGTCTCAGAGTCATGGATGGTTGCATTTCGAATTCCTTCAGATGCCAAATTTTTAGATAAACACTCATTCTGCAACGTGTGCTCATGGTGGCCAGAGCAGAAGAATGTGCCGACTATAATCGGCTGACATGGAGGCGGAAGTAGTCCAGAGTGAATCAGCATTCAATGCGAAGAGCAAGAAAATACACGAGGTTGAAGGTCACAAAGTGATGTCGCCGAAGAAAAACAAGTTGTGTTATTAATGTGGACTTTCCTTTTCACATGAACGTAAATGTCCCGCCATTGGACATATATACAAAGGCTTTGGGAAAGTGAACCATTTTGTAACAGTTTGCAAAGATATGGGAAAACTAAGTGTGTCACGTAGTTAAAACAAAATGGATACCAGAAAGTTTCAGAAGCATTCTAGCCATGCCCATTGAAGTAAATGGCAACATCAGTTGAGGCAAGTAGAAACTGAAAGAGGGAAAGCAATGGAGCGGTGCACTACCAGAGTCTGATGACGTTCAATGATGAAGCAAGATCAGTTCCTTCGTTGGTATCATCCTTTATTTAAATGTATCCAAAATTAACAAAAACAGAACATCAGCCAACGCTTTTCATTCAGAAGAACTTCGTCAGGGCAGGAAAGGAGTACATAAATGACATACATAAGTGCCATGTGTATTATACAGTGAGACTATGGGGCCGAATCCGATTCGGGAAAAAAGTGTCCGTCAGAATCGTATCCGGAGCCCTCTCCCTACGAATCGTACACGTCCGTCCGAATTGCGTAGTACGATCCGTATCTCGTCAATCCTACGAATCGTTGCAAACCGTACGAATTGCAAGGGTGAAACGGTACGACACGGACCCTCACAGTGAACCGTACGATTCGTAAACATGCTGTACGATCCGACGAGTACGATCCGGGCCGGGGTATGAGGACGCGATTTGTACGGTCCACGTCAGGTAAGGGCGATTCATACGGACAACCACACAATCACATACACACCGTATGGTGCATACACCCCATGATCGCAGGGGTACAGTGCGTACCCCTGCGATCATGGGGTGTACGCACCGTACCCCATTATGGCAGGGTGTACGCACCGTACGTATGTACACCTCATGATCGCAGGGGTACGCACCGTACCCCTGCGATAATGGGGTGTACACACCGTACTCGGGGGGGGGGTGGTGTTCCGTACCTGTTTCAAGGCGAACTCTGCTACTCGGGACGTTTTGGGCTCCCGTAAAAAAAGCGTCCTACTGTACCCGACACAAATCATACTTGCTGGGTCGGGAAAACCTGCTTCGAACTGTACGGATGTCGCGTACAGTGGGTTCCGAGGGAGAATCATGCAGAGATTAGAGTCGTACGGTCTTTGTACGATTCTACGGAGTCCTGCTCCTGGTACGAATCGTACTTCATCGTACATACGGGGACGTTGCAGGGTACGATTCGTACGGGAAAAACGCTCCGTATGGCTATTCGGAGTGTTTTTTCCCGAATCAGAATCGGCCCCTATATGTACAATATAAGCATTTAAAAACCTTAGAAAGTCAATGAAAAAAACAAAGTTTACAGGGACATAATAGTTAGGAAATAGAATTAAAAAAACGTTAGAAATTCACTTAAAAAAACAAAGATTACAGGGATGTTTTAATTAGGAAATAGATTTAAAAAAACCGTAGAAATTCACTGAAAAAAACAAAGGTTACAGGGACGTTATAATAGGATGACATTTTGCTCGTACATAACCAGAGAAGTTCAGCAGTTATAGTTAGCTGAGCTAACTATAACTCATGCCCCCACAATGCACTGCTTATGACTGCACATATCACATCACTCAGGACATGGTCAATGACATCACTGATGACATCATCCATTGACTGTGAGTGTTTTTAAAATGTTTCTGAGTTTTAAATATATGTACAAAGGTGTAGTGATGAATCAGAGGGTGTATGAATGCCTGTATTGATGATTCTGTAGGTGGGTGACTGACTGTATAAGTGAGTGATTAGGTGACTCAGTGAATGTATGGGTCACTGACTCGTTTGTCTGAATGTCTGTATCAGTCTGTCAGATGGTATCTAAGTGGATGTATGTGTTGGTGAAGGGGTACATGAGTGAGCATATGTGTGACTGATTGGTTGTCTGAGTACCTGTATGGCTGTATGAGTGTCAGTGGGGGTGGGTGAGAGGGTGTGTGACTGCATGGATGAGTGAGTGGGTGTTTAGGTTTGTAGGTGTATAAGAAATGGGCTGTATAAGTAGCTAAGTGTGTGTGGCTCTGTCAGTAAGTCAATGGATGTGTCAGTGATAAATGGGTGAGTAAGTGTATAGGTGAGTGTTGGAGTATATGTGTGACTGTATGTGTGAGTGAGGGATTGTGATAGTGGTTGTATGAGTTAATGATAGACAAATATGTCTCGATGAAATGAACAGTCTCTTGATATTGTGCAAATCCAAGGCTGTGCACTGGAAACAATGACGTTTTTGAAGGAGTTTAAGTTGGAACTCTGATAGGCGACAGGACTTGTTTTATCCTATGTGAGAGGTGGACCTTGAAGCAGAAGGGTAAATATTATCTAATAGAAATACTTATGGAGCCCTAGCATTGTCAAGAGACCTCCTTGAGAACGTGAGCCAACTGTGGAAGGACGCGCTTGACACAGGTGAGTAGTCATTTGATGGCACAACAGCCCCTCAGGGATCGAAATGGTTTTGTTGGCGCTGCAAGTAGGGTTGCCACCTGACCGGTTTACTACCTGCACCACCAGTATTTTGATGTCCTAGCTGGTACAAAATTAAGCTAAATCACCATAAGCAGGTACTTTTATCCCTTATAGGTACGAGCTTCAAACAACATACATAAATGGAAAGTACTTTTAAATGTGTTAATGATCCCCAACATTAAAAGACATCCCATTTTGTTTACAGTCCTATTTAGTATTGAGTTCAAGTGCCTAATAATGTGTTTAAATATCAGTGCACATTAACCCTTTGCGTGCGTCAGACGGCCCCCCAACGTCATGGTGGGCGTGTGCGGAGGACAGCCGGGGGCCGTCCTTACCAGGCCCAGTCATAAATCACATTCCGCCGCGGTCAATGGGTTAAACAGGAACTAAAAGCCATTCGTCTTGGCCATAGAAATGATAAAAACCAAGCATTCTAAATAATATCCACTTTACCACTGTACACAATGAATGAACCAAATCAAAGCCATTGAAAGGAAAGTGTGCAGAGACTTAAGTGACTGCCAGCAGCAAGAAAGTGAAGAGCAGGATGTCCAAAGACTATATATCGAGGGCTAATGAGACACCTGTGATTGTAATGGTTGCTAGTTCAGTACCCAAGCACAGGGTTTTTGTAGTTCTTATATTGCTTTTCAGCTTTCATGAATGACTGTTCATAAAATCTGGCTGCTACTGAGCTACATGGCAAGAAAGACAGGACAGTAGGATCTTACGGGCTTGAAAATTGAAATCTTCTGCATTGCTGTTCACTTTTGCAATCTATTTTGGTGCTTTGCATCTTCATGCAATACTATTCCTGCTTTCTATGATATAAATGATGCAAGGCTTGTTTTTTTTAATTTCACTGAGTGGTGATGCCATCACCACTTTACACCTTGTAAATGTGCCTCACTGTTGCACAAAAAGTAGTATATTTTTGCTGAAGGGGCTTACATTATTTTATTTCTTATTTCAGACAAAGGACATCTTCTTCTTCCTCTTTCTGTTGGCTGTTTGGATTGTGTCTTTTGGGGTATCTAAGCAAGCCATCATTGTAAACAATGAACAACGGTTGGACTGGATCTTCCGCAGTGTGCTTTATCAGCCATACCTCACACTCTTTGGGCAGATACCTACTGATGTTGACAGTAAGGAACCACCATGTTTTTATGTCACATGCCATATTTATTTCTAGCTTACCTTCTGTGATTCCTACACCCCTCCCTCCTCCCAGGGCATCAGCAATAGTGTTTTAAGCCTGTTGAAAAAGTGCAGTTTATTTCAAATTGCTTATTCTATGCACAAACGTTAACAATCTACAGAGGACAATATTATTAGTGTGCTTTGGGGGCGTTTGTGACTTCTGAAAGTGGCATATGTGCGTTGGGGCCAGCGATATTACATGGAATTTTTGAAATTTGGGAATAACTAAGCAATTATTAATGTGATAGTTGGCATTGTGCACATGAGGAAACTCACTTTTGACTGGTCATCTAATAATTTTTACATTTGTTCACACATTTAATGCAAGTATTTACATACAATGGAACCTTTGATGCTTAGTACCGCTGAAGAATTTCAATGGTATACTCATTGAGACAGAATAAGTTATTGAATTTGCTTATAGTTATATGTATTACACCAGTGATCCTTTTTGAAGGAAAACTTGATAAAATTGTATGTTGTATTAATTACACTTTAGACATTGATCACTGACAGTGAGATAGGATCAAAGAAACACATTATACCCTGAAAAGAGTCATATCATTTAGATGAACTGTGTCTGAATTAATCCCGGAGTAATGTGCAGACCCTTATATTTAGGTATTATTAATTACAAATACTTTGGGGTCAAATAGGATGCAACCGCCACCCTAACGGTCGCATCCTGCATATATTGCATTGTGGCGGGCGGTGCTGTAAGCATGTATTGAAGGTCTTTGCCTCCCAGTAGGCAATCGTGATGATTGCCTACCAGCGGAAAAGCGGCGGACGGTCTTTCCGTCCGCGGCAGTACCCCCTATCATGCTAATGTGGCGCGGGGTAAAAGGACGTCCAGCGGTGTGTTTTGGCGGGTGGATCTACCCGCCATCCTAATAGACCCCTTTGTTGCACAAAATCCCAATAAACTAAAGAACCAGAAAAAAATTTACAGTGAGGAGTGGACCATGCAAGCAAATCTAGCTAAATGTGAAAGGGCCAATTACCTTCCGACAAAATCATCCATCAGCTCTCAAGCATGCAAACCGTTGAAATCAAGTTTACAATTTAGTTGAACACCCTCCCTCATTGCCACCACATAAATCATGAATATTCACTAACACTCACTGAATAATATATCACTCATTGGTGCAAAAGTTGCCTATCCCATTCCAACCACAGTGATACACATTGGTCTTATTGTATCTCCTTTTTTCCCATGGAAGCAACATATTGGCTACCTTGTAAGTTAAATTATATATACTGGGGCAGGACTTCCAGGGAATGAAAATAAAGGATAGGCATGGGACGTAGGCAGGCATTGTCTCCAATGTCCTTGAAGGGAATGGAGAGGTTTCTTCAATGCACACAGGTCCAACTCCAATCCGGTCATACATGTGCCTAAATGGCGGGACTGCATTAGTCAGACACAAACAAAATATGTAATATTCCTCTAGCTACATCCATTTCTTTTTGGCAAACCAGTTGAACGGTATTCTTAAAGTTCTATGGTGGCCTACTCAGTCAGGGAAATAGAGTTTGTCCATAAAATCAGGTGGTTCACACAGAAGTTTGTCAGCTAGTGTACGTAAGTCTGACCAATCGCCCTTATCCTCCTCCTACTCTTGTGGTATTTCAGGAATAGTGTAATTGTGTTACAGAAAGTGTTGGTTAACTTTAATCATGGTCAATCTCTTCATGTTTTGAGGCAAGAGACTGTTCTTTCTCACTGTTACAACTGCACCAACTGCACTGAATACACACTCAACAAACACATGGCTACCAGACACTTTAAATTGCCCGCCTACTGAGCTCTGGCAATTAGCCATCTTCCCATACCAAATGACCAATGGGTTTTGAACCACATAGACTTATTTTGGATCATAGTCTTGGAACATCCTCTGATTGGTCATTATTGCTGCCACTTGCTCAACCTCTTTTGCCTTTGCCTCTGCACTTGACTTAAGCCCTGCCTCTTGAAACCAAACCATTGCAGATGTTGGGGCTGATTCTTCTGTTGATATTGTTGGTTCTGGTGTTCTTGTTGCTGGTATTAGCTGCTGTGAGACAAAAGCACTGCCTTCTCTGGAGGTTGAAGGCTGCACACCAGAACTTCTGCCCGGGAGTGTATCTTCCAGCCGTTCTTCTTCCAGGTCTCTTGCTTGCTTAACAATCCCCATCTTGTATAGTGAAATATCCACTTCTGAAAATAATTTATTGTGGCACAGATGTACTCTTTGGATGATACAATGTTTCTTTGCATTCTTGGATTAACAGCCAATTGAAGGATTAAGCTTTCAGCCAACTCATACGCTTTTCTGTTCACACCAGCGGACCTCTGCAACACCTTTTTTAGCTGTTCCTGTAGCAGATGAAACAATGGGATAACTTGGCTCATTGTACTGTCCTCCTAGCTTTCTTCTAGTGTGAAAACCTCAAAAGGAAGCAGCATCTATGTCATGCATATGACTAGGCTCCATTTCCCCATGCTTTTCCCAGTTGCGTACCTCCTCTTTGACTGCCATAGTCATTAATTGATTTTTAGTGCTCAAACAGATGTTGCAACATGTAATCAGTTGAGTTCCAATGTGTTGGCACCTCCTGTGTGTGGGCTTTAATTGGCACCCTGTTAGCATGCTATATGATCCTCAACTGCTTCCAGGCTTTAGAAGAATGACTGACATGAGCGCAGATTATTTTGCAAGTGATCAGTATGTTGCTGACTATGTTTTCTTTTTTGAGAAAGTCCTGCACAAACAGGTTGATGCAATGCACCAAGCACAGCACCCTGAAATAGCTACAATCTGCCATGGCCTTTATTACTGACATTGTCCATGGCAACAAACGCAATTTTTATGTCCACTGAGTTGCAGCCATTCAAATGCCTTGCTTTTAAAGTCTTCCAAGATGTATGTAGCTGTATGGGATTTTTCTCATGGCTACTTGTGCATGTCACTGAATTCTCTTAAAAGGATCTTCAACACTGAGACCTGTAGACACCTGTTACCTAACCCCCACAAAAGAGATCCAGTGTGCACTGATACTTATGTCATCAGTTGCTTGACAAATGGTCCACATGTCAGTCATCAGGTAAATAGTGTGAACAGCACTCTGCTACAAAGCTTGTCTAACCAAGTGCAACACACTGTTCTGGCAAAATAGGTCCCGGTAGGAACTTTCCATTTCAGCCAGCTGGCCGCCACAAATTCAAAGAAATCTCTTCCACAAAAGAAAATGCGTGCACTGCTGCAGGTAGGGCTGCTTTGCGTAAAGCTCTCACAGTCTTCTTCCCCATCAACTTCCACCATGATCGTAGCTGATTCCCCTCTCTCATCACCACCACTAACTGTAGCAATATTTTTCCGCATACGGAATTCAAAACGGAACAAGGGTTGCTGCTTTCTTAACCATACATACTTCAGCAGTATGGCGCACACGCCTTCCAGCTCCATCTTATACCCTGGATGGCCACGACTGCGACGCACTCAGGCTTTTGAAGATACTCCTTCAGTACAGCGCAACCGCTTTCCCGCTCTTTACGGACCAGTTTGTTGTGTTGCTAGGCCTCTGACGTCTTCCCGCAGTCTGCCATACCCGCCCCTATGTGCACTCACACGTACCCTGCTTCCACCTAGGCAGCTCGCACTTCGCCACCTCCACCGCCTCATCTACACATTGTACCTAAACGTGTCCACGACCTTCAAGAGAATTTCTTGAGACTTCAACTATTACCACTGGTCCTCCTTGATCCCCGGACTGGGTTGGAATTATCACCGGCCTTGTGAGACAACCCTCTCCTTCTCGTAACGCCACACAGCCCTTAAGAGTCACAGGATAATTTCCTGTTGTGACTAAACATGTGGTGGCTGGTTGTTTTTCTTTTGTTATGCCTCATTAAATAATGCTGAACAAAACACTGGTGTCGACCACGGCAATTTGAACTATACAAGACATTCATACCATTGTTTTATCCTTAAATACGTGTGCCCAGGACTGTGTTCTGGTAACTGGTGTGGGTTTGCCAACTCACGCACTCACAGCGTTATAGGGTATCTCCCATGACCTGGCAGCACTGTCCATACTCCAAGCAAAGTACACATAACGCGTACCAGTCGGAGCGCCAATCTTCCTGCTTTTACTAAAAACCCTACGTCTAGCTATCAATTTTTTTAAGGTGTTCCTTATACAGCATTGCATGATGTTTTTCATATGCGTCGTTTGGTATCCAGTACCATAGTGTGAACCAGGCTTACCTTGATAAACACTTGCATTGCAAATGGAGCATATTGTAATGTTAACCTCCTGCTCTCTATTCATAAAGAAGGCACAAACTTGGGTGAAGAATTTTCTTAGTGGGCCACTGGTGCCACTGCTACTGCCAAGGCCCAAAGAACTAAAGGTAGGTGGGTGTGTCAAGAATTGGCTCTCTACAGTGCATACCTTGACCGAGGTAGCTGTGGATGCAGGTCTCAGCAGTAGACTTACACATATGGAAATGGACGGTGATGGTGAAACCATTGCCACATCCCTCAGAGCAGGTTGAGTAGGAGGGGTAATGTTGGATGTTGTGTCTTCTGTTTATAAAGCTTATAATGCAGTGCACCAAGTTAACATTTGGTTGCTGCAGAATAAATACATGCAAAACAGAGTTCTGTGTGTGGCGTGGTTCTTTATATGCTCCCAGGCTGGGGAGGATTCTATAACTGGTGACAAGCATGGGATACGTGCCCCAAAGATTAAAGACTGCTCTCCCTGAGAATTTGCTGTGGTCCAGCAAACTGCTTGTGCATGCCACATACAGCCCAGAAGCAGTCTCCTGTCAGTATGTGTTGAGTCAAAGCGCCACTTCAGCTCTTATGAGGCCCTCAAGAAGTTAAAGGTCCCACTGAGCAGCACAATTAGAAAGTCCACCAGAAATCAACTGACAATGCTGAAAGAAGAAACAAGGTGCCACAGAGCCATAATCAATATGAAGCAAAAACGCTAAAGGCAGAGACAACAAGGTACGAAGAAGCGTTAAAAGCAGCAACAGCCAGGTTCAGGAAATCGCTGAAAATAGAATTGACAAGTGCGAAGAAACACTAAAGGTAGCAACATCCAGGTATAAAAAATCACTAAAGGCAGTGTCAATCTGGTACAGATAGTACAAGTGTACTTACCAGTGCGAATGAAGAAAATCTTAAATGACCTCAGAATCGGGCAAACAATCCAAGGACACACACGGGGGTGTGCTTACAAAGCCATTGGTCCCTGCAGAAATGACCACCCAGGTCACCGGTTGCATTCAGCACAACACAAAAGGTCTTCAAGCTGTCAAAGTTCTCAAATGGCTGGCGAAAGAAGTGCCAAATATGGCGCTGCCCCATTCCTGAAACCACCACCTCCTTTTGATACTGCCAAAAAGCAGGCTATTGATGCCAGAATCAATGCCTGGATCGAAATGTTTGAACACCTCATAGAGGCTCTAGAAGATTCAGATGACAAAAAGACTTTTAAATACTTAAAGAACTTTGTTGGTGACAGAGTAAAAGAAATGATAAAGAAAATATCGCAAACTGATAATGAAGTGTCATACTGTCAGATCAAAGAGATGTTAAAAGCCAAGTTCAATCCATTGCCGAATGTCAATTATGAATGGTATACTTTCAGCCAGGTCAGACAACAAGCTGGTGACGTGATAGATGAATTTGTTGAGAGACTTGATATGCTTTTTAAGCACTGTAAGTTCGACAAGTTCAATATTGAAGACCATATGCATCTCAGAGTCATGTGAATACTTTATTGTTTGATTAATGAAAATGATTACAATAATGGGCGTGAATCAATGAAAAAAGTTATGTTATGTTATATGTAGTTTTGTAGCGCTCTCAAATACTCATGAGTGTCCTGGCGCATGCTCAAGCAAAAAGGCAGTAGGAAGGGAAAATAGGAATTACAGCGTCATCTTAAAAAGACGAGTTTTAAGTGATTTTTTAAAAAGATTGAAGTCCTGAGTAGCACGAAGCTTTGCGGGGAGAGCATTCCTTGCAGCAGCTGCTTTCACAGAGATAGATTGACCACCTAGACGTGACCGCTGGAATCCTGGCACAACCAGCCGGCATTGGTTGGCTGACCGGAGAGGGCGTTTAGGTACATACAAAGTGAAGCGTCGCCTCAAGTACAGAGGCCCTTGACCGTGAATGGCTCTGTGAGAAAGGATAAGGGTCTTGAACAATACCCGTTGGGTCACTGGCAGCAAATGCAAACTACGCAGATGCTGAGGTACACTAGACCTCCTCGAGATGTTAAAGAGCAGTCTAGCCACGGCATTCGGTATAATCTGAATTCAGGTTGGTCAAATAGGCTGGAATACCAATAAGCAGGGCGTTAGCGTAGTCCAAGCGAGAGAGAATAAGGGCACGCGCCACTGTTTCTTTGGCCTCCCTCGGGACCAGAGGGAAAAATCTATGCAGGGCTTTGAGGGTACCGAAGCATAAACTGGTTAGTTTCTTAATGTGTTCCTCAAATTTTAGATTTACCCTGAACCATACCCCCAGATTTTCTGCTGTGTTTCCCGTCAAATGGGGGCAAGGAACATCAGATGACCACAATAGTTCCCTAAAGTTGGCAGGGCACCGTCCAAAGAGGAGAATTTCTGATTTTTCCTCATTGCACTTTAGCTGTGCAAGTGCAAGCCAGCGGAAGACTGGCTGAAAGGCAAGTCTGGACAGATGAAGTATCGAGGTCAGTGCCCGTCAGGTAAATAGTAACTGGGTGTCATCGGCGTAGGCTATCAATTTTGCACCCAGTTCTTCAGCCAAAAAGATGAAAGGGGTCAGATAAATGTTAAACAGCAGGGGACTTAAAGTAGACCCCTGAGGTACCCCAGTGGATAGTAGCCTGGCCGAGGGCGAATAGGGAGGCATCCACCCCTGCTGGGTCTGATTATCCAGGAATGATGTCAGCCACTCCAAAGCAGAGCCGGTGATGCCAATGGAAGACAACCGGGTGAGTCGGAGCTGAGGGTGTGCCGTGTCGAAGGCAGCAGAGAGGTCCAGGCACTCCCTGTGCCTGGACCTCTCTGACATTTCAACCAGAGCTGCTTCGGTGCTGTAAGCAGCACGAAACCCAGATTGAGCAGGGTGCAAAGCATGGGAGGCCTCCACAAAGGCGTCCAGATGGTGAAATGCCATCTTTTCACAGACCTTCGCCAGCGCTGGCAGCAGGGAAACGGGTCGGTAGTTCAATGGAACCAAGGGATCCAATCTTGATTTTTTAAGAAGCGGCAAAAGTTTGGCCTGCTTCTAGCAGATGGGAACTGTAGCTGTCAGGAAGGAGAGATCTCAGTCACCTCAGAGCTAACCACCTCCACCACCCCTCCTAATACACACAAAAGTATATTGGACAATTTCTAAAATATTTACACATAGGGTAAACAAGCATTAATTAGACTCCTCTGTCTTTGCTTGCATTGTTTCCTCATGCTTTTTTAGAAGCTGCCTAAATGCGGCCATTTAATCCATTAATACCGTCGCAAGCAAATGGTAAGTAATAAAAGGGTGTAAAATTCAACAATAAATAATTTTTTAAAAACCTAATAATCTATATTTATTCATGTTGTTAAAATAAACTTCATCTAGACAATTGGTCCTTTTTATTAAGAAACAGTTAAGAAACAGTTGAGAGCCATGGTGATCCGTTCTAGTTTTGGCATCGACTAAGGCCATGGGACACATTAGTTATTGTTAAAAAGCTGATAGCTAAACCACTATTAGTGCAAATCTATCCAAAAATAAGTAGCACCCCTATGTATAATATTTAAAAGTTCCAGGGTCGCACAAGACAGATGACAGGAAGTAAACAATGTGCAAAATACCATATTCAATCGCTGTCAAGTAGTACAAAGAACTAAATAGATTGGCAGAACAACATCAGGCTTAGGTCTCCCTGTTATGGATTAACACTTGATAGCTTGCTGGCTCTCGCAGTCTATAAGTCTTTTTACTGAACTTGTGACAAACTTAGTGAACCGGATATTAAGCACTGGATTGTCCGGATTCGTAGATGCAAGGATGGCTTGTCGACAAGTGTGAATCCCGAGTTTGTTCCATTCACCCTTTTGCAAGATCTTTTGATCATTAAGAAGTGCAGGGCAAAGACATACCACATGTTCGATTGTTTCCTTGCTGCTCCCACACCCCCTGCACGTTACATTGGTATTTGTGTGGCGCCAACCTGGCAGGTGATACAAGAATGGCCTTTCACCCATTCTCAGGGCCAAAAATCTTTTTTTCCACATCACTGAGTAGGTGCATGACATATGAGGCGCCACGACCCCTGGCTGGTTACATTGTAACAGTTGGGCTCTGTCCAAATGGGAGGACCAAAGCGGACGTTTCTTTTGACTTAAATTTTGTGTGCCTGCTGCAGAGGATTGGAGCTCGAGATTGCTTCTTCATCCAGGAGTTTTAAAGAGTCTTGTAGATAATGCCGAACAATTTTCCAAGCTGACCGGTTGAAATTTCCTGCCAAAAATAATCCTCCAAGCTTCCTTCTCTGGAAGTACGTAGCTTGTTGCACAACACGATGAATGCTCCAGCCCCTACTACACGGTGATCTTGGAGACCAAACTCAAGTCGTATTTGAGCGGGGGATGAGGATTTTGGAAGGCTCAGCACTTGTTTGAAGATTCTGGTTATTATTTTGTTCACGAGGCTGTTGTCTTTCCCTTGCATGATCTCCTGACTGTAAGTGAGGTAATTGAGGGTTTTTGCCTTCATGACACTTATAATAGGGGTCAGGCTTGGACCAGACAACTGCTTTGCGAGGTCCTTAAATGCCACCTGGATTGTCAAAGCTTTGGTTTCTACCACGTCTCTGTGTTTTGAGAATGAACCCCTTCCTTCCACGTGGACCCCCAGACATTTATATGAAGTGGCCCTATCAATACTTTTACCCTTGAACTGCCAGCCACCACCTTGGTGTTTCCCTAACCCAAAGATGATTGCCCTTGTCTTTGATAAGTTCAGTTCCAATTCATTTTCCATGGTATAGGGAGATAGTCAATCGAGTAGTTTCTGCAAGCCAACCCTGGTGTGGCTGAGCAGGACAGGGTCATCAGCATACAGTAAATTGTTAACTCTTACCCCTGAAATTTTTGGAGGATGAGAGTTGACTTTGTCAAGTGACTCCGACAGATCGGAAATGAAGAGATTAAAAAGGAGGGGTGCCAGCACACAACCTTGTTTCACTCCACTCGATGTTTGTTTGAACTTTTCTGGAGATATAGGATCCTTCTCCAAGTTTTATACGGATCCATGTATTAGTGTGAAGCTCAATTATGACTTGTAAAAGCACAGGTGGAATCCTTTCATTTCTGCAGTTTAAACCACAGTTGGTGTTTGGGCACGTGATTGAAAGCGGCCTTGAAGTCAACAAAACAGGCATGCATTAGCATTCTGGCTCTGACGCTTTATCCAACAGGACAGATATTGCTAGCAGGTTGGTTATGGTACCAGAGTTTGGCACAAATCCTGCCTGTTTAGAGTGTATAAGATTTTTTTTTGTGGCCCAAGACGCCAGATCTTGAAGAAGCAACTTGGCGTAGTATTTGGATTCAACAACCAATAGAGAAATCATCCTGTAGTTTTTCAGGTCTGATCTCTTGCCACCTTTGTAAATTGGATGTATAATGGCACCACACCAAGAATCCGGAAAGACCTAATTAGTCCAGCAGTAAGTAAATAAGGGTGCCAATTGTTTAACCCAAAATCGGTGTCCTGTTTGTAGAGTGCCTGGGGTAGACCATTTGGCCCGGGAGCTCCATCAGAGCAGGCCTAAGTTATAATTTGTGCTGTTCTTTTTGTTAGAGGTTCTACTGTTGTGGGTACCCATTGAGGCAATTCTTCATGCTGGAGCAGCGATTTGGTGTCAGTTACAAAAGGTATCCTTTTGTTCAGTTCAGCGGGTTGCTCAGATGTCCCAACTTGTATTGTACCTAGCAATTGGCGTAAGTTGAGTTGAGGAGCCAAAGTTGGAGGTTTGGCCGATGGACCTTCCTTTCCTCGTTTTTCAACGTGGGTCATTAGAAAGGATACCCATTCGACTTCAGGGATGTTTGCACTACTTTGTCCTCCTTGAGTGTGTGTTTTTGAATTAACAAGCGACCAAAAAGATTTTGGGTTATGGTTTTTACTTGCATGTATCAGTTTTAACCTGAACTGTTCGGAGTGCGTATTAGTCTCTGAGAATATTGCTTGTCGAAGTGCTTTTTTAGCTTGCTTGTATGTATTAAATAGTAGGTCTTCCCCTGGGGGCCTACGTGCTTATCTTAGCGCATACTTGCACAATGATTTTAATTTCGTAATTTCAGAAGTCGGTATTGTTGAATTACCTTTTTTGTTTTTTCGTGTGGTACATGGGAAGTTTTTAAGCAGTTCCCGCGAGAAGAGTTCCCATGATATAGTGGGGGGGAGGGGGGGGGGGGGGGATTTTGTCGGCGCTCCTTAAACCCTGCAGATCTCTACATTTAATCATTATTGTTGGTATAATAGGATCTGACCATTTCAACCTTTTGAGGTTCTTGGTACGAAGTCCTCTTGTTGTCTGGCTTGTCCTAGCGTGCCGTGCTACGTGGAATGGCATAGTGATCACTTGGGGTCGATGATCACTGTCCCCTCGTGCAGCGATTGTGTAACTCTCAATCAGAAGGAGCATTTTCTTGTTGCAAATGGTGTAATCTAGAAAGGAATGAGTACAACCATTTGTTCTCGTCCAATTTGGTGGATTATCCATGGGGAAGCGACCATTCAGAATTGTGTAACCCTGGATGCTGAGTTGTAGCACCATGTATTCGCCAAGTTAGCTATATTTGTTACCGGTGGGCATTGTTTGTTCCAATATATCTGGCCTTCTGGAAGTTCTTGAAAAATGTTTATATTGTAGTCGCCGGATATTAAACAGGCTGTTCTTCTATAATAACTTGGTAGGTTACACAAAATCTGGATTAAGTGGTCAAACCTGGATTTTTTTCTCCCTGGTGCTTGGTGAGACGTAAACATTAATCAAGAGCAGTTGTTCAGTCTGTTTGGAATTGCCAATCCTTATACTGGAAATCCAGTCTTCTTCGAATGTCAGTTGAACTATATTAACGTTTAACTTGGCTGAAACGTAGGTTGAAAGGCCGCCGCTCAGTCTATATTCCAAATATCCCTCTATTGGAAGGCTAGCCAAAGACCATGTTTCCTGCAATAATGTAACCTGGTGGTGTTTTAAAAATTATCATGTCTGGAGATTGAAATTTTGGGGTAAGGCAGTTAATGTTCCACGAAAATACTGAGAGGCCTGTTCAATCTTGGTTTCCCCCGTCCAGGGCCACTGGCAGCCATGGCCAATCGACCGCCATGGTTTTGGACTCCTCTATTTCAGGGTGGAAAGCTCCTCCGGGGATCGACCTTTAGCTGATCTTAGTATTGAAAAAGATGGTGGTCCGAATTTGTCTAGGGGGGCCGGAGATTTTGCAAGAACCAATGCGTACCGTGGTTTGGTTTGAGGAACTATTTTAATGCCCCATTTGTTAAATTGATCAGACCGTAGTATTACCTGCTCCTTGATTACTACTGTTGAAAAATTACCATTGGTTCAGTAGGTTGGTTACTTCTGATGGATTTAAATTCAATTGAAACGATATCACTAGTTTCAATATGACGCAGTTCGTAAATGGATTTGAAAAGTTTAAGAATGTTACCTCTATTCATGATATCATGTGGTCCTTGAGTGAGGTATTCAGGGATAAATAACAATTTAGCTTTTTGGTTTGTTGTAGTAGGATCCTGCCCGGGCTTCATGTGGTTACTTTTATCCATTGTCTGGGGTAGGTCAATTTTCCTTTGAATGCGTGATAGTTGCTACAGGTGTATCACTTGTTCACCTCGGGTTGGTAATCCACTTTATTGGAAGGGTGTTCATCCATTTGTGTTGTGTCCGGATTCTTTAACTGTGTTATCTAGAAATTCTCCTTGCCTCTTGACCTAAATTCATCCTCCCACTGTTCTATGGCTTCCCTATTTTGGTTCTCCTTGAGTATGTTTGCTGTGTTTATTGGAATTGTCGTGTCTTCTAGTCCAATCTTTGAGGTGCACGGTGGTGATTTTGACTTGGTGACCTTTTCCAACTCGTCTAAGATCAAGGGTTGAAGGATCTTCGCTGACACCTCTCTCCTGGCCCCGGGTAAATCCTTGTGCTCTTTACAGTAAGTAGATTCCTGTGTCATCTTGCTAATCGCCTCTTTTGTTGTTTGTAGAGGTGATCGTTGTGGCAGAAGGGAAATGCTATCAGAACTTGCAGAGCTGATCGAGCCAAGTCGTATGTTACCTTTTTTGGTATGGGGGAGATCACTGATCATATTTTGAATTGCTGTGCGGCGCTTATTACATTTTTTTCGTAGTCTCTTTCTTTCCCTTTTGCTCAGGTGTTGATTTTGAGGGGATTTGTTTGTTATTCCCATCCCTATGCCGGCGTCTCTGATGTCAAAACTTTGCGTTATCTCGGAGAATAAACACTCGGAAATAAACAATGGTGCCGTTTTTAATGTAATTTTGTTCTTATTGTCCGGTTTAGCTATGTGGAAAATACCATACTCCTTGGGTACCGCTTAATTGTCTGGTGAAGGGACTGCTGCTAGATTGTCGGTCGGTTGGCTGTCAGCTTTTACTCGTGAAACGTTGTTGATTTTCTTTTGCTTTATACTTTGGTCTTTGGATATTTGAGTAGGTAAATTGGTTGGATGTGAGCATAAAAGATGTGCTTGGCCTTGCGGAACTGGTGGTAATTTCCTAATTTCTGTCAGGACCAAGGTGAGGAACTGGGGAAGCGAAGACAAGCTGTTGATTATTGGTGAGCAACAACAAACCGCTTGGGTTATGTTGACGTTTGATTGTGCTTTTGTAATTAAGGTGTTCAAGCCTTCCAATTTATTGTCAATCCCTGCCGTGAATACTGCTAGTGTATTTAGAAGGTCGACTTGTAGGTCAAGTGTATCTGAGGGATAGTTTAATGCAGACACTGTAGATTGTAGGGTTTGCAAAAGCTGGGGCCAGACAGTATTAGGCTCAAACGCTGCTGAATCATGACCTTCAATCATATCTTTTGTCTTTTTAAATTCTGTCTTGAAAAAAATAAATCCGAAAAAGAGTGCTAATTAGGCTCTCCTGGCTTTATTTCGGGGGTTCTTGAGAAGCCAAAGCAAGAGGCGTCATTGGAGTAAGTGGTTTGATGTTGCCTGGGAAAATCCTGGTCTACTGTGCAGCTTGAGGGGTAGAAATTATCTTGTTTCCAGGAAAACCTATTTTATTAGTATGAAAATGAGTTTCCTGCTGTGAGGGTGATCTCAGGCTTATGGAAGAATCCTCACTTATAATAGCTATTGGCGAAGAGCTTTGTTCCTTAGTTGGTTGATGGACTTGTTGCGAAGGATAAAACATATCTTCTCACTGGGTGACTGAGCTTGACCTATTTTTTTACAGGAGTAGAAGATTTGTCCCTTATAAGGTGACCATCCGGGGACGTACTGATGACCTGGTTGTGGGGCTGCTTGTGAATCATGGCAACACTTTCATTGGAGCTGAGTCTGTATTAAGGGGTGTTTGGAAAGGCTGTGCTGATGGAGACAGCATCTCTTTAGGGTTAATTAAAGCTGGGACTGTAATTCCAAGTTTCTTAAAATAATCTCTGAGGCTCCTCTTTTTTGTGTCGTTAATTATTTCATCTTGCGTATTATATTGTTGAATTGAAGGCCCTAGAGGTGTTGTTGTTTCCATCTCGGGGGAACAGCCAAGTGAGCCAGATCCCTGTTGAGAGTACTGCAAATGCAGGAGCGGTGGCACCGAGAAGTGGGGTAATACCATCTCTGATTCTGCAGGTGATTGAATGGGTTCTTTATTCAACTTCTTGTGGGTTTTTGCTGTTTCTTTCCAGAGCCTTCAAGACTGCATTGTGGTATGACTGTAACTTGGGGTGGCTACTCCCCCTTTCTTTGGCCCTTTATCTTCCTTGTGGGTTAAAATTGCCACCTTGCCTCCTGTTTATTGCAAATTTGCCCCCAGTGAGCGGCAGCCAAACTCCACTGTATTTCAGGCTATTCCCGCTGTCCGGTGTAACCTCTCGCTTGCCCACCCCCACCTATGCAGTAGCAAGGGGGATGAGGAGGTTGGGAAGGGGTGCGGTGAGTAAATACAATGCCAGGCTGGTGCAAGGCTAGGGCCTCTGTGGTTTAATTAAATGTAAACAGCTGGGCCAGCGGGCAGACGACTGTAGGCGGCCCCACCGGCTCACAAGCTGCACGCTCCTATATTCAAGTCGCCACCCACCCCTTAATATCTCACGGGAAGAAGTAGGGCAGAGGCAGGGCAGATGTGGGACGGGTCTGGCGAGCAGGAGTTTGCTGCAAAACAAGGCAGGTGGCAGAGCGGGACAGGGTAGAGCAGCGTGGAATGGGTTCCCAGCGCGACATGGCTGGCTGGTACATGGTGTTCTTGGTGGTCCCGAGATGTGCTGGGATGGTGCGGTCCACACCCCCCCTCGTTCACCCCTCGTCGCCTCTGCCTGCACGCAGCTCGCCTTTTTTGGCCTCCTGCTAGCTTTGCTTCCGGGTTGTCAGGACTCAGAGTCATTGTTGGTTGCTTATCTGATTTGTTCAGAAGACCAATGCTATGTGAAATATTTAAAGTCTGATTCTGATCTTGGCAGACGAGTTCCTCCATCACAACAGTGACGGATATCCCAGCCAATGAAATATAAATCCTTTTATAAACTATAGGATTTGTATTTTGGCAAACAGGATATCCGTCACCATTGTGATGGAGTAACCTGTCTGCTGAGAACTAAATCAGGAGCCTAGACTGGAGAAAGTAATTGTGGCTGCAAGAGAGAGGAATGTACAGATCCCCGAGCTGCTGATATGGAAGCTGGAACAGCCCAAAATGAATCAGCACTGAACATGAAAAGCGAGCAGAAACACAAGGTTGGGGCGCATAAAGTGGTGCTCCGAAGAAAAAGAAATTGCGTTCCTGCTACGGATTCTCCTTTCCAAATGAAGGTAAATGTCCGGTCAATGGACAAATATGCAGAGTGAAAGAAAGCTAAGTGTGTCATGACAAGATGAGAAAATGGGCACCAGAAAGTATCAGAAGCACACTACCACAGATATAAGCATCCACATCAATTAAGTGGAAACCAAATGAAGTTGATCATCATCATATTCATCTTCCAAAAGTTCTGTAACATCAAGGAGTCTGACGTAGATGGATGTGCAATGATGATGTCAGTCACAGAACGGTGTGAACATGTAGGGCTGGCCGCTCGCATAGAAGAACGCAAACTCAAAACGAATCGGTACGAGAAATGGCAGAATTCATTTTGACATTGTCCTAAGATAATGCTAAAGGTGAATGGTTGCCTGTAACTTGTATTCTAGGCAGTGATGCTTCAATGAACATTATGCCTGCAGAAAATTATCATGAACTATATCTGATACCACGTTTCATGCCATTGAAAATGAAACTGTACACTTGGGCAACTTCTAGGACCTTTCAGAACCAAGGTTACTTTGTAGCGACCATGCGATCTAAAGAAAACGGCAGTGCAAGCACCAATTCATGTCTTTCGCAGTACTTAGTTGAGTGAGTGTTTACTCAGCTTCAATACTGCTGCTGACTTGGGAATTATTTATTTTAACTACAACATAAATGCACATTGTGAAATAGTGAATCAATTTTCGTCATTGTTTCATGGACTTGGGAAACTTAAAACAATTAAGGTGCAACTTCACATTAATGAAAATATTTGCCCTGTTGCCCAGCGAATTGCCTTTTACCTATAGGAAGCCATTGAGAAAGGGCAAAGTGATTCTGCCACAGTAAATGCCCCATCGTACCAGGCAGTTGATAGTCCAGGCTACAGTGTTATCTCGCCTGGACTATGCCAGCTCTCTTCTGGTTGGGTCCAACGTGGCTGAGGTCACCCGCCTCCAACGCGTCCAGAACGCTGGGGCGAGAGCTATTGTTGGCCTTCCCCGTACTTGCTCTGCCTCCAGCACTTTGAGATCACTGCACTGGTTGCCTATCAAGGCCAGAATTCAGTTTAAAGTGCTGTGTATGGCATTCAAGATTTTGAAGGGAGCAGGTCCCCCCATTCTTGCGGACCTTCTGTCATGGTATGTGCCTACTCGGCCCCTGAGATCCTTGGGTCAGGCACTTACTGTGGTTCCCCGGTACAGGCTGTGCCGGGTTGGTGGCCGTTCCTTCCGGGTCAGAGCAGCCGAGCTCTGGAACTCTCTTCCTGTAGAGTTGCGACTGTTAGACGATCTGCTGGTTTTTCGTAAAGCCCTGAAAACCGTTTTGTTTTAATTAATTCACCTCTCTCCCTTCTGTCCTGTTTCCTGTGGTGTTGCATTTTTACCTGCCGTGCGCCTGGACGCCCCTTAGCTGGGGCAGCAGTGCGCATTACAAATTTATGTAACATAACATAACATAACATAACTAAGAGAATTAACATATCATCCTCTGAATGTGAGCAAAGCTTCAATCAAATCAAATACACAATTGAAAATGCAACTAAAAAGGCCTACTTTGATCAAAAGTTACAAACGGAGATTGTGGTAGATGCAGCCTGGTGGATTTGAGTATGATCCTTGCCCAACATAATGGACAGTCAGAAGCTCAGAGACACATTGTAGACAATGCTCAGACTGAACGTGCTTACTCTCAACCTGAAAAAGAGAGCTTAGCCAAGGTATGTGCATGTCAACATTTTCATGTATTTCTGTATGGTAAGCTCTTTATCCTGTTCACAGACCACCACGCGTTGCTCACAAATTTTTGGGAATCCTAAAGCCAAGATGCCCCCTCGCATCGAGAGGTAGTGGTTGCGACTGTAAGTATATGATTACACTATTGTGCACAAGCGGGGAAGGATCAAAACCCAGCAGACTATTTTTCACAACTGCTGCTACAGCATCATAATACAACATCTAAAGCGGCCAAAGCATACATTAATTTCATACTAAAATCTGGCTTGCCTGCAGCTCTGTCCGTTGAACAAATTCTGGCTACTAATTCTGACAGAGACATGCTCATTCTCAAAGAGATTATTGCAACCTAGGCAAGGAAGAGACAGACATGACCTCTCACATACGATGTTACCCATGTTATCATACTGCAAGAGGCAGGAATAGTCATATCTGAGAGCTTGAGACAATAATCGTGGCATTGCTACTACCAAAAGAGCTCTCTGAGATCGAGTGTGGTTTCCACGACTTGATAAACATGTTTCAATCAATCAATCAATCAATCAATCAATCAATCAATCAATCAGGGAATTGTAAGCGTGCTACTCACCCATGAGGGTCTCAAGGCACTGAGGAAGGGGTTGGGTGGGGGACTGCAGATCTGATTAGCCGAAGAGCCAGGTCTTGAGGGTCTTCCTGAAGGTGTTCAGAGAAGGGGCGCGTCTGATGTCGGCTGGTAGCTCATTCCAGGTCTATAGCTGCAATATGAGAGAAGGATCCTCCGTCTGCTCTGGCTCTGTGGATGCACTGGGTTTTGGCCAGTGCGAGATTGGAAGATCGGAGGTTTCTTTTGGGTATGTGGAAGTTGATTCTGTCGTTGAGGTATTTGGGTCCGTTGTTGTGTAGGCATTTGTAGGTGTGAGTGAGGATTTTGAAAGCGACTCTTTTCTCAACGGGGAGCCGGTGGAGACTTCATAGGTGTTGACTGATGTGTTTCTGTCGTGGGATGCTGAGGACGAGTCTGGCGGCGGTGTTCTGTATTGTCTGGAGTTTGCGAAATAGGGACTTGTTGATACTGGCATAGAGTGCGTTTCCATAGTCTAGTCTGCTGGTGATGAGTGCGTGTGTGACTGTCTTCGTTGACTCAGGGGGGATCCACTTGAAGGTCTTGCGGTGGATGCGATGGATGTTGAAGCAGCTGGAGGTGACGGCAGTGACCTATCGGTTCATGGTGAGTGGTGAAAGGGAATTGAAAAGCTTGTCATCTGTGTGTAGTATTCTCATGTTGTGTTATTATATACTATGCTATCCTGTTCCTAGCTGCTGAGCCTGTGCGAGTGTTCTGTGCGTAATGTTGGTGTGTGGGCCATGAGTGGAATGCTTGAGTGAATGGGTATGAGTGGTGACAGTTGATGGAAGGGCTGAGCAGCTAGCAGGCTGCTCCTGATGGGGCTGCTGTACAGAATATAAGCTACTTGTTATCATCTTGAATAATCCTACTTAAACTACATCTTCCAGCGGGGTCTACATTACTACACTGTGCAACTTTTTGTCTCCGTTAAATATGTCTGAACTGACTAAACAGGCTTGGGAGAGAGTTACGGTTGACTTCTTTGGACCCCTCTGTAATTCACACCATCTCATTGTAGTTTATTTATTTATTTTATTTATTTATTGCATTTATATGGCGCAACAGCTACCCTGAGGGTTTCCCGGCGCCCTGAATCCGTATTACTTGTAAGAGAGCAGGAAGCAATTATTGGTCAAACAGCCATGCTTTCACTCCCTTGCGGAAGCGTAAATAGCAGGGTTCTAATCTTAGTTGTAAGGGGAGTGAATTCCACAAAGTCGGCGCTATACAGGAAAAGGAGCGCCCTCCTTGCCGAGCCCTTTTTACCCTGGGCACAATGAATTTTGCTTGATTTGCTGAGCGTAGGTTACGCGTGGGCAAGTATTTTTGGACCATTTTGCGTAGATACTTCGGGGCTATTCCTGAGCTGATCCTGTACATATAGCACAGTGCTTTGAACTTTACTCTGCTGGTCACCCTCAGCCAGTGTAAGTTTTTAAGATGTTCTGTCATCCTTATCCGTCCTGGGAGATTGAGAAGCATTCTCGCCGCGGAGTTCTGCATTACTTGCAGTTGGTTCAGTGTGCTATTCGTAACTCCTAAAAACAGGACGTTACCGTAGTCTAATCGTGACATAATTAAGCCCTGTATAACAGTCCGTTGAGCCCTGTCTGGTAATTGCCACAATATTTTCCTCAGCCATTTAAGGATGAGGAAGCATGTGGAGGCAGTTATGGCTATATGTGTCTGCATAGACATTTTATCATCGATAATTATCCCTAGGTGGCGTGCGGATGGCACCGCAGTTGGGACAGCACCCTTCTCCTTGGGCCAGTGGGCTGGACCCCAGAGATTCTTTTAATTGCCAAAGATTAGTAGCTCTGTTTTGTCTCCTTTCATCTTTAATTTATTTTCATGGAGCCAGGTGGCCATGTTAAGTAGTTCGGCCCGGAGAGGAGAGACATTAGATTTATCTGTAGATGAAAGGGAGAACACAAGTTGCGTGTCGTCCGCATAAGAGTAAATGGTGAGACCCATTTCTTCTAGTTATTGACAAGTACTCACATTTTCCTCTAGTGGAATATTTATCACCATCCACACATGGAAAAGTAATCCAGAGTCTCGCTGCCCTACTAACAGCATGGGGTATTCCTTACATTGAGCCCCATATTTATGTAGAAGTAACACAGCACAGCAGGTCACCTGTCTGCACTGCGCTGCATGACAAGGAAAGGGCAGGAAGGCGTCATATTTAACACGATACGGCCCATTCTGGCCTTTCCCAGCTCTGGAGCACAATGTGCAAGGAGATTTAGGGAGTTTTACTTCTACTTTGACATTTGTTTTAATAACACATCTCATTAGTTTTTGTAGCAGGTGTAGCAAAAAACAAATCTCATAGTAACAATACAACAAAGGCATCATATTTCTTAAACCCCAAATTCTATGCACCTCCAAGACAATACATCTAATTTGGTGTGGTGTTTGCCGATCACGGCCCTGGATTCATAAACGATCACATTTTGTTGTCTATAATCATCGCTGAAAGATCCTTTCAATAGTAATACCCCTGTACTCTGCCCATGCCCCCCATACCTTCATGTGTTCCTGGGGAGCTATCTCCCTGGATTCGTACATCTGCTATTCCCTTATCATGCACCTGTCCAATCCAATTTTTCAGTCTGTTTCCACTGATGCCCTTTGTCTCATTTTGCTATTGTTAACACAGCCAAAGCAATCCAGCCAGTTGTAACCCAGAGCTAAACCCTAAGTAATCTGAAGAAGAGTCAATTTAGGGTCACGGGGATGGGCTGGCCCAATACATGGTCCAAGAAGGAGAGCACTCATTCCCATACATCCCTGTATGGGTTCAGTCTTGTACAACTCCATGTAGTATGGAGGAAGTCTCCTACTTGTATTTTACCACCCAAACAGAGAGGTGAGGAATCTGCCCCATCCGTTGAAGTCATTGCCTCATTAAGTATGCTCTATTAAGGTAATTTAATTGGATGATGTGATGTTGTATGATTATCTCCGTTTGCCTCAGGGATGCTCTCGCCTCCGCCCAGTCCTCCTTTACGAGGGTTCCTTCCTCTGGTTCACAAGCCGTTCCTAGTTCTGTGAATGTTTCAGGGGTATGATGTACTGAGGCACAGTAAACTAGTGAACTTGTATTGTCCTCTAGATCCCCAATATGTATTTTGGCCTCCAATAGATATTAATCTGGAAGGCCATCTAATCCTGTGCTGTATGGTGTGAGAGCATGCCTTAGTTGCAAATACCAGTAGAATTGACTGTGGTGCAGGTCACATTTGGTCTCTGGCAGTTTTTAATGCAGTGCATTCCATCAGATCCCCAAGGTTGGAGATGCTACTGGTGTTTCTCCAATGAAAGTCTCCCGTGCGGCCATCTGGCTAGGGGTAGATCCCTTCCACAGTGATATCAGGCCCATGAGGGTTTTAGCCCAACCTATGGCTTTCAGGGCATTCTTCCAAGGTGAATTACCACCAACGTTGCCAGAGAGTGATGGTAGAATTTTGCCCCGTATAACACTTGGGGGTCGATTCCGATACAGTAAAAAAAACGTCCGTACGATTTGTATCCGGAGCCCTCTCCGTACGACTCGTACACATGCCGTACGACCCGACGAGTACGATCCGGACCGGGGTATCAGGACGAGATCCGTACAGTCCATGTCAGGTAAGGCGATTCGTACGGAAAAGCGCACCATCACATACACACCATATGGTGCGTATCCCTCATGATCGCAGGGGTACGCACCGTACACCCAGCGTACTTGAGGTACGGTGCGTACCCCCCATGATCGCAGGGGTACGCACCATACACCCAGCGTACATGGGGTACGGTGCGTGCCCGTGGGAGGGCCGTTCCATACCTGTTTCGTCGCGAACTCTGCTTTTACTGCTGTTTTCAGCTCCCATAGAAAAAGGGTCGTACGGTGCGTACCCAACACGTATCGTACTTGCTGGGTCGTATAAACCAGCCGCGAGCCTTAAAGATGTCGCTACAGCGGGTTCTGACGGACACTCGTATGGGGATTCGGTCTCTGTACGATTTGTACGGAGTCCGGCTCCTGGTACGAATCGTACTTCGTCGTACGTACGGGGGACGTTGCAGGGTACGATTCGTACGGTAAAAACGCTCTGTACGGCTATTCGGAGTGGTTTTTCCCAAATCGGAATCGGCCCTCGAGTCTGGATGTGTAATATTGGAGCAGAGATGGAGAATCAATTTGCTAGCCTTGTCCCCCCATTGATAGATAAATGAATAGTGAGGCCACCCAGATGGTTCTGGCTTCGTTCAGCACTGCCTGTCATAATTGTGTTTGTGTGCAATTTATATTGTAAGTAGTTCTTGTGTGGAGGTGTCTCCATATTGTAATTCTAGGGAGTCAATCTGCATATTTGAATCTCAGACCTGCTGCCATTTTCTTCCTTTACTTTGCAGTTAGATAACAGATAATCTATTTTTGAAGGGTTGCTTGAAGAGCCTCCCATGAAGTGCCACGGGAGGTGATGGATTCTCGATTAAAGAAGTATGTGTCTGTCGAGTCTAGAATGTGTGTGGTGCATGCAGTGTCCGGAAGGACAAAACTGACACTCTCCACCGTGGAGGGCTCCTGGTGGTGGTCATTCTCAGGGTGATTATCAGAGGGGGATGGTCATGGAGACTACGGGAGAGGATGTGTGCATCCAAGAGTTTGTGGGAACCATCTTAGGAATAAAAAGATAGTCAAACCAGGAAAGGTTTCTCTGTGGCCCAGAGCTTGTTTTCAGTCCAGGGAAGACATGGCTTGGCAGTTCGGGCTGGACTGTTCCCATGAGGCAAAGGGTCATGCTGATTTGCATATGGCCATGTCTGAACTGGGGTGGCTGAGTGAGCTAATGAATAATGATGGATTAAACCCAGATCAGTTGCATGGGCGTGAGTGCTTGCAATGTTCTACACTCCGTTCATCATCCCCTTGGGTTTTGCCCAGAGCAGTATACTCTTGCTTGCCCTGCAGGAATAAAAGCAAGCCGTCTGAGAGACCCAATGCCTCTAGCAATGGATGAGGAAGTAATAGCACAGTGTTATGTATGGTTCTCACTGATCGCACTATTGGGAATACCATAAAATAAAGCGTGTTATTCATTACTATGACATAGCAATAGATATTATATTTTAGAATACTCTTACACAATAGTTCAACTTATTCATCAGTAGAGTATTGATGAATCACTTTACCACAGAGATCAGGTGATGACGTACTTTACTAATGCTAAGTATAGCAAAAACTTCCAGATGTTCATCCACCAGCAAAGTAATCGACACAAAATGAAAGCCAAATACCTGTTTGAAGGAGTTGATGATGCCCAATAATGGCACATTTCAAAGAATGGCATTTCACTCTATATTGTATTGTAACTTGGGGGTCTATTACGATGCTACACCGTAACGGTATACGGGACTGTCCGCCAGGGGTGCAGCCGTCCCGCACCTGCAATTAGGATGCCACCACCACCGTGGCGGTGGCATCCCCCATTCCCAGCGTTGTGGAGGGTGGTGATCACAGCACCGCCTGCCGCAATACTGGGAATGCAAGTTGTGCCTTGGCATGCACAAGGTGACAGGCACTGCGTGGTGCCTGCCACCTTGTCCATGCCAATGCAGGGGGGTACCATAGACACCCCCCATGTGCAACCCCCACCCCCACAGCAATGCCGCCATGAAAAGGCTGCTCTCCGCCGGCATGTTAATATGGATGGCGGTGTCTTGCAGCCACCCCCACCATATTAAGTCCCTTTTTCCCCCGGTCGACCCATCCACAGGTGGAAAGCGGCTGACGGTCTTCACGTACGTCTCTGACCCCCAGCCATCCTAATATGGTGGGGGGTCATTCAGGCGTGGATCCGCCCACCATCCAAATATACCGCTAAGTATCCTTTGCTCTGGGCATCAGTTGAGGCTCCCAAAGTTTACCTGGAATATAACCCACATGAATAGATGAAAGGGTGTTCTAGCACAGGTAGGTGATTTGTGTTTACGTTATGAGTTGAAACAAGGATATCTTTCTTCACCTCTTCAGTGCAGATCCATGGATTGATGGCAGTGTGAATATAGGAACAAGTTGAGAAAATTTTCGGCCATAATGGGGGATAGGTCCCGAAATCCCATCCTTCAAACTGCATACCTCTGTATTTATCAACACCTATGCATGTTGATGTTCACTTGGTAGTTGGTATGCAAGAATCAATGCATGATTTTAGTAGAACAGACTATTTTTTATTTTTATTCATGAGACTGCAGCAGCTTTCAATGTAGTTGATGCAACTGAAGGTATCTAAATGTGGGAAAGTGAGGTTCTGCATTTGTGGAAGAAGACAGCTAATATGGTTGTCCCTGTTATGTGGGAGTGCGGATTTTGGCATTTTAAGTACCCTTCCTTGAGTGTGTGTGCACAGCTCTGATTGCTTTAAGACTTGACCTCACCTTTGCCTATGTTGTTGCAAATAGCTTATTAATATGTTGTTTCATTATGTATAAAAATGTAAACGTGTATACAGCATTTTCAATTTAAAGTGATTCTTACAACAGACAGGACTGATCATTTTGAATGCTGAGACTTTACTACTGGCACATGACTGTGTATTTGCTTTGTTTAAGAAACACACTTTAATGACACTGACACCCCGTGCACCTCTGATGGGTCAGTCGCAGATAAGCCGAAATGTGCTGAACTCCTGGATGGATATCCGATGTTCCCAGAGGGGCTGACGATTGTCCTGCACTGTCTGTACCTGCTGTTTGCCAACATTCTGCTCTTAAACCTGCTGATTGCCATGTTCAGGTGAGTCAGGCTAATCTAGTCTCCCTTCTCCTCTACTTAACTTTAGATATTTTAATTATTAGCTTATTTTTTATTCTTTATTCACTTCACTATTTCTCTCTATGTTGCTCTTCAGATCTTTCTCCACCTTCCTGCACAGAAACAATCCTGCTGACAACACATGCTATCTTCCACCATGGTGCAATAGGGCCTGCGTTAGCGCTAGGCATGCAAAACGGCGCCAGAGGAGGGGAAAAGGACAGTAATGCAGTGCACTTTCACTTTGGCATAGGGCAGAGCAGCAAGCTGTCTTGCTGCACTGCCCTACGCCAAATCCCCAAAAGTGAGGGCCTGAAAGTGGAAGAAACCAAGGTCCAGTTATTGCTACGTTCAGAACTCATACCTCATCATGAAAAGTAGAACCTGTCTTTAATTACTTTAACTTCAGGAAATTGGTGGATTTCTTGATATTTTTAAAAGTTATGCCAGGATGCCAGCTCAATTGTCTGAGAATTTTCAGAGCTTTGGGTATTGCAAGGAAAAATAATTTAGTGACATCTGCATATATATAAATGTAGACCCAGCATGGTGGAGTAGTAGGGCGAGGGGATGAAGGTAAAGTTTTAAAAGAAACAAAAAAGAAGTGATCCTTGCAGAACACCACCACTTTAGGACTTCTTCTTTAGATGAGAAAGGGGTGGTGGGCTGGAAGGCCACAGCATGAGTTCAGTTAGTTAAAATCTGTGCCTGAGAAACCCTACCCTACAGGGGTGTTAACAACTTGTTGGCCCTACTGAAGGTCCTCCGGAACACTGGCATGTCTCTTGGGCATTCTTACGTGGTGTGGCGATAGCCGGTTGGTAGTTATAGTTACAACCTAAGTTGTTGCATAGCATGCTTTTTGCGATTTGGTATGTAGTTTTAAAGGTATTTAAGTTTAAAAAATATGGATATCTGGGGACACGAGTCCCTGCATTGGACCCACGGATCCTACTGAAATTTGATTGGCTGCTAAAACTTCAACCAAGAAGTGTTGGCAGCCATCTTGGGACTTGGCTCCCACAAAAAAAGCAAAACATAAAGAAAAGGAGTCAGGGTAGGAATACCCTGCACCCCCAGATATCGTGGGGGTTCCCACAAGGATCCTGCCATGGCTAAAGCATTTTTTTAAATTTTGACAGGAGTCGTGCTGGATCTACGTATCTCGCCAAACTGTTTTTTAAAAACAAAGCAAGGGCTCCTGTACATTGTTATTAATTGGCCCCCAGGTGGGTTAGATCCCGGGAGCATTGTGTAATTAAAGGAGGAGGGCACACAAGCCCCCCTCCTGGGGCTTATTATGCCCCAGGGAAAACAACCTCCCTGAGGCTTCTTTACTTATTAATGCGCAGTATGTGGGGAGCCGTCAGGGACTGTAGAAGCTTTGAGGCTCCCCACACAGTCCCAGTGAAGAGTGGGTGCCCTGCAGTCACCCACTTTACACAACCAGGCCCGGTGGATTGGGTCTCCGGGGCCGAATTCAGCCCGGGTAGGGGAGACCACGGAGCCTCCTCCCCATCTTTAAAAGTCCGTGGGTTGGGGTTCGCAGGGCTGATATCGGCACAGAGAGGGGGGCGCAGCTCCCCTCCCTTTAATTAAAAAATAAATTAAAAAAATAAAAGGCCAGGCCCCGGGGGATGGGGTCCCTGGGGGCAAAATGTGTTGAGGAAAGGGGGCTACATGCCCCGTCCCAAATAAATTTAAAAAAAAGAAGCACCGGCAAGTCGCCAGAGGCCCCTCCCCCTTTCTGTGCCTGCCAGGAGGTGCGTTTACAGAGTGTACGGCGAAAGAGGGAGTTGCCTCTGACAACCGCTTAGCCATCCAGCTGTGGGAGACTTACGGGAGGTAACAGGAGGGTTAGTTGGCCCCCACAGACCGTCAGGAGCAAAGTGGACTTCATCCCCTTATCAGTAGTGCACCAGGAGGCTTGTTTGCAGAGTGGTGGAGAGCCGGGGCATGACCTCCAAATACCTCTCAGCAATCGCGCTGTGTGGGACTTACAGGAGGTAACTGGAGGAGTTGTTAGCCCCCAAGCCCAGTATAAACTAAATTACAAGCTTCAAAGTCATTCCGCAGAGGGACTTTGATGAGTTCTGAAGGCAAAACTAATATGAACAATACGCTACGAACATCTTGCTTTCCTTGGCCTGCTCACTGAAACTCTGGAGCGTCATTACACAGCTGTTTTTAGAAAGCTATTTCTCCAAAAAAATACTAGGCGCACATTGATCTGGCTTGAATTCAATATTGCAACCATGGACATTAAATGTAAAAAAAAAAACGGTCAAATACTATCATAGTTTGATAAAGAAAGAACCAGCATCAATGAGGGAAGCACTAAAGGTGATATTCCAAAATACAAAAAGTAGCTGGGCAAGGTTCTTGACTAGTGCCAGCGAAAGATTTAGCCTGCCCTTTGAAACCATAATAGATTCATCACTAACTGACAATTTAAAAAGAATGTAAACCGCCCAAGGCAGGCGCACTTGAAGGGACCAGGCCATTAAACAGATTAGAAATACCTTGGGTGCAAATGGTCTTGCCCAATCACACAAAGTCGGCCATTACAAGAATGGGGTAACCCAAAAGCGGTTCATGGACCTGGGTAATCGATAATGTCAAAAAGAACAATGGTCCAAACCGTCGTAGTTTTTTATCAACAAGTGATATACTCTTAGTTACTCATTAATCATTTTTTAATTGGGTATTCAATTGCTCTACCCTATGGAATTAATCAGTGAAAAACAATTTATACATATTGAAAGCAACTTCCTGATGACATGAATTTATTCAAAAGGAGTTTTAATATATTACTCCACCACAGTAAAGTTCATTATATACATTTGTCAATCTTCAATACTAACGGTAAAAAGGAAAGCAAGGTGCTTCTGTAAAAAGAGTGTCAGAAAAAGAAGAAATGGTGATTAGAAGAAAAGAGGTGTAAGCCTCAACAGAAAAGTGAAAAAGGACTATTTGAAAGTAAATTCGAAAAACAAAACTGTAAAAAATCCAGTCAATTGTACAAAGAGGCCACTGTTGGTTTTTCATATATTTGTATCATATATACAGTCTAAACTGGCATGTATAATGAAATTGATTAGTGGTCCTATTTGCTAATAAAAAGAAGAAGCATCGACGTTTCGACCCGTCTTTTGGTTCAGGGGTAACTGGAAACCTCAACCTGCGGGTCTTCCTCAGGACAAGTGTGACACAGCCTTCAAACCGTAGATGTTCAAAAATGTGTGAACCCAAGGGCTAGTCCAAGGGTGCCCTCAGTCCTCCTGCTCCTGGACGGACGGTACAACTGGATTGTCATAAATTGCCACACACCAAAAATAGTGTGAGTCGCTTATCCCAATCTATGTTTCACGTCCCAAGCAGAGGGGTGAGTAAATGGAGAAGGCAGAGACAGTTCAAAGCACGGACACCATCAATCGCTTTTGGTGTGTTTAGCCGGTCATTACTCCCGGAATTTCAGAAGCTCAAAGAATGAACGTGGGAACGTAGGTTGTTCAAAAACGGCATCATAGCCAGCTTACAATGTTGAAAAAACGTCCACCATTCAGCACTCACGGAGTATCCTTTCGAGAGCGGACGCGCAAGTTTCAAAAGCGCGCCTTGACGCCGAGTGGAACAGTCTCCGCCTCCCTTTAACTACTCAAGTCACCTCCGTGAGTGCTGAATGGTGGACGTTTTTTCAACATTGTAAGCTGGCTATGATGCCGTTTTTGAACAACCTACGTTCCCACGTTCATTCTTTGAGCTTCTGAAATTCCTTTTTACAGAAGCACCTTGCTTTCCTTTTTACCGTTAGTATTGAAGATTGACAAATGTATATAATGAACTTTACTGTGGTGGAGTAATATATTAAAACTCCTTTTGAATAAATTCATGTCGTCAGGAAGTTGCTTTCAATGTGTATAAATTGTTTTTCACTGATTAATTCCATAGGGTAGAGCAATTGAATACCCAATTAAAAAATGATTAATGAGTAACTAAGAGTATATCACTTGTTGATAAAAAACTACGACGGTTTGGACCATTGTTCTTTTTGACAATCACACAAAGTCAGCATGTGTAAACCATATCCGAATGCCGCAATGGGAAGGCAAGCCCTGCAGAACATATTGCGGTCCCGGCTTTAAACCCTACCCATATGGAACTTTAGGGGTCACTGGAAACACATCTCTTCAGGTGAAAAGGAGTGCAGCTTGTTCCAATACCGTACTGAATCACCTGCGCACACTGTCTGCTGCTGTCCTGCCTTGTCACATCAGAGACAATTGTACCTCAGAGCCCTTTCCTTGTAAAATTGAACGAGAACTTGGAAAGAGGCCTGAACATATATCTATACAACTGTTGTTCTAATGGAACTTGCATGGATCGGTAATGTGTAGGTGTTTGGGTGGGTGTGTGACTGTATGGGTGACTGAGTGGGTGCCTGAATGGTTGTATGGGTGAGTGACAGGCTGTGTAAGGGGCTGTATGGGTAAGTGAGTAGCACTTTGAGTGGGTGTATGGTTAAGTGAGTTGGTATGTGAGTGAATCTATTGTAGAGAGAATGTGTCTTTGAATGGATGTATGGGTGATTGAGCATATGTGTGAGTGCTTTTATGGGTGTGTTAATGGGTATATAAGTGGTTGCGCCGGTGTGTAAGTGCTTGTATGGGTGAACTAGTGGCTGAGTTGAGAGGTTGTATGGGTGGGTGAGTGAGTGACTGTATAGGTGAATAAGTGGATGTGTAAGTAGATGTATGGGTGAGTATGTAGCTGTGTGAGTGGCTATATGGAAAAGTGGCTAGTTGTAAGAGTAGCTGTATGAGTGGGTGAGTGGTTGTGTGGGTGGGTTTGTGAGTGGCTTATTGTGATTCTTGCATAAAATATGTGTTCTACGATAATCAATAGAATGAAACAGAGTAGCTTAATTAGCATTATGAGAATAGTGAAAAATACAAATAATTCCACCATTTCTTTATTTATTTTGCATTATATTTCACGAACTTGATCCTAAGGTGTCAGAGCTCTTTACATGAGCACGAGTTGCATTACAGAAGGACACATAATTTTATTAGGCACAGAGAGATTAAGTGATCTGCCCAAAATCCCAGGATGTTGAGCGTCCCTGGAGAGACTTGAACCCGATTCCCAGCTTCGAGGTCAACCGATCTAGCCGTTAAGCCACATACTCTCCCCAGCAGTGAATATATGCTGGCATATAAATACTGTCTATAGTGTACTCGTAACTAGCGCTCCGTAACCTAATTTTGCCTAGGGTGGATGATCTGCCAAATGCATCTCAGGTGGTCTAACCTCCACATTACCTGCAGGCAAATGACATCAAGCTGTCCATCTTGGTGTAGAGCTGGACATCCCTTGTGTCAGTAAACAGGAATCACCTGAGCTGAAATTCCGGTCTGCAGTTTTCTCTCAGTATCAGCTGAGTGCTCCTCTGCCCAAAACAAGGAAGTAGTTAGTGGCTATAATAAACTGCACCCATGTGTCCATGTCGAAACCTCAGTCAGGCCGCAATTGTTTATTCTAGTTCAATAGCGTTGTCGCATACCTGACAATAACATAAATAAAATGTGCACACTGAGCTTTATCCCTGGAGTAAATGTTCAAGGTGTCACAACAGAGGGGCTGATTCTGATGCGGATTGGAAAGCTTCCAGATCTAATTGGTTTGAAAATGGTTTCCGACCCACTCAGATCGGGAGAGTCCGACCGATGGAGTACAATGCATCCGGATGCTTCCCGATACGATTTGGTTGGGCTCCCATTGATTTCAATGGGAGCATATGTTCCTAACCGCATCATAATTAGGCCCTCGGTCGGTAAGACATGTTCCCGATCTAATGTGGAAGGAGCAAATGCCGCTAGGAGGCCTTCCTAACTGCATCAGAATCAGGCCCATAGTGCCTACGAAGTGGAAATGTTATGCTGCACTGATATGCACTCAAATGTATCTCAAAAGTCATTGTGTACATAGAGAAGCCAACTTAAGAAGATTGAGCATGTAAAATGGAGGTGTTGCTTACCAGGCCTATCCTGACTGCGTGGCAGTTGGTTCACATGGCGATAGTCCATTACTAGTCTCCTAGATGTATATGTGCTCAAGGCCAGGAAACTCGAGATACTCATCAGAGATGGGCTTGGGGTGGTGATCACCTGATACTGCAGTTGATCTGATCACAGTCTTGTTTGACCTCCGGCTTCATTGAATACTGCTCCTAAAACTGTGGTTCACCTCACAATGAAATAAAGTACGCCTTTGTTGCAGCGCTCTTAGGCTTGTGCAGTGATGGCTCCATTCTATGGCACTCCCTTTCTTGCCTTCTGGTCTTTAAGTGGCTGGGGTACTAATGAAGAAAAAGCTCCCATTACAATTGTGAATGGCACATATTATATCAGAAGAATCTATCAGCTGACTCCAGAAAATGTACAGAAGGTTTCCATCTCAGTTCGGTTAGCTTGAATAGTGACAGAAAAGATGGGAGTTACTAAGATAAAAACAATGTGATTGGCAAACATATTTTAGCATTGCCATTCAAAGAGTTAGGGCCTTAGAGCGTGTCAGACAGAATACCTCCTCATATCCATCCACTGTATTGCAAATGCCTCACAGCCTATGGCATTTGCCATCGGGGAGATGGGATACCTGCTAATATGTGTTGGAGTGTACCGTCCGCCAAACTCAAAATAAGGTCCTTGGTCTGCTTTCTAGGCCTTATGCCATTTTCTAATGTGTTACTGAGCGTTTGCAGATAAAGAGTCAGGCCTTGCTTGTATGTAACATGGGCAACATGCATTTTATTTACAATAACCTTGCAACATCAGATGAAAATGTTTGCCCCTCTGAGGCTAGGGGTCGCAAAGGAAGTGCTAGGAGTAGCAGGTAGCAAGCTAGAGGTTGCAGCTGCGACCCCTGACTGGCTGCAAAGGATGTTACTGATTTAAAATAGTATATCCAGTCTAATGCAATGGTCTGTATTCCCACAAGAAATACAATCCCTCCTCTGACCCCATGTAAAGTTGCACTTAAGCCACTTTTGTAAAGATTTGACTTGGCTACACATCTACATTTTCCTCTGGTTTAGGGCAGTGCATTCATAATCAGAGTAAGTGACAGCATTGCTCAGCTGTTTTCCATTTAGCTTACTTGTTTCTTCCATCATTTCCAATTCTTTTTTTAATTTTTCTGCTCACTTTTTCTCATTGACATCTGCATTCGTGATTCTTGCTAATTTGTCTGTCTTCTCTAGTGCACTCATTCTTCCTCTCCAAAAGTGATTGCTTCTTCTTTTTCCAGTCTGTAGTGTCATTCAATTCTCATCCTACTTTTCATGATTTTGCCGTGATCCTTTGAAAATGTATGCCTCCATTTAACTTTTTGCATTTATAATTTTTTTCTCAGCCATACCTTCTCTAAAGTGCAGGAAAACACTGATCAGATCTGGAAGTTCCAACGCTATAAGCTAATCAAGGAATACAGCAACCGACCTCCTGCCCCACCACCCTTTATCATCTTAAACCTCCTAAAGGGTTTGGTCACAAAGTTCATAAAGATGGTATCGGAGAAGCTAAACCATGATGAGAAGCGGTGTAGTGAGTAAAGGGAACATTTCTTCAATTCCTCCTCATGTGATCAGTTGTCTACCTCATATTCTTTCTTAGAGAGTGACCAAGTGTACATTTTTTCAATTATGCATCATCTGATGTCTCCTACGATCCTTTGTCTACCTCCTTTTGTATCTCAGTGAGTAAAGAGTAGATTTTCACAATTCTTTCATCTGATCCTGTCTACCTTCTATTCTCTTTTCGTGAAAAAAGTGAACATTTTCTCAATTATATCTCGACTCATCCTTTGTTTACCTCCTATTTCTCAGTGAGTAAACTACATTTTCTCAATTCTGTCTCATCCAATCCTTTACCAACATGTTTTTGCTTTTCTAAGTGAGTGAAATGCACATTTTCTCAATTCTATCTTACTTGAGCCCTTGTCTACCTCCCCTTCTTTCTCATGTGACCTTGCTCCTCCATGTCCTCCCCTATCGGGCATTTCTAGTGCCAGATTCTGCTCTGCATCTCCTTACTTGTTTGTTCAGTCTCTTAGACTCTAAACTCAGGGAACCGGATGCAGGGGGAGGGTTGCAGACTGTTCTAGGTTTGATTCTAAACATTTTTCTGATGAAAGAACTGTGTGTGGCCAGTTGCTGAACTTGGCCAATGTCTTTCCTGGGGGCTCCCACCACAACTGCAGAAAGAATGCTTTTTCCCATGGATGTTGATTAATAAAAATAACAGGGGTAGCAGAAGTGGGATCACACACGCTATGGCCTTACTGCTATGACAGTAAGTGACATCTTATGACATTTGATTAAAAATCTTCCCAAGAAGTGATGTCAGATAACCTTAATGCTGATGATATCTCTGTAATTGACATTGCTGAAGGTCCATAATAGCTGCTGAACAACATAGCAACACAGCAAAGACCTAGGTACAATATGATCTACCTACAACACAGAACACCTATATTAGGGTGTTGACAAGATATTGCAGGGGAACATTACTCATTTCTCCTTCTATTACTTGAAACATTATTTGTTTGTCTGCAGAGGATATGCGGCATGTAATTCATAGGAGCACCGGAACCCAGATTTATTTATTCCACAACCGGTCGGGATTTCATAGTTCCTCTACTGCATACCCTAACAAGAAATTTTTTGAGAAATCAATGGTATCCCATCTGCCAAAATATAAATTACATAGGATATAATGGGATTTATATTTCAGAGGACAGGACATCTGTCCTGGTTGTGTCAGAGTAACCATGGCTGGACTGGGAACCAAAACTGGCCCTGGCAAACTGCTAGGCCATCCCTCTGGAGAGGAGGGTGGGGTGGCCGAGCTGTTTGTTAGGGCTGGTTTTGGCTGATTTTGTTATAGGGGGATGATATTGCTGGCCCCTGGTAACAAAACCGGTACACAGGGGCCCAAAACCAGTCCCCACCCTGGCGTGCCACTGGGGAAATGCCCAGTGCTCTCTACGGCTAGTCTGGCCCTGAGAGTAAGCCATACAACAAGATCTAAATCATCCCTTAATCGCCCATGCTTAAAAAAAACGTAACATTTATGTCCTTGTGTAATGTAAATGGTGATCGTGTAAACTGCTCCAATACCTTTGCTTAGAGTTTCCCCTATGTGGTAAATAAAATTACCGGGACTATTTTTCTATACATTAAATGACAATAAGGATAGCTCAATCAAATGAGAGGCAGAGTCCGTGGTATCTGGGTCATACGGGCTTTAATTAAATATCTCGAGATACTGGACATCGGGTTCCATCACCACTAAGGTTCAGTAAGGGATATTCAACATTTTATGAACATCACACATTATATATAGTAAAACTGTACAATTGAAATGAATACAGTAGGCGTAACAAGTGAAATAAGAGAGATAAGAACACATGTGCGTAACAGGAGGCGTGTAAGAAGGCGTACACGTAGGCGTGCACTTTACGAGTCAGAGAAACGTCACAAGTGGGTGGATGTTTAGAGAAAGTTTGCAGGATCAGCAGAAACCTTTGGCACGTATGCGCGCGCAACTGAGCATGACGTGACGTAGACGTGTAACTGGGGAGAACTGGGGCTTGACTTTAGCACTAGTAGAGGAGACTAATGTCTGGGATGTCAGAACGACCTGTACCTATAGCATATCTGATATCTTGTGTTTAGAAGATGTATTATCTGAAGTAAAAGGTCTCTCGGGCAGAGGCCGTTCAATACTGAATGCTAGTGCGTGCATATGGTAACGGGTGCAGTAAATCACTTGCATGGAGACAGGATGGCAGGGCCCTTTGCTCTGCAGCCGGGAATATGTTTACCTATTTCACTAGACTGGAATGTGTTTTCGCAGAGGATGAGCAGATAACTGTAGGCAAAATACCGTCTTGGCAGGCAGGCCAGGCCGAGCCGGGCAGGGCTCGCTGGGCAGGATGTAAAGTAGAGGTCAGGGATGCATACCTAAACTGTAGCTTGCAGAGACAGAAGAGACACGGAGCCTCAATTAAGGGCCTGGCTCGGCTGAGCCAGAAAACATGGAGAAAACGTGTGCTTTATTCAGAAGTGCACCATGTAAAGACGTTGGCACCATAGGCCTAAAAGCCTAATTAACGTGGTTTTCTTGGAGAACTGAATAATTGACATGTTAACGTTGGACGCAAATGCATATGCGTCTTTATGGCAGACACGGGAAGGGAATTATATGACATACATGGGGCACGTGTGCATGGATGGGGTGTGAGTGGGGGACACATTGGCTACCTAAAAATTTCTATTTCCTCACCTATATAAAACTGTAACAAAAAAAAACATTTACGATCATTTGCAAGACACAATGAAGTACGTAAAGCACTGAGGTATGTATCTCATAACAATGCACGGCTTTACAATGCAGAAATTTACCACACTTTTTTTACCATGCATACCTTTACTAAACAAATACATTGAGTGATGTTAAAATGACCTGTACTACAGGCAACTTTTGCGTAAATGCTTTTAATTTTAATTGTGGTTAAGCTTCAAGATCACTATAAAATACAACGCCCACCATTTTGTGACTAGTTGTATGCCTGAACACATGCTTCACAACACGGCTGTATTACCGAGTGAATACTGCCATATTTCTGAGGATTTAAGAACACATTATGAAAAGCAATAGCAAATATATACATCAAGCATGAGGATTATGAATATTAATAAATGTTTCTTTTTTTTGCCGGCAATATATTTATCATTACGCACGAAGGAAGCTGCTGCTGAGTTACCATGGTAGTAATCAGCCAGTGCTGCCTTCCTTGGGAGTGCTGTTAACTCTTTCACTCACATGTTAATGAGACCCCTCCGGGAAGTCTTTTATCGGCAATAAATGTGGGGCATATTATCAAGGTCAGCGATAAAATTATCGCTGCTTTAGCGGCAGGAAACACCAGGAAAGCCCATGTTCTGGTGTTAACCTGGGCTTCTATGGGAATTCACAAGGGCATATTATCAAGCCCATTATCGCCCCTTTAGCGGCAGTTTCCTGCTGCTAAAGCAGCAATATTTTTATCGCCTTTCTTGATAATTTGCCCCTAGTTTTCCATTTAGGCATTTACTGCTGGAGCTCAGGGGCTGGTTCAGCAGAGCTTCTTTCATGCAAAGGACAGGGAGAAGCAGACCAATCAGTTGAAGCAAGGAGTGGGTGTTGGCCAGCTTACTGAGGGCTCCACCTCCTCCATATCAGCCTCTGTTCTTTACTTCGTAAAGCTAAGGGGCTGCTTGCAGAAGAGGGCATTCTGACTTTCGGTTTCTATCGAGTCAGAAGCATTGTGAAGAGCGAGCACGTTGAATGTTATGCTCAGAAACAGCTCTTTGTTTTTCTCCCGCTCAGCCGTCCCTATTGGGTGATTTTATTATAATGTTTTTTATTTTTAAAACTGTCTCAACTGAACATGCTTTGCCTTCCTCATGCCCTGCTAGGTGAATAAAAATAAACCACCAGTGACTTCAGCAACAACCACCACCGATTGACTAATGTTTTATTGTTGCTGCATTCCTGCTATTTAAATGAAGAAAACATGCAAACAGCTCTCCCGGTCATATCATTTTTTACGTCTCGCCTAGTGTTGCACCGCGAATGTGCTGCCATCCCTTTGCGAGGCATGCAGTATAAACTATAGTGTGGAAGCTTCGTGGAAGCTCCGCCCACTCTCCAGCCCATCTTCTTCATTAGCTTAGGTTAGGTTGCCTTCCGATTGTTGTTAAGCTTGTCCCTCACCGTGACAGCCATGTCATTCATTTGTATCCTTCTATGCCTAATGGCCCCTTTACTGCACAGTCTACTTTTCCCTGTCCCTCCCTACCCCCCCTCCCTCCATCCATGACTTCTTGGGGCCCCACACCCCCCTCCTGCACATTCCCAGTCATGCTCGTGCCTTCTCACGCTCGTCTGCACTCCCGTTTTCCATGCACTTGGTCTTGCGTGAATGCGAGTCCTATTGCATTGCCAATGCTTGTTTTTATTCCCTTTCCCTTTACTTCATTAGGGTTCATCTTCCCTTTCCCTACTGGGACCTGCATTTCATAACAAGCATCCCGATTGCACAGTCCTTCCAAATTTCACTCCCATAAACGGAAACCCTTTGCACGTTCAAACGTTCAAAACAAGCCCACTATAAATGTAGGCGCCATCTTGGAACGTGGATTTGCTATACTAGTTGTGCCAGCATTTTGATAGAAGTAATTAAACAGAAATAAAATAATTGTTTCTTTCAGTTTATCCTTGAATAGAACAGCAAAAAATTAAGTTCTGTTAGCAGCTACTATAACTCCAGTGGTACATGCATTGTGTTTTGAATTAAATAGTACCTCCAAATTTAGCAGCGGCAAGCCTGGCGCTGTTTCTGCTCAATAAGACAGTCGAAGCCATCTTGGAATTGTTGTGTGTGTTGTTCACTTATAAGAGGCGATGCTGTTTCTAATTGTGGATTTTTCAATAATTACGTTAGACATTCATTGTTTAATGATTCTATCCAACAATTTGAGGGAAAGGTATCCGTTCAAAAGTTATAGTTAATTTTTGCATATTTTCCTTGAATTGTCCTTTTTTTTAACGTATGTTTATTATTGCAAGAAAAGACAAATCAATTTGCATATCATCAGAATAACAGAATATGGTGATATAGCAAATCTTTAACTATCAAAAGAACGACAAATCAAAACAAAAGGGGAAGCTATACAGTACATATTATATAAATATAAATTATTTCAAACATAAAGTAGATAGTCACAAATAAGTTTGCCCTCTTTAAATATTCAAATCTTCAACATTCAAAAAAATGTTTCCAGGTCTTTTCCTTTTTTTTACCAGCTTTTGGACCTCTGTGTTTTGCTAATGTAAGTTCCATAATTCTTATTTCGCTGACCAAAGCACACCATTCTGAAACATTTAGAGGATCTTTGGAGATCCATGTTCTTGCTATCACTAATTTTAGCACATGCAATAAGTATAGTTATGAGGTCTTTATTCAGACAGTTAGTATCTTGGATGTCTAAAAGAACAAAGTGTGCAGAAAGCACCGGAGTTGTAATTTGTTTGCGTTTTAAGACCTCAATTATTCCTTTCCAATATGTAAGTAATTTTGGACAAGAAAATAACATGTGTTCTATGCCAGCTGCATACAAATCACACTTCGGACATTTTGTTTTATCAGTTACGGAGTTACCCTGTGTCCAGCTAGATATTCTTTGTGGGGTATAGTAAAGTTGTGTAATTGTTCTATAAAGTTGAAGTCTTAGATTGGAAGAATGTACTACGGTGTTTATATGGGATAGTGCAGCTGCAATCTGTACAGAATTAATATCCATGTTGAATCTACCAGACCATTTGATTGCAATTTTAGTAGTATCGTCACATTTACCACTATCTAAATATTGGTAGCCCAAACTTATTAATGATTTTGTTTTTTCTGAATATAAACAGGCTAGTAAATCTGATTGGGTTATTTCAGTGATTTTCATTTTACGGAAGAAATAGTCTCTTATTTGCATATATTTAAAGTACATATCATTTGTTAAACCATATGTTATTTTCAATCTTTCAAAATCCAAAATTCCATTCGAGCCGTAAAGGTCTCCCAAGGTATTAATACCAAATCGGATCCAGCGGTTTCCTGTCCCATCTGAAAAGATGTCAGGAAGGCCAGGATTGTTCCAAAGTCTAAGTTCAGCATTTAAAAATGAGCTTTTGTCAATAAACATGATTTGATCCCAAATTTTTTTAATATGTCTGTCCGTCTTGAATTTAACACGTTTGAAATAGTTAGGATCGTGTACGCGAAACAAAAATTGGTTACTGTCTGGTCCTAGCATGTATTGATGGAAAAATAGAGGACTTTCATTTTTCAATAAACTTCTTATGCGACAAAAAAAGTTGCTAAAAAGTATAAGTTAAAATCAGGCAAAGTAAGACCCCCTTTTTCAAACGGTAATTTCAAGAGATTTATAGCTCTACGAGCTTTCTTAAACCCCCATAAGAAGCTACTACATATGCCATCTAATTTTTAAAAAAAAAGTTTGTTTGGTTGTAAAGGTATAGCCCTAAATAAGTATAGTATTTTAGGTAGTATCTTCATTTTTATCAAATTAAGTCGCCCTATTAAACTAAGTGGCATCTTGTGCCACTTTCTGAAAGTTAGAGCAGTTTCTTTTAGTAAGAATTCATAATTCATATTTAATATTTTCTCGACGCTTGCTGCTAGCTTGATTCCTAAATAAGTAGCGTTCCTTGAATTGTCAAATGTATTTTAAATTATAATAAAAACATTGTCTATATCACACAGCAAATAAATTAATCTGGTATTGCCTGTCGTATGTTACCTTTGCTATCATCGTCTCCTTTCTACACATATCATTTTGACTGTGTGTGGCTTTCAGCATGCTTGATTGCTTTAGTCTGTTCCATTCTTGCCCCTGCAATGCCAAAGTTTTCAATGCTGCCGGACAAGGTTTTGGGCAAGGCTGGGCCCTCTCCGAGCACTGGTGAATATGGAGTGCCGGTCCTGCAGCTGGAGCGGGTTGCCATACTCTGCCCAGCCGTGGAGATTGTCTGCTGAAGCTAGGCTGGTGCAGAGTGCAGGATGCTCATAGTCATTCTTGGGAACAGACAGGGAATCTTGGGGTTGGAGTGACCGTTCTTTTACTGCACTGGGACACCTGGACAGTCAGGGCTAACAGAGTTGTGTTGTTGCTGCACAGGCAGTGGAAGAGTTGGGCTGCTGGAGGATAGTAAGGGTTCTTTTAATATACACAGGAGGGGGATCCTTAGTCGCATGATAATAAATAAAGGTTTGGCAGAGGCACAGAGAGCAGCACTTATGATTTAGGGTGCTAGAGCACAGGGTAAGATTTTTTTTTAGTTACACACAGAGCTAAAGAAGGAAAGGTGAGCAGTTTGGACGTAGTCACTTCTGATCATGGTGGCATCTGTGCTGTATCTCTACCCTGTAAGTATGAAAAGAGTACCAGAGTGTTGAAACTGGGCTAAAGGTGGACTAATAATATATTTGGTGATACATGTATGTCTGTATTTGAGTATTAGTTTTTAACTTGACTTGATGTACGGTTGTGTTACTAAAGCAGGTTTATTCTCGAGACTGTTCATCTAAATTGAAAACTGCTTGTTTAAATCCAGAAACTTGATACTCTCAGTACTTGACGTCTAAAAGTAGTTAGTGGAGCGAGGCAGGGCACCCCAAGAAATGCATGCCACCAGTGTAAGTGGCAAACGTTCCTAAAGCTGGTGCGCATCAGGGCAGGATAGACTAAACTCTTGCAATTGCGTTAGAGACTAGCACTACACCTCCCCAAACAGATTTCATCCTAAACAATACATCCCCATTCCCTAAGGACCAGCCTGGTACTTTCCAAACAGCTCCCAAACAATTCTCACGCAAATATGTATTCAGTTCTCCTCCAGTTGCTCCAACAAAACTCCATTTGTTGCATACCTCAATCTATAGCAAGTTTCCAGCCTTCTCCCCACACCCAACTATGCTGATCCGCCTACCCAGCAGCATACTCTGCCTTATTGTGGCTTATGAACCATCATCGTACCTACCATATCGGCCATACCTGCTCATTAGTAACAACTTGCAGAAAAACTTGTAGCAAGCCTAACTCACCTGTTCAACTCTTAAACATGCACACCAAAAACCCATGTTCTAAGAGTGGGATAAGAAACCTGGTCATTAACGCCTGCTCCCCTTAATCGAGATATATGTCGCAAAGCCTGCAAAAAGACCCTCACACATCTACCAGTTAACTGCTGATCGTACTACCCATTCCTATCCCCAAACCAATTACCTATCGACAGTACCTGGACTGCACCTCTGTGCCTGAAAGGCATGTGGTGTAACACTCTTTTGTCCCTTTTGTCCCTCCAATTTTGAATTCAGAGAGTAGATGATTGCCTTAATCCAGTGGAACCTACACAGCTGAACTGCCCTACACACATGCTAATAATGCCCTTTCTTAGTCATCCTGAACGACTGGTTTGTTAATGTTGCTAGTTAACTCCGCTGTTTGATGCCAGTTAAATCGAATACATATTTGCTGGTTGTTGCCAGCCACCTAGTATCTTTCAGTATGGCACAATAATACTTTGGTCCACTTCATTTGCTTGCCATGCCTTAAACTCCTCGTGCCTCCTCCCTCAGCCCTCCAACAACACTGGTCACAAGCCTCCACCACCCCTCTGAGGCTGCTGCTCATTTGTTCGTTTGGTTAATTTACACATGATTTGCAGTGCTGTGCCCTCATTTAATATCACTATGCAGTCTTACCCTACCCCGTCGCACAACACTTCTTGCCCACCTCACCTCCAAGATCACTGAATTGATTTCAAATTAGTAGCTCTCATTTATATAGGGCAGCCATCCAGGCGCTCTGGGGAAATTTAAGGATCAGCCCATAATCACAGAATGTTCAGCCGCCGACACCAGGCTCGAACATGGATCTCCAGCTCCTCAGTCTGAAGCTCTCCCCACTGGGCCATATCCTTTCCCTATCCATATTGTAGGGTGCAGTACCTTATCTGGCAAAAACATGTCACATGGGCCGACTAGTAATAGTCTGTGGTTCTGCACCCTTTCACTGCTTTGTGTACAGTACAACAGTAAATGTTGCTGTACCCACAATAATGTGCTGCATGGCTAAATACTTATAAGGTCCCAATGGCGAGATCAATTGCATTGCAAATGCTTATGTTTTTCAGCTGTACTGAGAGCTCACATCAATTGTTGAAAAATAGGGTGAAACTATTTTTACCAAGTTTACTTTAGTCACTAATTTAGGCAGACAAGGAAACATCAAACCAAAAGTACAGCTGCACTGCTGTTTTTCACTACATAATGGGAAATCCGAGCACAGATGAAAACAGGATCTGTAAAGATATGCTGCTTTCCATTTATAGTACACCTCAAAGTTCTTCCCCATCACTTTCAAATGTCACCAGCCGCCACTGAGTTTGGATGGAAATATCCAGTAATAATGGGCAGATTGTTTAAATATAGTGAATCGTGAAGAGTTGACAGCAGACAGCATAATTTTGAAGTCAGCTCTCTTTTAGAGGTTTCGTGCTTCCAGAGAGTTCACGATTTACCCTGCTTGATAACAACTGTTGCAGTCTTCTTAGTTTTTGTTAACTATTTTTGCCTTTGCTGATATATATTTTTTTTGTCATGAGACCAGGCAGTCCCTGACACACATGCTACTGGGTGCTCACTTCAGATCCTTTGTTATCTAGATAGCAAACAAAAGCTGTGTCTTCACATGGATAGTATGGTAGCCGCCACTTTGAAGCAACTAGTAGCTGTGATTTGAATAATAATAACTGTGTGACATGTTTGAACCCCATCAGAGGTGTCTGCTAATTTTTAGTATGTAAATAGTGCTTTCATTTTGTGATGATTGGTTCCTCGTTCTCTGCCTTTTGAAGCGCAGTGTGCAGCAATTGTGAGATAAAAACCAAAATGTGTTTTATTTCTGTAAGAGGCACCGCAGCTTCTGACATCCTGCTACTGCCTGCAGGCTTCAGTTCTTTTGCTCTATTTTCTTTGTTCCTAAAATAGCAGGCAGCAGCTTCTCTTCATGTAGATGATGTTGTTCCAACCTCCTTTAAAGCGAGCCAGAGGTAGCTATAGCACAGCGGATATTCCTTGCCTTGGAAAATGCCTGGGTGGCGGGGCTCCCCTAGCACGGGAAGGGATTTCAAATCATAGCAGAGGAGGTTCACATAAGTGACCTATTGCTTTTTTAATTACTTAAAAACACATTTCATTCTGAAATAATTTCGTTTTTTGGGAAGATTGTGCTGTGCTTTGGAAAGCGCCTTGGAAACATAACCCCCAAAACTATCAAGCAAATTCAAAGACCCTCATCTCCTCTATGTTTGTTGATGAACACAGATCCAGCTTAGAAGCAAAAATATTTGGGTCTCAAAAAGCACATTTTGCCATAGTAGTCCCTGACATTCAAGCCAACTACTGTGTGTGTGGATATGCAACTTGCGAAAGGGCAGAATGCTGTAATTTACAGTGATGTTAACCAATGACTGAAGTGGGCTGAGCCATTACCCTATGCTGTAATATAGGCTGTATTGGGAGGAAGAAACATTTTAATGACACCATTACAGGACATACAAATAAGTATACATATTTATAATTTTAGTAAAATCAAACGGTCTTGGCTACCACCAGACCTAACCACAAACAACAACGTACCACACACACTTCAGGTGGAATGTTGGGGAACAGGAGAATCCTGGAATAAATGAATTGATGTAAAGCAAGGAAGACAATTACCTTGCAACATATATCAAGCTGCCATATTCTCTGGAATTGCCCTCTTCTAAGAAACACGAACAATATTGATTCAAACAGCTGATGTGATAGTAATCAGAGCCATGGTGTGCATTGGCAGAGTGGTAAATCATCATTATCTAAGTATTATCATTATCCATGGATCATCATTATCCCTTGATCATTATTGTCTATGGATCATCATTGTCTATGGATCATCATTGTCTATGGATCATCATTATCTAAAGATCATCATTATCCATGGATCATTATTATCCCTTGATCATCATTGAATATGGATCATCATTGTCTATGGATCACAATTGTCTATGAATCATCATTATCTATGGATCATCATTGTCTATGGATCATCATTGTCTATGGATCATCATTATCTAAAGATCATCATTATCAACGGATCATCATTATCCATGGACCATCATTATCCCTTGATCATCATTGTCTATGGATCATCATTGTCCATGGATCACCATTGTCTATGGTTCATCATTATCTATGGATCATCATTATCCATGGATCATCATTATCCCTTGATCATCATTGTCTATGGATCATCATTGTCTATGGATCACCATTGTCTATGGATCATCATTATCTATGGATCATCATTGGCTATGGATCATCATTTCTATGGATCATCATTGTCTATGGATCATCATTGTCTAAAGATCATCATTATCCATGGATCATCATTGTTTAGGGATCATCATTATCTAGGGATCATCATTGTCTATGAATCATCATTGTCTATGGATCATCATTTTCTATGGATCATTATCTATGGAGCATCATTGTCTAGGGATCATCATTGTCTAGGGATCATCATTGTCTATGGATCATCATTATCCATGGATTATCATTGTCTATGGATCTTCATTGTCTATAGATCATCACTATCCATGGATCATCATTGTCCATGGATCATCATTATCTATGGATCATCATTGTCTATGGATCATCATTGTCTATGGATCATCATTATCTAAAGATCATCATTATTCATGGATCATCATTATCCATGGATCATCATTATCCCTTGATCATCATTGTCTATGGATCATCAATGTCTATGTATCACCATTGTCTATGTATCATCATTATCTAAGGATCATCATTATCCATGGATCATCATTATCCCTTGATCATCATTATCTAGGGATCATCATTGTCTATGGATCACCATTGTCTATGGATCATCATTTTCTATGAATCAATATCTATGGATCATCATTGTCTAGGGATCATCATTGTCTAGGGATTATCATTGTCTATGGATCATCATTATCCATGGATCATCATTATCTATGGATCATCATTGTCTATGGTTCATCATTATCCATGGATCATGATAATCCCTTGATCATCATTACCCATGGATCATCATTATCCATGGATCATCATTATCTATGGATCATCATTATCTATGGATCATCATTGCCTATGGATCATCATTATCTATGGATCATCATTATCTATGGATCATCATTGTCTATGGATCATCATTTTCTAGGGATCATTAACTATGGATCATCATTGTCTAGCGATCATCATTGTCTAGGGATCATCATTGTCTATGGATCATCATTATCCATGGATTCTCATTGTCTATGGATCATCATTATCTGTGGATCAACCACCAACGCACACCATGACCGAACAACCACCCCCCACCACCACCCTCCACGCCTGGACCACGATCAGCACCGAAGACACCATCCGCACGATGAACTCCATCCACTCCGGATCACAGACCGACCCCTGCCCTCACCACGTCTTCAACAAGGCCGACGCTGTCATCGCACCCCACCTGCGAGACATCATCAACACATCCTTCGACACCACCATCTTCCCTGAGAGCTGGAAACACGCCGAACTCAGCGCTCTACTCAAGAAACCAACAGCGGACCCCACCGACCTCAAGAATTACCGCCCCATCTCGCTCCTCCCGTTTCCAGCCAAAGTCATCGAGAAGACCGTCAACAAGCAGATGGCCGATTTCCTCGAGACGAACGGATCCCTCGACCCCTCACAGTCCGGCTTCCGAGCCAACCACAGCACCGAGACCGCCCTCATCGCCGCCACCGATGACATCCAAGCCCTGATGGACAACGGAGAAACAGCGGCCCTCATCCTCCTAGACCTCTCCGCGGCATTCGACACGGTCTGCCACCGCACCCTAGTACGGCGCCTCAGCAGCGTCGGAATCCAGGACAAGGCGCTGGAATGGATCATCTCCTTCCTCGACGGAAGAACACAGAGAGTCCGCCTACCACCGTACAAGTCAGAGGCCACCGAAGTCATCTGCGGCGTCCCCCAAGGATCATCTCTGAGCCCCACCCTCTTCAACGTCTACATGAGCCCCCTCGCGGCCATCGTACGCAAACACAACCTCAGCATAATCTCCTACGCCGACGACACCCAGCTGATCCTCTCCCTGACCAACGACCCCGCCGCCGCCAGAGCCAACCTGCACGAAGGGATGAAAGAGGTAGCCGAGTGGATGACAACCAGCCGCCTGAAACTGAACTCGGACAAGACGGAAGTCCTCATCCTGGGCTCCTCTCCCTCCGCCTGGGACGACTCCTGGTGGCCTTCCGCCCTGGGCACCGCACCCAAACCGACAGACCATGCACGCAACCTGGGCTTCATCCTGGACTCCTCCCTCTCCATGACCAGGCAAGTCAACAACGTCTCCTCGGCGTGCTTCAACATCCTACGCATGCTACGGAAGATCTTCTGGTGGATCCCCACCGAGACCAGGAAGACCGTCACCCAGGCCCTCGTCACCAGCCGACTGGACTACGGCAACGCCCTCTACGCCGGTACCACCGCCAAGCTCCAGAAGAGACTCCAGCGGATCCAGAACGCCTCAGCCAGACTCATCCTCGACATCCCACGAACCAGCCACATCTCCGGACATCTGAGAGACCTTCACTGGCTCCCCGTCAACAAAAGAATCACCTTCCGCCTCCTCACCCACGCACACAAAGCCCTACACGACCAAGGCCCGAGCTACCTCAACAGCCGAGTCAACTTCTACGCTCCCAAACGCCACCTCCGATCAGCCAACCACGCCCTCGCCGCCATCCCCCGCATCCGAAGAGCGACCACAGGAGGAAGGTCCTTCTCCTACCTGGCCGCCAAGACCTGGAACTCCCTCCCGACCGACCTGCGCCTGACCCAAGACCACCTCTCCTTCAGGAAGAAGCTGAAGACCTGGCTGTTCGAGCAGTAGCGGTTCCCCCCCCCCCCCCCCCAGCGCCTTGAGACCCTACGGGTATGTAGCGCGCTTTATAAGTGTCACTGATTGATTGATTGATTGATTATCCATAGAGCATCATTGCCCATGGATCATCATTATCTATGGATCATCATTGTCTATGGACTATCATTGTCTAGAAATCATCATTATCTAGGGATCATCATTCTCTAGGGATCCTCATTATCCATGGATCATCATTGTCTATGGACTATCATTGTCTATGGATCATTATTATCTATGGATCATCATTGTCTATGGATCATCATTGTCTAGGGATCATCATTGTCTATGGACTATCATTGTCTCGGAATCATCATTATCTAGGGATGATCCTTATCTAGGGATCCTCATTATCTATGGATCATCATTGTCTATGGTCTATCATTGTCTAGGAATCATCATTATCTAGGGATCATCAGTATCTAGGGATCCTCATTATCTAGGGATCATCATTATCTAGGGATCATCATTGTCTATGGACTATCATTGTTTAGGCATCATCATTATCTAGGGATCATCATTATCTAGGGATCATCATTATCTAGGGATCATTATCTAGGGATCCTCATTGTCTATGGACTATCATTGTCTATGGACTGTCATTATCTAGGGATCATCATTATCTAGCGATCATCATTATCTAGGGATCATCATTATCTATAGATCATCATTGTCAGGGACTATCATTATCTAGGGATCATCATTATCTAGGGATCATCGTCTAGGGATCATCATTATCTAAGGATCCTCATTATCTATGGATCATCATTGTCTAGGGACTATCACTGTCTAGGGATCATCATTATCTATAGATCATCATTGTCTATAGACTATCATTGTCTAGGGATCATCATTATCTAGGGATCATCATTATCTATGGATCCTGATTATCTATGGATCATCATTGTCTATGGACTATCATTGTCTAGGGATCATCATTATCTATGGATCATCATTATCTATGGATCCTAATTATCTATGGATCATCATTGTCTATGGACTATCATTGTCTATGAATCATCATTGTCTAGGAATCATCATTATCTAGGGATCATCATTATCTAGGGATCATCATTGCCTATGGACTATCATTGTCTAGGAATCATCATTATCTAGGGATCATCATTATCTATGGATCATCATTGTCTAGGGACTATCATTGTCTAGGGATCATCATTATCTAGGGATCATCCTTATCTATGGATCCTCATTATATATGGATCATCATTGTCTATGGACTATCATTGTCTAGGAATCATCATTATCTAGGGATCATCATTATCTAGGGATCATCGTTATCTAGGGATCCTCATTATCTATGGATCCTCATTATCTATGGATCATCATTGTCTAGGGACTATCACTGTCTAGGGACTATCATTATCTAGGGATGATCATTATCTAGGGATCATCGTTATCTAGGGATCATCATTATCTATGGATCCTCATTATCTATGGATCATCATTGTCTAGGGACTATCACTGTCTAGGATCATCATTATCTATAGATCATCATTGTCTATAGATCATCATTGTCTATAGACTATCATTGTCTAGGGATCATCATTATCTAGGGATCATCATTATCTATGGATCCTGATTATCTATGGATCATCATTGTCTATGGACTATCATTGTCTATGAATCATCATTGTCTAGGAATCATCATTATCTAGGGATCATCATTATCTAGGGATCCTCATTGTCTATGGACTATCATAGTCTAGGAATCATAATTATCTAGGGATCATCATTATCTATGGATCATCATTGTCTAGGGACTATCATTGTCTAGGGATCATCATTATCTAGGGATCATCCTTATCTATGGATCCTCATTATATATGGAACATCATTATCTATGGACTATCATTGTCTAGGAATCATTATTATCTAGGGATCACCATTATCTAGGGATCATCATTATCTATAGATCATCATTGTCTAGGGACTATCATTATCTAGGGATCATCATTATCTAGGGATCATCGTTATCTAGGGATCATCATTATCTATGGATCATCATTATCTATGGATCATCATTGTCTAGGGATCATCATTATCTAGGGATCATCATTATCTATGGATCATCATTGTCTATGGACTATCATTGTCTAGGAGTCATCATTGTCTAGGAATCATCATTATCTAGGGATCATTATTATCTAGAGATCATTATTATCTAGAGATCATTATTATCTAGAGATCATCATTATCTAGGGATAATCGTTATCTAGGGATCATCATTATCTATGGATCCTCATTATCTATGGATCATCAGTGTCTAGGGACTTTCACTGTATATGGATCATCATTATCTATAGATCATCATTGTCTATAGACTATCATTGTCTAGGGATCATCATTATCTATGGATCCTCATTGTCTATGGACTATCATTGTCTAGGAATCATCATTATCTAGGGATCATCATTATCTAGGGATCATCGTTATCTAGGGATCCTCATTATCTATGGATCCTCATTATCTATGGATCATCATTGTCTAGGGACTATCACTGTCTAGGGACTATCATTATCTAGGGATGATCATTATCTAGGGATCATCGTTATCTAGGGATCATCATTATCTATGGATCCTCATTATCTATGGATCATCATTGTCTAGGGACTATCACTGTCTAGGATCATCATTATCTATAGATCATCATTGTCTATAGATCATCATTGTCTATAGACTATCATTGTCTAGGGATCATCATTATCTAGGGATCATCATTATCTATGGATCCTGATTATCTATGGATCATCATTGTCTATGGACTATCATTGTCTATGAATCATCATTGTCTAGGAATCATCATTATCTAGGGATCATCATTATCTAGGGATCCTCATTGTCTATGGACTATCATAGTCTAGGAATCATAATTATCTAGGGATCATCATTATCTATGGATCATCATTGTCTAGGGACTATCATTGTCTAGGGATCATCATTATCTAGGGATCATCCTTATCTATGGATCCTCATTATATATGGAACATCATTATCTATGGACTATCATTGTCTAGGAATCATTATTATCTAGGGATCATCATTATCTAGGGATCATCATTATCTATAGATCATCATTGTCTAGGGACTATCATTATCTAGGGATCATCATTATCTAGGGATCATCGTTATCTAGGGATCATCATTATCTATGGATCATCATTATCTATGGATCATCATTGTCTAGGGATCATCATTATCTAGGGATCATCATTATCTATGGATCATCATTGTCTATGGACTATCATTGTCTAGGAGTCATCATTGTCTAGGAATCATCATTATCTAGGGATCATTATTATCTAGAGATCATTATTATCTAGAGATCATTATTATCTAGAGATCATCATTATCTAGGGATAATCGTTATCTAGGGATCATCATTATCTATGGATCCTCATTATCTATGGATCATCAGTGTCTAGGGACTTTCACTGTATATGGATCATCATTATCTATAGATCATCATTGTCTATAGACTATCATTGTCTAGGGATCATCATTATCTATGGATCCTCATTATCTATGGGCTATCATTGTCTATGGATCATCATTGTCTATGGTAAAGATGCCAGATAAATTGCTACTGCTCAAATATTACTAAAGTAAAACAATCACAATGGCCCACACGTTCAGATGGAATTATAATATTATTGATATAGTAGTATGACTTAATTGTAAATTTCAAGCTGGTAAATACAACGAGAGGGCTCATAGCTTATTGTTGCCAAATAAAAAGCAACAGTAGTAAAAGTGCAATGAGAAATATGCTGGTATTGAGTTCTTAAAAAGCTACATATAAATGAACATGTTTTATTTCCTGTAAACACTAAGGCGACAATGACATCTTTATAATTTAATGTAAGTTATACAAGTTAATGAGAAATATTGTTATAGCATATCACTGTCATCAACACATGTATAATATAAACGTTAGATCAATATGAATACGATTTTGGTTTCTGTAAATATGGAGGTGATAAAGTGGAACATTGATTCAGACTGCTCATATTTAAAGCTTTGCTGATGGCCTTTTCTTAACAGTTCTTCTTGCCATACCATCATTATCATGTTAACACTTACTATATGCTGGTATGCATTTGATCTGTGTGGAGCAGATTCATTATTTGGTCTGGCCCAGAGATATCTTTAGGTGTCTCAACCGACTCAATAATACAAAGAACTCTAAACAAGCATTTGCAATGCAGTAGGTCTTGCATGACTGAAAGTTTCAGCTACTTGCGTTGCAAAAAATAATGCAACACCAATAGCTAAAACTTTCAATAATGCGGGATCTATTGCATTACAAATGCTTGTTTTGTTTTTTGTTTCTTCTCCAGGTTTTTCTATCCTAGCAGCCTCTTGACATTTTAATACTGTAATTTGCTGTTTGTGGGATGTGTGGGCATTCCATGGGACTTTTTTTCTGATGCTTCTTTAATTTATGTGTTAGAGCACGAGTTGGACGATTATGAGACCATAGGCCTCTTATCCTGGGAGAAATATATGAAGGAAGATTACCTCCTTAATCAGCAAGAAGCACAGAGTCAAAGCACAGACATGAAAACAAGAGCCACCTCCAAAAAGTAAGTCCGCCCTTCATATGGCTGTAATGCATACAGTGATGCAGGCCTGCACTACCTCTAAAGGCAGGAGGGCCTGGAGATCATTCTTTTCATGATGCTTGCTCACTCTTTCACTCACTCGCTCATATTCTGTGATGCCCAGCATGTGCACTTAACATGCAGAGCCTCATGGTATACAATTTCGGGGAACATCCTTTACAACGCGGATTTTACTCCGCAGTGCTTTTACGACGCGTCTGTTACAACGCAAGTCGTAACCACGACTTGCGCTGGAGGGCGCTAGAGGATTAAGAATAGTATATTTACTATTCCAACACCTTTCCTAGTGTCCACAGGGACTGGTGTTAGAATAGTAAATTATACTATTCTCAATCCGCGCCCCCAACGCAAGTCGTGGTAACGACTTGCGTTGTAAGGGATGTGTTGTAAAAGCACGCGTTGTGACGGTACGCGTCGTACCGTCATACTTCCATACAATCACACCAGCTAGACACCCTAAAATGGTCCACTCACTTGACATCAGCATCTGCCCCCTGCCCTCAAGGGCCTTGTGCAATGTTGTCACAGTTTGTTTGCACAGCAAATGAAACATCCAGACTGAATACAAATTAAGAATTGTACACAAAAAATACAAAGTGACAGCAGACTATTTAGACCGACTGAAAGACTCCTTTGACCGGCAGTCTGAACACTTCTCAATAAACCTGAGTGGTGGTAGTAAATCATTGTTTGAGGAGAAAAAGAAAGAAACTGCAAAAACAAAATGAAGGTCTCTTCAGATATAATCATTGCAGGACACAGCAGGAAGGGGGTAGGAATTGAATGGGGAGTGGTCTATGGAGGTGGCGGATGGGTTCACCCCACCAGAGAGCGCCTCCTGTTTCAGTTGGGTCACTGGAGAAGGGACAGCCTGTGGTATGCACGGTACCCCATGAAGTGCTCTTCGAAGTCTGAAGGCGGTGTCTCCCAGCCACACTCGGCTGAGGTGTCTGAAGCCGAGGATCCATGACCGTAGGTTCTACAGCTGGTAGGGCGCTTTGGAAGAGTTTGTGAATAAGGCACTCCGGAGCACACACCTATAACGTGACCCCTGCTCTCAAATAACCCTCTTTTAGGTTAGAATAATCAAGTGATACGCATTGCAATCCGGGTGGGGTTGTGCATTGGTGATCATATTTATTTAGCTAGTTTATTTCATTGTGGTGTAAAGTCTCCACCACGCCGCAGGGCTAACATTGTTTGACCCAGAACTCCTCAATAAGCCTCCCTCACTTCTGGAAGGTGCAGGGTATGGTATTGGTTGCAGTGACTCCCTTCCTTCTACCTTCCTCCTCCCTAGGATTGGTGCTGTGGTTATGACACAGATTACTCTTACGCTCTTTGTTCTCTTTCATGTTGGCCTAATATTTCCCCCCAGGACTCTACTTACTCATTCCCTCTTATCTCTTTCTAGGGTTGATGCATTAGCCAAACTATTTGAGTCTGAACAGAAGCGTGCCAGGGCGATGGAACAGCAGGTGATGTACCATGGTTGTTTTTCATGCCCATTTCCAATTTATTAACAAATTATTTTGGGGCTGAATGAGTTGAACTAATCATGCCCATGTTTCCACTGGTTTTATCATTCCTATAAGCACCTACTATTTCAGTTTCATGTATATTGTAATCTAGTGATCAACATGCATGCAGTGAACAGTCAGGAAGGGGGTCTGGTTAGTGGACAGGCCTCTGCGTTTTCTGCAAGTAGTTTACTGCCAAGTCCAAAATGTGCAACAACTACTAAGATAGGGTTATGTTACCCTTCCACTAGTCCTCCAATTTCTTTCACTACTGTCCCATACTGCACCTCCTTCTATTAGTATTAGCTGGTGCGTCAGCTGCCTGCAGAAGGTCACATGCACCTCATCTTGTAAAATGAGATTTGGGCACCTAAAAACTAAGGTCCTCGTTTGCAACTTTTTGCAGCAGTGCAGCGCCGCAAGGCTTCTTGCTGCGTTGCCTGTGTCAAAGGGAAAGGGCGTGATTGCACTGTATTAATGAAATATGATGCATTCCTGTCCTTTCTACCTGTGCGGGTGGACAAATTGGTGCCTAGCGCCAAGGTTGGCACCCTTGCACCATGAAGCAAGGGTGTGTCCATTGATGGCATGATTGTTTTTGTGCAGGAAGGGACACTTTCCTGTACAGAAATAATCCTGAAGGCTTTTTTCCTCTTTCATTCAGAATGCAGCACACATAGAAAGAGAAAAACATTTGGAGAAATAAATAAAGCTATTTCTCCTCGTTATGCCTCCCTTGGGTGGTGGACAATTTTGACGCATTCGCAGGGTTATAGATTCTTGTAAATCTCGGAATGTGTCAAAACCCATGGATTTTGCATGGAGAAAACGCAAAACAAAACCCATGGAGCTCCTCCTTGACAAAGAGTAAGGCAAGACAGCGTTTTGCGTTGCCTTGCCTTACTCGATATCTATGAGGCCATGCAAAGCCATTCTGGGTTGCTTTTTTGCCCCTTATAGATATGATTGAGCGCCGGCCCCACTTGAGTGCAATCATAAGTGACGGCAGCAAACGTGTACTGTAATGAAAACATATGTCCCCATACTTGCAACAATTGTTCTGCTTACAGAATCCAACAATTTTCCACATTCTCTTCCTTTCTTCACCTGTTGAGAGAAGCTGGCTACTAACCCCTTCAGTAATAGTGCCCGTGCAACAGCCTCAAACCTACGTCATCTTCTTTAAACCCATCTTTATTTTCTATATCAATAGTATCGCTGGCATCTGTTTCAAATCATTCTCACCCAGTGAATCGAGAACAAAACTCTTAGGAGAGGAATAGGAGGCCTTTCCGTTGTCAGATCATGCAGCCTGGGCAGCTAGTGTGCCTGTCTTCTGCCCTCCGCTAGCATGACCAATGCATCTAGCTGCTCCCCAGAAGTCATCCTTTCTGCATTCATGCAAGACCACCTAACAATTAACTGGCCACTTCTCCATATTTTCAATGTTGTCTTTCCTGTAAAGTTCCTCTTTCTTCAGTGGCACAAAAAAATAAGCAGTGAATCGTTTCTCTGCACCTGCTTTATCATTCACTATCACACTAACATATCCCTTGAGACTGCGTTCCCCTTTCTATTCACAGCCTTGTCCTTCCAAAGCAATGAAGCTGTAAGTCTTTCTTTTCTAGGCCACTCTTTTGTCAGCATTTCCTCATTACATACAGAAGGCTATTCTGTATGTAATGAGGATGACGGTAATCTTGACTGGACACAGCCCGCTTCTCCTGTTAAACCCCAGTTCCACCGCCACCACCCTTTGGCATGTAATGCTCTTTCTGAGTCTCAATTGCAGGCGTCTTTTAATTTATCACCATATACTTTCAAATTCAAAATTATATACCACAGTTTTGGATCTTTGGAAGATTCACATGCTTGAATTATTCACCGTTGCAGAGATGGGTGCCCATTGGTAACTTTTCTATAGCAATACCAGGCACTGCTTGCCGGCTAGACCTTTGATCAATCAATAAAGTGAGAGGGCCCTTCTACTGCATCCAATGTGGAAAGGAAGTCTTAGACTTTTGCTGTGTATTTCAGATAAGTCCTACATTTACTTAAGAAATAATACTTTTTGACATATCCTTTTGTGGTTTGTGATAAACTTCTCTTCTAGCACCTCTGGAATAGGCACATTAATTGAATTTGGCAAACGATTGATTGTCCAAAACGAGCCTGTTTAAGGCATGTGCCTTCTGCTGGGAAGTGTGATGTTTTCAGAGGACAGAGATAATTCTATATTACCAACAGCTAAACCATCAACACCTCAATCGATGGACTCCCCGCCAGACAGTATCGCCTGGTTTCATAATCCCATTGAAAGTAAATCAATTTTTTTTAATGTCCAGTGATATCCAAAGAAATGGCTGTTTTTATATGACTTCAGGGAGCCATCTAGAAGAGCAGTCAACCCTATTGCTATTGTAGACCAGATGTGGCAAGAGGGCATACAATGTATGCAAACTACACCAACAGTAGCCACAGTTGTCCCAATACAGGATAAAACATATAAGGAGACAGAATGGAAGGCTCACTCAAAGGAATTACGCAGGTACTTGTAATCTTGAATTTTCTTTTCTTTATTTACGTAATTATACCAAAAAGGACATACACAGCCAACGCGTTTCGTTACGTGTTGTAACTTCGTCAGGTCTAGGTCAGTGATGTTGATTTAGAATAGTAAGTGACCAGTGAAGTACAAAGGGTAGACCTAGTATGAAGCAGGTACCGTAGCAGGTAACAGAAAATCTAAGTCATATACTGGGTGAGGCTGCTACAATGTGCCTGGTTCCAAAAGAAATAAAGCGTGGACTGCCGCCGTTGGTGAAAATAAATACTGATAGGTACAGGAATCTTGTCTCTATGATACAGCTAATGAAGGTTTCTATCCTGGATGTCGCTCAGCAACGCCTATGATACTCCTAAATAGTTGGTACGATGTGTACTCTTGGACCGCGTCGCAAATCAAGACAACGGCCCACTGGACATAATAGTCTCCCCAAATGAAGAATGACGGGCTCCCGGCACAGTAACACGGGTTCGAAGCAGGATCATCCTAAAGCAAACTCAGAAATCATGCCGACATGACACTGGAGATCTAGAAACCTCTGAACACAGTGCAGGATTGCATCAGGCAGAGAAGGCTGTAAGATGGATTCCAATTAAAAGAAGGTGCCTGGTCAACTCGTAGACCAGTGCTGGGCTTCTAGAACCTCGCCAGTTATCACGGCCTCTCCGCAACTTAGTGTCTGAGTAATGCATGGAGGCATCCATACATGGCAAGAGCGATTCCACTGCTTGGTGCATTCCCAAGGGTCCCTTCGGATCCCACAGGCTACTGGGTAACCTCTGTGGATGTGTTCATGATTGTACCCCCTCTCTCTTCTTGGTGGCCCAGAGCACAACCTCTCGTTGTGCTTGTGACCCTCCACCCAAACCCATGCTTATAGGGCCAGGCCCTACCCCTGTAGCCCCACCACTCCACTTGTTATTCCAGTTGTTTAGGGTCAAGGCTAAGCCCTTATAATACCTATTAATGGACCCCACAGAGCGTATCCACAGTGGTCGGTTCGTGTCAGCCTTCTATCATGCCCTGGATTCCCACCACCCTTGAAGTTATGTTATGATCACCTGTCATTTTCTACTTTTGGTTATTCTACACATTCTACCGCTTGCGGTTATTACTCAGTCTCAATTTATACTCGTCTTAATAAAGGGAAAACGTGTTAAGAAAAGAACGAAAAAAAGGCGCCTTTGATGGCACCAATATTAATCAGAGCGGCTAAGGCAGTGGCAATAGTAGACCACTATGACTAAAAATGTGACATCGTCCCACGCCTCAAATTCTTGCCAGATGATAAAAAGCAGGAGTTAAGGTCCATTCTTCATGAAGACTAGAGAGGGTCTGCAGCGCTTATTAAATCGCAATGGATAGGGTTGCCACCATTCAAAGAGAAAACATACCAGTCATCTGTTCATGTATTACCATTCTGCAAATACACAGAACTGAGTCTTAATAAAAACGTGATATAACATTGTCTGTATTCATTTTTAACCTGTTTTCTCTTTGTTTACCTTAATTATCATTCAGGGGTCATTATAGCAGCTGTAGAACACCTTTAGAAAGCCTTTTAATCTTACATTCACTGTTTAAAGTATGTACTCATAAGAGGAAAAAATACCGGCTTTGGGGAATTTTTCATTTTTTTGGGTATCAACAGGGACATTAAAATGCCAGTCATTGCAGTATAAAACAGGCAAAGTTGCGACCATAGCAATAGATGATTTCAAATTGTAATGTGAGACTTCTAACTGCAGATTTCTTGCCTTGAATATTGCTCAGGCGTCAGACTGGATCTGGAAACGTTTCAAGCAGTACCTCTGTGCACCAGTATGTGACATTGGTCAGCTCCTTGTCGGCTGTGCCAAAAGTGATGTGTGTGGCACCTGTTTAGGCACCACTCCATCACCCACTTCCTTTCCTTCTGTACTAGTCAGCACAGATCGGGAGAGAGCTACCTCCAGTCCATTTTTGACTTACCTTTTTAAATGTTTGGCAAGTTATTTTGAGCCTTGCTCTCAGTGTGCACAGGGATGTCTACTAATAAACCTGATGATTTCAAATGCTGTGGTTCCTGCCACAGACAGATGTCTTTGCCGGTCCCTTGATTAGTTTGTCTCTGTTGCCTGATCCGAGCCACGAATCTAGAGCCTGTGAGAACTGTTGCACCATGCTTCTGAAGGCACTGCAGGAGCAGTAGTTGAAGCTCCTGGTTTCCTGAGGTCAGACGTCTTTGCAATGCTCCGGATACCACTTGCAGAGAAGGTTTTGGGATCGCTCACTCACTCCATGGTAATACCCAACTGCCGTACAGAGGCAGATCGACGTTGGCTGACATAGACTCTGGCCCTAGCAGGAACTCGACCTTCAAAGTCGGAGCCAGGGGGTTTTCAATGTATAGGCATGTGGAGGAGAATGATTGGGTGGGATCTATGGATCCCTATAGCTATTCTTGAAGAAAGAAAACTGGTGTGAGGAACTGGCAGATGTCAGTGGTTTGGATACCTCAACGACAGTCGCCTGGTCTCTCCTACTGTAGCCATGGAGAAAGAGGCTTCCGTTGCCATGGTGGTGAAGAGGGTAGCTGGGGTCATGGACCGTAAGCTGCCCTCAGTGGAAGTGAAGATGAATCTCTTGACAGAGGTGTTTTGGCCAGCAGCCAACGCCACAGAACCTATCCATCCATTAAACAAAGCCCTCAAATATATCCTTCTCGGTGCATGGGCCAAGCCCTGCACAAGGGCCATCAAAGGACATGTCCATTAGGGAGGCTTGGACATCCCCCCAAAGGTCAATAGTTCTCAGCCAGGCATGGTGTTTGAGTGCCGTTAATAACACATTCACTCTTCCTAGTGAGTTGGGCGTATCCAAACTGCAGCGAATGCTGAATCTTGCTGCGTCCCCTCCATCTGCAATAGCCTGGGTCAGGATGGTTCAGACCTCTTCCAAGATAATGGGCAGCTCTTGCGTAAGGGGTAACATCTTTTTTCAGTCGACCAGACCGTCACATTGCTTACCTTCTTTGATCTCCTCACCCTTCCGAAGAGAAGGACAGAACACATCTCTCTAACCCAAAAAGAGCATTGTCATTCAACATTGATCATACCAGAGAGTTCGGGGTGAATGATCAACTCTTCAGTGTGTTCATTGGGTTGAAGAAATTGGACCATCTCATGATGGATTGTACTCTGCATTAACATCTTCTATAAATGGGAAAATAAGCAACCCTGTGAGTGTTTGAACTGCTCATTTCACTAGACCTCAGTCTGTGACCACTGCATTAGCTCGCAGAGCCCCTGCCATGCACATCTGTCAGGCTACAACATGAGCATCTCTGCATGTTTATCATCTGCAGCTAGAAATCTCTACCAGATGAACTAGAAACTTACCTTTGGAAATGCCTTACCTGGCAGAGACTCTATCTAGCCTCTGATTCCTTACTGAGCCTCCCATCCTCCCTGCTCTGTGAACTGATTTCTCCTTATAGGGTAACGCTTATGAGGTCCTTAGTGTCTCTACACTGGTACATCAACAGATTTCATGGCTCTGCGCCCTGCTGTGGAAAGGTCGTGAAAAGTAACTGATGTCAGCATGCTGGGGTGGCATCTATTTAGGCACCTCGCACGTCATTTCCAATATGGACAATGCAGATGAATGGATGGCGGCTCGAGGAGAAGCTTGGGGCACGAAGATGAGGGATCCCCAAGACTGAGAAGGGAGGCGAGACGACACGGCCCGTCACAAGGCCAACAGATGGAAGCCCAACTGGGCGCCCTGGCGATGGTGGGCACGTTCCAAGGGGACTCGGAGAAGATTGTAACAGACTCGGAGGACAGCACAGTCCACTCGGACTCGGACCACAGTGTGGTCATGTTCCCTACCGTCACTCCACGAGCAGCTGATGATATATTAGACAATTGAGCACAAAGACGGCTCCTGCTCGGTGCAAACTGCCTACAACACAGAATATGGTATCCTTTTACAATATAATATTTGTTTATGGCTTTATTACATTGTCATGTGTAAGAATAGATGCGAGACCTGAGATATGTATTTAATGTTGATCCACACTGTGACACTCCGAGGTTTCTTTACCCTGCTGGGCCGAAGTGCAGGGGAGGCGACCCCTGTTTGAGAACAGCCTCAGTGGGTCGAACAGTATGTCCCATGCAATTATCTGCAGTCAGAGATTGGAAGAATATTTTTGCTGACAATGCCCCCGGGACGGTACACCGTTGAGCCAGCGGTACCCGGTGCGAAAGACAAGAGGACCGAATTAGTGCTTGGCCACCCCCCCAATGGCGTATGCACTGGTGTTTGGAAGTATATGTTAGCTGTTCTTATGTTCGCCCCAGCGTTGTTGCCCTGCTGCGCCAAGTTTGTTTGGTTCTTGAAGGGGAATTTAGAATATGGGGTCTCTTGGTCATTAGCTAAAACAGGTCATGCTGTAGGTATAGCGCCACTCCTGTTCCCACTGACAGATGGCTATGGCTGACACTGTAGGATCCTATAGATTCACAACTTGGAATGTGCGCAGACTTGGGGCAATACAAAAACGACACCGGATCTACTCCTTTCTGCTTAGACACAGAAAGAAGTCTGCTTACACCTTACACTGTCGGAAGCTCAGAAATTGAGGAAGAAATGGATGGGCACTATTTATTCTACAACATACTCGGCCTTTTCTAGGGGGGCGACTATTTGGATCAGACACGGGACACCATTTGAGGAAATAGAGAGAAAGGTATACGACCAGGGCAGATATATTTTAGTGAAGGGTACCTTAGATGGGGCGCTATTAGTACTTGGTTATATATATACCCCGAATTTTGATCAAAATACGTTTTTAAACTCGGTGAGTCTGGCACTTTCAGGCTGGGCGGGTATCCCCTGGGTTCTAGGCGGCAACTCAAACATGGTACTGGGCCCAGGCCTAGACAGATCACATCCCCCACTTCAGGCGTCTGGAATATTGCGGTTGACTGAGGTATTCCTGGCATGGGCAGAGGGTTGGGGACTGATAGATGTATGGCGTGAGTTGAACCAGACTCTTAAGGAATATTCCTATTACTCCCCATTACACAACCTGCATACCAGGATTGACCTATTCATGTGTTCAGGGCCATTGGCTTCCAGAATAGGAAACCCGGTGTATCTGGCTAAAACCTTCTCCGATCACAGACCCCTATTGTTCGGCCTCGAATGGGGAAGGGTTCCGACCCCAGTGCCTACTTGGAGATTAAACCCACTTCTGTTAGAGGATGGCCCTTTCCGGGCAACATTGTCCGATACTCTGACTAACTACTTTGAAGAAAATTGGGACTCTGCGACCTCTAATTTGGTGGTATGGGATGCCATGAAGGTTGTAGTGAGACGGGCAGCCATAGGCCAGCTGGTGGGAGCAAGGCAGAGAATCCACAAAGAATTATGTGAGGTAGAAGACCACTTGAAGGTGCTTGAAAGGGAAGTGAGTATAGATCCCAGGAAGAGAGAGGAGTTGCAGACTATGAACATAGATCATGCTGACGTACTGGAAACACTGAGAACTATTGATCACAAGGAATACTTGCTCTGCCAGCATACTGAAGCGGATAGATCTGGCGCCCTGCTGGCCCGCCTGGTACGGGATCGGCCAGACCCCCCGGTGATCACCCAGATACATGAAATGTCGGGCAACCTGGTCCGCATGCAATCTGGGATCAATAAAGTGCTCCATGATCACCTGAGAGCACTGTATGCTCCCCTTGAGCGGGAGAACCCAGACAGACTGCCCAGGTTTTTACATGATCTTCCATTTCCGGTCCTGACGGATGATGTCCGAAAGGAATTGGAAGGGCCCATCACACAGCATGAGATACGAGCCACTATCAAATCCCTCAACGAAAATAAAACACCAGGAATAGACGGACTCCCAGTGGTGTTCTACATGACTTATTCAGACACCCTAGTACCTGTCCGGGACAAGATATACAGGACGGCGTTTGAAGAGGGACACTTACCTATATCGACGATGCAGGCTTTGGTTATATCCATACCCAAGCCCAGCAGAGATACTCTAAAAATGACGAATTATAGACCACTATCAATGCTATCTACAGAATATAAGATCATTTTTAAAGCCATTGCCTTAAGAATACAATTCCATCTCCCTACCCTCATACACTGGGATCAGTGTGGGTTTCTATCGGGACGAAGTATGTCCCTGAACACGAGGAGGCTGCATGCACTTATGACGACCACACCACGGGATTTACCCCCGGACGGGCTGCATAGCACTGGATCTAAAACAGGCGTTTGACTCCCTGACCTGGACATTTATGTTCGAAGCCCTAAAACGATTTGGCTTCCCGGAATCCTTATTAAAATGGATCAGACTGTTATATACGGATCCTTCGGTTAGGGCGCGCACTGGCCGGCATGTTTCAGATAGCTATGCGGTGCACAGGGGCACCCGTCAGGAATGTCCCCTGTCCCCACTTTTATCTGTCCTAGCCCTGGAGCCCCTAGCTATAGCTTTACGTGCCCGCAGGGACCAGATGGGCATCCCGATCAGAGGTGTGCATAATCTGATATCAATCTATGCAGATGATATCTTATTATATTTTAGAGACCTAGAAGCAGATCACACTGCCCTTTACGATATTTTCTGCCGATGTGAAGAGATATCGGGATTGGCTATCAACCCAGAAAAATCGACTGGCTTCTACTTTAGGGAGGCACTGTGTCCCGCATCCATTAACATTTGGATGCATTTGATCCCAGTTGCCCAGACCACGTTCAAATACCTGGGGATACAGGTATATAGATCGCCAGGGGATCAGCTAGATGGTAATATCAGGCGAGCCGTCACACGACTTCGCAGCAGTGTAGGATTCTGGACTTCCTTGCCTCTGTTCGTCGTGGGCAGAATAGTGATTTCTAAGATGGTCATGCTCCCCCGCATACTGTACTATTTTGTAAACCTACCTGTGAATATCCACCAACATGTGTTTAATACGCTCAACACTCTCTTGATTAGTTTTATTTGGGGGGTTGGCAGAAGGTCTCCCGGATTTCCGAGGATATTATTATGCGAGCCAACTCCAGTGGATTTCGTACTGGTCGGCTGGCAGGAATCTCCACGAGGTTGACTACACGCCGGAACGGCTAGAACGTGGAGAGTTACACTCCTTGTTGTTACCGAGGAGTCGCATCCCCCCGGATTGTCATCCTCTTTTACGCACAGCCTGCTGTGCTGGAAGAGAGCCCTGTCATGCACCACATCGACAACACCATATGCAGCAAACATCCCCTTACAAGGTGTCCCAACGCCACAGGGTAGGCTTACGCGGCACGCACTGCGTCCCTGGATGGAGGCTGGGAGAGAAGACGTGGGTGCCTTTTTTGGAGATGGCAATCTGTTGGACCATGACTCCTTCCTACAGACCACGGGCGCTCCCCCTGAATTTTATCTATTATATGCCACAGTGGCACATTATATCCGAAACACCTGGGCACCACGATGACTCCAACCCGCGCAACACAAATTGGTCCATCTATTATATTACATGGGAGCCGGGGGTCAACTGGTGCGATGGTTATACACGGGTATCAGGGCACACGCAGCAATCCCGCTCTACGCACTTAGGGACACCTCGGTACAGGACACGGGCACGGTGCTGACTGATAAAGAGTGGCAGATTATCCTTGAAAATCCCAGACGGGTTTCGCGGAATGTTAAATTTAGATTTATACAGGCAATGGTACTACACAGAGCTTATTTGACCCCTAAGAGACTACACAGAATGTTCCTCAACTCCCCCCATTGTTGTCCACGCTGCAGGGAAGAAGAGGCGGGATTCCTTCACCTGGTATGGTTCTGCCCACGCATACGGGGGGACTGGGCAGAGATATGCCAGACACTACGAACCACTACCCACTTGCCTGTGCCCGAGGAGGCTCTGTACTGCCTAGCGGGGTCCTGTAAACTGTCTAAAACACTGAAGGCTAAATTAAAACTCCTAGACCTGGCACTCCTGTTGGCAGTCAGAGCGCTGACAATGAGATGGAAATCGCCCAGACCGCCAAGGACAGCCCTGTGGCAGATAGAATTAATGAAGTGGGGCCGGGCAGAAGGAACATCTCTTAGAAGGGAGGAGGAACGGGGTCACAGGAAGCATCCTATATCACAGGAATGGGAGGTCATGTTGGTAGCTCTGGGGTTGATAGACCTGATACCATCGGAGGGAGACGGATTGCAATATCTCCACAGTGTACGGGGCTTGGAAAGATATGAAATACTAGTGACCAAGATAGCGCAAAGATTGCTTGGAATCATTATAGGTCAGTGTGAGTGTCAGCGATGACCAGTAAGAGACAGATATTGAAAGGGCCCATTGGGACCAGGAGACGGAAGGGAACAGAGAGGGTGGGAAGGGAAGGGCGGGAAAGGGAATTGTTAATGGAATTGATTGTTCAAGATGATAGTGCAGACATATGGCTGATCCTCATTTTTGCCGAATATGTGTAATAAGTTTCATGGCAATCAAAGACACTAGGCTATATAATTTGATATACGAAATTTCTTTAGAACTGTGATAAACACTTATTAGGGAAGAAAACGGAAAACAGGGGCTGTTGGATACATATAACATATGTAACTGTTTTACTTATGTCCTGCACAGACTTGAATAAAGTGTTTAAAAAAAAAAGACAATGCAGATGATGTGAATCTGAGCAGCTCCAACTACCTGCTCGAAAAGCTTCCAGATCGAGACTTCTATGGTAAGGAATCTGCAGCTACATAGAGTTCCTACCAGATAAGGTGATACAGAAAGTTAGCAACGTATTCATTTTGTCAACTGGCTGCAGCAGCAGTTCTCAGAGGGCAGGTTTGACTGCCAGCACTTACTGTAACCAGAGAGTACAGAACAGGAGGGAATTTATTTTGGCAAGCATATTGATGATACACTCCAGAGTACCAAAGCTGCCACTGATACATCCAGATCTTTTGGTTCTTTACAACAGTGTTGTTCCTAGCCATTTTGAGAGCCAGAAGCCACTCTTCACCCTATTGAGGATCTTATCAGCTGTACAGATATTCCAGCTACCAGTCAACACCTCAGTTTAAACCTCAGCAGAGCACCATCAATGTATACATATTCAAGAGCACCCTCCAAACATAAAAGAAGAAGGCATGCAAAACATCAAGGCACAAACAAATGTCATTGACAAACTACTGCCACTAGCTACTGCATTTGTACTTGGTATATGGGACAGTCTCTGCCTTGTAGTGAATGAAGGACACCACGGAAAGGTGGGTTGTGGGCTTCATTCAATTCGGACATACATTGGAATATATCTAACGACCTCCAACAACACCATCAATCAAGACCAAGTAAACGCATCTGCATTTTCAGAATGCAAAGATTCTTGACATGCCACAACCGAACCAGTCCCCAAAAATCATACAATGTACAGTTTTACACCAGATTCTCCCTTATAAAGAAGAAAACATCAAAAGACTGAAGACTTATTCTGGACCTAGTCATAGCCCACCTCAGAAAATTAGGTTATCAGGTATACTCATACCTCTATGAGTGGCTGATTAAAGATTCAACAGTACAATCTACCAAAAGATCAGTCAAAGCTAGTAGTAAACTCTTCAAAGACCTAGGCCTCACTTTGAATTAACCCATACATTCAGCAACAAGGATTCAGTTTCTAGGGTTCATTATAGACACAGTAAGCACTAAAAGGAGACAATCCAAAGAGACAAACATCTCACAACCTTGGCAACTCCATTGCAGAGCAAAACCAAAGTAACGGCATGCCTACTCAGAAGTCTTCTAGGCGTGATGCTGTCATGCATATGGCTTATCCGTTTCTGCTGCATGATGATGCCACCTAAACGAGAGGAGTTAGACAAGCAAGGAAGTATTGTCCGCCTCACTCCATGGTGGAATTCTTTCCAAGCATTACATACAGAGGACAACCCATGGATAACCTCTGCACTTCATTTGGGTCATTCTCCATACCTGAAAAGAAAATTTCTCTACTTAACACACCAGAAACATTTTCTTTTCAGTAATCATGATCAGAACGTGTGGGAACATCTTCCGTCAAGTCCTGAGTTTGATTGTTGCTTTGTTTTTCAAATTGGTTCTTTTTTTGAAAATGTATATAGCGCGAACTTGACCCGAAGGTATTGGAGCGCTTTACATGAGCACCGGTTACTTACACATTCAGGCACTGATAGATTAAGTGATTTGCCCAGATTCACAGGCTGTGGACGCGACCCCGAGGCTCGAACCCTGGTCTCCAGCTCCAAAGTCGATAGTCTAGCCGACGAACCACATCCTCTCCCCAATCCTCTAAAACGCCAGCTCGCACAGCGTACTCATGTGGCAGCAAAGCAAAAGTGATAGCAGACCGTACTTATAGCACGGTCTCCTTTCACTTCTTGATCTGTGCTCAAAGGCATATCTCTGCCCCCCCCCAGCACCAATCAACACATGGGAAGCAGTATTGGAAGGAGACAGTGTCCCCTTTGCAGAGCTGTCTCCCTCCAGTGGATCACTGCTGAGGAATCGCACTCCTAGCTAATCAGTCTTTCTGCCCCAGCCAGTGCATGGATAGGGGTTGTTTACCCCTTACCTGCTACTCAAATGGAACAAAAAGCCTAGTAGAAACCAGAAATCCTCCTAGACACTATGGAATATTGTTTTTGCTGGTGTATATGGGGGTGCATGGGCACCTCTCAAGGGCACAGGTCTTTGCTCCCCATACAGGCTTGGGTCTTCACTCCACAGACTTTCCTACCCTCTGCTCCAACCGCACCTCTGGGATAATCAGTCTTTCTGTCCCTCCTGGGGGGCAGATAGGGGGTGTTTATCTCTAATTTGCCCTCCAGGGAACAGAAAGGCCACTGGACACAAATGTAAATTGTTTTCACTGGTGTTTCTCTGGAAGGAGAATCCCTCCTCAAGGGCAAGAGCCTGTGATTACCCCCATTCACAGGCAGGACGTACTTTCTGTCCCTCCTGCGGGGCAGATAGGGTTTTTTTTACCCACTAGGCCACTGGGCACCAGGGAATACTGCTTCACTAGTGTTTTAGGGAGTGTGTCTCTGCTCCCTCCTCCATGCTAATCAGTCTTTTTGCCCATTCCTCAGTAGCAAATAGGGAGTGTGTAATGCCAATCTCCTGTCCTGGTGATGCAGAAAGTCCACTAGATATCAAGGAATATTGTTTTGACTGGTATTTTTCGGGTGAGGGTAGCATCCTCCCCATGGGCATGGACCTGTCCTCTTCCCACCCCCGGGCAGGCCAGATTCTCTGTCCCTCCTGGGGAGTTGATAGGGGTGTTAACCTCCATTTATTCCTTTACTTGGGGCATATAATTCACAAACTACAAGAGAAAACAGACTGAAAAAAATTTGAGGTGGAGGTGGCTGCCTAAACATCATCCTGGGCCCCACCCCACAGCGGGCCTTAGAGTGTTTCTGACGCTCATGGGTGTATATTGGGGGAGTTTTCACCCAGTCTGCACCCCCCACCCCGGGACGGGGAGCTGAAACCCTGCTAGACACCAATGATTTATTTTTTTGCTTTAAAAAAAAATTGGTTATGGGCAGGACATCCTGGTTTTGGGTCTTTACCCCACCCCTCAATCCCCAACAGTCTTTTGGAGTGTCTGGGGCACAGAGCCCCTCCCCCCATTCCAATTGACAGGTAAGAAATTTGGAATAATTTGGGCATAGTTTTGACAAATGGACTGTCTGAGTGGGGGTAAATCAAAATTTCCAATTACTTGCAATCCTAAATGGCAGCCCTGTTATGACCTGTGGTAATCAGCCACCCAGGGAACCCTTCATAACATGGACATTTCTTAAAGCTAGACACCCACGGATTCAAGGGTGATGTGCTTTGTGTTCTTTACCATAGTGCCGAAAAAACCTCAAACTTTGCCTAAAATCACACCTTTTCTCACATATGTAATGTAATGTGATGTAATGTAATGGTGTCTTGTAAAGCGCATGTATCACCCCGCCATGGGGTATCTCAGCGCTGTAGACCGCTGGGGAACCCGTCCTGGCTTTCCCTGTGAGATGGTCCCTGCTGGGTATCTCCAAGGTGAAACCAGGCATCCCCTGCGTATGTGGGGGGCCATTGTGGAGATAAGGCAAGCTAATGCCCAGAGTTGCCGAATGTGATCCCTGGTTAGAGTAGGCGCCGAGGCGAGAATTATCGAGTCCGCTGACCCTGGTCCACGACCCTGCTGCGTCGGGAATTGAACCCTGGTCCCGGTCCGTACTCTGCTTCCTGGTCTGCCGCCTCTAACCAGTGAGCCACACCACTCCACATATCTGTGACCTAACCTTCTAGAAGCTGTAAGATCAATATAATGTCTACCAACCAGTGTGTCTACACTTGGCCGGATCAAAATGGTACCCCACTTGTGTGGCTTGACAAAAAACATTCCGCAATGCATCATGGAGACATCAGCAACAGAGGTACATGGAGAATTTGAGGGTCTGCCGAGTCCAGGCCTAAAATTCATAGCTATTGCATTGGCAAAGTGAAGAGGTCTAGCATTGACCGTTAACCTTTTGACTTTGGGAATTTGGGTCTTGTTCTATTATTGTTATTGCAAAAAACGTTTTTGTTGGGGGAGCTGTGGTGCCCTCATCAATCTAACAAAACATACAGAAAAAAACATTGTTTTGGTCCAAAAAGGCACGCAGTACAACACAATGCCAAGATAGTCCCTAACACAAAAACAAACTACATTGTTTATGGATGTGCTCCTGTGAAAGGGATGCATATTGCAACTCACAGTGAAGTCAGATAACGGCTGAAGTGGGCTGTGGGTGGAAGAAACATGTTAGAAACACAACTCAGTTATGGATGAAGTCTGGCAGTCAATAGGTAACTATGGCTTTTGCATAATTTTTGTATAATCAAAAGGTCAGACTAACACAACTTAAAACAATTGATCAGGTGTTAGCTGCCAGCTTCTTGCTTTTGCTATTTTTGTTTGCAATTTTTGTGTAAATATTTAGTACAAATAGACACAGAAGGTTGAAAAGATAGATGAGAGGCTTGCAAAAACAGATAGAGAGGCTCACAAAGGCAGATAGATAGATAGATAGATAGATAGATAGATAGATAGATAGATAGATAGATAGATAGATAGATAGATAGATAGATAGATAGATAGATAGATAGATAGATAGATAGATAGACATAGACATCGCATTCCTTACTGAAACTTGGCTCACCGGCAACTCCACTCCTATCCTCGACTTGCTCGTCCCACCAGGTTACGCTATGATTAAGAAAGACAGAATCGATCAACTGGGAGGAGGTCTTGCGCTTATCTTTAAAAAGGAACTCAACATCTCACTTGTCCAGCTTCAAGACCCCACGTCCTTTGAATACCTTTGCGCCGACCTTTCTTTCCTGGCTTTCCCACCACCCACTCGACTACACACCATTTATCACCCCCCCCACGCCCCCGTAAATTGTCTACCCTTCACCGAAGAGATGACCGATCTTATTATTCAAGCATCGCTCTCCCACTCCAAGAATCTCTTCCTTGGTGATTACAACATCCACTGGAACAAAAATGATGAACCTGCTGTCACCCTATTTAAGAAACCTTAGACATCACTGACCTGACCCACCTCTGCTATGCCCCAACTCACACCAAAGGTGCCACCCTCGATGCTATTTTGACGAACAAGGATATGGCCGCTCTCTCTAATATACTTCCTGTAGACTGGTCTGATCATCACCATATCCTTTTCACCTTGAAAAGCCCCATTACTTTACCTGCCCCTATTAGCACGTTACCTATGAAACCCACTCGAAACCTTCACCTTATTCCACCTGGCGAATTAGAATCCACAATTAAAACTCGCTTACTTCTCCCCCCCCCCTCTCCTAGCACCAACAACCTTACAGACCATTACAACGATCCTATTCTTGATGCCCTCGACCTAATTGCCCCAATTAAACTAAAAAAACAAAAAAACATCCCTCCCAAGTCCTGGTTTAATGCCGAACTCTATAATGAAAGATGGGCCCTCAGACAATCAGAACGTGCTTGGAGGAGTCATCCCTCCTCTGATAACCTGGCTCTCCTGAGAACCTCCAAAGCCCATTACAAAAAACATATCTTCAACGAAAAGGCCTTCTTTCTCCAGTCACAACTTGACCAGGCCAGAATCCGCCCCAGAGAACTGTTTAGCATCGTTAAAAAACAAACTTTCTCTGGCCCTCCTAAATTAGCAGCCTCTGTGGATAGATGCGAAGAAATTGCCAGCTTCTTTTCGAAAAAGTCAATAACATCGAACTATCCCTATCTTCCCCTACTCTCTCTCTCCACCCTTCCCTCAACCAACACACCTTCCCTAATATTCCCAATTCACTTTTTTCCTCCTCTCCCCCACACCCCGATCCTTCCCAACCCCTCCCTGCTCTCCCCATCTTGACGCATCCCGGACGCAACGCCTTTCTAAAAACAAGGCTTCTTGAAGCGAATTTAGTCCAATATCAGAAACTACTTTCATCAACATCATCTCTATACTGAAACCATCCACACACTCCAATGATCCTCTCCCCGCCCATTTAGTTCAAGAACTCAAATACATCATTGCTCCATTATGGACCGATATCATCAACTCCTCACTTTCCACTGGCTGCGTTCCTGCCTCCTTTCAGCTAGGTCAAATCTCCCCCATTCTTAAAAACCCCACCGCTGACCCGAATGACCTGAACAATCTACGCCCTATCTCCAACCTTCCCTTCCTCTCTAAAGCCCTTGAAAAATGTGTCCTTTCTCAATTAGATAACCATATCATCTCCTTCAATCTCCTTGACGTTTTCCAATCTGGCTTTAGAAAGGGATGCAGCACTGAAACTGCTATGCTCAATACTACAGATGACATTCATCGCTCTCTAGACAAAGGCGAATCCTCGCTACTTATCCTCCTTGATCTCTCGGCTGCTTTTGACACTGTCACCATCCCACCCTTCTTAACACCCTCAAAGATCGCTTTGGTTTTGAAGGCACTGTCCTCAAAGGGTTTGCCTCGTTCCTCCAAAATATATCACAACAAATTAAGCACAGTCATTGCCTCTCCAATCCTCATCCTGCCCCATTTTGTGTCCCCAAGGGTCTATCCTCTCCCCAACCCTATTCAATCTTTTTATGGAACCACTCACCCTCATTCTCAAACAAGCCAAAAACAGTTACGACCTCTATGCTTCGTCTAGAACCCAGCCTTCTGGTGTTCCGAAAACAACTAAAAACATTATTGTTTCCTAGGCCATAACCTATCTTCTCCTTCTCCTAGTCTCTGCATCAATTTCCATCCTTCTTCAAGCGCTGGGATGCTTCCGAGTAGCCATGCGCTATATAAGAACCTTCCAATTCCAATTCCAATGCTGACGATACTCAACTATACTACAAGATCAAATCCCACAATGACATTCGTCACCTCAATGATACTCTGATCAAAGTCCAAACCTGGTTCCATCTTAATCATCTCAAACCTAATCCTAAAAAAACGAAATCATCCTTTTCACTCCCAAAAACAACTCCCTTCCAATTCAACTCTGGATCTAAGCACTTAATTGCTCCCTCTCCACCTCCAATTCTGTCAAATCCCTAGGTATCAGCATCAATCAGAATCTTAATCTCATCCCCCACATTAAAAACACAGCCAAAAGTGCCCTTTTCACCCTTCACCACCTCAAAAAAATCAAACCCTTCATTCCAGCTGATGATTTCAAAATCGTTGTCCAATCTCTTGTCCTTTCCAGGATTGACTATGGTAACTCCACTCTGGCTGGCACCCCCAAAGTCCACCTAGCACCGATTAAATCTGTTCTCAACCTAGCTGCCAGACTTATTTCGGACTGTAAAAAATTTGACCACATCTCTCCAGTCCTCAAAAACCTAAACTGGCTCCCAAGCGAACGGTGATCCACCTACAAGATTGCTTGCATCATGCACAAAGCTCTTCACAAAAACACCCCCGCTTACCTTTCAAGCAAACTACAAAAAGCAGGGTGTTCCAGGTCCCTGAGGAGCACTAACTCCCTTGTCCTCATCCCTCCTAGACTAAAATTTAAAAAGACCCAATCACGTGCATTCTCTGGTAAAGCTCCTACGATTTGGAATTCACTCCCCAAAGACCTTCGCTACAACTCCTCTTACCTTCTCTTCAAAAAAAGACTCAAAGTACATCTCTTCAAAAAATATTGGGGTTCGTAACGTTACTGACTTTGATCCTGATCATTACCTCTCTTCTCTGAATCGCTCCTTTACACAACCCCTCTCCCCCTTTCCACTCACTCTCCCTCACTTCACCCCCTTCTCTCTCTCTAATTTCAACTCCCCCTATCCCTTCTATTATCCCTCTGCTCCTTTGCCCCCTTCTCTCATTTAATGCAATGTTGTATCTTTTTTTAATTTGTCAGTTCAAATTGTCAATTGTATAGTATATCTTAATATGTTTATCTACCATGTAAAGTGCTCTGATACTCTTGGGTCCAGCAGCGCTATATAAAACCTTTTAAATAAATAAATAAAATAGATAGATAGATAGATAGATAGATAGATAGATAGATAGATAGATAGATAGATAGATAGTTAGATAGATAGATAGATAGATAGATAGATAGATAGATAGATAGATAGATAGATAGATAGACAGATAGATAGACAGATAGATAGATAGATAGACAGCACAGCACATATTAAATTAGTTATATAATAGTCAATCAATCTTTCTTTATTTTGCATTTGTTGAAATGCATAAAAGTACATGAATAAAGCAGTGCATATAATAAGTAGTTCGTACCACAAAGTGCAGGTGCAATGACAAAGCAAGTCAGTCTAAAGTACAAGTTGAAATTTTTGAAGTAAGTAAAACCATTAGCCAAAACTCCATGTACTTAATCAATAAAATTAAAACAAGTATAAATAACATACATGAGGATAAAAGCAAAGTTAAAAACAAAATTCATTTCAACCAACGAACCATTATCTAATTCATACATGCTATAAAATGGCTGTGCAAATTTGGCCGGAATTGGAAAGCTTAGCACAAAAGGCAATAAGCAATTGATTTGTTCATACATACGTGTGCTAAGTGTGCAAATGCAGTTAACATTAAAAGCTGGCCATAGAAAACGATTAGAATAATGATCTGCCCCTGATCTAGCATCATTCAGATAAAATGTGAAGTCCATTAGCAGCCTGTCGACTTCTTAAGGCAGCTTGTAAGAAGGAGACCCTATTGAGACAAGCAAGGTTGATTGAGGTGACTTATTATTACACGGACAAGGGGGGAGTTGTGAGATTGAGAATACATTCATTGGGTATCCCAGCATTAACGGTATATAATTCAATTGAAATCTTGTTAGGATATACTGGTGCTGAATGTTCTCAACAGAAGAATGATACAATGGAACCCCTCACTGCTCGAGTGATAAACCATAATACGTCGAAACAGAAAATTTCCCCTGCATCTATCCCACCTGTCAGACGCGGTTTTCTTAAAGAAAAGTTCCTTTAGCCTCAATTTAGTAAAACCTTAACAGAGGCTTGGAATGTCTTAAAGTTTTGATAGCCCCATTAATGAAAAAGTATGTTTTATGTAGGATAGCCATTGGATTTTATGATTGTGATCCAAGGGCAAAATATCTTCCAGAATACTTTGATTCAGATCAACACTATTCCTTTTCCAAAATGACGACCGAAGAGAGAGTGGGGCCAATTTGATAATATCGCTGATATAAGGCAGATTGGCTTCCTTATGAGCAACAAAATTACTGCAAGCTGTTGGAACTGGTAGCAGCCACTTAATGAAATTGTCTTCTATTACTTGCAAGGGAGCGATGCCTGCTATCCCCCGAACGCTGCCCGGTAAGTAGCAATTGATCTCGATTTAGCCAGGTAGATTTTAATAATTTCTGGTAAGGGCTTACCACTCAATTCTTTTGAGAAGCGGAGTATTGCTGCTATACTCTTGCCCAATCGATCTGCCCTATTCTGTACCATCGCCTTCCAAGACTGTTTTGAAGACCACCCCTAAATAGTTAAAGCTTAACACTTGTTCTATGTTTCCCCATCATGGTAAAGACTTGGTGGTTTCTTATTTGCCACCCCCGCCCACCCCCCCCCCCCCCAACACATAGCTAGAAAAAAGGTCTGAGATTTATGTAATCTAAGGTCCAGATCGGACATGAAAGCAGTATAATCAGAGATAAGATATTTAAGTTTAATGGGAGAACTTGCTAAAAGAACCGCATCGTCCACGTATAGCAGATTCAGAAGGGGGGTGGTTTGTGCTTGCGGGGTGTCTTTTGATGTTTTTACTCGAGTTTCGTACAGGTTATTTGTATAAAGGGAAAATAGGAGGGGGGCTTGAAAACATCCCTGTCTGACCCCCCTTTTGATTTTAAAAGGTTTTGTGCATTCCCCTAGTCTTCCAAATCGGACCATAGCAGAAGCGTCCGAATAAGACTCTCTAATAAAATTAGTTCCTTGAGCCCCCATGGCCTACATGATAGTCCACAGTTTGCTGTGTACCACACAGTAAACTGCCTGTGACAAATCCATTAGGCTATGTATACGTGGCCTTTCTTTGCTAAGGAGTACTTCGCTGCTAGTAACGACAAGTTAAGACCTCGGTCAATGGTGCCCCTACCCTGCCTGAACCCATACTTCACTTCGGCAATTTTCTCCTCTGCCGTCCAAATTCCAACCTATTTAATAGTAACCTACCCATTATTTTAGCTGTACTATCTAACAGGGAAATGGGGCTGTAGTTGAGTGGTTTTGAGGCATCATCTTTTTTGTAACTTGGTATAATTACTGAGGTTTTCCAGGAGGGTAGGGGACTATTTTGTGCAATTGAGTTAAAAACTACGATCAGAAGGGTAGACCACAATAGTCTATTGTCAAAAAAAGATTACTTGCTACCCCATTGGGTCCTACAGCTTTGAAAGATGGTGACTGTGATAAAGCGGTCTCTGCTTCCTCGAGTTCAACTTAAAGACAGGTTGTTGCCTTGATAGGCAAGTTGTCAAACATGGGACGACATCCCGCCGCACAGTGAAAAATATCCTGAAAGTAGTTTATCCATGTCTTACCTCTATGTGAATGTCCAAACAGGGACCGCCCTTATCTGGAAGAGAGACTGAATTGAACACGTTCCAGAATGTTTCGCTATCTTTCGAGGCAGATGCTTTTCTTTAAAGTTTCCCACGCTTCGTATTTAAGCTCTTTCCATCTTTCCGCCCTGGATGACTTATACAGGTTCCTTAGTTCACTAATAAGTTCTTTATCTCTAGGTGAGAGTTTTAGGGCTTTCTGGAGATTATGGGAGGCTGCTGAACTGTTCTTATTGAACCATTGGGCTGGACTATCGGCCTGATTCATCAATTTCCCGTTTTGCGAGGTCCTAATAGCGAATCATAGCGAATCGCTATTAAGGACTCGCAACACGGGATTCAAGTAGGATTAGCAAAATATTTTGCGATTCCTACTGATTCCTTATTTGCGATTAGCAAATTGCTAATCGCAAATAAGGAAAAACTCCCCATTCATTCCTATGGGCCAAAAGGCCCATAGGAATGAATGGGGAGTATTCCTTATTTGCGATTAGCAATTTGCTAATCGCAAATAAGATTGCGATTTGAAGGGTGCCAAGGGTGTCAAAAGGACACCCTGTAGCACTCCTCAAATGACATTTGACACAGGTGTTGCACACACACATGTCCAAAGGACATGTGTGTGTGTAACATGCAACTCAGAAAAATGCATTTAAATGCATTTTTCTGAGTCTTCGCAATTTACCGCGAGGTTTGACCTCGCGGTAAATTGCGGCCAGAAATTGCGAATTCGCAAAAGAAATGTGGATGATGAATTACATTTAAGGAATCTCAAATAGAGATTCCTTAAATGTAATTCCTCGCAAAATTGCGAGATCGCAATCAGCGATTTTTGCATTTGGGATGATGAATCCCAAATGCAAAAATCAACATCGCAAAGGGCCAAATTCTCAGAATCTGGCCCTTTGCGAGCCGATTTGGCCTTGATGAATAAGGCTGTATGTCTTTAGTCAGGATGGGACGAGTCAGTAAGGTTTTAATGTTTGCTTGAATATTAGCAAATGCTTTTCTCACCAGGTTGCTACTTAGTTGTGGGTCTAAGCAGCGATGAAAATCCTTATAGTTGGTTGCAAGTAGGTTTGTAAGTAACTTGGGCTCATCCACTTGGTCCCACTTTAGGGTATAGCCATTTTGTCTCGCTAAATAGTTTAGGGGAGATTTTACTTAGGCTTTTCTTTATAGCATACCACCCTAGGATGCATGTAAGCATTGTGTGGTCACTGAATTCAGTGAGAGTGACCTTTATCTTGGAAATATTTTTATTTAAAGGAATGCACATAATTATATAGTCAATCACAGAACAATGTTCTGTGCCCTGAAATGTGGGGGATAGTTGGCCAGGTATCAGATCGGTTTCATTTCAGGGCTCTAGTTGCCAAGTCATCAATACATTATTCAGGACAGTGCCATGTTTATTATGAATGGAATGAATGGTTGGCTCACCCCTATGGCCTTCTATCCCACACAACCTTGTCTCTATTCTTGTAGAAGTCCTACTATAAAGTCTCCCACCCACCAAATGTGTAGAGGTTTTGGGTGCAATCCAACAAGCTCCCCGATGGCCATCCCTATAGTCTGTGCTACAGTTTCAGAGTTAGAAAAGTTATTGTAGTAATTTATTAACAAGAGATCCTAAAAGTCATAGCCTTTGATTACTAGCACATGAAAGTGAGGAGATGTTTATAAAATGTAATACTTTCACTGCAAGAGTTTTAGCTAGCAATGTCAGAAGGCCCCCCTTAGCTCTGCCTCGGGTTGAAGGTACTGAAGGAATACTGAATGAGCGGTACCCATTTATAAAGATGGAATGTGTCTCCCAGTTTTCTTGAATGCAGGTAATTTTGAAATCAAAGAGTACTTTAAACCACTCTTCATTAAATCCTTTACTATTAGAGCCTGCTATGTTCCATGATAGAAAGGTATGAGTCTGATTAGTTGCACGAAGGGTGGGGGCCTCTATGATATCATAAGGGTGGGTAGGCATAGGAGTATTGTAATTCAAGCCCAATGTTTCCTCCCTGTTTATCCAACTATGTTCCTTAAATCTTGAGCTCTTCCTAATGAATGGGGGATCAACCTGGCAGAACCTTTGGCTGTCGTTCTCCAGCCATATGCAAAAGGAACAATTGACGGACGGAATGCTGGACAATGCAAACATGCACCCCCAGTCACAGAGATCTGAGTTAAATGCATTATTCTTTTGCTCACCACACCACCCCCGTTTGGACCCAACTATATGCAAATCAGTCTTGACCCTGTTCCTTGTGGGAACAGTCCAGCCCGAACTGCCAAGCCAGGTCCTCCCTTGACCAGAAACAAGCATCCTGGGACCGGTTTCAGGGCATCACCCTTCATCAGTCAGGCTAGTCTTTGCCATATTTAAGGATGTTTTTCTTTGTACATCATGGAAGCTACACAATAATTTAATGGAGTGGGATGATTTTTGTTGCAGGTGTTCCAGTCCCTGAACTGGATCATGAAGTCTTTGACAGAGAATGGATCTGCATGCGAAGAGAAGGCTCCTGTTATGGGTAAGTTCGGGGAGTGGGTCAACTTTGATTAGTTTTCACAGGTTCACCAGCAGATCCATCCAGGTTTGAGACATCCAAAAAGTTGCCGGCTGACACCAGTTTACCAACTCGAGGCAGGAAATCAGAGAGACTATATTCCACATGCCTCCCATGCCATATTTAGGACGATGCATTTAGGGTAACGATTAATCATATGAGACTATAGGATTATTTTAATAGTGAGTTCTAAAACCTCTTGGATTATACACACAGTAATTGTCAATAAAATATTTTAAATGTATATTTCCCTAATCGAGTGCAGACTACATGAATACATGTTAATGGTTGTAATTAAACAGGCGATTAAACCGTAAATTAAATTGTGCTAGATGGAAACATCCATGGTAAAAATCACTCACTTTCTATCCTCTTGCTCAATCTTCTTGGCACCAATGTGCCCATATGAGTTTTCTAGATGGCCTTTAACACGCATACCTTCGCTCTGTTATAGCGTTCAGAGCTGTGAAAAACACATATGAGTCTAACTATGCCAGCCTATGGTCTTCAGATAGGATGGGACTCATTTTTGAGCTTGTGACGCAGTGCAAGCTGTTTTAATGGGATCAAGGAGCAGGAATCTACAAACATGCGGCCGGAACCGTGTCTGAAAGATAACTGCGTCGATCATAGAATCGCAAATTATTCAAATTTAGGGCATGCAGTAATGGTACTGCTGCCTGTGGACTCAGTAAGCTCATTGAAATTTTGGGAGAGGGGGGTGAGAGGGAGTTGGGCTTTGGAGTTTAGACTCAAGGACATCCAAAGGGATTTGACTCAGAACTCAGGCCCATTTCAGGGTTTTAGTGATATGTGTGGAGGGGGAGGGGAATTGGTTACTATCTTAAACAGAATGAGGTGACGGTCGGACCAGTCAATGGGGATGATGTGGGATAGGGAGGATGTGTCACGATTGGAAATGATGGCGTTGAGAGTGGCTCCTTTGACATGGTTTGGATTTTGGCATGTTTGTTTGAGGTTGTTAATGAGGTGCATGACTGTGGGATCCTCAACATTATTCCAATGAATGTTAAAATCTCCTAAAAAGAGATTTTTTGTGGCAGACCGAGAAGATTGTGAAAGAAAGTCAGAACCCACCTGCCAGCACACCGGACCCCAACGAGGCAGCCCACAACTTCACGCAGTGGCTGACCGCCTGCGCAGACGACCTCGCACCAATGAAGAACCCTCCCAGCAAACCCAGAAGCAAGAAGGCCCCCTGGTTCACCGACGAACTCAAGGACTCCAAGAAGACCTGCCGCACCTTCGAGAATACCTGGCTCCTCGACCGGACCACTGACAACTTGACCGCCCTCAAACACACGACCCGCAAGCACCACCAGCTCATCCGCACCACCAAGAAGAAATTACTGAAGGATCGACTAGACAACAATGCCCACAACAGCAAGGAACTCTTTCGCATCGTCAAGGAGTTCTCCAACCCCAGCACCGGCAACAACGACATCACCCCTTCACAAGATCTCTGTGACTCCCTCGCCTCGTTCTTCCACCGCAAGATTGCCGACATCCACAACAGCTTCGGCGCACCATCCTCGCACCCAACCGCCGAACCAACGCACCCCTCCGCCACCCTCCGCACCTAGACCGCAGTGACCACCGAAGACACAGCCCCCACGATGAACACCATCTACTCCGGATCTCCGACTGACCCCTTCCCTCACCACATCTTTAAAAAGGCCGACTCCACCATCGCAACCCAACTCCAAGACGTCATCAACACCTCCTTCGACACCGCCACCTTCCCGGAGAGCTGGAAGCACGCAGAGCTCAGCGCCCTACAGAAGAAACCAACAGTGGACCCCACCGACCTCAAAAACTTCCGCCCTATCTCGCTCCTCCCTTTTCCTTCCAAAGTCATTGAGAAGATCGCCAACAGACAGCTTGCCGCCTTTCTCGAGACGAATGGAATCCTCGACCCCTCGCAGTCCGGTTTCAGAGCCAACCACAGCACCGAGACCGGCCTCATCGCAGCCACCGACGACATCCGAGCCCTTCTCGACAACGGGGAAACAGCGGCACTCATCCTCCTGGACCTCTCCGCCGCGTTCGACACTGTCTGCCACCGCACCCTAGCCCAACGCCTCAGCAACACCGGCATTCAAGATAAGGCATTGAAGTGGATCATCTCGTTCCTCGCTGGAAGAACACAGAGAGTCCGCCTCCCCCCGTTTCGCTCCGAGGCCACCAAAGTCATCTGCGGCATCCAGCAAGGATCATCACTCAGCCCCACCCTCTTCAACGTCTACATGAGACCTCTCACAGCCATCGCACGCCAACACAACCTCAACATCATCTCCTACGCCGACGACACCCAGCTGATCCTCTCCCTCACCAGAGACCCCGACACCGCCAGAACCAACCTCCACGAAGGGATGAAAGACATCGCCGAGTGGATGAAGAACAGCCGCTTGAAACTGAACTCAGACAAGGTGGAAGTCCTCATCCTTGGGCCATCACCCTCCGCCTAGGATGACTCCTGGTGGCCCCCAGTCCTGGGCACCGCCCCAAAGCCGACAGACCACGCACGCAACCTGGGCTTCATCCTGGACTCCTCCCTCTCGATGACCAGACAAGTCAACGCCGTCTCCTCTTCATGCTTTCACACCCTCCGCATGCTCGGCAAGATCTTCCGATGGATCCCGATCGAAACCAGGAAGACGGTCACCCAGGCCCTCGTCACCAGCCGGCTGGACTACGGAAACACCCTCTACGCCAGAACAACAGCCAAGCTACAGAAAAGACTACAACGCATCCAGAACGCCTCCGCCCGACTCATCCTGGACATCCCTTGACGCAGCCACATCTCCGGCCACCTGAGGAACCTGCACAGGCTCCCAGTCAACAAGCGGATCACGTTCAGGCTCCTCACCCACGCACACAAATCTCTCCACAACCTGGGCCCCAAGTACCTCAACGACCGCCTGACCTTCCACGCGCCAACCCGCCAGCTATGGTCCGCCAGCCTCGCCCTGGCCGCCGTACCACGCATCCGAAGAGCCACCGCCGGAGGCAGATCCTTCTCCTACCTGGCTGCCAAGACATGGAACTCCCTCCCCATCCACCTTCGGCTGACCCAGGACCACCTCGCCTTCAGGAGACAACTCAAGACCTGGCTGTTCGAGCAGTAGCGGCCCTCCTCCCCCAAGTGCCTTGAGCGCCTTCCGGGTGAGTAGCGCGCTATACAAATGCTTTGATTGATTGATTGATTGACTGATAATTCTTCAGTGAAGAGAAGACGTTCACCTGCAGGGTAGAAGATATGTAGTCGGATCGGGGGAGCACCCTGCGCTCCCCCGATCCCACTACATATCTTTGTTTCCAAGGTATTCAAAGGTTTGTTTCCAAGGTATTCAAAGGTTAGATAGTCTGAGTCTTTTAAGAGGGAGAATTGAAGTTCGCTTTTATAGATTATAGCTAGACCACCCCCTTTTCTGACAGGTCTGTCTCTCCCAAGGATAGAAAAAACAGGGGGGTGAGAAAGTCAAGAAAAGCTGTTGAGTAGTCATTGAGCCAGGTTTCTGTGAGGAAGGCAATATCAATAGCTTCACTGAGGATGGTTTCGGATATTTCAATCGCATGACGGACAGCCAAATGGCAATTGAGAAGCATGCAAAAGAGGGGTTTAGGGTTATCATTGTTCGAATTGCAAGGGAGAATGGTGATACGTTGAGCTGGGGTCTAGGTGAGATGAGTGCAGGAGGGATTCTGTAAGTACCTACAATAACTGGGATATTGGTGTGTGAGAGGGGAGGATATGAACACATAGGTAGAGGAAGGTAGGAGTTGCAAAGGTCAATGAGGTTGGAAGAGGATAGATAGCTCAATGCTTGGAGAGGCCTATGAGAATAGTCATATAGGGTTGTAGTTCTCGATTGGTTATATCACGTGTTGTTCCCACATCCACCTCCACCTGGCTACCCACTGTAGTTGGGATGATAAGTAGTACTGCTCCATGTTTGGAACAGTTAGGCCCCCTTGGGGCAAAGGCAGGTATAGTTTTGTGAGTGCAACTCTGCAGCACGTTTAACTCCAGATCAGGTCTCAAAGCGTGCTCTCACACGTGTGGGAAAATCGTGGTGGCAAATAAAGTGGCAACTTAGGGAAATTATATGGCAGGCACGGGATCACTATCATTTTAATGAGTGCAACCTTCCCTGCTACAGATATGTTAAGGGATTTCAAGAACGCTATCTGTGACCTCAGTGCTGTGACTGCTCTGGTGATGTTCCCGTCCAATAGGTCCTGGTCAGTGTGGGAGATCCACATCCCCAGATAGCAGAACATATGTCACTGTAGAATCACCCAGGGTGAAGGGAGGGTCCACCATGTGGCGGCTGAATGGGAATAAGCAAGATTTTCCTCAGTTTACCCTCAGACCCACAGCGCTGCAAAAAAATTGAGGGTGTCTGGTGTCATAGATGGCACTCAGCGGATGTCTCTCATATATATTAAAATGTCTTTGGTGTATAACGATATGGAATGCATGTCTGAGCCCATTAAGATGCCCCAATTAGTCGCAGAAGTGTAAAAAGCTAGTGGATTGGTTCTATAACTAGAAAGAAAATCAGTGGCGAAAGGGGTTAGCCTTGTCTGGTGCCTCTACAATCCTTATGGTTTGCGAGAATGGAGTGCCTGTGCGGACACAAACTGTGGGCGCTCCATATAATAGTCTGACCAGACTCAGGATGTATGGGGCAATCCAATATCATGGGAGCATAGTGAATAGAAAGGGCCATTCTACAGTGTCGAAAGCCTTTTCCAAGTTCAAGACCAGGCATCCTGACTCTGGCACGGAGTGTATCTCATACAGCCTACAAAGATTCAGGGGTATGTTTCACGCAGGGACAAACCCGTTCTGGTCCCCATGAATGAGATGTGGTGTAAAGGACGACAGCCTTTTCACTAGTATCATCGCTAAAAGTTTATAGTCTGCATTTAGTAGAGCTAGTGGGCGGTACAAGCCCAACTGTCTTAGGTCCCTATCTGGTTTGGGAGGGTGATCAGTGTCGCTTCGGTAAGTGAAATTGGGAGGTGCGTGTTTTGTACTGCCTCCGTGTAAACCCAGAGGCGCTGTGGGGCCAACAGGTCAGCATACGCTTTGTAGAATTCAGACAGGAAGCCGTCTGTGCCAGGCACTCTACCAGAGGACAATGCCCATATTGCGTCCCGTATTTCCTCTAATCTGATAGGTGCATCTAATTCTAAGTAGTGTTCTTTTGTTAGACATGGGATGAGTAGACTATCAAGAAAGTGAGGTATGTCAGGCTCTGTAGTCACCAGTGTGGATTGGTATAATGATATTGGGGCAATTTGTGGTGTGTTTCATGCTGTGTGGATTTTATTTCACAGTTTCTCAGGATTGCTGCATTGGAGGATGCTGCAGTACTGCTCATGGGAGGGAAAGATCTGTCTAGCTCTGTGTTCAAGACACTATGGTAGTCGCCCCCTATCAGCCATGGCATGCTGCACCACTTAGCTAGTACTGGAGAGAGTGAGACAAGAAGGGCCTTGTTCCGTGTTTGGAGCATAAATGCTTCCCAACAGAATATGTCGTCGGCCTATCTGCCCTTTATGAATAAGCATCTGCCTTCTTTGTCCGTCAGTACCTCTTCAGACTGGAAGGGAGTTTTAAGGGAGATCCAAATCAGTACATTGTGGGCATATGATGAGAAGTTTATAGCTTATACCTTGCTACTCCACTTGCGCTGTTGTCTGGTTGTTTCAGAGAGTGCAATGTGGACATTGTGTCTCTTAAGATAGGAGTACACTGCGTATGGTCGGGAGGGTGTCCGTAGGCCTTTGATTTTCCATGTAAGGATCTTTTGAGAAGTCATGTCACTGCGTCAGGGAGGGTCATTGGGTATCCCAAGGTCATGGCGGGCACGTTTGTGATTATGTATACCATCTGTCAACTAGACACGTATCCTCCCTGTAGGCCCATACAACTTAGTGCGAAACATAATAGCCGACCTGGCAACGTGGGAATACCAAAAGGGCCGACTCCCCAAAGAGGTGAAGCTGTCCAAACTCAAGTAGCAATTCCGCTAAACTAAACTAATCCCGGAATGAGCAGGGGAAAATAATGGGGGGTTGGTGCCTTGCAGAGACAGCCATTGGGGGCCCCTACCTTGTCCCTTTATGTTAGGTACGTTAGTGTGTGCAGTGTAATTGTTGGCTGATGGATAAGGTATGCAAAGTCTGCATGTGTACATTTTATTTGTCTCATGTTTCCTAGTGATGCAAAACTTTTACCATTGCAGTTATTAGAATGACAGGATTACTGCTGAGGGTCACGAGCCACGACATACAGGGTGTTTATCATACAATAATGTCTGAGGTCTGCAGGGTAATGGCTGGTAGTGTTAGCAAGGTAGTGTCGGACGGGGTTCCCACTGACGGGTGGTTGTCTTATGATGAGAGGGCCTGTGCCGCATCCTTGAACGAGGACTACAATGCAGCCGCTATGTGATCTGCTTTGTTCGCTGCTTCCCGGCGCTCTCTTATGATTTGTTCTAGATCTGGTGCCACTGCCAGTCCCTGTGATTGTGCCTTGTTGTGGCATCTGTGAGTCCTCAGGCCCAACAAAGCATTGTTCTGTGTGTTGGTCTCTCCAGTTGTTTCTAGCCAATCCCATGTGTCCTGTGGTGATTCAAAGAATCTCGTCTTCCCATCCGCTGCCATATGGAGCCTTGCCGGAAACAACAGTGAGTACTGGATATTCAATTGGCGGAGCTTTTGTTTTACTTGAAGAAAGGATATTCGCGGACATTGTTCTCTCAATGGGTAATCCGGGAAGAACATTAGTTGTGTGTTTCCTATCTTGATGTCTTGGATATTGCATTTCTTACTCTGTAGTGCAATTGCTAGAAAATAAATGGGCAGGACCCCATTCCTGGCTCCGGTCTCCTGGAAGGGATGCAGTGCGCTTGCTTGATCATGAAGAAGGGGGATAGAGAGGTGTCAGGCAGTAAGTCCTTGATCCATTGTTCCACAAATGCAGACGCATCTTGTCCCTCTGCCCCTTCAGACAGACCGATCAAGTGGATGTCTTTCAGGAAACAAAATCTGGCCTTCTGAGTGGACTGTTGTTTGGCAGTTGAAATTGTTACTGTCTAAAGTTCAGAGAGGGTGCATTCCACGGCCCTCATCGATCTAGTAATTTCCAGTGGTCAGCATGCAGGAGCGTGAGATCAGCGACTACATTGTCTATTTTGTATTAAAGCAACACACAAGACCTCTCTATGGCTTTCAGTATTGTGTCAAGCCTATGATTTGGAGGGTCAGTGTGTGACGATTGATCTTTGGCCAACATGTCCATGGGTAGTGAAGAGGCACAGGCTCACGTGCCCCTCGTGCGGCCCTTCACCTTGAGTTAATTTCCTTTCAGTCAGTATGAGCAATGTGGGATGCAGAGCGTGTGAAAGCCATGGCTCCTAGGACTGCAATATCTTGGTGACCCCCTGCAAATGCACAGCCCGCCCTATGGCACCAACGACTCCTGCTGATGGCTGCAATGCTTCCCTTACGTAGGCTGCCTCGATGGATAACAACTCTCTCTGTGACAATTGCCCGAGCACCCCGTTGGGTCAGCCCCAGGCCGGGGTGGTGTTCCGCTACGAGCTCTTAGGGTCCCTGCCTGTCAAGCGGTGAGCAGTACTCTTTGGTTTAGTTGGAGGGTCTTAGACTAGTTTGGCCTTCCTCTCTGTTGCAAAAGCACAGATATAGTATTTGTACAGTTATTCACTATGTGTGTTCCGTCAGCAACACCCTCAGCTAGATGCAGTCACCGGTGTGCCGCTTCTCGGCCAGTGGGGTCCTACCAGGTTCAACTGCTCCCATCTCTATAGGGTTTTTTACCCCCACTCTGTTATCTAGATCTGTGTATTCCAATTTGCAGGTCAGGTTCAGTGCAGATCGCAGTTCTATTGCTTTCTCCTACTGGTTGGTGGCTCTTCTGCTCTGGTGTCCCCCGCATAAGCGGACTCGTTGCTCTGTGTCTATAGGGTCAGGTCGGAGCTGTCTGTGTGTGGAGTCCTAGTCCCTACTGCCTCATTTCAACCTCCACCGTTTGCCTCCTGCAACTGGCAGACTCGGATCCACTCAGCAGCATATGTGCATTAGGGCCCGGGCCAAGCCCGGATCTTCACTGCCCTTTGTGCTGAGTCATATTGCCCCTTTATATTTGCAAGGCCGTATCCACTCCTTCCCTGCTCATCTATACATTGGACCCCGTTCACAGAGCATAGCTGCCTCAGGTATTCCTGTAGCTGGGCCCAAGCCACTTCTATGTGAACCGTTTGTGTCCCAGAGTCCCTTGCTGTGAACACCTCCACAGCTCCAGACCCCCTCTGCCCGCAGTCTGCCGCTCCCTAGCAGGCCTCCGCTCCCGGCTGCTTCATGGCTCTGGTGACTGCTTACCGTCCTGCACTCCACTAGTTCTTTCCAGTTGTCAGTCGGCTGCGACCTCCAATCAGGAGTCTGATCAGCCCCAGCCTCCGCTGTGTGGGTCTTCTCTTTGGATTGCCATAGTTGCAGCCTCTATGGTGTACCAAGCAGCCCTACCTTAGGGCCTCAGCCGCTGGGTCTGGACTTCCCAGCTCCTGTTTTGCCCAGCTTGTGTTGCTATTTCCGGGTACGTCTGAAGATTTGTGCTGCATCACCCATCTGTGCAGCCCAGGCAGCACAGTGGATGCTTCTCTTGTGGGTCCACTCCAGTTGTGAGCTCAACTACGGGGCAGGACACTGGGCCCGCAGCCATCTCCCGTCTTTGTAGCCTTCGCCATCATAGGGTGTGCCCCTCCCCCCCAGAGTCAGGTGAGCTACCCCTTATTTCGCCAGTGTGGATGTTTCCCCTACATGTGTACGTTTGGCGGGTAGCGGGGATTTGTGACGGAGCAGCTCTAAGACTCGGCCGCCATGTTGCTTCCACAGACCACGCCCCATTTAACTGGTTTTTCATGGTGAGGTGACTAAACATTATACCCTACATGATTGCGGTATAACACAGGAGCTAGTGCTATTGCCACTCCTGCGCGAATGTGTGTTTTAGTGATTTTGGAACATGGTCGGAGGATGCCGGTAAAATTACAGTTTCTCCTTTTGGGTAGTCCATACAAACTCAGGTGGCCAATCTCTTCAGCCAAAAGGATATCATATCCATACGTCATGTCTTCCCAAAAGAGACCTTTCACTTTCCTTGGTACGTTCCTCACAATTTGGAGTGTTATTTTGTATAACTGATGTGGGACACTGGTCCTAGTGTCAGGTTTTTCCACCGTGATATGTTCATTCAACGCTGCTGTCAGCAAATTTCCATCAGGTTATAGCGAGCTATTGATACTTCTGCTGCGCTGTCTAGCATGGTCAGAGCCCATTCCCAGCTCAGAAGTTGAGTCGTCAGTAGCCTGGGCATTTCTTGTTTTAAGGCCAACTACCTTCTTTTTAAATTGAGGTTTTGTTTTTGGTTTCTCATCTTGTTTGATAATGTAGTCTAAAGTGTGATGTGTGTCTCTTGGCTTGACTCACTCTTCTGATCTGCATTCTGACCGTCCTTCCCTCTCAGAGTTTCTGGATGAATCCTGAAAGGAAGAAGAGAAACATGTATCAGTATCATGATACCTGTCACGTTTTTTTATTTTATCACAGTTTCTAAGGTTATATTTCCTGTCCGAGGGTTCCTGTTGAGGAGGCCCACCGCTTGATTGTGATGCACTCTGCTTGTTTTTTTATTGTTTATTATTCCATTCCTTCTTGAAAGAACCGGGTGCTTGCTTTGAGTTATCCTTTTCAGGGTAACCCATTAATTGTGGTTTTACAGGTCTAGCTCCCAAACTATCTCTACCCAGTGAAGCATAGGTCTCTTCAATAATTTTAAGCAATTCCTGCTCATGTTGTGCAGGAGTGCATTCCCTCAGGCGTTAGCGAATAGCCACTGCTGCTGCCTCCCCTTTAATATTGGCTAACATAATTGTGGATACCTGGGTTTCAACTCTAAGTACAGGGCAGGTTCCTCCCCGTATTTATTCTGTATTTGGTTCGATACTTCTGGTATGACTGCTATTGGGGGGGCAGCATGCGTTCTGGTATAAATTGCAGCGAAAACTATAGCCCAAGTGGTACAATCCTCTATCGGGGGAGCTATTCCCATTGACAAGCAAATTGTCAATATTCTGTGTTTTTCTTGTAGGCCACTGTGTGGAAACACTGCCTTAAGCTGAGCTATTTTCTGTGCTATCCAGAATGGCATTTGCCCATGTTTGGTGGGCATTCTTTCCATAATTGCGTACAGCATTTGTGGGGTGATTGTTTTTGCAGTTCCTTGTAGTTTACCTGTTTGAGTGACCTTTGTAGGTTGAATTGTGAGTGTCCTCATTACGAACTATGTACGATTTCTGTGTAGCTTTATTATTTCTTTGTGAAGTAGACGTAAGTCTGCTGCAGGCAATGTGTCAATCTCTGGATGTGGTGTGTAAGCACCAAGACCCGGCCAAGCAGACCGAGTCTCACTTTATCTGTGGTATGGGGGAGGGCGCCTTTAAACCAAGTTATATGTTCTTGGTAAGTTAACAGGACTTCTATGTACTCGTATGACAGTATTCGTCTCGTATTTCATCTGGAGTATAAGAATGAAATTTATCTGTACATGCATTTGCAGGTGGGAATTTGACCCAAGAATAGAACACTTCTGTTCTGAATGCCTCATGTGCCTCAATCAGGAAGGTAACGGTCCCTGCCTAAAGCTAATTTTTCTGCAAGTGCATTTCAGCAATTTTCTGAAATGTTTATAGCATGTTCTTTCTCAACTTACTCCCTAAAATTCAAATCCAAAATGAGATTTGGAAAGCCACATAAGGTCACCTTGAGTGGCCCTAAGTGACTTCATAAATCTGGAGTAATGCAACTCAGCGCATAATGCTGCTTTCTGATACTCTGCACTGGGATGGCATTGCATGGGTGTTCACATATAACTCCCATTGTTTTTGACGGTCAACCTGGGAATACACTAATGTAACAGCGTAACAAGGAGAAAAAAGCATAAAGGTTGTACATGGTATGAAAGGGAGCAAGACGTGCGAGTAGGGGTAATTCCCCACTTCTTGACCTATTAAGGATTAGGCAATACATAGGGATCCTCAAAATGCTGGTCTTGACGAAAGCCTCATTATGCTATGGGAAGACTGAAACATGTAGACCATGAGGAAGGATACTTGGGTTATTACCCCCCACACAGTGTCCGCATACATTTTTAACACAGCCAAGGCAATATTTTGACAATAACGTTTGTTGTAGGTTTCCCTCAGGCAGCTTTTCAACTATTTGATGATAGGATCCAACAAAATATCTGGAAGAGGAGACACTAGAGCTAGAAAGGGAGTCACTAGTAACAGGGGACCCAGACATAATGTACAAACTTAGCTTAAAGGAGGACAAAAACAAAAACTTAGCGGTAGAGACGGCTAAGTCAATGCATAGAAATAAAGTAGGCAGTATTTACGAACTGGGTGATAGAGCAGGCAAATTACGTGCAAGGCTGGATCGCCGTGACCTAGCCAATCGCCTAGTCACAGAGCTTACAATAGAGGTGGAGAAACAGTTACAGACACACAGGTGAAAGTGGACACATTTGCAAAGTACTACACACAGATATACACAGCTCACTGCAATAGCCGCATAGAGGAATCAAGGGCCCTGATAGCGGACATTAGGCTCCCCACAGTGTCAAAAGAAGACTGTGACTTATTAGATAGAGAGCTCACAAATGACAACATTGCACTTGCCATCAGGGACCTACAATCCAGGAAGACGATTCGCCCCAAGGGTCTCCCAATGGAATTGTATAAATTAAAAACTGATAAAATTGGGTCGGGGCTAAGCGCCGGCTAAGATGGCCGCTTAAACCCAGAGCTCTGGGCGACCGAGCCACCAACATTAATCAATCCGGCCATAATCCGACAAGTTCTGCCAACTGCCGGTACTGCTGCATCCTCCGGTCCAACTCCGGCCCGTATACGATCCTCCGCCGCAGGATGGCGGCCCGGGGAGCTCCCGCCCGAGACGGGGCCTGGAGCGGGAACACACAGTGGGCGGCCTCCATCGCTAGGCGAGGTCCCGGCTTCGGGGCCTAGCCGCCGGATCCCGTCGGTAGCCTCAGAACTCTGCCATCGGCACACCACTGGCAGCGGACACCCGGGGAATTGTATAGCCCCACCACAGCACCAGCGATTGCCACCAAACATGAGGCGGTGTTTACTGAACACTCTGCGTGTGGGCCGGAGCCCTGAAAAGTGGCGTCACGCTATGGACGCAGGCCGGGCCCTACGTCACTGCAGTAGCTCTGCCCCGGCCTTGAATAACGACGAGACCCTGCCCCGGTGAGTGTTGGGCGGGTATGAATAAAGGTAGGCCGCGCAGTTAAACTGGACCTTAGTACAGAAAGGATCGGTGGACCCCCATGTGCTCCTTGAAGTCATCGGGGACCGCATCTGGGCCTGAAACACTGTACTAACCTGCCCATTGGTCACAGAGGGGCACCGACAGGGCTGTGAGTGTTGCTGTTTGGATCCAGGTCTGAGCGCCAGCTTGTAGCTGCCACGTGGGGTGCCCACAACTACGACACTGCAACGGGGGCTACTGAACAGGGAGCTGAGAGGGGACAGTGCATCTCTGGAGAGTTCCAACATCCCCCCAGAGAGAGGTGTCACTCGCTCCCCCCCCTTCTTCCTTTTTGCGAGACATTGATGCCACTCGCCTTTGCGGACCAGACGGGGAGGAGAAATAGCGCAGTCATGAGGCCCAAGCCTGGCTCCTCCACGCAAACCAACAAGCTTGACCAATATACGGTGGAGAAGGGCGCACAACAGATGGAGACACCGGCGGACGCACAACAGAGCCAAAAGGAGTCGTCTCTAGCTAACATCATGGAGGCCATCCACTGATTGGGAGTGACCCTGGATACTAAAATAGACAAGGTGTCCATAGAGGTCAATCTACTACGCACGGACATTAACAAGACTTCTGAAAAGGCCAAGGCTAACGAGGCAGACATTGCGGAGCTGCAGACATCTACGAAACGGCTGGAGCAGGGGTTAACAACCTGGTCCACCAACACCAACAGATGACACTCCGCCTTGAGGACCAAGAAGGAAGGGCCCGACGGAGTAATATCCGCCTCGTAGTTGTGCCGGTGGGCCTCGAGGGGCCCAGTATGGGACTCTTCCTTGAGGACTTGATCCTCAACCACCTCAAGCCCAAGCGTCTGTCGAAAATATTCACGATTGAACGCGCACACCGGCCGCCCATGCCGAAACCAGGAGCACCGCCTAGGACGATCATCGCAAAAATCCTTAACTACAGGGATAGAGACGCTATCCTGCAAGCGGCAAGACAGACGGGGGACCTACACTACGAAAATGCCACGATCCGGTTCTTTCCTGACTTTACTCTGCAGGTCCAGCGAGAGAGGGGATCCTTCGTAGGTGTGAAAGCGGCACTCAGTGAAAAGGGTATCAAATACACGATGCTCTTTCCTGCCAAACTCAAGGTCCTTGCCGGAGGCAAATCCTTCTTTTTTACTTCACCATCGTAGGTGCAGGAGTGGCTGGACAAGGACTCGCCTGTCACTGGGAAGGGAGCGGAGGGTCATAACTGGAGGGTCACACAGGTGGCATCCCCTGAGTCTGCGGCTGGAAGGCTAGAGCTGGATCACCAGAGCCAACGCTCCTGGAGGTCCAGATCATCTAGCCCTCGATGGGACACCCCAGAAGCTGTGGAGGGTCGCGGAGACTGAGAGGCCCTCAGGACAGATATGTGGTAAACCGGAGTGTAACGAACAATGACATGTTCATGTATGCTGATGTACCGGGGGGGAATGTATCTACTGCATAAGAATGTGATGGACAGGTAAAGAACGACCTTCATGAAGGACTTGTACATTGCACAGTTCAACAGCTTTGTTGGGCGGGAGGGAACCTGGGCGGCGGGCACGGCTGGGGCTACTGCGCGCCCCTGACAAAATGGTCCACTAGGAAGGGAAGACAGGTTATTTAAAGTTGTAATTTCTTCCTCCTCCGGGGTGAGTTCAGGGCGAAAGGCACTCTGCTAATTGGGGGATGTGGGTAGTTTCAAACCTACCAAGCAGGGGAGCAGGGAGGGGTGTGGGGACTTGGGGTGTTGGAGATGGGAGGGATGGGGGGAAGTTTGGGTCAGTTATGGGACTATGGTACAGACAAGGAAGGGACAATCCATTGTTATCACACATTGTGCTACATTGAGCAGGGTAAAACATCAGCAATGCTTACTCAAAAATCGCGGGGAGGATGGCTCGAGAGGAATTACAGGTCACCATGCAGTGGGATAAAAGTATAAAGATTATGAGCTGGAATGTCAATGGGCTGGGGGACAAGCTCAAGCGAACCATTGTGTTACAATTTATCAAAAGGCACCTTCCCGATGTGGTACTCCTGCAGGAGACACACTTGCTGGAAAACACATGTCATGCACTTAACCGGTGGGGTTATACCCTAGCGGCACATGCCGGCTTCACCTCTGGGTCCTGAGGGGTTGGCATCTTGCTCCGTTGTAACTTCCCTTTAGTAATTAATCACACACACTCTGACCCCCTAGGGCGTTTTGCTACAGTCTCAAGAATGTGGGAGGGCCACAGGTTGAATTTAGTCACAACATATATCCTGCCGGGTCTACAAACCCAATCATACCATGATCTTGGAAAGTTGCTCCTTTCGCTCCCGGAGGGACGGCTCCTGGTGGGGGGAGACTTTAATGCTGTTCTATCCGGTACCCTGGACAGACACCCGGCCAGGGACGTGCCACCGGGTCACAGGTGGCTTACGGACTTTCTTGAGGCCTTCGGTCTCCTTGACCAGTGGTGTACCCGCCACCCACGAGACACGCAGTACACTTTCTTCTCTGGCCCACACCGCTCATTCTCCCGCATTGATTACATTCTAGTGCCCTTGTATCAGGACACTACTGTTCGGGAGGTTATACATTTAGCGAGAGGGATATCGGACCACTCACCCCTACTAGCAAACCTCACAATTGTAGGAAAACGGGAGGGTTGCATTGCACCGATAAACGTGTGGTACCTGCGCAGTGAAGACATAAGAAAGAAACTCACTCTCTCGATAGACGTTACTTCGAGGACAATGATGGAACTGTGGCATCATCAATGACCTTGTGGTGGGCGTTCAAGACCGTACTGAGAGGAGAGGCCCTTTCTTCGATTACTGGTCGCCGTAAGGAAAGGGAAGAACAAATAGTTAGCATGGAAAGAGATCTCCTAGAACATGAATCAGCGGCGCATGCCGAGGGGGGGTGCGGCAACGGTCCATCTGATGGAACTTAAGGCAGCAGAATATAGAGCTCTAGCCACCGACGCCGCCAGGGTCATAGCCAATAGAATTATACAAACTTGCGCCTGGCGGCATCAGCCCTTATCTCAAGCGAATATTCGAGGAGAGCAAGGAGCGGGGTATTATGCCCCGCGATCAGCGTATCGCCACAATAGTGGCCATCCCTAAGGAAGGGAAACCAAGGGATTGCTGTGCCTCCTACAGGTCCATATCCCTCTTAAATGCAGAGCCCAAAATCCTAGCCAAGGCCCTTGCTAACAGGCTCAAACCTGTTCTATCAGTCCTGGTCCATCCGGACCAATCTGGCTTTATGCCTCACCGCAACACTGCGCATAGCCTCCGGAGGCTGCACGGAGTGTTGGGAAGAAGCCACGCCATCCAGGAAGATGCAATAGTGGTCTCCCTGGATGCGGCGATGACGTTTGACACGCTCGAATGGCCCTACATGATGGCGGTTCTCCGTAAACTGGGCTTCGGACCTAACTTCATAGGCTGGTGCGCCTCCTTTACTCGACGCCCCTGGCCCAGGTCTCAGTCAACAACAGAGTCTCTGAAGTCTTCGAGCTGGGATGGGGAACGCGACAAGGGTGTTCCCTTTCACCCCTCCTCCTTGCCCTCTCCCTTGAACCTCTGGCCGCAGGATCAGACAAGACCTGTCCCTGAGAGGGATCCGGTGGGCCGACGGATGGGAGGACAGGATATCACTGTATGCTGACGACATCCTCCTATACTTACCGAGACCCCGCAGGTCCCTTACAGTCGCCATGGATATTTTTACCAGCTTCGGGAGGAATTCGGGGTACAGCATTAACTGGGGCAAGTCCATACTCTATGTCTTAAGGGGTGATATTCCTACACCCCCCGAGACTGCCCAATAGCCACGGCCACAGAGGGGTTCCGTTACCTGGGGATCTTTATTTCTAAGGATACGAAGACCCGGTATGAAAAAACCTTCTCCCGCCTCTGCAGTGATTTAAAAGAGTCGTATCCCACTGGCGGCAGCTCCCGCTATCTCTCCTAGGACGGGCAGCGCTCTTCAAAATGATGGCTCTGTCGAGGTTCCTATATGCCTTGCAAAACTACCCGGACTTAGTCCCGCACTCTTACTTTACGTCCATAGAGGCCACACAGAGGGAACTGCTGTGGTCGGGAATGCCTCGCATATCCCTTCAAAACCGAACTATGGAATGGTTTGACGGTGGTATAGTGCTCCCAGACATCCGCAAATATTACTGGGCGGCACACCTCTCAGCCAATAATCAGGCCACATACTGTGCAGGGAATGACCCTGGATACGGAATGGATTGCTGGCTGCTCCCGGAAGGTAGTTTCGAAGCAGAACTTTGCTCAAGGCCGGGAAGGTACCAACTGACTGGTCCCACGAAACATTTGGTGCAATTGTGGCACGTAGTGCAGCGAAAACTAGGATGGTCTGACACATTAACTATGGCCACCCCCCTATGGGTCTCGGGAAGACTAGGAACACTTGGTCGTACCAAAGGGTTCCGAAACTGGGACCTCATAGATATCTCACATATTCAGGACTTGTAGGGTCCGGATGGCGTAATCCCCTTTGCCACACTCCAACACACTTACGAACTAGCAGCCTCGGAACACTTTAGGTACATGCAGGTTAGACACGCCCTTCAGGCTAACATCCCCGCGGGAACTCAACCCCCTGACTCCTCCCCACTAGAGTCAGGCTCCTTGATGGCCACCTTGCTGAACATGCCATATCACTCACATACAAAAAGATCATCAACAACTCCCCGGACCTGCTGCTCCCCCTCAAAGGGAAATGGGAAGCCGACGGTTTGGAGATAGATGAGGAGGAATGGAGAATAGCACTTATCTCCCCTAAGGAGGTGGCCATATTGGCCAGACTCCGGCTCATTCAGCTTAAAATCCTACACCGAACCTATCTCTCAGGAACAAGATTGCAACGACTGGGTCGAAGTGATGACGGCAGCTGTAGGCGGGGGGTGGAGAGCAGGTGACCTTCTCCCATATACTATGGGAATGCCCTCTACTGAGGAATTACTGGTCCCGGGTGACACGCTGTATGCAAGAGGTGTGGGGAGTGGAACTTAGAACTGAAGCGAAGAGGTGCCTGTTAAACATGGGAACCTACTGACCTGCCGCCCCGTGGGAGGTTGTGGGTCACTCTAGGTTACGATATCGCCAAGAGGAACATTGCTAGATTGTGTGGGGCGGTCAGACCTCCTAAATTGGGCCTCTGGAAAACTGACATGGACTAATGCATGGTCCAGGAATAAATTGTGTATGTAGCGCGGGGATGCCCGCGAAAATGGATTGAAATCTGGTCCAACTGGAACGACTACAGAGGAACTATTTACGATCCCCCCAGGTGGTCCCGATTGACGAACCACTTGCAATCTGACCGATCTGAGTAAGAATTGCCCTGCATGATTCTGAAATGTTAACACTGAGTATGTATTGTAATTTCCTGCGTTGCACATGTACACAACCCTTGCTTTTACTGTGCTGATGACCATTTGTAATTTTTGTTGTTAATAAAAAGAATTAAAAAAATTAAAAAAAAATGATAAAATGGCCCCCCACCTTAAAGCAATGTATGAAGAAATCATGGAGATTGGCAGACTTCCCCAAGATCAATGAGTGGCCACAGTGGTGGTCATTCCCAAGGAGGGTAAACCTTGAAACCAGTGTTCCTCCTATAGACCTATCTCCTTATTAAATGTGGAGGTTAACATCTTGGCCAAACTGCCTGCGACACGCCTAATTGGAGTAATCTCTGGCCTGGTCCATCCAGATCAGTCGGGCTTAATGCCGACGAGAGATACATCCTTGAACCTCCAATGACTCCACGGGGTACTCGGACGAGTACACACATTGAGGGAGGATGTGGTAGTAATGTCTTTGGACACTACCATGGCTTTCGATATGATCAAATGGCTTTATTTATTTGCAATGCTGGAGAAGATGGGGTTTGGCCATGGCTTCATGGGATGGGTGAAACTTCTATACTCGGAGCTTCTGGCGAAAGTGATAGTACACAACAAACAATTTCGGCTCTTTACCCTCAGTAGGGTTACGAGGCAGGGTTGCCCCTTGTCCAGGTTGCTTTTTGCCTTGGCGCTGGAGCCCCAGCCGAGCTGGATCTGTAACGACCCGGTAGTAAAGGTTTTGAGTTGGTCAGAGGAGTCGGAGGATCTCATCTCCTTCTATGCCGACTACATCCTGTTGTACTCTGCGTCACCAAGGGCCTCAATTAATAGGGAGGTACACTGGATATGCCATCAAGTGGTCCAAATCGCTATTGTATGTGCTCAGAAGACAGTTCCCGATCCTTCCCAGGGGGTGCAAAGTAGTGGAGGACTAGATGGCTTCAGATACATAGGCATCTACAGCACCAGAGACCCTAAGCTATTCTACGGCCACAACCTCGTGCCTCCTTTGCGGCGGCTTTGCAGTGATGTGGAGCACTGGAAGATGCTTACTGGGCAGGGTGGTGCTCTTTAAAATTATGTCCCTGCCTCGCTTTCTATATGTCTTGCAAAATTCGCCGAACCTGATGCCCGCGTCCTAATTCACAGCGATAGTGAACGAACAGGGCGCTCTCCTCTGGGCAGGAGGAATACCCCGTAAAGCGTTCCCCAAACTGGTGCATGGATGGTATGACGGGGTAAACGGACTCCCAGGCACTAAAATATACCACTGGGTGGCTATATGGCAGCTGTTAGCAAGAGCATCTACCGGCCACATAACAACCAGGTATACAAAATGGATAGGTGAATCCTGCGCGGGGTTCCTTTGCCAGGGATCTCTATGCCGAGCTGGCTCGTATGCAATTGACGGGGCCAACATTGCATTCGGTTCACATTTGGCAATCAACTCACAAAAGTTTGGGCTGGGGTCGGAGTATTTCGCAATCTACCCCTCTGTGGGACTCCCACTTGTTGGGTACTCTCCGCAACACTAAGGGCTTTGATAGATGGGACCTAATTGGACTCGGGAAGGTGGGTGACTTATGGAAAGTGGGCAAAGTGATAGACTTCTCAGTGCTATCGAAGGAATATGAGCTGGAAAATTCGGAGATATTCAGATACTACCAGATCTGACACACCCTGAACTCACACCTCCTGGCAGAGGAGACACTGCCGGAACAACACTGTTGGAGGACAGGCTCCTCAATGGTTACATGCCCAGTAAATCGATATCCCTCACCTACCGAAAGCTCTTCAATGATATACCTGATCCCCTCCTACAGCTTTGAGTGAAGTGGACGGGTGACCTGAAGGAGCTAGACGAAGAAGACTGCAGAGGCACTCGCCTCTCCCAGGGAGGTTGCGATTTCCTCACGGCTCAAACTAGTGCAATTGAAAATCCTGCACAGAATATATTACTCTAGAATAGCCTTGGCCTGTATGGGCTATGGAGACAATTCAAGTTCCAAACAAAACTGTGGGGAGGAAGGTACCTTTATACACATACTGTGGGAGTGTAGTAACATTCGTAAATACTGGACTGGGGTGCTCCGATGTATGGGATCAGTGTTGGGGCAGGACCTGCAACCAGAAGATAAGAGATGCTTGCTCAATGTGTTGGGACCTACTGACCTGAATAATGAAGAAAAGACGTGGGTAACACTGGGGCACATGGTAGCCAAGCGTAACATTGTCAGAATGTGGGGGGCAAGAGAGACCCCCGGTTTAAAATCATGGAAACAGGATATGGACTGGTGTATGGATAGGGAAAAGGCTGTATATATCTCTAGACGGTGTCCAAAGAAATGCATTCAAATATGGGCCAAATGGAATGAATATCGGGGAAGTATTTGTATGCCCCCTCCTCCCTGCCTTATCCCACCAAGACGAACTTATAACAACTGATATTTGTATTGACCAAGAAAAATATGTATGTAAAAATGTTATGTGACCTAATGCCGACCGGAACTGTAACCATGATTGAATTATTACTGTCTTTAACTAATAAAAAGAGTTAAAAAAAACATCTTACATGGCACAATTATGAGAGAGTATCTGTAAGAGACAACCGTTCTCAGGGGCCTCATAGTGAAGAACTCCCCCATCTTCTTGAATGATGTGACATTTAAAACGGTCTGGGCAGCCAGTGGTTGGCATTGTACAAGGTATTGGCTTGTACTGATCATAAACACCACAAAGAGACTATCTGAAGCACTTGTAGCAAACAAGTGAGAGCAAAAGTAGAGTTTTATTCTCCTCTTTTAAAAAATGATTGGAGGAGATTAACAAAGAAATGACAGCTTAAAGATTACCTTACAGACCAGAAGGTGAAGAAACCTAAAAAGGATGTCAAGAAATATTCTTTCGAGAAAGTGTACCTCTACTCGTCCGCGGAGTATAAAACACTATAGCCTTATAGCCCGCCGTAGCGGGCTATACCGACTATTAAAGGCCCTCTCCTTCGGCTCGGGCCTTTAACAAGGGAGAGGGACTTTAATAGCCCATATAGCCCAGCTACGAAGGGCTATAAGGCTATTAGAACATTCTTCCACTAGAGGGTAGAATGTTCTAACAAATAAAACAAAGTCTTCAGGGAGGCAAAGGGGATTGGAATCCCCTCAGGCTCCCAGAGCTGTGAACAAAGAAACATTGGAATGTTGGAGCTCCAGGCTTATACCAGCCATTATAAGCCCGGAGTTACTCCATTGTTTTCAATGGAGCTCCCAACATTCCAATGTTCTAATACCACTTAATAACCCGTTGAGTGAGAGTTCTCTCTCAGAGGTCAAAAGTTTGAGGGGGAGCAAGCGGTATTACAAACCAAGTACATCTCTTTTACCTGTTACCTCCATGACATCCACCACTGTATATGACCTGGCCGGGTTATTGCAATCTGGCTGGACAGCAAAGATATCCATACCAGGCCTTTTTTAGGGAGAGGCCTGGATGCCCCATGAGGAAGGTAAATAAGAGATGGCAACAGAGGAAACATACCAACTGCGACTCCTGCAGAGTTACATGTTTATTTTCCCCTGCCATGTATGAAGTACGTAGGGATAACAATGCGTCCGGATACGGATCTTGGACAGAAGTCACATTCAAGGTAGGCTATCTCTATGCCGGGGTTGCATGTAGTTTTGGTGGCATAGGGGTCACCAACCCGAATGACCAGTCTCATGCAAGTTGGAAGTCCCTTATGTGAAAAAAGTGTCAAAAATCACAGCAGAGCAACCATAGACTGCCCCTACATGTTGCTACCCAAATGCTCTAAAATAAGAAACCTGTGAAGCCAAGGGTCGAAACATCAAAATGATAAAGGGTAAAAAAGCTGGAAAATGTGTTTCGACCTTTCCCTTCACAGGTTTCTTTTTTTAGAGCATTTGGGTAGCAACATGTAGAGGCAGTCTACGGTTGCTCTGCTGTGGTGTCTGAAAAGGTAGGAGATGCCTCCAAGGGAATTAGTTCCAAAAAATCGTTTTCAATAATTTAAAAATATCTCAAAAGGACAAGTCAATGGTTCTCTTTAAGAGTCAATCGATAATACAATATAGTTGGTAAAAAATCAATTTTTGAACAAAAAACACATATGACATAAAACAAGAGACATAAACGGTGTATATGAAAATCTTAGATTTTATCTAAAAAATTAAGAGGCATTAAGAATTTAAGGTACAAATATGCAAACAGGCCTACAGGAAGAAACATAATGAATCAATCTTGTACTCTGTAGGTACTGATCAAGCCTATCCTATTTACAACTATTATCAATTAGGTAGAATAAAGGCAAAGGTCGACGTTTCGGTCTCCTATGTATGTATCTCTGAGACCATCTTCAGGACTGTAAATTTAATATTTGTATTGCCCTATTGTAAAGTAAAACAAAAATATTTACAATTACTGTTAAGTCAATCTGTGCAATTAATGTACATCATAACACATCTCTGGGACAGAAAACATACAAAGACAATAGAAAACATACATATACATTTATGCATAGTTACTGTACATTAAGAAAAAATCAATAATTTATATACATTTCATTAATTATAAGTCGTTAAGTTGAATCACTCTCATGGTGACAAAAAATGAAAAAGATATAATTTAAAATTGCATAATGTAATGAGCAAGTTTATATCTTTACTATAATGAGACCCATTTATGTAAACGCTCATTTGGAGTGACTTGGAACATCATATACTATCTTATAGATATTGATTCTGAAAGGCCATAGATGTTTCTGGTGACATTTCTTACTGCACTATTAACTGGTTGGATGTGTAGTAACTTACATACTTTTACGTTTACGAGAATTCAATTCAGACTAGTCACTGACGCGCAAATACTGGTATTACTTTCGGCACCTTATACACCTGGAAAAGATATCGATAAGGAGCCAATATTATATATGGCGTTAATGTGTCTCATATATAATTTTGCTAAACGACAAGGCGACAATTCTATTCAGAGTACCTGCAAGTTCGACTTGTATCAAAAAATGACGAGGAGCTTGGCAGTAGATGGCAACCGGTATGTAGAATTCTGCAATTGTATGCAAACTAATTAGAAACTCAAGTTTTAGTAAAACTGACTATTCCTACAAGTGCGGTCAAAAGTAAAAAATTACCTTAGAGTAGTTCACGGAGTCAGGCTTATATTTTCAGTTATTTGAAGCCCAGACCTCTCCTGTAGCGATATATTTGTTATTCTAGTATTGGATCAGGATCGAATCAAGCGATCTGAAAGGTATATATATAATAGGCCAAACTAATCGCTGTTTTACGGGTTACTTAGTTTTCTTATCATATCGTAAATAAGTATTACCTTGATTTAAATCGTGTGTACACCAAGTCGCATTGAGTGAAACAATCGTCTTTGGCGAATATTCTAAAAGTAAAATTAGGCAGATTCTCCATTAGTATACATTCAATTATAGACCATGTAATTAATTTTCCTGATATTAATTTCCAGGCCATGGTCTGAACAAAAAATAATACATTTGCCTAAGAGAATAGATTAACCTCAGGAGTTTTCAATAACACCAGAGTGTCAGTTGCATTTGGGGAGTCATTTTGGCAATTTAAACGGTAGGGAATGCAGCCATTTATGTACCAAAGAAAGAGAGTAGGTGCTAAAACTCACCCTTATCTTACTGATATCATGATTTGAATGTCTTCAATCAATTCCCCTATAGGGCCTCACCTAATCCTCGCGAAATTTTCAGTATATATAAAGCCTGCATTAGGCACACTTGTCCCAGCAGGACCTCGATCTTATGCAAAACCGCCCAAAGTTTTGCCTCAGGACAAGATCAAACGCAGCTCTCAGATCCACAAAGGTGACATTCATCAGTCCCCTATCAATATCTACTATCTTCCACTTCATGGACATGAACCTCACAATCCGATCAATAGACTGGTGTTGGATCTGAATCCCGCCTGTAAGTCCCATAGCCTAGATAGAATCTGCATGCTATAGACGTCCGTGATATTGTCAATCAGGCTTATGGGTCTGCAATTTTCTAATGTAGATTAGTTACCCTTTTTATGAATGGGAATTTTTTCTGCCCCTTTCCAGGAACTCGAGATCGGTGCTGCAGGCATCAATGCATTAGACAGGCAATTTATATCAGGCCCCCAGATCTGAAGTTCACTCTGGAATACATCTGTGGGTATTCTATCCAAGCCTTGGGCTTTGCCAGATTTCTTGGCCTGGATTGCTTCTAAAGGTTCTTTTAGGGTGAATGACTTCAGCTCCTCTCCTGCAAAATCTGTAGTACAGGATGGGAAAGTCTATGATATTCCATCTCCTGAGTTTGCCTCCCCATAAAGTGTCGAGAAGTGGTTCACCCAGACTTCTGGGGCAATATGGCAATATGGGCATGTTAGGTTTCTACGGCCTTTTGTTAATCAAGGAGAGAGAGAGGAACTAGAGTAGCTAGTTTGTTTCCCCTGGGATATAGTGGTTAATCAAAGAGAACTAGCTATGTCTAGCTAGGTCTCTACGTCCGTCATGTTGTAACCAAATGCCAAAAACTCTTATTGTCTCTGATCCTAACCTTCTCTGATAAGTCATCCCAAATACCAGCCTCCCACTGGGCCTTACTGATTTGAATAGCCCTAGTATATTACCTTCTAGTCTCAGTAATGAGTGTTCTTTGATTGCTCTTTAGGGCATTTACCAGGGCCTTCTTGGCAGTTTTGCATGATTCATTGAACCACTCATTCACTCTGGGTTTTCGGGGTCCCCTTCCACTTTTTTTTTAATACATTTTCATGCATTGTAATAATCTGGGTACGGGTTACAGTATGACACTCTAAGATTTGCAATTTATCTAATGCAAAACTATAAATTTCGGTTATGGCCTCTTGATCTGGAAAGAAAATTGCTTTCATATTTTCTGTTAAGTTTAACTCAAAGTGCGCTATGCAACCCTGGTTCACTGAAGAAACAGGTGTTTCTGGAGAGCGTTTTTTTGAGTGGCCCATGAAATCGCCACAAGATGGAAAGTGAGGTTCAGTTTTGATGAAAGTGTCTTCATTTTGTTGTGGGTTAAAAGGTTCTTAGATGCTCTGCTACAGTCCTGATCCTATAGCCAGGATTCCAGATGGACCTATCAGTCCAGGAGGAAGGATTGGGGATGAACAGTCTGACAGGAGGGGACTGATAGGTCAGATGCAGCACTAGTCCAGAGAGCATGAAGGTTTGGCAGAAAACTGTCTTAAGTTTCTTTAATGGTTTCGAGATCCTAAGACTTTAGAAATATGTTTCCAGTTTGGGAATTTTTGTTGGTTCTGGATGCATTAATGAAAGCTCCTTTGGAGATATTAGAAATGATTTCTCTTAAATTTTTAATCTCTGGTTATTTCTGGTGTTCTTATTTACTGCCAGAAGTTTGACTGAACTAAGTTCATTGATGTGTGACCCACCCAATCTGAGAATTGTTGATGATCATTTTGTTCACTGAAGGGTAATTTGCTATTCAAAAGAGTTCTGTCAGTGCTCTGTTCTAGCTCAGGCCAGAACTAGAAGGGTACCTTGCTAGATCAACTAATTCAGAAAATGTGACTCCATATTTGTTTATTTTGGTAAGGCAAATAGAGGTGGGAAATCTTCACTGTCTTATTTAAATTGTTGGGTAAAGGAAGGGATTGCTGGTTCTTAATCTAACTCAGGAGTTGACCCTCCGGTTTTGGTACAAGATCGTTCTTCAGGGGGGAATGGGCGCCTCTTGTATGGATTGGAACTGCATCAGTATCACAGAAATGTGTGCTGTGGCTACTTGGCAAACCCTTCTACTTTTATTAATACTAGATAGAATTTAGGCCAAAGGTCTGAACCACAATTTGCTATAAAAAGTTTGCATTTGAAGAATGAATCATGAATGGTCTGAAGGTTGAGACAGGTTCATGTGTTTTCGAATAAACTTAATTTGCTGCATTATTCTGTTGTGTGCATGGTTCATTTTTAAAGGACTGTTATGCTTTGGCATGCAAACATTAGTAAGGAATAGGATGAGAAAAGCGGATGAGGAGGTTAAGGTCTGGATTACTTACATGTAATCTTCATTACTCCAGTGCCACATTTGTTGTCCCATTTCTTACGATACCATACTCCCACCTTGATCTTAGAGGGAGGAGCTGTTGGGATTTGGGTTACATCATTATCATTTCCTTTAAAGAGTTAATGCAGGTCGGGATTGGACAGTTAAAAGAAAGGAAGGATGGGAGATAGTTTCTTAGTGAGGCAGGCCTCACGTCTGGATTAGAAAGTACTGGGGTGAGGAATATGGAATTGTAGTCCTGAAGATTACCAGTAAGTAATCCTGATATGCTCTGTAACCTCCAAGGGGTCCATGTCTTATGTGACCCCCTCAGATAGACCAGGCTTTTAAACAGCATCACTGGCATTCTAAGACTAGTGGTTTGACTTTTAACATAGTAATAACTGTCCCAACAATCCCTTGTGTTTAAAGCATTGTTTGCTGAAAACCCCAGACTGGCTGTGGGTTTCTATGACAGGGGGTTATGCAGCAATTGTGAGTTATATTACATGAAAGGCTGGTATGGTATTGCCCTCCATCTGCTTCAGTGTATCATGAGGGTGTGCCCCCTTGTTGCATCTTCCAGTCTTTACAGCTCTGCAGCTACCAGTGCCTGGCGTGTTTTGTGACCAATTAATATCCTTTATTTCCTGCAGTGCATCAGAAGAGCATTGAAGCTGAGGAGCCAACCACTGGGGACAAACATATGTACTCCAAATGTGTATACCACGTGAATTCTCGCCAGCTGATGTACCCCAACTCAAATGTACAACGCTTCCCAGTGCCGGATGAACTGGTGCCATGGCAGGTGAGGGTCTAACCTGGCAATAAGGTGCAACTTCTCCTCACACACAGAGATGAGCTCCCAAGACTGATCTTTCTTCTTTTGAAACACTGTTTCATCCCACGTTTCCTGGTTTATATTAACAACTTGTTCCCATTTATATATGAGACCCTAAAGAGAGCATGTGTATTTAGTACTTAATATACTTTGCAATCAGTGCTGATGCAAGGATTTCCCAGACCCAGGAAAACTGCAGTTTTGCCGTTTAGGTGCTCCTCCTGCCATAGCAATGTTTTAGACCCTTTGTTGCAATCTACCCCACTTTTGTCCAGATCATAGTCCTCTGGTGTTCACATTATTCAATAGATGGATTGTTTCCTGCAAACGACAACAAAATTACACAAAGAGAGCTAAGGCATTTGTTTAGTACTGAGCTACTCTTCTCAGTCTAGGAGTATTCAGGTGATCCATCAAAGGTTCTTCACATACTAAATGAAGAGTACTAGAATGTAACAGAAACACTGATCGGTGTTGGACTCTGTTTGTATATGTGTCTTACATTTGTATGATTCAGAAAAGGGGGTGGTGATGGACAGAGTATCTGAATTAAACAGAACACTCGTACCCAGTCAAGAGATCAGGGCTTGATCCATCACTGTTTTTTAGCTCACTGCACCATCCCAGCTCAGAACCTGGCTACATGCAAATTAGTCTGACCTTGGCCCAGTGCATCATGGGAACAGGGCAGACCAAACTACCAAGCCAATTCTTTTACTGGAAAGGAAACAAGCTTCCGGGGACCGGTTTCTGGCATTACAGCCGTCTTCGGCCCGGCTTGCTTGAATCCTAATGGTGCAGTGAGCAAGGGACTCACATCTGAGCATACCCTTCCACGCTTGTGGTGGACAAAACGATTCAGAAAAGGGGGTGGTGATGGACAGAGTATCTGAATTAAACAGAACACTCGTACCCAGTCAAGAGATCAGGGCTTGATCCATCACCTTTTTTTAGCTCACTGCACCATCCCAGCTCAGAACCTGGCTACATGCAAATTAGTCTGACCCTGGCCCAGTGCATCATGGGAACAGGGCAGACCAAACTACCAAGCCAATTCTTTTACTGGAAAGGAAACAAGCTTCCGGGGACCGGTTTCTGGCATTACAGCCGTCTTCGGCCCGGCTTGCTTGAATCCTGATGGTGCAGTGAGCAAGGGATTCACATCTGAGCATACCCTTCCACGCTTGTGGTGGACAAAACGATTCAGAAAAGGGGGTGGTGATGGACAGAGTATCTGAATTAAACAGAACACTTGTACCCAGTCAAGAGATCAGGGCTTGATCCATCACTGTTTTTTAGCTCACTGCACCATCCCAGCTCAGACCCTGGCTACATGCAAATTAGTCTGACCCTGGCCCAGTGCATCATAGGAACAGGGCAGACCAAACTACCAAGCCAATTCTTTTACTGGAAAGTCAACAAGCTTCCGGGGACCGGTTTCTGGCATTACAGCCGTCTTCGGCCTGGCTTGCTTGAATCTTGATGGTGCAGTGAGCAAGGGACTCACATCTGAGCATACCCTTCCACGCTTGTGGTGGACAAAACGATTCAGAAAAGGGGGTGGTGATGGACAGAGTATCTGAATTAAACAGAACACTCGTACCCAGTCAAGAGATCAGGGCTTGATCCATCACCGTTTTTTAGCTCACTGCACCATCCCAGCTCAGAACCTGGCTACATGCAAATTAGTCTGACCCTGGCCCAGTGCATCATGGGAACAGGGCAGACCAAACTACCAAGCCAATTCTTTTACTGGAAAGGAAACAAGCTTCCGGGGACCGGTTTCTGACATTACAGCCGTCTTCGGCCCGGCTTGCTTGAATCCTGATGGTGCTGTGAGCAAGGGACTCACATCTGAGCATACCCTGGACAAAACGATTCAGAAAAGGGGGTTCTGAGCTGGGATGGTGTAGTGAGCTAAAAAACGGTGATGGATCAAGCCCTGATCTGTTTACTGGGTACGAGTGTTCTGCTTAATTCAGATACTCTGTCCATCACCACCCCCTTTTCTGAATCGTTTTGTCCACCATAAGCGTGGAAGGGTATGCTCAGACATGAGTCCCTTGCTCACTGTACCATCAGGATTCAAGCAAGCCGGGCCGAAGACGGCTGTAATGCCAGAAACCGGTCCCCGGAAGCTTGTTTCCTTTCCAGTAAAAGAATTGGCTTGGTAGTTTGGTCTGCCCTGTTCCCATGATGCACTGGGCCACGGACAGACTAATTTGCATGTAGCCAGGTTCTGAGCTGGGATGGTGTAGTGAGCTAAAAAACGGTGATGGATCAAGCCCTGATCTGTTGACTGGGTACGAGTGTTCTGCTTAATTCAGATACTCTGTCCATCACCACCCCCTTTTCTGAATCTTACATTTGTATAGCACATATATGACTGCTCGAGAGGCAGCCCTTTGCTTGACACAAGATTGTGAAGGATCAGGGACAAGAAAGGAGGCAAATTAAAAAGGGCCATGGTAATAGTTGAATAGCTGAAGATCTTATAGTTGAAGACTGAACAGATACATTTTGAATTGTCTTTTGAAATGGAAGAGGTCCGGTTGTGATCTTGAATGTAACGCCACCTTGTTCCATGAAAAAACTGATAAGAAGCAATACAGCAAATCATCAACTTGCAGTACACATAAAGCAAAGTTATTTTTGCAGGTGTCTTTATTTTCCAAAAGGTCCTTTGTATACAAGTAGAGAACAGCCAACATGTTTCACCCTTCACAAGTGCTTCTTCAGGGCTGTGAAATCATACAACGTATTAAACATTTAGAAACCACTGATTAAAAGGATTCTAAATATCTACTACATTGTATGATTTCATGTATACAAAGGTCCTTTTGGAAAATAAAGACTTTCGACAAAATATACTATGCCTGCAAGAAGAACTTTACTTTATGTGTACTGCAATTTGATGATTTTGTGTATTGTCTCTCATCAGTGTTTTTCTTGAAATTATTTGTGGGCATGTGGCAGCTGGCCATTTGAGGTGGGCGATGCAACTTGAGAGTACCTTTTAATGACTAGCCTAGGCAGTGCAGTTGCCATATACCCTGCTGCCCTTTACCTTTTTTGAAACCACCTTGTTCCACGCCTTTGGAACTCATAACCTCTGGCCTCCGGTTCTTGCTGTTACAAATTTGTGAATCAGGAGCTGGTGTTGAGAGGTTGATCTCAACATCCTAGAAGGTAGGTATCTTGTGAACCCGGAGGACATATAATTGTTCTTTCTATGATTATGTAACGTTTTATGTAAGAGGTATAAGGCCTTGTTCAGACTTCTATTTCAAATTGGCTGATTAATTTTGTCCTACTTTTAGTCTCAGGGTAGCATATTTTGGAGACCTACTAGAAAAGTAGCGTAGTCTAGGGATGATAGGATTAATGCTCAGACCATTGTGATCCTTGAGCATGTAGGGAGCAGGGGAAGGATTTTTCGAATTATTCTTCTCAGACATTTGCAAGTAGATAATCTTTTGTTTATGTGAGGTGAAAGGAGAGGGTTGAGACAAATTTGACTCTGAAGTTTTTTTTCCACCTGTACTAGTTTTGGAAGAGATCTTAAAATCTTGAGTCCAATGGGTTTGACTTCTGTATATTTCAGTACTGAAAGAGTTCTGCTTGATTGAGTAATCCTCATAGTCTAGAATATTTCCAAATGCTAAAGCACAATGAATGTTTTTAAAAAGCAACTTAACTAGTAAATGTAGGATTACTTTGTCAAAGAGTCAACCAGGGGTCACCTGCCATCTAGTGCCCACATTATTTATTTATGGGACTTCAAGTGTTGCCATCCTTTTATTTCAAAGCAAGCATTGGCATTGCTCAGGCATAGAACTGAAAGTGCCTCCTTAATATTGATTGGTGTGTGTGAGAGAGAGAGGGACAAAGAAAGAGAGAGAGAACATGTATGTTTTATTTGGATGTAAGGGTCAATACAAGATTGAGGCAAACGTTGGGTAAATGAATGTCTCCTTCCATCCACTCTAGTCACTCATACTTGCACTCATGCAGTAATTTTTCTACCCTTGGTTGAATTCATTACAAGTGGCCCATTAAGTCTTATGGCCCCAGTAACATACGTATCTGATAGAGAATTCTAGCCGCAGGTTCATTACCGTAGAATTATCCCCAGGCTGGATCCAGAAACCTTTTGAGCAATACCTCTGCATGCCGGTAGATGGCGTTATTCTGCTCCGAATCAGCTTATATAGGCACTACCCCAGTGCGCTGACATCTGTTCTTTTCTTTCCACACCAGACAGCGTAGATCCTGAGAGTGCTACCTCCAGTCATTTTTTGACTGACCTTTTTTGACGCTATGTCAAAGGTTTTTTTCAGACTTTGCCTCCTGGTGATCTAGGGATGTCCCCTAAAAAAAAGCAGAAGGTTTTAAACCCTGTGGTGCCTGTGACAGGCAGATGTCTGTGTCAGATCCACACCAGTTTTGTCTGTGGTGCCTGGAGCACGACCATGACTCAAAGCCTCCGAGGACTGCCTCGCCATGAACCCAAAGGTGTTGCGGAAGTGCTCCCTGAAGCTCCTCACCCCGACGTGAGATGACCTAGTGAGGATCAAGATCCCAGTCACATTGAATATCCCTGGACCGCTTGTGAAGCCGTTCTTCATTGCAGTCAAAGCCTTTGTTGGGTAAGTCCCACAAAAAGAAGAAGCCCAAGAATTCGAAGCACTCTTTGACTTTGCCACTCCAGTCCAAGTCTTTGGATGAGCAGCAGGAATGACTACACAAGTTGAGGCCCTGTTCCCACACGCTTCCACAGCAAAGCCTATGCCTAAATCTGCTCCGCACCTTCCAGAGATTCCCGGAACCAGAGCGACCCCGCACAACTCAAAGACATCTATGAGTCCATGCACCTCATATTAGGGTCGCCTGACCTCTATGGAGCGCCTTCGGACCCCACTGGTTCGGAGAGAGTCCCCACTGGATTTGCGCCAGCATGTTTGCTTTTGTCACCAGTTGGGCCCCTAGGAACTGGCAGAAGCCAGTAGTTTGGACACCTCACCAGACACTTAGATATTCTCCCCTCCCACCATGGCTATGGAAGAAATAGCCTCTTTAGCAATGGTGGTGCAAAGGGCTGCTGAGGTCTTGGACCTTAGGCTGCCCTCAGTGGCATACAAGACTAACTTGGCAGAGGTGCTTCAGCTGGGAGTCACCCCCTCTGAACCTCTCCTCCCACTGAATGAAGCCCTTACAAACATCCTGCTTGGAGCCTGGTCTAAGCTTTGCACAGGTGCTCCTGTTCAAAGGACAGTTGCTACCACCATCACCTTGCTCCTTGGGATCCCACTATTCTCACCCAGCACCCCACACTGGAGAACTTGGTAGTCCAGGCGCATTTCCTACTACACCACCAGATAGGGAATCCAAGAGTGTGGGCTCTATTGTCAAAAGAATGTTCTCTTCCGGCAGCCTAGCACTGTAGTAGGTGAACACTGCATTCTTTTTTGGGCCAATACACCCACACAGTTTGGGTTTTGGTATCACAAGTGCTGCCCATGGTCTCGGAGGAAGCCTGAGCCATACTGTCACAGGCGATTGCAGATGGCAGAGACACAGCAAAGTTCAACATTCACTGCAAATTGGACATGACCGACTCACTATGGACAGCGATTTAATTATTATTTTTTTAATTATTATTGTCTTCTGAATTGTCCATTGTATATATTACACTTCAAGAAAGTCATATTTTTCCACCCATGTAGCGTTCTAGTAAGTGCTACGGAGGGAGCACCAGCGTCAGTGAAAACACGGAGCAGCTATGAAGGGAAAAGAAAGACGGGGCAGGGGGTGATTGGTGGAGATGGCATGAGGAGTAGCAGCATTTGTGATGAGATAAGAACAAGATTTACAGCCCTGTTTACAGAACCAAGCAATAGAGCAACAGAGCTCAGAGGGAGTGAAAAAAAAATAGTAGTGTGTAAGGTGCTCCAAATGAAAGGAAAAAGTAGTTCCTAGAACATTTGCTAAAATGGAAGCTTAATTTGGACTGGAGTACTCTTTTGAATTTCATTACCGATTCCTAGTGGGTCGCAAATAGACTTTCTTCATTCATATGAATTAGGTAGCTCGCAATTTGTGGCCCATTAGAAATCGCAGCCATCACAGGGATGGTGGCCTGCTGGGGTCAGCAGACCACCATGACTGTGATTTCTTTATCATAACACAATCTTTGTTTCTTAAATGCAGCACCTTTTCCTTAAAGGAAAACGAGATGCATTTAAAAAGAAAAAAAGAAACTTTGCAGTTTTTGGTTTTTAAGAGTAACCTGTGATTTGTGGGACTGCTGCCTGCTCTTAAAAAAATATTTTTTACATTCTCAAATGGGTTACCACCACTTGTAAACTGATTATAAAGTATTATGGTTTTGCAACTGGAATTTGGTTGAAAAACATTAATACATACCATTCTGATTCGGTATTTGGAAGGGATGCCCCTTCAAAATACCTACTCGGTATCTGGTAGCAAACACAAATTGTGATTCGGTAACATGTTATCTGATCGCAATTTGCCTTCTGTACATTGTAAAAGGTTTTTTTTCAGTCGCAAATGGCCCGATTCTGCAAATCAGGCCATTTTTGACAGCATAAAAGCTTTGTACATCTCGCACAAGATCCTTGAAAATAAAACGCAGAGCCTGGTTTTAAGAAAGGTAAGTTTGAGTTTCATAAAACATACATCACCAGAAAAAGGCACAGCCCCTCAGAGGACCTGATATCAGCAGAGTGGAGAATATAAATATGTATACGTACGTATTAATATACAAAGTGAATAACAAGCTACCCCACATAATTTTCATTAATTCCTGACACTTTTCTACTTACCAAGACTTAAAGGCAGGTCGCTCCCCACGCCAACACACGGCTGCCAGCTTCCTCGTACCTGCTCCCTGCCGCCCGCCTGTTTTCCCGCCGTTTCCCGCTCCTTCCCGCCGCAGCGTCCCTGTGGCCCTGCTCCCCATTGGCCACCCCGCTCCCTCTTATGGAGGCCGCGAGTGGCCGCGTGCAGTGGGTGCACCGCTGGCGCCCCGAAGGCGCACCAAAGGCAAGCTCGTCTGCGCCCGTCTGCGCCTGGACCGCGCCCAGAGCTAGAACCCCAGGACCCCGTGAACGCCACAACACCAGACTCCGCTACGACACTAGCACCCTCTACGCACTCAATGCTGGCCAAAACCACACCTGCTTCCACGCCGCCCCGAAAAGGACTCACGGATCTTTCTCCTGCCACACCTGCAGCTTCACCTGCGACAGAGCCACCAAACCTCCAAGGACTGGACCCAACCACCTCCGCTGCATACTCCTCAACACCCGCTCCGCACACAAACACGCCGTCGAGCTCTGGGTTCTGCTCAACACCTCCGCCCCTGATGTGGTCTTCCTGACCGAGACCTGGTGGAACGACTCCTTGGTGCCCGACATCGCCATAGCCATCCCGGACAGCTACAAGCAGGGATAACGCCAATGGAATCGGAGGAGGAATAGCCATCATCCACAAGTCCACCCTCAAGGTCGCCACATATGCAGACGACACCCTCAACACCACCGAACACCTGCACTTCCGGATCCACACCGACCCCAACACCACCCTCAGAGGAACACTCATCTACAGCCTCCCTGGACCCCGAGCTCAATACAGCGACTCCATCGCCGACCTCGCAAGCACCCACGCACTCGCCTCCACAGACTACATCCTCCTCGGGGACCTGAATTTCTACCTCGAGAACAACAACGACGCCAACTTCGTCACCCTGATTGACAACCTCGCCAACCTCGACCTCAGACTACTCATCACCGCTCCCACCCACGCCACTGGCCACACGCTACACCCCGTCTTCTCCACAGGCACCCACGTCACCTTCGACCACACCACCGAACTCCACTGGATCGACCACTGCTACATTCATTTCACCTTCAATAAACTAACCACGCACCATCGCACCCAACAGCTACCTCGCCGCTGCTGGAGTGAAGACCAACTGATCACCACCCTCACCCAAAACCCACCCACCGACCCCACCAACCCAGACACCGCAGCCCGCAACCTCAGACAGTAGCTCGACGACTGCGCCAACACCATCGCCCCACTCAAGAAACCCTCCAACAACCACAACAGCAAGAGAGCCACCTCGTTCACCGATGAGCTTCAGACCTCCAAACGCGCATGCCGGAAACTGGAGAAGTTATTGCTCCACGAACGCACTCGGGACAACCACGCAGCCCACAAGGACGCCACCCACAGACATCACCACCTCATCAGATTAGCCAAGAGATCCTACTTCAAAGACCACCTGGATAACAATGCACACGACAGCAAAGAGCTTTCAGCATCGTAAAGGAACTCTCCAACCCCAGCGCCAACACCAACGACAAACCTCCTTCACAAAAACTGTGTAACTCACTGGCCATCTTCTTCCACCGCAAGATCGCTGACATCCATGACAACTTCAACACCAGGACCACCCCGACTACGCCTGACCCCAGCTCCAACTGCCTGACCTCCTGGTCCTACGTCAGCGACGACGAGACACGCAAGGTCATGAACTCCATCCACTCAGGATCTCCGTCAGACCCGTGCCCACACCACGTATTCAACAAAGCAGACGCTGCCATCGCATCCCAACGACGGAAGGTTATCAACATCTCCTTCGAAACAGCAAAATTACCGGAAAGCTGGAAACCCGTCAAAATCAACGCCCTCCTCAAGAAGCCCAAGGCGGACCCCAAGGACCTCAAGAACTTCCGGCCCATCTCCCTGCTCCCGTTCCCAGCGAAGGTCAGCGAGAAAATCGTCAACATGCAACTGGCCCGCCACCTGGAAGACAACATCTTGAACCTGTCCCAGTCCGGGTTCAGACGAAACCACAGCACTGAGACAGCCCTAATTGCCGCCACAGACGACATCAGGCGCCAACTAGACAACGCAAAACATCAGCCCTCATCCTCCTGGACCTGTCAGCCGCCTTCGACACGGTCTGCCATCGCACTCTAAAGACACGCCTCCTAGAAACCTGAACCCAAGAGAAGGCCCTTGACTGGACCAGGTCCTTCCTCTTCGGCAGAACCTAGAGCGTCCACCTCCTGCCCTTCCGATCCGAGGCCACCAACATCATCTGCGGCACCCCCCAGGGCTCATCCCTCAGCCCGACGCTGTTCAACGTCTGCATGACCCCCTCGCACAAGTGGCCCACCAACACGACCTCAATATCATCTCCTACGCTGATGACACCCAACTCACCCTCTCCCTCACCAAGGAACCACACACCGCCCAAACCAACCTCCACGAGAGAATGAAGGCCGTCGCCGACTGGATGAGGAACAGCCGTCTGAAGCTGAACTCGTACAAGACGGAGGTACTCATCCTCGGACCCACCCCCTCAGCCTGGGATGACTCCTGGTGGCCGACCACACTGGGAACAGCACCGACACCCACCGACCATGCAAGCAACCTTGGATTCATCCTCGACTCCTCCCTCTCCATGTCTAAACAGGTCAACGCCGTCTCCTCCTCCTGCTACAACACCCTCCGCATGCTCCGCAGGATCTACAAGTGGATCCTGACCGAAACAAGAATTACGGTGACACAGGCCCTCGTCAGCAGCAGACTGGACTATGGCAACGCACTCTATGCAGGAATCCCAGCCAAACACCTACGAAGACTACAAAGCATCCAAAACGCCTCCACCCTGACTGATCATCAATGTCCCCCTCTGCAGCCTCATGACCCCCCACCTGAGAGACCTACACTGGCTCCCCGTCAACAAGAGGATCACCTTCAAGCTCCTCACCCACGCACACAAAGCACTCCACAACGCCGGACCAGCCTACCTGAACAGCAGACTCAGCTTCTACACCCCCACTCTCCAGCTCCGCTCCGCCAGCCTCGCTGCTGTTCCCCGCATCCAACGAACAACCTCCAGCGGCAGATCCTTCTCCTACCTCGCTGCCAAGACCTGGAACATCCTCCCTACCCAACTACGGCAGACCCAAGACCTACTCTTCTTCAGAAGATTCCTCAAGACCTGGTTCTTCGAGCAGTAGCGGCACCCCGTCCCCTCAGCGCTTTGAGACCCTCACGGGTAAGTAGCGCTCTTTACAAGTACTCTGTTTGATTGATTGATTGAAGGAGAGCCCTGGCACTTTGTACTCAGAGGGTCCAGCCTCCCAGAGCTTTCCTTCAAAAGCACTTACAGGCTCTATAGGATCTGTGTGATGCGCTTGAGAGCAGACGAAAGAACAGAAAGAATAATGGGCTTTATATTTTTGATTGTCTCCAACTAGGTCACATGGGGTAGTAGCCTTGACCTGCCTGGTCTGTGCACTGCTCCCCGCTGCCTCGGCCTAGCGCCGGTGTTGGTTGCCTCTCCTCCTGCCACGAGACCCGAGATCTTCCCGGTTTGCTCCCACGGTTATCCTCCTGGGTGTTTGCTTCAGTTTTTTTAACTTGTATTGGTTCTGTTAATTTTGTCCTCTTGTTCTGTGGTCCTAAATTGATTCAGCAGCCAACACACGAAAGAACTATTCAAAATAGTCAAGGAATTCACCACCACAGCCACCGTAGAGAACACCATCCACCCCTCCCAACAACTCTGCGACACCCTCACGGATTACTTCCACAGCAAGGTTGCCACCATCTACAACAACTTCGACCCCCAACGAACCTCTCTCAATCTCAACAGCCTCAACCCACCAGCGAACAGCAGCCGAATTATCACAACTTGGGGGCATATTTACAAGGGAAGAGGCAAAGTGAGGCGCTAGCCTTCCTGGCTTAACGCCGCACTCCATCACTTCAGAAACGCAGGGCTGCGCCATATTTACAGGAATATGGAGCAGCCCTGCATTTCCCCCTGCGCTGCCGCTAAACTTAACAGCCTGGCGCCAACGCAGGCACCCTTGCACCATAGTGAAAGGGTGTCTGCATTCAGGGGAAGCTTGTTTATGAGCAGCAAGGTGTCCCTTCCTGCACATAAACAATCTTTACTTGCCGTTTTGTAACTTCTATCTGTGCTGCCTAATGCAGCACACATAGAAGTTGCAAAATGGCATTTTTTTTAATGATTGCTGATGCGCAGGAAGAGTAACCTTGATGTACATAAACAATCCTTGGCCTTTTCCTGTTTCCATGTGTGCTGCACAATGCAGCACACATGAAAAATAGCAACCACAAGGAGAAATTTAAAATGTCTCCTCGTTAAGCCGTGGTAAGACCAGGTTTCCCCTGGTCTTAACTCTGATGCTGCCTCCTATTTACACCTCCCTTGTAAATAGGGGCCAGTGTTGGAATCAATGAGTGTTGCAGTGGAACGCCCACCGCAACACCCATTGCCCTCCTCTTTCACTCTAAGCATAGCATGAAAGAGGGCCTTATTTACAAGGCAGATTTAAGCCACGCTAATTGACTTAACACTGCCTGGTAAATAAGGCAAAGTCCCTATCGCCACAGGAACTTCGTAAAAAGTGGCGTTACTGTGGGAATAGGGGCTTGTAAATATGGCCCTCGGTCTCCTCTCACCAACTAGACCACCATGACCATCAAGTCCAGGGCACCCACTGTCCTCTGTCCCAACCTTGTCTTCAACATCGGAGCCAACCCTATCAATATGGAACTCACCAACACCTCCATCACCACAGCTGCCTTCCTGGACAGATGGAAACACACAGAGGTTAGACCCCTCCTAAAGAAACCCTCTACCGACCCCAGTGAAAATTATCAATCAATCTCCCTGCACCCTTACCCGGCCAAAGTTCCTCGAGAAAGCCATCAACCAACAGCCCACTGAAAACCTGAAACAAAACTACCTACTTGACGTCTCCCAGTCACAATTCCACATCAACCACAGCACTGAGATGGTGCTGATTGCTGCCACAGGTGACATCAGATACCTCTGTGACCGTGGAGAGACTGTGGTTCTCTGCTGCATTTGACACACTTCACCTCCAAACCCAAGGAAATCTATAATGATATAGTCCATGGATCGCACGCACAATATATGACAAATGATTTGCCTCCTAGGGCCAGAAGTACGTAGCTTAGTGTTTGTAATTACTAAATTGCGAATGTTTGCGATTTGCTATTTGGTACTTGCCAACACAAATGTACAAAACTATGTTTTACACTTTCTGTGAATCAAAGCGGGACGCAAATAGACCTACCTCATGAATATTAATGGGGTCTCAGTTTCCGACCCATTGGGATTCGCAAAAATCAAAGGGATGGTGGCCTGCTGGTGTCAGCAGACCACCATGTCTGTGATTGCTTTTAAATAAAGCAGTCCTTTTTATTAAACACAGCGTGTTTTCCTTAAAGGAAAATGGGGTCTGTTTAAATAGAAAAATGAAAGATTTTCTGTTAATTTTTTAAGAGTATGCAGTGGTTTGAGGGACCACTGCTTGGTCTTAAAAAAAAGTTATTGTTTCGTTCAAAAAGGGGAAGGGGTTCCACGGTAATAGTCTACGTCCAATTTTGAGTTAGTCGTAAAATGCGACCAGATTTCGGTAGCAAAACATTTGTACATATCAATGTGAATCGGTATTACAAAGGGATGCCCTAAACACGCACCTTCTAAATACCGATTTGCAATCGTAATTTGGGCTTTGTACATTTGAAAATGCCTTTTTGTATAAGCGAACATCCCAAATCTGCGAATCAGGCCATTTGCAAACGCAAAAAAGCTTTGTGCATCTGATCCAAGTTCACTAATGACATTGTTGTTTTAATGCGGCCTGAATGTTTCTAGTCAGCTTATGCTTGCAAACTTATAATGAATGACACTAGATTCAATAATCAAATCTTATGTACTAATGTAAAAAGTTTCTGCAATTTAAAAAACATATATTGTTAAGACTACATGGTGTGGTTGCACAATTTACATTGTATTGTATAGTAATTGAATTTGTATGGCGCTTATGACTGATTCTCAAATACAGTGCTAAACAAATAGCCAGATATGTTAGGCAGCAGCACTCCATTACTCTGCCATTACCAACAACCTTATCAATGAGTAGAGTAGAGGACTGCATTCCTACTTACAACAGTGGCCAAGATATTTGTCTGCTCCTGATTCCTAGTGCAAAAAGAACATTTGATGGACAGAATGCAGAACAATGTCATACATTCACCCCAGTACAGAGATCTGGGCCTAAATCCATCGTTTTTCTACTCACCATGCTGTTCCAGTTTGGACCCAGCCATATGCAAATCAGTCTTGACCCTGCGCCCATAAACTGGGGTGGCATGGTGAGCAAAAGAATGATGGATTCAACCCAAATCTCTTGACTGGGGGTGAATGTTTTGATTTGTGCTGCATTCCGCCCATCAATTGTGTGTCTTTTCCTGATTCCTAGTGGCAGTCAGCTGAACCAGTTTATGTGTCAAGACACAAAACACCAGTCACTAAAAATATATCATTTACTGGAAAGGGGAAAGAGAATCTTCAATGATTTAGTATACGGTCTCCTTGACCGATCTCATTTACACAAGAAGGTATACTACAACTGACAGGTAACCCCTAGACAACCTTTTTTCTTGTTGACGAAGACCCTCACCCACTAGTGGCATCCTTCTTCATCGGGTTTCATCCTGGTCCCTAACACCCAGAATAAGCTCAATCATATTCCTGGAGACACTTATGATATTATCCTACCAGACTCTTATCACAAAATTAACGTACCTCGGGGACACCAGTGCTTTTCTGATGTTTGAAAGTACAGATGTGTGTGCAAAGTGAGATTTTTTATTATAGCCTTAGAGCCCGACATAGCGGGCTCTACCAGCCATTAAAGGCCCACTCCAGCGTTTTCGGCTTGGGCCTTTAACAAGGGAGTGGGCCATTAATGGATAGTAAAGTCCCCTACAGAGGGCTCCAAGGCTATTAGAACATTTTTGTCCCTAGACGGCAGAATGTTCTAATTTGTGAAAACAAAGGTCTCACGTAGCCCAAAGGGGTTTAAATCCCCTCAGGCTCCTAGAGGGCTTTGTTCACAGAAATAGCTGTAAAATAAAAGAAAATATTGGAATGTTGTCTCCGGGTTTCTACCAGCCATTAGAAGCCAGGAGCACTCTATTGTCTTCAGTGGAGCACCCAACATTCCAATGTTCTAATAAGCCAGAGGGTGTGTGTGTTTGTGTTCACAGTCACAGCTATGCATGGAGTAAGAGTGTGTTTCTCAGTTTGTGTGTGTCTGTGTGTACAGTCATTGTCTAATGATAGTTTCTCTTCTCCGCAGGTGGATTTCCCGCTCTATGACCCTCCTTCATACGTCGCAAAGATAGAGAGGCAAGAAACACACAACCCATGGATACAGTAAGTGTGGTACTGAGGAGACATGATTGTCTGTCATGTCCAATTCACCTACTTCTCATGCAGTGTTTCATTGCTTCATATTTAATGAACCCCATCCTCTTTTCTGTCTTTGTCCTTTCCCACTTTAACATATTCCTTCCTCCGGCCCACCGCGCTTCTTTCCTTGCTTTCTTCCTCCCCTCCTTAGATACTACCTCATTTCTTCTTGAATTTCGATCTTCCTTCCTTCCTCTCTTCCAGGAGCTAACACTGGACTCTTCTTTCTTGGGATCTTGGAAGCTTAACAGGAGAACCCTCTCATGTGTAGTCTGTAGGGCGACATTCTACTGTCAGGTCTGGTCCCTTCCAGATGAGGGCATTTAGAGGTTTCCTTACAAATGGTTGTTCCTTGTATTCTGATCATACCCAAGGAGGCAATGGTCATAGGAAACTGCTTACAAGTCAAAACAATAAAAAAATTACATACATTAGCAGTCACCGGGTCCGCCCTCCATTCAGTGCCCTGGTGAAATTAGTTAAATATTCGCCTCAAGTGATAAAAGACAAAGCAAAAAAATTCTTTGCGTATGGCTATGGAAGGATACACAAACAGACAGTACCATGAGGTGAAAGAGAATATTTTTCGGGGGGGGGACACAAACCCATTCTATGTATATATTGAAGAATTTGTAACACTAGGTCTCGTACACAGCTGCTCTGTCGAGCCAAACTTAAAATGAAAGGCATAAAGCCCAGACATGTTAATGTGTTTCTGTTTAATTGCAACACATGCTGTTCTGTAACCAGACCACTGTATTTGAAGGCATTCTTTAGTCTTACTATTGTGTACCTTAGTTTTGCATTCTTTTGGGTTTGTTACTCAATATTCTTCAATGCATCTTATTGGTACACAGATATACCATGAGTTCCCAGGTTTTATTGATGCCCAGTGTGGTTTTCACCTCAGGCTCTCTGTTCTTCTTGCTCTTTATGTTCTACTTTGCTGTTTGTACCGTTTATTTTCTCCTGCTTCACACTTTATCTCTACTCAGTAGGCGATGCATCTTAGATTTCCATCTGTGCTAAGCTGTGACTTTACGTACGGTTCAGTTTGTGACTCGTGTGATATCTTCACTTTAGGTTCTCGGTGTTGGATGGACACCACCACACAAGGAGAATGTCAATGGGATGAGGGTTTCTTCGGAGAGTCTCAGGAGTATTGATATTAACAATCTTTATTCGGCATATAAAAATACCAGGAACCATTAGAGAGTCCCAGGAGTAGAGGATTGCTTCTACCAGTGTGTGAGAGGGCAAGGCAGGCCCTCTAGAGCAGAAGCTGTTAGATGAGGCGAGTGGTTTGATTGGGAGTATTTTACCCTTTTACCCTATGTGTTCTTTAAATGAGAGGTGTATGACCAGGTAGAAATCCAGAGGCAAGGGTGGTGGTGGAGCCAGAAATTACATGAGTGACCCCCCCTGGGTCTGAGCCTACAGCTGACCTTCCTTTATGATATTTGAGAAAATAAACTCAGTTTTAATTGGGCCCATCTTTAGATCCACTGCTGTCATCCAGAACTGACTATTGTCCAGGCAGAGCCCTAGGCATATGCTCTCAGATGCTGCTGAAAATTTGAGGTACAATTTGCATCGTGTAAGGTTAGTGATGCAATGCGGTGCCCTATTCTGCCATTAGGACCCCAAAGGCTCCCCATACCAAAATGGATTGCAGCAACATGATGATGGAACGTAAGGCGACTCTAACAATGAGGAAGGTTTAGAGAAATCCATTTAAAGGGTAAACCACCAGTAGACAGACTTGAAGAAGCTGATTGGTTTGCAAGGGAATTCAAGCCTAACTACCTCATCCATCACCACAGTGCATACCAGTTCAAGACGGCCACCTCTTAGGCTCGAAAATCATCACCACATCTTGTTCTCTCAACCAAGAAAGCAATGGTTCTTTTTTATGAGGTTCACAGGTGCCTTTATCAGTGGGATCCTGGAGTGAGCACCCTGACTCTCCATTGCTTATTGGCCTCTAGGTTCCTGTTGGTCTACAAGCGACTCCAGGGACATTGATTTCTTCTTCTTGCACCTTCTCTGCCTCACTTCATCTGAGGTGGTGGGCACACTCTCTGTAGCTTTGGTTCCACAAGGAACAATGTAGGAGACATTCTTCCTCTACAGACCACATCACAGTGCTCCACATCCACTCTTCTTCCAGGTATTTGTCAGCATGGTTCCTACAGCGTGGAGGAGGACAGCACTGCAGATCTAATCATACATCCTGCTGGGGATCAGAGAATCACTTCTACACATGTGGGGCCCTCCTCTGCACACAGGAGGTGAAGCAAAGCACTCCACCTGTTACCAGGAGCTGAAGAAAAATGCCAGCTCTGCCCATTTTGACATCATTGATGCTTAACCCTTTCAGAGACTCATAACAGTAAACCACTGGAGCCATTTTATATTCTTTAACTCTGCATCAATTCACTGACACATATAAAAATATTTAAGTTATGCAGCATTGCTTTTCATTTACAAGTACAGCTCATGATTCTTTACACCCTCTGTATGGTGACAGTGGAAATGTGTCAGTGCCATGTTCATTTACATGATATTCATTAACAATTTGAGCCCAGTTAACAAATGCAAATTAATGGGCACACATTTCCACACTAATGTACTTAACCTGCACCTTGGTTTAAATCTCTGCCTAAATGCAGTTCACTAACTCTAGATGGAGTGTTAGGCCTACTATTAGGGGTATGTGTTTTCCACTTAAATCGGGGGGTCGGGGTGGGAGCCAATACAACTTAAAATATGACCATAGATATACTATTAGTAACTGTACGGCTGCACCTGAGGTGTAAATCCACCAAATGTGGCTCTTCAAAGCACAAGTGGTGATTTCAGGCTACACAATGTAGTAATATGAATTGAAAAGAATATATACATATTATACAAAAAATGTACTACTGCGACAATATAGGGCCCACATGCTGGGCCCTGCCCTTTTACCCTTGTGCTGCAATAGTTGTAGAGCCAGAAACCAACTATAGCTAGAGAACAAGAAAAAAAGTGTGTGTCGGTGTGTGTGTGTTCGCCTGCGGGTGTGCGTGTGTGTGTGTGTATTAGTGTTAGTGTTATCACCTTTTGCTGCCCTCTTCTGGTCATAGCATCTTTTTGCTCTTCACATGTTCCACTATCTTGTTGTATCCTTTCCTTCTGGAAACCCAAAGTTGACCATCTCTATTTTCTTTCATAGGTCCACTGGCTTCCAACCCAAAATAGAATACTCAGAAAAGGACAGACTTTTATTGTGAGTATGTTTTTAGGTCAAGCCTGAGCCAGCACGCAATCGCTGTTTTGGCTATTTGTTGTAGGTACTGTACGGAGGAGAAGCCCCGCCCACATTTTTACTTGGTTTGTGTTTTTGCTCTTCATAAATGCTAGCGTCTGATTCCTTCATAGGCTTGTGAGTCCCTCCTTAGTATGACCATGTTGTAATTTGTATCCTCCCATGACTACTGGCCCCTTTAATTGGTTGCTACACCGTAGGAGTACTATGTTTTTAGGTTCCTGTTGTGCTTTACTTTGTTCTCGCCCCCTCCCGTTGCCCATGTTCTCCATCCTCCTGTCCGCTGCGGCTCTCTCTCCCTTCAGCGCTATGCAGACACACTGCATCACACGCCACCCGGCACCTGGGGCTGAGGCAGCGCAGCCTCCATTGGCTGCCAGCAGAGCGGGTTCAGAGTTCTTGTCAAGAAGGCAGCTGCTAGCACTGTCGACCTAAACCGCCCCTGATTGAAGGATGTGCAAAGACCACAGATGTCTCCCCATGAGCTCCTTCTCTTCTTCCTCCACCTCCCCGTAGATACGGCGCACCATAGAGCGGCCTGGAAACCGTGCACGCCCAGTGTATTTTAGGACGTTACCTAGTTTCGGCTACCAGGGGGCAGAGATGAGTCCAGAGGCTTGGTGTGTATCATCTATCCTTCTCCTGGCCCATCGGTGCATGAAGGATGAGGCCAGGTGAAATTGTTCCGCTGTCCAGGGACTGGGTGCCAGTGTGGGTGGGTGGGGAGGCGAAGAGGGGTTACATTGCTCCTGCAGCCAGGGGCACACAGTTGGAGGAGTGTGTTGTGGCAGGGAGTGGGGCTATAGTAGTTTGTCCCTGATTCAAGTGCCAGGTGTCAGTGGGCACATTACCTTATTTCTGCTACTAAAGAGCAGGGTTGGGGGCCAGGTGTGTGTGTTTTGTTCCCTTTCATGGGTTTCATGGGAGTTGTGGGGCTATGTTACGTCATTCCCGATCAAGGGGTGAGTGCAGGGTCTTTGGTGGGGGTGGGGTTAACTTGTTCCTGCTGCAAGGGGTGCTCTGACCAGCTCTTGCCCCAGCTCCCGGGCCTTTTCCATCAGGTACCACCACTGGATCTCCATGGAGTACGAGCTGGATCCGCTGGCTCTGAAGAAGCAGGTCATCTCAATGTCATCGCCCACCCTTGCGGTTACATCTCCGGGCACCTCGGTGAGGGTGTGAAGACAGAATGACAAAAGGTTAGCGGGGACTGTAAACATTAGGGCCTACTACCTAGGGCTAAAGCTCCTCCTCAGAAAACACGCTCTGTCGACCAAGGCTCTAAGTGCACTGTGTTCTAACAGCCTCTTTCCCAGGCCCCAACATTACCCCTCTCATGTGCCACAGATCGCCGTCCTTGTTTTCACAGACACATCTCTTTACCATAAGTTCTGTGAACATTGTAGAGGTAACAGGAAAATTAAAGTGTGACATGGACCATGAAGGCCACTAGATTTGTATCCTATCCCATGCCTTCCACGAGCCAGTGATCAGATGAACATGCCTAGGGTAGGTAGTCCACTGAAGTCCCTGGCTGGAGGCTGCAGACCTCTTGTGGCTTGGGTGGTGGGCCATGCCACAGTATACCCCCTCTCAACACTCCCTCTGTCTTTTCTCTTATATACCACCCCTGCTTTGAGGGCTCCACTCTCTCGAGGGGCACTGAGGTTGTAAGGTGTGATGCATTGACTTGGCAGTGTTTATACGGAGTAGTTTTTTTAGCACTCCACCCTCTTCCTTGCCCCACTCCTCCTAGGCAAGGCATGTGTTACTTTTGGCTGTTGGCACCTGTTGTGTCCTGGTAAAACCCTCAGACCCTGCCCCGACAGTGCAATCGTTGGGGTGATACCTGTTCTCTCCATCCCCTGGCGGGTACCCTCTCATGCCCTGTGGTGCATACTCACCATGTGTAGTGAAGAGCAGGTGCGTGTTCAGCATCAGGTAACACAGGGTGCATTTTCACCGGCAAAGAAACTGACACAAAATTTTGGCCAAATGCTCACTTTGGGTCTTTCAATATATTTATTAAGAAGTGCAGGACCTTGCCAAGGGATTTTGCACACTACATACATTCACTCCAAAAATAAAACGTATAGGTAAAAACCATTGTCATTTACAACGTCAATAGCTCTAACTCATATCCAAGACCTATTTGCATTGCAAACGCTTGTTAAATGCAGGCTTCTCCTATGAGTAGGTTGTGAGCTTCTGGTAGCTCTCCAACAACCTTTAAGTAGCCCTCCTATGTGCAGTCCAACCTACTTAATTAGATGCATTTGCTTGGTTCAATTAACATATATATCCTAAATTTGAAAAGAAGACATTCAAGATGAAAATGTGTGCATTTTCTGAACTCTTAAGCTTGAACACGTTTCAATTTCCAAAATAGTTTTAAAGCTAATATTTGAGTTATCGATCATGTTGTGATATGGACACTTATTACTCTAATTATAACCTTGCAATGAGGCCTGTTATCTGTAAAGGAACAGGCTTTTTGCAGGTTCACCCCCCACTTTTTTGCCCACGATTTGAATATTAGGCACTGGTGTAATGACTCTGAAATGCCCTGAGCCCTGCTAATCAGGACTCGGTGCATGTACTCTTTCCATTAAAATGGTGTATGTTTCATTGGCCTGTCCCCAGTTGACATAGCCCAACTTACTTGTAAGTCCTTAGTATATGGTACCAGGGGTACATGAAGTGTCTCTTGTGGACTGCAGCACTACTTGTGCAACCGCAAGTATGGCAGTGTAAACTATGTCTGCCACTGCAGATGGAAAGGGCAGTTTAAGACTGACAACTCATCGTTGCCATTTAAGGTTGTGGCAAAGCCTAAATCTCCCCTTTTAACATATTTACGTCTCCCCTAAGGGAGCCCTATCGAGTCCTAAGGCAGGGTGCTGAATATTAAACAATGTTACAAAAAAAAGGCAAGCCAAATAATGGTCAAGGACCTTGTGTACTGAATGTTTTACAGTAACAACAGTCCCTTCCAAGAAAACAATTTTTGGAGGATTATGTATATAGAGATGCAATGATATCTATATTTGGCTGTCCAGCTGCACATGATCGTTTAATATGAAGAGTTAAAGGAAGAACACACATGTGGGGACATGTACAACATTAAAAAGGAGAAACTCAGGCATTACATGGAGCATGGCCAAAAATTACATAAATTAGGCCAGAAAACAATAAACATTGATGCACTTTAGCACATACAACTGAAAGTATAAGGTTGTGTTTAGAATTATAAACAGTTGAAGACGTTTCGATCCCTTTAACACATTATTGGGATCATCTTCAGGAATAGATAAATGGTGCCTGAGAAAGATGACTGTTAAAGTCAAGTAAGAGCGGCGCCTGCAGCTCAACATAACAATACTGGCTTGTACGAAGAAGATCCTCCTTAAATTTAGAGTCGAAAGTAACTAGGCGAAGAGGAGCATCTTTTTTGTTTAATGTGGGCGATCAGGGAATGGACCAAAAATCCGTGGGTTAGACAAGAAGCCAAGGCTCCAGTTGATGGAGCAACCGTGTGATTGACGTTGGTGAATGACCTTCAAGGGAAGTGACAGCTTCCAATTGCTGTGAAACTTGAAGGACGTTACCAACATGGATCATGCCTTTGCTCCAAGAATCTGCTTTATATTTATACATTTTTTGATTTGAGTTATTTCTTCTTCAGTTGTGTTGGTGCTGTTCGAATGCTGTGCACTTTTTCCTTTGTGTATGCATGCCTGCTCAGATCCACGGCTACTGTGGGTTGAGCTAGAATTTAAGACATGAAACCTCTTGGTCGTAAAGGAGTCGGTAAATGTATTAAACAGTGAGGTTGAACAACCACACTATATAATACACCCAATGTCCTCAAATGATATATTACCCATCTATGGGCACTTCACATAGATACCTCATTTTTTGCATCACTACTAGCAACCCTGCTGAGGTGATCACCACTGACAGTCTTGGTAGGGTGGCCAGTAAAGGATTAGGTACCCTGTATTGTCGGTCAGTTCTGAGAGCATTAGCATTACACAGTGGAGCAGTAGGTACGCCTGTGACTACTATCACTCTGCTGTGAGAGCTTCAAGATTACACAGTGGAGTATTGGGTATCATGTATGAATACTGTCAGTCTGATGTAGGAGCTTCGACTTATCACTATGAAGGTATGAGAATAATCTGCCAATGCAGGCATTTCAACATAACACTGTGAAGTATTAGGTACTCTTTATGAGTACTGTCTGTCTAATGTAGGCTGTCCACATACCACTGTGAAGGATTGGGTACCCTGTGTGTGCACTGTCTGTTTATTTATTTGAAAAAAGTTGTATTTAGTTATTTGAAAAGTTTTATATAGCACTGGCTAGACCTGGAGATATCAGAGTGCATTACATGAGAATCAGCGAGTTACAGGTTACATAGTTACATCCATGAAATCAAAGAATCATGGAGGGAGGAGGAGGAGAGGGGAGGGAAGGAAGCACAACGGTAAAACGAGGAAAACAATGTCAGATGACCGGCTGGGTAGGTGACGGCTGAGGGGGTGAAATTTGTTTAATGTAGGAGCTTCAACATGACACTGGAAGGATAGGGTACCCTGTATGAGTACTGCCGGTCTAATGTAAGAGCTTCAACATAGCATGGTGAAGGGATGGGTACCGTGTCTGAGTACAGTCCGTCTAATGTAGGTGCTTCAACATGACGCGGTGAAAGATTGGGAACCCTGTATGAACATGTCTAATGCAGGAGCTTCAGCATAGCACTGTGAAGGATTGGGAACCCTGTATGTGTATGCTTATGTAGGCACTTTGACATAACATGGTGAAGGATTGCGTACCCTGTATGCGTATGTACAATGTAGGAGCTTTGACACGACGCCATGAAGGATCGGGTAGTCTATATGAGTACTGCCATCTGATGTGAAAGCTGTGACAATGCAGGTCAAGTATTGTGTACCCTGTTTGAATGCCTTCTGTCTCATAACAAAGCTATGACATTACACAGTAAATGATTGCATACTCCTATCAAATACAGTGGTTCAGTTGAGACAGCTTTAACATTACAGATTAAAGGATTGGCTAGTCTGTGTAAGTACTGCTTGTCCATTGTGAGAGCTTCAACAACACACAGCAAATGATTGTGCACCTCTAAAAGTACTCTCCTTCTGATGTGAGAGCTTTAGCATTGCACAGAAGAGCATTAGGTAACCTGTGTGTGCTGTCTGCGATGTGCAAGACTCAACAATTTACAATGAAGGAATAGGTATCCCTATGATTACTCTGCCAGTTGTGAGCAAAGGAGTGTGTACCTCCATAAGTACTCTCTGCCTAATGTAAGAGCTTCAGCATTACACAGAAGAGCATTAGGTAACCTGTGAGTGCTTTCTGTGATGTGCAAGACTCAACAATTTACAACGAAGGAGTAGGTACCCCTATGATTACTCTTTGCCAGTTGTGAGAGCTTCAGTTGTACACAGTAAAGGATTGGGTGCCCTGTGCCAGTACTGCCTGTGTGATGTGAGAGCTTCAGCATTCCAAAGTAAAGGATTAGGTTATCTTACAAGCATGGCCTGCCAATGAGTAGAGATTTAACTTTACACAGTAAAGTGTTAGGTGCCCTATGAGTAAAGTACGCTTGCGTCTGTTGACTGCCTGATTGCTGATCAGCGCACGTTCCTGTCAGCCATTGCCACGTAAGAGTTTTGATGGTGTCAAACATAATCCTGCTGCAAATGCTTCCACCAAAAAGTCATTGGCTAGGCGGACAGAGCCATTGGGCTCTGACAAGAGCTTCTGTGAGTTTCACGAGAGCAGAGAATTTTGAAATTGAAACCATTCTAATCAGTATCCTGTGAGAAATGAGAGTTCAGTAACACGATCTTTATGACCAATGGTCCATAAATTACCACTTATCAGAGGCAGGAAGGTGAAGATGCTCTTTGGAATAAAGCAATTCCCTGGATTAGGCACGTGAGAGACTGTAGGTCAGTTATCAGAGCAGATATCCTGCGAGGAAGAAGGTGTTCCCCCTGAATTGCCCCACAAATTGTATTGAACTAACCTTAGTAGAAGATAGGTAGGTACAGTGCTTGATTGCACTGGAAGCAAGAACCTCGGCTCCTGTGACATCCAGCATTCAATTTAAGTGCCACCACCCCAACCAGTGACGGTCATCGCGCTTCTCTCCAACTGCATCACATGTTTGCCAAGATTCAACCTTGGCTGTGAATGACTGACTGCACTGGTGTGATACATCCCCTGCTTCAGTGACCAAACCAGTCACCTTACCACCTTCTGAGGGCAAAGGTGAAATTATTTATGGTCAAAGGTTTCTAGACACTAGGGGGATACCCGAGCCCAGGGAATGCCCACAGGTTGGGCGTAACTACTATCCTTGCCGCCATCAGATTTGTGTAGACAACCAAACTCATAGTTCTAGCCCTCCCAAGATCCTGATGCCGAAGGCTTTGTGCAAGCTCAAGATGGTATCATGGAACGTGGCCAGGGTCACATCAAATGACGCTCTCACATTGGATCAATTTCGTGAAAGCCTTGGAGGAAACATCTGTATCCTCTAGGAAACATGGAGTACCACTACATATCACATGCCAGGCTAGCTTACATATCACAGACCCGCTATTCAAAGCAAAATATACACACCCTACAGGTAGCCTGCTTGATTGGGTAAAGATAGAACTTAATAGTCAAGTTCATGAGCTGTCCTGCGACAACGCCGACATATTGGGCATTCAGCTGAAGGGCGTGAGACCACTTTCGTTGACATCTACTATGTCTATGCCAGAGGTACTGGGGAGGGGGGTTGGCAGATCCTCTACCTTACAGCAACTGGAGGAGCTCCTGAAGAAAAGGTGTCCTATGCACCCCTTGATTTTAGAGGGGATTTTAATGTTATGTTTGAACTCCTGGAGAGGAAATATATATGTGAGGCAAGAGAGGAAGATGACATACGGCTAGTTCCTCAACTTGAGCTAACCACCATTAAAAATGGTCGCAAGTGGCCTTACAGTTAAATGCTATTACCCTTGGACATGGGTTGAGGGCCACAAATGGGCGACCAAGTCTGATAAAATGGGTGCCAATACATTTGATAGATCCAAGGGTTTAAGCCGTATAGATTATTTCCTACTCGACTTGAGGCTATGGCCCTTCCTCATAGATATGATTGTGGGTTCAAGTGTTGATAGTGATCACAGCCCTTTATGTCTGAGCCTAATGTCCCCTTGGGGCGAGTCTTGCCTTACATATAGAGAGCATTTAGTAACCAGAGAGCTCCTTCCATTGAATTATAATCGCCGCTTAAGTGGCGAAAGTTGGTCTTGGACAAGAACAAAATTCATTCACTTAAAAATGAACTATCAGTGTGCACGGCAGACCTTACACCTTTACTTGAGTATCTGGAAGGTCTGGAAGCCATAGTACATAGGCACTTTTGCTTTTTTAAACAGTTGTTCGGGGTACAGCTCTAGTGCATCTTTGCGGACCCGTGGTTTAACCCCGAATGGAGGCAAAGAAAACATCTGTTAATGTCAGCCCTCAGATCTAATGCTACTGATCTTGTAAGAGCCCTAAGAAGGTCCTACAAAAAAGCCCATGTTAAAGCAAAAAGGGAGGGGGATGAGGGTAGGTGGAGGCTCATCGGAGAGTCATGTGCCCGCAAGGACTTCGAATCATTCTGGCTCATAGTGAATTAGTGGGACACCAAGAGACCTTTGCTATCCTCCTGCAATATTGCAATAATGGCTTGGTATGACCACTTCAAGCTCCTGTATGCGGGTGCCACCCAGGCTGATTTGGTAACATTACAACCAGAATTATCTCTAACCTTCTCAAAGGAGCTCTTCACGAGCAGTGACATCCAGTGTTCTATTAATTCTATTGTCTAAGCTAAGGCTCCTGGATTGGATGGCATCCCAGGTGACCTGTTGCTGCATGACAGAGAAAACTGGTCGGCCTATATTCTGATAATAGCGAATGCCATCGCTGCGTGTGCCTCTACACCCCATTCTTGGAAGGAAGCAGAGGCGATCCCGATCTTTAAAAAGGGAGACAGGATATCGCCCAGCAACTACAGACCCATTAGTCTTATTGATTCAATACAAACAGTGGTCTGTCAAGCAGAACTGGTCAAAATACAGGATTGGGCTAGTGGGAACAATATTTTAGCTCCCTTCCAAGCTGGTTTTAAGGAAAAGATAGGGAACGGAATTTTGCTTCCTTCTCATTTTTTGGAAGACTGTGGTCATTGGTCGGGGAAGCCTAAATGTGTCCAATATCGATTTCCAAATTGCCTTTGATCTCGTCCCTAGTCAGAAATTGTGGCATGTAATCAGAAATGGGGATGCAGCCAGAGATGTTATCTCTAGTTACCAGTCTCCACAATGGAACTTTCGCTAAAGTTCGGTGGGGCGACCAAGGCCAGCTCACCGATACAATTGACGTTAGCAGGGGCATTCAGTGAGGGTGTGTTTTTCCTACACTTTTCTCCCTTTATATGAATAATGTGGTGCCATGGTGCAAGCCGATTCACCTTTGCTGGGGAGGGAAAGGGTTGTGATGCTCCTTTTGCGGACAATGCCCTGCTCGTCTCAAAAAACCCTGGGGGGGGCTTCAGATATTGCTTAATTGTTTTAATGATTTCTGTAAGTCACAGGGTCTTGAGATCAATACTTTAAAGACAGCATTTCTGACAATAAATCTCCATAAATCTTACAAGGGTAGCCCAACTCTGGGAGGTATCCCACTTGAGAGAGACAGCAACTTCAACTACCTGGGCATCACATTAGCTTGAATTATGTCCTTGAAACCCCAAGTGGCTAAATCTACCTTGAAGCTTGCCCAATTAGCTTGGGCTCTGAAAAAGGAACTTAGCACCTCCTATAGCAAACCAGGGGCAGCGCCGCTGCAGATGTATGAATCCAAAGCCGTGAGCTCAGCACTTAATGGTGCAGAGCTATGGGGTTTCAAAAGTTTGGTCAACTTAACAAGAGTTGAGAACAGGTTTTTGAGACATTTGGTCCAGCTACCACAGAGTACCCCCCTCTGCCCCCTAAGGTTAGACTTGGGCAGTAAAGCGATTGATGACAAGGCTAAGCTTCGCCCACTGCTATTCTAGAGGAGGATCAGGTCCGCCCCTGAGCTAGGCACCTAGGCCAAGGCCCTTGAATAAGTAATTTCTCTAGATAAGCAGAATAAGATTGGGTAGATAAAGAATGTAATTGTACCTATTATCCGATTTAGGGCTGGAGGATCACTGGGAGAATAGGGACCCAGCATCTTTTCCTACTAAAGCCCATATAAAAATGCATTATTGGCGATGGGTCGCCCAGACAGTAGCCACCAATCTTAATGAGGGTCGTCTAACTAAGGAATTCACAGACCATACATTTATTACCTTCCTAGAACCATATTTAGAAATAATCCAGAAGCCTAGTGATAGGAAATTATACATGCAGTTCAGATTTGGCACGCTTCTTCTCAACTCCAGCACCAGTACTTGGAGTAATTCCCCAGTGCCTTCTCGGTTCGTCTCACTTTGCACTGCTAGCATAGAATCAACAGCACATGTCCTGTTTGACTGCCCGCCCTATTTACGCCCAAGAGCTAAGTGCCTTGTACCAATATGCAGGCAGCTGGGAACACATAGTCATGCTGAAGCGTTGCGTATACTCAGATCAGACCCTAGGGCAGTGGTAACCTGTGCAGTGGCAACGTTTCTTGGCCTCATGTTGGGCATTAGGTGGAAGCAATTGCAAGCAGATTGAGGTTGAAGGGGACGAGGAATAGCTGCTTTGTAATAACTGAAGGTCTCAGCTGTTCTGCCTCTCTGTCACTGATATTGTAAGATCTGAGTTGGCTGCATATCATTCGCTGGTTGGCATCACAACGGATCACATTTGAAGATTTTGGCTCTCTGAAGGTTATTGCTGCTACTGCTTTGGGTGCATGGTTTAGAGGGATGCTCTTTATATGCACCATACTCTTGGTTCCAGCCTTATACAGTCTGAGGATGATGAAATGTTTTAAAGTTTAAACATTTTAACAATTTATAATTCTAATAATTGAGTTGAACCCTATACTTCCATCTACATATTTGTTGCTAATGATTTGTTTCTTCTTTTTAATAGTTCTAAAATTTTAACAATCTATAACTCTGTATCTATGAGTTGAATCACCCTTTACAACCAGGGGTCTTTGCTATTGAATATTTCCCCAACTTATATTTTAACATTTTAAGCAAAAGTTATATTGCACAGTGCACTTTTTGGAACAAATGACTGAAACAAATTTTAGATTGACTTCATATGCATCTGGATTGTATAACGATCAAGGTGATGATCATGGGTATTGAATGTTGACGAAGACGCAGCCATGTTCATACGATACAATTGAGCCGGCACCCAATTAAAAAAAATCCAATCAGTAGAACTGGAATTATGAATATTTTACATGTTTTGTGAAAACTAGCACCCAAAAGATCACAGCAAGTCAAGTCAGAGAAGTCAAGTCAGAGAATTTATATAGCGCACTACATACCCAGAGGGTCCCAAGGCGCTTAGATAGGGGAGGAAGATTACTTGTCAAATATCCACGTTTTAAGCTGCTTTCTGAATGCTAGGTGGTTCTGGGTAAGGCGAAGGTAAGCGGGGAGTGAGTTCCATGTTTTAGCAGCCAGGTATGAGAAGGATCTGCCGCCCATGGTGGTCTTGTTGATGCGAGGTACAGTGGCGAGGGCTTGGCTGGAAGAACGTAGTTGGGGGGAGGGGGTGTAGAAGGACAGTCGTGAGTTGAGGCATTCTGGTCCGATGTCGTAGAGTGATTTGTGTGCGTGGGTTAGCAGTCGGAAAGTGATCCTCTTATTGACGGGTAGCCAGTGGAGGTCTTTAAGGTGACCGGAGATGTGTTCGTTGCGTGGGATGTCTAATATGATCCTGGCTGAGGCGTTTTGGATTCGTTGGAGTTTCTTCTGGAGTTTAGCCGTAATGCCTGCGTAGAGGGTGTTTCCGTAGTCCAGTCGGCTCGTGACCAGAGCATGGGTGACTGTTTTCCTTGTTTCGGTGGGGATCCAGCGAAATGTTTTTCTCAGCATGCGAAGGATGTTGAAGCAGGAAGAGGATACGGCGCTGACTTGTCTATTCATTGAGAGTGAAGAGTCCAGTATGATGCCTAAGTTCCGTGCGTGGTTTGTCGGGATGGGTGCCTTTCCGAGGGCTTCCGGCCACCAGGAGTCGTCCCAAGCAGAGGGGGATGTGCCTAAGATGAGGACTTCTGTTTTGTCTGAGTTCAGTTTCAGACGGCTTTGTTTCATCCATTCGGCAACTTCTTTCATTCCTTCGTGTAGGTTAGTTTTGGCGGTGCTGGGGTCATTGGTGAGAGAAAGGATTAGTTGAGTGTCATCCGCGTAGGAGATGATGTTGAGGTTGTGTTGGCGGGCGATGGTCGCGAGGGGGCTCATGTATACGTTGAAGAGGGTGGGGCTGAGTGAGGATCCTTGTGGTACGCCACAGATGACTTCAGTGGCCTCGGACTTGAATGGTGGGAGGCGGACTTTCTGAGTTCTTCCGGTGAGGAACGAGGTGATCCATTCAAGTGCTTTTCCTTGGATTCCGATGTTATTGAGGCGTTGTAAAAGGGTGCTGTGGCAGACTGTGTCAAATGCTGCAGAGAGGTCGAGGAGGATGAGGGCGACTGTGTCTCCATTGTCCAGTAGAGTTCGAATGTCGTCTGTTGCTGCGATGAGGGCAGTCTCAGTGCTGTGTTTTGCTCGGAAGCCAGATTGTGAGGAGTCGAGGGATTTGTTGGCTTCGAGGAAGGCGGCGAGTTGGTTGTTGACAGCTTTCTCGATGACTTTGGCCGGGAATGGAAGGAGCGAGATGGGGCGGTAATTTTTGAGTTCGTTGGGGTCCGCTGTGGGTTTCTTCAGAAGGGCGGTGAGTTCAGCGTGTTTCCAGTCTTCCGGGAAGGTGGCGGAGTTGAGGGAGCTGTTGATGACGTCTCGGAGGTGCGGTGCTATGACGGAGTCTGCTTTGTTGAAGATGTGGTGAGAACATGGGTCTGTGGGGGATCCTGAGTGGATGGAATTCATCAGGCGGATTGTGTCCTCAGTGGAGATTGGGTTCCAGTCGTTAAGGGTGTTCACGGGGGGAGAATGTTCAGCACAAGGTAGGGTGGGTTGGTTGTCGAAGCTGTTGTGGATGTCTGCAATTTTGTTGTGGAAGAATGAGGCTAGGGAGTCGCAGAGGGCTTGAGAGGGGGTGATGTCGTTGGAGTTGGCAGAGGGATTGGAAAATTCCTTGACGATGTTGAAAAGTTCCTTGCTGTTGTGGGCGTTGTTGTCTAGTCGATCCTTGAATGCTGTTTTCTTGGCCTTTCGGATTAGTTGGTGGTGAGTGCGGGTGGCGTTTTTGAAGGTGTCCTTGGTGCTAGTAGTTGGGTCTTTTTTCCAGGCCTTTTCGAGGGAGCGGCAGAGTTTCTTGGACTTCTTAAGATCATCGTTAAACCATGAGGCCTTTTTGCTGGCAGGTTTGTTTTGACGTTTCTTCAGTGGTGCTAAGGTGTCGGCGGTGTTGGATAACCATAGGGTGAGGTTGGCGGCGGCTTCGTTTGCGTTAGAAGAGTGGGCTGGGGTGTTTAGAAGGAGCGATGCGGAGATCTGGTCTGTGGTGATTTTGTTCCAGTTTCTTTGCAGAGTTGGTTGGAGGTGGTTGGTGGGTTTTGGTTTGTTGTAGGTGAAGTGAACGCAGCTGTGGTCAGTCCAGAGGAGCTCCGTAGTGTGGCTGAAGGAGACATGATTGCTGGAGGTGAAGATGGGGTCGAGTGTGTGACCTGCGATGTGGGTGGGGGATGTGACCAGTTGTTTAAGTCCGAGGTTGGCGAGGTTGGCGAGATTGTCCAAGAGGGTGGTGGTGTTGCGGTCGTTGATCTTTTCAAGGTGAAAATTGAGGTCTCCCAGAAGGATGTAGTCTTTGGAGGGGAGCGCGTGAGGAGTGATGAAGTCCGTGATGTCTTCACTGAATTTTGCGCGGGGTCCTGGTGGTCTGTAGAGAAGGGGGGTGCCTCTGAGTGTGGTCTTGGGGTCGATGAGGATCTGGAAGTGAAGGTGTTCAGAGTTGGTGAGATTGGCGTCAGAGCTGGTTGAGATGCGGATTGACTTCTTATGGACTATAGCGATTCCTCCTCCTGTGTGGTCGGTGCGGTCCTTACGAATGATCTTATAATCTTCAGGGATGGCAATGGTGATGTCTGGGGCGGAGGAGGCGTTCATCCAAGTTTCTGTAAGGAAGGCGACGTCCGGAGAGATGGTGTCTAGTAGATTCCATAGGTCAATGGCGTGTCTGTGGACTGATCGGGTGTTGAGAAGGATGCACTGTAGGTGGTTGGGGTCAGGGGTCTGTGTTGTGGTCGTAGCGGAGATGTTGTCGGTACCGATGAATTTGCAGGAGTAGCAGGAGAAAGGTCCATGGGTGTGTCCAGGAGCGGCTTGGACGCAGTTGGGGGCGCGGCCGGGGTTAAGGGCTAGGAGGGTGGAGGCATCGTAGGTGATGCGGGAGGGCTGGGCAGCGCGAGGGGCAGGGGTCTGGCGCTGGGCGCGGTCCAGGCGCGGACGGGCGTAGACGGGCTTACCTTTGGCGCACCTTCGGCGTGGCCGAAGCGCGTGGACGCTGCGCGTGGGGACATTGGCCATAAATGGATGTTGGAGGGGGCGGAGCGTGGGAGGGGCAGCAGCTGGGAGTCGGTAGCGGGGAGGAGGGGCGGGCCAGGAAAGTGCAAGCAGCAAAATGGAGGGTGAAAGTGTAGCTGAGGCAGGGGCAGCAGATGGACCAGCAGGTCGGAAAACAACACAGCGTCACCACAGAGTCAGTGATGTAAGTTAATGGGACACCAAATGCAGCGTAAGCACACAGGCACAGCGCTGTTTAAAATCGGGCGCTTAAGGGCTAAGATTGCAGTATAAGCACACAGGCACAGTTACACAGCGCAAAGCACAAGGCACAAAGTGAACACAGCGTCTGCACAACAAGACTGGGTCAAAGTCGAAAACAAAAGGCCTACCATGATTGGAGCGCAGTTCAGATACAAGAAGTGGATTGGTCCCAGTCAGCACTTACCTTCAGGCTTAGAAGAAATTCTGAGAAAACGTGTTTGCAAAGGCAAAGTTCAGTGAGGCAAGGCTGCAGGCGGTATCTGAGGAGGGAATGTTGGCAGGGGGTAGCCTTTGGTCGATGTCACAGTAAAGATTTCTATGTTTGGACTTAGAGTCGAAAATATCCAGTGGGACGAGTTGGAGGGCCGTAGCCAAAGACAGTTCAACAAGGTTGGATACCCCTTTGAAGAAAAAACACAGAAAATAATTTTGTGCACCAGAGAATTTAGCGGGAGAAGCCGCAAAGTCAGTTTGAGTGGCGATGCACCACCGGCGGTGCAGGTTGGTCAGAGTCTCCTCCTGGTTCTCAAAACAGTTTTGGGCCAAAATGTTTTCAAGTCCTCAGTTTTGGTGTTTGGCCATCTGAATAACTTTAGCACCACAACCAAGTGTCCAGGACTAGTGGGGCACCTCTTGAGGGTTCAGGATCCACTTAGGCTTGATCCATGTGCGAGTTCAAGATGGTGGGAGCCTTTTACGTCACTGTGGTTCTGAACAGGAGGCCAGCAACTAGCCCTTTGAGATGCTGTGGTAGTCCTGGGTTCAAGTGAAGATGCAGGGCTCAACAGCAGGGCTGGCCTCTGTGAGTCCGAGGCAGGATCCAGGCACAAAAGCGAGTCATCCCAGGTAAAGAAAAGCTATCTTGCAGCAGGCAGTCCCTGAGAGTCCTTCTGTAGATCCACGAGATAACTGAAGAGTGGGTCATGAGGACCCTTCCGCTGGAAGTTGGGGAAAGCTTCAATAAAGGTTCTTTGAAGTTCATGGAATTTCCTGACTCCCTTTTCCTGACTCCAAGCTGGCTGCAGTGAGAATATGGGAATGTTAGGTCCTATGTGTGATGGAAGAGTACATCATAATCAGTTGCAAGTGGGTCTGGGCTCACCTTCCCCACCCCCCACCCCCATCCTGCCAGCAGATGGCCCGTTGGGGCACATCTAATCTCTCTATTGTGTGCCTGTCTGGGAGGAAGTATTAAAGACTAACTGCTAGCTACACCCAGTCATGTGACACAAGAGACAGGCTGCAGGCAAAAAGAGCTAAGGGCAGAAAAATTGCAACTTTCTATAAGTTTAAAATTGGAATAAAAATTGACTATAACATTGATGAGGTTTTATCATTACAATTTCATAGTTACACAACATAATATAGAGCTACCTGCTCCATTTGGAAATGACAGCTTTTTAAGTGTAATAAGGAATCCCCAATGCTATCCCATGGGAGAGGTGGGGCTCAAAGTAGTGAAATAGAAATTAGGAGTTTGTCATTACCACGACAGGTAAAACGTAAACGTACATGTACAACACAGCACCTGCCCCAATTGGCTACCTAGGGCCTGCCTTAGGGGTAATTTATATGTAATAAAAGGGGACTGTAAGGCTTGACAAGGGGGTTTTATTGGGCAGTCGATATGGCAGTTTAAAACTGCATTCAGGCTGCAGTGGCAGGCTTGAAACATGTTTAAGGTGCTACGTAAGTGGGTGGCACAATAGGTGCTGCAGGGACACTAGTAGCATTTAATTTAAATGCCCTAGATATAGGGTATACCACTCTACAAGGGGCTTACAAGTATATTAAATATGCTGATGAGGTATAAGTCAATTTCCAATCAAAAGGTATAAGTCAATTTAACTATGTTTTAGGGGAGTGAGCACAAGCACCTTAGCACTGTTTAGCAGTGGCAACGTGCACAGAGTCCTAGGGCCAACAACATTTTTTTAGCACATAATGGAGGGTAAAGGCAAAAGGTTTGGGCATGACTGTACAGAGGGCCAAGTCCGACAGTAGTGAAAGATGGACTTCTACTGCTGTATTGTCTGTCACTTGTGAGCACTCAGACAAAGAATGGCTGTAAGTATATGCCTATTTTTGTATAGTCAGCCCTAAGTTTTTGGACTATGTCTCCTGGTTTCTCAACTCTGAGAGTTCACTGAGGCCTACTACCTGACCTCAGTGCCTGTGCCATGACCTGAAAAGGGGTATGGTTGATTGGCCTATAGCCAATTGGTCTGAGTTAACTTACCTGTAAGTCCCTAGTATATGGTACTCCAGGTACCCAGGGCTTGTTACAGGGTCACCCCAGGGAGTGCAGCACTGCTTGCACCACTCTGGACGTGACCGGAGAAAAACACATCTCCCACTTTGCCATTGAAGAGTTTTAAACTGTTATCCCAACTTTAAACGAATGGCAAAGCTCAGACTTCCCTCTCTAATATGTGCAAGGCACCCCTCTGGCAGGCCTAACAAGCCCTAAGACAGGATGGGACATACTTTGGGGACAGGACATGTATTTTACTTGTTCTGACAGTAAAAATGAGAAAGCAAATGTATTTTATGTGGAAGGACTGGGTAGCCCCTTTGGCGAGTGCAGGGTTACATTTGGACCCCTCAGCTGGTCTGAATCCTGAATGGGGCAACCAAAGTTTATACTGTAAGGTATCAAACAACTTGTTACATTAAGCTCAACTTGCTACTTACGTAGGAATTAAAATAACGTGTTGTGGTGTGCAGCTCTTTCAAATTCGCCACTTTGTTGCCTAATGTCTCTTGCACCACTAACAGTTGCAAACGGGGCCTCTCCACAAAACAGCTTTCTGCCTACCTGGGGAGACTTAGATATCACTCCCAGGAAAAGACACAACAGAGGCCGAGAGAGGTGTTACCTCACTTTCGCAGGAAGCCACACAGGTGTTAGTCCAAAAGGCTAGCTTCAAAGGGGAAGACACCTTTGAAGGGCAAGAAGAGAACTTTTGGGAGAGGGGCTACTCTCTTTTTGAGGTAGATAGGCTGGAACTAGGAGCAAGGAATGTGAAACCAGTTGCCAAATCAGTTTCTCAGGGGTGTGTATCACTCTAAGCAGTACTTCTGTGTTCAGCTCTAGACACCAATAGAGAGGTCCTGCCATATTCAAAGTAGGCAGAATGGGAAACCTGGGATTGCCAATTCCACACTTCACCAGAAATGGCCTTCAGGAGGTAGGGAACCTGGTAGCCCATTAGGTGCTGACCACAACCTATCCTGAGGGCATTTTCTGGCCACCCTGAACTCAGATTTCAACAGATTGGAAACAAGGACAGAAGGACTGCCCTGCTGCTCCGAGGAACCAGTAAAGAGAGGCTGTACCACTGTGGATTGCAACTGCTGCACACCAGTGGCTATCAAAGGGGAAGGACCTATGCCTGCTGTGTCTTGTTTGTAGAGAACGATTTTTCCAAGCCCACCTGAAGCATTAGACCCTAGGGTGCATATGACCACAATAGCTGAAGAAGCCTGCTTGGGTGATTTGGTTCCCCAGATCTTTGTATAGCTGCCCCTCATTGCCGTACAGTATCAAGGACCCAAGCCTGATTCCCAAAGATTGACCCAAAGTCAACTGGTTGTGGTGCAGCTTGTTCACACAGAAGGCAAGTTATCGCTCCAGGAAGGATTCCCCTGTGACTGCGATACAGAGTGACTGGTCGTCCAGTGATTCATTGACTTCTGCCAAATGAACACACCCTGGGCCAGGGGTAATGAACAAAGGGAGACAACCCAAGCAACCAAAACAGATCTGTCCGAACACACTCAACTGCTGTACTTTGGCGCTGGGAAAGAGCCTGAACTAGCAGGTATGCCAGAACGATAGGCCTGGGGGCTGTCCTGTCACAGAAGCAGGGCTGCAGAGAATCGGCCAAGGTCACCTATACCATTCAAGCCCTCACACCAACTGGACAGATATATTTTTATATTGAAAAAGTAGTCACCATAGACTAGGGTTGTAGGCACTTCCACCTCTACATGCATCCCTTTGAGGTGTGCACCGGCCACAAGCCCCTCCTCCCATTGTTCAAAGGGTCATTCTCCAAACCACCCCCAAGTATCAAGAAATAGATTCTGCAATTACAAGAATACAAGTTATCTTCAGAATACAGACCTGGAGTGCAAAATCCTGCTGATTATCTTGCCACCACAAGCAATGAAGCAGAAGAAAAAAGAAGAATATGTCTGACTTGTGGTGGAGACATCGAAGCTCCTTCCCATATCTCTTGCAGAGATAGAGGAGGCCATCAAAACAGATGACTACCTAAGACTCACATCTGCAGCTGTGATATCCGGGGACCGGAAGTCCCTCACACGAGACACGGTGCATCGGACAGCAGAAGCAAGACAGATGTTGTGGTTATTAGATCACATAAAGGATAAGCTGGCTGTCACAGCAGAAGGCTGATTCTTGAAGGCCCCACCCATTTGTGATCTCAAAACAGCTAACCTAAACAGGCAGTGGACCTGGTGCACCTTGCCCACCAAGGCATCGTCAAGACAAAGCCCCGGCTGAGAAGCAAGGTCTAAGCAAGCTCGTTTGACAATGCCAACTGTGCCAACCCATGGGACCTCCTGAACCCCCAGCACCAATCATCCCTGAAGACATCCTCCTTTCCCAGTGGCAGCAGGTAAGCACTGATTTTGAAAGTCTTCCAGGCAGGAAGCATATGTTAGTGGTCAGTGATGATTTTGGGAAATACCTGGAGGAGTCTACCTCTGCAAGAGAGGCCATACCGAAATGAAAGAAAATCATGGTAACCCACAGGCTCCTCAAGAAACTCCACACACACAATGGGCCCCCATTTACCGGTCATGAAATTGCCAACTACCTCCAGTCCTTGTGATGAAACACTGAGGTATAACCCTTCAGTTGCCCTAACCAAACAGGAGGAAAGATGAAAGGTTCATGCAGACTCTCACTATAATCAGCGCATAGCACAGGCACAAAGTAAAATGTTGAAGGGGCTGTGTGTGCCTTTTTGAGAGCATCGGCTTGCTCCTCAAGTGACCCCAGAGGTGGTCCCCAGCATGATCTGTTTAGGGTGAAGAGTGGAAGACACCGTTCCACATCACCCAAGTCCACAGCAAAATTCCCCAAAAATCAAGCCTTCGCAATGACGAAAAGGCATTCAGACAAAGAAGGAAAAGACCTAGCCAGCTAGAAGATGGAGACTCATTGACTGAGAAAGACCAACACCCCGGAAGTAAGTTCTGCCTCCCACTCAAACCTTGAAAAATCGCACATATCCGAGGCACCATGGTGTCGGCCCAGAGTAGGGTGGAGGCTATCAAGAGAAATGTGTTGTTCTTCAAACGGTTCTGCAACAATTTCGTCATTGACCACCTTGTGGAATACGACTCCACAGGAGAAACAGAGACTCATACCTGAGATGGCAGAGAGGCCACCCTGAAATAAAGGGAAGGGCACCAGTCTGAATCCTGGCAAAGGACATTAGTCTCCCAGCAGAGAGAAAGTAGGCTAGTTCCCCAGAGACCCGGAGGCATCATCAATCACAGCAGATTCCCATGCTCCTTATGCTCCTTATCTCCCACAGAGCCAACCATTGACTTTTTCTTGTATTGCAGATAATTTACTTTTCCTGTGGGAACCAACCACCATTTCATGAAGAAGGTGTTGGCTTCTAAAAATATTATGCCCACCGAAACACGTCAATGCCCTTTTTGTTGAGTTTAAGTACTTTAGGCTTTAGTGAAAGTAACTCTGGAAAAAGGGAAAAAAAATAAGTTGAGATCAGAGTGTGGTCCTGATTATGGTCAATGTACTTACCTCATGCGAATAGGATAAAAAAATTTCCTTAAGCTTTGCTTCCCACTTGTAAGATGTTAATGTATTATGTAATGACATTTTAATGTGATTTTTATTTGTGACTGTTGTACAAAAATGAATAGTCTCTTTTAATGAATTGTATCGTATTGAATAAATTGTCCTTGTTTTAATTAACTTTTCCTTTTTTGCTCCGGGATGAATGTGATGTGACAGTTATTAGCTTTATGACTTTAAGTTGTACCCAAAAGGGAATCTTTTCTTGACAAGAGGATGAACATGGCAAGCTGGACTGGAATTCCCTCACACAAGATGTGGTGCATCGAACAGCAGACGCAAGACAGACTTAGGCCTCTAAGCACAGATTAGATTAGTGTGAGGCTAGGACCAAAACCAAATTTAGGATACTGGAAGGAGGCAGTCGGGCACTCAGTGCAGGGGACATTCCCATCCCATCCATTTAATGTTTAGTAATGACATTATATCTCTCTGATTTGTCTCTTGCTTTACTTGTTTGTGAGTGTACATGTTCCATTTTTTTCATCCTTTTGCTGTGTGAGCACTAAGAATTTTGATATTTGGAGTGGGGAATATGGAATACGTATGTTGTACTTTGATGCATTTTTGATATCTGTTGTCTGCTTGATGCATGCGTCAGGCCCATGTTGTGAGTTGTATTAATCTACTGTCAACAACTCTCCATTGCTGCTGAGGTCACACCAAGCATGTCCTTGAACTCGTCATGGTATGATATGTATGTTCACCTTGACTTTTCACTGTATTTTAAACAGGAATCCAGAGGGACGAACAGGCATAAAAGGGTTAGGAAGCCAGATGTGGTATGGGCCCAATCCCTGTCTACACCCGGTGTTGACACGGTAAGTTCTATATTCCCTTCCAAGATGGGGTTTCATCCGCATATAATGGGGATACTTTTATAAGGAGTACTATGCACTGCACTAGAGAGTTATGAAGAATATGGTGTACGCATTAAGTCAACAGTTTCTTCACTTGATGGTCCAAGTGACCCTGGGGTGGTCCTTCCATCATTTCTTCAGATCCTCAGCTATCCAAGCAGATTTATCATAGGTGAACATCCATTTTCTCAGTGATATGGAGTTCTGCTCAATATCTGTGCTGTTGGTTTTAGATGGTTTACCTGATGCAGAAGACACATTTGTAAATATGAAGCTGGCCCTAGATGCACTATAAATGCAAAGTCATTGATGTAATGCTGAGCATAACTTGTTGGGACCAGAACTCCATGAAGTCTAATTGATTAAGTTATTTTACTCAATTTCCGAGGTGTTCACTGCCTTCATTCTCATTGCAGCTGGAAGACTACTGACAATGGGTCCTTTGTCTGGAAGGACTCGAAGAAGGTCCTCGAGGTCCTGGCAGTGAAACGTGAGGGATCAGAACGCTGGGTTCTTCCAGGGGTAAGACCCACAGAGGAGGCGGAGAAGGGCAATGGTCGTAGAGGGAGCCAATGAGGGTTGCAGCATCCTATATCGGTTGATGAAACATGGAATTGTAGGCAGGAAATAACATCAGCTCCTTCTTGATTGATCATTAATTGAGGAGCTAGAGAAGTTTAGCTTTGCTTCTGAGTATATTTGTTTGAAAGAGTGACCTTATTCATTGCAGAACATGTTTCATGATGATGTCAGATGTCAGAGATACTTATGTCACTGTCATTTCCATTCAGTTCCCATTTGATCCCACGCATACAACAACATTTCTAAGGAAGTACTCAGAATCTGAAACCATTCACTGATTGACTGAGCTAGTGAGGTGAATTACTTCGCCTCCATCAAGCATTTGCAGCTGAAGGGGCAGTTTTAAGTCTTACCTGGCACAGCGCATGTGTTGGCCCCGTTGAGACATTTTGTTAACCTAAAGAGGCTTAGAGCCTACGCATTGCTTACCACTGGTTAACTTCATCGCCACTCTCTTTTCCATGCTCCTCATCTGTCCTTGTGTGTCAGCTTCACTTCCACTTTTTGTGTTTGTCAGTCTTGCAGAGCATGGCTCAAGTACTGCTTCCCTTCAGCACCCATCATCCTTCCACTTGTCACATGGTTTTGGAGGCACTTTTTTGAATAAAGTTGCAGCAGTCCATAAGCGCGGTTGTGCTTGAAGGCCGCTGCTCCTACTCCGAACCCACCACAGATTGGTGCTTGCCCGCATTGTGACTTCCTTGTCCTCACTCTCCCTGCCCACTGTCCGTGTTGCCTGCTGCCCGCCCTCCCTCCTGCCAGCAATAACAGGAATCACACACTGAATCAGAGTTCTGGGGACGGGCTTCTCACTCATCCGCTGCACACCGAAAATTTACATTTAGCCACTAGTTAGGACACTGGTGGTAGTGGTGGCACCCAAGCTGGGTAGGTAAGTCCACTAGCAGGGAGAGATGTTTCCTCACATGCAAGAGGAAAAGAGAAGATGACACTAATGCAAAGCGCTTTCATGTCACACAGCTTTACCATGCATGCACAGCTTTGTGTGTTCCCCGGGCACAATGGTATGATATTACAGAAGGGGCCCCAGACACTTGTGTATCCCCTTATGTAATACTATGATAGTGTTGGCACGCATGTCGCGACAGCGCTATTACGAGAGGGTGGCCTCATGCAAATGAGGAAATCATTTTGCCCCTGCGCAATAATATAGACATGGGTTTAGAGGCAAACATATTCTTAGGAGGCGCAGTGAAAAGGTGGTGCGCTTTCAGTACACCACCTAAGGATAGGCCTCTGGAGGGGGAAAGGGGGTTCTAGGGGCACTCACTTTTCCTGCCTGCAAGTGGATGTCTCTCACCCCTTAAGTGTACCGGTGGCATGCAGCCTGCACTGTAAAACACAGAGCAGCTTTAAAGCGACCGCCCCGTATTTCACTTGAATGCGCTGCCCGCAGGCAGTGTATGTTAGCAACTGCCCCGGGGCGGTGCATTCTTCTTAATACATCACACTGTCCCTGTTTGCACCCGCCGCACCTTTGATAGGTGTGCCATGGCGCAAGCTGTGAAAGTGCGCTATATACTTAATACAGCCCCTGGTGTAGACAGTTTTTGGGTCCATAACACATCAGACTTCTGACTCTTTTCCCTCTGGATTCCTGTTTAAAATACAGAGGCGAGTCATGGTGCGCAAACGCATCACAGCATGACAGGTTTAATAAAATGCTTGCTGTGACCTCAGCAGCAATGCATAGGCATTGCCATTAGTCTATCACAACTCAGCACAGGTCAGACCCCCCACTATCAATCAGGCAGTGATTTTCTTCCTTGCCCATGAGGTATATGTCCCTTGAACATGCTTTCATGCTATAGACCTTATTATGATTGGTAAGGTTGTTGCATGATTCTGAAGCCAGAAGTGGTCCATGATACCAAGGCTTGCTTGAGGTCCATTCAAACCCTTTAAGAGTCATAAACCAAATTGGTTAACACTTTATGTCACCACCAACAAATCACATCCAGCTACACCGGCAATAGATTGTATTCAGACATCTGCATTAAGTAACACCAAAGAATTGATGAAATGTTCCCCAGTTGTCCTGGAACTATTTCCAGAGCTGGGGTGCGGGCCATTGATTTCACCGTCCTAAAGTTATAGGGTTTGAGAAATACCCAATTGCTGACTGAAGATGAAGTGCAAGAATTGAGACACAGCACTTCAGAAGAGTGAGAGAGGGAGTAGTTGAGTGATCCAGGAGAGCATGTTAGATTTCATGTTCATGAAGTGATGGCTACAGTTGTGATACTGACATTTATGACAAGCACTGACAAAACTAACAGCTCTTGCCTCAGCAACCTCTATTGGCAGGATAAGCACTTCTTTCTTTCTAAAGATATTTTCACCTGTGCCTCGCTAATGAAAAGGGGCCTCATTTATGAAAAGTGACGCATCGCTGCGTGAAAACAGCGATTCGTCACTTTTCACTGCGTACTCCTTGCGACACCAATGATGCGTCATATTTAATGTATGACACATCATGTCGCAAAGACTTACAGATACGTCAGTATTTCTGACGCATCTGTAAGCGCAAAAGTGACGCATTGCTGGAATGTGTCACAAAAGTGACGCAACTTCAGCAATGCTTCCTTTTACATGGGGAAAGCCCCATGTGAAAGGGCTAGCGCCAGTCTTACGCCTGCTGTGAGGCAGGCGCAAGATTTTGACGCAACAGCATCCTAAAAGTGACGCAGTGAAATCTCATAGATTTCACTGCGTCACCATTACGAGGCTTTTTGCGGGGGAACGCCCCCTCTGCATACATTATACCTGACACAGGTATAATGTGGCGCAGGGGTTTAAAAAGTGACGCCTCTACCTAGATGCGTCACTTTTTAAATATGGCACGACAAGGCCCATTTTGTACGCCGCTGGTGCGTCACAAAAAGTGACGCACCGGCGGCGCAAAACTGGCGCAAGGCCTCGTAAATAAGGGCCAAGGGTTTTGTTTAAAAGATCCATGTCCTTCATCACCTGGGATGTGTCATGGACTGCACGTTTTTAATGTTTCAAACTTCCATTCACCCGTGATATCCTGTGTTTCAGGGCAGACTGCGGCCAGATGAGAAGCTGCCATCAACACTCAAAGACATCCTGAAGGAGGAATTCTGGGAAACGTTTGAGGCTCTGCTCGAAAATGGAACTGAGGTGCTGCTTTTAATGTTGACTTTTTAATGCATGTTTCTGGAGGGCAGAGGGGTGAATATGTATACAAAGACACATAAATCTGATGTCACCCCTATATGGCCATGAAACCTAATTATATGGTAGCAAGACGCTGCACAAAGTTTGAGGTTGGGGGGGCATTATTGACACAGGGTGTCCATATATTTCCTTTCAAAATCTTTTTCCCAATGATCACAGGTAGGCCTCGTGCCCAAATCCCTTTCCCATAAAGATCACTTATCACCCACATCACATGCACAACTGGTTGTGCTTACTGGCATCACCAAGCTATAATTACATTAGTGAGCAGAGTCTCAGGCCCTTCCTCCAGGGCACCTCAGAGCTCACGGACATTCACCCTCTGCTCCAGAACTCGCCCTCTGGTCTACATGAACAGCTCTGCAGTAGTTTCTGGCAGCTGCTGCCCCTGGTTGATGCAGGTCCCAGTGCACCAGGCATGAGTGTAGACAAAGGTCACATACTCAACACAGTACCATTCACATCAGGGTGCTTGGTGAAACAGTGAGCTTGATGAGAGCTGATAGTTCACCACTAGGCATGTTCCCTATACTGAGCATGTGCCAAGGAGCAAGGATTCAAACATGCACTGCAGAGCACCAATCTTGTGCACTAGTAAATCAAGCATTGCATAGTAAAGACCCCATCCACTGATACATCATCACACACTGGGCTGGAATGGTGGCAGCTCTATGAAGCCTGCAGCAGTTAAAACAATGAATTCCAAGTCCATTGTTGGGGAGAGAAAGTGAGAACACCACAGAGGTCCTGTTGTTTGTTCTTTACTGCAGCATGCACTACCTTTCTGATGAATGCTTCTACCTGCAGATTCCTCACCTTTGACTATCCCAGGTGCCAGCCTTGATCCAGAAACATCTAACATCTCCCATGCGAGCTCCAACTCAACACCAGAGTTGTGGTGACCTCACTTGAACCATACATCTCTCACCTTGGTACCCTGACGTCAGTTATATTTTTTCCAGAGCTTCTTTCCTCAGCTCTGAGGGGAAAAGATTTTGCTCTCCAGATTGTTTTGGTGCAATGCTAAGGACATGGTCCCACCTAAATGGCAGGTTTTAAGCCCCGCCATAGGGAAAGATGTCCATCAACGATTAACATGAGGACTGTTTATGATGGCACCGACCCCCAACAGAGAGTCAAATAAACTGGTAGGTGTGGGAGGGAAAGTCCTTATGTGCAGGAAGCCTAGTATTTTGCTCTCTGAATGCCACTTGTCTTCTGGGTTGCTATATCCCTGCCCTTGGCATCCTTGGTGCCCAGCAGAACACCCTAAGGGACCACTTTGAAGAAATAGCCCGCGATGGACAAGATGCCTCTCACCACATCATCAGGGTAGGCTTGAACACAATGGACTGTGTGTTGCCAAGACCACAAGTTCATCTGTTAGCTTGAGAAGACATACCTGGCTATGCTGCTCTACTGGCTTCTTGGCAGATGTGCAAAATACTTTAATGGACATGCCGTTTGATGGGAAGTGGCTTTTTGTCAGAACTAAAGAAATCTCTCTGGGACTTTTTTTTTCTTTGACCAAACTCACATTGCAGACCCATAAAAAAGGCAATACACAACATTACTCTGTCATTGGCGTCCCAGAGTGCGGCATCAGTTAACATCCTTCCATTAAGTTTCAACAACTTGTTTATATATACAAAATTACATCTTATCAGTGTGATTAATCAAGTACATCGTGAACGGTGACCAAAAATCCTTAGGCCTAGAGGCTTCTGGTAGTTCCTCTGCATAGACATTCAGTTGATCCTTACAGAAAACAAGATCTTTGACCCATTTAATCAATGTTGGAGCAGCTCTAGTGTTCCAGCTCATGGCCACAGCCCGCTTTGCAAATAGAGTGGCAACGGCAACTATACGCCTGTTGCATGGTTAAAGTCCTTTGAGATATCCAGTAGACAGATCTCTGGTGTGCAATGAACTGTTTCTTATCCCATTTCAGTTAGTGTCTGTGCCGCTTTCTTCCAAAACTCCGCTATTACTGCACACTCCCACGCTAGATGTATAGAGTCCATCCCATCACGCCCACAGCGTGAACATCTGTCACCCTCTCGTAGCTCAAACGTCCTCAATTGTGCCATAGTAAAGAATACTTGGTGCAAATATTTAAAATGAATAATGCGTAGATTACAGTTAGCAGTCAAATCCCTAGTCAATTTACAACAGTCTTCCCAATTCTCCCAGGGCATGGGGGACACAAGCACCAAGTTCCATTTATCTAGTGCCGATGACACGGGCAATCATTCTCATGTTGAGATGCATTATGCATTCTAGTTATTAGCCCCTTACTGTCGCTGCCGCCCAATAAGGCCTGTAGCGCCTTCAGCCCAGTTGGTTCCTGCGGGAAATACGGGCTAAATGAACGCACCACCACGCGCAGCCTGGAATATATGAACCCATGCATTGCTTTGTATGGTTGCCCTGATTGAAAATCATTTAGCGGCATAAACGTGCCATTTCTGCACATATCCGCTAGCTTGACAATCCCCGCTGTCTGTAGTATCTCCAGTGCCCCACACTGTCGCGCCACCGGGATTCTCGGGTGGCCCTCAATGTGCAGACCTGGCGCATATATGAGATCTCTCCCAGTAAGCATGGCGAGCGCATTCCATGCCTAAAACTTATAATCAACTGGATTGATTTCCTTCCTATGACTTCCCTCGCAGGAATATAATATTTTAGCCATCAACGGTGTGGGATGTACTGTGTCCGCCACAACCCCCAAATGCGGCCAATATTTTTGTGGAAAACTCTAGTATTGTGCAAACTGTGCCTGAGCACATAAGTAATACAAACCTATATCTGGTGCCTCAAAGCCTCCCCTTTCAAATGGTAGGTTCAGTGTGCCCCAACTGCATCTCGGTTTCTTAGCATCCCACACCAATGACCGCAGACAGGACTGCAGTGCTTTAAAAAATGCTACAATACGTTTTATTGGTACGTTAACAAATAAGTAGAGTAGCTTAGGCAGAATTGTAATCTTTACCACAGCTATTCGGTCCGCCAATAACAACGGTAAGCGCGTCCAGCGTGATATTTTCCCCATTAATGTCGGTCACCGCCTTCCCATAACTCATTTTAAGTACCTTTTCAGGGTCTCTGTGCATGCACACACCCATATTTTCACTGTGTCCACAGCCCAAGATAATGGATAGTCCATCTGAAACTTTTGCATGCTGTCTGTTAACGGGAGGATAGTAGATTTCGCCCAATTGATTCCCAACCCTGATTGCCATTCAAACATGACACACTCTCTCAGCAGGGTCGCCAAATGAGTAGCTGGGTCTTGCACATATAGTAACATGTCATCCACATAGAGTGAGATGACCAGTGGGCTATCTGAACCCCAATACAGCAACTGCAGGCTTCTGATGGATTTTACAAGCCAATGGTTCTAATGCCAAGGCAAATAACATCAGCGACAGTGGGCATCCCTGCCGCTTGCCTCTACGGACTGGGATTGCCTCAGTTACCCAGCAATTAACTCACACGTGGGTCGGTGTACAACAGCCTTATCCACTTCAGGAAGAATGGTGGCATTCCCATTCTTATCAACACTGCAAACATATAGCCCCATTGTAATGAGTCGAAAGCTCTGGCAGCACTCAACACCGCTGCTGCTGGGGTATCAGGGTCTAGATGGGGCATTACCGCAAATATAGTATGGAGATTATGTATTGTAGATGTATGGGGCCAAATCCCGATTTGTCATGAAGGACCAGTTTAGGGATCAGTAGCTGCAGCCGACATGCTATTATTTTGCTAAGATATTGGTATCTATATTTATAAGTGACAGCGGCCTATATGAGTCACACTTGTTATCCACTTTATCAGGCTTCAAAAGTGTGACCAACAAAGCCTCACTGAGAGATGGGGGGCAGTACTCCTGCCTCATATGCTTCGGTGTACACCTGCAATCATTGTGGGGCAAGTTCTTCACGGTAAGCCTTGTAGAATTCGCTGGATAACCCGTCTATTCCAGCTGCCCCAAATATGGGCAATGCCAATATAGCTGCCTTTACATCCTCCACATCAAAAGGTTGGGTCAGATACTCATGCTGCCCATCCGATAACCACCCCAAGGCGATATCACCTAGATGATTCACAATCTTGTCCTCCGGAGCTGTTTGCTTGGACTCATACAGTTTAGAATAATAGTCAATTAAAATTGTACTTACCTCAGGGGCAGAGTACTGGACAACCTCTCTTTCATCTAGCAATGCTGTTTTGTATTCATCTCCCCTAGGTAACGCTAATTGATGTGCCAATGAATGGCTAGGCCTACCTCACTCACCATAGTATCTTGCCCTTGACCTCCGGGATTTATGCGATAACTCCTGTTCCGCTGTTTCATTGTATTCCCTGACAAGTTCCCTTATGTGGGCCAAAGTGTCAGCTCTGGAGTCCCTCTCGTAGTCATGTTCCGGCTTGCCGATTCTGTCAACTAGGGTCTACATCCTATTTCGTAGGTCTTTTAACACTCCCGCTTGGGAGCTCATGCATTCCCCCCTTATGGTGACCTTAAACGCCTCCCACATGGTGCCTACACTTTCCACTGTGCCAACATATTCTGAGAAAAAGTTAACAATTGCCTCCCTTATTTTGGCCCGAAAAAAGATATCTATCAGTAAAGATGGCTGCAATCGCCGCTGGGATGGGGTCTGATACACGTCAGCACCTTTAGTGTAAGTATCTCTGGGGCATGATCAGACAACATCCGGGCAAGATGCTTAACTGAAATAGCCCAAGACGGTGGCCTCCTGACTTTAGCCAATAATCCAACCTGGACCATGAACCATGTAATGTTGACACGAATGTGCCTTACTTCACGTCTGGAATCTGGGCCCTCCATACATCCACTAGCCCTTCTGCCTCGATCAGTTCCCCCAAGAACATTGCAGCTTGTTTACTTCGTCCCTCCACATTATTAGATTGGTCCATTCTAGAGTCTAGACATACATTCATATCACCACCCCATATAACGACCGCTGGCCGGTATGATGCAATGCATCTCCACACATCATTAAAAAAAGCAGGATTGTCAATATTCGGCCCATAGGTATTAACTAGGAGAATCAATGTATCACCCTACTTACCCAGTGCCAACAGAACACTCTCCTCCTCATCCACTCCGGACTTGATAAAGGTATCCTTTTAATCAAAAGCAATGTGTCCCTGGAGTAAAAGGAGAAGGAGGACGCAATACTCACGGTGGCCCAGCAGGTTCTTACCTTCCATTCATAATTTTTAGTTAAATGCATCTCCTGGAGGCACGCAATCTCTACATCTTGTCTATCCAACATTACAGACCTTTTGGGGGTTGTTTAACCCCTGAACATTCCAAGTTATTAACTTGATACTATCACCCAGACCTGTCCAATCTAATATTTGCCACAATGCATTCCATGAGATATTCAAGTGTAACCAGAGCATACAAAATTGTGCTTTTCACATCAATCCCTCCTGAGTCTGCCATGTCCCACCCCACCTCCTCAATTCCCCCACCCACTTCAGCACCCCAACTTGCTAAAGACAACCGAACTACGATAACTGAGCAGCTAAACACCCAGTTAACCCATAAAAACCTCAGGGGTATTCCCATATTGGAACACAAGAGTGCTCTTTGCCTCCCATTGTAAATGGAAGGTGGTCGAGCTTATCCATAACCCGACAAGGCATCCACGTCCCTCCGATAAGGCATATAGGAGAACACCATTATACAACTTTCAGTTCACATTCTCGTGCCCCTCGTCCCTTTTACAGTGTTTACCACAACTTGCTCATACTTTAGTTGTGTACATCATATAAGACTTGGAGCCCTGAACTTTATATTAGTCCCGCATGAATCTCTTTGCAGTCCTTGCAGCCCATTGTCACACTGCAAACCTCAGTGCTCCTCCTCAAATCCGGCAGTAGTTTCCCGCCTGCGTTTTTTTAGACTTTTCGCGTGTTCCATGGCCGCTCACAGGTTTATGAATTTCTTGGATGCCCCTTCCAGTCCGATCTTCAAACGCACAGGATATAGCATGGCATATTGAATGTCCTCAGCTAGCAGTATTTTTTCTGTCTGGAGGAACTCCCTCCTAGTAGCTTGCACCGCAGTAGTGAAATCCGGGATAAATGCTAGGTTGTTCCCTTGATGTGTGATCTGCCCCTTCTCTTGTGCAAGCCTGACAATTATGTCCCGATCCCAATAATTCAGCAATCTCACGATTATGGGGCGAGGCGAGGCACCTGGATTCGAGCACACCGCAAGTGAGTGATGAGCACATTCTACTACCAACATTGGGGATAGATTATCAGTACCAAAAATCTCTTGCAGAAGCTTCTGTACATAGGGCTCCATTTTGCCTACATTTGTTGATGCTGGCAGCCCTATTATTCTTACATTATTTTTTCTAGACCTCGCCTCCAAATCCTCATTTTTAGCCTGTGTATCTGCCAGCACTTATTCCATATTTAACATTGTGTCTGACACTATATGCAGCCCATCCTTCACCATTGAAACACATTTCTCCGCCTCTCCCAGTCTGGCAACTTTCTTGTCTAACTTGGCTGCCATATTGTCCATCCGCAAATTCAATGCATCCATCTCCCCATCGATTGTCTGCAAACTGTGCTGCATCGCATGCAGTGTGGACTCCAACGTAGGGGTGGCATCTGACAGGGTCTCCACCTCTGAATCCGATGCTGTCTTTTGCTGTGGCCTGCTAGCTTTAAATGTGAGATGTGGCTGCGTTTTATCTGGTTTGCCCATCTTTTACAATCCTTTGCAGCACTACCTATGATGTTTTACACATTAGGTTAGGCTTCAGCGGGCTTACACCACCTGGCCTCAAGTTGTTGCATTCCCATGAGTAGTCACTCGATCTGCTAGTAAGCACATTTCATTAGCATGCCACTTGGACTATGTCCTGAATTTCTAGCTCTCACCTCACCTTCAGCAACTCCAATACTGAAATTGTTCTGTTGACTCTGGGACTGTATATCTCAATCTCACAGCACGATGCACAATAGCAAAGCCGCTGCTATGCTCTGCTCACACCTAGGGAGCTACCTGTCTCTATGTGTCACTGGCTCACGCTGTATGGGACCGCTGTTGTTCACTCTCTCTCCACTAAGTAGTACGCTACTGCTGTAGGGGGCCAGGGTTACCAAATAAAAAATGGTGCCTCCGCACTCTGCTTACAGCCATGCCTGATGCTCCGTCCCAGGCGCAGTCTGATTTTATTTTATTTATTTATATTTTTTGTAGGGTTTCCACAGGCAGCCTCGCATCCTTCTCTTCTTTGTCACCACAGCCAACCCAGCTATCTAAGAAGGCCAGGATTCACACAATGCAGCACTTAATTTTGTTGCATCCGGCAGGCAAATTTTTCCTCCTGAAACCGGGGTCCACGAGGCAGCTGTCCTCCCCTGCAGGCGTTTTGGCAGTCTGCATCTTGCAGACGGGCTGCCCAGGCCTCACTTCAATTGCTGCTGGACGTCACTTTATCGATACTGTGAGCTACACCGTTTCATCATGGCAGCAGCGGCATGTCGTTTCCCGCGGTGTAATTTCACGGGGCTAGCAGCCCTCCTTATCGTCAAAGCGCAGTGGCAGCATCTGATTACGGCCGCCCTCAGCGCCTCCGCACCTCAGCTACTTGGTCGCCCAGTGCCCACTCTCAATGCTCCGTTGTTCCACGGCTATCCCTCGGCGCCCCAATCACCTCCGTATGCTCGCCTTGCAGTGATCAGGGCCTGAGGAGCATCGGCCCGCAGTTCCACTTCCGAAGGCCTCAGAAAAGAGTCATGGCCGCCATGTTGTCTGTACCGCAGTCTCTGCAACTTACTCTCGTTTCGCCGCTTTTAGGTGTGCCACAGGGTTTTCACTTCCTTCTGAGCAGCGTCAGTGCAATTCCCAACCCCTTAGCTCACCAGATGGGCTGGTTTGCCTCACAAGGAATAAGGATATTGATTAGATTTTTGGCTCAACTGGCAGAGCTGCACTAAGGCGCAGTCATCTTGCCATGCACCCTCTAGCACCCCCCCAATCTCTCACTGGGACTCTAAGGTTTTTTGCTCATTTTAATGACCCAAGACCTTTGGCAGAGCCTTTCAGTGAAGATGGAGCCAGTCACACACAGTAGAACCCTCTGGTCCTTCAGGACAGAAATAGAGGCAAGGTATGTTATCAACAAGTCCAAGATTCATTCTCCTCCTCTTCTTTCTCCTCTCCATCTAGACTATCTCATTAGTTACTCTGTGATGGCCCACCTGATGCCAGTTGGAGGATGGGTATCCTCTTTTCTTCATGCTTGGCAGATTATTACTTCAAACCACTGGGTCCTACAAAGCATAGACAAGGAATATTTCCTACCCTTTCTCCAACAGCCCCCAACACTATTTTTCTCCAGGACACCATCTTCAGATCCTGCACCAGGAGGTAGTGCCCTGCTGCAGAAGGGATAAGTTGTTTTAGTACCAGAAGCAGAAATTGACAAAACACCTGGCCTACGTGGAAAGGTATGCCCAGACGCAGGTCCCATGCACACTGTATCACAAGATGCAAGCTGTGCCTGGCTGATGAGCCCATAACAAGGGCAAAACCAGTCCTGAGTCGCTTGTGTTCCATATCAAGAAGGACCAGACATGGCCCTTAGGTGCCACGCCTGGCTCAGAACCTCTACCTTTTCATGAACATGCCTTTTGATGGCACTCGGTTGTTTGGTGCCATCAAGTATAATCAAAGAACACAAGCAATTATGGGCACAGTCAAGAATAAAATACACAAGATGAAATAAGGAGGCAAAATCATAAACATGGTAAATGATGATGAAAGTTTGCAGGGTGTAGGAACCTGCGATGAGGGAAATACATATGGTGCAATATACAAACACAAGTCACAAGTGAAGAGGAAGGTAAGCAGTACGCAAGCCACAAAATAGGATAGAAGAATGCTGTATGCAACCGTAAAAGTATAGTGTAGTAGTCTAGGCCATAGATGCAGCAAGGATGCTGGGGTTCTGGCAAATGATTCGATGAAAGCAGGCAGAATCCATCAATAAGTGCATATTTTACAGTGCAAACAGGCAGGATTAAAGCGATGAGAGCACAGAAGGTTATCTTAGTAGACTGGAAGCAGTAAAGCCTGTGCTGACACAAAAAAAAGGGTGAACACTAAGTGGGACGAGCCAGTTGGGAGGGGAGACAAGATGGGGTCCCAGAGGAACCAGTCCTTAGGTCTGTTATTGCCAATGTAACACCAGACCATTTGTTGATTTGACCCTTGCAGGTGTACAAAGGTTACCTGGATGACCCCAGAAACACAGATAACGCGTGGGTTGAAATACACACAGTGAATGTGCACCTTGAATCCCCAGAAGATTTGGATCTCCTGGAATTGGTAAGATCTTGCTTGTGTGAACCTCATGATTATCTGTGAGCACGAAAAGAGTTAGTTAAGCATGATTACCTTGCTTTCATCCATTTGGGCCATTATTACTTAGTGCAGTTGAAGTGGAAATTTACAATACACTATGTTGCATGACCTTGCATAGGAAAACTATTGTGTTGCTCATAGGATGACCTTTGCAGTGTGAGCCAGAGCATGAGAGCAGTGGTACCTGCAGAGATGAAGGATGTGGTTAGAAGCAAAGAACAGGAAAGTAGCTGTACATGCTTGCAAGAACAGCGTTGAGCCAGGGTGAGCAGATGAGGATGGAACTAGAACAACTATCCTTGGAAATAGGTTAAAAAGTAGCCTTGTTGTAAAACAGACTGGCCCTTTAAAATCAGCAAGCTGTGACAGAGTGTAGAGCCAGCTAGGCCTTACTCATATTTGGTATGCATAGTGACACTCCCATAATGTGAAACTGATATCCAAATATGGAAAGTGTGTTGTTGCCATGCTGGTGTAACCTGCTTCATTCTTTGTGCATTAGTGATAATCAATATAATGCCTGATTACCTGTTGAACAGCACCCTTACAGTAAAGTTACAGTAATGCGTGCATTGCAAAATATTACAGTGGAATTGCAGCTGATCGGCTGTGTAAGGATCATATTTATGTAATCGAAAGTGTATAAGAATGTAATCATTTATCTAATGGGCTGATCTCTTGGAACATTTTGTTTGGTAGTTTTATACAGCCTAAACTCAACCCGAAGGTATCAGGTATCTCATCACTTTACATGAGCACCAGTTGGCTTACAGACGGACACATTCATTTTCTAAGGCACAAGGAGATTAAGTGATTTGCCCGGAATCACAGAATGTTGAGCGTCCCTTCTGAGACTCGAACCCAGTTCCTCAACTTTGAGGTCAACCGCTCTAACCGTTAGGTAAAGTCCCCAATGGTCCTTGCTGTTATCCACTTAATAGTTCATACTGATACCAGAAGTCTCCTTCAAGTATTGGTGGCTGGCACAGGGATATATCTTGGACCTGGCTGTCAGAGCTCTGAGGGAACTGATGAGCAAACTCTTATCAATGCAGTACCCCAGTCACATCAAGCAGATTTTTCTCTTAGGGTCTTGCCCGTCAACCAGATCGTCTGTCACACTTGAATTTTGAGGGACTGATTCGCAAAGGTAGACTTACACTTTTGTTTAAGTCTACTATTTTTTTATTATTCCCAAACTATCAAGATAATTATATTATTAGTAATTTTACGACTCTAACAACTCCGCAGTCTGGCTGAGAACTTCATACATAAAAAGATAGGACTGGCTCAGAGAGCTTCCTTCCACATTCCATTGTAGTGCCCCCGGAGTGTGAGTGAGCGAACAGAATGGGTGTTGGAAAGTCAAGCAGAGCCTGAGGGACGAAGGATCCCTGCCATTACATGTGGCTCGCAGTGGGAAATAAGGCATGTAAAATGTGGAGCTCTTGGTGACAGTGCACTGAGGATGGCGGAGACTTGATGTTCTCAAAACAAGGTACCTTTAATTTGGATAATTTGGAATATTTGAGGTCATTTTTATTGAAACAAGGTAATAAAGTTACCTTGTAGCAATGAATTGCTTATTTGCAATCGTGCAAGGAAGCCTTACATTTGGAATCTGCTTACATGACTAGGGTACACGCTAAACCGATGCAAGGGACAGAGATATTAGTGGTAACTGACTCTGATTGTGCCCTGGGCCCTGCTAAACAGGCACTGGGCCAGTGTTCTGTATAAAAGGTATTTGGTAATTAGGTGAAATTACAATGTATATGGCACTCTACCTGTAAGCCCCTAGTATATGGTAGGGCATGTATGTCTAGAGACCCATTATATTTAATGCACTTAAGTGTGAACTGCTGTGTTGTCTACAGGCTGCTTTTAAAATAAAACTGTGTCTAAATTTGACTTTCGAATTAAAGGTACTTCCAAAGTCTTAAACTAACTTTTTGTACATATAAGTCACCCCTCAGGTCTCCCCTAGGTGCCACAAAGGGAGGGTGCCATGATAAAATGAGGTGGAGCATCATAAAAGATCTTTTATATGCCCTGGTGACGCGAAAACTACCACATTTGTTATTCCCCATTGTGGCACTTCAGCTCCATAGTCTAACATGGGAAGGCTTTATTTAAAATCACTAAAGTCTAACTGTTGACAGAAGTTAGATAAAATAATATTTAAAAGTGGTCAAATAATAGTTTGAATACATCCAACAATTTACCAAGGTTGGATTTATTATAACTAGGAGAGAAAAGAAGTTATAAAACTTGATTTTCCGATGTGCCAGAATCCAGCTCTGGAGTAGCCTGTCCTGATTGGCCAGCCTTTGAGAGGCTGAACCAAACTGTTCTGATGAGTTGTGAAGTTGCCTGAACGGACACAAAGAGACATCTGTTGGGAGAAGATCTGCACCTGCAGAGCAAAGGCAGGAAGGGGGCCAGATAGCCAAACTGGTCTTCAAAGGGAAAAGGACAGTACAGACAGGAACTAGGCCCACTCCCACTTCCTGTACCCCTAGCCATATGGAAGCCCCTGTAATTGAACTAGCAGGGGGACTGTAAGGGGGGTGTTAGGGGAAGTTGACTACACCTGTAGGTTTGGTTAGCCAGACCTGAACCTCCAACAGAGATTTTCTCTATTTTGTAAACAGTGCGTTCTGGTCTAAGAAATGTCACACTTCAGGGGGCATAGTCATCACAGAGGGTGGCACAGTGCACGTCATTGGTCAGGGGTAACCCTCTTCATGCCAGCCCAGAAGTCTGGATAAATATGGAAGACTGCCCAACAACTCAGATCCCTGCCTGAAGAAACAAGAAGGACTGCCTTGCTGAACCCCTGGTCTGCATTAAGAGGACTGCACTATTAAGGACTGCACCTGCTGCACACTTTGTGCTTCACCAAAAGAAGAACTTTGCCTTGCTCTGAAAGTTTGAGGAGTGGACTCCCTGAAAGCAACGGGTTAAAAGAATTCCACCTCCACCAAGAAGAAGTCAGCTGACTAGCTTCTCCAGCACTTTGAAGAATGTTACCAGATGCATTGTGGGTCTTGCAGTCCCAACTTCTCAAGGAGTAATTCAGAGCATCCAAAACCTTGGATTGGTGTTCTGGAGACTTCAAGGCCCTAGAAGGACCTTCTGGAAGAGGATCCAGATACTTGTGACCATTTGGAAAATTGTTGTCAAAAAGCTCCATAAATGGACCAGCCAGTCATCGAGAATTAAGCCGGGAACATCAAACCGCAAGTCAGCCTGAAATCAAGGTATGGCCCTCAGAAAGATCTGTAGCTATTCACCTTCAATAACAAGGATCAAGACCTCCAGGAGCCACTGAGGCATTCCTTGAAAGCAAGCCGCCGTCGCCGAACTACAACCAAGCCTGACAAGGAGCCTTGCTTGACTTTGACAGCAAAAGTCCAAAAAAGTGACTAAGTCAGAAGGTAAAAACTTAACCGGGCCATACCACTCATCATATACGACCTGAGTTTTGACTTAGTCCTGGTCAAGCTCAGATGTCCCAAATTTACGCTTTTGGCTTTTAGGCAAGAGAAAGCATTTAGGGCTTCATTACGATGGTGGGATCACAGGCATCGTAAGGCCAATTTCTAATAACAATTCTGCGTAGGGTTTTGAAGTGAACAGAAAGAATGGCGCTCTAAGAGGTAAGCGGTGGGTCGAGAATGTCCAAAATAGAGACGTGCTAACCAGGTCAGGGGGAACCCAACAACCCCTGAAAGTGAGGGCAGGGGCACGCACTGTATAAATTAAACCAAGTCCTGGGCACACGTTAAGGAAAAAGTACACAAGTGTCAATCCACTCCAATCGTATTGTAGGCAAAATAATCAAAAAGGGTCGACACCAGTAGATGCTTTTTTTTTCTATTTGTATTATCAAAATTCTTTAGACAGTAACATCATAGGAAAAATCAGCCAACACATGTTTTGTCACCTGGGTATTCAGCCAGGACTCTTCAGGCTGGGGATAACATAATAAGTATATATGTTGTACTATGTAATTAAGCACAGGTTAAAATGGTCATTTAAAGTCCCATCTGTCGTGACACCAGAAAAAGCACCTCTCTGTGTGTGGAAACCCTAATAGAATGGTGGAAAGGACATAAAAAGTCACTTCACAGCATACGGGACAGAAACCATTGGTGGTGCAAGTACATTGGAAACCATATATCCAGACAAGGGCAAGATGGCATCCACGCAAGTGGACGTGTGAGCTGACCGCTCCTGCCTGAGCTCTCAAATGTGATTGTAAGGGAGACGGAGTTAAGCGTGGGATCAAAGGATCACCCTGCAGCCTTTTTAAGACCTCTTAAAAGACATTTTGGGCAACTTACAGATTCGATTGAGCTGATTACGGGATGTTATCTCTGCCGACGGTAAATGCTGGATACTTTGTTAGCACTCGCGGCAGGGCTGAGTAGGTGCGGACGGAGCCGCTGGACGCATGCTTCACACTGGTTACAGAGTATGCGGATTGAATCCACCTGAGGACAGTTTGGCGAGTACGGTGGAAGAGTTGACTCCGATGGTAATGCCCCCAAAAGGAATGCGCGGGAGACCGTGAGTCCAAGAAGGTGGAAACTCTGATGACAATGCTGAGGTGAAAGATAAACTTCAGGTAATTCTGTTAAAAATGCAAAAAGCGACTCAAACTGTACAAGGGTTAAAGTGGATACGGCAGGCAACAAAACTATTCCGGCAATTTTCTCAGCTGTAAAAGACAAAAGAAAAGGTAAAAAGATTATGCATATGTCGACAGAGGGCTCTGACACTGTAGATACCACCTCAGCATTAAACCAGGTGCTCGGTGAGGAAAGTTTGGCAGGAAACCTCAGACTGCAGCCAAATGGTTGCGATGAGGTTTTACTACAAAACTTTATTGATCCAGGAGGTCCTGGTGCTTCAGGTGCGACAAAGGGAGGCACTAAATTTGGCGCCATTGGTGGCAGTGACCTAGCTAATATGCAGTCTGTAAATCTTGGAGGAGACAAGCAAACACAGCTTCCAGATGTGGAATCAGGGGACTTTTTTACTCTGTTGGAACAGTCTACTTCATCTTGTGAAGATTTGGCAGCACAATACTCTGAGCATATAAATGTGGCCGTCCTCATACTGTGGGGAAGAGACTTGAGTAGAATGCTGGCAGGGGGAAGGTTGAGGATTGGCAACAGTCTGCTGATCAGTCACAAAACACTCACCCTGGCGAAGTTAATTCTTTGTCATTAATATATCAATCAATTATGGCCTACCAGGAGAAAACAAGAGAGGAGAGTCATGGGGTTCAAAATTGTAAACTACAAAACTCAGTGCGGCGGCTTGTTAAATCTCATGCTGACTTTACTTCAAGATTCAATGAAGTAGAAACGCGTATTTCTAACTTAGAGGACGAATTGGTTCCTCAGAATGCAGTGACTGAATCACTCCGCTCTATCAAGGAGGACACACAGTGGAAAATGGCTTGACATTGAAAACTGAGCACGAAGGAACAATCTAAGAGCTTTGCAGATTCCGGAGGGAAAGGAAGGGCAGGATCCGCGCAAGTTTATAGAGGAATTGTTTACAAACGCCTTCCGTGAGCTCACTTGATGGGATTGGGACAGGGAGATTGAACGAGGTCATAGGTTTCCATTTAATATTCGTCTTCGAGCAGGTCAGGCCGGTGATAAACCTAGAGCTTTCTTAATCTCATTTAATAGCTTTCTGGCTCGAGAGGAGGTTTTTCAGTTGGCACGTCCCAATAAGAAAAGAGCTGGGAAAGATTTTGAAATTTTTGTAAGACCGGATTTCTGCTGATATAAAGTAGAGAACCACTGGCGAACCACTGGCAGCTTCGGCAGCTTATTACACAGTTTCAAGGCAAAGGGGGTCAAGCATATCTGATGAATCTGGCAAAATTAAAAGTGATTTTTCAGGAGCCCACTCGATTTTTCACTAATGAAGGGTCAGCTACGGAGTTTCTGAATTCTATTTAGGAATTTTTCTTTTAAAGGTCAGATGTATAATGGTGGGGTTCTTCCTCCTTTTTTGCCAACTAGGTGGCTATACTCCTTCTACCCTTTATAGTTGATATTAATGTGCATTTCAGATCCAGTCCAACCATGGGGTATGGAGGTATTTCCTCTCCCTTGACTGGAGGGGTTTGCGAGAAAGGCAGGGGATGCACACAAGCTTTGCATCTACAGGACCATGGGCCCTAAAGCCTCGTTAATGGGGGGCGGGGGGGCAGGATGGGGCGTGTTGGGAGGAATCGTGGGGGGGGGCACTTAGGTGGGATAAAGTGAGGGAAAAATCCACATTCACAAAAAGAAAAAATGGTAATAAAGTAATGATACAGCCTTGCGGATGGTGCTTGGTATATGTTAATGTTACATATTCGATCTGGCTTTTGACATTGGTTCTTTTCTGGCTTAATAATGGCTTGCAGGGGGATTAAAATGTGTTCTCTAAATGTCTCAGGCCTCAATAACATCAATAAGAGTAAGAGAGTTGCTGTTGAACCCTGAATTATTAAACCAGATTTGTTATGTGTCCAGGAGACGCACATACCCTGGAGTAAATGTAATATTTTAAAAGAGTTAGGGTTTTCAATAGTTGTGGCTTCTCAGCAAACCTCAATGACCCGTGGTGTTGCGATTTTAGCTAAACCAAATGTGCAGACAATCGGCCGTTGCTGGCGGATAAGCTAGGCCGAAGGGCTATAGCCTAGTGTGAGTTTGGCAGCAGAAAATGTACAGTTTGTACTATTTATGGGTCCAATTTAGATGAGACAACAGCCCAGGTGGATTTCAACTTAGAGCTTACATCTTGGCCAACTCCGTTTATTGTATGTGGGGAAAAAAATATTAACTTAGCTAATAAGGAGCTGCAGGACGGACCATGAGGATACAAGGGTCGTAAACCATGGGTCTTTAATGACCTATATAATTTTTTGAATGATCTTGTTTTGGTCGATGTATGGGGTAACCTATATCCTATGGATCCGGGGTATACGTTTTATTCCTTTCCCCATAAAAAATTGGTATGGTTGGATTTTTTTTTTTTACCCTCCGCATACTTAGTAGGGTCCTCAGCCCAAATCTTTCCTACAATTTCATCTGACCATGCTCCAATTGTTTTAGAAGTAGTGGCAAATGGTCTTCATTTTATACCCAGAGCCTTCTCTTTTGATCGAAAACTGTGCTTAGATGATGGCTTTAGAGAGCAAATGTCTAGTTGGATCAAAAATTTCTTTGATTGTAATAGACAATCTGCCCAATATAGCAATCATATGGGAACCTTTTAAGGCCTGTGTCAGGGGAGAAGTATTGAGTATTGGTCTATTTCATAAAAAAAAAATTAAATTAGAGATGCTGGAATTATACTCTGACTTAAGAGTGGCTGAGGAAAAATTGACTCAGGGGATAGCACAGCGAGGAAATATAATGGATCTGGAGAATGAAGCTGCTAGATGTCGGCCAAAATTAATGCGGTGTGGAATAAGGACAATGCGAGAAAATTTCTGGTCTATAAAAAACAATGTCATGAGTATGGGGAAGCAGTTGGTAGGTGCCTCGCATTACGGCTGCGCATGAAAGTAGCCTCCCACCGTATTTTGGCGTTAAAGGATAATTCAGGTGTATTGTGTCATGATCCTCAAGGGATTTTGGCAATTTTGCATCAGTTTTACACGGAACTGTACATACATCAGGAAGTGGTAGATGTGGGTAATAACATATTTGCTGGGGTATATCACAACTAGACCAATTGAATAGCCCAATTACTATGAAGGAACTAGAAACAGCAGTTAATAGCTTGGCGATGGGGAAAGCTGCGGGACCTGACAAACTCCAGAGTGAGATCTATAACTTATTTTTTAACCAGATTAAGGGTGAAATGTTGGCTACTTTTAGGGCAGCACAGGATGGGCAAGCTCCAAACTCATGGGAAGAAGCCACTATTATGGTCTTTAGTAAGAAGGGGAATGCACTGGATCTGCCTGGATCATACCATCCGATTTCATTGCTGAACTATGATGGCAAAATTTACTCGAAGATCTTGGCCAAATCGTTTGGCAAAGATTATTAGTCCATTAGTGTCAGTAAATCAGCATGGGTTTATACCTGCTCACGGGACGGTTACCCATGTGAACAAGGTGGTGACGTTCTCCGACATAGCCCAGGCTGAGAAACAGGAATTAGAGTTAATTTTATTGGATGCTGAAAAAGCATTTGACTGTGTAGAGTGGGATTATTTGTGGAAATTGATGTACCCGGCGGGCTTTGGGAAAGGGTTTATGACTGCTTTACAAGTATTGTATACTACACTGGTTGCTAAAATTGCTGTGATGGGTATGGTATCAGCGTCAGTGAGAATTACTAGAGGAACTCGGCAAGGATGCCCTTGTTCCCCATTGTTGTTTGCTTTGTACATAAATACGGTTGTTGATATGTTGGGGAATAGTTTTTTGATGAAACCTTTTATGGTACAGGACATCTCACACTCTGTTTTCGCTTATGCAGACGATTTAGCTATCACTACGGTCGATCCATTCTCTGCACTTAAAGAGATTGAGCTTCTAACATGAATCCAGTCAGGTATCCGGGTATAAACTTAATGTAACTAAAACACAAATGCTATGTACAGACAATATTGTGTTGAATGATGTTAGAACAATAAAATAGGTCACATATTTGGGCATTAAAATAAGAACATCGATGTCAGAATTGGTTGATGTTAATTGGGCGGCCATATTAAGTAGCACTAGGGATTCGTTAGAAAGATGGGGGCGACTACATTTTACATTAGTAGGCAGAGGTAATATTATAAAAATGAACATTTTACCAAAGGTGTTATACTTATTTAGATCTATTCCCCTGGAAGTGTTGCGGGTCCAACTCCAACATTTACAATGTCTGTGCACTAAATTTCTCTGGGCCCCCGGCAAACCCAGGCGTGCTACAGGATTCATGACATTACCAAGCGAGAGAGGAGTCTGGGCGATACCAGATTTTACATTTTATTATTATGTTTGCTTTTTATTATTGACGGGGGAGGATGTCAGTAATATAGCAGAGGCTCCTTCTATATTCCAGTTGATGTTGGGTTCTGAGGGAAGACATTGTGTGTTTAAGGAAATCGATTGCAGTTACTTTAAAAGGACAAGGTTTAAATTTATGGAAGGTGCTTTTAAGGTGTGGAGGAAAATACGGAAACTATTCTTGTTGGAAGGGCTAACTTATTACACGCACACAAATGCCTTAAATATTCTTCCCCCCATCTTCTGGGATAGGGTGGCATTAGGCTGGAGGAATAAGTGCATCCGGCAGATAGGAGATTTCTATGAGGCTGGGGGGTTGTTTCCGACGTATGAAGTTTTAGCGAGACAATACAACTCGCCTAAAACACAATTTTTTTAATTCCTCCAAATTCGTGATTTTCTTAATCGGAAAAATTTAGAACTGACACCAAACTTACTTATTGAGGCTGTTAGACGGCACGAGAAAATTGGGGTGCTAAAGTATTGTTATCTTCTAGCATGATGATTTGGAGAAATATAATGCCCAAAGGTCCACTGTACTGGGGGAACATAATATATCTATAGGGAAAGCTATTGCTAGATCTAGGGAAACTCTACTATCCGCTAATTTGAAAGTCACATTTTTTAAAACTGTTTTTAATTTGTACTTTACTTCGGCACGTATGCTTAAATGGGGGGGCGGGTATGATGGCAAATGTTTTCGCTGTGGGGGGATAAGGTGGATAGTCTACATTTTTTTTTTAGCTGCTGCAAATTGTGTAGGTATGTGTTGGATAGTGAAATTTTTTTGTCAATGATTGCTGGGATCCCCATTAAAATTACCCCTGCTATAATGTTATTAGGTATTGGGCAAGATTTTGAAAGGGGACCCCTATGTTTAAACATTGTTACTTGATTTTTATTGCAATGACTGTAGTTTGATTGTGTATCTCTTCTGAATGGTGCCATCTTGAGCCCCCATTAGCGTGCAAAAATGTATAATTTATTTAGTTTAGAATTGAGTTTGTATTCGGCAAGAGGGGCAAGGAAACAGAAGATTGGAATGTGTATCTGGGGGGCATTCTGTGATCATATGAATGTATGAAATAATTTTGTTGCAATGCTTTGTTTTGATATTGTGGAGCAATAAAAATAAAAGAAATAAAAAGGAAACCATATATCGAAGAGACGTTGTAGTGTGAAACAAGATATGTACAACGACAATGGTGAACTTATTAGTGCGTGACTACAGTGACACAAAAGTGACATAGCTTTATACAATTTAAAAATAAACAAGGGAGAAGGGAGTTTTTGAAGGCAAGATAATGGGATAACTAATAAAATGGTTGCCAACTAAGTCACAAAAAGGCAATAGTATTACATCATACAATACATTATCGTTATGCCCAAGCAGCTTGAAAACAAGCGTAATGAGACACCATCTTCAATCAGGAAAGATAGTTTACAATAAGCGGATAGGTGAAAGAAAGGAAAAACATAAGAAAGGGTTAAACTAGCACAGAGAATACACGCGCATTAACAGTTAAGAGAAGTGCAGAATAAAGTACCTGAATTACGAAAAAGAGCAGATTCTGAGGAAGGAGACAATGAAAAAGGAAACGTCATAAACGGCACAAATGTGTGCTCGGTGGAATCATGTGGAAACACAAGAAAAAAAACAAGTCTGCGAACACTCACCACTGGACCGGCGATAATTCCAACCAGGTATGTACTGGTGTAAGGTTAAAACAAGTAAATGCGCGGAGTGCCAATGAATAAGGCAGGAGGGGGCAGGATGGGTAAGTCTCTTGCCCGTGGAGACCGGATCAAGTCAAGGGGGGCGGGTCCGTCCGTCTTATGAACAACCTGTATAGCAGAGTGAAAAGGGGATAGTAAGACCGATTCCACAAGAGGTCAGGGGTAAATAAGCCTAAAAGTATGTGAAGCATGATGGCGGTCGGCTGCCGCTAGAGCTCCGGAACCCACCCGGGGATTTATCCTGTTGCTTGGCGCCTGAGAGAGCCCAGACTTGTCCTAAGGTGCGGGGACTGCTGCTGGTGCCTCGGTCCGGGTCCGAAACACTCTCGTCGGACCCGTGAAGGCTATGGCACGACAGAGAGCAGAGCGGGGCCTGCTGCAGCATCCGGCGTGGTGAAGCCGGGTGCTGGAGTACGGGCGGAGGCCGGAGTGGCTGAGACCTGCCCTGCCGGTAGTCACCGAACGGCACCCCCGGCGTGTGACTGCCCCGGTGCTATTCCAGCCCTGGGGTGCAGATGGACAGCGTTACGCCCGCAAGCATACTGAGCCGGAACGTGATGTAAAGAGACACGCAGCAGAAGGGGTTTGCTGGGTCGCCTGGTTAGAATGCGAGGCCGGGCCTACCTGGGGTGATTGCTTTCCGCACGTGTGCAGCCAGATCCTAAAGGTAGTTTGAGGCCTGGACAGGGATTGGCGAGGCTGTGAGAGGCAGTGGGGCATCCTGGGTGCGGTGAGTGCGGGGCATGCCCCCTCGCCCTCCCCCCGTGCGGGGATAGTGACGCAGTAATCTGTGTGGGCAAAGTGTGCATAAGGCGGATGGCAGCTGATATTCTCCCGGCCTGATTGACGATTGAACCCAGGTGCTGTCGGGAGGAGGCCGTGGCTACCGAGGAGCCTGATTGCAGCGGAGGAGTCAACAAGGTGGTTGGTAGCGGATAGGAGTGGCGCTGCGAGGGCCCCATGACTCTTAACTCTGGCTGGTGAATGACACATGCGTTGTGGCCTGCTACTATAGTTTGAGGTGGATATTGCACTGGAGTGACCGTCCTGTATTAACGTCAGCTCACTGACGAGTCGAGTGGATTGTGCAGCTAAGGACGGCCGGTAGATCTACTGGGTGCGCCCTCTTCTCCACTGATGAATCTGGGACATGCAGCCATCTTGTTTTTTGTGCCCTGAAGATTGACGTCGGGAGAGAGGCTTGTGCTACAGTGTGGAGTGGGGGGCGAGATGCCATTGACCTTGACTTTGGAGCCTGTGAATCCCCTGAAAGGTGGACCCCCCCCTTGCACTTCCCCCTTTCCTCCTGTTGCGATTTGGCTCTTCCTTTTCCTGTTGGGATTACTTTGCGGCTGATACCCTCTCTTTGGCATGGCGCCTCCGGGGATGCCAGAGGACTGCTGCCTCAGTGGGGAGCTCTATCTGGAACAGTCGCTCGCCTGAATACATGCCTATTACCTGGTGTTGGACTGGGCCTGTCCTCTTGGCGACATGGTTCGGAAGGGGGCAAAGGGGACGGAATTTCAGAAGGACTCTGAAGCGAAACGTGCTGTGATGGGCGCTGGGGACGGATGAGCCCCGCCTGGGACTGCAGAGACTGCTCTGGTCAGGGAACAACCGACCGACAAATTGGATTTGATTTTGAAGGAAATAAGTGAGTCCAGATCAGCGATGGAACAACAGCTGGGGGCGCTTACTACTAACTTATCCCTCCTGAAGGAAGATCACGGAAAGCTGGCAGACAAGGTAAAGGACCAGGGCCATGTTCTTGCGGATCTTACACCGGTGGTGGCGGAACACTCTTCCTCCATACAACAACTTCACCAACAGGTTGCTTCATTGATGGATCGGGTGGAGGATGCGGAGGGAAGAAACCGACGCAATAACATACGCCTCATAGGCCTGCCGGAGCGCTGTGAGGGGCCACGTGCAGTGGATTTTATGGGACAATGGTTGCGGGATCATGTGGCCACTGAGGGATTGTTGCCGTACTTCTGTGTGGAGAGGGCTCATAGGATCCCGACTGGCAGGCCTAGGCTGGGCTGACCGCCCAGTCCGCTGATAGTTAAGATCCTTAATTATCGTGATAGCGATGTCTTGTTGCGAAAAGCCCGTGAGAAGTCCCTCATTCAGTATGAAAGTCATTCAGTCTCCCTGTACCCGGACTATACAACGATGGTCCAGAAGCAGCGCTCTTTGTATCAGGCGGTGAAGAAGAACCTCCAAAAGGCCCAGCTCAAGTACGCACTTCTCTTCCTGGCCCACTGAAGGTCATCCACGAGAATAAAACGCACTTTTTCGAAAGTCTCTCGGATGTTAAGGAATGGCTGGAGATGATGGGCATAGGTGAGAGCCAGGGCTCCACTCAGGAGCTATCCGGCCAAGGTTCGAGCAGTGATTCGGGACAGAAGGATGGAGGATCCCATAGGTCCGGTAGGAGGGAGGGCCGTTCCAGTCCGTCACGGGAACAGCAGAAAAAGGACCAGCTTGGAGCAGTAGCCATAGTCGGTACCTTCCGCGAGGACACAGGGAAAATTGTGACAGGCTCAGAAGACAGCACGGTCCATTCCGACTCTGACCACAGCGTGATCCTGTTTCCCACTATTACACCTCGAGCTGCTGATGATCTACAGGACAACTGATGACACTGGCGGACCAACTTGATGCGGACACTCAGAGTTGTGACTCATGGTATCCTTTATGAAGTATTAGCTCGCTATTTCTGTAACTGCCTTTTCTAGTTCCTCGTCGTCCGAGACACTGGGGAATTGGATTTCCGGGTTGTAGCACGGAGTGGGACACTCCTGGACTCTGTCCCTTAATCCTGGGCACATACCGCGATCATGGTTGAGGCCCGGTCCCCATATGGCTGCCCACTCTCTCCAAGGACATATCCCCATTCCCTTGCCACTAGTTTATCCTATATTCATATCCCCGGGATGGTAGGCCGTTGAGCCAGCGGTGATTGACGTGGACGGTGAAATGACTTCACCAGTGCTCGGCCATCCCCCTGTTGGCGAATGCACCAAAATCTGACCCTATATGTTTGCAATTTTAATGTTGGGCCCAGCATTGTTCTCACGCTGCGCCAAGTTTGTTTTGTTTTCAGATTTGGTTTCAGGGCACGGGGTTTCTTGGGCGCTTTCAGTGGAAGGTACTACAGAGGGGCTACAGAGACTCCTTCAATTGATAGATGGCAACCATGGCTGAGACTGCAGGGTCATACAAATTTCTTACCTGGAGTGTGCGAGGACTAGGGGCGATCCAAAAACAACATCGTATCCATGCCTTTCTCCTAAGACACTTCACACAGGTTGCATTCCTTCAGGAATCCCATCTCACAACAGCATTTATTCCACAACTTATTTGGCCTTTTCTAGGGGAGCAACCATATGGGTCCGTCATGGGACACCATTTGTGGAGACTGAAAGGAGGGTGGATGATCAGGGCTGTTATGTTTTGGGTAAAGGTACATTGGATGGGGCACTGATAGTGCTAGGAAGCATATAGGCCCCATATTATGATCAGGACAGGTTCTTACACAATATAGGTTTGGCACTGTCAGACAGGGTCGGGATCCCCTGGGTTTTAGGTGGAGACTGGAATGCGGTATTGGATTTGGGTTTGGATAGGTCCCCCCCTTTCCAGGCCGCTGGGGCGACCAAGTTGGCTGACCATTCTGCTTCCTGGGCGGAGGGCTGGATGTTGTCTTATACATGGCGTGGGTTATATCCCACCCATAAGGAATATTCTTTCTATTCCCCCTTACATAATTTACACACTAGAATTGACTGGTTCCTATGCTCAAGATCGATAGCCACTACAGTAGAGAACTCGGAATATCTGGCCAAAACATTCTCCGATCACAGGCCCTTAACTCTCACACTTTTCTGGGGTAAGGTACCGACCTGGTGCCTACCTGGAGACTTAACCTATTGCTCCTGGAGGAACACCCTTTCCGTGCGTCATTGTCTGTTGCCATTACTGATTATTTTAGAGACAATTGGGACCCCGCCTCCTCGAACCTGGTCATCTGGGACGCCATAAAAGTTGTGATCAGAGGAGCAGCGATAGGGCAATTGGTGGATGCCAGACAAGAGATACATAAGAAACTTTGTGAGGTGGAGACTCGTTTGAAGGTATTAGAATGAGAGGCGAGCCTGGATCCTTGGAGGAAGGGAGACCTACAGACGAGGTATATTGAACATGCTGAGGTTTTAGAAACATTGCGATCAATAATTTATAAGGAATATTTAAGTCGTCAACACACCGATGCCGACTGGCCCGGTTCATACGTGATCAACCAGATCCACCAACCATAACTCAAATTTATTACCCGGCGGGTACCCTGGTCCGTACACGAGCTCTATATGCACCAACTGGCCTGGAGGACTCAATACAAATCGCTGAATTCTTGCACGGTCTTCCCTTTCCGGTACTGACAGACGACACACAGAAGGCGATTGATGGTCCCGTTACACAGCATGAGATACTGGCAGTGATCAAGAGACTAAACCAGTAATAAAACGCCCGGTATGGACGGGCTCCAAGTAGAGTTTTATTCAACCTACTCGGATATCCTTGTACCGGTTCTTGAGATGGTGCACAGATAGGCGTTTGAGGTAGGCCATTTACCGGATTCAACTATGCAGGTGCTGGTGACATCTATACCTAAACCTGGCAGAGATATTTTAGAGATGGCTAATTATAGACCTCTCTCCTTGCTCTCAATGGAATATAAGATCCTTAGCAAGGCCCTAGTCATGCACATGCAGTCCCATCTTGCTACTCTTATACATCAAGACCAATGTGGTTTCCTTCCAGGGTGCAGTACATCAATGAACACGTGTAGTCTGCATGCATTAATGACAGCCATGCCTCTGGACTTCCCGCAGGCAGGCTGCATAGCACTTGATTTCAAACAATCGTTTGGTTCTCTATCGTGGCCTTTCATGTTCGAATCTTTGAAACCCTTCGGCTTCCCAGAAGCCTTCATGCGCTCGATACGACTGTTATATACTAACCCTAGGGCTAGGGTGCGCACAGGCCGCCATATATCTGAACGCTACCTGGTACACAGGGGCACTCGTCAGGGGTGTCCCCTGTGCCCGATTTTCTTTGTTCTGGCCTTGGAGCCACTCGCTTTGGCACTTCGAAGTAGCATGAGCCATGTGGGCATCCCTGGAGGTGGCACACGCCACTTGATATCTATTTACACTGACGATATCCTATTGTACCTGCAGGATTTGGAGGCAGACCACACTGCGATCTCTAACATTTTTAAGCAATTTGAACTGGTGTCGGGCCTAGCGATTAACCCGGGAAAATCGATCGGTTTCTTCTTTAGGGAGGGACTGCACTCTCCCCACATACGCTGTGGCATGTATCCGATTCCGGTGGCCCAGGCCTCCTTTAAATACTTAGGCATGCAGGTGTACAGGTCACCAGAGGACCAAATAGACGGCAACATCAAGCGTGCCATTACATGGCTCTGCAGTAATGTGGTATTTTGGACTTCATTACCCCTGTCAACGATGGGCAGAATTGCTATTTCCAAAATGATTATGCTTCCCCGCCTATTGTATTCTTTTGTGAATATCCCGGTGATCCTTCCCCAATCTATGTTTAATGCAATAGAAACTATCTTGATCAGCCTTACCTGGGGTACTGGTCGGAGGCGAATTAGTCTGTGTAAACTCCAATTAGGGCCTAGGTCGGGAGGACTTGGTGTCCCGAATTTGAAGGGCTATTATTATGCCAGCCAACTTCAATGGCTTTCATATTGGACTGCGGGCAGGAATAGAGATAGATTTTGCGAAAGAACGTCTGGACTGTGGGGAACTCCACTCCTTGTTACTACCGAGAGCTCGGATTCCCCTGGACTGCTCTCCTCTCCTGCACACGGCCTTGATGTGCTGGAAAAAAGCACTGTCGTACACTTCCGCAGTACCGCCATACGCAGCGAATATTCCCTAGTTGGGCATTACGACACCGCAAGGTAGTCTTACACAACATGCATTACGTCTCTGGACGGACAATGGGATAGAAGACATAGGTGCTTTCTTTGGCGATGAGACGTTGTTAGATCACGAATCCTTCATGCAGATCAGTGGGGTTCATCCGAGATTGTACTTATTGCATGCCACAGTAACTCATTACATAAGGCACACATGGGCACCCCTACGACTCAAACCTACCCAACACAAACTGGTTTATTTATTATACTATGTGGGGGCAGGAGGATACCTTGTACGTTGGCTATATACTGTAATTAGGGAACATGCAGTGATCCCGCTCACAACCCTTAGGATGGCCTGGGCTCAGGATTCTGACTCGGAATTAACAGATAAGGCGTGGCAGCTTATATTGGAGCACCCAAAAAGAGTATTGCATAATGCTAAATTTAAATTTATACAAGTGATGGCGCTTCATAGGGCATACTTGACTCCCAAACAGCTACATCGTATGTTTCTGGACTCCCCACATTGTTGCCCCCATTGTCAGGGAGATGACGCTGACTTCATCCACATGGTGTGGTCCTGTCCTCGATTACGGGGCTACTGGGCTGACCTATGTCAGACGCTCCATGAAGTGGCTCACTTACCAGTACCAGTAGAAGCCTTGTATTGCCTAGTAGGGTTACGTAAAAGATCTAAGACACCCAAAGTTAAGTTGAAATTTCTAGACCTGGCTTCATTCTGGCGATAAGGAACATAACGATGAGATGGAAGTCCCCAGGCCATTAGGTTAACTGCATGGCAAAAGGATTTGGTGCAGTGGGGTCGAGCAGAGGGTGCGGCCCTACGGAGGGAGGAGAAGAGAGATCATAGGAAACAACCCATAGCGATGGAGTGGGAGGTTATGATGCTGTAGATGGAGGGGCTTGAATCGATCCCCTCTCAGGTAGCAGGATCCCTATAGTTGGCCTGAGGGGGAAGGATTCAGCTGGGAGAGAACCCTGTCCTCAAGAAGGAGCACATGATAATGGCACCATTGCGGATTGGCAGTCTCCATTGCTTGCCCGAGGGAGCTGCCTAGACAATTGATAAGTGACCAGGAGAGGGTGGGAATGGGGTGGGGGGATTTTAGCGGTGGGGAGTTTCACATGTTTTGAGAAAATAATGATGTACGTATGGAAGACCTACGCCATGTTGGTTGTGTATGAAACAGACCACTTACGATGGAGACGATTGCTCTGTTTTTCTTTGATCTAGGTGGGATGGCGGATGGTTCGAGACATAGATTTCTCCTATTTGTGATATAAGGGTGTAAATTGAAAAATTTACTGTGATGTGTACATTTCCATGTGTAAGAACAATTTTTCTCTGCAGTCACTAATAAAGAGTTGAAAAAAAAAAGTATGTGAAGCAATGATTACCGACGTGTGTCATGTGTTAAACAGTGAGCCTGGAATCCCTCTCCCTTTCCGAAGTGTGAAAGGAGCGGATGTGACGACAGCTCTATATAAAGGGAGCAGGGGCAGAGTCGTAGAGCAACTAGCGAGTCAACAGGGAGACATCAGGGCACTCGAAAGTGAGTATGAACAGCGTGTAGAGCACAAAGGTAGACAGAGAAGAGAGAAATGACAGGAAACACGGGGATTAAAATACCACAATTGTGAAATTAAAACCAATCACTCAAAAGCACATTGCCCGTCAAAATTACATCGATAAAGTGAAGATTTCAAATAGGAGATCAAGTATCCCAAAACATGATATATACTAGCAGCCCGTCCCAACGTTGCGCGGGTATGAATTGCTGTCGGCCAGTAGTATATTGTTTTGTAGGATTTCGTTTTGATAGCATTTCTCTTCTGTGACAGGCCTGTGAAATGCTCTGATTTACAGTGCACTGCTGATGCACTTAAGAGTGCGCGTTCGGTAGTGTGTGAACTCGAGTTTCCCTACTTTATTTTTCCTTGCAATATTATATAGCGCAAACTCGACAACATGGCATGAGCACAATTTACATTACAGAAGAACACATTCATTTGTGGTAGGCACGGGTTAAACAAAGCGATTTGCCTGGAATCACAGGATGTTGAGCTGATGCCGAGATTCGAACGTAGCTCACTAGCTCTAAAGTTCGCAATTCTAGAACCTGTGGCGGAAGGTGTGCCTAAAAGTGTATGTCGGTCCTGGCCATCAATGAGAGAGGCCTGTGCATTTTTCAAATTGGTGGTGAAAAAAATATGAGTATGTTGCTAGAGATGTGGACTTTCGTGCCACCAATGTACTTACCGGGGGAGGGTAAACACCCATTATTCCGCAACTTTCTTTCCGCATACCATCACTCCGCATACTTTCATTACGAAAGTACCATGACTCCGCAATGCCATTATAACGCATGCCATTACATTTTATATGCTTTCACCACGCATACATTTACAACGTAATTTGTTGTAAATGCATGAATGGTAAAAGCATGTTTTTTTAAATGTTTGGATAAGGTAAGTATGGGTATAGGTGTATATGTTTTGAGGTACTGAGGTATATGTTTTGGGGGTTTGGGTATTTTAAGGGTTCAGATATAGTTTTGGGTTATGGGGTACAGGGGTAGTTTTAGGGTTTAGGGATAGGTCTGGCTTTTGGCATACAGGGGTATTTTTAGGGTTCAGGACTAGGTTTGGGTTTTGGGGTACAGGGGTATTTTTAGGGTTCAGGGATAGGTTTGGGTTTTGGGGTATAGGGGTATTTTTAGGGTTCAGCGGTAGGTTTGGGTTTTGGGGTACAGGGGTATTTTAAGGGTTCAGGGCTAGGTTTGGGTTTTGGGGTACAGGGGTATTTTTAGGGTTCAGGGCTAGGTTTGGGTTTTGGGGTACAGAGGTAGTTTTAGGGCTCAGGGATAGGTTTGGGTTTTGGGGTACAGGGGCATTTTAAGGGTTCAGGGCTAGGTTTGGGTTTTGGGGTACAGGGGTATTTTAGGGTTCAGGGGTAGGTTTGTGTTTTAGGGTACAGCGGTATTTTTAGGGTTCAGGGCTAGTTTTGGGTTTTGGGATACAGGGGTATTTTTAGGGTTCAGGGGTAGGTTTGGGTTTTGAGGTACAGGGGTATGTATAAGGTTCAGGGCTAGGTTTGGGTTTTGGGTACAGGGGCATGCCAATACCCCCAGTCGCAACAATTACAGCCTTTCTACCTCCCCTGGTGGGAAGATGGGGGCAGCAGCCCCCAATCGCCCCCCCGGGGGAAAAAAGCACACTTGACGCCAACGAGTACGCTGGCTTTTTATGTGTGGGGGTGAGGGCAGCAGAGAATGGGCATACCAATGCCCCCACCACCCAAGAAAAATAGCCACAGTGTTTCTGCCTTGGGGGCATATCGGGGCAACCCCACCCCCGAAATCCCCACAGGGCGTCAGAAAGCCGACTAGGCACGGATTTGTGTTCAGCAATATACCTACCTGTGGAATTTGGGCCCTAGCGCAGCCGACATAGGGAAACCTAGCTAAACTGTACATTTTTGAAAACTAGACACACAGGGAAATCCAGAATTGGGTGACTTGCCTGGGTCTCACCAGGTTCTGTTACCCAGAATCCCTTGCAAACCTAAGAATTTGTCCAAAAAAACAAATTTTACTCACATTTCTGTGTTGGAAAGTTCTGGAATCCGTATGGATCCACAAAATTCCACCCACCCTATGTTTCCCAAAGCCTTCCAAGAAAAATGGTACTTAACTTGTGTAGATAGGCCTAGAGCCCACAACAGGCAAAGGCCAAAAACCTATTGAGGCATCATCAAAATTACCCAACAAAAAACAACGTGGTTTTGCAAGGGGGTGTCCCATAAGTTTTTAGCCCCGTGTTAGACGGCCATCTAGGGAAACCTACCAAACTCACACATTTCTGAAAAGTAGACACCCGGGGGCTTCTAAGGAGGTATGGCTTGCATGGATCCCCCAAAGTCCCCTTACCCAGAATCCCTTGCAAACCTCAATTTTAGCTGATAAAATCCTTTTTTTCCCACATTTTTGTGGGGGAAAAGTGTGGCATCACTGGGCTCACACAAATTTCCTACCACCCAGCGTTTCCCCAGGTCTGCCGATAAAAATGGTGCCTCACTTGTGTGGGAATTGCAAAAAGCACAGTTGATAGACAGAATGTAGAACAATGTCATACATTCACCCCAGTACAAGGATCTGGGCCTAAATCCATCGTTTTTTTGCACTCCACACCACCCTGGGTTAGACACTGGCTATATGCAAATCAGCTCTGACCCTGTGCCCCATGGGAACAGTCAGTCCGAACTACCAAGCCATGTCTTTCCCAGACTGGAATCAAGCATCCAAGGACCAGTTTCTGGCTATCAACCTTCATTCAGCCTGGATAGCTTGACTCCAGTGGTGTGGAGAGCCTGGGACTCACGTCTGAGTATACCCAGCACACTCAGGGTGAAAATTGCAAAAAACACAGTTGATGGACAGAATGTAGAACAATGTCATACATTCACCCCAGTACAAGGATCTAGGCCTAAATCCATCGTTTTTTTGCACTCCACACCACCCTGGGTTAGACACTGGCTATATGCAAATCAGCTCTGACCCTGTGCCCCTGGGAACAGTCCTGTCCGAACTACCAAGCCATGTCTTTCGCAGACCGGAATCAAGCATCCAAGGACCGGTTTCTGGCTATCAGCCTTCATTCAGCCTGAATAGCTTGACTCCAGTGGTGTGGAGAGCCTGGGACTCACGTCTGAGTATACCCAGCACACACTGGGTGAAAATTGCAAAAAACACAGTTGATGGACAGAATGTAGAACAATGTCATACATTCACCCCAGTACAAGGATCTGGGCCAAAATCCATCGTTTTTTTGCACTCCACACCACCCTGGGTTTTTTGGACAATTTTTTAGGTTTGCAAGGAATTCTGGGTAACAGAACTTGGTGGGAGGCAGTCAAGTCACCCCATCCTGAATTTCCCTGGGTGTCTAGTTTTCAAAAATATATTGGTATGATAGGTTTCCCTGGGTGTCGGCAGAGCTAGGGTACAAAAACTACAGCTATGCACTTTGCCAAAAAAGGGTCATTTTTTACTGCAAAAATGAGGTGTGACCACGTTACGTTTTGTGCTGTTTCCTGTCGCGGGCACTAAGCCAACCCACACAAGTGAGGTACCATTTTTCTTGTAAGACTTTGGGATCCACGCAGATTCCAAAACTTTTCACCACAGAAATGTGGGAAAAATGTGGCTTTCTTGACTTTTTTTAGGTTTTCAAGGGATTCTGGGAAACAGAACATGGTGGCAGGCAGTCAAATCACCCTATCCTGGATTCCCCTGGGTGTCTAGGTTTCAAAAATGTATGGGTTTGCTAGTTTTCCCTTGGTGCCGGCAGAGCTAGGGTTAAAAAACGACAGCTACACACTTTTCAAAAAAAGGGTACATTTTCTTTGTGAAAATGTGATGTGTTCTCATTGGGTTTTCAGCCCTTTACGGTTGTGGACACTATGCCTACCCACACAAGTGAGGTACCATTTTTATTGGGAGACTTAGGGTAATTCAGATTTGTAAAGCAACTGTTATTACCTATTGAGTTTTGATGCATTTCTGCCTTCCAAATGAAAGACATGTGTAAAAAAGAAGTCATTTTTTAAAAAATGACCAATAATTCTCATGCTAGTATGAGTATTCCCAATTTTGAAAATGTGCAAATATGTACTGTTTCTAAACTCTATAATTTGTGCCCATTTCAGAAATACATAGGTGTCTTTCATACCGATTTTTCCATGTTCATTTTCGCACAATAATTGCTATATACCCAGTACATAATAAAAAGCCATTGCAAATTGCTACTCAGTTTTTGACTCTGGGTTCGTCTGCTTCTTGGTGAACCTACAAGTCCTATATATCCCCACAACCAGGAAGGTCCAGTGGATGTAACAGTATATTGCTTTCAAAGAGGTGTCATAATTACAAGAAGTTACAGGTTAAAATGTTGACACAAAAGGCTGTTTTTGTTCAACTAATTCTAAATTTTTCCAATATTTAACTGTTAGTTTTCATAAAGAAACCTTGATGGATCTACACAAATGACCCCTTTCTGAATTTAGATGTTTGTCTACTTTTCTAAAATGTATAGCTCTCCAGGATCCATTATTGCTTTCATACTCATTTGTACCATTAACTGGAAGGAGGTTGAAAGCACTAAAAAAGGCTATGTCCCAGAAAAATGGCAAAACTGTAAAAAATGTTAGTTTTCTGACAAAAAACTGTCATTCCCTAAAAGCTGGGAAAATTTTGATTTCATCCCCACAAACCCTTTTTTGATAATATTTGCAGGGAAAAACCCAGAGGCTTTCATTTCTAGCCTATTTTCCAATTTTTCTGAAAAAACACAAATGTTACTGTATTTTGGCTAATTTCCGGGACCCCTCCAAGGGAATCCACAAACCCTGGGTACCTTTAGAATCCCCATGATGTTGGAAGAAAAGGACGCAAAATTGGCATGGATACCTTATGTGGTCAAAAAGTTACAGGGGCCTAAGTGCACACTACCCCAAATAGCCAAAAAAAGGCTTAGCACAGGAGGAGGAAAAGGCCTAGAAGCGAAGGGGTTAAGGAGCACTACAATATTTGCTGAGGACCAAGAGGCTTGGGCCAGCTGCACCCCTTGTTTCAGCGAGGCTGTATTCTTCAGGACGAACCCTAGCTGGGTGGAGAAAATGTTTGAAAACTGTAGAGGAATCTTGTCTGTTCCTACCACTTTCCCTGAAGGCAGGCATTTTATGTTGGCAAGAATTTCCACTTATGATAGATGAGCGTCCAAGGAATTCTGGTCTTCGGCACCCAGTCTTCCCAATGGGATTGACTTTACTGAGTGCTTTAAGTCCTTATTGTTTTATCCCTCTTCTTCTTCCTCTCTATAGTGCCTCCCATAGTATCCCCGGAACAAGCCTTGCCTGCCCCTTCTAAGAGTTACTATCAACCTTAGTGGCAAGCAACGTTCTTTCATATACCTGTTGTGATGGGACATTCCTCCTCTGCAATGCACTCTAACCCAGTGGCCACTGCAGATTATTGCTCCTGCAGTCCTTCTGACATTCCATTAGAGCACCTCTGTAAATTCTTGCTCCCATTGAAGGAGCATGATGGTGGGGCTCCTTCAGATGCATCCCAACTGGGAGCCAGCCCAGATACCCCCGCCGCCAGGAGATCCATGGGCCCAACAGCTGTTTCTTTTCCCACTGCTGGAACTTGTCCATCCTCAAAGCAACTATCAGTGGGAGCTGGGTGAAGAACTCTGCATTGGGGGGTTTGGGCTGACTAGTAAGCCCCCAATGCCCCTAGTGTTGAACTACTTGATTTGAAGCTTTCCTGAGTCCAGCCCCTTGGAGATGAGCATGTGAATCCTTACAGGCATTTACCTTGATTTTCCTCACCCCTGTGCTGCTCTGGTCCGTGTTCAGGCGGGCTTGCCCAGCAAAGTGCTGCAGGACAGGTACTGCTTCTGCCTGCTCCTGGGCCGGTCTAGAACCTTTGGGTGGCATACTCCACCATGGGACGCGCTTGGAGAGAGAAAGCGTCCGAGAGTTCAATTAGCCCAGCGTGCAGTCGGCAACACAACCATGGCAGTGACAAATAAAGTCGTGGTACGGTAAGGCAAAGCCGAACCCATGAAGGGCCTACGCTGATCGCCTACGAGGGCGGGACCCCCAGGACATGGAAAGCTGTAAGCCCCCAAAAAATCACCAAAAGCCATTGAAATTGGAAGCAGTGATTGGGCGGCAGGGTTCAACCCCCCAATCTGAAAGAAGTGGCATGGTGGGAAAAGTAGGTTAAAATGGCATAGTGCAACAGCCTGTGCCTAACTTGACCACTCCACATTGGCCCACCCACATCAGATTGCGGGCATTGCAGCCGCAGGTTGGGAGCAGTCAAGGAGACCACAGAGACAGCACACTTAGACACCCAAGAAAGCACAGTAGCCTAGGAAGAGGAGCTACTCAAACAGTGTCCTTGGGATGCCTTACAGCAGGGGCACTGGGAGCAGGCGAATGGCCAGCAATGGGTCAGCAGCAGGTGAACACATCACTTGCAGCCGAGGCAGGGCCTGACGGCCATCCACTCAGATTACAGTAGCAAGGGAAGCCTAGAGGCCTCGAACGCTGGGCACTTCCTAAAGGGCTGTAAATCAGGGGGCTGTGCGCGAAGTGCTGTAATAGTTATTGCAGACTAATTATTCAAACTGTTTGATAAAAATGCAATGTTTATGTTCCATGTTTGTGAATAAACTGCGGCCATTATGCATCAACAGTGACTCAACTTAGAATTGCCACACTGATAACCATACTCAAAGAAGGTAAGCCCAAAAATAAATGTTCCTCATAGACCTTTCTTGTTGTTAAACGCTGAAGCCAAAACATTGGCGATATTGTTGGCCACTCGTTTGATTCAAGTCATTACCATGCTGGTACACCCGGATCAGTCAGGGTTTATGCCTTCCAGAAACACAGCACTTAATTTGTGGAGGCTGCATGAGGAGGCTGCATGAGTACTAGGGCTCAAGGACACAACAAGAGAAGATGCGGTGGCCGCAGCAACACCGCCCACCACCACCCTCCGCGCCTGGACTCCAATCAGCGCCGAAGACACCGTTCGCATGATGAACTCCATCCACTCCGGATCTCCGACCAACCCCTGCCCTCACCACGTCTTCAACAAGGCAGACGCTGTCATCGCACCCCACCTGCGGGACATCATCAACACCTCCTTCGACACCGCCACCTTCCCGGAGAGCTGGAAACACGCCGAACTCAGCGCTCTACTCAAGAAACCAACAGCGGACCTCACCGAACTCAAGAATTACCGCCCCATCTTGCTCCTCCCGTTTCCAGCCAAAGTCATCGAGAAGACCGTCAACAAACAGCTGGCCGCCTTCCTCGAGACAAATGGATCCCTCGACCCCTCACAGTCTGGCTTCCGAGCCAACCACAGCACTGAGACCGCCCTCATCGCTGCCACCGATGACATCCGAGCCCTGATGGACAACGGAGAAACAGCGGCCCTCATCCTCCTAGACCTCTCCGCGGCATTCGACACTGTCTGCCACCGCACCCTAGTGCAGCGCCTCAGCAACGTCGGAATCCAGGAGAAGTGAATTTGGAAGGGTAGCTGCACTCTATTTATTGAGTTTATAAAGGCGTTTGTTCGATATGTGTGCTGTGCTGGTATGTAGCCTGCAAACTATGTAGTATCAAGTGTATTTGGCCTGGTTGAGAACCAGGACACCAGTACGCACTACTCAATATAAATTTGAACGCTAGTACATTTATTTTGAATTTTCACGAAAAGTCAACTTAGATCAACATTACATTCATGTTTCATTTGTTGCAAAGCAAATTTTTTATCATCAATATGTACATTGCTATCTTTATACATATACCATACATTTCAATATCAATACATTTTATCTACACCCAATGCATTTCGGGGCGCGAGCCCCTTCGTCAGGGGTCTGTATGTAGAGAAGAGAAAGAAAAAGAAAAGGAATCTTATTACTATTGATGCACTAATGTGTATAAATATAGATCTCTGCGCTATGCATGTTTCTTACCGCAGGTGAGGTAGAATCAATTATGGGTTGCAGTAACCAAAATGGATATTGGAATGGCCTAAACGTAGAAAAAGAGGGGGGGAAGTTGTGTATGAGCATCATGAGTTGATTTGATTTTATTTGAAAACCTTTAAATGAAATTTCACATTACCTGTGCGCTTTGCTATATCTGGTCTGAAAAATAGGAATAGGGGGAAGAAGGAAGTTAGGAGTTAGAATGGTGAGGGGAGTGTATGTTGTTCTCACTTGATAAACATGGGACTAATTTGACTTTGTATTACGTGATGTGCATTAGTCCTCACCTTATTTATGTTGACTTTAAAACTGGAGCCTATGAGGGAATGTAAAAAATCTCCATCAATAATGCCCAAAGCAAGTATATAATTAGTTCTAACTCCCTTAGAAGTGGAGTTTACCTGTGAGTCCTGCATGTTGAACGTCGGGCTCAGCAAGTGCTCAAAAGTGAGGGTAGATCTGCCAATAAAACACAGTATTTCTTATAATGCTTATAATGCTGGCTAACGTGCGATCTGTTTTAGAAAACGGGATGAATGAATGTTAAGGAATCCTTACCGGAGCGAAGTGCTCTGTAAACCCGTCACGACGATTTCCGAGTTTCAGCGTGAGGACGCGTAGTCCTTCTTTTAATGTGGTAAACGCTAACTGTGTAACTATCGATGACGGACTTCCGAGTTTCAGTGTGAGGACACTATCGACTATAAACTAAACGAGGCCTACACATGGGCGGAAGTGTATGCAAAACAACGATTTAACACCAACAAAAGACAACAACCAACTTCCTCAGATGAGAGCGTAGTCTCAGATAGTGAAATCAGCTCGAGAAGGCAGCCGATAGTAACCACACAAGCACAAAAACCAACTTCACAACCTTCTGACCCAACCAGTACAGCCGCTGGACCATCGTCGATTCCTTTTTTAGAAAAGGACTTACCTCCAAGCAAACCACCGGATGTCCCAATAACAACAACTGGAGAAAAAAATCGAGAAGAGGACAGGGAAAGGGAAAAGCAACGAGAGAAGGACAGAGAACTATTGAAGAAAACAGGATTGAGAAGCCAAACCAAGACCTCATAATAAACATCTCACACTACACCCTTTCCAACTTTGAAAAGAAGATATTAAACAAAGGCATATCTTTTGTAACCACGTACCACACAAACGCTTTGGAAATGGAGGTAGCACTCTTTAAGTTCATGAGAATTCTAAGGCTAAAATACTTCTTCGCAGTTTTAAACCCAACAACAGATACCATGGAAATAGACAGACGGTTTAAACCAAAAAGCAACTTCATGCCACCAACATCCCACAAAACTCTGGATACATTCGAAACTCTAGTGAAAGCCGACATGAACAGGATTCAACTCAAAAGGAAAAGCAGAAATCTCACACGAGCAGAATACAGTGCTCTTCAAAGATTAGCAAACAACAAGGATCTGACATTCCAAAGAGCCGATAAAGGTGGTGCATTAGTCTTGATGGACTCAACCTTTTACGCACATAAAGGAGATGAACATGTGCATGACACGGAAACATACACCAAACTTGAACAAGATCCAACCATGAACATATCCCAAAATCTAGATGACATCCTAGATAAAGCGGAGGAACTTAATTGGATTGATAATCCCACAAAACGATACCTTCGGCAAACTTTCCCAAGAAGACCTAAAATATACTTTTTACCAAAAGTTCACAAAAATTTGAGTGATCCCCCCTTCAGGCCAATCGTCTCAGGATGTTCTTCGATCTTCGAGAATCTTGGCATCTTTATCGATGCACACATGCAACCATTTATGCAAAAATGGGTCACATATATAGAAGACACTTCAGACTTCCTGAGAAGCCTTACAGAAATCACTATGGCTGACAATGAGAAGTGGACACTATGCTCCATTGATGTAACTTCACTATACACATCAATTCCGCATAAACAAGGGCTAGAGGCAATGGAATGGGCATTATTAAGATCAGAGATGTCAAATGAATTGAGATACCTCATACTGCAACTACTAGAATTCTGTCTTTTGAACAGCTACTTCGTATGGAAAGAAGATTTCTACATTCAACAAACAGGTACGGCTATGGGATTCCCAGGAGCCTGCGTCTATGCGAACATCTTCATGGCAAAATTCGAACTAGACTATATACTGGAGGACCCCACATGGCAAACTGGGATAGTCTACTATAAGCGTTACATAGACGACATATTCATCATATGGAAAAACACACCCACAGAATTACTACAGAACATCAGGAGTCTAAATCTGGCCAACTCACGTATACAATTCACCCACAACATCAGTGACACAGCGCTTCCTTTTCTGGATGTTCTTGTTGAACTACAAAATGGTTCAATCCAAACCAGACTGTTTAAAAAAGCAACAGATAGAAACACGGCACTACTTTATGAGAGCTTTCACCCAGCCAACTTAATAAACAACCTCCCAATTTCTCAATTCATGAGGATCAAGAGAATATCGTCAAATGACACGGAATGTACAAAAAGTCTAGAGCAACAAAGGCAAAGATACCTGGACAGGGGATACCCCAATAAATTGCTAGAAAGACACTTGGAAAAAGTCAAAAACATACCCAGGAAGAATTTACTACAAAAACAGATCAAAACAGATAGTAAAAGGATGGTATTTGTTTCAAAATATTCATCTGCGTCAAAAGACGTCCAAAGGATTATCACTAAAAGATGGGAAATTATAACAGCTGAAAAAGATTTTGAAACACTCTTTCACAACAGACCTCTATTCGCGTATCAAAGATCACGGAATCTAAAAGAACTATTGAACAAATCCATCAGTGAGGACAAGTCAGTGAAAAGAACCTACAAAGGAACCCAAAAGTGCTACAATTGCAAAAATTGCAACAACGTCATACAAGGAGACACTTTGCTTCATCCGCGCACAGGAGAAAAGATACAACTAAGGCACACGACTAACTGCAACTCTGAGCATGTGGTGTACTCGATAAAATGTCCATGCGGACTGATATATGTCGGAAAAACTGACAGAAAATTGAAAATAAGGTTGACGGAACACAAAAGCCGCATCCGCAACAAGAATCTGACTGCAGCCCTGGCAAAACATTGGATCGAATCAGGGCACTCCATCGCCCAATTAAGATTCCAAGTAATCGAAATGGTTCCCCAAAGGTTGGGAATGGACAACGCCAAAGTTCTAATCCAAAGAGAAACATTCTGGATTCGTAGGCTCCAAACTCTTATCCCAAATGGATTGAATGACAAATTAGATCTCATATGTTTTTTATAGGTATAAACACCTCCTAAAACCGCAGCTCACGGAAGACTACACAATCCATATTATTCTGATTTTTCAACAACTAGGAGTCCGAATTGATCATACACATCACAGAACAAACTGGATATGGATAAATATACAGCCTCTTCATAAATGATTTTAAACTATAATCACACACCTCATCATCAACAATATTTCACATTATTCCATAAGCACCTGCGCAAAAATTAACATAGTATAACCTAAGTCTGTCAATGAATATCGATAATAGAATGGAAATAGGCAGGAGTAGTCACAACAAATTGATAGCAGGGATTGCATATTGCGATTTATGTGATATAAATATGAAGTAGTCAAAGGATCTAACACTTATGACTTGACAAAGTTCTGCCATAAATCACTTCATTCAATCCCACGCCTCCTTCTTTTCCCCCCCCGCCCGTCTTTCCGTCTTTACTCTACTTTATTCCATCTAATTGGGAATCTATCACATCCACAATATTTCAGCCTCTACTCGATCTACATATTTGCCAACATAGTAAACCAATTCCTCTGATCCACCACTTCAATATGGCGGCCGTTATCATAAAATAGCCGACTTATCATTACACATGCGTTCTCGTAATTCTGAAAATCTCATAATGCATTTTCCAGAACGCCAATAGCTTTTATCTGTGAGAGTACTATCACAGTAATATCAAAAGCCAGCGAGAGTCTATTGTGAATAGCCACACAACTAGCGATCCTCATATCAAAAGAAGGACTACGCGTCCTCACACTGAAACTCGGAAGTCCGTCATCGATAGTTACACAGTTAGCGTTTACCACATTAAAAGAAGGACTAAGCGTCCTCACGCTGAAACTCGGAAATCGTCGTGACGGGTTTACAGAGCACTTCGCTCCGGTAAGGATTCTTTAACATTCATTCATACCGTTTTCTAAAACAGATCGCACGTTAGCCAGCATTATAAGAAATACTGTGTTTTATTGGCAGATCTACCCTCACTTTTGAGCACTTGCTGAGCCCGACGTTCAACATGCAGGACTCACAGGTAAACTCCACTTCTAATGGAGTTAGAACTAATTATATACTTGCTTTGGGCATTATTGATGGAGATTTTTTACATTCCCTCATAGGCTCCAGTTTTAAAGTCAACATAAATAAGGTGAGGACTAATGCACATCACGTAATACAAAGTCAAATTAGTCCCATGTTTATCGAGTGAGAACAACATACACTCCCCTCACCATTCTAACTCCTAACTTCCTTCTTCCCCCTTTTCCTATTTTTCAGACCAGATATAGCAAAGCGCACAGGTAATGTGAAATTTCATTTAAAGGTTTTCAAATAAAATCAAATCAACTCATGATGCTCATACACAACTTCCCCCCCCTCTTTTTCTACGTTTAGGCCATTCCAATATCCATTTTGGTTACTGCAACCCATAATTGATTCTACCTCACCTGCGGTAAGAAACATGCATAGCGCAGAGATCTATATTTATATACATTAGTGCATCAATAGTAATAAGATTCCTTTTCTTTTTCTTTCTCTTCTCTACATACAGACCCCTGACGAAGGGGCTCGCGCCCCGAAATGCATTGGGTGTAGATAAAATGTATTGATATTGAAATGTATGGTATATGTATAAAGATAGCAATGTACATGTTGATGATAAAAAATTTGCTTTGCAACAAATGAAACATGAATGTAATGTTGATCTAAGTTGACTTTTCGTGAAAATTCAAAATAAATGTACTAGCGTTCAAATTTATATTGAGTAGTGCGTACTGGTGTCCTGGTTCTCAACCAGGCCAAATACACTTGGAATCCAGGAGAAGGCACTGGAATGGATCATCTCCTTCCTCAACGGAAGAACACAGAGAGTCCGCCTACCACCGTACAAGTCAGAGGCCACCGAAGTCATCTGCGGCGTCCCTCAAGGATCCTCGCTGAGCCCCACCCTCTTCAACGTCTACATGAGCCCCCTCGCGGCCATCGCATGCCAACACAACCTCAACATCATCTCCTACGCCGACGACACCCAGCTGATCGTCTCCCTGACCAACGACACCGCCAGAGCCAACCTTCACGAAGGGATGAAAGATGTAGCCGAGTGGATGACGACCAGCCGCCTGAAACTGAACTCAGACAAGACGGAGGTCCTCATCCTGGGCTCCTCGCCCTCCGCCTGGGACGACTCCTGGTGGCCCCCTGCCCTGGGCACCGCACCCAAACCGACGGACCACGCACGCAACCTGGGCTTCATCCTGGACTCCTCCCTCTCCATGACCAGACAAGTCAACGCCGTCTCCTCGTCGTGCTTCAACATCCTGCGCATGCTACGGAAGATCTTCCGGTAGATCCCCACCGAGACCAGGAAGACTGTCACCCAGGCCCTCGTCACCAGCCGACTGGACTACGGCAACGCCCTCTACGCCGGAACCACCGCCAAGCTCCAGAAGAGACTCCAGCGGATCCAGAACGCCTCAGCCAGACTCATCATCGACATCCCACGAAACAGCCACATCTCCGGACATCTGAGAGACCTGCATTGGCTCCCCGTCAACAAAAGAATCACCTTCCGTCTCCTCACCCACGCACACAAAGCCCTACACAATCAAGGCCCGAGTTACCTCAACAACCGCATCAACTTCTACGCTCCCAAACGCCACCTCCGATCATCCAGCCACGCCCTCGCCGCCGTCCCCCGCATCCGAAGAGCGACAACAGGAGGAAGGTCCTTCTCCTACCTGGCCGCCAAGACCTGGAACTCCCCCCCGACCGACCTGCGCCTGACCCAAGACCACCTCTCCTTCAGGAAGATGCTCAAGACCTGGCTGTTCGAGCAGTAACGGCACCCCCCCCCCCCCCCAAGCGCCTTGAGACCCTACGGGTAAGTAGTGCGCTCTATAAATGTCTTTGATTGATTGATTGATTGGTGGTGTCGTTGGATGCCACTATGTCCTTCGATACCATAGTGGCCATACCTCTTTGCAGTCCTAGGAAGGCTGGGCTTTGGTCACAATTTCACCAGTTGGATTAAGCTCCTATATTCAGAGCCTCAAGCGCAAGTTGTTGTAAACAATAAAAATGTGCCAGTCTTCTCCCTTGGGAGAGGGAGCAGACAGGGTTGCCCTTTGTCCCCACTGTTTTTGGCGCTGACACTGGAGCTCCCCACGGCGTGGAGCTATAGAGACCTCATCATACGAGGTTTGAGGCTGTTCTCAATGAAATCTCCAATGAACTTGCACACTGGCCCTTACCAATAGTGGTCTGTGGGGATTTTAACATTAACCTTCCAACCAACTGGTCGATGAAAGATGAATGGGTATACAGAGGTCGCAAACTGCAAGTATTCAAATCCCTAAAAAAATTTACCCCTCACACCTGAATTACTAGATGGCTAGCAGATATCTAAACCCAATGATCCGGGATATAGCTTTTTTCCTAACCCACACTCTTCTCACACCAGAATTGATTTTATGTTTTTGTCTAATTCCCTTAAAACCAAATGTCAAACAGAGAAGCTGCCCCAAATAATCTCTTATCATAATCCCCTAGTCTGCTCATTAAATGGAATGTTGGCCAAAGCTGAGCCCACATCTTGGACCTTTTAGAAAATCCTTCTAAAAGATGTTAAATACTGTGCCCATATGTGAGAATGGATCCCCAATTTATTAGCTGACAACCCAGGTAGTGCCTCCATCGATTTAGTTTGGGACACCTTGAAAGCTGGTATTCGGGGAGAGACCATACAGTACTTAATGAGAGCCGACAAGCTAGAGAGGGAGACAATGTGCGGCCTGCAAGAGAATCTTAGGCAGTCAGAAGAAGAGCTGTCAAAAGCTACAAGCAGAGCCAAGGCGACTGACGAAATTTCCAAAATCCAAAGCCAGGTAGCAATCGCCAAGGCGGCAATTACCAATATTTTCACTGAGAAAGCATTGAGAAAAGCTACTGCCAGGAAAGAAGTGGTCTACGAAGTCAACAAATTAGTGGGTCATAAGTTAGCCGTGCGTATGCGACAACAAGCCACCTCCAATCTGATTTGTGTATTACACGACCCCGTGGAAGGCTCAATATCTGACCCAGAGCTTATTAGAGAGGCCTTTTGGAGATTTTACCAAACTCTGTATACAGAGGAAGGACAGGGGGGCATAACGGAGATAATTTGGAGGAACTCTTAATTATCATTCAAAGCCTCCTACAGGGGAAAGCTACTGGGTTGGATAGCATCCCTTCTGAGTTCTATCTAACCTTTTTAGAACAAATTAAGAGTATCCTTTTAGAACTATTCACCCACATTTTTGAAGGTGGTCAACCTCCTAGTTCCTGGTCCAGGGATAAAATAATAATATTCCCTAAAAAGAATAAACACCCGGAACAGTTTGGATCCTCATTAACGCGGAAAAAATTTACTCAAAGATGCTGGCAAATAGGGTTGCTCCTATTGTGCATAAGGTGATTGTGTGATGTCAACACAGCTTTGTGCCTGGGAAGTCTTCTATTAATCATATACATAGAGTGATTACCCTATTTGATGGCTTCGAGGTGGCAGGAGACCCTTTGGCATTAATCATCCCAGATGCCCAGAAGGCATTTGATAGGGTCTCTTGGTAATTTTTATGGGCTACCATGGCCAAGGTCATGTTTAAGGAGGGCTTTATTAAGGCAGAACAGAAACTATATGTTAACCCTAGGGCAGTGGTATCTGTGAATGGAAGCTTCACCAAAGAATTTACAATCTCTTGTGGAACTCGACAGGGGTGTCCATGCTCGCCACTCCTCTTCGCCATATATATCGACCCCTTTATTCGTAGATTCTAAAGAAATGGGAATATACCATCAATTTTGCTCCAAAACTATCCAAATAAAACTCTGGTGTACGCCGATGAAGTTGCTATTGCCACTGCCGATCCTAGCACAGCTATGCCCAATATTGAGGAGGAAGCTACCAACTTTGGGCTAGTTTCCGGCTATGCTCTTAATCAAGGGAAGACTCAAATGATTTTAAATAAAACAAGCAGGATGATCGATCTCCGGAAGGTTGAGACAGCTACTTACTTGGGTGCGGCCATCTGCTCCAAACTTGAGAATTTGGTAGACATAAATCTAAGACCAATGGTAGGCTCAATACAGAAAGACCAATGCCGCCTTGACAATCTCCATCTGTCCATCATTGGCAGAGTGAACGCAGTTAAAATGGTTTACTTCCCAAAGATCATGTACCTATTTAGATCAATCTGTCTGGGATAAGCATGGGCGAATTTTGCGAATCTGGCGTTTGCGGATTTTGCGAATTTGCGAGCTCGCAATCCGCAAAATCCGCGAATTCTCGCGAATTTGCGGATTTTTTTTTGTGTTCGCAAGGATTTCTGCCAGTTCGCAAGGATTTCTGACAGTTTGCGCGGGTTTTGTACCAGTTTGCAATTGCGAACTTACATGTCGGCTCGCAACGGTCACGATTATGTTGTTTCTACGTCTGGTTCATCATCACAGGTTCCCAGCACCCTCTGTTTCACCCCTGCCACCCTCTGGTACATCAATGCCACCCTCTGGTTCATCATCACTGTAGATTATGGGGGGAAAAAGCAAGCACACCTGCCTGCTTCAACTGACATGAATTAATTGGGGGTTGATTTATTAATGTGTCACTGTTTTAAAATTCCAGTCCGGCACCTGCTTCCATATCTGTAATTTGCTTTCTGTTGCAGTGCAATTTTTTTTTCCAGGACCTTTGTGGCCTACGTGTAGCTATTCTATGAGCCTGCTGTGAGGGTCAGAGCAGGGTCATAGAATTGTTGCAACTAGCAACTGAACTTTGGAGGGGCCCTTGTCAGGAAGCACTACAGGGAACGGTTACTAATGATGAGTTTGAACTTTTGAACCTGCTTTCACTTTTGCAAAACTCGTTTTTCTGCAGAACAGCATAACAGCAACTGTAATGCCCCACCAAGCTTATATGAGAAAGTTGATTTCTAATCCAAAAGTTATCCAAAGAAAATCAAAAGGCCTCAAATCCAAAAAAGTGCAGGCAAATGTCAACCTGAGGAGTTATTCTGATAAAAATCATCATTTTCAGAAGCTCTATGCTGCTTGCTAGTAGATTTCTTGTGCAGAATTGCAATTTTTGTAATTTCGCGAGTGCAAGATTGTTGCTGCCCGCCGCACCTACATGTTCGCAATTGCGAACTTACACCGCACGCCGCAAAATGGTATCACCAAGAAAAAAAAATCCGCTGCGTGCGAATTTGCGGATTTTCGGTAAATTCGCAAGCGTTCGCGGATTGCGAATTTACCGAAAATCCGCAAAATCCGCGAGCGTAACGGATTTTCCGCCCATGCTTAGTCTGGGATTCAGAAACCATTGGTTCAAGGCAATAGAACGTACATTTGCCAGCTTTATTTGGGCCTATGCGCAACCCCGGCATGCTTATAAATTCCTTACTCTCCCTAAAGATAGAGGGGGTCTAGCTCTCCCTAACCTAAAGATGTATTATTGGGCGTCGGTAGTATTATACAGTAGCAAGCTCATACAAAACCTGGGGGAAGAGGACCGCTGGGGGGCGATTCACCGACAATCTTTCAACTACTGCTTGGTAGCAAATGTAGAGGTTATCTTTGGAGACATGTGCATGATAGCTACCATAAAAAAAGTTACATTTAAAATTCTTTACAGCGGGTTTAAAGTGTGGAAGGTGGTGAGGAAAATGCTGAGGGTAGGTCAATTCTCATACTACACACCACTAGTACATAACCCCGTACTCCCAGGTGCCATCTTTATAGATAACTGCCTGCTTAGGTGGAACAGGGCAGGAATGTCAAAATTAGGTTATTTCTTCACCCCAGCCGGGATTAAATCTTTTGAAATGTTGAAAACTGAGTACCACCTGGACTGGTGAGATTTTTTTAAATAACTACCAATAAGGGATTTTCTTATACGAGAACTAAGAGGGAAAGTATGGGGTGAAGAAACAGCTTTTATTGAGTTAATCATTCGATCCAGGGTCCACACTATTGGAGGAGTTTACTCCTCTCTTATGGCAATGCTTCTGGAAGATCTAGAGAAACCTTCCCAGAAATGGCAGGATACAGTAGTTATATCCGCTGAGGGATTTAGATATGCCTATTCTCTTTCTCAATCCACTCTCATGTCTACCAAACTTCAGACACAGTTTAATAAAACCTGCTTTTTTCTTTATTACACGCCAGACAAAATCGCCAAATGGGGAAATGGTAAGGGAACATGCAGTCCAAGACGTGATGCTTTGAAAGCCAACTCGGTTCATATTTTTGCCTTGTGTAGCGGGCTAACAAAGTTAAAACAAGATATAGAGACATTTCTGACTACTGTCTGACAAAGAAATATAGTCCTAACCAGTGAAGTAATTCTGCTAGGGTCTGCCGATCCAGATTCTCCTGGTAACGGGCACGAGTTAATCATTGTTGCAATGGCGGTTCTACGCTTATGCATAGCCTCTGCGTGGCTAGAACCAATGGCACCGTCCTTCCAACAATGGTTAGCTAGACTTTTAGCTATTTCTAATCTGGAGGTTGCAATTTATAAAAAGAAGGCTAAACAACGGCGGATTAGGGGACTAAACATCTGGTCTCCTTTGCTACATTGCAGTTTGGCTCAAGGTTTGGCTCAGAGCACAGTTCAAACTTGATGCTTTTAGCTTATGTGTGTTTAACTATTTGTGTTGCTTCTGCTTTCTTCTTGTTTAGTCTTTAAAAGTGTTGCTTTAGTCTTATATGCTAGACTTCAATATATGATGCCTCAAAATATATATGCCGCCTACAATAGTACATGTATAATGTTATGTTTATGTGTGTACCTGTCTGACCGGTGTGGGTGGGGGGAAGGGTGGTAACCATTGCTGTAAAAATCCAATAAAGATCATTTAAAAAAAATTAAAAAATCACACGAGGTTTGAGATGGGTGGAAGAATGGGAGGACTGTATTTCCCTTTACACGGATGATATTTTGTTGTACCTGGCTTTGCCCAGAGTCTCCCTGCACAGGGTTCTATTTACCAATTTTGGGAAATATTCTGATACATTATTAATTGGAACAAATCACTGATCTATGTGTTGAACAGGAACCTCCCTCTCCTGCCCAAGGAATGGCCAGTGGATGAAGCCAAATGCGGCTTTAAATACCTAGGGATATACATAACAACCGATCTCAAAGTTAGTTATGAGCCTAATCTCCAACCCCCATTACAGCGATTAAAAAGAGACATGGAGAGCTGGCGAGCCCTGCCCGTATCACTGCTAGGTAGGGCTGCGCTATTTAAAATGATGTCACTGCCGCGCTTTCTATGTTTTACAAAATTTCCCTAATCGGGTTCCGGCGACATACTTTAAGGCAATAGAGAGCGTGCAGAGAGAATTACTCTGGGGAGGACAGCCACGCATATCGCTCCCACAATTGGTGAGAGGGTGATATGATGGGGGAAAAGGACTCCTGGATATTACAAAATACTACTGGGCGGTCCATCTAACTGCCATTAACCACAGCATATATCGACAGCGGGATGACCCAGGATACAGAAGGGACAGGTGGCTTTTGCCGGGTGGTAACTACATGGTGAAACTCTACTACAAACCCACAAAATGTCAAATTACCGGACTCCAGGACATTCTGTCCAGGTGTGGCACACAACCACTAGAAGTCTGGGCTGAAACCAAAAAATCACACAAGCCACCCCTCTGTGGAACTCGGAACAATTGGGCCCACAAAGAAAGAAAAAGGGTTTTGCTCGATAGGACATTATTGGGATATGTAAGATAGGGGACCTCTGGGGAACGGGGGAGGTTGTGTCTTTCTTGTCCCTTCAACAAGAATACGAGATGCAACCACAGAACGTTTTAGATATCTACAGGTGCGGCACGCCCTGTTGGTGCAAATTCCATGGGGGAGACCCCCCAGAGGCCTCACCACTAGAAGATAGGATCCTGGATGCTATATGCCCAAAGAAGCGATATCCCTAACTTAACAAAAGCTAATCAACCATGCACCAAACCCCCTAGCATGACTCAGCAGGATTTGGGAGAGGGACATATCAGAGCTGGACGAAGATGAACAGCAGGAGGCAATGGCCACTCCCAGCGAGGTTGCGATCTCCGCCAGACTCTGGTTGGTGCAGCTAAAGATACTCGACAGGATATATTTGACCAGGCCAGCACTGGTTTAGATGGGGAGTAAGGGGGATCTGGGTGCAGGTGGTGGTGTGGTCGAGAGGGAACGTTTTTGCATATAATATGGGAAGGTGCATGTTGGACTTGGCCCTGCTTGCAGTGTCATCCCGAAACTTTTTGCCTTTCCCCAGCTCTTTCGCTGTGATGGAATTGGTGGGTTCAGGATGTTAGACACTTTGGCGCTGGTTAGCAGTGTAAAGTGTGTGGGCTTTCTGACTTACATAGGTATATTAGGACCCCCCCCTGTAAATGGTAACCTGGTGCCTAGCTGGCACAGTTCATCTGCACCTCTGATTCCCAATGTACATATTGACTTGGCACCAGTTGGCGCAGTGTAGAGATTACTGTGATTATTATCTTGTGTTTTACACAATACAAAAGTTATTCTTACACAACTTTCGTAGCGTCTCTTTTTGGAGTGTGCCTTGTGAGTCGCCTATGCGCACTGCGTGGATGCTTTACACATTTCCTCCGGAGTTTGGTCCGCCCGCTCTGCACCACGCTACCCGTTTCTAACATTGGTGCTCAGCGGTAATAGGACTTGTATTTGCGCAGTACCACAGCAACAACGTGTTGCACTGCAAACTGATCATTTGTAAGAATCACAGGTTTAGAGTAATCACAGGTTTTGGGGATTATTGTTCCTGATTTTGTTGCGCCCTGAAAGTGTCATTTTGAATTGTACACTCCTGTGGGCAGCTCTTGCAACTAGGTCCCTTGTCTTGCACGCTAAGCCAGGTCTTCAGGGATTCCTGATTAAATGGCAAGAGGAAGAGTGGGACCGGGAGCACTATGAGTATGAGCAAGAGAGGGCCCTGGCCGTATGACAGGAGGGTGGCCCTAAGGATCCTGAACAGGAGATGCAAGATGACATCGTGTGTATACCAGTAGGCAGTGAGGACCCCATAGATAGGGAGTCTCGTGCTAGGTCCAGTCCCGGGGCACTGCCCCATCCCTTTCCCTGTCCCCAGAAGAGTGGGTGGTTAGGAGGGATGAAAGGGGGCATCAACTGGCTTTGGAGAGGCTCAGGTTAGAGCAAGCCAAGGAGATAGCGCAGCTGAGGGTAGAGGAGAAGAGGCTAGAGACCGAGAAGGTCCCATTCGCAAGAAAGGATGGCGGGGGCAGAGAGGGCCTTCGCCAGGGAGAGAATAGCTCAGGTGGGTCGGTTGTCCCCTGAGAGTGGTTTCTGTGGTCTGGATTCACCAGTGAGGGTGGGATCCAGTGGTGGCAGCTAGAGTGATTCCAGTATGGGAAGTCCTACACCCAGAGCCTGAAAGATGGTGCCTGATCCTCAGGAGGAGGGGGCAGGTTGGAATTTAGGGGCGGCAAGAAACTGTCCCATCAGTCTTGGGGAGAGTATGTGGACGTGTGTTGGACCACACTGGAGGAGTGGATGGAGTGTGGCGCTGTGAATGATTGGGAAGGGATGTGCCAGGTAGTTATCAAGGAGCACATGCCAAGAAGTTGTTTTCCCCGGTTGCGCCACCACCTGTTGCAGTGTGGGTTCTCTGACCCCAGGGAACTTGCACAGGAGGCAGTCCTTTGGGTGAGTGCCAGAGAGTCTGAGAAGGCATTGGGGAGTGATCCTGAAGGGAATGGTGCAGGGATCTTCCGACCCAGCGAGGCGGGAGAGGTGCAGAATAGCCCAGCTAGGTCGCGGGTTAGTGAGAGGGTTGTAGGGCCTCACGTCCTATCTACAGGAAGGAGTGAGACGGGGAGGTGTCCCGAGGTGCCCCAACCGCAGTCTCAGGGCCTGGAGAGTTCCATAAGGGAACCCCAGGTTGGGAGCCTAGGCTGTCCTGATGTGCTGTCCATTGAGGGGGATCCCCTAGTTTCAGGAGAACCAGGGGCATTGGTCAATGGAGCTCCAGTGGTTTGGGGGTCTGCTCAGTCACAGGGTTTAGATCCTGGGCTGGGATGCCAAGTTCAGGGGTTGCCTGACCTGGAGGGAGGGGCACTTGTAATCAAGGTCGCCCCGGAATTGTCATCCAGGGGTACTTCTCCAGGTGAGAGGGTGCGGAACTCTGGAAGGGGGTACAGAGGTAGGAAGGGCTCGCCTCTGGCACTGGCTCAGCCACAGGACTTAGATCCTGGGTTGGGAGGCCAGGGACAGGTACTGCCTGACCTGGCGGATGGGACATCTGTAAGCAGTGGTCCCCCAGGATTGTCTTCCAGGGGTACTACTTCAGTTAGGAGGGTGCAGAACTCTGGGAGGGGGTGCAGGGGGAGGGAGGACTCACCCCTGGAACCGGTGCAGCTTAAGGGTTTAGACCCTGGGCTGGTGGAGCAGTTGGAGGGCCACGGCCCTGGACGAGTGAGAGACTGGTGGTCTTAGGGTGCCCCACATAGGAGTATAGGGCGGAACCCCAGAAGGAGAGGTAGGGGAGGAGAGCCTCGCCTCCGATTGCTGGTCAGCCTGATGGTGCGGACACCAGGTGGGAGGACCGGTGGCAGTCTGGAAGTGCACGGAGGAGAAGGAGAGTGGTCAACGGGTACTGCAGGCCTGGGGCTACAGCCCCCCCCCCTCTGTGAGAGAGCAAGGGCCAGAGACATCTGGATGGCCTAGGGGCCAGTCCTGGCCGCAACCAACTAGAGAGTACCAGTGGGGTGGCTTAGTTGGTCCAGGGAGGTTTGAGAGAGGGAACCACTGGGTTTCAGAGTGGCAGAGAACCTGTGGGTGCCCCTGCAGTTGCGGGCCCGCATCCAATTTTTCTTGCCCTAAGCAGGGAATCCCATCAAGGCATTGATTGGTCAACCCTGGCTTTTGGCTGGGAGGGGGTCATGTTGGACTTGGCCCTGCTTGCAGGGTCATCCCAAAACGTTTTGCCTTTTCCCTAGCCCTTTTGCTGTGATGGAATTGATGGGTTCAGTATGTTGGACACTTTCGCGCTGGTTAGCAGTGCAAAGTGTGTGGACTTTTTGCCTTACATAGGTCTATTAGGAACCCCACGCCCCCTCCCCCCTTTAGGGGACATCTCCCCATGGTAGGAAATGTATATGCCATGTGTGGTGTGAGAACAAAATAATAAATGCTGTGTAATGGTGTATGCACCTTTATTTTCACCATTGCAGAAATTTCACTTTTAGAATGGAAGCCATTTCTGTCTGCTTGTGCCGCCTGCCTGAGGTGGGTTGGCGGTCTAGTGTTTGAAGTGACAAGGTGCTCTACACTTCCTCCAGTGACAGTGAGGCTGGAACTGCCAGGGACCATCTAGAAGCTTCCAGCTCTTTCTGGTAGGTGGGAGGAGGGGTGTGTATGTAGAGCAGTAGAGATGCCATGTGCTCAGACTAAGGGTAGACTGAAATGAGAAGGGACACTGCCAGGAGGTACCACCGCATGGGCCTGTGTGCTAGCCCCTGTACCCCTCTGCTGTCCATAGGGCCAGTGAGAGCCTTTGCAGGAGTGAAGACTGCTGTGTTAGGAGGAGTGCCACTTTATAGCAGATGACTGCTTCTAGGAGCTGCTGTCCTGTACTGATGAGTGCCCACTGTCTGCTGATCTTGCACAACCTGGCCTGCCTGCTCTGCTGCCCTAGTGCCTCGTGAGTGCTAAACTTTGACTGCCTGCCCTTCAAGGTGAGGAACGTGGGCGCTACTCCCACGGGTGGGACCTCGGGAACTGTGAGTCACCTAGCGCCTGGTGAGCACAATACTTGAAGTGACTCTGCTGCTCTGCCTGCACTCTAGCGCCTGGTGGGCACTGTTTTCCTGATTACCACAAGAGGTACACTATCTTCTGTCCCTGAAGCTTCTAGTGGGACCTAGTGCCTCGCAAGCGCTATATTCAAGGTGCCAGGGGAAGAGGAGCGGACGTCTGCAGCGCCGGGATTCTAAAGTGCTAGGTAGGGATCCTGGCGTGTGGGATTCCCCCCTGACTGCTTGGTTGACATTGGGCAGCTGCAACGTATTGGGGGGCATTGTACTCCTCAGGAGAAGAGAGAGAGGAGTGAGAGACACTCCTGCCCTGCCCCAGTGCTTTGGGCACTTTGCTTTTGCTGTTTTTGCAGCCAGCCCTGACTTTGCAGGACATAGGGCATTTGAGCCCCAGAGGGAGGCCAGTTGGCCTGGGGCCAGTTTCAGAGTGTTGTGCCCCCGATTGGGGCGAACTGTGTGTATGCTGGCGAGGCCTATTGGCCCATATGATTTCTTGCATAATTTTGTTGCATAATGTATTTGTACCTAGGATGATACCTAATGCTTTTCCCTCTGGGTTGCATTGCTGATTTTGGGCCTAGTGTTTTCCAGCTATTGAGAGACCATATGCTAATGCTGCTTCCTCCATGTTAATGTTCGTTATGCTAATGATGATGCCTTATGTTTAGGCCCCAGGCTAGAGTGAGTTATGCAAATGGGTTTATACCCCAGTGATGATGCCAGAAGGTATACATAATGTATGGATGCCTGGTTCCACTTTTATGCCTCACGCTAATGTGACTTGGCCTATGCCTAACCTGATGTTTCAGTTTATGCCTAATGTCGCCTTTGTGCTTATGTGTAACCTAATGGGACTTAGGCCCACTGCAGAGGTTCCTGCCTAATGCGTCATGCTGATGTGATTTATGCCACAGGTTTATGCCTACTTTGTCTGCCTATTGTTTATTGCAGGGTGGCCAAGTGTCTGGAGGTCAGTACACGTTCACTGTTATACATAATGTGCTGATGCTAAGTTTACTTCCATTCCCCAGTAGCTACGGACTGTGATACCTCTATTGCTTACGTACTCTCATTTATCCTTTGTCCTTTTGCGATGATTCGGGCAGCAGCCCGATTGACCCTGCCATGTATATAGTCCCCCCTGTAAATGGTTACCTGGTGCCTAGCTGGTCCCAGTTCATCTGCACTTGTGATACCCCTGTACATATTGACTTGGCGCCAGTTGGCGCAGTGTAGAGATTACTGTGATTATTATCTTGTGTTTTACACAATACAAAAGTTATTCTTACACAATTTTGTGTAGCGTCTCTTTTTGGAGTGTGCCTTGTGTGTCGCCTGCGAGTACTGCGTGGCTACTTTACACATTTCCTCCTGAGTTTGGCCCGCCCGCTCTGCACCACGCTACCCGTTTCTAACAGTGCACATATCGAAGGATACTGGAGGGGGGTACATCTTAGTATGAAGAAGGCTCTTGGATCAAGATTGAAACTTGAAACTAAAATATGTTTGTTGAATATTTGGGAACTCACAGACCTGATCAATAAAGAAAAAACATGGGTGACATTGGGCCTGATGGTTGCCAAGAGGAATATCACAAAAAATGTGGGGAGCAACAATAGCATCAATGGTGGACACCTGGGAAAAGGACATGGATTGGTGCATGACGAGGGACAAGACTGTATATGAAATGAAATCCAGTATTTGTAATCCACAAAATTACCCAGGCACTGGGGGCCTTCGGTAAGATTAAGGCACCCTGGCTGCTGCGCCACACCTCTTCCCTAAGGCCAGGGGATGCCCAAAAGAGTGGTCACAGGTCTGAGGCAAATGGAATGTGTACAGAGGTAACATTTGTGTTCCGCCCTCTCTCCGTTCTCCTCCCACCTCACCTGTTGTATAGAGATCGTGGCGCTGAAGTGTCAACCACTACCATGTATAACCACAATCTCCAATGCATATATGCTTCATGCAAAAAGTTAATCATTGTATCAATTATTGCTGTGATGCCTGAATGTCGAAACACTGTCCTTAAAAAAAAGTTTCATAAAAAAAACAAAAAACAGTGACTCAACTTGTGTTTACTGAGATGGGAGAAAAAGGGTGCATGAGGAAGGCCGGGAGGGGCTGGTGGTTACTCGCATGTCTGGGAGGGGATAAAGCCGGACTTCGAGTTCAGTGAAGTCAGACGTGATTTCGACCACTTGCAAAGTCACCAGCCTGAGTAGCACCTCATCCCAGACCACATTTGAGGCGACTTCTCCTCTTTCCCCGATCTCGACTAAAAGTCAATCAGAGCTGAAGTGGTGATACGGGCAAAGTGAGTTACCCGGTCACCATTTTGCCTCCCCACAATTACCATCATAGGTTTGATGCAGCTCATTTGGCCGTGAAGGTGCATAGCTTTTATGTTTAACCATGTCGGGCACAGGTGTATGATTCAGTTGTTTTTTCTTGTATTCTTTCACTTGTAGCTTTGCTTTTCCTGTTGTAAATACAATACTTCAAATTCTAGAAGGTCAATTTTTTTTTTATTAAAAAAAAGCAGGACTAGATGTTCTGCTTATGCCTGCCACAGGATAACCTAAGGTACAAATTCAGATTATTTTTATTTTCTGAGGCAAGAAAGAAAGAAGAAATTTGCAAACTTTGATTTGTTTTGTTCATCTTTGTGAGGTAGTAAAAGTATGGAATAAATAAACCCTGCCATCTCTTGCTATATGTTTCCTCCTTCATCAGCTCACTGGGAGACATTTCCTTCAGCAGGCTCTAAAAGTCTTTTTTTCTTTTCATCCACTGATGACTCGATTCCAATGGTTTTGCAATTCTAAGATCAAGATACATTTACAGAAAGCACTGACAACCATTTGCCAGTCAACTTTTTACAGTCTGATTCACAGAATCAGGATTACTAGAGCTTTTGACCCTTACAAAGCACTTACGATGGTGGAAGTCCTAAAAAATCGTGGATTTCCCACTGTCGTAATTTTGTGGGTGGAAAAATGGCCCTTAACCCGTTTAATACGGCGGACATTCGGCCGCGGTGTGAGCGGTCAACACAGTGGGCGGGGCTGCCTCTGCCAACAGTCGTGAGCAGCTCCCGGAAGGTAGTGCTCGCGTCAGCCAACGGAATGGATTAAAAGAGGATCATCATGCCAAATGCACCAAGCACCCACAAAATCACAGTCTTGTGGATAATGACAAGCATTTGTGAAGTAGTTTCCATCCTAGAAACACATGTAAAACGACACCTTTAGGGAGTGGGAGTAAATGATGGTACAAGAGAGAGAACAGACACATTCTGTGATAGCGCAGAAGTGGGGGATTCCATAAACCGAAAAATACTTTCCTTGTGGAAAGAGGTACTACCAAAAATTTTCAACCACACATTTGTTATATGTATACCCCAACAGACTGTCCACCTTGCAGACAGTCCCAGGATAACACATAGAGGAACAGAAGTAGTTAAGAGGATATTTGTGAATCCTTAAACATTTTGAATATTTTACAAATCATATGTGCACATGTACAATGTCTGAATCTGAGACTTCTCAAGGACAACTTTGTGAGTCAGGCCCAAATGCTTTTTTTAACACAGTAGTCCTTAGAGATCCTGGGGAGGCCCATCACTGGAGATTGATAAAATGTTGTGAGAAGGTGATTGGAAGATCTAAGACCTAATGCCACTTAGTACTTTGAAGCCATCAACATCAAGCCAGAGTCCAGACTAATACAATTTTGTATCAACAAAAATACAAGCAATTTGCTGAATAATATCATACTACTATAGTATTTAACTTTGTATACAGTCCAACACCCTCTGTAGGATTTACAGATTTGTAAATAAACCTAGAATATGATGGCCATGTGATCAGTGCTTTCATCATACTCATTCACTTCAGTTGTCTTTGAAGACGTGGGGCCAAATGCAGATGGGTTCCTTAAGCATCATCATCAATTCTTCATAATTTCCCAGATGTTTTATTTTTGCATCATCCAGTTAGGATGCATTCGGGAGGTAGCCTCACCCCAGAGGAACCTCATTCTTCATACTCCTTGAAAAATAAGAAAGTAGAATATGGGATTTTTTTGCATTTGCTAAGAGTAATATTGACGACAGAGGTGGGGATTTAATATTAACAAACAAACGAATGAAGGATAAGTATTTTCTTTGTTTTTCAATGTCTTATGGCCGTCTAAATTATTTTTGTCTATCTCATGTGTACAGCTTGTAGCTATAAATCTGATTATGTATGATTGTTTAGGGGTGTTTTTAAGATATTTAACAACATATTAGACAATAAATGTATATTTTTAAAGTAAACTTTAGACCGTTCCTGATTGCACCAAAGATTTATTAATAGGAGTTGACACTGAGTAAGTTCCATGGATGGATCTTGGCTGTTGCTAACGTGAATCCTGTGTTTGAATCAGTTGATTTTATATTGTGTAGGGATTGACCTGGCTGCGATAAGTGGTATTTAACACCTTGTGAAAATTGGCACAATGTTGAAAGTGTGTTCTGGACAGGAGCAGCGGGTCCAGTGTGGTACTGTAAATTTCTTTCTCTGTCGTGCAGAATCTTCATATCCTTGAATCGGCTGATTCCATCCGCTGGCAGATGGTGGACGAGAAGATCCTACTCTACGCGAACATGAAGGATATCCTGCAGCAAGTGGCAAGGAAGCTCGATGCACACTACTGAACCAGGCACGCTTCAGAGGCTTCCATGGGAAAGGACTTCAGCCCTCTATGTATCCAGCAACTATTCAAGGTCTTCCAGTGTACACTGGGCCGTGGAGATGGAATCCTCCAGTGTGGCAATGGGTCGATAGTCTTACCCTAACTTAAAATTATCTTTTGATGCACAAATAGTTACTGTGAAGTAGGTGCTGATGTCTGTGATCTCTACTGATTAAATTACTGTTGATGAGTTTGTTACCGCCCCATGACTGTTGTGAGACATTTCAAGCTCAGGGGAGGCTCCCTTCTTCCATGTTGTGTCAGTGCTTAGCTCATCTACGTTTATACCTGTGCTCTTGGGCTACGTGCTTGGTGGTCTTCATCAGGGTTCTTGGTGGTCTTCTCCAGGGCCCTTGAGTCTTCTCATCATGTAGCTGACAGGCAGTCGTTATGGATGCAAATCCAATATTCCAGCCATGCTGAGACTGGCACAGCCTGGTGGAAGAGGCGAGGGTTGCACTGCTTAGAAACACCCATCAGAAGGTCACACTCTGGTTGATGACCCCATGAGGCACTTCAGATCAGGATCCTTGGGTGTAGAGCTGCTGAGGCCTCTTCCTGGAACAGCTAAGGACATCCAAGCTGCTGCGAAGTCTCAAAGTTTATCATTGCATGTGTTATCGCTAAATAGATTGAACTGCTGATGCTGGGTGCGTACACAGCTCAAACTCCACTATGTTACATCAAGTAAATCCGAAACAAGAAAGGCTTTCAGATTTTAACATCACATCTGATGTTAAGTAGTTGTAATACAACTCCCCCCAGGTGCTTCTAATCGCTTTGCTGCTTCCCTCCAGGGGATGGCCTCTGACCCTTCAATGCTAAAATAATCATTGGAAACCCAAACCTCAGTGGGCGGCCTGTATTATGCCTGTCTGATCCCTAGAGGGAGGCAAAACGCTGAAAACGTTTGGAGGTGAAATCTCCAATTTCATTTTGTAAATGGAACTCATTCCCCTCCATTGGGACATCAATGTGAATCGGAATCTTTTTGCCCCTTTAGCGACTACCTTATAAGTAATTTTCCAATTGTATTATACTCTGGCAACTTGAATAATTTATTTTGATAAACATGTTTACACTAATCACGTAATACATTATGTTATTAGGACAATACATTAGCTTTTTTGTATTGATTATGCACATATGTTTTTTTCTAACTGGACAGTAAAATGTAGGCTGTTGATAGGGCAAAGATTTCTTTTTTAATGCTATCATCATGGCTCAAAAACTCAGTTTCCATGTTTTAGGGATTTATTTGTGTCATATTAATGTGTTATTACTTTAGAGATACAGTTAAATGTTTTAATGCTGGTCAGATTACTGTGAAAATAGCCTTAGCCATTAGTGTTCTGGCTTATTATAGAGGGATGGAGGCACTGATTTTACATATTACTGTTATGTGTGGCCCTTAGAGAACAAATGGAACATACATTACCAGCTGAACACTTACTTTCAGAGGTTTGAGTTGGCGCTGCTTGAAGCTGTGCAACAGGACAACAGCGTGAGGGAATCTAACTAACCCAGGACCACAATTCATTCAGGAAAACCATGGTCACCTTTTCTGCTCTGCCTGGTTATTGCTATTCATAAAAAATCCTCATCTGAAGGAAACAACGGACAATAAAACAGTTGACATGTTTCGGTGACACTCTTCCGTTAACTGCTCCACCTTCATCAGGACCATGTATTTTTAGCAAAGTTATAGTAGCAGACAATTCTGACTCACAGAGAGTTGGCATAGGTTCAGGAACTAAAGGCACCAACATAAATTCACTAAAATGCTGGGGGTAGCTGAAGTAACATCACATGCCTTTTAACCTTTATTTTCCCTCACAAACACTAGCTTACACATACACAACATTACCTCATACACACACTATCTCTCACAGAAGCACATTTTCGCCTTTGATTCTGCACACAACTTACATTTAAAACCGTTTTTTCTTACCTCTGCTGCCAGATACGATCATATCCCTGCTAACTGTACTCCTTTTTGTATTACACTAATAGTGAATAATGTGATATTATTCACTATTAGTGTAAGAACAAAAATGACTGAAAATAAAAAAAGTGGAGCCCCAACTGATATCCATAAGGACTAGCTGCTCCTGTGTTCCTGGCACTGATTTTGCCAGCTCTGAGGCGGGTGGGTGCAAGGGCGACCCCTAACTGACGTTCATGACTAAAGGGATCAAATCTATCCACAATATGTGCATAGACTCAAGAGATAGAGTAATACATTTTAGGATGAGTAAAAAATCTGTGCCAAAGTAGAATTCTAATAGTCTTATTTGAACTAAGTAAAAATCATTCATTGACAGGTCTGGGAGTTTCAGCAATATAGACCCAAGTCACTTATTGGATACAACATTGTTGAGAAATCAAGTTTTAATGCAAATTTTAGGAAAGAAAGGGTAATACTGGCTTTGATTTACGGTAACCTGAAGTGATCGATATTTTTATGAGAACTGTGTGTAGGCGGAGCAAACGTTAGAATTATATGATGTAAGCTAGTGCAGAGTAGATTGCAGTGAAACATATTTCAGAGTGCTAATGTCTGCTTTGCAGTGCAGCTCAGAGCAAAGTAGAAGATCTTAGAGGACTTTTTTGTTGGGAGAACTGTGTACATCCTCTTATGTTATGGCTATGAAATGATTTGATCTTAATATGTACTGATACATTCATACATTGATTAATGATTTTCCACTAATTTGATTGATTTTGCTTGCTGTAAAGGATAACACTTTCAATAAAATCTATGTTTTGAAATCATACTCATTCTCTCTCTTTATTGTGGAGCCTTATGTGCTCCAATTTATTTGAATGTCCTGATTTGTCAAGTAGCCATAGTTTTGAAATTTGGTTTATCAGATAGCGGTTCAATGGCCACAAAATTTGCACAAGAAAAAGCGCTAACACTAATGCTCAAGGACTTGGAAATTCCAAGCAATCCACAGTCACTAATAAAGTGAGCTCAGTCCTCTTTTCATGAAATAAAACAAAAACATTCTATCCAAAATGCTTCTTCTGACAGATAGTGAGATGCTCTAGTCTCCTTCCAGTGACTCGGGCTTCAGGCTACAAATGGAGAGCATGGCGCCGACCCGCAGCCAACTAGCGCAGCGGGCGCGCCAGTGCGCCTGTCCCCCTGATCCTTTTGCCCAAAACACAGTAGGTATCATTAGGCACTCGTGTGATGCCCTACTGGCTATGAGATCGTCTGGTAAAGGTTCTCCTGATACTATACTTAGCACGCCTGCCCAGACCTCCTCTCATCTTTCTTGCCCCAATTATACTGGGCGCCCCAAGTCAAAGCCGGCAAATAACTCAGGTGACACATGGTCAACTGTTCAGGTTGCTTTGGTCCAACACTTTCGAACATCTCTTGCATGCTACTGAACACTAGGTCTCTAGTGAAACATCATCTAGAGCTCTCCGAATTAGTGAAAGCACAGTGCGGAGACGTGGCATTTGTAACCGAAACGTGGGCAGACCTCAGCTCTGGTCCAGAAATTGTCGCAGCTACCCCCACCGGCTATGCTGTCCATCCGCTGGACTGACAATTAAAAAAGGAGGAAGGTTGGCAGTGTTTCACCGTGAACATTTTAAATCGACCTTTGAACCACCTACCACCTCTGGTTTCGAGGTTTTAGCCTTCTTGGTGCAGCAGCCGGACTCACAGGCTGTCAAGGCAGGCTGATCTATCATCCACCAGGACCAAGGTATGGCATCGCCGATAAAATCAGCATGATAATGGAATCCTCTATTACCAATGCACATTTTTGGGTGTTATGCGGTTTACATTTTCATCTGGAGAGTGAAACTGACCCATATTCCATAAAACTGATCGATACTATGAACGCATTCGGACTTTCACTAATTACTAAAGGTCCAACGCACAGGGCAGGACATATGTTAGATGGGATCTTCTCTAACTATTCGGCTATTACTCTACTCCCATCCCTCTCTCACCTGGTCAGATCATTGGGCAGTTAACTGGCACATACAGACTGAGAAATTTACCATGCACAGAATACTATCCAACAACCCCTATGTAGAGTCTGCCACGAAGTTAGGGCAGCCGAACTGAGAGACGCCATCACCCCTGGACCTAGGCAACTGGCCGATGATCTGGAGCAGAATGTTGAAAACTTTTCACTCTGGCTAAACTCAGCTCTGGCCATAGAAGCACCAATCAACCATAAAATGGTAGCCATAAATTATCCCGGTCCTGGTATAATGAAAACCTTAGGATATCAAGTCATGATTGGAAAAAAAAACGGAGAAAAAATTATGAGGTACAGAAAAACATCTACAAAAAAACTAGCTGAACATAAAAAACATATCCTAGCGGCAAAAACCTCATATTACTCTGAGCGTATAAAAGCAGCCTGCAATGTAAACAAAACCCTTTTTCCAGTTATAAAAAAATTGATGACACCAGCTAGCCCTAATCATGCAGTAATAAATATAAATACCATAAAATACAATACATAAAATTACATCAGTCTCATTTTGCTCCTTAAGATTTTAAAATTCCTGCCTCCCGAACTTCTGAGAAATGTTATCATTGCATTGGTACTTAAAAAGATCGATTACTGCACAAGTCTCTATCTTACTCTCGCAGAGGGTCTCTTGAAGAGGCTTCAGACTTTGCAAAATGCTGCTGCCTGTTTTCTTTTTTAAATTCCTAAACATGAATCAGCTAGAGGCGCCATCAGGAAACGACACTAGTTGCCAGTTAGACTGCGATGTAGGTTTAAAGCTCTCTGCCTGTAAATCGTTGCATGGACTGAGACCATCCCACTTCAAGGAGAAACTCAAATGGTGAGGATGCTGGGCTCAGGCTCTGCCATGAACCTGACGGTCTCCTCATTCAGGAGGACCAACCGGGTTGGGAAGAGCTTTTTCAGGGCTGTGCTCTGGAATAGCCTTCCACTAACATTAAAAGCGGCTCCCTCTTTACTTACTTTCAGAAAGGCCTTAAAGACCTGGCTTTTCTCGCAAGATTAAAAGGCACCCGGTCATCTGTCTGACTTGCTTATGAAATCGGCTGTAGCTATCCTTGTTTTCTATAGCGCTCAGAAGCCCAAGGGCATTAGTTGCGCATATAAATTATATTCATTTATTCATTCATAACTTGATAAAAACATGTTGCAAAACTGATATTGGGCACTTTTCTAATGCTCCACATGTAAAAGAAAGCACGCAATGCAAATACTTTTACTTCACTTTTTCCCAAAGTATGGCGGCCTTAACTAAAAGTATAGTCCGTTTTCTATGTTTTACTTGAAGGCAATATGGTGGCAGTCACTGACAACATCTGACTCTCTCTTGATGTAGAAACCCCTGTCATGTTGGTTTTATTGGACCTGTCTGCCACGTTTGATATGTTCTCCCATCCCATTTCTATCCACAGACTACATGGCGTAGGTATCTATGGTATGGCACTACTTTGGCTCAATGACTTCCTTGACAACCATACCCAACAGGTTTATTTGGGTCCGTTTAATCAAGAAAAAACATTCTAATAAGGGATTCCCCCAATGCTTGTGACTGAGCCTAACTCTATTCAACATGCATGTTGCACCTCTGGCAGATGTTGTGAGATGTAGCGGTGTGGAGATCAATCATACGGAGATGAAACTCAACTCCTCATCTCCTTTGGTCCAGACCCAGATGTGGTGAAAAAACAATTTGTGCTCTGCAGGAGGGAGATTGCTGACTGGATGGTCGATAACTGTCTCCAACGAAATGGAGAGAAACGGGAGATTGTGTTTTTTGGCACAGCGCACAAGTTTTGCTCAGCTGACTGGTGGCCTTCAAATCTTAGACAAGCCCCAGCTGCTAAGAAAGTGGTGAGAAACTTAGGAGTGAAACTTGATCGGACACTATCTTTGAGAGACCAGATTAATGTCACATGTTGCACCAGCTATGCTAGAATGAGGCTGTTCAAAAGGTCTTCCCCTGGCTACCTTCCACCTCCAGGAAAACCATTATCGACGTGCTTAAAATTAGTCAACACAACAAGATGATGGATGGAGTGGTGAACCTTTTCAACCACTCACCGCCAGTCACAGATCTGGGTTTAATCCATAGTTCTTTTGCTCACTATGCCACCCCAGTTTAAACCCAGCCATATGAAAATCCATCTTAACCCTTCAACTCATGACAACAGTCCAGCCCGAACTGCCAGGACAGGCCTCTCTGGACCGGAAACAAGCGTCCTGGGACCAGTTTCGGGGTTTCACTCCTCATAATCCAGGTTAGCTTGAATCCAGTGGCACAGCAAGCAAAGGACCCTCGTCTGGGCATACCCCTGGCCACTTATGGTGCACATAGAAAACACAACAAGATGATGGACGGAGCAGTGAAACTTTTCAACCACTCACCCTCAGTTGCATATCTGGGTTTAATACATCTTTTTTTACTCATTATGCCACCCATATTCGGACCCAGCCATATACAAATCAGTCATCACCTTGCCCATCAACGGAACAATCCAGCCCAGACTGCCAGGACAGGTCCTCCCGGGACCGGAAACGAGCATCCTGGGACCAGTTTCGGGTTTTCACCCCTCATCAGCCAGGCTAACTTGAATCAAGTGGCACAGCAAGCAAGGGACCCACATCACGGCATACCCATGGCCACTTAGGGTGAACATAGCAAACACAACAAGATGATGGACTGAGCAGTGAAACGTTTTGATCCCTCACCCCTAGTCACAGATCTGGGTTTAATTCATTTTTCTTTTGCTCACTGTGCAACCCCAGCTTGGACCCAGCCATATGCAAATCAGTCTTGACCCTGCTCCTCATTGGAACAGTCAAGCCCAAACTGCCAGGGCACGTTCTCCCTGGACCAGAAACAAGCATCCTGGGACAGTTTTGGGGTTTCACCCCTCATCAGCCAGGCTAGGTTGAATCAAGTGGCATAGCAGGCAGGGGACCCACATCTGGGCATACCCTTGGCCACTTAGGGTGAACATAGCAAACACAATAAGATGATGGACGGAGTGGTGAAACTTTTGAACCACTCACCCCTAGTCACAGGCCTGGGTTAATCCATCGTACTTTTGCTCATTATGCCACCCCAATTTGGACCCAGCCATATGCAAATCAGTCTTGACCCTGCTCCTCACTGGAACAGGCCAGCCCAAACTGCCAGGACATGTCCTCCCTGGACCTGAAACAAGTATCCTGGGACACATTTTTGGGGGTTCCCCCTCATCAGCCAGGCTAGCTTGAATCCAGTGGCACAGCAAGCAAGTAACGCACATCTGGGCATACCCTTGGCCACTTAGGGTGAATATAGCAAGACAATGGACATAGTGGTGAAACCTTTCAACCACTCACCTCAAGTTTTGGACCCAGCCATATGCAAATCAGTCTTGACCCTGCTCTTCATTGGAACAGTCCAGCCCGAACTGCCGGGACAGGCCATCCCTGCACGAAAACAAGCATCCAGGGACCGGTTTTGGGGTTTTACCCCTCATCAGCCAGGCTAACTTGAATTAAGTGGCACACTAAGCAAGGAACCTACATCTAGACATACCCTTGGCCACTTCGGATGAACCTAGCAAACAAAACAAGATGATGGATGGAGTGTTGAAACTTTTCAACCACTCACCCCCAGTCACAGAGCTGGGTTTAATCTACTGTTCTTTTGCTCACTTTGCCACCCCAGTTTGGACCCAGCCATATGCAAATCAGTATTGGCCCTGCTCCTCGTGGGAACAGTCCAGCCTAAACTGCCAGGACATGCCCCCCCTGGACCGGATACAAGAATTCTTGGACCGGTTTGAGGGTTTCACCCCTCATCAGCCAGGCTATGACTGGGGGTGAATATTTGACAATGTTCAGCATTTCGCCCATCATCTTTTTGTGTTGTATCCTACCGCTTTATACACTCCTAAGTCCTCGCTACAGACTCAGCCTTGCTGCAGACTCTATGGCTATTTGGTGTGGTGGCTGAGCCTAAGGCGTGTGCCTAATTTTGCAAATTACAGTTAGTAAAATGGGCTAAACTTTACAACAACATGACATTTATGAAGCAGGATGCGCTTATTCTCAATCACTTGCCCATGCCTTTGGGCTACCACTTGCTGCACCGGCTTAAAATGAAACGTGAGCAGCTGACTGCAACATTTTCTCAAGAACATGATAGATCTGGTCCACTTGAAATCTTGCCACTGCTATCATTTTCAAACAGCTATTTTCCTATATAAATGGTTATGTACAGTAATGGATCGCTAGGGCTATTAATCCAGCAGGATTGGCATTGGAAGTGGATCTTAAACAACCCATAACGGAGAAGATATGGTTCCACTGCTGTGCGCAAACAGGGGAATTGCTCGCAAGTAGTAGATTATGACTCATTCACTTCCACTTTCTTCATAGTCTCCATTATGTTAGGTTATGTAATGGGATATTTATAGAGCGCAAGCACACCAACAGGACTCTTGGTGCTGGGTTGGGAACCCACCAGTGGTAAAAGGTCTGTGACTAACTATATGCTTAGGTAGAGAGCAATGTTTTCAGCTTTTCCTGAAACCCATGTAGTCTGTTGCTTGACGATGGTGATGGGCAACAAGTTCCAAAATTGGGATCCTTCTATGGAAAAACGTGACCATCCTTTCAGTTTACATCTGAATATTTGAACCTCCAGTCGATTCATTTGTGCAGATCTGAGAGTGTGCATCGGGGAGTATCAAAGGATCATTGAGGAAAGGCATTTGGGGCCTATGCTATGGATTGGTTGAAAAGTAATTCAACCTATTTTAAACATAGACCGCTGTTCAACTGGAAGCCAGAGAAGCTTCTTCATCAGTGGCCTTGTATGGCAGCGCCTAGGTTGTTGATAGATGATTCTGGCAGCTTGGTTTTGTATCATCTGTAGTCAGTGATTTTGGTTACTCTGGAAACCTGGATAAATGGCATTAGCGTAGTCAATTTTTGACAGGATCAGTGTTATAATGATTTGAATACTGGCCTCTCTACTGGAGAATCTTCTGATTTTCCTAAACTTCCTAAATTAGAAGAAGCAGGAAGATATGACCAAGCTTATCTGGGATTTCATGGATAGGTCCGTATCGATTTGTATGCCAAAACTTTTTATCATATTCTTAGGTATAGGTGTGGAACCAAGCTCCATTGACCAGTGAGCAGGATTCCAGTGGCAGAGTTTATTGTTAGGGATGACAATCTCTGTTTTTATCAGAGTTGAGTTCTAACTGGTTGCAGTTCATCCAATTTCTGATGAACAGAATGGTATTCCTTAGAAACTCCTTGAAGCCAGCTGTCTCATTGTTAGTAAAGATCAACTGCATGTAATCCGCATAATTGTAAATGGTAACCTTTATTTGTTGTAAAATATGTATTACGGGTGAATGTAAAGGTTGAAGGGATAGGGAGACACGGAAGAAGTCCCAGGAACACTACAGTTCTTGCTGACAAAGGCAGAGCTATGGGGAGAAAGATGGACTGATTGTTTTTGGTCTTTTAAGAAGGATTTCATCCAGTTTAAGACGGCACCTTTGAGGCCCTCTGCAGCAATTCAATCTGTTAAGATCTCATGATCAACAGTATCAAATGCTGCTGATGGATCCAGTAGAATCAGTGCCTGAGTACATCCCTCAATTGAGAAAAAACAGTGGTCCAAAGCAGTTTCAAAGATATGAGGCAATGATAAACAGACCATAATAGGTTGGTATATATTTGTCAAAGTCCAGCCGGACAGGGAGTTTATTTTTATAATGATCATTGAATTTGTAACATCTCAATACATGAGCATCATTTCAGAAATAAAGGGCACAATCCTGTGCTTTACTCAGAACAGAGAACACAATGAAAAGATAGCGGATAGTTTTGTAAGAAAAAGAAAGAGATTTCGCAGGCAAAGGAGAAGTGAGCAAGCTGGACACTTTTTAAATCAGTGTTACAAGTGTTTTCCAGAGTAGTACATACAGAACTTAATACAAATTTGTTTCAGGCTACAGCATTGAGCTTGTAGCCTGAAACCTGGGCAAAATCAGTTACTTCTGATAGGAAAGCTGGCAAAGAAGATTGTGGGTTTGATATGAAAAATAAAATATCATCAGCGTATGCAGAGATTTTTAACTGATTGTTTCCATAAGAAAAATCAGTAATGTATACATTCAATCTAATTTTTTTTAAAAAAGGTTCTAGGGATAGAACAAATAAAAGTGGAGATAAAGAGCATCCTTGTCGAACTCCTCGAAGGAGGGGGAAACAAGGGGAAACAAGGCCATTAGCTAAAATAAAGAACCTGGGAGAAGAATAAAGTAGAGACATAATTATTGAATTTTGGGCAGAAACCAAACCAAGAAAGAGTAGAAAAAATAAAGCACCAACTAACCCTATCAAAAGCTTTTTCAGCATCTAATTAGATTGCTGCTAACGATTTTTTATAAGATTTAGATTTACTTAGGACGTTAAAAAACAATCTAGTATTATCTGATAAGTGACGACCTTTAATGAAACCACATTGTTCTTTGCCAATCAGTTGAGGTAGAAAGGAAACTAAACGAAGTGCAAGAATTTTTGCAAATATTTTGTAATCCAAATTAATTAAAGAAATAGATCTGTAGTTCTTACAGACTGTGTGATATTTGTTTTCTCTTGGGAGCAAGCAAATCAACGCTTATTGAAAAGACTTCCGATTTTTGAGTAGAAATAAAATGTGAAAATAATTGGTGTAATTTGGGGAGAAGAAAGTGTCGCAGGGATTCTGCTCTTACACAGAACTGTGCACAGAGACCCAGGACCTGAGTGAATTGTGGTGTACCAAAAATCTCACCTTAGTGCCTAGAAACCCTAACCAGCTAGCATCAGTGTCACATTAGCTCTTCATCCCATAGCAAAGGAACCAATGATTAGACAACCCAGAACATTCAACTTAGGTTATACTCAGGAATGGTGGGAAGCAAGAACACTCTTTCGTTATACTCTCATACCAGTCCACAACAGGAGTAAAAGAGACATGGGAAAGGTTAAAATATTTATTTTAACAACGTGCTCTAAGATGCAGTATCTTTGCTAAAATAAACAGACATATGATTAGAAATATTATGATCAGCATTGTTACGATTCCATAAAACACAAAGGGAGAAATCATATTACAATGATGGTGAAAATAGGTCCTATAGCACCTAGTAATTCACCCTCCCTAGCTAGGAACTACATTTTATAAAATATAGAAGGTCTCTTAGGCTAGTATGAGAAGGCATTCAGTTTTTTAGACGTAGCCAATCCAAAGCAGGTGGTTTGTGAAATAGTCGAGTTCAGAAACAACATATGGTTCGGGATGACATGCATGATGCAAAGCCTCAGTACCTCACACTTGCCAATGCTTAGAACCCCAAACAGATTTAAGATCAATGGTACCTTTCCACAGCTCATAGCCTCCAATTGCTAATTGGTCGATAAAGGACTTTGGATATAATAATTTAGTGTGGGTAAGTCTAACCCTGGAAGAAGACTTCTGAGTCATCCTAAAATAAAATGCATCAGGGTTAGATTGATTCAAATCAGTAAATTAGGAAAACTTTTTCAAAAGAGAAAAAGACAAGAGGTGGGCTAGCCAGTTCCGGCCTGTACCTAATACCCTAGCTGTCAAGGATTGCTTTAAGTCATGGTTCATCCGCTCCACAACACTTTTTCCCTCAGGCCAATATGGAGATGAAAATTTGACCTGGACCCCAATGAACACATGGCATTCTTGTGTGCCTTAGAGGCAAACGCCGGACCCTGGTCCGAATGGAAGGTACCACATGCAAAAATTCCCACAAAGACATGCAAATCCCTTACGACAGTTAAAGAATCAGCACTCCTTTGGGTCCAAACCCACACAAAACGCGAGCAAGAATTAACTGCTCCTAAGATGTACTTATATGGAGTATCAGAGGAGAAAGGACCGCAGTGATCTAAATAAACACAACCAAGTGGTTTATTAGATATGTACAACTGAGTCTGGGGTGGGCGTGTAGCAGCAGAAGGTTTAGCCTGCTGGCAAATGTCACAAAGAAGGACATAATCATGAGTTTGTTTGTACAATCATCGCCAACAGTAACGCTTTTGTAGGAGAGATACAGTAGCTGACACGCCGGCATGCCCCCAGGCCATGCCCCGTGTGCTGCTGTAATCAAAGTCTGCCTGCGGTCAGCTTTGGGAATCAACCTGTCACCAACGTCGTTAATTCTCACATAAGGAACCTTATCAGGACTTAAATGATAAGAATATTTAGAAGGGAAAACTTTCGGGTAATTACCTCCCTTCTCTGTTGCGGCAATAGCTGTCAAGATGTCATCATCAATCTTACTTTTGGAAGGTGTAACTGCTGCTACTGAGTATGCTGCAACTGCTGTCTTGGCCGCTTCATTGGCAAGACTGTTGCCAAGAGTGTGAACTCCGACCCGCTGGTGACCGAGAGTATGAATTACAAAGACGAGTGGGAGCCGCTCTTTAAGTTCAGCCACTCAAACCCAGATCATTTTATGTTTTATTGTGAGACCTTTGGAGTCCCAATAGTCATTTTGTGTCCAAAAGAATAAATTGTCATTGTATGATTGATTTCAGTAGTAAGAGTCACTAATGACAAGAGTAGTCACACTGGGATCTGTGTACTCCAATGCAAGCATCAGAGCACGAAGTTCTGCCAATTGGGCGGTACTGTCCCCTAATGTCTGTGTATGCACAACATCGGACTTGAATCCACCATCCACCATAGTACCAACCACTATTGCGCAGACCAAAGAATAGGCGTGCCTTGAACCCGTAGCCACTTGAGCAGAACCGTCAGTTTAAATGATACAATGGAAATCCTCTAGTGGCCACATGGTCAGAGGAGCAGGATGCATGAATTCATACTGCAGAAACTCTTGAGTCTGCAAAGAGGAATCAAAAATGAACAAGCCATCCGGAGATGTCAAGGACGTGGCCCATTGTATCCACAGTGGGTGCAAAGCTTTCGAATTCGGTACACTGGCTTTCATCACTGCCTCCAAGGCAGGATACGGAGTAACAACCAAAATGCGTTTTCCCTGCGACAGTGCACTTTCTTTGAGAATCGCCATTTGAACTGCTGTTAATAACCTTTTCCACAGTGGAAAACCGCAACTCAGCCGAGGTGTTCAAGTGTGACTTTTATGAGATAGGGACTGTGTCACCCTCATTAAAGGTCAGGTACGTGAATTCCACCCCCCCAGGTACGATTCTTATCACCAGGTTTGTGTGGTTATCACAAGTCACAAGAATCTAGATTCTAGAAGATCAGCCTGCAAAGATTGCAAGATGGCTGAATGTGCAGGTAGCCAGCAAGATTTGGAGAAAGTAGGTTGTACCAAAGTGTAAAGAGGCTTGCTACGCTGGACATATTCGGGAATGTAAGTACGCCCGAAATTCATAAAGATTGTATTTTTTTCAGTGTTGTGGGAGCGCGCAGCTGTGCACATTTCTCCAGGAAGTGAGGTGCCAAACTTCGCCCTTCATTGTTGAGCTCATAGCCCAGGAACAACACTGTGTACTCTGCAATGTGACTTTTAGCCACGTTGAATTTATATCCAAAGTCCCCAAAACGGCGAATTATGAGGTCAACACGACATAGATGCGGCCATAATTCATTGTCTGTGAGATAAATGTCATCCACATACGAACAAGCATCTGTGTCGAGTCCCTCTAAAAGAGAGACAATGAGGGCGGCAAAGACGCCAGGACTGTTTTTATAGCCCGTAGCCAAACGTCGGAATTGGCGCTGGTTGCCACCACTGGCAAAAGCTGTCCATTGACTACAAATAGAGGACAGATTGTGGGTAAAGAAGCCATTGGATATGTCAAGTGCGGTTTTAAACCTTTTGTGAACGAGACTATCCACTAGAGCAGAACTGTGAGTTTTCTGTACCGCGCACGTACGACAATGGGAGTTTAAGTGTCGGTAATCCAATATCAAATGGTACGAGCCATCAGGCTTAGTCACAGTAAAAAGAGGGTTATTATTCGGAGACACACAAGTTTCAATCACACCTTGATATTCCAATTGTTCAAGGATTCCTGCCACGGAAGCCTTTGCTTCATGTCTCATGGGGCATGGGGGTTGAGGCTGTGTTATAGACCGTAAGGGAATCTCATGGCTGGAGGAAAATTTGTCCCAACCACAGTGAGTACGGTACAAAGCCGGTGCACTCGCCTTAGCCCAATCATCTGCAAAATGCAGAGCCTGCTCCTTCAGCACTGTGTGCGCGAAACTAGGGAAGATTACTTCCGACCCTCGCAGAGCTGCTAAAAAAAAAGCTGGGGGCCAGTCGACCTCTGCCAATAAAATGTCATAGGTAGTAGCTAGATTCTCCCAAAATACCCCTTTTACTGTACGTTGTATGTCAGTTCAAGAAGTCTTTATTCGATTAGTTCATCATAAAAGACATAAAATACAATATATACATATAAAACAGTTAAAACAAGTATTAAATCGGTGACAAGCTAATCAGCTTCTTGTGCAAATATACAAAACTTTACAGAGAGACTCGAGTACAACCATAGATCAACAGGTTACAGGTCAGGATGTAAGGCAGTCACAACTTTTAAGTCCCCATTTGATTATTTTTAATGAGCCTGCTTCTAAGCACCCAGGCCCACCCAAAGAATTTGGCAACCCCCACAACAATAAGGGGATCCAGGTTGGTTTTTAATAATCTAGTTGCTTCCACAGCCGATCTGGTTCCTAGATTTCTACATACCGGTCTTAGCCATTTTGCCCTGGGGGCAGAGTATAATGGACACACATACAAAAAGTGATTCAGGCTTTCCCCAATACCTTGACACTTAGGACAAAACCCTGACCTTTCTGTTCCCCACTTTTTATGTCACCTTCAATTAAAAGGACAATTTCAAAAAGCCTTTCAGGGGCTGCCACCCTAGTGTCAGCTGTCTCAACTACAACAAATGTGTCAGTCGCTGTTACCTTCAGTAGTGGACGCAGCGCCTCTCGCACTATGGTAATCTCCGCCACGCTGTCCAACAGCGTCAGTGGCCATGTCAGATTCCGAAGCTGCGTTCTCACTATCCGTGGCATATCTCGCTGTTAAAGCAGCAATTTTCTTTTTCTGAAACTGGGGCCTCTGACGTGGAGAGTCATCCTGCTTGCCTTTACCGTCTGTCTTATGGGGTTGCTCTTGTTTCACACCCCATCCTCTGCCGCCTTTTCCTCCACCGATGGGTGAGACCGATGAATCCTGCAAAGAGCGAGGAGAACGTTGATCAGGAACCTGAAAACGATCAGGTGACTTAATTGTAGCGCGGTCGCGGAACTCATAAGTGTGCTCAGTAGACAAAGGTATTGGCAAAGCGGGACGGGACCCCTCTTTCTGTTGCTTTTTCCCCTGTTTATTTTTCTTATTCCAAGTCTGTTTTGGACCTGAAGTGTGATCATCTTTGTCAGACTTTGCCGCATGTGTTTGCTTGTGCGCTGCTTTGGCAAAAGACTTAACACCTAAACTATTACGGCCAATGTTCTTATAAGCCGCCGTAATAATTTTCAGCAACTGACGGGGTTTCTCTGCATCGGGGACATCGCGCAAAGCATTAGACACCTGGAATCTTACTACATCTCCCTTAATGTTAGCAAGGACAAGATAGAACACTCTGTCAAACACTCTGACGAGTCTCATTCCCAATTCAACAGCCGCCTCCGGCCCTTGCTCATCCTGAACACATGTAATGATGGATGGTAGGACAGACATTGATGGTATGCCGAAGCACCTTGTATAGACTGACGCAAAAATCATACCCCATGTGGTACAGTCAGTTACTTCAGGCACTAAGACTTTCTGCAAACTAATCGTAAGAATCCTGTGTTTCTCCACAGGAGTGGTATTAGGAAATACTGCTTCCAGTTGGTCAAATTTCTCGGCAAGCCGAAAAGGCATTTCATCCTTATCTTGGGGACGCTTGCCCTTAACCGCATTAGCCATAACGGGACTAAGTTTCAACCCGTTCGGTCCAACTGGATGCGCCGCAACACCAGGGGCCTCACCCTGCATGTTGCGTGAAATGTAATGAACCAAGGCCCTGAAAACCGCTACAGCAGAGTTATACAGGGTCCTCACTTCAGCAACGGGAGCCGTACCGGCGCTGGGGTGCGGTGTAAATCCTGCCAAAACCGGCCAAGAAGCACCCGGGATGGAAAAAGGACCTAATCTCACCGCTGTTAATAAATGGGGGAGGACGCCATTGAACCAAATACAGTGCTGCCAAGCAGAAATTGGAATCTCCTGTGTCTTATAAGGAGTGGACTCCATGGGCACGACAGTGAAACATGAAACAAATTGGTATCCGCATTGACTGCAGAAAATGTAACCCATGAGTAGAAAAGCTCAAACGGGTAAGCTGCGTCAGCACTCACAACACAAACGACTGCCATGCCTTCCAAGGGGACGTTAAAATTCTGCAAATTATTGCGTACAGCCAACCGACTATGCTGCGGGATATCAACGTCACCCTTACTGACACAGAAGAGGAAAACACAATACAAAGTAATGTAGCACAACTGGGTAGTAATCCTCTAGAAACTGTTTTAATGTATCAAGCTTGAAAATACCTATTTAACTATAGGTAGATTCATCCGTCACCACTGTCATCCGGAAACAATAGTGAGGGGGACGTGGACTGATACAAGCTCTACTCGAGAGTCTCCAAATAAGACCACAACTTTAGGTGTGCCATGTCGCAGGGATTCTGCTCCTACACAGAACTATGCACAGAGACCCAGAACCTCAGTGAATTGTGGTGTACCAAAAAACTCACCTTAGTGCCTAGAAACCATAACCAGCTAGCATCAGTGTCACATTAGCTCTTCGTCCTATAGCAAAGGAACATGATTAGACAACCCAGAACATGCAACTTAGGTTATACTCAGGAATGATGGGAAGCAAGAACACTCCTTCATTATACTCTCATTCCATTTTAACGACGTGCTCTAAGATGCTGTATCTTTGCTAAAATAAGCAGATGATTAGAAATAATATGATCAGCATTGTTACAATTCCATAAAACACAAAGGGAGAAATCATATTACAATGATGGTGAAAATAGGTCCTATAGCGCCTAGTAAATCACCCTCCTTAGCTAGAAACTATGTTTTATAAAATATAGAAGGTCTCTTAGGCTAGTATGGGGGGCCCCATACCTCTAGAATCAGCAGGAATGGATCACATCAGGATCTGCAAAAGCTCTCTGTCTCTCTGGAAAAACGGGATTCTTCCAAGTGTCTTGAATCATGCTTACAGTGCGATATTAAAGGCGCCAGAATCACTTTGGCTTGCAGCTGCATGTATGTTATGGCTAAAACGTGAGGCGATCAGCCCGAACAACAGCTACCTTGTTATGATAACCTTGGAAGCTTTTAGCACTCAGTGTGCAGACTAGAGGCACAATGTAAGTCTAGGGAAGCTGAAAACAAGCCATTCTCATGTGAAGCATTTCACGCAACCTAATTTACAACAACAGTTATATGCAGTGTTGTGTGCAAAAGCAGCAAAAAGGTAAAATGGCGTTTAAACTTCTAATAAGCCTATGCTAACATAGCAATGTGCGCAACAAGGCCCAGCCCACACTACAAAAAGAAGCAAAGTGTGAATAAAATTCAATGGTGAATCCATCTGGGCCTGGGGCTTAGCCTTTTTTAATAGCTTGTATAGCAGTAAGAATATCAGTAGTCTGAATATCCTTTTCCAAAGGTGTAAAGTCTACATTAAGTGATGAAGGTGAAGAAATAGAGGATCAATAACGGTCAATATCAGCCTGTTGAGAAGAAGATTCAGGGGTATACAGTTGTTGATAAAAATTGGAAAATTCCAACAGAATATCTTCAAGTTTCAAGTTTTTATTTATTATGATAACGGAACTCTTTACGAGGTCCACATAAAAGACATAAAATATGCATACAAAAAGCATTAAACGTAAAATGTCAACCATGTAATAATATGAAATACTCAACAATTTAAAAATGTTCCATCTTAATACAGATCCAGAAAGCATTTGAAGAATTTGTACAGTTTAAAACAAAACATTTCATTTGGCGGATTAATCATAGCCGCCTGAAAAGCAGAGGCAGACAAAATGTTGAGTTGTAGGCAAATTGGTCTTAACCATCTTCGCCTAAAAGACATCAAAGCTGGACAAACGAAAATGACGTGAACCAAATCCTGGTCATACATCTCACAAAGATCACAGACTGCTGAATGGCCATACCATCTGGAATAAAGAGATTTCAACGGAAGCAAGTCCTGTCTTACTAAAAACGCCATGCGTCTAACACAGTGAGGAATGTTCCATTGGGTGTACGGTTGAGCTTTCCTTAGTAGACAGGACTCAATAACAGGGGTACTACCTTTTTTCAACAACCGGAAATCTCTATCCAGTCTAAACCCAAGTTCCCACGTGGAGGACTTCAAAAGGGTTTTTAACTGATAGGAAGATAGAGAAAATAGAGCATCTTTATCTAATTGCAATAGACCCACAGCATATCTGAAATTTTTTACAATCAAAGAATAGTTATTAAAATTTCCCAGCAATTCATTTTTTATAAGATGTCTTAAGGTATTGGGCTCACTCTTTGCAAGACTTACAACCCAGCGTATGATACTAGCCAAAGCTTGAACCCAGCTACTGCGTAAGCCGAGTTCCTGTCTTAAGGTAGCAGTTGAATTTGCAGTGCTAACAGATAATAAACTTCTTAAAATTTTTCCTTCCGAGGAATTTAGAAAGCTCCAATTTTTTTGGTCAATTAACTCTATTCCGTATAGAAGGGAGGCAGGTACTTTTGCTCTGAATACATCCAGTAAAATAGAAAAATGCCTTCTACCTGTGGCTTTATACAAGGATGCCAAACTCTTTCCCTGCGAGATAGCCTTTCGGGAGTTATTGTCCATATGAGCTTTCTCGCTTAAATTACTCGTGATAATTTTACCAAGGAAGGTATAAGAACTCACAATTTCCAATTTTTGACCCCCTACTTCCCATGGAAAATTAGGAAATTTAGATTTCTTCCTTCCAACCATGCACATCACTTTGCTTTTTGCAATATTTATCAATAAAAAATGGTTTCCAGCGTATTCATAAAGAGCTTGCAGACGATTATTCAGGCCCTTCGGGGTAAGATCGAGGATCAAAATATCGTCTGCATACATAAGGCATGCAATCGGAACGCCCCCCCAACATCGGGGCAATACCAGAGCATGCTGAGAGCGCTAGAGGAAGATCAACTGTATAAAGTGAGAAGAGCAAAGGAGCCAAAAGGCAACCTTGCTTTAACCCATTGGATGTGGGTATGATTCTAGATAAACCTCTTTCGCCTCCCAGCAATACTCTGCACCAGGTATCAGAATAAAGGGCACGGATTAATTTAATGAGAAAAGGTGGCATCCCTAAATCAGACAACTTTCTCCAAAGCAATGTTCTATCCACTTTATCAAATGCAGTGGAGAAGCCAATAAAAGCACCATATACATGCCCACCGCGAACTTTCACATATTTTTCCGTAATAACCTGAAGTGCAGTCAAGTTGTCTAACGTTCCGTGCTTTTGCCTGAACCCAGTTTGTTCAAAAGGCAGAATTTTGAACTCAGTTACCCTTCGTTAATTAACGAGAGAATACATTTTGCGAAAACCTTACCAATGGCATCAAGCAAAGCAATTTGACGATAGTTTTGAGGAAGGTCTCTTGCCCCTTTTTTATATAAAGGAACAAGGATACTCCCTTTCCAGGAGGGGGGGACTATTCCGCTAGAAAAGCAAGATTTAAACACAGGAAAAAGGATTTTGCTCCATAGCTCACTCTGTTGTTTTAATACAGAGATAGGAACTTCATCTGGTCCCATCGCACCAGAGGAGCGCATGTTCTTAATAGCAAATTCAATTTCCTTTTCAGATGGAGAGTCATATACACGCGAGTCAACATGAGTTACAACATTGTAAAATTGTGAATTATTATTATTACTGTACAAATTCTCAATATATTGGACCCAGATCTGTTCCTCAATGGCAATAGGCGTAGGACTGACTCTAGTACCACAGCCTTTGCCAATTATTGACCAGAATGTCTTGGCTTGGCCGTTATAAGAAGCTTCCCTAAGTTGAATCCATATTCAGTCTTCCTTATTTCGTTTTAAACGGGCCTTAAGCCTGGATCTCCTTCTTTTTAAAAGTGCTAACCTATGGTTGGCATCCTGACTAAATGATAAATATTGCCCACGTATTACTTTGTTTATTTCTATGTTTAATGCCCGCAATGATTGGGGGCTGCTAAGGGTTTTTTGACATTTGATTTCTTTTTAGCTACAGAAATTACTAATTCTAAAAAATCAGCAAATCCTAACAGTTCTCTCCCCCCCCCCAAAGAGATAAATTCTCCACAGTAGAGATCAGGAGCGTCAACAAGCTCTCAAAGGAACGGAAATTCCAAAAACATTTCCCTGAATTAGAGTCAAAATTCACCATATCCGTATCGATGCTCCAAGAATCCGCCATTGGAGGACTGAGGGAAACTGTGAGCATCAACGCATTAAGGTCACTAAGATTAGTATCAATAACATGAAGGTCTTTCAACAAGGAAAAGAAAGCATAATCTGCAATCACATAGTCAATAATAGAGTTTCCCTTATTTGAATTATGTGTAAAAGCTGCCAGGGTATCAGATGGAAGCTCCCATTTACTATTAGACAATCCACTTTATGTAGACCTTCTAGAACTAGTTTACCTCTTTTATTAGATTTGATTTTAGACGGGAACTGGGCCTGGGGTATACTCAGAGACTCTTCCCTAAGTTTGTTTCTAAACAAGTCAAGTCCACAATTAGATATGTTACAATTTAGATCCCCGACTACTAATACATAAGGAGAGGGGGTGGTGTCCATAATTTTAGTTAAAAAAGAGAAGAGTGTTTTTAAACCATCATTGAAGCAGCAGTTTGGAGGAATATAAGTGTTTATCAAAACAAGTGATCTATTAGTGCGATCCTTGAATACATTTTTTAAAGTTATTGCCTGGAATAATTTCCCTGGATCAAGATAATGAGAATAATACCAATTGATTCTGTTTGATAACAGACATGCTATTCCTCCCTTCGCATGACCTCTCCTAGCGGGGACTGCACTATCTTCAAGGACAAAGTACTCTTTTTCTAGTATTAGTTTACCTTCCACCCATGTTTCCTGAAGACAAATTATGTCTGCCTCCAGGGAACGCAAAAAACATAATTTTTCCTTATGATCTTTAAAACCTGCAGTATTCCAAGAAATGAGCTTTAAGTCTCTGTTAAAAATGTGAGGGCAGTTTAGGGCAGGAAGAAGATTTACTGGATAGAACTCCTGGTAACCAACTCCATTTAGAATAATCGTCCATCAAAGTTTGTTTAAGAGGAGGGGGTTTTTTATACAGAACTTGCCTTTCATTTCTAGACACACATATTTTTAAGTCCTCAGATCTGACAGCGGACCAATCAGAAGGCATCAAATTAATATTAGAAGTAGCTGACAAATTGCAGAAAGCACTTTGACTTCGTTTTTCCCCGAAGTAAGGAGTAACATCTATCCCTCTGATTTGTAGTTCCTCGGCCCACTGTAAAATGTGATTTAGCACCACTTTAGACTGAAATTTCACCCTTGTTCTCCCTGCTAAAATGTTAAGAAGAAATACCACATCCAAATCAGACGTTTGGATTAATTTTAGGCCTTCAATCTCTTGAAAGCAGATAAGTAAGGCAGATCTGTTTAAAATTAAATCAGTATCAAACAAGGGCGAAAAATCCAGAAAAAAAGTATCTACATTTGTTTTTTCCCTAGGAGGCACCAGAGGTAAAACTGCAATTGTAGATGAATCTTGAAAAGGCCTTGCTGAAGGATTAAGAGAGGAAGGGAAAGAATTGGCAGAGGGTAATAGGACATTAGGAAGGAAAGGGTTAGTAGAACTTATGGGACCCGATCCTGAGGATATAAAATCCACCTTAGGGGAAGCATTCATATCTTCCTGTGTAACCAAGGACTGCTCAGGCTGGGAGGAATTTTCTAATATTGGTTCCAAACTTTTTTCAAACAGGAGTTTCCTCTGTCTTTTTTTAGAAAATCTTCGAATGGGTTTTCTCTTTTTTATTCTGTTCTTTTTTTGTTTTAGGGGAACCATTTTTTCAACATTTCCTGGGGAATCTATAAGGGCCTCCTCCTCTTTTTTTGTCTGTAACGAGAATATAGGAAAAAGAGAGGGAGTTTCCAAATTTTGAATGACAGGGGAAGCCGAGACTACCTCTATCTCATCGTTATGGGTAACTATACAGTTAGCTCCGGCCGAGGCCGCCTTGAAAACCTTAGGGTCAGCTGATATAGCTACTGGATTGATTATTTTCTGACCTTCCGGATTAGGTAGCAATTGAACTGGGTCTAATATCACTTTTCCATTCGGAGATCTCTTATTAGGGATCTCCAAGGGAGTAGCGGGCATTGAAGGGCATTCAGACACTGACCTGCTCTTATTCTGCAAAAGTACTCTTAGGATTTGAGTTACAGTGTCAAAAATACACTCCGAGCCTCCAACAAATTTTTCAAGTAGACTCAGAATAGAAGATATTAAAGATTCCAAAGAAGATAATGAATTGGAAATTAGCTTCCCATTAATACCTGGGGAACTCTCAGGAGAATTGTTCAAATTGGGACCAGAACAGGAAGTAAAATTTAACTGAGCAAGGGAGAAATCTAATTTGTTTGAGGGGGTACTACTAAGTGGACAAGAACTCGAAATTGTTATAACTTCGTTAATATTGGGATTAGCCCTGGGATTGTCCTGAGAAGGTCTCAACAAATCTTTCTGAGCTGTTAAATCAATATCTGGTAATGTAAAATCACCCTCAGGAATGGCAGGATTAGTTGGCAAGACTAAAGAAATACTAATATTCTCTATAGCTTTAGGAGCTGCCATGAGAGGTGGTTGAGGGGGGATGGGAATGTCAAATTTCTGAACATTACATCCCGAGGTCTCGTGAGGTGGCTTCAATTTCAGTTGTGCATCAATGGATACCGAAGGTAAACCCCTCACTGTTTCGGGACTGAAAGGTGTAAACTGAGACTGGCCAGGAACCAAACCCAGACTAGAGTTAGCCTTATTAACAGTATTAGCTGGCTCGGGAACATTATTCTGTAAAGCTTCACTGGAGAGATGCATCTCTACAGACTTGTCCTTCCCTTTATCCCATAAATTATAGAGCTGACATTGACCTTTCAGTTGCATTGAAGACGTAATTTTATTACGTAAAGGGTTCGATTTCGTTTTGCAGCCAGATCTCCCCACTAAGACGCGACCAGAACGAAGTTTTTTTGCCGTCATGTATAAATTAGGGAAGAAGCTTTGCTATAGGGTTTACAAAGCAAAAAGACACAATGCAACCCTGATCGGATTCAACCGATATGTGAAGGAAGATTGACAAACAAAACACTGCTAATTGCAAAAATAAAAATCAAAGGGATGGGGCCCAGCCCAGCCTACTTCGTCCTCTGACGGCCTCAGACGGTCCCGCCCTTGTCCCGGGCTGCCGCCCCTAGAAGAAGATTTATAGCAGCGCTGAGGCGGGGGAGGAGCCAGCAGGGAGAGCGTCGCAGCTGATAGTAATGCTGAGGGTCAGGCGCTTCTGGGACTTGGAGTCCTGCGCCTGCCCTCGCTCGCAGCCCTGCACCCACCGCCGCCTCAAAGTTGAATTAGGCAGTTTGTGTCCTAGTTCCAACACTGTCCACAGCACAATTCAATCAGTGCAGACCAGGAATTCCGCTGGCGAAGCGGGACCCGCGAAGCGGGTTCCGCGAGTAGTGGCGACGAGAGGCTGAAGGAAGAGCAAATCCGCCGTGAAGAGCTCGCAGTCCAACAATCCTTAACAGTACCAAACAGGTGAGCAATCCAGCGAGACTCTCAGGTACACAGGTTTTAGCAGCGCTGAGGCGGGGGAGGAGCCAGCAGGGAGAGCGTCGCAGCTGATAGTAATGCTGAGGGTCAGGCGCTTCTGGGACTTGGAGTCCTGCGCCTGCCCTCGCTCGCAGCCCTGCACCCACCGCCGCCTCAAAGTTGAATTAGGCAGTTCGTGTCCTAGTTCCAACACTGTCCACAGCACAATTCAATCAGTGCAGACCAGGAATTCCGCTGGCGAAGCGGGACCCGCGAAGCGGGTTCCGCGAGTAGTGGCGACGAGAGGCTGAAGGAAGAGCAAATCCGCCGTGAAGAGCTCGCAGTCCAACAATCCTTAACAGTACCAAACAGGTGAGCAATCCAGCGAGACTCTCAGGTACACAGGTTTTAGCAGCGCTGAGGCAGGGGAGGAGCCAGCAGGGAGAGCGTCGCAGCTGATAGTAATGCTGAGGGTCAGGCGCTTCTGGGACTTGGAGTCCTGCGCCTGCCCTCGCTCGCAGCCCTGCACCCACCGCCGCCTCAAAGTTGAATTAGGCAGTTCGTGTCCTAGTTCCAACACTGTCCACAGCACAATTCAATCAGTGCAGACCAGGAATTCCGCTGGCGAAGCGGGATCCGCGAAGCGGGTTCCGCGAGTAGTGGCGACGAGAGGCTGAAGGAAGAGCAAATCCGCCGTGAAGAGCTCGCAGTCCAACAATCCTTAACAGTACCAAACAGGTGAGCAATCCAGCGAGACTCTTAGGTACACAGGTTTTAACAGCGCTGAGGCGGGGGAGGAGCCAGCAGGGAGAGCGTCGCAGCTGATAGTAATGCTGAGGGTCAGGCGCTTCTGGGACTTGGAGTCCTGCGCCTGCCCTCGCTCGCAGCCCTGCACCCACCGCCGCCTCAAAGTTGAATTAGGCAGTTCGTGTCCTAGTTCCAACACTGTCCACAGCACAATTCAATCAGTGCAGACCAGGAATTCCGCTGGAGAAGCGGGACCCGCGAAGCGGGTTCCGCAAGTAGTGGCGACGAGAGGCTGAAGGAAGAGCAAATCCGCCGTGAAGAGCTCGCAGTCCAACAATCCTTAACAGTACCAAACAGGTGAGCAATATCTTCATTTTTATGAACTATAGTATTAAGTGAAGTTGAAATAGATTCAATCTTAGTGTGCTCTTTTTTTATTTTGAGATAATTGGCAAGAAGATTGCCTGCTTATTTTGCGCACTGTAATATTTAGCGCTAGACTTAAGTAAATATAAATTGGCAGATTCAGTTGAAAGTTTATTAAAAGCAAACTTAGCTTTGATAAGTTCAGTTAGGACAGAGGGGGCTTTTGTAGAATAGTAAGAATATTCCAGTTTTTGAATATGGGAAGTAAGTGAATTTCTGACTTGGGCAGAAGTTTTCCTTTTTTGGGCTACATATGAAATAATGAAACCTTTAGAAGAAGCTTTGAAAGTGTCCCAAATGAGAGGGGGAGAGCTAAGAGTGGGAGAGGTGTGGCGCCGCGGCCAGGGTGACTGACTCCGGAATCTGGGGATCACGGTTCGATCCCCAGGGCCGGCGGCAGATTAGCCCAGCACCATGTGACTCTGGGCAATAGCTTGCTTAATCTTCCCGACTGCCCCCAGCGCCTAGAGACCCTTACGGGTGATTGTGCGCTTTACAAATGTGGATTATTATAAGAGGAGATTCATTTTCTAAAAAGAAGGTGCCTGCAAATGTCTGAAAAGCAGGAGCAAATTTAAGATCAAGGAGAAGGGCATTATTAAATCTCCATTGACTAGTTCCTTTAATGGGAGGAAGATTATCTAAACCTAAGGTTATAGGGGCATGATCTGGAATTAGTATAGATCTTTTGTCAAAATGTGTAATATGTTGAGTAAGGGCTTTTGAGATAAATATGTGATCTACACGGAATTGCGAGGACTGAACGGGTAAAAAGAATGATTATTCTTGGAGAGTGGGGTGACATAATCTCCAAGATTCAACTAGAGACCTTTGACATATAGCAGAGGTAAATTGAGTATGCATAGTGGAGGGAGTACATATAGATTTGAACATCTATCTAAAAAAGGGTCTACAATAATATTACAATCTCCTCCCAATATTAAGTAATCATCAGTACATAATATCAATTTAGATAAACTGTGAGGCCAGAAGAGTTTATCTGGGGTGGTGGGTGCAAATATATTAAAAATCGTTAGAGGAATTTTATTAACAAGTAACAAAATTAAAACCCTCCTGCCTTCAGAATCAGCATCCTGATGCAAAAGTTGAATATTTAAACATTTGTGACAAAGGATAGCTACACCATTCCGCGTGCCTGAAACTGGAGATGCATAAACATGACCTACCCACTGACGTCGAAGTTTGGAAATTTCTTTGTCTGTTACATGAACTTCTTGAAGTAAAACGATATCACCTTTCAAACCAGCAATGTGGGATAAAACTCGTTGGTGTCTAATGGGGGAACCCAAACCTTTAACCCTTTCGATGCTCATGACGGAACAGTTCCGTCATGAGCATCGGTGGCGCTGTGCTCATGACAGAACCGTTCCGTCATGACCACACCCATTTACATTAGGGCCCAGCACCGGGGGTAAATCTGCACCGCACGGATGAGGTTAACATTCCAGGATATAACATTTAACAACATTTACACAAGTAAAAGTCTTAATAAAACTTAGTATGAAATGCAACTGGTAAAGTAACATAGTACATCATAAATACATGTCCAAAAAAAGAGATCAAGAAGAAAAGTATTATGCAGAGGAGAGATAAAAAGTAGGAATACAATATGATAATGAAACAAGAGATGAGTACTGATGAGAAGAGAAAGAAAAGACCAGCAAATAAAACGATGAGAGAGAAATGGGTGAGAGGGAGAATGTAGATACTGTGAGAAAAAAGATGAAAACAAAAAAAAATAGCAAATTAAGGAGAAAGGAAGAACATGATAGTAGGAAAAAGAACCAGGAGATAAATATATAGTCAAAAAGAAAAAACCAAGAGAGGATAAGAAGAAGGAAAAATAAAATAAAAAGACATACCACAAACATATAATGAGAAATGGGGGTGGTGGAGCCACATAAGGAAGGCTGCACAGCTATTCGGGTTAACTAGACTGAAGAACGATCACAAAATCAGGAGACCATGGGATACATACCTGGTGAGAGAAAAGAAAAATAGTACATTATAATAAGCATATAATCTGAAACATATAACACTAGAAGGAAACAAATAGCAACAGGTTAAAACAGAACAATCAGATCCAAGGAAAAAGGACTCGTAAAACAGCTGAATCACATCATCTATAAACAAGTAGACTAGAAAGATTTAAAAATTAGGACAGAGAAAAGAAAAAACTGATATCAAAGCAACAAATTTCAAGGTAATGAAGAGTGGGGAATGTCCATATCTACTTTTCTGTAGGTATCCAAAAAGTGTTGTAGTAGAACAAGATCCTCATAGTTGGTAGTTTTGATTTTATAAGTCACCTTAAAGAAACACGGATGAAACAAACCATATCAAGCATTCAAATTTCGATGTGCAGGCCTCATGTCCAAAAACTGCTTCCGATGATCAGCTGTCGCTTTTGCATAATTTTGAGCAATAAACTGATTAGACCCTTACTAAGAAATTTTCTGTTTAAGTTTGGCTCCCTGTAACACCTTAAGCAAGTCAGTATATTCTAAAAAGTACAAAATAACGCCTCTTGGTATAAATGATGAGAAAGAATTTTGTGGGACACGACCCAAACGATGTGCTCTTTGGATATTCAAGGGTAGAGAATCTGAAATATTTAGAAGTTTTGGAAGAAAAGATTAGAAGAAAACAAGGGGATCAGAGCCTTCAATACCTTCCACAAGGCCTTAAATGCATACGTTATTACGCCTGTTTTATTTTTTAAATTTTCCACTTGTTGTTTCAGACGTGAGATTTCCTGATGCATGGAAGGTACAAGTGAATAACTTTTTGATTGATATGGGACCAATTGTCTTCGATACTTTGGAGACGAGAATTTGTTTCTGTCATATAGGGCTTGAGAGCACGAATTTCATCCAAAAGGAGTTCCATGGATATGGATGTTGGAAAGCTGGAAGGAGAGGGAGGATCTTTCTTGACCTGTTTCCCTGTTGCTATTGCCGATGCAGATGGTAACTTAGAGACTGGTTTAGGTGCAACTCGTGTTGTAACAGGAGTGGATCCATTTATAACTGAGGAAATTGAGGCAGAATCAGACTCCATGTTGTCCTGCAAAATATTGAATGGATTTTAATCCACCAAAGTATTATGATTGAGGGAAGAGGACGCACCAAGTGTGACTCGTGCCTTCGCCACAAAATTGTACTCCAAGAGTATTCACCACTCGTGAGAAAACGTTGAAATATAACTTTGAATTATTTGAAAAAGAGTTAGATGATGCCCGAAAGGGAGACGTAACTTTTGGTTAAAAGTTAAACAGAACAACAAAAGTCCCAAGACATCAAAATATGCGGACTAGTTTCATACAGCACACTAGTGTTGAGCATAGAAACAGCGTTCAGAGAAAAAAGGCTCAATTAAAATAGATGAAGCAAGTTCATAGCTGTTCACAGGGTAACATCCCAATTTGTCTTTTGCGAGTAATACCAGGATGAAAAAATACAGGCACTCTTTCTCAAGGAAAAATATCAAGAAGACAAATATTGCCAGTAGAACTCGTCACCTTTAGGGGAAAATATATGAAGTTACACACTGAGGCACAAATAATATGTCCAGGACTCCAAAAGCATAGTTTAGGCTGCAGAAATGCCAGAAATAGCTAAAAAGGAGTCGAATATGAGGAATAACGGCAAGGAGGAGCAACAGCCAACCATTAGATGAGGGGAGCACACATTCTTCGAAAATTGCGGAAACGCCAGGTTTTGAAAGTTTTGAAACCAAAAGTCGAGCAATAATGGAGCTCGAACAGCAAAACAAAATGGCGGATGTATACTGAGCTGAATGGAGCAAAGTCCTCTCAAAAAGAAGGCAACATGCTCACCAGCGATGTTCTAGGGCGTCGCAATGGAATGAGGACAGCTTCATACAAACTCACTGTCATTATGGCAGCAAACCAGCAAGTGGCGACAGTCGAAAATTGCCTTCGTTCGGAGGTGGTTGGGGAGCTTCAGGGAGCGGCGGCCATCTTCTCAGTGCCGAAGCCACTCCCCTCAGAAAATGAAGACATGATGCAAGAAGGTGTGGCATGGGTCTTGGAAGGGGTGTAATGGGAAGGCAAAAATGGAAGTAGGGCAAGAAGAAAAGACACTGAGGAAGAATGCTGGACATGAAGTAGTAAAACATATGCGGGACAAAAAGGGCATGGGGAAGAAAAGGGCATGGGGCAGGGATACAACGATGTAAAAAGAAGAAAGGGTGTGGGTCAAGAAGTATATGAAATGGCATGAAATTTATGTGAATTAAAATAGTATCTGGCAAAAGGAAATGTCCTGAGCAAGAAGGAATGAAATGCACTAAATATCAGGGGGTGACAGAATTTCAATAAGGACAAGACAAAAATAAAGTGCATGGCAAGAAAAGCTGTGGGATACGGAGCAAACAGATATGGGACACGAAAATACAAAAGTGAGTGAAATGGCTAAATTATGGCTCTTTGAGGCAACCCCCAAAAAGTACCAGAGTTGTGGAATCAAGCTAGTGAATAAAGTAGCACAATAGGCTAGTGCAAAACACCAAAAATACATTATACAATGTGGGGCCTGCTATGCAAGCATGTTAATCGGTCAGAGGCTGCTTGACTTCAGGGTGTGAGAGCATAGTAGTGTATTGTAACAGCTTCACATACCCCTAGCGGTGACAGTGCTGCCCTTTATAAAGGCTGACTGGAAAAAAATGCTACAAAATCTACATATGATCCGAGAAACAGTTGTGTTTGTTGTGGTGACTTTGCTGCACTGAGCAATGACAGCTAAATCTCCGACTTGTCCTGAGAAAACCCACAGGCAAATCGGCACTTTAAATAAAACATATGTGCAGGGGGCATGTAAGTATGAGTAACATCAGCAATTACCAGAGGCCTCGTTGATTCTCTCGAACTGCAGGTTGCTGTCTCAGGGATGATAGCTGTCGGTCGGACAGATGCCGTTTTCATCACTCAACACTTCCCATAACTGGAAGACTGACAGAGATGGTAATTAGACAGCCTCCAAGGCCAACATGTATCACTCCCTAGAGATGAGTGCCGGCTAAAAGCCCCCCTGATGGCTCAGTCAGGGCTGTGCTCTCAAAGCTCCCTCATACCCGGGCGTGGCTATGCCGTGCCGAGCTTAGAAAGATTGCAATATCCCTTCCTGCGCCCCACACCAACCAAGACTTGGGGGTGGCTATGCAAACTTGATCATGGAATTACCGCTAGGATGTAGTCACACATTCAACTCCACTCCGATCTGAGTGGGCAGAACAGTACTGACAAAGACTGTTTTAAAAAATCCCTCAAACAACCACCCCAACTATATCTGGGCTTGGCCGTGCAGATGAGGCACAATAATTACAAAGTAATAAAGTTCGTCAAACATTACCCACACTTCTGTCCATTACATAAATAACAAGACGCGTTTCAAAATCGTCCTGGACCAAGGATTCATTAGGTCTCACGAGCGTTGCAGCGCAAAGTGCTGCTTCCCTTCGCAAGAGATTTTGTAGGAGAGGACTTTCAGGAAAGGGTTTTAAGCCCCACCCCTCATTTCCATTGGCCAGCCTCATCATTTATGGTAAACGATGACCTGCCATTGGAAATGAAGGTTTTCTGTACACGCCCTTTGTCTTTGAGCCAGACTTACTCACCTGCTTTGCGTCTGTTGTGAAGACATTTCTTATCAGCTTGTTTATTTAACAAACTGTTAAGAAATGTCTTCACGAGAGCCATGAAGGAGCATGCACCAGGCGTCCTGCAACCACGCTGGCTTCATGCCTGGAACATGCACCAGTCAGCTCTCTCATTGGTCTGTCGGTGTCCAGTTGCCAGAGGGCTCCACACAAGGAAGTGGCTATGTATCTCAAAGGAGAATGCTCTGAGAAGGCGCAGCAGAGAACGCCGTGGAGTGGAGCTGCAGGTCTGTGCTGAGAGACCCACTTTGTGAGACCCAGCTGCTCTGCAGGCAAACTCAGCAGGCAAAGACGGAAAACACTGGCTTGTTATATAAATGGCACTGGAGATGGCCTAAATGATAATAGGAAATGTGCCCGGGACAGCCTTCCTCCCAAGGCCTGGACTTACAAATGGAAAAAAAACGGAAATAATGAAATATTTCCAAGGAAACTGACTGTCAACAAGGCTGGCGCTGTGGGGCACTGCACCAGCCTGCGAGGATATTACAGGTCGAGGCTGGAAAGTTTTGGGGGGTATTAGATACCCCTGCCACACCCACCACACACCTCTAGACGCCACAACATTCCTGGAGCAGGCAGGCCTTGCACACATCCCTCGGTCACGGCTAAAAATGTTGATTTACCCACGCTATACATGAATGGCAGTGTGTGTTTGTGTGCATGTGTCTGTACGCCTCTTTGTCACAGTGTGTTTTGTGCATGTCTTTATCCATGTGTCTCTCACTGTGTGCATGGTTGTTTACCCGACTGTCATGTGTGTTTGTATCCGTGTGTGTCATTGTGTGTATGTCTCTATACCCGTCTATTGTTGTGTGTCCATCCACATGTTTCTCTATCATTGTGTGCATGTCTGAAACATAACAAAACATAACGTAAAAAAACACAACAAAAACATAACATAACATAACAAACAAAACACAGCACAACTCAACACAACCTAGCCTAACACAATATAACATAGCCTAGCCTAACACAACATAACATAACAAAGCATAGCATACCATAACAAAACAAAACAGCATAGCATAACAAAACATAGAATAACACAACAAAACAAAACATAGCATAGCAAAGCACAACAAAACATAGCATAACAAAACACAACAAAACATAGCATAACATAACAAAACATAGCACAGCATAACAAAACACAACAAAACATAGTATAATAAAACATAGCATAGCCTAACAAAACAAAGCATAGCATAGCACCCATGAGGGTCTCAAGGCGCTGAACAGGAGGTGAGGGTGCATCTACTGCTCGAGCAGCCAGGTCTTGAGAAGTCTCCTGAAGGTCAGCAGGACCTGGTTCGGTCGCAGCTGTGTGGGGAGGGTGTTCCATGTCTTTGTAGCGAGGTAGGAGAAGGATGTGCAGCCTATGAAGGTCCTGTGGAAGTGTGGGATGGCACCGAGGGCGAGGTCGGCGGAGCGAAGCTGGCGGTTCGGAGTGTAGAAGGTGAGCCATTTGTTGAAGTATCCTGGACCGGCGTTGTGGAGTGCTTTGTGGGCATGGGTGAGGAACTTGAAGGTGAAGGTGAACTTGTGGAGAAGTGTGGCTCAGGGGTTAGAGGCGGCAGACCCGGAAGCTGAGATCGGCCCTGGACCAGGGTTCAATTCCCCGCCTCGGCGGGTCTTGGGCTAAAAATTCCACGGACTCGATAATTCTCGCTCCGGTGCCTTCTCGACTCACGGGTTCACACTCTGCGACTCTGGGCAATAGCTTGCTTAATCTCCACAACGGCCCCTCGCGGCGGGATGCCTGGCTTTCACCTTGTGGATACCCTGCCGGGGTTATCTCACAGGGGAATACCAGGACGGGTTCCCTAAGCAAGCGCCGGGAAACCCTTTGTGGGTAGCTGTGCGCTATATAAGCTCAAATACATTTACATTTACATTTACATTTACATCCTCTTCTTGACTGGGAGCCAGTGCAGGTCTTTCAGGTGGGCAGTGATGTGGGTGTGGTGAGGAATGTCGAGGATGAGGCGTGTGGAGGCGTTTTGTATGCGTTGGAGCCTCTGGAGTTTGATCGTGGTTCCTGCATACAGGGCGTTGCCGTAGTCTAGACTGCTACTGACGAGGGCCTGTGTGACCGTCTTTCTAGTTCTGGAGGGGATCCATCTGTAGATCTTATGGAGCATGCGGAGAGTGTTGAAGCAGGAGGAGGAGACTGCATTGACATGCTGGGTCATTGAGAGTGATGAGTCCAGGATGAACCCCAGGTTGCGTGCATGGTCTGTGGGTGTGGGTGCGGCTGGCCACCAAGAGTCGTCCCAGGCTGAGGGCGTGGATCCGAGGATGAGGACCTCTGTCTTGTCTGAGTTGAGTCTCAGGTGACTGGTCTACATCCAGCTGGCGACGGCTCTCATTCCTTCGTGGAGGTTGGTTTTGGCGGTGGCGGCGTTTTTGGTGAGTGATCAGTTGCGTTTCGTCCGAGTAGGAGACAATGTTGACTTATCACTCTGGGAACAGGGAGAACTTTCCCTGACCCACCTGTCAACCATACCATAAATTCCAGGCCACCAGTAACATTCTCTAATTCTCCTCTTGGTTGTGGACATTCCCATATGGCCTTCATGAGCCAACCTACAAATCGACTCTCTGAGACCAATGAACCCTCAGCCCTATGGGAGCTTTGTGCACCTCGGTGGAGAGAAAACAAACTAAGCCAGCATTTCAGGTTCTGTTCGGTGGAGTGGGGGGATGGGTGCAGTAAGAGATTAGGTTCAGGAGTGAAGATTTATTCAGCATTAAAAGGACAGCTTAAACATCCACCAACAGGAGCAACCTATTGCAGCAACCGTCTGCTCCTGTATCAACAATCCGATCAACGTTTCAACAATCCGTCATTCTAACCATGACAGCCTTAACATTCTACATGACATACTTAAGAACACTACACACCATCCCCCTAAAAAATCAAAAAGAAAAAAAACTAATAACAAATCATGAATATCACATAGCAATGCATTAAAAAAAGAAAAATACGAATACTGAACAAAATCCTTATATTTCGTAGGTACGTTTTTAACACGTGAACTCCTTAATACTTCAAAATTCTTTTTGTTCACAGGATGAGTTATACGAAATGATACCTGATTATTAGTGGTAACATTCTGTTCACAAAGATGCTTACTCACATCTGTATTGGATTCATTTCCAGATTGAGATTGCAGATTGTCAAAAACTTCATCAGAACCAGCAATCCATTCACTCTCCTTCTCTGACTCGATGAGAGGAAAATTCTTCCTTGGAATTAACGTGTCATTCTTATTACTCACAATCACCTGTGCTCTCTCTCCCCAACAAGTAACTTGCAAACAGATATACGTCTGAAATTCCATATTTACCCACCCAGCAGCCTTACTGAAAACTTCAGTAACTTTCACTGGATCAGACCATTTAGGCAGTATCATAAGAATGTTTTTCTTTTAACCACCAGGGCATAAGTTTAGAACCAGGGGCATATTATCAAGGGGGTTTATCTTTAAAAGCCAAGAAAGCGGAGATAAAATTATCTCCCTATTGCCTAGCTGTCGCTAACACCAGTTAGCGACAGCTCGTAGGAGATAGCGACCATCTTGGGCCCCACTTTGCATGTCAGTGATATTTATCACTAATGACATGCAAAGTGGGCATGCCAAGATGTTAGCGACTGGAAACAGTCGCTAACATCGCTATCTCCTATTACCAACTTTTGGAGATATTCGCGATAAGCGCGAATATCTCCAAAAGCTAACACTTGCCCTGAGCAGTTCTTAGCCATGTTATCAAATGGGAGGTGGATAACATGGCTAAGAGCATTAGCTCGCTAATGCATGAATATTGCTGACTTTTCAATGATATTCATGCATTGCAGCCGATTTTTATCGCATTTGCGATAAACCTTGGTAATACCAAGGTTTATCTGCGATAAAAATCGCTGCAGCTCAGCGGTAAATTTTTGTCTCTAACCGAGCAATAGCGATAATTATTGCTATTGCTTGGTAATATGCCCCTAGGTTTCCTGACATGTAGCATTTCAAAAGGAGGTAACCCAGTAACAGAATTAGGTGAAGTACGATAAGTTAATAAAGTAGCTCGTAAAGCTTTTCTCCATTGCAACCCACTCTTATTGGCTAGCTGACATGACTCCTTGACAACACTTTTAAAACATTCTGCGTGACCTTTTACCTGGAATAAATAATTGGAAACTCTTCTATATAGACCACCACATCTTTTAAGAAACAACTTACTAGTAAATTGTGGACCATTGTCAGAAATAAGTTCTTCAGGTAAACCTTCCCGACTAAAAACATCATCCATGAATTCAATTACCTGCTCAGAGGCAACTTTCTCAACAATTTTCAACTCAGGCCATTTTGAAAAATAGTCAATAAGCACTAAAGCATTCATATCCTTGCCCGATTGATAACTAAAATGACCTAAAATATCAATACCCAATTTTCTCAAAGGTCCCTGGGCATATTCACAGACTTATCACTCTGGGAACAGAGGGAACATTCCAAGACCCACCTGTCAACCATACCATCAATTCATGGCCACTATTAAAATTCTCTAATTCTCCTCTTAGTTTTGGACATTCTCATATGGCATTCATGAGCCAACCCACAAATTGACTCCCTGAGACTCTGAGGCGGTACAATTTTGTCACCACGAAGAACTATACCTTCTAAAAACATAAGTTCTTCCTTAACTTTAAAATATGAAGCTAGCTCACCATTTAACTTCCTTTCCTCAGGCCAACCATTGTGCAAAAATGCCAAAACGTCCTTAAACCATAATCCTCTTCCATAGCTACTTTCCACTTTTCTTCAGAAATCACATTGTCTAATTTCTCTTCACCTAAAGTTTTATTAACATCATCCATAGTGTGAGCTACTTCACAATCATCCTTGTTCATACATTCAGTAATCTCCATTAAAGGCAAACGTGACATACCGTCAGCATGAACATTCATTCGACCAGGAACATATTCAACTACACACCGGTATTCTTGCAATTTAGCAGTAAGTCTTGCCAAAGGAGCAGTTAAAGTTCTTCCACCACCAGCCGTCAACATATTGATTAAGGGCTAATGGCCAGTTCTTAAACTGAATTTGGTACCCCACAGAAACTGATGAAAATGCTGTGTGGCCCAAGTACATGCAAGTAGTTCATTCTCAATAGTAGAATAATTACATTCAGAATCCTGAAGTGTTCTGGAAGCATATGATGCCACATGTTCACCATCTTTGTATTTCAGCATAAGTACTGCTCCCAAGCCTACACTACTAGCATCCACACAAACAATGCATTTCTTACCAACTTCATAAGATTTTAAGAATGGAACACCAATATTCTTTTTGAAAGTATCAAAAGACAACTGTTGATCGTTCACCCATACAAATTTAGCATTTTTCTTTAACAGCAGACGTAATGGATGTACAATGGTAGAATAATTTTGTACAAATTTCCCATAAAATTTGGTGAGACCTAAAATTGACATTAACTGCTCTTTTGAGACAAGGGCAGGAACATTAGCAATACTTTGTACATGATTGAGTTTGGGTTTGATACCCTCACTAGAAATTTCATGACCAAAATACTCAACTTTGCTTTGGCTAAATTTACATTTGGAAAACTTCAAAGTTAAACCTTTCTCTGGTACTTTTCTTAACACTTCATCCAAATTCTTATCATGTTCATCACAATGCCATCAAAAATTAAAATATCATCTTGGAAGGCAATAGCTCCCTTACAATCTCTAAAAGTTCTTTCATTAACTGTTGAAAACGGAAGCAGCATTTGCCAAACCAAATGGCATACATAAAAACTGAAACATTCCTTCTGGTGTAACAAAAGCGGTTGAACGCTTACACTCATCATGCAATTCCACCTGATGATAAGCACTTGCTAGATCGATGGCGGAAAAACCAGAAGCAGCAGACAATGTGGAAATTAATTCATGGATATTGGGAAGCAGATGTTTATCTACCCAAATTTTCTTATTCAAACTACGAAGATTTACACACAAACAAAGATCTCTTGTGCCTTTAAGCGATAAAACAATGGAAGAAACCCAAGGTGATGATTCTATGAGCCCAATTATGCACTTATGAACCAAATTATTTAACATCTCTTTAAGTTTATTCCTATAAGCTAAAGGTACATTTCTTACTGTGTGCTTGATAGGAATAGCTGCATCATTTAAAATTATTCTATGTTTGAAATTGTTGTGTTTACCTAATGAATTGACAAAAACTTTAGGAAAAGTTTCTTTGATTCTGTTAGCGAACTTCTCATTGTCAACAGAGACCACACTGACAGAGGGAGAAGCATTAGGATCTCATTTAATGCCAAGTTCTTGTTGGTGCGGCCAACCTAAAATGGCAACTCCTTTAGTGGTAATATATACCTTCCCTTTAGTTCTTCTTCCTTCAATTTCTATGTCTACCCACATGAAACCGTCAAAATTAATCTTGTGACCAGAATAACCACCAGGTTGAACAACAGGTGGAAACAATTTCCTTGTACACCAAAGATCACTGAACATTTTCTTCCTGATAATACTATACCAAGCACAAGAATCAACCATCATGTGAACAGGTTTATCGTCAATCCTTGCAGTACAAGTGGGAAAACTCTTGTGTTTGGAATCACGAACCCCACGTATAGAATTTAATTCATAAGGAACTTCGTCTTCATCATAAGCTATATAATTAACCTTTTGAGAAGACCAACATACTTTACTAAAATTACCTTTTTTTTTTACATTTCACACATACTTTGTCCCAACAGGACACCCTTTGTAATTACCAACATGGTTGGTACTACCACACATGTAACAATATACAGTGTTTCATTTGACAAAAACATTGGGGCATATTATCAAGGGGGTTTATCTCCGCTTTTTTGGCTTTAAAAGCCAAGAAAGCAGAGATAAAATTATCTCCCTATTACCAAGCTGTCGCTAACACCAGTTAGTGACAGCTAATAGGAGATAGCGACCATCTTGGGCCCCGCTTTGCATGTCAGTGATATTTATCACTAATGACATGCAAAGTGGGCGTGCCAAGATGTTAGCGACTGGAAACAGTCCCTAACATCGCTATCTCCTATTACCAACTTTTGGAGATATTCGTGCTAAGCGCGAATATCTCCAAAAGCTAACACCTGCCCTGAGCAGTTCTTAGCCATGTTATCCAATGGGAGGTGGATAACATGGCTAAGAGCATTTGCTCGATAATGCATGAATATCGCGGACATTTCAGCGATATTCATGCATTGCGGCCGTTTTTTATCGCATTTGCGATAAACCTTGCTAATAGCAAGGTTTATCTGCGATAAAAATCGCCGATTTGCGGCGATAAGTTTTGTCTCTAAACAAGTTAGAGACAAAAATTATCGCTAGTTGTTGGTAATATGCCCCATTGTTCTCTAATGTTTTCTTTTCAACATCTTTCTTGGTGTATGCATTCAGACGGTTTTAAGGTCCTGTCTGATTTTTTACTAGAGAAACTTTTGGTTCAATATTTTGCATTTTGGTATTTTGACTTCTAATTTCTGTGACAAATTTCTCAGACTGTTCGATACCTTTAGCAATATTAATGACCGCACTAAGAGAAGATTCTGTACCTAACCATAGTCTTTTCTCGTATTTTTTTTGCTTTTGATCTTGATCATTATTTGATCTCTTAGCACTTGTTCAAAAGTAATGGTTTCAAATGCACAAGAACTGGCTAAAGTACGTAGAGCGGATACATAATCCGCTGTAGATTCTTCTTCCTTTTGCGCACCTGAATAGAATTTTAATCTTTCCATAACCAAGTTGATCTTTTTCCCAAAACGAACCTTCATTTCTTTAGTGGGTTTTTAAAAAGATCCATGTCACCAGCATCTTCAATAGAAGGAAGAATATTGAATCCTTTCAAACCTGCACCACCCCAACAATGCTTAAGTAAAGCTAGTTTCCTTTTTGCTGAACAGTCTTCTTTTCCAAGGACATCAATGTATGCTAAAAACATAGGTAACTAAAGTTCCCATTCAATACTAGGCTCACCTGGAACTTGTAGGAAATGTGGAGGTGCAGCAATATTAGCCATTTTGAAATTTTCACAGATAATATCAATAAACAGAATAAATATGCAACAAAGAAGAAAGAAAAAAATGTAACCTTTCTTTTTTTTATTTAAAAATTGTAATCGTAGTAATACAATAAGTCAGAAAGGTGTGTGCATCACTGTGATGCACTAACAGCCACTTAATAGACCCTGAATGGTGTGCACATCACCGCTGTGCGCAAATATTACTTGCATAGTAAACAAGAAATGGTGTGCACATCACTGCGCTGAATAAATACCAGGATGCAAACTAAACCAAGTAGATTATAATGTGTAGTATCCACCGATGTTTCAGCAAAAGAACAGGGTGTGCGCATCACAGCGATGCACAACAGTGTAGGAACTTCCACCTTAAATAAGATGGCCGCCAAGCGTCATCATGTAGCGTCAGCACGTTCCCGGAAAGACTGACGTTAGATTTCTGGCATCATAACGCAGGACTTTGTTCCCCAGGAAGTGAGCGTGCAGGAAGGTGCACCTACTGACAAAAGAAGTCAGGACTCAGCACGAGACAAAGCGCGAGGCCAAAACTGTAATTCGCACCTCCCGGACTCAAATATCCCAAAACGAGGGCAAGAACATAATCCTAACAGACCTTGACTAGCTCTGGGGATTGAAGCAACAGCAGCAGAGAGCACGACAATGCCTCCACAGGAAATACAGCTGGCACAGTGCTACTAATTTGAAGAAAAAGGTGAGGGCTGTCTTCTTCCTTCTCCTGCTCGTCGCCAAATTCCTGAAGTAACGAGAGTGAGCAATTAGGTTCAGGAGTGAAGATTTATTCAGCATAAGAAGGACAGATTAAACATCCAAAAGCAGGAGCCACCTATTGCAGCAACCGTCTTCTGCTCCCGTATCAATAATCCGTCATTCTAACCATGACGGCCTTAACATTCTACATGACATACATGAGAACACTACAATGGGAGGTGTAAATACTGAAGAGCTCTTCTTGAAAGAGTTCAGGACATTCAAAAAGCGCCTTCCTAATTCGTATGCACTTACCCTGACTTCTAGTGCGAAAGTGATAGGAAATCCATGGCAGCTGCTGGAAGCATGCGTACGATAGCCGTCTGTATTGCGCATGTGCTCTGGATAGGTCAGGCAAAACAGAGTGCAATTCACCCTGCCAATCCCAGGACAAGACAAGCATTTAAAATGCAATAGGACTTGAATTTGCATTTAAAACGGGGAACAGGGGGAACATTCCAAGACCCACCTGTCAACCATACCATCAGTTCATGGCCACTAGTAAAATTCTCTAATTCTCCTCTTAGTTGTGGACATCCTTATATGGCATTCATGAGCCAACTCACAAATTGACTTCCTGAGACTCTGAGGCGGTCCAATTTTGTCACCACGAAGAACTATACCTTCTAAAAACATAACTTCTTCCTTAACTTTAAAATATGAAGCTAGCTCACCATTTCACTTCCTTTCCTCAGGCCAACCATTGTGCAAAAATGCCAAAACGTCCTTAAACCATAATCCTCTTCCATAGCTACTTTCCACTTTTCTTCAGAAATCACATTGTCTAATTTCTCTTCACCTAAAGTTTTATTAACATCATCCATAGTGTGAGCTACTTCACAATCATCCTTGTTTATACATTCAGTAATCTCCATTAAAGGCAAACGTGACATACCGTCAGCATGAACATTCATTGGACTAGGAACATATTCAACTACACACCGGTATTCTTGCAATTTAGCAGTAAGTCTTGCCAAACGTGCAGTTAAAGTTCTTCCACCACCAGCCGTCAACATATTGATTAATGGCTAATGGCCAGTTCTTAAACTGAATTTGGTACCCCACAGAAACTGATGAAAATGCTGTGTGGCCCAAGTACATGCAAGTAGTTCCTTCTCAATAGTAGAATAATTACATACAGAATCCCAAAGTGTTCTGGAAGCATATGATACCACATGTTCACCATCTTTGATTTTCAGCATAAGTACTGCTACCAAACCCACACTACTAGCATCCACACAAACAATGCATTCCTTACCAACTACATAAGATTTTAAGAATGGAGCACCAATAATCTTTTTGAAAGTATCAAAAGACAACTGTTGATCGTTCACCCATACAAATTTAGCATTTTTCTTTAACAGCAGACGTAATGGATGTACAATGGTAGAATTAATTTGTACAAATTTCCCATAAAATTTGGTGAGACCTAAAATTGACATTAACTGCTCTTTTGAGACAAGGGCAGGAACATTAGCAATACTTTGTACATGATTGAGTTTGGGTTTGATACCCTCACTAGAAATTTAATGACCCAAATACTCAACTTTGCTTTGGCTAAATGTACATTTGGAAAACTTCAAAGTTAAACCTTTCTCTGGTATTTTTCTTAACACTTCTTCCAAATTTCTTATCATGTTCATCACAATGCCACCAAAAATTAAAATATCATCTTAGAAGGCAATAGCTCCCTTACAATCTTCTAAAAGTTCTTTCATTAACTGTTGAAAAACGGAAGCGGCACTTGCCAACCAAATGGCATACGTAAAAACTGAAATATTCCTTCTGGTGTAACAAAAGCGGTTAAACGCTTAGACTCATCATGCAATTCCACCTGATGATAAGCACTTGCTAGATCGATGGCGGAAAAAACAGAAGCACCAGACAATGTGGAAATTAATCATGGATATTGGGAAGAAGATGTTTATCTACCCAATTTTTTTTATTCAAACTACAAAGATTTACACACAAATAAAGATCTCTTGTGCCTTTAAGCGATAAAACAATGGAAGAAACCCAAAGTGATGATTCTATGAGCCCAATTATGCGCTTATGAACCAAATTATTCAACATCTCTTTAAGTTTATTCCTGTAAGCTAAAGGTACATTTCTTACTGTGTGCTTGATAGGAATAGCTTCATCATTTAAAATTATTCTATGTTTGAAATTGTTGTGTTTACCTCATGAATTGACAAAAACTTTAGGAAAAGTTTCTTTGATTCTGTTAACGAACTTCTCATTGTCAACAGAGACCACACTGACAGAGGGAGAAGCATTAGGATCTAATTTAATGCCAAGTTCTTGTTGGTGCGGCTAACCTAAAATGGCGACTCCTTTAGTGGCAATATATACCTTCCCTTTAGTTCTTCTTCCTTCAATTTCTATGTCTACCCATATGAAACTGTAAAAATTAATCTTGTGACCAGAATAACCACCAGGTTGAACAACAGGTGGAAACAATTTCCTTGTACACCAAAGATCACTGAACATTTTCTTCCTGATAATACTATACCAAGCACAAGAATCAACCATCATGTGAACAGGTTTATCGTCAATCCTTGCAGTACAAGTGGAAAAACTCTTGTAATTGGAATCACTAACCCCACGTACAGAATTTAATTCATAAGGAACTTCGTCTTCATCATGAGCTATATAATTAATCTTTTGAGAAGACCGACATACTTTACTAAAATGACCTTTTTTTTTTACATTTCACACATACTTTGTCCCAAGCAGGACACCCTTTGTAATTACCAACATGGTTGGTACTACCACACATGTAACAATATACAGTGTTTCTTTTGACAAAAACGTTGTTCTCTAATGCTTTCTTTTCAACATCTTTCTTGGTGTATGGATTCAGATTGTTTTTAGGTCCTGTCTGATTTTTTACTAGAGAAACTTTTGGTTCAATATTTTGCATTTTGGTATTTTGACTTCTAATTTCAGTGACAAATTTCTCAGACTGTTCGATACCTTTAGCAATATTAATGACCGCACTAAGAGAAGATTCTGTACCTAACCATAGTCTTTTCTCGTATTTTTTTGCTTTTGATCTTCATCATTATTTGATCTCTTAGTACTTGTTCAAAAGTAATGGTTTCAAATGCACAAGAAATGGCTAAAGTACGTAGAGCGGATACATAATCTGCTATAGATTCTTCTTCCTTTTGCGCACGTGAATAGAATTTTAATCTTTCCATAACCAAGTTGATCTTTTTCCCAAAACGAACCTTCATTTCTTTAGTGGGTTTTTAAAAAGATCCATGTCACCAGCATCTTCAATAGAAGGAAGAATATTGAATCCTTTCAAACCTGCACCACCCAAGCAATGCTTAAGTAAAGCTAGTTTCCTATTTGCTGAACAGTCTTATTTTCCAAGGACATCAATGTATGCTAAAAACATAGGAAACTAAAGCTCCCATTCAATACTAGGCTCACCTGGAACTTGTAGGAAATGTGGAGGTGCAGCAATATTAGCCATTTTGAAATTTTCACAGATAATATCAATAAGCAGAATAAATATGCAACAAAGAAGAAAGAAAAAAAATTTACCTTTCTTTTTTTTATTTAAAAATTGTAATCGTAGTAATACAATAAGTCAGAAAGGTGTGTGCATCACCGTGATGCACTAACAGCCACTTAATAGACCCTGAATGGTGTGCACATCACCGCTGTGCGCAAATATTACTTGCATAGTAAACAAGAAATGGTGTGCGCATCACTGCGCTGAATAAATACCAGGATGCACACTAAACCAAGTAGATTATAATGTGTAGTATCCACCGATGTTTCAGTAAAAGAACAGGGTGTGCGCATCACAGTGATGCACAACAGTGTAGGAACTTCCACCTTAACTAAGATGGCCGCCAAGCGTCATCATGTAGCGTCAGCACGTTCCCGGAAAGACTGACGTTAGATTTCTGGCATCATAATGCAGGACTTTGTTCCCCAGGAAGTGTGTGTGCAGGAGGGTGCACCTACTGAAAAAAGAAGTCTGGACTCAGCACGAGACAAAGCGCGAGGCACCAACTGTAATCCGCACCTCCTGGACTCAAATATCCCAAAACGAGGGCATGAACATAATACTACCAGACCTTGACTAGCTCTGGGGATTGAAGCAACAGCAGCAGAGAGCACGACAATGCCTCCACAGGAAAAACAGCTAGCACAGTGCTACTAATTTGAAGAAAAAGGTGAGGGCTGCCTTCTTCCTTCTCCTGCTCATCGCGAAATTCGTGAAGTAACGAGAGTGAGCAATTAGGTTCAGGAGTGAAGATTTATTCAGCATAAGAAGGACAGATTAAACATCCACCAGCAGGAGCCACCTATTGCAGCAACCGTCTTCTGCTCCTGTATCAATAATCCGCCATTCTAACCATGACGGCCTTAACATTCTACATGACATACATAAGAACACTACAATGGGAGGTGCAAATACTGAAGAGCTTGATGTGTTTTATCTAGGACCCCGATCAATATTTTGACCTTATGCCCCTATACGGCTATAATCAATACATATCCCTATAACGGCATAATAATTAGAGCCATATTTCTGTAACTCGCCTCTGCAGTCCATGACAGTCCATGACACAGCAGAAGCCACTTCCTTAGATTCCTAGGTAGCACTCCGAGTTCTTTCGACATACCAAACCCCCAGCAACCTGGGAAAGCCCCGCTTGCTTTGTTTTGATTAGTAATAGAACTCCTGCGAGCACTGTAAGAACGACCAGTTCTTAGTGACATCTTTATTGACGTCTTATGTCCAAAAACTTACGTCAAACTCGGCACCTTTCAGGTATAAATAATACCAACGTTGCCTTAAGCAAACACACGGTGGTGGTGAATACTGGAGCAGATCAGCTGTCCCCTTGCAGAGAGCCCAGCAGATGCGAGAAGCCCACGGACGCTGCCCCTCCTCTTTGACGCGCTGAGAGAGACGCTGTCTTTTCTCCTGCTGAGAAAATCCAGCTCCGGCGTTTCCAGCATACCCTTGCGGGTGACTGGGATATCTGGTCCTGAGAGGAGATACCGGACCTCCTACATTCTATTCCAGAGGTACGGTGCTGACTAAACCCTTAGAGAGAATTCTTGAAGCAAACTCTTGGCAAAACCAACTTAAACTTAAACTGCTACTTACTTACTCCCTCCCATGTGTTAGGCTTAGGTCAGGTACACTGGGGTAGGCGTAGTTAGAAGCACCAGTTGAGGTCGTTAGCCAATGTATATATGAATGTATATATTTTATTCATTTTAACCATCTTATGGCTAAGAAACCATATTAATGTTTTTACAGTATTATTTCGTAATACTCCTTTTACTGTACACACTTTTTATAATACCAAGTCTTGCAATTGTGGCAATTCATTTCTCTTGCATGAGAAGGAAGACTGTTCAATAAATAATACCTTTTATTGAAAACGCCCGTCTCTCTATTCTCTGCATCCTGGTGAAAGTAAATCTGCACAACTGACTGAGTGAAATAGCTGTCTATTGTTTCACACGACTCTAGAGATTGACTCTTATTCTGAGGAGCAAAGTTGTCACGTTTATGCGGTTGTCGGAAAACTGATTCCCTTCTAGTCTGAACTAGGGAAGCTGATCACTTCCTATTCAGTCAAGAAAGTTTCCAGTGACCTCTGAGCTAGCTGGCGCAAACCCCAATTAAGTCTAACATAGTCAGTAGAGACCTAGAAGACCGCAGTCCTACGTCTACACTGCTGTTTATGTTATTCCAATGCGCAGGGCCTATAGGGAAAATAGGAACTACACTACATGGCGCCCAACGTTTGGTAAGGCGATAAAACTAACGCAAGACGTTAGAGTAACTCAGTCGTGCTTTTTCACAGACCCTTTCTCCCGTAAATACTCCAATAGACGTCTGGAGTGGGTGAAAGGTTAAAATCCGCCGGAACTTAGTAGGAAGAGATTCCTATGTAGAGTTTCTGGTTTAGTCAACGCTGAAGGATACAGTGTTCCAAAATATTGTGCACCGAATCTTTGTCTCCTTGAAACCTGATCTGCAACAAAAAACCTTTCTGACAGTAAAATGCCAGAAAACGTCGATAACAACGGGACCGCTGAAGCCGCAGTAGATGCGAATCAACGGGTCTCCGATGTTACAGGGTTTAATGAACCGGGTGTGAATATAATCCCGGCAAACATAAGAAAAACTATAACGTCAAAACTTAAAGAAAACGGACTGACATCACGAGGTGGTACAGTCATTTTCGTGATAGAGGCACACGAATATCGGCAGACAGAGGTATTCTATTCATGGATAAACTTTCCAGCGGCAAACGCTACAACACACGAGTTTCACTATTACAAAATAGAGGAACCACCGGAAGAGTACGCTCCTTTCGAGGAGATTGAAATCCCATTAAAATACCAAGAGCACCTGCTCTGGTTTAAAGGCGCCCTAAAACATAATGATCACATCACCAGGCTCATTCCACTAGGTAGACCAGGAGCAACGTGGCCGGTTCTAGCCAGCTACACACCACATCCAGACATTGATAAAATGTCAAGAGAAGAACTTTTAGCACAGCTAAAATTATTAATTAAAATACACAGACAGTTAGTCCAATATGTAATGCGGACTGCAACAGTCCAAACAGCTGTTAATATTCCACAGCTAACCCCCCATCAGGGGAACACAAATAAAATTACACCACAAAACATACAATCATGTCTTGGAAAAACTCCCGCGAAACGGGAACAAATTCCCTTCTGGTTAGCACAGAAAATTACTCAAATAGATTCAGTATTCCCGAATACTACCCCTATTGAGAAACACAGAATTCTGACTATCTGCCTCCCAATGGGGATGGCACCACATGTGGAGGACTGTGACACTTGGGGTACAGTCTTTGCTTCCATTTACACAAAAACACATGGCGTTCCGTCCATGGCGGTAATACCAGATGTGCTAAAACAGATTCAGAATGAATACGGTCCAGAACCTGCTTTAACTCTTGGTATGAAATTACTGAAAGACTTCAAGCAGGTCTCGGCTATATTAATAGCCAACATAAAAGGAGAAGCAGCATCTGTGGCGATCCGCCAGAAATTGAAAGAAACAGATATAACAGATCAACCAATTGAGCTTGCCAGAATAATTGAAAAATGTTATGAAGAATTAGGTAGAGATAGTTTGGGTGGGAAACCAGTAAAACCCCAACTACTCGAAAATCCTGAAAAATTATTTATTAAAAACAATCTAAACACTCCTAAAAAAAGCTGGGATGGAAATAAACAATCCACTCCCAAAGAAAAAGTTTTCCAGTCCAGAGGAAGGTTTCCTCGGAGGAGGGAAAGAACTCCTAATCGAGAACACCAGTCTCCCCAGAGGGAGCACTCTGAAAAAAGATACAACCTTAGAAATAGGGATAACTTGAAAAAGCCTGATAGATATCAAAGTATTGATACACGTCCCTCTCGAGGACGGTCAGACCCAAGGGAAGAGCACACCAAGTCCAAAGACAAGGAACCTGCTCAAAGTAAAAAATTACAATTTCCAAGAAAGAAGGTAGTCAGTATTAGAGTAATCGAACATGCCGAGAATACTGAGGACACAGCTGAAAAACGGAGAGTGGGCACAGACAATGCTAGACAGTGCAGCAGAAATCAGCATAGCTTGCAAGATCCTGATGAGTCATCTGGAGACAGTGGACACGAATGAATACATTCAAGTAGAAACTGCAGACACCAGAGTTAGCGAACCTCATAAGATATACAAAATAACACTGCGTATAGAGGGAGATAAGACTAGGAAAATAAGGGGTCTATTTTGGGATAACCTCTCAAAAGGCTATGACATCCTGTTAGCCGAGAAAGATTGGCCCCCTGAGTTTGTCAGGGAGTGCCCTCATGGCGAAGAAATGATTATGCCTGCCTTCTCAAATCACGTTCCAATTCACACTAATTATATATATGCAAGGAAATGGGCAGTAGCCCAGGCACCGGCATTATATAAAAATCATGTAGGATGGGATGAGGACTCTCCTCCTCACAAAATCCAGTTAAAAAGTCAACCAACTGCACAAAGGCAGTACCCAATTAAGCAAGAAGCTAAAAAACAGGTCAGGGAGATTTTAGATCAACTTGAATACCAAGGGGTAATTGAAACATGCACCTCTCAAATGAACAATCCTTTGTTTCCTGTCTCCAAACCGGACGATTCGTATCGTCTAGTCTTGGACTACAGACACCTTAACTCATGTTGCAAAACATTTGCAGTACAAAATTCACATAGTGCTGCACTAATGAATAACATAGTTCGCAAAAAATACAAAACAACATTAGACATATCTAATGGGTTCTTTTGTCAAAATATTGCACCAGAAAGCAGGTACTTGACCGCTTTCTCAATAATGGGGTCACAGAAAAAGTTCTGTAGGCTCCCACAGGGATTCAAGAACAGCCCAGGACTATTCTCAGCCAGAGTAACAGAGTTACTACAAATGTATGACGATGAGGCATTATCTTATGTCGATGACATCTATCTCACAGACGACGACTTGGATACTCACTTGAAAAGAGTGAACACCATAATACTTGGGTTCGCAGCAGAGGGTTACAAATTCAACTTTAAAAAGTCACGAATTGCCCATCTAACAGTACTATTTTTAGGTTACGAATTATCAAGTGAAGGAAAAAGCCTAGCGGACAACTTCTTAGAGAAGTGTGCGGTACTCCAAGCACCGAAAAAGCTGAAGAACTTACAATCGATTCTAGGCTTCCTGAATTTCGGAAGAACTTACATTTTAAACTATGCAGAGAGGGTTAAACCTCTCTACGAATTAATAAAACCTGATTTTAAACTAATCAACTGGACTCAAAAACACACAGAAATTTTGAGATCACTGCAAACAGACATGTTAGCTAAAACAAAATTAGAAACATGTGACAATACACGAAACCTTGTAATCCGGGTCATCCCAGGAAGATGCGGATTCACGTACCTGACCTCTAATGAGGGAGAAACGGTACCAATAGCTTACAAATCACATTTGTACACAAAAGCAGAAAAAACATTCAGTCTCACAGAAAATACTGTAAAGGCAGTGCAAACTGCTGTAGCAAGAGAACGAGCACTAGCTCGAGGAAAAAGAATAACTGTTTACACAGCAGAATCAGCCTTCGAGGCACTATTCAGCCCAATCAATCTGCCTACCGTGGCAGTAGATCCGAAATGGATACAGTGGGAGAATTCTCTTGATACAGAAAAAGAGACATACTATTATGGTCCAAACATGAAAAAACTGAATGATTTAAAATATGAAAGGGAATATCCTCTGCCAATCGAGATTCTGCCCCTTGAACAATACTCCTGTATAATTTATACAGATAGATTTGTACAGCATTACAATGTAGATGATAAATCCTACGATGCAGCCTGCGCGATTGTTAAACGTCGCTGGCTCTGCGATAAATTCAGACCGAAAATAACAAAAACTGAATCACTGAGAAAATGTTCGGCTCAGCGAGCTGAAATCAGATCTTTAAAGTTGGTGCCTGAAAATGCCAAACGCGAATTCCCGACACTAATCGTGTGCGATTCGCATTCTTGCGTTAATTCTTACAATAATGATTTGCAGAACTGGGTTCAAAATGATTACAAAGACGACACAGGTGCCACAATCAAGCATAAAATGCTTTGGAAACAAGTAGTTCTTTTACAGAAAGAACTACAAAAGACTCACGTGATACACACTCTGAGTCAACAACGTGATGGCGTTCACGTTGCAGGGAATTCATTGGCTAATTCAGCCACAGCGGAAGCAACTAAACCGGCATCCGTAGCCACTAAAAAGCGTTCAGAAAAATACATAAACGGGGAAACCATGCTGGCAGTAAAAACGTCTTCAAAAGGCAACTGTGCGGCACTACCTGTGAACTATCCACTCAATTATACATACGTAATTGATGCGAACTCCGTTCCTTTTGCTCGAATCCCTGGAGTGGGGGATATGGTAATTCCAAACACGAATCAGAGAATCTTATTAATAGCAGACGCACACATGGGTGAAGGTCCAAGGCATAAACGGATGAAGGAATCTCTGACTGAATTACAATCAGACTACTGGTGGCCGGGGATGAGCCTGCACCATTATAAATATGTAAAGAACTGCCCAGACTGCGACAGGGATCGCAGCAATGAGTCAAGCGGAGTAATGCCTTGGACATTTCTGAAGGCAGCATAGGGCTGTCTACACACGAAATCCAGCGTCCTATTAATCATTTAGGAATACATTCACTTAGAAAATGTGGCCCCAGCGCTCGGCTGACGCCAGAACTGTTATAAAGGATTTGCGAGTCTTTATCGGCATATACGCAATTGCCATGCTTCATTCCGACCAGGGTCCTGCTTTTAGCTCTCGAGCTTATAAGGAGGTCATGACCAGCATGGGCATTGGATTGCGGTTCTCTTGTCCCTTCCATCCTGAGGGAAACGGGGTAGTGGAAAGAAAAAACCGAGACATAAAGCAATCTATAACGGCAAAGGTATTAGGTTCGGGTGATGGGTGGGTCCAACATTTAACAAGTGTCCAACGTAGTCTTAATAACTTGCCAAGAAATTCTCTAAAAGGTTTCAGCCCGTACGAACTATTGTTCGGAACCAGAATGTATGTTCAGGACTTAGATAGTCATGCTTCAGTGGTAAAAGATGAGAATAAAGACTTTGGCATCAAAGATCGTTTGGTTGTTTTACAGGACTTAAATGAAACAAGAAAAGCCCTGAGCAACATAAAGTTAAAGAAACAGCCAACCACCACTGAAGACACACCACCTGTCCCAGCAAGACCTGTCTGGATTCCAAAGATTGGGGATCTGGTCAGAGAGAAAATAGCGGTGAAGAAGGAATTTGGGCCTTCTTACAGAAGAGCAGTACCTGTCTTAGCTATCAACGAAACAAGAACAGTAGTACTACCGCCACTTGCTGGTAAAAAGGAGAACCGAGTTGTATCCATCGACCTGGTGAAACCACAATCATGTGGCCTATAATAAATAGTAGGCCCAGTGGACTCCCAAGAAGTAACAGAATACCCAAATTTGCTAGTATCCAAGAGGTTCAAACTGAAAGACTAATCACATTTGATAAACCTGCAGTGAATAAAAAAGGATTATGCAGAAATGCAATGGAACTTGTGCCTCTTGAGACCCAAATTGAAACAGTTCGTCATGAAACACCAGTCTACAATGATGTGGCATCAGAATGTGCTAATGAAAATCAAATGAGAATTACTATTCCTACGATCGACAGAACTGCATCTGGCTACTTCATCAATTTCGATAACTTTTCTGAAGATCAAAGTGACCCTGAAGTGACACCAGAAACAAAGACTTTTAAAGAAAAGGCAACAGAACTCTTTCATCAACTCAAGGAAACTTATCTTATTTCTCCATGGTTAGAATTTTGGTTTGGACTAGGCGTATTTTTCCTGCTGCTTTGGCTCATCATGGTACTTTCTTTGGGTAAATTCATTGAGGGAAAATACAGTTCATTGGACACAGCAAGTCAGAACATCAACTTAGTTCTGAAGCCTCACAAGTCATCTCACATCGAGAAAAGAGAACTATCATCAGTGAATGTCACAGCCATTCCAATACCCGGCGGGGTAGTTTGGGACAAGACAGACTACAAAATATATGGCCCGGTCGAGCTATTGAAATATCCTCATCAGTTTAAGGTTTCATTAAGTGACTTTGTAAAACCAAGTACATTCTCTGATGATTGGGATTTTGAAAGTATAAATAATATGATGTCGGATTTAGTGTTGTCAGCAACATTTACAGAACATGATTATTTACAAGGTTCATCTAATTATGAACATATGTACTGTTTTACCCATTATGCAGACCACTATTTACATAAATCTGCTCAACCTAGAAATGTTTTTAAATATAACCAATGGGAACATTGTGCTACTCCACCTAAAGCAGTTCAAAAACATTCTATGAGAAATTCCAATACTTCTCAGGGTTTAACACAAGTAATGCAGAAACATTTTATTATAAACTGTTGGATGAAACAGGGACAAAAACCATGCTGACAAATACTAAATTGATATATTCAGAAGCATTTTATGAAAAAATGGTTACATTTGGTTATGATTTCTGGAAATATAACATTGATACAAAAACCATCTGGGGTACAAAAGATTGGCAGGTACAAGGCCTAGAAGCTTTATTTCGAGCCTGCATGATCCCAGAACAAATAATGTTCTTGAACGACACAATTCAACAAACAACCTGTCTTGGCCTAGCCAAGATTAAAGACCTTAACAAACCGTCTATTCCAAAGCCAATACCTGATAATACAACCACAGATATTGAAGTAGACGTATCCCAAATTTTCAATGAAAACAGAACACATTCTGATTGGAAAAAATGGTTAATCTGGCCTACTGACACGAACAACTGTCAAGATAGATTCCTGAACAAATTACAGGGGTTAAAAATGTCCAGACCAGACCCTAGATACTCCCAGAGACAACATCCAGGGATAGTAACAACATACAGTGTAGGGAAACTATGCCTCGAATGGCTACAAACATCCACACTGGCACAAATTAAGCAACATTTGTCTTTACTTAAAGATGGTGCTGATTTGCGAGATTTCATAATGGGACCACGCAAGCAGCGTCAGAAACGTTTCATAGCGGCCAACATATATGCTGCATACAACGAGGCATGGAAAGAAACTCAAATTGAAACAGCCAAGAAAATACGAGAAATTGATCGTATTAATTTGGAAAAATCACTTTCTGTTGTGGACAATGGGTTAATGACTCCAGAATATATTCACTGGACAGTATTGTATCCTCTGCTATTGATATAATAGACCTGGACCTGCTAATGTTACAACATGGCCAGTCCCAATTACGTTCTATTGTACAGCTAGGCTGGACGTTGCAAAATCAACGTTCAGGCTATGTGCCATGGCGTTTAATCAACACAACGTCATTATTTTCTATCTTTAACCTTACTGATAAACAAATCAGTTTGGCACAGAAAGGAGCAGACTATACAATCCTGAGCATCGAAAAACTTGAGAGATTACCATTGACAATGTCAGAAAGACCTGTCATTGAATGGATAATAAACGGGATTATCACAATTCCGATAACAACTTTCCAGTTTAAAAATTGCCTTGAGTATATACCGGCAGGCCAGTATGAAAAGTTGGGTAAAGGCTACATTAAGTCATCATGGAAATTACCTTATACACACACATGTTATAGTGACAACAACAAAAGTGTATTTCTTAGTGGTGATAAGTGTAAACATTCCCTAAGCGGTATACTTTTGTGCGAAGGTATTAACTTGAATGGGGCCTGTGAGGGTACTTCAAATAACCTTTCATGCCACCAGCACGGCACACCTGCAACACAAATAGAGACATTCTTTAGGCAGCTTTCTAACGGGAGTTACGTTCTAATAACGGATCACAGCTGTTGTGGCTTGGTGCCAGGGAAAGCATATCTCTTAAGCGTGAGTTCCATGGTCACTTGCTGTATGCAAGCATTGGATCCAAATGGCCCTGGAGACTCAGTGGCTCCGATTTGGCCTCCCTTGAATATCTCTTCTATACAAATTGATACTTTAAGCATAATGAATTCTGTGCTTTTGCAGACAACAGTGCCCATCACGTCATCAAAAGAGACGTATGATCTCCAAGTTGCAAGGACAGCAGCTGAGATACATACACTTTTATCAACAAATTGCCCCGTGCATTTCACAGAAATGCTCAGCCAAATCCTAAATATGTCGAATGCCAGTGGTATCTCGAGTGTATTTAGGACAGTTTTTTCGGGACTGTTAACACCATTTGAAGCAGTCCTGGGCATTTTTCCAAATTGTGTCCATTCGATCTTTGGCGGCCTACCACTACTTTTGGGACTCGTAGCAGGTATTCTATTTTTGACCCTCCTGCTCCGATATGGCAAACCAAAACGCAGACATGACTCCGGCAAAGATGGAAGAAACGATCCTAGCAATACGCTACCGGGACCGCATAACTAAAGTCCTTGGACTAGCCCGGCTAAGAGATCTGAATATGACCGGGGGCCTTATTTATGAAAAGTGACGCATCGCTGCGTGAAAACAGCGATGCGTCACTTTTCACTGCGCACTCCTTGCGACACCAATGATGCGTTATATTTAATGTATGACGCATCATGTCGCAAGGAGTTACAGATACGTCAGTATTTCTGACGTATCTGTAAGCGCAAAAGTGACGCATTGCTGGAGTGTGTCACAAAAGTGACGCAACTCCAGCAATGCGTCTTTTCACATGGGGAAAGCCCCATGTGAAAGGGCTTGCGTCAGTCTTAGGCCTGCTGTGAGGCAAGCGCAAGATTTTGACGCAACAGCGTCCTAAAAGTGACGCAGTGAAATCTCATAGATTTCACTGCGTCACTATTACGAGGCTTTTTGCGGGGGAACGCCCCCTCTGCATACATTATACCTGACGCAGGTATAATGTGGCGCAGGGGTTTAAAAAGTGATGCATCTACCTAGATGCATCACTTTTTAAATATGGCGCAACAAGGTGCATGTTTTACGCCGCCGATGCGTCACAAAAAGTGACGCATCAGCAGCGCAAAACTGATGCAAGGCCTCATAAATGAGGCCCCTGGTTTCTTTCATTTAGACCTATATGGCAGACCTGCATATTACCTGTGCTTCGATGTATGCTATGCGGAGAGGAATGCGTGTTAGACACCTGCACTACAATCAGCAGTACCAATGGATGTCGATACTTTGCTAAGTCCAGTTACGGCTCACGCATCGTGTTGTCCCCAGCGGTTACCAATCCTGATGACGGCATTCGTTGAGACTCCTGTGCTACGACTAGGTGGCGGCAGTGAAGCAAGAAATGAAAGCAACATCACCCTGGTACGACCTTCTGTGAGCATTGCTGATCCTGAAATCGATGATAGCAATCATTCTCACAACTGCCAGGTTACAGCACTATCGAACCTGGTCGAACTGTCACCTGAATATGTAGACCTATTCTTTGCGAGCCTGTCTGAAATGATGTTCTCCCCTGAACAGAAACAATAACTTTTGGAAAACAATCCGGCACACAGCGTTCCCATGAACTCTGGATTCGGCCTTCAGCTTTGATAAACATAAGCTATTGAAAAGCGTTTGGAACTCTTTTTCCCCACTCACCATGAAAATGTTTTTTTTTAAATAAGAAATTTTTCATAATATTTACCTTTTTTCTGGCACTAGTACTTTGCTTAAAGTAGAACTATTCATAAAGAACAGAGCTTCTATTTTTAGTAGATCTAGAGACAAAACTTTACCTCAGCCTCTAGCACATTTTACAACATTGTATTTATATGTGATGAAATAGTCTCGCCCTTCTCTTCTTTTTTTAGAGACATTTCATGTGTAATTTTCGCAAAATCGTTCAACTGAATATATATGCATAGATTTTTTTGAATGATTACTCTGCTTAAAACGTACAGTACCTATTTATATTTTTCATGTATTTCATATACACCATTTCGAATGCAAAATGTATTTTGGGGTGGGTAGGAATACACGTGCATCTTATTGCTTTGGTTTTTTAGTAATTTGATGGACATAAATTCGTGGGGTGGGTGATGTGTTTTATCTAGGACCCCAATCAATATTGTGACCTTATGCTCCTATACGGCTATAATCAGAACATATCCCTATAACGGCATAATAATTAGAGCCATATTTCTGTAACTCGCCTCTGCAGTCCATGACAGTCCATGACACAGCAGAAGCCACTTCCTTAGATTCCTAGATAGCACACCGAGTTCTTTCGACATACCAAACCCCCAGCAACCTGGGAAAGCCCCGCTTGCTTTGTTTTGATTAGTAATAGAACTCCTGCGAGCACTGTAAGAAAGACCAGTTCTTAGTGACATCTTTATTGACGTCTTATGTCCAAAAACTTACGTCAAACTCGGCACCTTTCAGGTATAAATAATACCAACGTTGCCTTAAGCAAACACACGGTGGTGGTGAATACTGGAGTAGATCAGCTGTCCCTTGCAGAGAGCCCAGCAGATGCTAGAAGCCCACGGATGCTGCCCCTCCTCCTTGATGCGCTGAGAAAGACGCTGTCTTTTCTCCTGCCGAGAAAATCCAGCTCCGGCGTTTCCAGCCTACCCTTGCGGGTGACTGGGATATCGGGTCCTGAGAGGAGATACCAGACCTCCTACATTCTATTACAGAGGTACGGTGCTGACTAAACCCTTAGAGAGAATTCTTGAAGCAAACTCTTGGCAAAACCAACTTAAACTTAAACTGCTACTTACTTACTCCCTCCCATGTGTTAGGCTTAGGTCAGGTAAACTGGGGTAGGCGTAGTTAGAAGCACCAGTTGAGGTCGTTAGCCAATGTATATATGAATGTATATATTTTATTCATTTTAACCATCTTATGGCTAAGAAACCATATCAATGCTTTCACAGTATTATTTCGTAATACTCCTTTTACTGTACACACTTTTTATAATAACAAGTCTTGCAATTGTGGCAATTCATTTCTCTTGCATGAGAAGGAAGACTGTTCAATAAATAATACCTTTTATTGAAAATGCCCGTCTCTCTATTCTCTGCATCCTGGTGAAAGTAAATCTGCACAACTGACTGAGTGAAATAGCTGTCTATTGTTTCACACGACTCTAGAGATTGACCCTTATTCTGAGGAGCAAAGTTGTCATGTTTATGCGGTTGTCGGAAAACTGAATCCCTTCTAGTCTGAACCAGGGAAGCTGATCACTTCCTATTCAGTCAAGAAAGTTTCCAGTGACCTCTGAGCTAGCTGGCACAAACCCCAATTAAGTCTAACATAGTCAGAAGAGACCTAGAAGACCGCAGTCCTACGTCTACACTGCTGTTTATGTTATTCCAATGCGCAGGGCCTATAGGGAAAATAGGAACTACACTACAAGCTCTTCTTGAAAGAGTTCAGGACATTCAAAAAGCGCCTTCCTAATTCATGTGCACTTACCCTGACTTCTAGTGCGAAAGTGATAGGAAATCCATGGCAGCTACTGGAAGCATGCGTACGATAGCCGTCTGTATTGCGCATGTGTTCTGGATAGGTCTGGCAAAACAGAGTGCAATTCACCCAGCCAATCCCAGGACAAGACAAGCATTTAAAATGCAATAGGACTTGAATTTGCATTTAAAACGGAAGTGCAGGTGTCGAAGAAGGCACGAACGGGAAGGAGGTGGTAGTGGGACGAGAAGTCACGGACTGCTGGAGGGAATGGGGGAGGCAGGGGAGCAAAACAGTTTTTAAAGTTAAGAGGACGATAGCCATGGAAGGACAAAAATTATGACATAGCCGTCAGGAGGCGGGACTAACTTGCCGAAAATCAATCAGAATGCAGCATTTAGGATTTCGGCCAATCAAAAAGATAGGTGGAAAGTGGGCAGAGCTTCCCCTGCTACACTGTGTACAGCATCGATCGACGCGACAGCGCATGCGCTGCCAAGGCGAGACCTAAAAAGGAAACCATCAGGACTCAACAAAGTATTGGGCAATTGCACTTCTAAATATAGACTTAAAGCAAATGTGATTCTAGAGATCCTCCACTACTATACAATCATTGCTTTTTAATGTACTTATATTATTGTTCCTAGTATTGCTTGAGTTTTTTTATCATTTCACATTTTAAAATGACTTGATTTATATATTGTAAGGGTTTTTTTATTAAACGTATACAATAAATCTATTGTTAAAATTAACCGAAATATGAAATAGAATCTTTGCCCTAAAGTCAGGAGATCTAAATGAGCATCTTGTTTGGCCTGTCTCTTGGCAAATATGGCCCTAAACTGGAATTTAAAAACAGGAATAATCGTGTAACCAGGTATGTTATTTAGAATTCATGGTGTGGCCCAGGATAACTTTCAACTAAGGTATCCTACCACCCTGAAATCAGTGTTTATTTGAAAAAGTAAGATGACCTTGTCTTATTCAGCAGGGGAATTCAAATATTTTTTATTTATAACACTTGCACACCCAATTGGTGCCATGCTTCATCATCGGGTTGCACCCTGGTCCCTAAAACCTAGGGTGGGCTCAACCATCTTCCCGGGAGCATTTAAGATAAAGCTCCAGATCTAACAGGGAGTATACTTACCCTGCTTTTTTTTTGGGGTACCAATGGTAAGATTAAAAAAGTTTAAAAAGTCAGATTATGTGGGAAGGGGTTACTATCTGTATACCATATAACAAAATCTAGTGGTATACTTGCATTAAGTAAGGCGAGTAATTATACTATGAAGGTAACCCCTGCCTGATCAATGGGAAAGACTTGGGGACGGAAAAGTCAAAAACAGATCCTACAGAGTAAGAGGTGCCATTCCAGGGGGTGGCACCGAATCAGAACTGCTTACTTCTGTGTTTTCCAGAAGTCTCCAAAAGTGCTTAAATTAGAGTGAGAAGTCTCCAAAAGTGCTTAAATTAGAGTGATGCTTTCTATAACAAGGCTTGTTCCTAACTAGCCATCTCCGTGTCTTCAAGAATCTTGGTCTGGCCATTGCCTGCAATGGCTTGACCTCCATGTCTCTGAGCTACTTGTAAAGAGAGGCCTGGCAAACTGACAGGAACATCAAACAGACTCCAGAGTAGTCCTGGGTGTGGGCATTCATCCCACTGTCTCCTCCTTGTGGTAACAACTTTTGCTTGGTAAATCAAGGCAATGGGGATGTCCCTGGGGATGAAATGGGGGCGGGAAGGGTTATGAGAACAGGGAGAAACAGCAGTAGATTCAACAGAAACCTGGAAGATGGCAGACAAACACAGGATAGAAAGGTGCAAGATAAAGGAGAGAGGGAGGAGAGGCAGGAGGGTTGCTTGAAGGGTGACCAAAAAATTGTGGGGCAGTGTGGATAGGAGGGAGGAGAGACTAGTGGATAGGGAGAGTGTGAATAGGGTAGGCGTAGAGCTAAATCCACTAGTGTATGCAGAAAAAAAGATATTTGCATTTTTATATGAATTATTGCAAGCTAAAGAGCGGAACTATGTCTTACGAGTACTCAACATCCATTGTGGATGATGCCTTAGACTGCTTAATAGGAGCTAGATGGTTTTCTGTGTGCTATTGAAGCCAGAATCCTCGATTCCGGAAGAGAATGAGGAATCCGGTACACTTGGGGTCTATGGGCCTGGTTCACAAACTGCTCTTTTGAGTATGTTTACACCTGTCAGTATGTTCACTACTTTTCCGAATCAAACTAACTGCGCTTTTGTAATAATTTACACTTTCATAGTACGTGCAGCACCACACATGGCCAACCACAGGCACTGCAACATCCTCATAAAGAAAATAATGGAGGAAGTGACTTGAAATAAAACCCCATACAAAATTATTTTAAATTAAATTAAATGTTTAATATAGTTACAATTATAACTTAATATATATAAATTGATGTTAAAAACATGTATATAAATAGTACATATTTATTACTTTATTATAAAATATTTAATAGCCTATTTTGAATTTAAGATTAATAGATGACTTAATTAAAAGTGTAACCTTACTCAAAAGTGTGAGTTACTTTTGTGAATCACGGCCTATGAATTTATTAGCATTCCCCAAGATGTACCTGGAGCCCCAACTGCTTTTCAGTGTTTGATGAAAAAGGCTGCTGGAGAAGTGCAACTTTGAGAAGTGCTGGATTTGCAAAACTGGAAGAAAATACCCAACAACTCCTGAAGCTTTAGACTGACGTGTGATTCCCAGGCTATAACAATATTACCTTGTGACATTCAGGATGCAGTTTGATCCCCCAGCTAAATTCCTACAAGTCAAAGGCGATCCTCCCATGCCTTGGGCTAGATGGAAAGAGGAATTCTTTAACTATATGAAGGATATTGATGGGGAGCATATGGGAGCTGAAAGAAAAAAAAGTATTTTACTACATTGCCTTGGTTCTGAAGGTCAAGAAATATTCAGAACTTTACCTCAATTTTACATTCTGGCGAGGGTGACTCCATGAATGTTTATGTAGAAGCTTTAACTAGACTGGAGAAAAGGTTTAAACCAACAGCCAACATTGCTCTTAACAGGTTCAAATTTTACACTAGAGCACAAAAACATGATGAATCATTTGATGACTTTCTTACTTCTTTAAGATATTTATGTTTACATTGCAACTTTGGGGCAATGTCTGATGAGATGATCCGCAATTAGATCACTGTCCATATTAAAAATAATAAAAATTCAGGAAAAACTTTGGTGCATGGGTGATCCCAAGTTGTAAGAAGCTATTGCTATAGCCAAAACTACAGAGATGTCAGAGAAATGGATGGACACTGTTGTTAATCAAAATTCCAATACCAGTAATTTTACCCTTGAAGAGGAAGTTTGCATCGTTAAATCCAAAGTGGATAACAAAAATTCCAATCCTGCACAAGGGAAGAATAAGAGCTCCTTTGACAATTTTAACAGCAGGATAATAGATCAATCCAATAACTAATTTTCTTGTTTCAGGTGTGGTAGCAAATCACATATTGCTTCTTTTCAAGGATGCCCAGCTATCAACAAAGAATGCAATATATGTGGGAGAATAGGACATTTTAGTAATGTCTGCAGGGATAGACGCTACAATAGATAATCACACAATAGTAAATCACGTTTTTCTACCTACAGTTTGGAATCTACAAAAGTGTCATGGATTAACAAAAGTGAAGTAGTGAATCAGGAATCGACAGAGGGTTTGTCGTGTCCATTGTTCAAAGAGGTTGTGAATTGTAAGCAGTATGAGATCACCTGAATGCATTTTTCATATTCTTACTATTGAAATTGAACTCATTGTAGACTCGGGATCTCCATGGACTATCATTACTAGAGAGTATTTTGATGAAAAATTTAAAAATGTATGTGATATTTCTAATTTGCAACAATCAGACATTATTGCAGAAAGCTTTGATGGGTTAAGAATTGATATTGAAGGATATTCAAGAGTACCTTTAGCCTTTAATGGTAGATCAGCTCACATAAAACTTTATATTGCTGTTAAAGGAGTCAATGTTCTTGGTTCGCATGATCAATGGGAGTTAGGTATTATTTAAATCCATGTGCTAAAGATCCAGTTTCTCTTTGCAGTGTGCAAGATATGGCAAGTGTCATGTGTCAAAGTATAGAGGGAAAGGAAGACATGTCCTATTGGAGTAATAAGTATAATAGAACACTCCCAGCAGACCCAGCAGCAAGAAAACCCCCTGGTTCACCGACAAACTCAAGGAATCCAAGAAGAACTGCCGCAACCTCGAGAAAGCCTGGCGGCTCAACTAGACCACAGACAACAGGACCGCCCTCAAGCACACTACCCGCAAACACCATCAGCTGATCCGCGCCACCAAGAAGTCGGCACTCAAAGAACGACTGGACAACAATGCCCACGACAGCAAGGAACTCTTCAGCATCGTCAAAGAGTTCTCCAACCCCAGCGCCGGAAACAACGATATCACTCCCTCGCAAGACCTCTGCAACTCACTCGCCTCGTTCTTCCACCGCAAGATCGCCGACATACTCAACAGCTTTGACGCACAGCCAACGCACCCTACCACCAAACCAACGCCCGCCCCCACCACCCTCTGCAACTGGACCCCGATCAGCACCGAAGACACCACCCGCACGATGAACTCCATCCACTCCGGATCACCAACCAACCCCTGCCCCCACCACGTCTTCAACAAGGCCAACTCCGTCATCGCACCCCATCTCCGGGACATCATCAACTCCTCCTTCCACACCGCCACCTTCCCGGAGAGCTGGAAGCACGCTGAGCTTACCGCCCTCCTGAAGAAACCAATGGCGGACCCCACCGACCTCAAGAACTACCATCCCATCTCGCTCCTTCCTTTTCTGGCCAAAGTCATCGAGAAGACCGTCAACAGACAGCTCGCCGCCTTCCTCAAGACGAACGGATCCCTCGACCCCTCGCAGTCCGGGTTTCGGGCCAACCACAGCACTGAGACTGCCCTAATCGCAGCCACCGATGACATCAGAACCCTGATCGACAACGGGGAAACAGCGGCCCTCATCCTCCTGGACCTCTCTGCGGCGTTCGACACCGCACCCTAGTGAAGCGCCTCAGCAACATCGGAATCCGAGAGAAAGCACTGGAGTGGATCATCTCGTTCCTCGCCAGAAAAACCCAGAGAGTCCGCCTCCCCCCGTTCAGATCCGAGGCCACCGAAGTTATCTGCGGCGTACCACAAGGATCTTCCCTCAGCCCAACCCTCTTAAACGTCTACATGAGCCCCCTCGCAGCCATCGCCCGCCAACACAACCTCAACATCATCTCCTACGCCGACGACACCCAGCTGATCCTCTCCCTCACCAACGACCCCACCACCGCCAGAGCCAGCCTACACGAAGGGATGAAAGACGTCGCCGACTGGATGAAGAACAGCCACCTTAAACTGAACTCAGTCAAGACGGAAGTCCTCATCCTGGGATCATCACCCTCCGCCTGGGACGACTCCTGGTGGCCCCCGGCCCTGGGCACCGCTCCCAAGCCAACGGACCGCGCACGCAACCTGGGATTCATCCTGGACTCCTCCCTGTCGATGTCCAGACAAGTCAATGCCGTCTCTTCTTCGTGCTTCAACACCCTGCGCTTGCTCCGCAAGATCTTCAGATGGATCCCCACTGAAACCTGGAAGACCGTTACCCAGGCACTCGTCACCAGCCGACTGGACTACGGGAACACCGTCTACGCCGGAACCACAGCCAAACTTCAAAAAAGACTCCAACGCATCCAGAACGCCTCCGCACGACTCATCCTGGACATCCCCCGACACAGCCACATCACCGGACACCTGAGAGACCTGCACTGGCTCCCCGTCAGCAAGAGAATCACGTTCAGACTCCTCACCCACGCACACAAGGCTCACCACGACCTGGGCCCCAAGTACCTCAACGACCGCATGACCTTCTAAACGCCCACCCGCCAGCTACGATCGACCAGCCACGCCCTCGCCACCGTACCACGCATCCGCAGAGCCACCGTCGGAGGAAGATCCTTCTCCTACCTAGCAGCCAAGACTTGGAACTCCCTAACCACCCACCTTCGGCAAACCCAAGACCATCTCTCCTTCAGGAAGCAGCTCAAGACCTGGCCTGTTGAGCAGTAACTTACCCTCCTCCCCCAGCGCCTTGAGACCCTCCCGGGTGAGTAGCGCGCTTTACAAATGATTGATTGATTGATTGATTGATTGATTTTGCAATAATTTGGGAAAATTGAAATATTTTGCACACAAAATTGTTCTAAAGGAAGGTGCCCTTCCTGTGAAACAAAAATTGAGAGGGGTTCCCCTTAATGTCAGAGATGAGTTGAAGTAGCTTTTAAATGATCTACTAAAAGTCAATATTATTGAACCCATTGAATCCTAGGAATAGGTTTCACCCATAGTTTTGGTACGGAAGCCAGATCAAAAATTAAGGGTTTGCATTGATTTGAGAGCTCTTAATTCCAACATCATCATTGGTTGTCATCCCCTTCCTAATATTAATGAGCTTGTTTCCTTGTTTGATGGTGTGCAGATCTTCTCCATCCTAGATCTTAGGTCAGCGTACCATCAAATTGAACTTACTGAGGAGTCAAAAAAATACACTGCTTTCATTACGCCAATGGGTTTATTTCAGTACAAAAGGATGCCATTTGGTTTGGCGTCAGCAGCCTCGGTGTTCCAGAGAGTGATGTTCCAAATTTTTAGAGATCTCAATTCTTTTGTTAAATGTTTCCAAGATGATATTTTGTTTTTTCCAAGAACAAATTAGAACATGTGTCACATCTGGATGAGGTATGCAAAAGACTTGGAAATTGTGGACTCACTATCAAAGCACATAAATGCAAGTTATTCAGTAGATCCGTAGAGTATTTAGGACACACTCTATCACGGCAGGGTCTAGTTCCAAACAAATCTAACGTGGAAGCTATTCTTAAAGCTCCAGCTACAAGTAATAAAGAACAGTTACTTTCTTTTTCAGGTATGTGTGAATACTATAGTAAATTTGTTGAAAACTTTGCAACCAAAATGGAACCGTTAAGGAAACTGTTAAGGCAAAAAAACATATTTGAATGGAAGGATGAACAAGAAAAAGCATTTGTAGATATCAAAAATGATATTGTTAATTCGCCGACCTTGAAACCTTTCAGAATGGGCAAAAAATGTATCATTACCACTGATGCCAGTTTATATGGCCTGGGTTGTGTGTTGTCTCAAACAGATGGTGACACTGAATGGAATGTGGCTTTTTCATCTAGGACGCTGAATGAAATGGAGCGTAAGTATGCTGTGATTGAACGTGAGTTGCTTGCATGTGTGTGGGCTGCAGAACATTATGGAATTTACATCTCGGGCAGCAAATTTGTCCTTAGAACGGACCATAAACCCCTTTTACACATATTGTCTGTCGGAGGTGGTTGGAATTCCACAGCACGAAGTGCACGCTTGGCATCTAAACTTCAACAGTACAATTTCACAGTAGAATACATTCCAGGAAAAAAAATATTACTGAGGATTTTCTCCCACACCTTCCTTGTGAGGATAGTTGTAACAATGTGAATGAGCTCAAATAATTTGATTTTATTTTAGGAATTTCTAATTTAATTTCTCCTCAGTATCAGGACGTTACTGAACAATGTTGGAAGGAATTTCAAGAAGCTGATGAAAAACATATGCTTCTCGGGAAATGTGTATTGGAAGGTTGGCCAAGTAAAACTAATGTTAGACCAGATCTACTTCCATTTTACAATGTAGCAGATGATTTATTGTGTGAGGGTGAGTTGATATTTTAAGCTGGGAAATGAATTCCACCTAGTGGAGTACAAGAGATGATTTTAAAACTAGCGCACAAAACACATCCTGGAATCTCTGCAATGAAGCGTTTAATAAGATTGTATTTTCGTTGGCCCGGCATGGACAGGTTCATTGACCGTACAGTTAGAGAGTGTAATGAGAGTTGTGCCAGTGACAAAATGTTAAAAGTGCATACTCCACCTCTCAAAACTGTAAAATGGCCTCAAGTTCCATGGAATAAGATTGCTTTTGCCATATCATGCCCTTTTCATATTTTCCCAGAAGCTTCACGTTTCGCTTTGGTCATTATTGACTATTACTCGAAATGGCCAGAAGTTAAATTTGTGGCTAAAGCTACCACTAGTGCTGTTATTAGTTTTTTCAAATAAGTTTTTGCACAAGAAGGGTGTACATCTACCTTAGTCTCTGACAATGGAGTGCAGTTAGTTTCATCAGAAATGGAAAGTTTCTTGAAGAGTTGTAAGATCAAACACATTCGCACGTCTCTCTACGAACCTCACGAAAACGGCCAAGTTGAGCGCTTTAATCGTGTGTTGAAAATTTTTATTTCTGATGCGGTTAAAGAAAAAGGTAATTGGTTGAGTGTTCTCAGGGAAAAATTGTGGACTCATCGCATCACCCCACACACTACCACGGAGATCAGTCCTTTTAAATTACTGAAGGGAAGAGATCCAGCTTCAGATATTTGTCCTTGGTGGTTTAAGGGTAAATGTAAAGCCTTGGAGGAGAACAAAATTGACATTCAAGAGGTTGCCAATTAAGTCAGTTGTAAGCAGGACAAAATCACTTCATGGTACAATAACAAGTGGAGAACAAGGGAACACAATTTGGAAGTAGGTGATTGGGTCAGGATTTTGAAACCTTTTCTGGTCAGTAAGGGTATGAGTAAATATGGTAGACCCATACAAATTAAAAAAGTGTTTAGAAATACAGTGATTACCCAAGACGGTAAAGCCTGGAATTCAAGGAAGGTGGCTAAGTGTCCTGTACAAAATGTTAAACGGTTTCAGGACATTTCTATTCAGAATAATAAATTTAGTGATGAACCGAAATGTGATTCTGTGGCATCAAGAGTCAAAAATAATGTACGGGTCAGAAGAAGGCCTATTTCGTTTCAAGATTTTGTATGATTTATTTTCTTTTTTTTTGTTTTGTTTGAATGAGAAAGAAGTGTGTTACATTTCATAATTATAGTGTAGTTGTTATCATATGTATGTTATATTAATATGTTTCTTTAAGGCATGCAACATGTTATTTTTCTTTATTAGTTTTGCATTCCAAACAGAGCTTTGCTCATGTATCATTCTATTACTGGAGGGCAGTTGTATCCTGCTTCCATTCTGCCAGGACCTATATGCTGTGCTGCTTAATAAATCCTCCTAAATCAACCAACTGGATTATGTTCTTACAACAAATGCTCAAATGATCCGAAAAAGACATGTAGAATTGTTCATCATAGTATACAATTTGTAGGACACATGATAAAAGAAGGAGTAGCTGTTAATGCCCCTTTTTGGATTTGTCCAAGACAAAAAATCCTGATGGATCTACAGGGTTTCTTGGAGTTCTGTGGCTATTGACGTAGAGTTGTTCTGGGATTTGCCAAAATCTGTAAACCACTAGCCAAAGTGACCAAAGGATATTTACCGACTAGGAAAAATCAGAGAATGAATAAGAAGCATGAATCACCTTAGTGAAGTGTGTGATCCTTTCATTGTCAAATGGACTGTTTGGTACAAACAATATTGCCTACTAATCAAAGAACCTACTACTGCCTCAGTCTTAAGCCACGTGGATCCTCGTTTACTACGAGTTCTATACGGGGCTGCCTGCCAAGATGACCACGGTGCAGTTTTGTTTCTAGGAAAAGATAAGCAAGCAGGATCATTCACTGCTACATATAGAGGGTTGTCTGTTTCTAAAATGAACTAGATGCAGGAAAATTCACTGCAGTGTATTTAAGGTGGAGAAGGTGTTTTACTTGGAGATCCATGGATAGGATGTGGGTCCATGATCACACCAAGGTTTCTCACTTGAATTGACATTACCAGGTTCCTGGAGCCAAGTGGTGTTGATTAGTTCTTTTTCTAGCTGATGCATGTCAGAATTTCTGATTTGGATGTGCTAGGTTTAAGTCAATGAATCAGATGCAGGGGTCTAGTCCTTAGTGGTTCATCTGCCTTGAGTATTCCAGGCTTAACATGATCTGGGTATCATGGCCATACTTGTACTATGTCATGTTGAATGATTTGATGAGATCTGGTAGTGGGATGCGTTAGGTGTTGAAAAAGAGTCAAGAAATGAGTGAGCCTTGAAGCATGCCTGTCTCAAAGGTAAAGGTCTCTTATGTGTATAGTGATAGTGTTGTGATGTAGGATCTGCCAGAGAACTAGGAGGGAATGTAGTCAATCATTAATGCTCCTCTTTTAATCATCTACCTGTAGACAGACTTGGAGGAGCTGGTGGTGGGCTATGTTTAAGGCAGAAAATAGGTCCATTAGAAGAATGTGGATGGTTCTATTCTTGTCCACATTGATTCTGGATAGGGATCAAAGTGGATTTTGTTCCTCCGGCTAGGCGGCACCCAGTTTGTTGATGTGAGAGTGAGCTGTTTTCTTCAAGAAAGTCATAGATAATGCTGTTGTCTCAGTCAATTCAAGGCAGGGTCTGCTGGATCTAGACAGTTCTTCATGAGTGTGTACGTGTAATGATGTTCCGTTTAGCGTAACTGATCACACTCAAAGTGAATATCCAATCACTATATTTTATTTTATAATTATAAATCTATTATTTAATACTTTTATCCTCATAAATCTGTATTGCAATATCCTTATAATGTATGGTGGGGGTATTTTATTGCTTATAATACATAGTCACACCAAACTCTTTACTACAAACCACTTGAATCCTTGTTGAGGTACTTTTAAATGTACAAGAGTTAGGATATTTGTAAACATGAAGACTACAATTAAAATTTCTAGTGCAAAATTAAACACCAAAAATCAGTTAGATATTTGTTGCGGAAAGATATTAGAACTAGTTTACTACAAGTCAGATTTTAAAAAATCACTGTAGCTCAGAATGTGTAGACACATGCAGAGAGATTCTGTATCTCCTATAATTCCCTAAAGTGTGTAAACAATAAGCAATGTTGCTACAAGTTTCACCCTTCTGGTTATCTCTGTTAATCTAGAACAAATTACCAGAAGAAGGAAAAGCCATATTTTGTTTCATTTTTTAAAGTGTTGGTTAAATGATGCTTTCCCCGTAGATAGTGGCTCCAGCAGCAGGCATCTTTATGCCAGAACTCATTTATAGTAAGTTATTGCACTTGAGCAGTTACGTCATTTCCTCATTACAAGCCACCATGGACGTCACAAGTCGCCTGTAATAAGGAAGTTAGAGAAGGGTTTTTATGCAGGATTGCAGGGCTCCCATGTATTATATATGGTTGTTCTTTATAATATAACAGCAGATGATTGCATAACAATATCTTTGAAGACAGAGTGCTGTGCCACAAACTTTATGATTTGATATTTACACTAGATAAACTGATATATGTTGGGTCAATGTAAAGAACTACAATAGAGATGGACAACATATTTGTAGGAAGCTGACTCTGTATATACTATACCAAAATAAAGTATAGAGTGCACAGAACTAAGCATGGGCGGAAAATCCGTTTCGCTCGCGGATTTTGCGGATTTTCGGTAAATTTGCAATCCGCGAGATTCGCGAATCTCCCGCAAAATCCGCAAATCCGCGAGCAGCGGATTTTGCTCGCACTGTTTGCGTGAGTTCGCGGCTTCCCAGTACAACTTCGCGCCCCGCGAATAAGTGCAAAATTGCAGAAATACGATCTTAGCAAAACTGAAACTACTTACCAGGTTCAAAAGTTCAGGCTCATCATTAGTAGCCATTTCCTGTAGTGCTTCCTGAGGGGCCCCTCCAGAGTTCAGTTGCCAGTTGCAACTATTATGTGACCCTGCTCTGAACCTCAGAATAGTTACACATATGCCACAAAGGTCCTGAATTACAGCTAAGGGAGACAAGCAGGAGCCAGGCTGGAAGTTCAAATCCATTAATCAGCCCCTAATTCATCATTGTCAGTTGGGGCAGGGCAGGTGTTGTAACTAATTTTGCAACAATGAAAGCACTTAGCAAGTGCAAAAGATCACTAATCAGGAAGCACTAAGGAAGCAGGTGCCAGCTAAAAAAATATTCTGTGACACATTAATCAGCCCCAAATTAATTCAGGTCACTTGAGGCAGGGAAGATGTGCTTGCGTTGCCACAATAATGTACACTGACTGGACAACCAGAGGGTGCTGTGATGAAACAGAGGGTGGCATGGGTGGGCCAGAGGGTGGCATGAGTAGTCAGAGAGTGGCAGTGGTGACAGAGAGTGGCAGTGATGAAGAAGAGTGTCCCAAACAGGCTGGACACGTAGAAACAACAAGTTCGCAAAACTTGCGACCAAACAGGTAAGTTCGCAATTTGCGAAATTGTACAAAACCCTCGCGAACTGGCAGAAACCCGCGCAAACACAAAAAAAAAATCCGCAAATTCGCGAGAATTCGCGGATTTTGCGGATTGCGAGTTCGCAAATCCGCAAAATTCGCGAACGCGAGATTCGCAAAATTCGCCCATGCTTACACAGAACCCACTTTCCTACAATATTCTTTTTAGGATTTTTAAGATCATCAATGCTACCAGGCAGTCTGCAACAAAATCCATCTGCGCAGGTCCCAGGAACGGATGTATGACGTTACATCGCAAACTTTTACAACGCACACCGTTACAACGCATTTTTTACAACGCAGATGCATTTACAACGAATGCCTTTACAACGCATGACATTACATAGCAGATGCTATTACAACGCATACCATTACAACGTAAGTATAGCTAAGTATATTATTTTATTCAAAAATGTAATTAATTAAAATTAAATTAATTTAATAAATTAAATTATTTTTAAATAATTATTTTGTACATATATATATATATATATATTAAAAAAAATAGATTAGGTATTTAAAAAACCCTAAAAATACCCCTGTACCCCAAAAACCAAACCCAGCCCTGAAACCTAAAAATACCCCTGTACCCCAAAACCCAAACCCAGCCCTGAAACCTAAAAATACCTCTGTACCCCAAAACCCAAACCCAGCCCTGAAACCTAAAAATACCCCTGTACCCCAAAACCCAAACCCAACCCTGAAACCTAAAAATACCCCTGTACCCCAAAACCCAAACCCAACCCTGAAACCTAAAAATACCCCTGTACCCCAAAACCCAAACCCAACCCTGAAACCTAAAAATACCCCTGTTCCCCAAAACCCAAACCCAGCCCTGAACCCTAAAAATACCCCTGTACCCCAAAACCAAAACCCAGCCCTGAAACCTAAAAATACCCCTGTACCCCAAAACCCAAACCCAGCCCTGAAACCTAAAAATACCCCTGTACCCCAAAACTCAAACCCAACCCTGAAACCTAAAAATACCCCTGTACCCCAAAACCCAAACCCAACCCTGAAACCTAAAAATACCCCTGTACCCCAAAACCCAAACCCAGCCCTGAAACCTAAAAATACCCCTGTACCCCAAAACCCAAACCCAACCCTGAAACCTAAAAATACCCCTGTACCCCTGTAGTGTAGTTCCTAGTTTCCCACTAGGCCCTGCGCATTGGAATAACATAAACAGTAGTATCGACGTGGAACTGCGGATATTTCAGGCCTCCACTGACTATGCTAAACTTAATTGGGTTGTGTTACCAACTAGCTCAGAGGTCACTGGAAACTTTCTTCTCTGCATAGGGAGTGATCAGCTTCCTTGGCACAGACAAGAAGGGATTCAGTTTTCCAACAACCGTGCAACATGACAACTTTGCTCCTCAGATCAAGAGTCAATCTCTAGGGTCGTGTGAAACAATAGACATGTATTTCACTCAGTCAGTCTAGTGCAGTTTACTTTCACGAGATGTAGAGAATAGAGAGACGGGCATGTATCAATAAAGGGTTAACATTTATTGAACAGTCTTTCTTCTCGTACAAGAGAAATGTATTGCCACAATTGCAATAATTGTTATTATAAAAAGTACGTACAGTAAGATAAGTATTGCGAAATAGAACTGTAAAAGCATTGATATGGTTTCTTAGCCATACAATGGTTTAAAAGTAATAAAACATATATACAGTCATATATACATTAGGCTAACATACTCAACTGGTGCTTCTAACTAAGCCTACCCCAGTGTGCCTGACCTAAGCCTAACACGTGAGAAGGGGAGTAAGTAAGTAGCTTTAAGTTAAGTTGGTTTTGCCAAGGTTTGTTTCAAGAATTCTCGTCTAAGGGTTTAGTCAACACCATACCTCTGAATAGAATGATGGAGGATTGGTATCTCCTTCAGGGGTCTCTCTCGATATCCCAGTCACCCGCGAGGGTAAACCGGAAGCGCCGGGACTGGATTTCTCTGCACGAGAAAGGCAGCGGCTTTCTTCAGCACGTCGAGGAAGGAGGGGGGACAGCGTCCGCGGGCAGCTGGAATCTGCTGGATGTCTTCGCAGAGGGACGTCTGTTCAGCTCCTTAAGCGTACTGCACCATAGTTCGCGCTGTAGCGGCGATAATGGTAATCAGCAGCTTCACCACCACAGGATAGCAGGCTGCAGCGACAGAGTGCTAGATTTACCAACACAAGGTCATGCAGGCAGCCAGCATCAGTAGCTTGCAGCTCACAACAGCTCCTAACCGGGCAACAGGCTCGCATTGCTTAAGGCAACGTTGGTAATATTTATACCTGACAGGTGCCGGGTTTGACGCAAGTTTGCTGGACATAAGACGTCAATTAAAGATGTCACTAGGAAGTGATAGTTATCAGTTGCTCATTAGAGTTCCATTACTAATCAAAACATAGCAAGCGGGGATTTCCAGGTTTGCTAAGTTTGTATCTTGTTGAAGAACTCGGAGTGTTATCTAGGAATATCAGATAGTGACTACTGCTCTGTCATTGCACTAATTGGTCGCAAAGGAAGTGGCAGAGAGTCATGCTGGAATGTGGCTCTGTTCGTGTGAGGCCAGAGATGACTTTTCAGAAAATCGCACTTGAACGGTTATGCCAATATAGGGAATAAATGGATTTATAGCCGAATAGGGGCATAAGGTCACAGTATCGATCAGGAACCTAGATAAACACGCAACACCCACTCCACGGGTTAATGTCCATCAAAATTACTAAAACTAAGCAATTAGATGCATGTGTAACATTGCCCACCCCAAAATACATAAATGCATTCGAAATAGGCGTACTTGTAATACATGGAATTTAGGTACTGTACGTTTTTTAAAGCATAGTAATCATTCAAAAAATTATTGCATTTGAAATCAATGAACGATTATGCAAAAGGAATTACACATGAAGTATCTCTGACAGAAGAAAAGCGAGATAAATCATCACATAAAAATGCATTGTAATAACATGTGTGCTAGAGGCTGGTGTTATGTTGTTATGTCTCTAGATGTGTTTAGAAATAGAAGTGTGAAGCTTCTGTTCTCTAAGAATAGTTTTTACGTTAAGCAAAGAATTGTTCGTGCCAAAAAAGGTCAATATTAGAAAAAATTGTCCAATTCAAAGAAAATAGATTTCCAAAGCTCTTGGCAGTTTTTGTTGATCAAAACTGAAGGCCGAATTCAGAGATCATGGGAACGCTGTGTGTCGGAAAGCTTCTCAAAAAGTTATTGTTTCTCTATGGGTGAGAACATCGTATCAGACAGGCTCTCAAAGAATTGGTCTACAAAATCAGGTGATAGTTCAACCAAATTAGATAGCGCTGTAACTTGGCAGGTGTGAGAATGATTGCTGTCATCGAAGGCAGGACCAGCAATGCTCACAGAACGTTGTACCTGGATGATGTTGCTTTTGTCACTCGCTCCACTGTTACCACTTGGTTGTAGTACAGGAGTCTCCACGAATGCCGTCATCAGGATTGGTAGCCGCTGGGGACAACACAATGCGTGAGCCGTTATTGGACTGAGCAAAGTATCGACGTCCATTGGTACTGCTGATGGAAGTGAAAGACAGATGTCCAACACGCATTCATCGCCGCAAAGCATACACCGTAGCACAGGTAAAATGCAATTTTGCCATATCGGTCTGAATGAAAGGAACCAGGTCATGTTTAGATCTCTCAGCCTGGCCAATCCAAGGACGTTAGTTATCCTGTCCCGGTAGCGCATTGCTAGGATTGTCCCTTCCATTCCCATGGGAGCTATGTCTGAGCCGAGGCTTGCCATAACGTAGCAGGAGGGTCAAAAATAGAATCCCTGCGATGAGTCCCAAAAATAATGGTATGCCGCCAAAAATGGAGTGCACAAAATTAGGAAAGATTCCCAAAATTGCCTGGAAGGGTGTTAGCAGTCCCGTAAAGACTGTCTTAAATATGCCTGGGATGCTTGTTGCACTAGACATGTTAAGGAGTTGGCTGAACATTTATACGAAATGCACGGGGCAATTTGTTGATAAAAGGTCATGAACCTCAGTAGCCGTCCTTGCGACTAGAAGATCATACGTCTCTTTAGATGACGTTATAGGCACGGTTGTCTGTAAAAGTACAGATTTCATTTTGCTTAATGTATCAATTCGTATAGAATAGAGATTCAGACGAGGCCAGAGGGGAGTCACTATGTCTGGAGGCCCGCTCGGGAACAAAGCTTGCATACAACATTTGACCATGGACGTAACTTGTACTAGATAACTTTTCCCTGGCGTCAGGCCACAACATCTGTGATCCGTTCTAAGAATGTAACTCCCGTTCGAAAGTTGCATAAAGAAGGGCTCTATCTGAGTTGCAGGTGTGACTAGCTGGTGGCATGAAAGGTTGTTTGAATTTCCATCACATGCTCCGTGTAAATTAATACCCTGACACAAAAGTATACCGCTTAGTGAATGTTTACAATTCTCACCACTAAGAAATACATTTTTGTCACTGTCACTATAGCAAGAATGAGTGTATGGTAATTTCCATTCAGATTTTACATATCCTTTACCCAATTGTTCATATTGGCCAGCAGGTATGTACTCAAGGCACTTTTTAAATCGGAAAGTTGTTATCGGAATTGTGATAATTCCGTGTATTATCCATTCAATGACAGGACTCTCTGACATTGTCAATGGTAATCTCTCGAGTTTTTCGATGCTCAGGATTGTATAGTCTGCTCCTTTCTGTGCCAAACTGATCTGTTTATCAGTAAGGTTAAAACTGGAAAATAATGACGTTGTGTTGATTAAACGCCAAGGCACATAGCCTGCACGAAGATTTTGCAGCGTCCAGCCTAATTCTATAATAGAGTGTAATTGAGACTGGCCATGTTGTAACATTAGCAAATCTCTGTCTATCACATCAAAGGCAGAGGATACAATATTGTCCAACGAATATATTCTGGAAGACAGAGTCATTAACCCATTGTCTACCACAGAAAGTGATTTCTCCAAATTAATACGATCAATTTCTCGTATTTTTTCAGCAGTTTCAATTTGCTTTACTTTCCAAGCCTCGTTGTAAGCAGCATAGATACTGGTCGCTATGAAACGCTTTTGACGCTGTTTGCGTGGTCCAAGAATGAAATCGCGCAAATCAGCACCATCTTTTAGTAAACACAAGTGTTGCTTAATTTCAGCCAGTGTGGACGAGGTTAGCCATTCAAGGCAGAGTTTCCCTACACTGTATGTTGTTATAATCCCTGGATGTTGTCTCTGGGAGTATCTAGGGTCTAATCTGGTCATTTTTAACCCCTGTGTTTTGTTCAGGAACCTATCTTGACAGCTATTTGTGTCTGTAGGCCAGATTAACCACTTTTTCCAATCAGGATTTGTTCTGTTGAAATGTAAAATTTGTGACACGTCTAACTCAATATCTGTGGTTGCATTTTCAGGTATTGGCTTTGGTATAGACGGTGTTTTAAGATCTTTGATCTTAGCTAGGCCAAGACAAGATGTTTGGTGTATTGTGTCATTTAAAAATAACATTTGTTCAGGTATCATGCAGGTTCTAAAAAGTGCTTCAATGCCTTGCACCTGCCAATCTTTTGTACCCCAAATTGTTTTCGTTTCAATATTATTTTTCCAATAATCAAAACCAAATGTCATCATTTTGTCATAAAATGCTTCTGAATATATCAATTTAGAATTTGTCAGCATTGTTTTCATTCCTGTTTTATCTAACAGTTTATAATAAAACGTTTCTGCATTACTGTTGTTAAACCCTGAGAAGTATTTGAATTTCTCAAAAAATGCTTTAGAACTGCTTTTAGGTGGTGTAGCACAATGTTCCCATTGATTATACATAAAAACATTTCTAGGCTGTGCAGATTTATGCAAGTAATGATCCCCATAGTGGGTGTAACAGAATAACTGCTCATAACTGGATGAACCTTGTAAATAATCATGATCTGTGAATCTAGCTGACATTACTAAATCAGACATCATGTCATTAATACTGTTAAAGTCCCAATCATCAGAGAATGTACTTGGTGTCACAAAGTCACTTAAGGAAACCTTTAGTTGATGAGGATACTTCAGGATTTCGACCGGACCATAGATCTCATAGTCAGTTTTCTCCCATACTACCCCACCAGGTGTTGCAATTGCTGTGACATTTACTGTTGACAGTTCTCTTTTCTTCACGTGGGATGATCTGTGTGGTTTCAGGACTAGGTTGATGTTCTGACTTGCTGTGTCCATTGTAATATATTTTCCTTCAATGAATTTTCCCAAACACAGCACCATGATGAGCCAAAGCAGAAGGAAAAATACACCTAGACCGAACCAGAACTCTAGCCAAGGGGAAACAAGGTAGATTTCCTTCAATTGATGAAAGAGTTCCGTTGCTTTTTCTTTAAAAGACTTTTTTGTTTCTGGCATCACTTCGGGGTCATTTAAATCTTCAGAGAAGTTGTCGAAGTTGATGAAATAACCAGAGGCAGTTCTGTCAATTGATGGGATTGTTCTTTCAATCTGTCTCTCGGTAGCACTTTCTGATGCCACATTAGTGTAGACTGGTGTTGTTTCTTGACGAACTGTTTCAATCTGTGTTTCAAGAGGCACGAGTTCCATGGCATTATTGCATAGTCCTTCATTGTGCACTGCAGGCTGATCGAATGTGATGAGTCTTTCAGTTTGAACCTCTTGGATTGTTGCAAGTTTGGGTATTCTGTTGTTTCTTGGGAGTCCACTGGGCCTACTGTTGATTATAGGCCACATGCTTGTGGTTTTACCAGATCGATAGACACGACTCTGTTCTCCTTTTTACCAGCAAGGGGCGGTAGCACAACTGATCTTGTTCCGGTGACTGCTAAGACAGGTACTGCTTTTCTGTAAGAAGGCCCAAATTCCTTCTTCACCGCGATCTTTTCTCTGACTAGATCCCCAATCTTTGGAATCCAGACAGGCCTTGCTGGGGCTGTTGCGGGTGGTGCCTCGTCAGTGGTACTTGGCTGTTGCTTTAACTTTATGTTGCTTAATGATTTTCTTGTTTCATTCAGTTCCTGTAAAACAGCCAAACGATCTTTGATGTCAAAGTTGTTGTTTTTTCTTGTACCACTGACATCTGACTATCGAGGTCCTGAACTCGCATTCTAATTCCGAACAATAGTTCGTATGGGCTGAAACCTTTTAGAGAATTTCTTGGCATGTTGTTAAGACTAGTCTGGACACTTATTAAATGTTTGACCCACCCAGCGCCTGAACCTAATACCTTCGCTGATATAGATTGCTTTATGTCACGGTTTTTTCTTTCTACCACACTATTCCCTTCGGGGTGCGACGGACAAGAATACCGCAACCCAATTCCCATGCTGGCCATGGCCTCCCTATAAGCTCGAGAGCTGAAAGCAGGACCCTGGTCAGAATGGAACGTGGTAATTGCGTATGTGCCGATAAAGACTCGCAAATCTTTTATAACCGTTCTAGCGTCAGCCGAGCGCTGGTGGCCTCATTTTTTAAGTGCTTTTCGTCTTAACTGTTAATAGGACGCAGGATGGGGTGTAGGCAGCGTTACGCTCTTTCTGATTGGTAGCCGGTAGCAAGGTTCGCTACTGCGATCCCTATTACAGTTTTCACAGTTGTTTGCATATATTTGGTGTTCTACACTCATTCCCGGCCACCAGAATACTGATTGTAATTCAGTCAGTGATTCCTTGATCTCTCTGTGCCTTAGACCCAAACCCATGTGTGCGTCTGCTATTAAAAATATTCTCCTGTTCATGTTTGGAATTACTCTGTCCCCCACTCCAGGGATTCGAGCAAAAGGAACGGAGTTTGCATCGATTATGTATGCATAATTGAGTGGATAGTTTACGGGTAGTGCTGCACAGTCGCCTTTTACGGTCGTTTTTACTGCCAGCATGGTTTCCCCGTCTATGTACTTATCTGTACGCTTTTTTGTGGCTACGGAAGCCGGTTTAGTTGCTTCCGCTGTGGCTGTATTAGCCAATGAATTCCCTGCAACGTGAACGCCATCACGCTGAAGACTCTGTGCGTGAATCACGTGAGTCTTTTGTAGTTCTTTACTTAAAAGAGCTACCTCGTTCCAGAGCAATTTATGCTTTATTGTGGCACCTGTGTCATCTTTGTAGTCGTTTTTGATCCAACTCTGCAGTTTATTGTTGTAAGAGTTGACGCAAAAATGAGAATCGCACACTATAAGTGTTGGGAATTCACGTTCTGCATTTTCGAGCGCCATCTTTAAAGATCTGATTTCAGTTCTCTGAACCGAACAGTTTCTTACAGATTCAGTTTTTGTTACTTTCGGTCTGAATTTACCGCACAGCCAACGACCTTTAATGATCGCACATGCTGCATCGTAGGATTTTCTCTCTACGTTGAAATGCTGTACAAAGCTATCTGTATAGATTATACATGCGTATTGTGGGAGAGGCAGAATTTCGATTGGCAGAGGATATTCTTCTTCATATTCTAAATCATTCAGTTCTTCAAATTGCGGTGCGAAATAGTATTTCACATCTTCCGCTCCTAGAGAATCTATGCACTGTATCCATTTCGGATCCAGTGACACTGTAGGCAGGTTTACTGGGCTGAATAGCGCCTCGAAGGTGGATTCTGCTGTAAGGATATTAATCCGTTTGCCGTGTGCTAGTTCTCGTTCATTTGCTAATGCGATTTGCACTGCGTTCACAGTTCTTTCTGTGTGACTGAATGCTTTTTCTGCTTGTGTGTACAAGTGAGATTTAATTGAAATTGGTACCTTTTCTCCCTCATTAGAGGTTAGGTACGTGAATCCGCATCTTCCTGGGATGACTCGGATTACAAGATCGATCGTGTTGTCACGTGTATCTAATTTAGTTTTTGCTAACATGTCTGTTTGCAGTGATCTCAAAATTTCTGTGTGTTTTTGAGTCCAATTGATTTGTTTAAAATCAGGTTTAATTAGTTCGTAGAGAGGTTTAACCCTCTCTGCGTAATTTAGTATGTAAGTTCTTCCGAAATTCAGAAAACCTAGTATGGATTGTAAATTCTTCAGCGTTTTTGGAGCTTGGAGTACAGCGCACTTCTCTAAGAAGTTGTCCGCTAGGCTTTTCCCTTCACTTGATAATTCGTACCCTAAAAATAGTACTGTCAGATGGGCAATTCGGGACTTTTTAAAGTTGAATTCGCAACCCTCTGCTGCGAACCCAAGTATAATGGTGTTCACTCTTTTCAAGTGAGTATCCAAGTTGTCGTCTGTGAGATAAATATCATCTACGTAAGATAATGCTTCATCATCATAGATTTGTAGTAACTCTGTTACCCTAGCTGAGAATAGTCCTGGGCTGTTCTTGAACCCCTGTGGGAGTCGACAGAATTTTTTCTGCGACCCAAATGCGGAGAAAGCGGTCAAATATCTGCTTTCTGGTGCAATGTTTTGACAAAAGAAGCCATTAGAAATGTCTAATGTCGTTTTATATTTTTTCCTAACTATGTTATTCATTAGGGCTGCACTATGCGAGTTTTGTACTGCAAAAGTTTTGCAACATGTATTAAGATGTCTGTAGTCCAAAACTAGACGATATGAATTGTCTGGCTTGGAGACAGGAAACAAAGGATTGTTCATTTGAGAGGTGCATGTTTCAATCACCCCCTGGTATTCAAGTTGATCTAAGATCTCCCTGACCTGTTTTTTAGCTTCTTGCTTTATTTATGGGATACTGCCGTTGGGCAGTTGGTTCACTTTTTAGTTGGATTTTGTGAGGCGGTGAATCCTCATCCCATCCTACATGATTTTTATACAATGCAGGTGCCTGGGCCACTGCCCATTTCCTTGCATATGTATATTTTTTGTGAATCGGAATGTGATTCGAGAAGGCAGGCATAATCACCTCTTCGCCACGAGGGCACTCCCTGACAAACTCTGGGGGCCAATCTTTTTCAGCTAACAGAATATCATAGCCTTTTGAGAGCTTATCCCAAAATAGACCCTTAATTTTCCTAGTCTTATCACCCTCTATACGCAATGTTATTTCGTATATTTTATGGGGCTCGCTAAGTCTGGCGTCGGCAGTTTCAACCTGAATGTATTCATTCGTGTCCACTGTCTCCAGATGATTCATCAAGATCTTGCGCGCTATACTGATTTCTGCTGCACTGTCCAACATTATCAATGCCCACTCCCCGTTTTTCAACTGTGTCCTCAGTATTCTCGGCATGGTTGATTACTCTAATACTGGCTACCTTCTTTTTCTGAAATTGAAATTTCTTATTTTGAGCAGGTTCCTTGTCTTTGGACTTGGTGTGCTCTCCTGGGTCTGACCGTCCTCTTCTTTCCGAATTCTGTGGAAAAGATCGAGAGGGACGTGTATCAATACTTTGATAGCTATCAGTTTTTTTCAGATTATCCCTATTTCTAAGGTTATATCTTTTCTCAGAGGGCTCCCGCTGGGGAGACTGGCGTTCTCGAGTCGGAGTTCTTTCCCTCCGTCGAGGAGAGCTTCCTCTGGACTGGAAAACTTTTTCCTTGGGAGTGGATTGTTTATTTCCATCCCAGCTCTTTTTAGGAGTATTTGAATTATTTTTAATAAATAATTTTTCAGGATTTTCGAGCAGTTGTGGCTTAACTGGTTTTCCACCCAAGCTGTCTCTACCTAATTCTTCATAGCATTTTTCTATGATTTTTGCAAGCTCAACAGGATCTTTTATATCTGTTTCCTTCAACTTCTGGCGGATCGCCACAGATGCTGCTTCTCCCTTTACGTTGGCTAATAATATAGCCGTGACCTGCTTGAAGTCTTTCAGTAATTTCATACCTAGATTTAAAGCGGGCTCTGGACCGAATTCATTTTGAATCTGTTTTAGCACTTCTGGTATTACCGCCATAGACGGAACACCGTGTGTTTTTGTGTAAATGGAAGCAAAGACTGTACCCCAAGTGTCACCGTCCTCCACGTGTGGTGCGATTCCCATAGGAAGGCAGATGGTCAAGATTCTGTGTTTCTCAATAGGGGTAGTATCAGGAAATACTGCCTCTATTTGAGTGATTTTCTGGGCTAACCAGAAAGGAATTTGTTCCCGTTTTACGGGTGTTTTACCAAGACATGACTGTATGTTCTGTGGTGTAATTTTATTTGTGTTCCCCTGATGAGGGGTCAGCTGTGGTGTATTAACAGCTGGCTGGACTGTTGCAGTCCACATTACATATTGGACTAATTGCCTATGTATTTTTATTAATGTGTTTAGCTGTACTAACAGCTCTTCTCTAGACATTTTTGCAATGTCAGGATGTGGTGTGTAGCTGGCTAGAACCGGCCACGTGGCTCCTGGTCTACCTAGTGGACCGAGCCTAGTTATGTGATCATTGTGTTTTAGGGCGCCATTAAACCAGAGCAGGTGCTCTTGAAATTTAAGTGGAATTTCAATCTCCTCGAAAGGAGCGTACTCTTCCGGAGGTTCCTCTATCTTGTAATAGTGAAACTCTTTTGTTATAGCGTTTACCGCTGGAAAGTTTATCCATGAATAGAATACCTCTGTCTGCCGATACTCGTGAGCCTCTATCACGAAAATTACTGTACCACCCTGAGGTGTCAGTCCGTTTACTATAAGTTTTGAAGTTATAGATTTTCTTAAATGTGCCGGGATGATTATTGCATCCGGGTCTGTGTATTCGGGACCTTGCTGAGTCGCATCTGCTGCGCCCCCAGTAGTTCCGTTATTTTCTACTGACATTGTATAAATGCAGGTTTTGCAGAGTAGGTCTCCAAGGAGACAAAGATTAGGTGCACAATATTTTGGAACACTGTATCCTTCAACGTTGAATAAACCAGAGCTTTACATAGGAATCTCTTCCTACTAAGGTCGGGCGGATTTTAACCTTTCACCCACTCCAGACGTCTATTGGAGTATTTACGGGAGAAAGGGGTCTGTGTGAAATATGCACGACTGAGTTACTCTAACTGTCTTGCGTTAGTTTATCGCCTTACCAAACGTTTGGGCGCCATGTAGTGTAGTTCCTAGTTTCCCACTAGGCCCTGCGCATTGGAATAACATAAACAGTAGTATCGACGTGGAACTGCGGATATTCCAGGCCTCCACTGACTATGCTAAACTTAATTGGGTTGTGTTACCAACTAGCTCAGAGGTCACTGGAAACTTTCTTCTCTGCATAGGGAGTGATCAGCTTCCTTGGCACAGACAAGAAGGGATTCAGTTTTCCAACAACCGTGCAACATGACAACTTTGCTCCTCAGATCAAGAGTCAATCTCTAGGGTCGTGTGAAACAATAGACATGTATTTCACTCAGTCAGTCTAGTGCAGTTTACTTTCACGAGATGTAGAGAATAGAGAGACGGGCGTGTATCAATAAAGGGTTAACATTTATTGAACAGTCTTTCTTCTCGTACAAGATAAATGTATTGCCACAATTGCAATAATTGTTATTATAAAAAGTACGTACAGTAAGATAAGTATTGCGAAATAGAACTGTAAAAGCATTGATATGGTTTCTTAGCCATACAATGGTTTAAAAGTAATAAAACATATATACAGTCATATATACATTAGGCTAACATACTCAACTGGTGCTTCTGACTAAGCCTACCCCAGTGTGCCTGACCTAAGCCTAACACGTGAGAAGGGGAGTAAGTAAGTAGCTTTAAGTTAAGCTGGTTTTGCCAAGGTTTGTTTCAAGAATTCTCGTCTAAGGGTTTAGTCAACACCATACCTCTGAATAGAATGATGGAGGATTGGTATCTCCTTCAGGGGTCTCTCTCGATATCCCAGTCACCCGCGAGGGTAAACCGGAAGCGCCGGGACTGGATTTCTCTGCACGAGAAAGGCAGCGGCTTTCTTCAGCGCGTCGAGGAAGGAGGGGGGACAGCGTCCGCGGGCAGCTGGAATCTGCTGGATGTCTTCGCAGAGGGACGTCTGTTCAGCTCCTAAAGCGTACTGCACCATAGTTCGCGCTGTAGCGGCGATAATGGTAATCAGCAGCTTCACCACCACAGGATAGCAGGCTGCAGCGACAGAGTGCTAGATTTACCAACACAGGGTCATGCAGGCAGCCAGCATCAGTAGCTCGCAGCTCACAACAGCTCCTAACCGGGCAACAGGCTCGCATTGCTTAAGGCAACGTTGGTAATATTTATACCTGACAGGTGCCGGGTTTGACGCAAGTTTGCTGGACATAAGACGTCAATTAAAGATGTCACTAGGAAGTGATAGTTATCAGTTGCTCATTAGAGTTCCATTACTAATCAAAACATAACAAGCGGGGATTTCCAGGTTTGCTAAGTTTTTATCTTGTTGAAGAACTCGGAGTGTTATCTAGGAATATCAGATAGTGACTACTGCTCTGTCATTGCACTAATTGGTCGCAAAGGAAGTGGCAGAGAGTCATGCTGGAATGTGGCTCTGTTCGTGTGAGGCCAGAGATGACTTTTCAGAAAATCGCACTTGAACGGTTATGCCAATATAGGGAATAAATGGATTTATAGCCGAATAGGGGCATAAGGTCACAGTATCGATCAGGAACCTAGATAAACACGCAACACCCCAAAACCCAAACCCAACCCTGAAACCTAAAAATACCCCTGTACCCCAAGACCCAAACCCAGCCCTGAAACCTAAAAATACCCCTGTACCCCAAAACCCAAACCCAACCCTGAACCCTAAAAATACCCCTGTACCCCAAAACCCAAACCCAACCCTGAAACCTAAAAATACCCCTGTACCCCAAAACCCAAACCCAGCCCTGAAACCTAAAAATACCCCTGTACCCCAAAACCCAAACCCAGCCCTGAAACCTAAAAATACCCCTGTACCCCAAAACCCAAACCCAGCCCTGAACCCTAAAAATACCCCTGTACCCCAAAACCCAAACCCAACCCTGAACCCTAAAAATACCCATGTACCCCAAAACCCAAACCCAACCTTGAACCCTAAAAATACCCCTGTATCCCAAAACCCAAACTATATATATAAAATAACTTTAATTAATTTATTTTAATTATTTTTAATATTTTTGAAATTTAAAAAAAGGTTAAATAAAATGATATACTTACCTATACTTACGTTGTAAAGGCATGCGTTGAAATAGCATCTGCTATGTAATATCATGCGTTGTAAAGACATGCGTTGTAAAGGATCCTGCGTTGTAATGGTGTGCGTTGTAACGGTGTGCGCTGTAATAGTTGCGTTGTAACGGCTGTTTCCCCGCAGGAACAAGTTTGTTCCTTGGTGAGATTTGGAAGGCATTGAGAGCTTTACATGTCAACCTTCCAAAGTCTTGTGATTTGCACTGTTCCTTGCACAGCGGAGTTTTACCGTGGCTATAATAAGGTTATATCTACACAAAAATAAGGGAGAGGGAGAAGCGAGAGCCAAGACCCTTTCGTCATATTGGGAACTCATTATCCTTTCTTTTTAGCTAGTGTTCCTATGACCACTTTCTCAAGGTTGTCTAGATACCCTGCCTTGGAACCCACAGGGTGTTTTAAAAGAACCCGCACTCACCTACCTGGTAGGAGGCATGCTTCATTATTGGGTTACCACTCTGGTTGCAGAAATCTCCCAGGATGTGCTGTGAAGGCTGATTACAGCAGACCTGTTTTTTGGGGGGGAAACTGTGATTATGAGCGTGTTAGTGAAAGGTGCCATTTTTAAAATTGGCTTGAGACTTCCTGTCACTGGATGTGAAATTTTAATGGTGGAAGTTTTGGTCAAAGTTAAAAGAAATGGTGGATAGTAAGTTGATTCCATCTATCTTCAGTGTGGTCTACATGTTTCAGCCATGACCTTTTTATGCCTCTCAGGGTCAGTGTAGCTTTCATCAGAAATCAGAAAAAGGCATGCACACTATGGCTTGCAAGGATGGTGTGTGTGTTGTTTGTTCTCACAAACCCAAGTGCTTGTCAGGAAAATCACCTTTTGCGTTTCCTCCTGTAAGAAGTAGAGTTATGAGAAAGAGGCATTAGTGGCATATAGGTAAGATCTATTTGGAGCAAGATAGTTTCCTTCTTCTCTGGCTACTTACCGCGACTATTCATCTTAGCAACAATGTATGGCACTAATGCCACTTTCTCATAACTCTATAATTAAGGCTAACCAGCTGGCCTATCTTTTTTCATGTGTCTTCCTGATAAACCTCTATTTAGATGTGGTCTGTTTTCTAAATGGTTTGCTTTACTTGTTTCCTCCTGCTTCATTTATTGTTCCTATATGGGACTTGACTCATGTGTTAACTTTCTAGATGGCATCCCCATTCATGCCAATGTATAGCTGTCTGTATAGCTGTCTGGTTCGATTTCCTACCTTGAAAACAGTTTTGTTGGTGGCAATAACTTCAGCATGTAGGGTCAGAGACCTTTAGGCCGGCTCAGTTTGTCCATCTTACACAGTTCTCTACCCAAATATGTTGGTTCTTTTCACCTTCTTTTTTTTACCAAAGGTGATTTAATAAAGGCCAGTCTATCACCCTTCAATCTTTCTTCCTTCCAAATTCAGCCAAGGAGGAGAAACAGATGCATAGCCTAGATTGTCTGCACTCATCAGGAGAGAGTGGGTGATCAGCTCTTTGGCAACATTGAAGAAGCCAAGAAGGGTACTTGCCATTTCACAAGGTCATCTTCCTTATCAACATATGTTACACCTGGCTGAGAAGGGTCTTCCAGAGAGCATTTGTGCCCATGCCACCAGGGCCATGGCTGCCTAGCGGCTCTCTTCAGAGGTGTTTCTGCTGCAGATATCTGCTGGGCGGCTACATTGACATATCTCCATACTTTTGCCTAGCACCACCGCTTCAACTATTAGGCATACAGTGACAGCTGTTTTACCTGAGCTGTGTTGCATGTAATCCTTGGCTAACTGGAACTATTCAATCCATCTTGCCATGGAAGTTTTGCTTTCCTTTGGGACTCATTCATAAGGTAAGGGATCAGTGGAAAGATGCATCCTGACCTCAAGTTGGCCGCCTCAGTTGGTCTCTCCATGATGCTCTACCACTCCTGGACAATGGAACTGGTCATCAACCTGATCTTAACCACATCCCTCACCTGACCTGGATCCGGCTCTCCCTCCAGGACATGTTCGCTTTGAACTTTCCTTCGACCGTGGAGACCCTGCTATTTGACCGATGCCCGGTGGAGCTACCTTTTAGCTGAAGAGGAGATGGGCTGTGGATTCCCCCTTGGCTGTCACTTACCCATCCAGACTTTCAGCATACTTTCCTTCATCTCTCTGTTGTACCCCCTCCTACTCCTTCACCCTACCTCCTTCCCCCTCTACGCTCCCTTCTTCTTGCCTTCTATCCCTTTAATGTGTTTCTGTTGAGAGCGAGCTATTTGACGATGCCCGGTGGAGCTACCTGATAGCTGAAGAGGAAATGGGCTACGGATTCCCCCTCGACCGTCACCTACCCAGTCGGACCTTGGGCAAACTTCCGCTTCGTCTCTCCGTCGTATCTATACCCTACCCCCTTTTCCCTTAATCCCTCTCCCTTCCCCGCCACATTTTCTTTTTCTTCTATGCTCCTTAAATGTTTTTACTGGTTTCTTTGGTAACTTGTAACTGGTGTAACTTTGCAACTATGTGGAACCTTATGTAAAACGCCCTGAAACCTTCGGGTCTATTTATTTATTTAATTTAAAGGTTTTATAGAGCGCGCAGTAACCCTGGAGCATCCCGGCGCTAAACCTGAGTCTCCTGTAGTTTCAGCAGAGGAGGAAATTATGAGTGAGGAAAGAGGAGAGTCTTCAGCGATTTCCTAAATTGGAAGAGATTTGGTTCTGTCCTCAGTCTTCGTGGAAGGTTGTTCCAGTGTTTGGCCGTGTGGACCGCAAAGCGGCGGCCACCGGCTCTGGCTTTTCTAGCTCTGGGGACTGTGATGAGGTTTTCTCCGCTGGACCGGAGGGCCCTTTCCGTTTTGTAGGGGATGATAAATTCCTTAAGGAGAGGGGGACCGTTGTTATTTAGGGATTTGTGAGCAAGACAGAGAGCCTTGAAGGCAACCCTTTCTCTGATAGGGAGCCAGTGGAGAGCCTGGAGAGCTGGCTTAGCCGAAGATCTTGCGGGCGTGCCCGTGAGCAGGCGGGCTGCGGCGTTTTGGACTTTCTGCAAGATGTTGAGGGTGGCTTCAGGAGCTCCCAGGTAGATTGCGTTGCAGTAGTCCAATCTCGCCAAGATAAGGCCCTGAATCAGGAGTTTCTTGGCGTTCGCAGGAAGCAGGGGGAAGATCTTTCTACAGGCTCTGAGTAGTCCGAAGCATATTCCTGCCGTCTTTTTTGCCTGTATTCTGAAGCTCAGGTCTTTTTCGATCCAGACGCCAAGGCTTTTGACCTCTTCCTTGGGAGCGGGAGGATCACCCAAGCAGCTGGGCCAGAGGTGAGGCGGCAGGGAGGTCTCTTTGTGGCCAAGCATCAGTATCTCAGTCTTTGAGCCGTTTAGCTTTAGTGAGGAGAGGTTCATCCAGCGGTGAACTTCAGAGAGACAACTGTGAAGGTCAGAGGGAGAGTGATGGGGGTGTGAGAGGGTTACCACCAGCTGGGTGTCGTCGGCGTAGTTGACAATTGAAATGCCGAACGGACTGACCAGTTTCTCCAGAGGGGCCATGTATACGTTGAATAACGTAGGGCTCAGGGATGAGCCCTGCGGTACTCCACAGCGGAGGGGGATAGCGGGTGAGTGTAGCCAGCGCTATATAAAACTCTTTAAATAAATAAATAAATCAATCAATCAATCAGAAGAAAGATTTGATTACCGTCTGTAATGACATTGCTAGTGGATACATAATCTTCCTCTAAATTCCTCACCACCCACACTCTTCCCCTTTGAGTTAGTGTAGTGACTAGTAATATCCCAAGGTGCGCAAACGTGTTATGTGCTGTAATTGTTACTTTTGTTGCACTCAGTCCCTCTTCACGCACCTTTATGGAGTGTTGAAAATGTTCCATCAACTGACGCCAGTGCGTGAGTTCGGGCCTAATATACTCTGATGTCTTAATGTCCAAAGGAGAGTTTCAGCTGATTCCGCACTGCACCACTTGGTTGCGATGGAAAAATACAGCTACTGAAAAGGTTTTCTGGACCAGTCTGATGCCTGGAACATTAATACATAAATGGAGGAGTCTGTAAGATAATTATGTATGTACCAGAAATATTGTTACTAAAGGTAGTAACTGGGGGGCATATGTACAAGTCCCTATCGCCACAGGAACATAACTTTTTGTGACGTTTCTGTGGCAAATGGGGCTTTGCCTTATTTACAAGGCAGTGTTAAGCCACTTAACGTGGCTTAACGCTGACTTGTAAATAAGGTCCCCTTTCACGCTATGCTTAGCGTGAAAGGGGTGGATAGTGGGTGTTCCACCGAAACACCCATTGATTTTGATCCTACTCCCTATTTACAATGGCAGCTTAAAAAGGAGGCAGCGCTAAAATTAAGACCAGGGAAAACCTGGTCTTAATTTGGCAAAATGCAGAGAAATGCTTTATTTCTCCTCGTTTGTGCGTTTTTCATGTGTGCTGCCTTGTGCAGCAAACATGGGAAAAGCAAAATGCCTTGGACTGTTTATTTACAGAAAGGTGACCTAACAATCTTTTTATAAAATGACATTTTGTGACTTCCATGTGTGCCGCATTAAATGGCATTTGAAGATTGTTTATGTGCAGGAAGGTCCCCCTTCCTGCACATAAACAATCTACCCCTGCATGCAGACACCCTTGCACTATGTTAAGTGTAGCGCCAGCACAGGGGGAAACGCAAGGCTGCACCATATTGTTGTAAATATGGTGCAGCCTTGTGTTTCTGAAGTGGCGGAGTCAGGCGTTAAGCCATGCCGGCTAATTCCTCACTCAGCCAATTCTGTTGTACATATCCCCTTGAGTTTCCTGACTGTGCAGGGGGATGCTGTGTGAATGAGGTAATGCAAGCTGTCTCAGCACAGGCAGAATGTAGGGACACTTTGTATAGTGAGAAAGTTTCAAATGGCTGCAAAGATCAAAGAAACTTGGGTCAGGTTTCCACCTTCGGTCACACATAGTTTGGGGTCCTCCTCTGGTAGCCAATTTTAGAAAAGCTGCAGGATCCTCTTGGGACAAGAAAAATAATTTAAAGGGAAGAATTTTGGAACATTATTGAGGGATACGCCTTTACAAGTGTGAAGCTCTTCTTGCACAAAAAAAGTATGAAATGTAGATTTTCCCCATCACCCATCAGTAGAGGACATGACATTACTGGATCTCCCATCATCCATCTACACAGGAAGTGACATCACTGAATTTTCCATCATCCACCTGCACAGGAATTGGCATTACTGATTTTCCCAGCAAACCTGTCTTTAAAAGAAAAAGCCAAGCAAAAGGACTTAATTTCTCATCACCAACTAGCACAGGAAAGACACCATCGCACCCCGCCCTCCTCCCCCTGCTAGGACCTACTTAATGGCAGCTGCAGCATGCCAGAAACCGGTCCTCGGAAGCTTGTTTCCGGTCCAGGGAAGACATGGCTTGGCAGTTCGGGCTGGACTGTTCCCATGAGGCACAGGGTCAGAGTGATTTGCATATAGCCATGTCTGAACTGGGGTGGCAGAGTGGGCTAAAGAACAGTGAATGATTAAACCCAGATCTTTTGACTGGGTGTGAGTGTTTGATTGATTCAGATGCTCCGTCCATGACCACCCCCTTTTGTACTGCACCATTGGCTCCAGAGCCTACATTCACCTTGGGGACCCCAACTTTCCCCTGGAAGACCAAAGCAACCCCTGCTCCACAGCACTCCTTAAAGCTTGAGCAACATTGGACTCACCCAGATCGTCCCAGAACCAACACCCACCGCAGGACACACACTGGACCCCATCTTCACCACAAGCAACAGCATCAAATACAATTCCATCATCAATTTCCAAATCAACACACCTCAAGTCAACACACCATCCAAGTTCAGCATTCCAAACCAAAGCTGGGAAAAAATCACTGTAGCAGACTTGATCAGCACTCACAGCATAGATCAACCTAGCCCTACAGACAACCTTGACAAGGACATAAATTACTTCAAAAAACTGGATCAAGAACTATGCTGACTTCCTTGCACCCTTCAAGCATAGTAGATCAAACTATCAGGCCAGCTGGTACACAGAAGACCTCTGAAACACCAGACAACACCACAAACAGCTATAAAAGAAATAGAGAGCCAGCCACACCGTCACCAGCAGAACTACCTACAAGGCTTCACGCTATCATCAGCAAATATGAGACACAAGAAATAAGCACTAGTGGACCACATAGAAGAAAGCTTCAACTGCAAGGAGATTTTCTTGATCGTTAAGGATTTCACCTTGCCCTTAACCACTGTCAACATCATTGCTGCCTCCCAGCAACTCTGCAACAACCTATCCAACTTCTTCCACAGCAAAGGTACAAACATCTACAGCAACTTTGTACACCAAACATACCCCATAGAACGTATTACTAACCTCCCCACCAGCAACCAAGGTGGCCACCTGACTGATTGGACAACCCTCACTAGAAACAACACAGCTGCAATCATGTGGACCATCCACTTAGGGGCCCAACCGACTCATGCACCCACTACATTTACAACCTGGGAACATCACCAATCAGCACCACTCTGACCTACATAATCAACACCTCCATCACGTCCGCCACTTGCTGATATCCGCTCTCACAAGGATCTCTCATGCTTAACAAAGATTCAGTGTCTTCTCTCACTAGGCTATCTCCTGCTTTACAAAGATCTGGTGTTTTCTTTAACTAGGATCTCTCCTGCTTAACAATGATCATGTGTCTTCTCTCACTGGGATCTCTTGTGCTTAAGAAAGATCCAGTGTCTTCTCTCAATGGGATTGCTCATGCTTAACAAAGATCAGTCTTTTCTCACTAGGATCTCATGTGCCTAACAAAGATCTGGTATCTTCTCTCGCTAGGCTTGCTCCTGCTTAACAACGATCCGGTGTCTTCTGTCACTGGGGTCTCTCCTGCTTAACACACTCTACAAGTTCTCTATGTGTTTTATAGACAGGTGTGGAGCCCCTTGACTCATAACTCCAAAGTAGCTCATAGACTATTTGGGGCCAAATGATCATGGGCCCCTCTGGCGCAGTGCAGGAGCCGAGCCCATGTTTTATGCATCCACTGTGCACATAGTGAATCCTTTCATCTAGATGTTTCTGTGAGTTAGTACTTTATTATCAGGTAGTACAGCTGCGAAACAATGAGCAGAGTTTTCCTCTTCCTGATTCCGAGCTGAGCTGTCTGACAGTAAAGCGCTAACTCAGGGAGATATTGGGTAAAATGAATTCCCAGCACATACTGCAGGGGCGCTGGGCTTAAGCCCCCCCAGCAGAGCCCAGCGTGAGATGGCGCAGAAGGTCAGAGGTTGGAGTAGGTGAGATCCATGGGAAACACAAGACCAGGCTTTGTTAATTTTGCAAAAGCAGTACTTTTTGTTAAAAATGACGGTTCTGAATGGCCAATGCCGACCTTGAGGTGTCTCCTCCCCCTGGCTGAAGGCAAGGGGAGGTGGGGCGGCTCCTATAAGATTATTACCATCTGAGTTCTGGAGAGGTCCTTTTAATGGACTCTTATAAATATGTTTGCACTAGGTACTGTCTGTCACTGAAACATATATCTTGAAAGCATTTGTTTAATCTGAAATTAAATCTTTTCCACATTTTTGCATAGGCCTACCTTATACTGCAATAGAATTCTAAAATGTTGATTTGCATATTCATAGTGCTTTCTGCCACAGGCTAGGACAATTACACAAGTCGCTATTCTTAACTACAGCAACCAGAATTTAGTTCTGTGACTCTATGCTCACACACCGAGACAACTGCAGTGATCCTGTTAACCAACGGAGTTTCCATAACATAAATTCATTAATTTTCCAACTGATTAGTTTAACTTGTATTTTTTTTCTTTGAAATGTGGGTACTATTTTACATGCTGTTACCTTAAGGTGGAAACAAAATATAGAGAATATTTTTTTCCTTTACACTATGTGTTTGACCCCACCCCCTTAGGCTTGTTGTTAACCAAGTCCTTTTGATTTTACAAAAATTATATGTACAATATACTTACACATATGGGCTTTCAGCCAGCCCTCTTCATCCATTGGTCTGTTTTGTGCAGTCACATTGTTCTTCCGTCCCCTACAGCCTACCGCTTGAGGGCATGGTTCAGTGCTCTTCAGTCATTGGCTAACGTCACTGATGACACTCCCCCCTTTCACGAGGAGAACATCCACTCATCTCACAAAGTAGTTCCCTGAAATGTCAGGGACTACAGTGACAATGTGTGCTTTTTTAGATCAATAAAATATTTTTTTCTTTTATCCAAGTTTTTTTTTAAGATTAAAGAGGGCCGAGAAGCTTCCCAGAAAGAAGATTTTTCAAAACCCATGATCAAACAAAACAAACATTGCCAAACGACTGCCATCATCATCAGACCTATCGGTTTTGCCAATGGTTATTTGTTGTGTACGTAAAGCACTGGTGAAGCGGGTCTGACGCAAGGCTCTTGCAAGACTTTGAACACCACCGAAATTAAATGTTCACAAATAAAGTCGATCAAGTTCTGCCATCCAGCTCGAAGCAATGACGGGGTTCAAGGCTTGGAATGTCTCCCCATCTTAAACAGCAAGATCCAGATTCCAACAGCCTTATATAAAATATTCTAAAATAAAAGCACAAGGTTATTACGTCATCTTTCTGGCCAAAAATACAGCAAAGTATATATGTTTTCATGATCCCCAAGTTGTTGGATTGCATCAGTAACTACTGTACAGCGTGGACAGACACGTGGCCAGGCCTGCCAGGGCTCAGACCCAGCACTCATGAACAACTGTGAAATGGGTGGTTGTACAGGAATTTATATAGCGCAAATCACCAAGCGGTTTCTAAGCACTTGTTTAGGGAACCCGTCCTGGTATTCCCCTGTGAGATAACCCTGGCAGGGTATCCACAAGGTGAAAGCCAGGCATCCCGCCGCAAGGGGCCGTTGTGGAGATTAAGCAAGCTATTGCCCAGAGTTGCAGAGTGTGAACCCCCCACCGGAGGGGCCGTTGTGGAGATTAAGCAAGCTATTGCCCAGAGTTGCAGAGTGTGAACCCCCCACCGGAGGGGCCGTTGTGGAGATTAAGCAAGCTATTGCCCAGAGTCGCAGAGTGTGAACCCGTGAATCGAGTAGGCACCGGAGCGAGAATTGTCGAGTCCATGGACATTTTTAGGACACAAGACCCCGCCGAGCCGGGAATTGAACCCTGGTCCTGGGCTGACCTCTGCTTCCAGGTCTGCCTCCTCTAACCAGTGAGCCACACTTCTCCACAATGCAGGTTCTCTGGTTCCTGGGCCCTTTAGTCATTTATTGTTATATTTTAAATATATTTTCTAAAAAGTGTGGTTAGTGTATTCTTGTAGAGCTCAGAGACCTCATAGATTGACATGTAGACATTAGGATGCCAAGCGAACCAATGAACATGTCATGTCAGTAAACAAGTGCGAACAATATACTCAGCTAGGTGAGGTTACATTAATACCACATTGGAGCGACTTGGGTGAGAGACCCGTGATAACTTTTAATAAGCAATCAAACCAAGACAAACTGGGTATTGGGCCCATATCCTTAGTTCTATGATCTCAACTTTCATTGATTTAAAGCCTGTTAAAGCCTTTACAGTTTAAACACTACCAATCAATCAAAACATTTGTAGACCACGCTACTCACCCGTGAGGGTCTCAAGGCGCTGAGGGGGTGGGGGGAAGTAGCTACCGGTCGAACAGCCACGTCTTGAGCAGTCTCCTGAAGGTCAGCAGGTCCTGGGTCTGCCGCAGGTGGGCTGGGAGGGTGTTCCATGTCTTGGTGTCGAAGTGGGAGAAATATGTTCCACCGGTGGTCGTTCAGTGGATGCGTGGGACGGTGGCAAGGGCGAGGTCAGCGGAGCGAAGCTGTCGGTTCGGGGTGTAGAAGGATAGTCGTTCGTTGAGGTATGCTGGTCCGGCGTTGTGGAGTGCCTTGTGAGTGTGGGTGAGGAGCTTGAAGGTGATCCTCTTGTTGACCAGGAGCCAATACAGATCTCTCACGTGGGTGGTGATGTGGCTGTGGCGAGGGAGTCCGAGGATGAGGCATGCAGAGGCGTTTTGTATGCGTTGTAGTCTCTTCTGGACTGTAGCTGTGATTCCTGCATAGAGGGCGTTGCTGTAGTCCAGTGTACGGCTGACGAGTGGGAAACATCGTTTACAATGCGGGGATTACATCGAGATGCTATTACATTGCGGTTTTCACAACACAAGTCGTTACAACAACTTGCGCTGGATGGCGCTCTAGGACAAGGAATAGTATAATTTACTATCCAACACCTTCCCTACTGTATGTAGACTGGAGTTGGAATAGTAAATTATACTACTCCTAAATCCAGCGCCCTCCAACGCAAGTCGTTGTAACGACTTGCGTTGTAAAAATCGCTATGTAATGTACCGCGATGTAAATGTATGTGTTGTAACATCATACGTCCCTGACGAGTGCTTGGGTGACCGTTCTTCTGGTTTCGGTGGGGATCCATCTGTAGATCTTGCGGAGCATGCAAAGGGTGTTGAAGCAGGAGGAGGAAACAGCGTTGACTTGCTGGGTACTAGAGAGTGTTGAGTCCAGAATGCACCCCAGGTTGCGTGCGTGGTTGGTGGGTGTCGGGGATGCTCCCAGCGTGGTTGGCCACCAGGAGTCATCCCATGCGGAGGGGGTGGAACTGAGGATGAGGACCTCCGTCTTGTCCGAGTTCAGTTTCAGCCGGCTGGTCTTCATCCAGTCTGCGACAGCCTTCATTCCCTTGTGGAGGTTGGATTTAGTGGTGGCCGGGTCCTTGGTAAGGGAGAGGATCAGCTGGGTGTCATCGGCGTACAAGATGATGTTGAGGTGGTGTGCTAGGACGATGTTGGCGAGCGGTGCCATGTAGATGTTGCAAAGGGTCGGGCTGAGGGATGATCCTTGAGGTACCCCGCAGGTGATCATGGTGGCTTCGAATTGGAAAGGGAGGAAGCGGACTCTCTGGGTTCTGCCGGTGAGGAAGGAGGTGATCCAATCCAGGGTCTTGTCTCGGATCCCTGCATCGTGGAGGCTTGTGTGCAGGGTAAGATGGCAGACAATGTTGAAGGCGGCCGAGAGGTCCGGGAGGTTGAGGGCCGTGGTTTCACTGTTGTCCAATAGGGTCCTGATGTCATCAGTGGCGGCGATGAGGGCGGTTTCGGTGCTGTGATTGCTGCGGAAGCCGGATTGGGAGCAATCCAGGACGTTGTTCTCCTCCAGGAAGTGGGTCAGTTGTCTGTTGGTGGTCTTCTCAATGACTTTCGCCGGGAACGGGAGGAGGGAGATGGGTTGAAAGTTCTTGAGGTCCTTTGGGTCTGCCTTGGGTTTCTTGAGTAGTGCATTGATCTCAGCGTGTTTCCAGCTCTCTGGGAAGGTGGCGGTCTCGAAGGAGCTGTTGATGATCTTTCGGAGTTGGGGTGCGATGATGGAGCTTGCGTTGTTAAAGATGTGGAGGGGCAGGGGTCTGTGGGTGAGACGGAGTGGATGATGTTCATGGTTTTGGTGGTGTCTTCGTCATTGATGTTGTGCCAGGAGAGCAGAGCGTTGGTTTGTTTGGTGGGTGTTGAGTCAGGGTGTCGGCGACTGTTGTTGGCATCTGGGTTTCGAAGGTGTTGTGGATGTCTGCGATCTTGCGGTGGAAGAGGGTGGCCAGGGAGTCGCAGAGTTCTTGTGACAGCGGAGTCATTGGAGCTGGGGGTGGCAAGTTCTTTCACGATGTTGAAGAGCTCTTTGCTGTTGTGTGCGTTGTTGTCGATGCATTCCTTGAAGGAGGTTCTTTTGGCGGTTTGGATGTGTTGGTGGTGTTTGCGTCTCGCATTCATGAGGGCTGCGTGGTTGTCTGGTGTGTGGTTGTTGCGCCATTGCTTCTCAAGTCTTCGGCAGGTGTGCTTGGAGTTATAGAGGTCGGGATTGAACCAGACAGCTCTAGTGTCGGTTCGCCTGTTGGAGAGTTTCCTGACCAGGGCCAGGGTGTTGGCGCAGTCATTGATCCATTGTTTGAAGTTGTGGGCTGCTGCGTCGGTCTCGGAGGGTTTAGGTGGAGGGTCTCGGGTGTGTGTGGTGATGAGCTGCTCTTCGGTGACATTCTTCCAGCTGTGGTGTGGGATACTTTGCAGTTGGATGTGTGCGGTGTGTTTCTTGAAGGAGAAGTGGATGCAGTGGTGGTCTGTCCAGTGGAGATAGGTGGTGTGGCTGAAGGTGACGTTGTTGCTGGTGAAGAATATAGGGTCAGGCGTGTGACCGGGCGAGTGGGTGGGTGTCGTGACAAGCTGTTTGAGTCTGAGGTTGGCGATCAGCATTGTGGAGTTACTGTTGTTGGTGTTCTCGAGGTAGAAGTTCAGGTCTCCAAGGAGGATGTAGTCTGTGGAAGCAAGGGCGTGCGTGCTGATGAGGTCGGCAATGGATTCGCTGAACTGTGGTCGGGCTCCCGGGGGTCTGTAGATGAGTGTTCCTTTGAGGGTGGTGTTGTGATCAGTGTGGATCTGGAAGTGTAGGTGTTCGGCCAGGCTAGGGGAGTCTTCGGTGTTTGGAGAGATTCTGATGGCTTTCCTGTGGATGATGGCGATTCCTCCTCCTGGTTTGTTACTGTTTCGTCCCTGCATGTGATCTTGTAGCCATCCGGGATGGCTACGGCTATGTCAGGCGCCGAGAAGGTGTTCATCTAGGTCTCCGTCAGGAAGGCAACATTTGGGGCGGAGGTGTCGAGCAGATCCCAGAGTTCCACGGCATGTTTGTGGACTGAGCGGGTGTTGAGTAGTATGCAGCTGAGATAGTTGTGGCCTGCAGTGTTGGGACACGCAGGACGAGTCGGTGTGCGCTGGCTAGTGTGACTGCAGTTCGGCAGGTGAAAGCTCTGTGGGTGAGCTTCTGGGTGGCTTGGACACAGGAGAAAATACGGCCGGCGTTGAGTGTGTGGAGGATGCTGGCTTCATTGCGGTGTTGGGTCTTGTGGTTGTCACGGGGGCCAGGGGGTCTGGCACTGGGTGTGGATCAGGCGCGGACAGGTGCAGATGGGCTTGCCTTAGGCTCGCCTTCGGCGCGCCAGCGGCGGGACCGAGCATCGGTCACCATAAGTAGGGGAGGGGGCGGGACCAGAGGAGGGGAGTGGGGAGCGGAGGCTGTGTCGGGGGTGGGGCCACGGGGGCAGCGGGAGGGGATACACGCACAGAGATACGATTGGGGCTAGGAGGAAACAAAAACGCTAATACAATAACAGTGACAGGCTACAGTGAAACAGAGTACAATACAATAAACCAAAAAATAAAATACGATAATGCAATACTATAAGGCCACACAGGGGAATCAGGGGCGAGGTGAGGAAGGCAGCAGCAGCGATGTCTGAGGTACAAGGCTGGAGCGAACCCTGCTCAGGGGGGCTCTGCTGAGGAGCTGGTCGGCGCTGCAACAGAGCTGCGGGGAGCGTGTTGGCCTGGATCGGGTCCAGGTATCACTATCTAACTGTAATAATAAAAACACTGCCTGTCCTACCCAATCTCTCAGTGACAATCTAGCATTTTTTTTTCAATCAAAGGTGAGTGCTATTTGTAATGAATTCACCTCTAATCCAAACAATATACCTTTGGAAGACTCTATATACATGGAGATGGGTGGAAAGACCACTACTGCTAAGTCTGATTCTGTCCCAAACACTCTCATCTCATTCACCCCCTCACTGAGGAGAATGTTGCCAAACTCATCCAATCTACCAAATATGGGGTCCCCTAAGATCCTTGCCCCCTTCCCACACATTCTTCACAGAGTCTCAGACACTGTATCAGTCCATCTTTTGAACAAAATTCGGATTTTTGGACATTGTCCAATTCGTGGAAAACGGCCTTGATACTCCCTTTGTTTAAAAAGCTCACCGGAGACCCCCACATCCTGAAGAACTATTGGCCCATCTCTCGCCTTCCTCTGCCAGATAAAGTAATAGGGAAGTCAATGAATCCGGATATCATCACCTTCCTTGATGAAATCTTTCTTTTAGATCCTTCTCAACATGGGTTCAGACCCAGGCACTGAACCAAGAAAATCCTTGTGGCGGCCAGGTATTAGATCTATTGTTGACAATGGTGGGAAGGCGGCTTTGATTTTGCTCGACCTTTCGGCCGTGTTTTATACGGTTGACCATTCATTACTCATCAACTGGCTTGAAAGCATCGGCATTAAGGGCCTGGCACCCTCCATGCTAAATTCCCTTCTGTCGGATAGAGAGCAAGTAGTTGCACTTGGAGGTTTTATCTCAGAGCCTCTCTCTCTTCCTTGCGGGTTCCTCAAGGACCAGCGTTAAGCCCCACTCTTTTTAACATCTGTCACCCTTTTGGTCAACTTGAGCCACACCTGTGGTTTCTCTGTCATTTCTTATGCCGATGATATTCAGATAATAGTGTCTGTTTCATCTGACGTCGAAAAGGTGGCCAAACAGTTCAACAACTGCATGATTAATACTGTCAGTTGGATGAAGAATAATGGTCTTAAATTAGATTCAAATAAGACCGAGGCACCCCTGTTTGGTAAGGACATCTCCTTTTGTAATAAAGCCTGGTGGCCCCCAAATCTTGGCGCTCTTCCTCTACCAGAGCCAAAAGGCAAACATTTAGGAGTCCTATTTGACGGAAAGCTGTGCTTTGCTGAATATATCAATCAGTTACCTTCTCCAGTTTTTTTATAATGAGAATTGGAAAAAGATCTTTCCTTTCATCCCCGCCTAGCTCCAGAAAACAGTTATTATGGCACTAGTCACCTCAAGGTTAGACAATTGTAATGCTATGTATGTGGTTGGCTAGCAAAGCCTACTGGCCGCCAGTGGTCGAGCGGATCAAGTTTAAGGCACTATTCTGTGTCCATAAAGCTCTTCATAAGGTTGGCCACGGCTACTTTCGGAAACGTGTTCAGTGGCCCTTACCTACTCGCAATCTTCATTCTAGTTCAGCAAAAATGGTGGTGATCCTCAGAATGAAAAGAGCTCGGTGGGGAGGTAGACGCTTTTCCTACTTTCACTTGAAAATGGTGGAACTCACTGCCTGGCCATCTGAGAGCCCAGCCAGATCTGTCAAAATTCAGGAAGCAGCTGAAAACCTGACTTTTTCCTTCTTCTGTTAAATTGATTTCTGCCTTTTTGAAGGGTTCGTCTGGACGCTAGCACCTAGACGCCGACATTATTGTGTGCTCTTTACAAGCCTCATACTTACTTACTTTTAAGATGGTCAGTGAATCCGCCCTGTGTGTGTGTGCTGTTCTACTTCATCTTGCATTCCTTAAGAGTGTGTGCTTTTTCCAGATGTGCTCCTGTGGTGTTTCCTCGGACGTCCCATGACTCTTGTGTAGCGCAAACTGTAAACTGAGTCGCCTCTTTTTGTCTGAGTGAGTTCCTGATGTGTGTGGGTGTCCACGACGAGGGCACCATGGGGGGTCTACCGAGTTGAGACTGAAGGCAGTGCAAGTTTATCACAGTGCCTGTCAGTTGGTTATAAAAATGTTCGGACTACATGCTCATTCAATCTTTGGACTCTCAGCAGAGCACACAAGGTGCTGGTCACATATGTAACAGCTTTAATGACCATTTTGAGTGAAATTGTGTGAAGGAGGTATACACAGATGTTGACATAGGAGAGCCCCAGAGGAGAAGAATATGCAGGTGAGGAGAAAGTGTGAATGTGAGAGAGAGAGAGGGCCATGGCAAAGTGCAGGTGATGCAAGGAAGAACATACAGAAGGACAGAGAGACGTCAGTGATGATGAGAAAGGAGGTGATGTGACAGATATGCAGATTGAATATTTCAAAATGATGAATGTACGTGTCTCTCAGTGTGAGAGACTGCTGAGGGGAGTGGTGCGAAGGGGAGAACGGAAGTGACTGACACCCTCTGAAGACAACTAACTATTCCACTGCCCTCAGTAATGTTTCATTCACTGGCTCATATTTTCAAAAATGTCAATATTTTCAGCTCCCAATTATTCCTAACAAAACCACTGTCCTCACTCATGTATCTGAGATGGCTAGCACACTTTGAGGAGGGTGAACAGGTCTGGCTAGTCTCAGGAAAATGTTGCTCCTAAATGCTGTCAGGGTTCAGGGTGCATCAAGCGCAGGATTTCAGTCAGTTCAGTTTAAGCTGCCCCTTTAGTTACATAGGCCCCTCCTCTTGGAAAGGATTTCTAGTGATGCCCCTGTAGCCCACTTTAGAGCCCCCCACCTTTGCCATCCCAGAAAAAGCACTGGATATGTGTGGAGGAATCTATGCCAGGACACCGGCCGTGACCTTCTTAACCTCATGCGCGCTAGCAGAATTCCGCTTGCACGCTGAGATTTTTAAAATCGCACTTTGCGTGACGAGCTGAGCTCGTCATCAGCGTGCGAGCGGGCTACGCCATGACGAGCCCAGCTCGTCATCAGCCTCGAAGGGGTTAAGGGACAGTGACCTCTGGGAATCTCTTCCTGGCAGGAGCATGGATATGGTGACCGGGTGATTGCATATCACCAGGACACACATATTTCCAGTTGTGGGTTCTGATTTAACCTAACAGTGCATTCTGGGAGTTGGAGTCTTGGTTTATCTTAGTTGAGCCAGTTGGACCAACACACCTGATAAATATGTAAAAACAAAACCCAGAAATGGAAAAGTGGTGTCCTGGTTCCATGACACCATCTGGCAAACTAAGGGCCTAAATGCAACTATGGCGGTCCATCGGATCACTGTACAAAAGAAGGGGGTACCCCGTGGGTTACTTAATGATATCGGCAGGCCAAGGGGGGAAAGAAACAACTATAAATAGAACAAGAGAAAGCACCCTGCCTAGGGATATAATGGCCCTAGCTAGAGGGTCCCAAAATTATATAAGAAGGGGTGATTAACCTGGGAGTTGACACTACACACAACAAACACAAGGTCAAACCAAATGGACTCAACAGAGCATATTCAGAATATATATTTTTTATTTCCTTTAAATATATTTTTTTCTTTTTAGAATAAAGATATCAAAATAGTATAAAAAGTGAACAGTACTTTCAATCTACATGATACAGTGGGAATATCAAAAAGACAGACACTGATATGGGGACAACAGCGAAAAAGGAGAATTATGCTACATTCAAACCTACCCAGTACCAGCCATACTTCAGACACACTATCAGACTAACTTATATACATTCTCTCACTCTACCTTGTATTCTATCATTCAACTTTCATTCTTCCATTCATTCTTCCAATCCTGGCGAGTGCAACACATAGATGATCAATATGTTGCAGAGATCGGGATGTTGTTCCAGGCAGATGACTTTTACTACGGGTCCTGATGTAATTAGGACAAAGAACCGTATTCCTGGAAACACAAGCCGACGCGCGTTTCGGTGACAGGCCAATGAGGCCACACCTTCATCAGGGCTAGGGGCAGTACACTGGGAGGGACACAAATATAAAATCTGGAAGATAGAAAGCAAACAGGTCTCAATTTTCTGTTCTATATACATGTAATTACAATCAAACAAAATATACATTTCCAACAACTACATTTCATTTTTCATTGTTCAAGTTCATCTTAACATTTTGAACACACATTTAAGAATCTGGACAAGATATACATGATGTTGACCTTTTGTAGCGGTGCAATGTCAAACTACCTAGAGACACTCCCTGAGATAGATTCCCTGTTCCGTGGAATCTATAGAAGGCATAGTTATAGCCTAGACTGAATGAACCTGTAGAGCTTATTTCGTAACACAGATCATTCATACATATTTCTTAAGCTATAAACACGCTTTCACTCTTGCACATGCCTGACCAATTTATTAAAGTAAGGCCCAAACCTCTGAAGGACAATTTGTGATATTTCTCAGCTATAAGCCGGATACTAGTTCCTAGTTATATGCAGAGAGAAATGGAGAATGGTTGTTTGGCTTGTTTTGCTAAACACATATAATGATATTTACCTGTATATTATTTTGTTACGAGAGACCATAGGTATATGGAAGAGTATGCTGTGCTGGAAGGCTAAAGCCTCCAACTTTCATTGACTGGAGTCCAGAGCTATAGATCCTACAGTGGGAGTAAATTAAAACCTCATTGTATACATTATATATTATAGCAATGGTAGAGTTAAATATCAAATCTGGCAATTTCAAACTATAGCATGTATTAGGATCAATGTTCTATATACTGATACAACTATGATGGAGCTTTATATTAATTCCTTGTTCCTTCACTCATGGATAAGATTCACAGATAGTCATTGCTCATATAATTCCAGGACGTTATATTTATATGAGTTATCCAAACGGATCATACTCGCTTTTCTCTGTTTGCCATAAGCAAGATATCATATTCCGTATAATATAACTGAAATATCGTGGAAATATTCCATCAGGAGATAGCGGAAATAAGCTGGATATACGGGCATAGGAAGTTAAAAATTTCCAGATTTCTCCCTGTAAGGATAATAAAACACGCCAATTATGGCCCTTTACTCGGCTATATACTCCAGCCGTCAAGTAGGCAAATTGCATTTTGTATAGCCTTATTTACCTGGATAGGTCGCTAATCAAACAGCATTGTCTAATGAAAACTTGATCGAGTGCTGGTGGCTTTGGAAGGCAGTCTACAGACTTAGTATTTCCAATGAAGTTACGATGGCAAGTGGTTACCGATCAAAGTTCCTATAGGGAAGGGGGGTGAATATTAGCACATAACCGTAACGCCTCCCTGTAGTTTTTACGTAATAGACCACAATAGATATCAGATATACATACCGGAAGAACCGGTGCGCACTTCTGTACTGTGTTTTCCACTGCCGGGAGTGACCGGTTACTCGAATTCCTAGTGGCGATTGACAGAAAAAGGGGGAGAATATCCATTTAATACCATAATTACACCGGTTTCAAAACATACCGCAGGACCATTTCTGGATAGTTACCTTCCAAGAACAGGCACGCGTTTTTAAATGGGGTTCCGACGACTCCTCCACTCGGCCTATAGCCACGAAGGAAGACGGGTAGATGGAAATCCTAAGATAAAATAACGAGAAAGGGAGCCTATTACATATCTTTAATGTCTAATTTTGGTACCGTTTAATCCCCAGAATCTAGTTCTCGGACCGCTTACCTTCAACGTGAGGACCGTCTTCTTCCAATGGGGTTCCGCCGACTGTACCGGTCGACCTACGGCGGGAGACAGGATTCTCGCCTGTTTACTTTCTGTCCCCATTTAAATAGTGCAGTGTTCGCGCCTAACGGGAACCAAAACCAGCTGTGTTGGTAATGCGCAAACATCAATGAAGGACTCATTTCTCCTATCTGAGTCCAGTCGCCATCTTGTGTAAACCAATGGAATACTAATACGGTAGTTACCAGCTTTATTTACCTTGGAAGTAATTGTCCGGCCATTTTGGGTAAACAGGCTTAAGGGCTATCGAGCGTTGGAGACAGACCTAAAAAAAGCCAGGAATAGCATTACTGCAGACTCTATTGTATTGATGACCTTGGTCCCTCTTGTGATGTTAAAGAGGCAAAAGGCACATATATATGAATTACAAATTTTTTTTTTGCCAACCAGTTTCTTTCACCCATTCTCTATGTCACCTTTACATCAGATATACAGAAGGTCTTTTTACAGAAATGTCTGATGCCAGGGGCAGTCCTCATTTAATCCTTTTTCCACAGCATTTAGATAAAAAATCCAAAATACCTCCCGTTTTTTTCGGAGGCCCACCGGGTCAGGTCCTGGGCTGGCTTTTATCTTTTCCAAGATAAACCAGCGAAGATCCAGTTCACTATGATTTTTTTCGAGCCAATGTCCTACTATAGGGGCTGCTAGTTTTTGATTTCTAATGTTAGACTTATGTTCCCCTATTCGTACCCGGCATTCCCTACCAGTTTCCCCAACATATGGGAGATTGCACGGACACAGTATTAGGTAGGGGTGGGCGGCCAGCTACGCTCCGTGCACGGAGTGTGCGTAATGCCGCCTACTCCGCATTTTGCGGAGCGGGCGTAGCCAGGCGGCACTAAGCACGCTCCGCAGACGGAGCGTAGCTGGCCGCCACCCGCCTCCCTCCCGCCCTCCCTAAATACTTTAAATTAAAGGAATCAATTAATTTAAAACGCACTTACCTTGCCCGCCGCTACCCGCCGCGTCCCCGGGGCTCGCTATCTTCCGTCTTCCGTCTTCTTCACTAATGCGCATGCGCGGGCGGCCGCGCATGCGCATTTTCTTGTGAGAAATGCGCATGCGCGGCCGCCCGCGCATGCGCATTAGTAAAGAAGACGGAAGATAGCGAGCCCCGGGGATGCGGCGGGCAAGGTAAGTGCGTTTTAAATTAATTGATTCCTTTAATTTAAAGTATTTAGGGAGGGCGGGAGGGAGGCGGGTGGCGGGGCTGGCGGCCAGTGGTGTTTGCGGAGTGGGGCTACGCGGAGTGCGGAGGTGGGCGTAGTTTCTTGCCCACTTCGCGTAGCTCCGCGAAGCCCCACTCCGCCAACTCCGCCCAGGGTTAGTATTAGGTAGACAATGTTATTAGTGCGGCAGTTAGTCATGGTGGTATTGCGTCTAACAGAGATTGTTCGGTTGTTGGTACTCACAGTATCACCGACAATGGCCTGTGGGCAAATGTGGCATGTCCCACATTTGTGGTTGCCATATATTGGTTCCAATCCTGTTAGGGTAGTTTGGGTGTTTATCGATGTTTCTTGTATTTTGCCCCTTACCAGGTGATTCTTCAGGTTAGGGTTTTTCTTGAAGGCAAAGATCGGACGATTCAGGTGTTTCCTCTCATTTTCTAAATTCAGGATATGCCAGCTAGAATTGATGGCTTGCCTGATTCTGTGGTTCATTTCGGAATGACGGGTAACGCAAACCAATTGGTTCAATTTCTCAGAATCTCTTTCCATAAACATGGCTTCCCTGTTGGTGTATCTCGCTCGTTTGAAAGACTCCTTGATCAGTCTGGGTGGGTAACTTCGGACGCAAAGTTTTTCCTGGAGGATATCTGCTTGGGTCAAGAAGTCATGTAGATCAGTGCAGTTCCTTCTAATGCGAAGGAACTGGCTTTAGGGGATACTGTCCCTCTGGCTGCGCGGGTGGAAGCTGGCATATTGGAGCAAGGTATTTCGAGCCGTAGGTTTTGTATATAAAGATACCTTGATGAGGTTTTCATGATGCTCAATCCAGATGTCTAAAAATTCTATTTTAGATCTGCTGACATGGCTGGTGAATCTCAAATTTGCATCCGCCGCATTGAGCCAATCAATGAATTCACGGAGTTGGTCTTCTTCCCCCCTCCAAATGAAAAAGATGTCATCAATGAACCGTTTCCAGCTCATGACGTTTTCAAAGAAGGGGGCCATTTCATTGAAGACATTTGTTCTTTCAAACTCCCCCATGTACAAGCAGGCTATGCTTGGTGCGCAACTGGCTCCCATGCTGACTCCAGAGGCCTGCCTATATAGGATGTTATCAAATTCGAAGTAGTTCTCAAAAAGAACTATTTTTAAGCATTGTAGGATGAATCCATTGTTTGTTATGTTGGGGTTCCTTGACAGTACAGTTTCAATCGCCTCATACGCTCCTCTTTGAGGGATATTGGAATATAACGCTTCCACATCAAGAGTAACCATTATTTCCAGATTCTCATGAAATGGAATGCCTTCCACTTGCTGGATAAAGTGTCCTGTATCCCGTACATAAGATTCCAGTTCAGTCACCAACGGATTTAAAAATTTGTCAATATACTTTGACAATGGCTCGGTGGCAGAGCCAATTGTGGAGACGATCGGTCGCATGGGTGGATCCGCGCTGTTCTTATGGGTTTTAGGTAACCCATATATAATGGGTATTTTGGTGTTAGATGGCGTAAGAAACTCAGCTTCAGCTTCACAGATGTGGTTTTGGTTGACCGCTCTTTGGACCATTGTCAATATACGTTTTTTGAGGGCGTTCTCGGGGTTCCGAGTGATTCGGATGTAGTGACCAGAGGATGAAAGCAGCTCAGTCATTCTTTTCTTGTAATCGATGGTATCAAACAATGTGATCCCACCCCCTTTATCACAAGGTTTAATTGTGATTTTTTAATTAGATTCAAGTTCCTTGACGGCTCTATTTTCTGAAATAGGCAAATTCGCTTTTGGTATAGGAACATATTTCGTCATTTTGTTGATTTTATGCATGACTGTCTTTTCGAAGATACTTACTTCTGGTCCCACCATTTCCAAAGAGGGTGTAAATGAGGAAGGGGGTTTACAACCAGATCTGTTATTGTCATTGTCAGTTGGTGGCGCCTCCAGAAAGAACTTTTGAAGGCGAACCTTCCTGAAAAATAGCTGTAGATCTCTGTTCAATTCGAATTTATTGAAGTTAGTAGATGGCACAAAAGATAGGCCCCTCGATAAAATTTGGATGGCCATTGGATCTATAGTTTCACTGGACAAATTGAACACAGGGAGCCCCCTATGTTCGCCAATATTGATGATGGCGGGTCTGCACATACATCTGTGGTTGTCCGCGACCCTGATGGTAGTTCCTCGTTTGTGGGGCTCTCGGCGGTGGGCGGGTGTTGCCCCGGCGGTTCCCTAAAAAACGGTTCTGTTGGTAATTGCGGTCATACCCTCCGTTTCTATTTCCTCTGTTGGAGTTATGTCCTTGGTTGGGATTATGTCCTTGGTCATAGCTGGGGTCATATTCTTCGGGGGTATCCCCCTCGGAATCAGTTGTTTCTGAGAAGGTTGTGACTTTCCTTCCTTGGCCCCATCTAGGTGTCTGTCCTCGAGGAGCATTTTCTTCTTGGGTGGTATAAAAATTGGTTCCCAGGTAGGGATAGGCCCTTTCCTGTGAAAAGATTCGAATATCCTTTCTCAATTTCTCAGTTTTTCTTTTGAGTAGGTATTCGGAGAAGGATTCCAGTTCGAATCGGATCTCCTCAAGCTTCCTTTTCCCCTCATCTACTGCATCCCCCTCTTTTAGTTTGTCTTCCAATTCTCGGATTTCCTTTTCAAGGATATCCATTACGGTCCGAGCTGCTCCCACAATGAGCATCATCCAGTCCCTGGAGCAACGGTTGGAAATAAGGGCCCATCGCTCCAGGAACTGTCTGATCTCTATAAACATCCCTGGGATGTTGCGGACTCTAAGCCCGATAGGGATGGTACCAGCTCGTAAATAATCGAGCATGAATTTGGCATGCAGTTCTGTCCTTTTTGATTTTTTACGGAGATTGAGCAATTTGTTCCAGTCTCCGTTGAGCCCTTTAGGAACAGAAAAGTCTTGGTTGCCATCTGCTGGAAGCCCAAGCATTTTGGCGAAATCGTCGTCGGTAAAACCGAATGTTTTTATAGTGTCCATTATAGTTTTTATTTTAATGAAGATATATAGTGCTAACCGGGAGAGGTAGATAGTCCAAACAAAGATCTTTTTTCTATTTAGTGGGCCAAAGTGGGTATAGATTTAGGTCAAATGTGCTTCACATTCAAACAAACATTCATACTACCCTTCAATAAACTCTCATTCACACTCTCTATTGGTTCATCCAGCCAAGAGACCCAGACAACCCCCACAGCACAAGGCTGTGAGACAATGCACAAAAGAAGGGGGTTCCCCGTGGGTTACTTAATGATATCGGCAGGCCAAGGGGGGGAAAGAAACAACTATAAATAGAACAAGAGAAAGCACCCTGCCTAGGGATATAATGGCCCTAGCTAGAGGGTCCCAAAATTATATAAGAAGGGGTGATTAACCTGGGAGTTGACACTGCACACAACAAACACAAGGTCAAACCAAATGGACTCAACAGAGCATATTCAGAATATATATTTTTTTATTTCCTTTAAATATATTTTTTTCTTTTTAGAATAAAGATATCAAAAAAGTATAAAAAGTGAACAGTACTTTCAATCTACATGATACAGTGGGAATATCAAAAAGACAGACACTGATATGGGGACAACAGCGAAAAAGGAGAATTATGCTACATTCAAACCTACCCAGTACCAGCCATACTTCAGACACACTATCAGACTAACTTATATACATTCTCTCACTCTACCTTGTATTCTATCATTCAACTTTCATTCTTCCATTCATTCTTCCAATCCTGGCGTGTGCAACACATAGATGATCAATATGTTGCAGAGATCGGGATGTTGTTCCAGGCAGATGACTTTTACTACGGGTCCTGAAGTAATTAGGACAAAGAACCGTATTCCTGGAAACACAAGCCGACGCGCGTTTCGGTGACAGGCCAATGAGGCCACACCTTCGTCGGATCACTGTAGTCATCGTTGTAGTCTGTGGAACGCCAGACCACCCACTGTATTACAAGTGTAGCAGTTGGACAGCCGGGATCCTAGAGCCAGCCGCTGTGGTGCAGCGGTCTGAGGTTCAGTAGTGTCCGGCCTTGCTCGCGGGTGGGGTTGGGTGGCTGCGAGGAGGGGTTGCGGGGGGGATAGTGGGCGAATCAAAAAAGTAAAATAAATAAAATTAAACTTAACTTTCCGCCGGGTTGCGCATCTTCTCTGCCTGCTCTCCTGCCCCTGACAGGAACAGGAAGCAGGCAGCCAGGCTCCCTCCCATAAGCCAATCACAATGCTGCAATGGCAGTGTCGTGATTGGTCGGGGCAGCACCCAGTCAGGAGCTAGTGGAGTGGGCATGTTCTCCGAGGGCAAAGTGCGCATGACTGGTTTGGACAGCCCGAGGGGGCCGACCAAACAGTCTTTGTGCACTCAGGAGTCGACAAACCACTCCTCCTATACCCTGCTCCAAGAGCAGAGCAGTCCCGCCCACCCGCAATGCGCAAAGCAAACATAAAATGGTAATAACTAAAAGTTATAACCATTTTATGTTTTGGCTTTCTCGCGCTGCACGAAAGCAGTGGGGTGACGCTCCTCCGCCCTAGTGGAGGAGCCGCCCCTGCTGAGGCTGCAATATGCTGGCATTGCCGCAGCGGCACTGCAAAGCATATTACAAGTTTCCTCACTTCCTCCCTTTGATGGCAGCGAGCCTGCCATGAAAAGGGGGGCAGTGTGGAAACTCAGGGGGCTCTGACAGGGCACCCAATCACCTCTGTGCTTGTGGGTGCATACAGGGGGGCACACGTTCTGCCTCTCTGTATATTTGCACCCCCTGTTCCTGCACAACTGGTGGTGCACGTCTGATGCACACCTATGTGCCTTAGATGCGCACCCGCCTGAGTTTCAAACGGAATCCTGATTTAGTTGCTGTTTACCGCTGAGGCGGAAAGCCGGGGGCTGTTAAGCAGTGTGCAAATTGTACTTTTAATTCTCTGTTTTTAAAAATTGCCCAGCTACGTGACAGAGGATCTTTTTAAATAAATTGTCTGTACCTGTTGGTTGTTTTAACTAATTCTGCACTTTAGTCCTGTTCCTCACTTTTCTACGCCGCTACTGAAACCCTACTCCTCGCACAGCCGATCAGGTGCTGGTGCGAGAGAGGGGTGGACGCCATCTTGGGGGGACGGCAGGGGTAGCGCTCTAGTCGCTGGCTGCCTACCATCATTCCCTCCTACAAAATGATCGTCACGCTCCGACGGCGCAGCGGGCGCGTCGTCGGCGCGCCGAAGGCGCACCAATGGCGCACCAAAGGCAAGCCCGTCTACACCCGTCCGCGCCAGGTCGTGCCCAGGGTCCCAGACCTCTGGACAAATTGATCCGATAATAAGTGTCTACTCCCCGATCATGTTACGGTCACTCCGAGGATCAGTAAATGAACAATGCATGATCTTTCTGAATGACCGGAAATGTTCCAGCGTGTGCCCTACATGTAAGCTACAGCTTGATACTCCCCAGCTTTGTAGACAATCGACCGCAGGCTGTAAATCGCCTCTGACCTGGCGGTTTGGCAGTCTTAACTGCCGGTCTTTACGTAAACATAAAAGAAACATCTATGACCTTCTGTCCGATGAAACACTAGATGCCTTATTTCTTACAGAGACTTGGCTAAATGACAATGCAGGCCCAGATGTCGCAGAAGCCCTGCCGCCAAATTATGCCATAGTTAGAAGGGACAGACCGAAAAGAACCGGGGGTGGCATTGCAGTCATATTCAAAAAATCATTGCAATGCACTCTTGAACCAGTTTCTTTGAATGCCTGTGAAATACCCCTTTTTAAACTCTCACTGCTCCCCAGTTTTACGCTGACTGGATTACTAGTCTACCGACCGCCAGGTTCCGCACAAACCTGGGTGATGCAGTTTTCAGATCTAGTTGCTTCTTTTCTGGTCAACTCTAGCAACCTTTTGATAGTAGGGGACCTAAATATTCATCTGGATGACACAGAATAATATAGCCATAAATGTGATTAATGACCTGGCAGCCATGCACCTTACTTTATGTAATACAGGGGCCACACATAATGGGGGCCATCTATTGGACCCTATTTTTTCCAGCCTTCCTCGGCTTCAATGCTCCCCTGCTCTGCCCCTACACTGGACAAACCACTTTCTTATCAATTTTAGCCTTTTGGCCCCAGTGACCCCTGTTCCTTTTAACTCAACAGTCCTGTATGGTTACAGAAACTGGAAGAAACTTCATATAAACCTTTTTAAAACTGCATTAGACTCTGTACCATATGATGTGAATGCATATTTGGACAATATGGAAACTGTGGCCATAAAGACCGACAGGTGGCTCAAGGAGGCCATTGATGCCTGTCTGCCATGTATACATAAGAAAGTCAAGGCCCAATACACCCCTGCTTTATGGTTTAATGATTCACTGAAAGTTAAAAAGTCCAAACGCAAACGTCTTGAGCGTCTCTGGAGGAAGGACTATTCTCCAAAGGCAGGCCAAAATTACAGGAGGGAACTTAGGCTGTATCACAAAGACTGTATTGCGAGGAGGAGCTACGACGGCAAACAAGATGGCTGCTTAGGTTCCCGGCTCCGCTGATCTCCGTATTCCGCCGCAAGATCCTGTACAATATCCTGACCGTACACCCAGCCTCTGCGTGTATGAAGTGTTCCTCACTCCGATGGCGAAATCCCGACGTTTTTATCTGCTGATTTAACGAACTTACACCGTGTTGAAGATTGTGGCCTGTTCCGACGGTGAAGCCGGGGACTCGAGTATCGGCAAGGCTGGGCTGCAGTGCAACAACATCGGCTAGGGACCTCGGCAGGGTCCGGTCGATCGCAGTGGAAACTTCATTTATGCCCAAATTTGAAGGCGATTGTTTTCCTATCCCAGCATCGAGATAGAGGTGACCTGCTTGCTGACTGAGGGTGGGGATCCCCGTCCCGCGGACCCGGCATAGATTTCTGCGGGGTCTCGGCGGGTCGGGACCCCGGCCCGCGTGTTCCGCCGAGTCACCGCGGCTGTGGATAACAGTGGGTCACCGTTTACGCCTGCCCTCTCGTGATCCTGTTCGCCCCTCCTGGAAATACCAGTTTTCACCCGGGGAGCTGACTGATATTGGTGCCGAACTTGATAAAATGGATCAAACGACATCTGGGCTAACGTTAAGATCGATACTGTCGGAACTTTGGGAGTTTCGCTCGCAAATGGATGTGTCCTTGACTAAAATGGATGCATGTTTAACTGGGATTCTGCTCGGGGCCCCGGACCCTGCCATACGATTGAATCAGCAATCTACAGCTGTTCCAGCAGCGGCCATTTTGCCTTTGTGTGAGGACCCCGTGAGGGAACGAGTAGAGAAGCGAGTATTAGAACCAACGGATGGCGCCCTGGAAAATTGTGTCCCCGAGGCCGTGAGTGTGTCACTGTACCTTACATCGTCAATGACTTTGGACGTATCGTATGGCGTTCCCCCTCCGGAGACCTATGCCATAGACTCCCCCCTCATCGTGTGGTGGCCTCTTCCTCCTTTGGATATTCTACGATCCCGGGATGAGAAATATCGAGTTGGTCCAGCGCGGGGAAGGACACTTTTAGTGCTTGAACTTTTAGTAGAGTTATCAGCTACAAGTCGTAATGGCTTGACTTTTATGGCTTCCGTCATATTTCTGACATGTATATGTGCTCATGGGTCTCGATGGGGAAGGTCCGTGTGCTGGTTCGGAGGGGTCAGGGTTAAGTTTGTTGCATTGGGATGATTTGGAACTACTATTATTGGCGCCTGAATTGCAATTGTTTGATTAATGAGGCTGGGCAGTGTATCACGGTACCCCCTGTGATCCTTTGTAGGAGTAGCTCGACATCCGTCCTTGCGACAGGGGGGATCTGTGTTGGGCGGGAGGACTAAGGGGTCGGAAACTTTGTATGAATATGCACTCTTCTTCTTCTTTTCCCTTCTTTTAGGGTTTAGGTTAGTGGGGGACAGGCACGCTGCTAGTGGGGTTAGGCTATAGACATCGGCAGGGGTGCAGGGTCGGGGGTTGGAGGGTGGGGTTTTTTTATTTTGCCTTTCTTATTTTCTATGGCCTTTCTTTTCTCCCTTCCCTTTAATCCTTTGGATCAGTATGGTTTGTGCCTTCTTTTGACTTAACGAGCTCTGGTATTTAGTGGCCTTGATTTACGTTCGGTCGAACCTTGGGTGGACAGGCCCTGAGTACTGGCGTCCACGGAATTGTATATTGCACTGTTGTGTTCTCTGAATCGTAAGTCTTAACTCCAGAATCCCATTAATGGTTCTTGTATCTGCATATCCTGATTTCTTGGCCTGTCCCCCGTGTCCTATTGTTCATATTGTATGGCACCTGATCCGCTCATTTAAATAATATAAAATGAAACCTTTATTATCTCCTGTAATGTATCAATGTGTACTAGTACAAGATCCATTCTGAATCGCTGCCGTACCTCAGGGTTGTCGGCTGAGGAGCTGTGTTAAATTCTGATAAATCATGTTAAATCAGGTTTGGCTTCTGTCTAGCGGCCGGCCCCCTGGTTGTAGGCCCATACTTGTACCTTCTGAATGCTGCAATAAAGGTTTTCCAAAAAAAAAAAAAAAGACTATATTGCAGCTCAAGCCGACTTTGTGGCAAAGACCATTTCGGCAGCCACAAATAATTCCAGAACTTTATTTAATCTAGTTAAAGAACTAGCGGGTTCTAAAACTACTGCTGAACCCTTTCCCTTGAGTGATGTCCAATGTGAAGAATTGGCTTGTTTTTTCACAAGTAAGATTGACACTATCTATTCGGACATCTCAAAACAACAGTTGGGTTTCGTTAAAAAGAATGTTGAGTCGGGCTTTAATGATGCGGACTTTCCACTCCAGCCTGACTTGACATATAAGCCGCTAACCTCCTGGCCTGAGATGAATGTTCATGGCCTTCAAGAGATAATTGGGAAACTGAACTCAGGTTCCCCAGCTGATCCTCTTCCTATTTCTGTTCTTAAACATCTTTACATGCAGCATCTCTCTGTGATCTGCAAGGCACTAAACCAATCCCTATCCACGGCCACTGTCCCCATCATATGGAAACATGGCAAGGTCTCACCTTTGTTGAAAAAACCAACGGCCAACCCAAAAATTGTGGCCAACTTTTGACCCATCTCCCTCCTCCCTGCCTTCTCCAAATTTTTCGAGAAGCATGTTCATAGCCATCTCGCCCATTACACAGAAGCCAACAACATTTTCCATCCTTCGCAGTCAGGCTTTCGTCCCGGCTTTTCGATAGAAACTACATTACTAGGGGTATCAGAACATTTGCACCACTTAGTAGACAAAGGGGATTCAGCTGCGCTGATCTTACTTGACCTCAGCACAGCGTTCGATAGCATCTCCCATAGTATTCTGTTAAAATCGCTCTCAGCCATGGGTGTGAGGGGCAAGGCCTTAGACTGGATTGCTTCATTTTTGACCCAAAGAACATTCCAAATAACTTCAAACACTGGGTCCTCTAACATCCATCTGTCCCCGTATGGAGAGCCCCAGGGCTCGGTGCTTAGTCCTTTGCTTTTTAATCTGTATGTGGCCCCACTTGCGCAGATCGCCGAATCTGAAGGCCTGACCATGTTCACTTATGCGGATGATTCGCAAATCATCTTTTCTCTTTCAAACGTAGATCAGAATTCTTCATCTCCTATGCAGGCAGGGCTCAGCAAAATTGCAACATGGATGAAGGAAAACCTGTTGAAGCTCTATGGTGACAAAACTGAGGTTTGAATCCTTGGCCCAAATCCGGATTTGTGGAGTATTAGGCACAGGCCTCCTGAAATGGGTTCTCTTCCGATGCCATCTGACCAAGTGCGAAACTTGGGCATCATCATTGACAAAGGCCTTACCATGCAGCCTTAGGTTAGTCAGCTTACAGCCACGTGCTTCACCATCTTGGGATGGCTAAAAAAAATCATATGGATGTTGCCCGAAGATACGTAAAAGTCTGTAGTCAATGCCCTCATTACTTCACGGCTTGACTACGGAAACGTCCTTTACTTAGGGTCCTCACTAGCTGTTATGAGACGTCTCCAGCTCGTGCAAAACGTGCAGCTAGACTGCTGTGCAAGTGTCACAGGAGAGATCGAATGTCAGGGCATCTCAGGGCTTTGCACTGGCTCAGAGTCGAAAATAGAGTTAAGTTCAAGACTCTGAGTCTCATGCACAAAATTTAATTCGGCTCTGCCCCGAAATATCTAAAATTTCTGGTGCATGCCTACCTTCTTGCACGCTGTTTAAGATCCTCATCGCAGGGCCTTTTCAGCGTGCCTAAAGTTTGTCTATCCAAGATGGGTGGTAGGTCTTTTTCACTCTTAGGACCAAAGTTGTGGAATTCCCTTTCCCTCAACTTGCGCACAGAAACAAACTATGTCCAGTTTCGTAAAGCCATAAAGGCCTGGCTGTTCAATCAGTGATCTGTACCCGCCTAGCCTCTGAACATTATATCTGTTCAGCAGCTATCTATTTTTCAGCGCCAGGAAACCCTTTTTGGGTAGCTGTCACGCTTTAAAAGCTCAATAAATGAATAAATAAATGGGGGGGGGGGGGGGGCGTCTGACTCTGGTTCCGGTGGTCCTGCAGCGGGGCGCCGGTGTGGCGGCTCGATGCAAGACCGCCAAACTCCTCCGCACACCGACACTTGATAGGGCGTCCGTCTGGCGTGCAGGGGAGCTCTTTATTTATGTATGCGTTTTATATAGCGCGTACTCTACCCAGAGGCATCAGAGCGCTTTACAATAGTGAAAAGAAAGTTACATAAGAAATGCAGAGTAGCAGGGTAGTAGGTGACAATGCGTATATCCAGGGCCAGCTTTAGCGCTGGCGGCGCCCAGTGCGACAATTATTTTGGGCGCTCTCTCCACACCCATCCTCCTCGGATTCTCTTGCTACCACCGGGCAAAAGTGACCCCAGTGCCCAGTGCGGCTGCACCAGTCGCACTGCCCTAAAGCGGGCCCTGCGTATCTACTACGGTTACTCGTGGTGAGAGCTACATATTTTTTTTTTTTTTTTTAATATCTTTATTCGGCAATTTTTCACCATAAAAGAATACAAATACATAAACATTTCAATCCCAATAAAAGATTATAAAATACAGTAAAAGCATGGACACATCATTCATCAATTTACTGACAGTATAATCGTCCTCAGTTAGTGGGACCTCCAATTTGTAGTTTCAGTAACCGGGAACGTGTCATCCACGCACTTCCTAAAAACTTAGCCACCCCACAGATCATACTGGCAGATGAGGACTCTGTAGAAAGGACGCGTAGTGCCAGACTATGGCACCTCAGCCCCAATTCCCTGCAGACGGGTTTCAACCAAAATTTCCGTGCCCCTTTGTAAGCTGGGCAGGCAAAGAACATGTGAGCCACCGATTCCTTAGGGGCCGCACAGCCCGGGCAAACACGCGAGCAGGCATCTGCATCCAGCCATCTTACCGTAAACTCATTCACCGGGAGCGTCCCATATCGCAACTTGAGGTACAGCGCTCGGTCCAATGGTTTGGTTATTAAGTCTAGAAAGGGTTCCAATTTACGCACACACTTAATAGACAAAAACTGGTCAGTGAGTGAGCCCAAATTCGTAGACCTCATAGTGTTATTCTGTACCCAGTCCCAGTACAGTTTTTTTATAACATCTTTCGGTGGTGGTGACTGCGACTCCCATGCCTCTCTAAGACCCAAGCTGAAAACCAATTCTTTCAATTTATTTAACCATCTTATTTTTTTACAGGTGTCCAATAGTAGCAGTTCATCCAGCCCTTCTGCATACTTTGCGAGCTCCTCAGTTCTTCTTAGTCGGGACCAGAATAACAACGGGCGAAGCCTCACCAAATCCTTTACTGTTTTTCTGCCCAGATCTAATCTTAGAGGGATCATTGGGGTAGAAGTGGGGAGAGCTACCACTTTCCTAAAAAAGTTGTTTTCCGCTCTCATCAAGTCAGAAACCCCTTCAAACCCCCACAGTTCAGAGCCATAGAGTGCTGCGGGAAGGATCTGGCCCTCATAGATGGTCATAGCTGGGGAGACCGGTTTGCTGGTTGACTCCCGGATCTCCTTCAGCGTCACCCCGGATACTCTATGATGGTTTAATAGCATTTTAGACAAATGATCCTTCCAGGTCATGTGACTGTTAATTCGGACACCAAGATAGTCAAAAGACTCAACCAGCTCAAGGGGGGCGTTATTAAGCACAAAATTATTTCTAAATCTTCTTGAGGGTGCAAATGCCATCAATTTGGTTTTTGATGTGTTGATAGTTAAGCCTCGGTTGGTGCAGAAGGAGCTAAATCGATTCAAGAGTTTTTGCAAGCCCACCGGGGATTTAGAAATTAATAGGGTGTCGTCAGCGAAGAGAAGTGTGGGGATTCTCTCCCCCGCCAGGGATGGGGCATCCGACTCCTCCCCCATCAGATGGTCAACCACTCCGTTTACGAATAGGGAGAAGAGAGTCGGAGCCATAACACAACCCTGACGCACTCCTCTTCGCACAGGGATCCTATCTGTAAGTTGACCCTGGGATCCCCATCTCACCCTCGCATAGTTCCCCTCGTGCAGCTTTACGATTAGGCTCAGAAGACCACTGGGAATACCCATCTCTTCTAGAATTCCCCAAAGTTTTGTACGAGGGACCAGGTCGAATGCGGTTTTAAGATCAATGAAGGCCATATACAAACTGCCCTTCATGATAGTAACCACCTTCCAATAGATGGCAAAGAGACGAAAGACCTGGTCCATCGTACCTACCTTCCTTCTGAACCCCGCTTGTAAATGGGAGAGGATACTAGCCTCCTCTATCCAGTCGCCTACTCTTGAAATGATGACCCTGCCGACCACTTTCTGGATTATGTCTATCAGACTGATGGGTCTGTAGTTTGCAGGGTCATCCCTAGCCCCCTTCTTGTACACAGTAACTACCTCAGCCCCTTTCCAGGAGTCTGGAACCTGGTGTCCCCTCGTGATCAGGTTCATTATAATCGCTATTAGTTTGGCCCAGGCCTCCGGCTCCGCCAACAATAGATCCCCAGGGATCCCATCCTGCCCAGCGGCTTTTTTTGGGGTTAGGTGTCTAATCGCCAATACTACTTCTCCCGTTGAAAACAAAAGCTCGGTATCATCCACGGGGACCCCTTCACCCAGGCTATTCACCCCAGGACAAGTTGTTTCTTCCGAGTCTCCATATAGGGATGAGAAGTGTGTAAACCATTGCTGGCAAGTTATATGATCAGACAATGGTTGCGATTTTCTCTGCCTAGATCTATTAACCAGTTCCCAAAAGTGGTTTGGGTTCCTGCCACTCACTGCATTGGAAAGGTCCTGCCAGTGCTGTTCCTCCCACTCCCGTTTGGCCAATGATAATACTTTCAGGTAATCCTTCCTGGCCGCTCTAACCAGTGGAGGGTCCCCTGAAAGTAGAGCTTCTGTCAATTTTTTCCTTTTACTTTTACAAAGTTCATTATACCATACTTTACTAAGAGTAGAGGGTATAGCAGGAGCCCTGTTACTTTTCCCCTTCGAGATAAAAAATTTGCCAACTTGGTCTATTGTGGATTTATAGGCAGAGTCAAGGGAGGGGTATTGGGGACTAACGGTCCAATTTTCACCAGCCCATATTTCTAAGGTGGAAGATAGACCCTCAACCATTGCTTTGATGCTTCCTATATCGCCCTCATGAAGCTTAGCCTTATCCCATTTCAATCTACGGTTGTTATTAAATGGGATAACTTCTTTAGTTGTTTTTAGGATGGCCATCGCACACCTGTCATTCAGAACACCCCAATGGAACTTGCAACACAGGGGATTGTGGTCACTATCCTGGCTTGGGACGACCTCCATGTCGATCAGGTCCGGCCAGAATCCAACATCCATTAGGATGTAATCGATTCGGGACGGACCCGAAAGTCTATTAAAGGTCCATGCCCCTGACTGGTCAGACATAGTCCTACCATTGAGGGCTCTTAGTTTATGGTCCCTTGTCAATGCATTAATTTGTTTGGCCCTAGCCGACCACTTCCTAACAGGGGACAGGGAAAGAGTTGGAATAGACCATTTTGAATCCTCCTCTTCGATTCCTAAAGGGTCGTCTCCGAGAAGGGGTTCAAATGTACAGTTAAAATCTCCCCCCACCAGAATTTTAGCTGAGCAGGGGCAATTGGCTAAAGCCAAATCCAGGGATGTTAGGGTCAAAGAGGGGGAGTCACCCTGTGTCCCTCTTGCATAAACATTAAAAAGGTCAAGCCTGACAACATCCTCCCCTCCTTTTGCCGAGAGGTGGAGTATATCATTACACTCCACAATATGTCTTGTAACCACCCAATTCAGATCTATTTTTATCCAGACTATGAGCCCGCCCGATGGTCTGCCCTTCCCTTACTTACTGCGGGCACACAGTGGGTGGTATACCCCGATTTATGTAATGGAACAAAACTCCATGTCTCCTGAAACAGGCAGACATCAAACTGCTCAATTTGTATGTGCCACTCTGGAATATCTAACTTCCTCTTTAGCCCAGCAATATTCCAAGAGAGGAGGTTTATTACCCTCCTTCCTCTAGGCGTGGAAGTGTAACCCACTTTTGGCAACCTCTCATTAGCCACCCTAGTCAAGGGGCACCCCCCCTCCTGGGCCATTGAAGTTAGGGTTGCTAAACAATCAACCGTACTCATCATGGGCCCAGCTGGCCTAGAATCCTCAGTAATGTCAATGGTGGTCACCATGTGGTCTGTAGATAGACTAACTTCTTCAGTACCAATGCTACCCCAGAGTGGACGAGGATCCTCCACCCTTGGAGGTTCATTATCAGTTTCCCCCCCCCCTTGCCCCCAACTTCAATCACAGTCTTCCAGCCCAGACAGCTGAGAAAACCGATTATAGGTGTCCAATGGGGTAAAGGGCATCAGATGGTTCATACTGGGACCCTGGTTCTGCCTATGTCCATGAGGGACCATGGACCAGGCGGAGTGTAGATCAGGCACCCTAGTCAGCTGATGACCATACTGAGGTTGATTATTAATGTAGGGCGGAATAATGGGCGGCCTATAAAATTGTGTTCTGTTTAAATATTTAGAGTTGGTGACTTTTGACCTGGGATAAAAGTATGTTAAAGCCCGTGGGATAACACAGGTTTCCCCACTCCCAGGTGGCCAGTTTAGGATGTAATCAACTGCCCGAGGGTCTCTAAAATTGACCACCACTAGGTCCCCCTCAATATCTTTAATTCTACTCCCCAGCCAATTGATCCGTCTAACATGAACTATGTCCCCATCTATGTTAGGTGCTATCGGCCTGTGCAACCGCAACCAATGGATAATTTTATTTTTGAGGTCAACAAATCCCTCCTTCTTATTTTCAGTTAGCTGCGGGACCCCCGTTAAGATCACCACGTAGGGCACAGCTTCTGGGGGAATCTCTACTTGTGGAACCCTTTTCTGAGGCATTCTGCTTTTTCCATCATCCCCGTGTGCACTCTGGTTGTTACTCGTCGGGGCCTTTAGAGATGGGTTGGAGGGGCCCACTCCCAACCCAGTAGCTGGTGCTTTTGGTTGTTTAGGCTGCGGTGTATTATGAGTTGGGGGCACAGCTCCCCCCGGCAGCTGGCGAGTTTGCTTAGCCGGAGCAGGAGCGGGAGGAATTCTAGATTTACTTTGAGGTGTGGTCGAAGGTGGTTTGGGATGTACCGCCACACTTCCTTTATTTTTGGTATGGGTAGACATACTAGTTATGGCGGCTTCCAATATTGTTAATCTAATTTCCACCTTTTTAATTGACTCATTAATGGGTAAAAGGAGAGATCTTAACAAAAATTCCAGATTCCCTGATAATGAAGAAGGAAGTACTGGTGAAGTGATAGGTGGGGTGACTCTAGTGTTATTATCAGGAACCTCATCTTGTATAGTTACTGAAGATGGACAAAGACCCGGTGAAACAACTACCTGTGGAGTGTGTTCCTGCTCTACTACTGTGGGGGTCTCAGTTATAATCGGGGTTTTTGTCCCTTTACCAAAATCAGTGTGCGATGTTTTTGCTTTACCTGATACCACCCTTTGTTTCCTTCTTTTTTTACTAGGGGGCGGGCGGTGGATCTGGGCTACAGGATAAATATTAACTTTCTGCTTCCTAGATTTGGATTTGTCGGCCACACGACTACCACTAGGGGTGGGTGAAACAGTTATAATATTATCCCCGGGCAAACTAGGAGTGGCTACAAAGTCACGAAACAATAGGGGGACTCCATCTTGACTTACGTTATCCTCACTTAGGCCAATCGAATCACCTTCCCGATTTAATTCAAGTAGGCTATCAGTGAGGGGTCTATGTTTCATATTCTCAACAGAGCGACGCCGCTCTGCCCTCCGCTCCGCTAGGATGGAATCTTTTTCTCCCTCGCTCCTCTTGGGAAAATAATTCTCCAGGGATCCATTACGTAATCTAGATTTTTTCCCCGGGGTTTCTTCTTCTGTTGCCATATCCAATATGTAATGAACAATGTCCTCCGGACTGCAAACGAAAGAGGTCAGGCCCAGCCCGGCCTCCTCCGGCCCCTGACGGCCGCAGACGGTCCCGCCCTTGTCCCGGGCTTCTCCCGGGACGCTCCCGCGCGCTCCCGCGCAGCGGTACTCACGTGTTAGTTTATGGCTGTGGTGGAGGTGGGCTGGTCGTTGGGGGCGGGGCGGGGAGGGAGAGCAGCCCAGGTGGAGCGGGGGCGGGTTGCTGGGGCTCCTGGGAAATGGAGTCCCAGCCCTCTTGCTCGCAGCCCTCGGCCCCTGATGTACCCCAGCAGCAGCTTCACCCCAGGAAGATAAGCGCCCCTCTGCGAAGCGGGACCCGCGCAGCGGGTTCCGCGAGGCGTGGAGAAAGTTGCACAAAGTGTCCTCACAAAATCCAAGAAGGCAGAGGCAAGTCTGTTGGAAGCGTATACAACAGACTGCGTATATCCAGGGCCAGCTTTAGCGCTGGCGGCGCCCAGTGCGACAATTATTTTGGGCGCTCTCTCCACACCCATCCTCCTCGGATTCTCTTGCTACCACCGGGCAAAAGTGACCCCAGTGCCCAGTGCGGCTGCACCAGTCGCACTGCCCTAAAGCGGGCCCTGCGTATCTACTACGGTTACTCGTGGTGAGAGCTACATATTTACAAGTTACATATTCACACACAAAACATTACATATTATCGATTACAGTCTGCACAGATACATATTACATATTCACAGAGCTGAGTCGAAGGTCACGCTAACTCTCCTGAGTGTCAAGTACCAGGGTCACGCCATGGGCGGGCGGGCGGGCGGTGCCTGGTGGGGCTGCGGGGGTCGGGGGGGGGGGGGAGGGGTGGAGTTATTGATGAACATGTCTTTGGCAGAGAAGAGTTTTAAGGTTTGTTTTGAAGATCCTGAACGAGGGCCGAGGCGATGGTGCGAAGGTTTGGGGGTTGTGAGTTACGGACCCCAGTCTCCTTACCTGCATCCCCTCTTTGAGGTGTAACAAGCAGAGGGCCCCCCGACCAGTGATGACGTGGGATTGTAGGAGACCTTGGTCCGTGCAGAGCGTAAAATGGTGGGCAACACATAGATTCAAACTACCTCCTAGCAGTAAACGTTATCTTTATTTTGGCTCAAGCGAACAAAAGGTAAAAGATCTGAGATTAATTCAGCGCCAAATATCAAAATGAATGACCCCAGTACCGAGGCAGTTCACGGCTCCAAGCAGAGAAAACAAAAGAGAGAAAAGGAAGTACCCTGGGGTGGAGGTGGCGCCCTCGGGTACCGAGGGGTGTGACATGGAGGAGTGCGGGCGACCTGTAAACACACAAGAGTTGGGCTGCGCGCGCTAATTGTGGTTTAAAAGCCACAGCAATTCTGAACCTATAGGATAGAGCGGAGAGGGGCCTGTCGCTGGTGAAATGCGTGAAGCTCAGAGGTCACAAGAGCAGCCAGGCTGGCTCAGTGTTTCATCCTTTCACGGTTAACAAGATGAATACCGCTGAGTAATAGTAAGTCTTATTTTCAGGTCTTGATCATTTATTCAAATTGATATGTTCATGAATAAAAGTCCCTTTTGGTGTCAGAAAGGCGGGGGGGCTCTCTTGATCTGAGGGAGGTGTAGCCACTAGGCCTCCACAGGGCACCTGCCGTACGCACAGGTCACGTGCCCCCTCCGTGTTTGCGAACTGGGCTCAGGTGCTTTCCTGGACGCTGATTGGTCCCCGGGGATGCTCTCTCGCTCTCTATTCCGTGAAACAGCATCCTCCGGCTCTGTTGTTGTGAGAGCAGTGAGAGGCGGCGGGGAGGGGTGAGGGCTGTGACGCGGGGGCTGCTGGGGTGGGGACCGGGGTGTGTCTCACCTGAGGTAATGACAGGTTCCTAGAAGTGCCAAGGTGGGGGGAGGGGCCCCTGCTCAGCAGGTGTCAGGTGTGCTCTCACCTGCACCCCTGAGACTCTCTGCGCCAGGGCTCGCTCTGCACGGAGCCTGTTCACACATTATCAACACCCACTGCCCTCTCACCTGCAGCTCTCCATCGCCGGCTGTCTCTTCTCAGCTCTCCATCACCGGCTGTCTCTTCTCAGCTCTCCATCACCGGCTGACAGTCTCATGTGTGCTGTCTCTTCTCAGGCCTCCATCACCGACTGACAGTCTTCTGTGTGCTGTCTCGTTTCTGGCCTCCATCATCCGCTGACAGTCTCCAGGGTGCTGTCTCTTCTCAAGGTTTCTTAACCCCCTGACCGTCTCCCTCGTGGGGTCTCATTTCACGTCTCCATCACCCTTGTCTGAAAGCCCTCCCTGACCCCCCCCCCCCCCCCCAGCCAGTGTGCCTCGCCCTCTGTCTCTGGGCCCCCTTTAAGCCTTTGCATCTCTTGTGCTTCTGTCTATCTCTGTCAGCCGGTGGACTCCCCTGTGTCTCCAGACCCTTCCCTCAGCCGGTAGACCGCCCTAATCTTCAGGCCTCCCTAAGCTCTTTAGCCGTGGACTGCCTTGTACCTCCAGGCCCTCACTAATCCCATGGACTGCCTTGTGTCTCCAGCCCCTCACTAATCCCGTGGATTGCCCTGTGTCTCCAGGCCCTCACTAATCCTGTGGACTGCCTTGTGTCTCCAGCCCCTCACTAATCCCGTGGATTGCCCTGTGTCTCCAGGCCCTCACTAATCCCGTGGATTGCCCTGTGTCTCCAGGCCCTCACTAATCCCGTGGACTGCCCTGTGCCTCCAGGCCCTCACTAATCCTGTGGACTGCCTTGTGTCTCCAGCCCCTCACTAATCCCGTGGATTGCCCTGTGTCTCCAGGCCCTCACTAATCCTGTGGACTGCCTTGTGTCTCCAGCCCCTCACTAATCCCGTGGATTGCCCTGTGTCTCCAGGCCCTCACTAATCCCGTGGATTGCCCTGTGTCTCCAGGCCCTCACTAATCCCGTGGACTGTCCTGTGCCTCCAGGCCCTCACTAATCCTGTGGACTGCCTTGTGTCTCCAGCCCCTCACTAATCCCGTGGATTGCCCTGTGTCTCCAGGCCCTCACTAATCCCGTGGATTGCCCTGTGTCTCCAGGCCCTCACTAATCCCGTGGACTGACCTGTGTCTCCAGGCCCTCACTAATCCCTTTGACTGCCCTGTGTCTCCAGACCCTCACTAATCCAGTGGACTGCCCTATGTCTCCAGACCCTCACTAATCCCGTGGACTTCCCTGTGTCTCCAGGCCCTCACTAATCCCGTGGACTGCCTTGTGTCTCCAGGCCCTCACTAAACCTGTGGACTGCTCGTGTCTCCAGGCCCTCACTAATCCCGTGGACTGTCCTGTGTCTCGAGGCCCTCACTAAGCCCGTGGACTGCCCTGTGCCTCCAGGCCCTCACTAATCCTGTGGACTGCCCTGTGTCTCCTGGCCCTCACAAATCTCGTGGACTGCCCTGTGTCTCCAGGCCTTCACTAATTCCGTGGACTGTCCTGTGTCTCCAGGCCCTCACTAATCCCGTGGACTGCCCTGTGTCTCCAGGCCCTCACTAATCCCGTGGACTGCCCTGTGCCTCCAGGCCCTCATTTATCCCGTGGACTGCCCTGTGTCTCCAGGCCCTCACTAATCCTGTGGACTGCCTTGTGTCTCCAGCCCCTCACTAATCCCGTGGATTGCCCTGTGTCTCCAGGCCCTCACTAATCCCGTGGATTGCCCTGTGTCTCCAGGCCCTCACTAATCCCGTGGACTGCCCTGTGCCTCCAGGCCCTCACTAATCCTGTGGACTGCCTTGTGTCTCCAGCCCCTCACTAATCCCGTGGATTGCCCTGTGTCTCCAGGCCCTCACTAATCCCGTGGATTGCCCTGTGTCTCCAGGCCCTCACTAATCCCGTGGACTGCCCTGTGTCTCCAGGCCCTCACTAATCCCGTGGACTGACCTGTGTCTCCAGGCCCTCACTAATCCCGTGGACTGCCCTGTGTCTCCAGACCCTCACTAATCCAGTGGACTGCCCTATGTCTCCAGACCCTCACTAATCCCGTGGACTTCCCTGTGTCTCCAGGCCCTCACTAATCCCGTGGACTGCCTTGTGTCTCCAGGCCCTCACTAAACCTGTGGACTGCTCGTGTCTCCAGGCCCTCACTAATCCCGTGGACTGTCCTGTGTCTCGAGGCCCTCACTAAGCCCGTGGACTGCCCTGTGCCTCCAGGCCCTCACTAATCCTGTGGACTGCCCTGTGTCTCCTGGCCCTCACAAATCTCGTGGACTGCCCTGTGTCTCCAGGCCTTCACTAATTCCGTGGACTGTCCTGTGTCTCCAGGCCCTCACTAATCCCGTGGACTGCCCTGTGTCTCCAGGCCCTCACTAATCCCGTGGACTGCCCTGTGTCTCCAGGCCCTCACTAATCCCGTGGACTTCCCTGTGTCTCCAGGCCCTCACTAATCCTGTGGACTGCCCTGTGTCTCCAGGCCCTCACTAATCCTGTGGACTGCCTTGTACCTCCGGGCCCTCACTAATCCCGTGGACTGCCCTGTGCTTCCAGGCCCTCACAAAGCCCGTGGACTGCTCTGTGCCTCCAGGCCCTCACTAATCCCGTGGACTGCCCTGTGCCTCCAGGCCCTCACTAATCCTGTGGACTGCCCTGTGCCTCCAGGCCCTCATTAATCCTGTGGACTGCCCTGTGTCTCCAGACCCTCACTAATCCTGTGGACTGCCCTGTGTCTCCAGGCCCTCACTAATCCCTTGGACTGCCCTGTGTCTCCAGACCCTCACTAATCCCGTGGACTGCTCTGTGCCTCCAGGCCCTCACTAATCCCGTGGACTGCCCTGTGCCTCAAGGCCCTCACTAATCCCTTGGACTGCCCTGTGTCTCCAGACCCTCACTAATCCCGTGGACTGCTCTGTGCCTCCAGGCCCTCACTAATCCCGTGGACTGCCCTGTGCTTCCAGGCCCTCACTAATCCCGTGGACTGCCCTGTGCCTCCAGGCCATTACTAATCCCATGGACTGCCCTGTGCCTCCAGGCCCTCACTAATCCCGCAGACTGCCTTGTGTCTCCAGACCCTCACTAATCCTGTGGACTGCCCTGTGTCTCCAGTTCCTCACTAATCACGTGGACTGCTCTGTGCCTCCAGGCCCTCACTAATCCCGTGGACTGCCTTGTGTCTCCAGACCCTCACTAATCCCGTGGACTGCCCTGTGTCTCCAGGCCCTTACTAATCACGTGGACTGCCCTGTGTCTCCAGGCCCTCACTAATCCCGTGGACTGCCCTGTGTCTCCTGGCCCTCACAAATCTTGTGGACTGCCCTGTGTCTCCAGGCCCTCACTAAACCTGTGGACTGCTCGTGTCTCCAGGCCCTCACTAATCCCGTGGACTGTCCTGTGTCTCGAGGCCCTCACTAAGCCCGTGGACTGCCCTGTGCCTCCAGGCCCTCACTAATCCTGTGGACTGCCCTGTGTCTCCTGGCCCTCACAAATCTCGTGGACTGCCCTGTGTCTCCAGGCCCTCACTAATCCCCTGGACTGCCCTGTGCCTCCAGGCCCTCACTAATCCCGTGGATTGCCCTGTGTCTCCAGGCCCTCACTATTCCCGTGGACTGCCCTGTGCCTCCAGGCCCTCACTAATCCCGTGGACTGTCTTGTGTCTCCAGACCCTCACTAATCCCGTGGACTGCCCTGTGACTCCAGGCCCTCACTAATCCCGTGGACTGCCCTGAGCCTCCAGGCCCTCATTAATCATGTGGACTCTCTTGTGTCTCCAGACCCTCACTAAACCTGTGGACTGCTCTGTGCCTTCAGGCCCTCACTAATCCCGTGGACTGCCTTGTGTCTCCAGACCCTCACTAATCCCGTGGACTGCCTTGTGTCTCCAGGCCCTCACTAATTCAGTGGACTGCCTTGTGTCTCCAGACCCTCACTAATCCCGTGGACTGCCCTGTGTCTCCAGACCCTCACTAATCCCGTGGACTGCCCTGTGCCTCCAGGCCCTCATTTATCCCGTGGACTGCCCTGTGTCTCCAGGCTCTCACTAATCCTGTGGACTGCCCTGTGTCTCCAGGCCCTCACTAATCCCGTGGACTGCCCTGTGTCTCCAGGCCCTCACTAATCCCGTGGACTGCCTTATGTCTCCAGACCCTCACTAATCCCGTGGACTGTCTTGTGTCTCCAGACCCTCACTAATCCCGTGGACTGCCCTGTGCCTCCAGGCCCTCACTAAGCCTGTGGACTGCTCTGTGCCTCCAGGCCCTCACTAATCCAGTGGACTGCCTTGTGCCTCCAGGCCCTCACTAATCCAGTGGACTGCCTTGTGTCTCCAGGCCCTCACTAAACCCGTGTACTGCTCCTTGCCTCCAGGCCCTCACTAAGCCCGTGGACTGCCCTGTGCCTGTTTCTCCAGGCCTTCCATCAGCTCCTCAGCTGATGGACTGCTCTGTGTCTCCCGGCCCTCTGCCTTGACTTCATTCTGTTGGCGCTTCTGTGTCTCTAGGCCTTCTCTGAGCCCCCCAACCTGTGGATTTCCCTGTGTCTCTGGGCCTTCTCTGAGGCCCCCAACCTGTGGATTTCCCTGTGTCTCTGGGCCCTCTCCAGCCTCTCAGCCTAAGCATGTGTAGTGTAGTGAGACTCCGGTCCTTCTCTGAGACCCTAAACTGTGGACTGCCATGTGTCTCTGGGCCCTCTCTTAGCTTCTCAGCCTATGGTCTGGTTTGTGTCTCCAGGCCTTCTCTGAGCCCCTCAGCCTGTGGTGTGTCCAGTGTCTCCAGGCCCTCTCTGAGTCCCTCTTACCCGTGGACTGTCCTGTGTCTCCAGGTCTTCTCTGAGCCCCTCAGCCTGTAGACTGTCCTGTGTCTCTGGGCCTTCTCTGAGCCCCTCAGCCTGTAGACTGTCCTGTGTCTCTCGGTCTTCTCTGAGTCCCTCTTACCCGTGGACTGTCCTGTGTCTCCAGGTCTTCTCTGAGTCCCTCTTACCCATAGACTGACCTGTGTCTCCAGGTCTTCTCTGAGTACCTCAGCCTGTAGACTGTCCTGTGTCTCCGCACCTTCTCTGAGTCCCTCCGCCTATAGACTGTCCTGTGTCTCTGGGCCTTCTCTGAGTCCCTCAGCATGTAGACTGTGCTGTGTCTCTGGGCCTGCTCTGAGCCCCTCAGCCTGTAGACTGTCCTGTGTCTCTGGGCCTTCTCTGAGTCCCTGAGCCTGTAGACTGTCCTTTGTCTCACACCTTCTCTGAGTCCCTCAGCCGGTAGACTGTCCTGTGTCTCCAGGTCTTCTCTGAGTCCCTCAGCCTGTAGACTGTCCTGTGTGTCCGCACCTTCTCTGAGTCCCTCAGCCTGTAGACTGTCCTGGGTCTCTGGGCCTTCTCTCAGTCCCCCAGCCAGTAGACTGTCCTGTGTCTCCGCACCTTCTCTGAGTCCCTCAGCCTGTAGACTGTCCTGTGTCTCTGTGTCTTCTCTGAGTCCCTCAGCCTGTAGACTGTCCTGTGTCTCTGGGCCTTCTCTGAGTCCCTCAGCCTGTAGACTGTCCTGTGTCTCCGCACCTTCTCTGAGTCCCTCAGCCTGTAGACTGTCCTTTGTCTCACACCTTCTCTGAGTTCCTCAGCCTGTAGACTGTCCTGTGTCTCTGCGCCTTCTCTGAGTCCCTCAGCCTGTAGACTGTCCTGTGTCTCCGCATGTTCTCTGAGCCCCTAAGCCTGTAGACTGTCCTGTGTGTCCGTGCCTTCTCTGAGTCCCTCAGCCTGTAGACTGTCCTGGGTCTCCGCGCCTTCTCTGAGTCCCTCAGCCTGTAGACTGTCCTGTGTCTCTGGGCCTTCTCTGAGTCTCTCAGCCTGTAGACTGTCCTTTGTCTCACACCTTCTCTGAGTCCCTCAACCTGTAGACTGTCCTGTGTCTCCGCGCCTTCTCTGAGCCCCTCAGCCTGTAGACTGTCCTGTGTCTCCGCACGTCCTCTGAGTCCCTAAGCCTGTAGACTGTCCTGTGTCTCCGTGCCTTCTCTGAGTCCCTCAGCCTGTAGACTGTCCTGTGTCTCCGTGCCTTCTCTGAGTCCCTCAGCCTATGGACTGTCCTGTGTCTCTGCGCCTTCTCTGAGTCCCTCTTTCCCGTGGACTGTCCTGGGTCTTCGGCTCATCACATAGTACCTCAGCTGCCCTGTGTCTCTGGGTCACGTGGGCCTGTCCCCTCCCAGCCCCCCTTACCGGCTCCATCATAGACCCCCAGGTTCTGCTCTCCGGGAGGAGCGCCCGGCCACCACAGGGCCCCACCGCGGACGGACCGGACCCCAGGTAAGGAGCCTCCTCCGACTGAAACTAAACTCTGCTGATGTTTACAGATGTGACATGAAGGACATATAGATGGGTAGAGATGGGAGGGGAGCCGGGGGTCAGTGGGGGCTCGTTTACTTCTAGAAGCCACAGTTAGTTTATATCCTTAGGCATTGCATGCGTAAACATTGGCGCCATATGGTCCAGGGGTATTTTGGACGGAATGTCCTGTGGCCACAGGATGCACTGGAGCAAAAAGGGGCGGTGCAGCTGAGTCCACCAGTAGGTGGGGACGGAGCTTAGTCAGTAACCCCCAGGCCAACAGAACTCTCTCAACCTGTTTCTGGAATGTCAGGATCCTATGGGAGATCTTCCCATGTCTCTCTCACATATATGATGTTACAATGCATACATTTACAACGCATGCCTTTACAATGCAGTTTTTACATCGCAACATCCTTTACAACGCACTCCATTAGATCGCATTACACTACACCACATTCTTACAAACTACCTTTACAACGCATTCCATTACATCGCATTATACCTTTACAACGTATACCATTACGACGCATACCATTACATTGCATTTAAGGTAAGTATTGGATAGTATAGGGGTAAAAATGACTATTCTAACTCCAGGTACGTGTAACAGTAGGGTAAGTGTGGACAGTATAGGGGTAAAAATGACTATTCTAACTCCAGGGGGTGTAACAGTAGGGTACGTGTTGGATAGTGTAAGGGTAAAAATTACTATTCTAACTCCAGGGGGTGTAACAGTAGGGTACGTGTTGGATAGTGTAAGGGTAAGAATTACTATTCTAACTCCAGGGGGTGTAACAGTAGGGTACGTGTTGGATAGTGTAAGGGTAAAAATTACTATTCTAACTCCAGGGGGTGTAACAGTAGGGTACGTGTTGGATAGTGTAAGGGTAAGAATTACTATTCTAACTCCAGGGGGTGTAACAGTAGGGTAAGTGTTGGTTAGTGTAGGGTTAAACATTACTATTTTAACTCCAGGGGATGCAACAGTAGGGTAAGTGTTGGATAGTGTAGGGGTAAAAAATACTATTCTAACTCCAAGGTGTGCAACAGTAGGGTAAGTGTTGGATAGTGTAGTGGTAAAAATTACTATTCTAACTCCAGAGAGTGCAACAGTAGGGTAAGTGTTGGATAGTGTAGGGGTAAAAATTATTATTCTAACTCCAGGGGGTGCAACAGTAGGGTAAGTGTTGGATAGTGTAGGGGTAAAAATTATTATTCTAACTCCAGGGGGTGCAACAGTAGGGTAAGTGTTGGATAGTGTAGTGGTAAAATTACTATTCTAACTCCAGGGGGTGTAACAGTAGGGTAAGTGTTGGATAGTGTAGGGGTAAAAATGATTATTCTAACTCCAGGGGGTGCAACAGTAGGGTAAGTGTTGGATAGTGTAGTGGTAAAATTACTATTCTAACTCCAGGGGGTGTAACAGTAGGGAAAGCGTTGGATAGCGTAGGGATAAAAATTACTATTCCTACTCCAGAGAGTGCAACAGTAGGGTAAGTGTTGGATAGCGGAGGGGTACAAATTACTATTCTAACTCCAGAGAGTGCAACAGTAGGGTAAGTGTTGGATAGTGTAGTGGTAAAAATTACTATTCTAACTCCAGGGTGTGCAACAGTAGGGTACGTTTTGGATAGTGTAGGGGTACTATGAGTTGTACTGGTATGCATTGTAATGGTATGCTTTGTAAAGCCTGCGTTGTAGTGACATGCGATGTAGTGTCATGCATTGTAATGGTATGTGTTGTGATGCCTGCGTTGTAGTGACATGCGCTGTAAAGGATGTTGCTCTGTAATGACTGCGTTGTAAGTGTAGTGCAATGTAATGGTTGCGCTGTAAACGATGTTTCCCGTCTCTTTCTCTCTCTTCTTGAAAGCAGGCAGCTGTTGTCATGATTTGTCCAGACTGGGCCATTGCAATGCTCTCTGCCTTGACATTGACAAGGGATCCATCCATAAGCTGCAACTTCTCCTGGAGGCCACAGTGAGACTCGTTATGATCTTCCTAAATTTCACTTGGTCTCCGCGGCAATCCGCAAATTTCATTGGCTTCCTCTAGAAAAGAGATTTCTGTTTAAGGCCCCATGTACCGTCCATAGGGCTCTTCATAACTCTGGCCCTGAAGGAATCAAACTACTCTTCCAACGGTAGGTACGTTCCCACCAAACAGCTGCCGTTTGCCAACAAATATTGGCTGGTAGTCCCCAGGTTTCAGAGGTCTAGGTGGGATGGAAGAACCTTCGCCGTCGCCACTTCCAAGCTTTGGAACAACCTCCCCTATCGATCTCTTCCCAAGAGTCGCATCCTCCCGTCCGTAAGTCCTTAAAGACGTGGCTTTCGTACTTTAATATCTGAAAGTCTTATTTCTGCTACTCTTGACCGCTGGATTCTGTCCCTAGCGCCTTGACGCCCTTGGGCAAAGTTTGCGCTTTACAAGATGGTCATTCATTCAGTGAGATTGGGGGGGCAGTGGGCTGCAGGGTGCAGGTGTGTGACGACCAAGGCTGGGGGTGGACTCTCCATGAGGACCCGGGTCGGTGCTGATCTGCATTGGGTGGGCCTCTGTGCAGTGGCACAGTGGGCAGAAGAACATGGGTTGTAATGCTACACCCGGTGATTGTCACTGGTTAGACTCTTTTCCAGCACCCGTCCCGTCACCTTGGTGTGTTTGACTGTCCTGGTGTGCCTGGACCTTGAGCCTGGCTCCGCTTTCCAAGCTCCTACTGCCAAGGTTTGACCCCCAGTATCGTGCTCGGTGCCGGAGGGTGAGCATTGCACCTGTGCAGCAACCAGGGCAGGAACTGTGTGAGGGGGTGCAGGGGAGGTAGTTAATATTGAACCAGATCGGGGAGCAGGCGAGCCCCAGCGAAATCTGCGGAGAGCGTTCGTGTGTCATGTGCCAACCAGTGCTTTAAATGGGCCGGTACTGTCAGGTACTGAGTACCAGCACTTCTCAAAAGAAATGCAATACCTTTAATTGGAGATTACCTGCACTTATAGAGTACCTGCACTTCTATTTTTCCATGTCAAGCACTTGTAACAACACCAGGCTACCTGCCGCAGCACCCGCACCATGCCTGCTTCTCTGTCCGGAGCAGCATCCTGCCTGGGGTGGGGAGGGGTTCGTATGTTCATGTCCAGCTGGGCCCAAAACAAAGGCCTCACTTAAACGACGTTCAGCCCTGCTTTTGTTGAGTATCATCCTGAATGGGAGCTAACGGGACCCCAACACTTAGATGCAAACAAGATGGAAGGAAACAGAGCCACACATCCTGTGGGGAACAGCCATGACAACGCGGGGATTACCCCGCACTGCCATTACAACGCAGGCATTACAATGAAAGTTGTTACAACGACTTCCACTGGAGGGCGCTGTTGGATAGGGAATAGTTTAATTTTCTATCCAACACCTTCCCTACTGTCAACGTGGGCTGGAGTTAGAATAGAAAATTAAACTATTCCACTATCCAGCGCCCACCAGCGAAAGTCGTTGTAACAACTTTTGTTGTAATATCAGCGTTGTAATGGCACGCTCGGTAATACCATGCGTTGTTATGACATACAACTCATCCTGTTATCACGCTACAAGTACTGAGACACTAGGATCCGTCGCAGGCGTTTGTTTGTGTTCCGCCTTTGCATATGAGATCTATGCATGTGCTGTAAGAATGGCAGATGAACCGGCCCCTCTGATTGGAGGCTGGGTACACCAATGATGATTTACATTTACCCCCTGGTTTCTTTTACATATACTCATGGTGCTACTTGTCCCAGTGAAGGGTGTTTGGGCGCTTTACATCACAGACATTATACAGAGGTAATACATTATGCAAATGTGTAAATCAATGTACAGGAAATGTTACATAAGGCACTGAGTGTTGCAAGGCGTATGAGTCACACATTCTCCATACTTGCAGGCATTCCATGTTAAGGTTGCATGATCCGGAGAAAGCATGGGGATTTGAACCTGAGACAGGGGTTGGGGTTGTCTGTCCTGGTCAGACTCACACCACTGAGGAAGCAGATCCTTGGCTTCCTGGCTGAGCTGCATTGTGCATAGGCAGGTGATGGGAATTAGTGTGATGTTATTGTGTTAGTGCGGGTTGACCCGGATGCATTACTGTAGCAAACACTGACTTCTGGATGGATTGTAGCTGACTGAGTGCCCAGGACATGTCTCCTCACCCACTGGCATTGACAGGACCCCCAATGTGATGACTTCAAGGCAGATGCAAATAGAAGGGGTGTTTGGACCCCGGCTCCGGCAGGATGAGAGACCCCGGCAGCACCACCGCCCGGTGCACAACACATGATAAAGTGACTTCAAATAGATATAAAAGAAAGGGAGCAAGTGAGGGCAAAGGTTATACAAGGATGGTTGTAACAAAGGCATTTACTCAACCCATCTTCATTGGATGAAAAGTGTGAGATCTGAAGGCACCCGCAGTGCTCCGGTGTAGGTGCATGAACCCTCGAAGTCCGAGTGTGGCCATCGGCTTGGCCAGTATTTTCATGCCAAATTCGACAAAAAAAAAATCATGAGCATCATCGCATTCCAGTATTTGTCCCCATTAAAATGCAGATTTTAAAGGGGACAGAACTAGACGAAAACGGGCCAAAACTATTTCAGAGGTTTCTAGACTGTTCCCAAGTATTTAATGCAAACAAAGGCAGTCACTATGAAAAACGATGCAGAGTTTTACACAAACTGCTGCCTCCTGCCCTCCATACCTTCAGAATACACAGAAACGCCCAGTATTCTTCTCTAGGAAAGGTGGCACCCCTTCCTGCGGGCATCAAAGAAGATAGGGCACCCCTTGATGCTCACAGTGCTGGTTAGAACCCAGGGCCAGAGGCACCAGCAGACAGGAACACAACAGAGATGCAATGAATGCTTCCCAGGCTGAGGACAAGCCTCCCTTCCTCACCGCATAGGCACAGCTCACCCTCGGCAGTTCAAGCGCCGCTCACAGAGCAGGCACCGCCAGGCACTAGAAGGGCACACAGAACGGTGGTACTGCCCAGCTCGTCCGCAGATGCACGTTCTGTGTGCCTATGCGGTGAGGAAGGGAGGCTTACACGCCTCCATTCCTCATGGAAGAGATGGAGTGTGGGCAGAAGTGCAAGAGTCTCTGCTTCAGAGACCAGGCAGAGCGTGGCACCTGGGGTAGGAGCTTCCCCCCTGACCCTAAGGCAGAACTGGTCTCAGTGAAGCCTCCCTCCGCTCTCATGTGACAGGTACAGCAGAGTCCGCACAGCCATGCTGCCACCGCTGCCTCCTGGGTGCGCATGTTTCAGTCTGGTTGTTTGTGTGCTAAGTGCCTGGATGTTTGAGTACGTAAGATGGTTAAGTATGGATGGTTGAGTGTTAACATCTGCTATTTCAGTGCAGAGATGCCCCAAGGGGTGGGTATGCATTTACAAATACATGTCATGTCATGTGTGGAGCCGTGAGTGGTACATGTGTAACTGGATGGAGGGGTTGGATGGTGGTGGTCCAGCGGCAGCGGTGTAACATTTGTAATCATTCACAACACCACCAATACACCACCAACCCAAATATAGGCATTCACTACAACCAAGAGTTTGGGCCCATAGAAAACTCTACAACCACTTTCAAAACATGAGGTCCTCCGATAGGTCTTTGTGAGAGCTGATATGGACTCGGATAATAAGAGACAACGCTAGTTCCTTCATGAGGACCTGTAATGAAGAAAATGCGTAACCAACAACAACAGTCAAAAAACACATCACGTCAAAAACTCCCTTCAATAAAGACAAACTCCAGGTACTTTTAGCTAAATCTTCAGGAATGAATGGTCAATACACAAAAATACATTAGAATTGTCAATACATTTGTTATTTCAATGGATACAGGTAAATTCAGAATAGAAAATACAAATCATGGCAAAATGCATCATAAATCAATAACTGGAGAGAGACAGAGAGAGAGAGAGAGAGAGAGAGCCAAGAAAAGATACATATTGCAATGTTCAGTATGCAAATCGAGTTCATACGAACATAAGATCAATAAACTAATGCACCGTGTGCAGAAGTCTGAAACAGCCAACCTTCCAGCTGGAAGGGTATAGCTTGTGCAACATCAACAGCTGATGAAGTGCAAGATAATCAAGATAGTTCAGTTCAGGGAATGCAAAATTGCAAGGATAATAGTCAGCCAGCTAGAGAAGCATCGAGCACAGCAGCAGCAGCAGCAGCAGCAGCAGCAGCATCAGCAGCAGCATCAGCATCAGCATCAGCATCAGCAGCAGCAGCAGCATCAGCAGCAGCATCAGCAGCACCAACAGCATCAGCATCACCATCAGCAGCAGCATCAGCATCAGCAACAGCATCAGCATCAGCAGCAGCATTCGCAGCAGCACCATCAGCATCAGCATCAGCAGCACCAACATCATCAGCATCAGCAGCAGCAGCAGCATCAACATCAGCAGCATCAGCAGCAGCATCAGCATCAGCACCATCAGCATCAGCATCAGCATCAGCAGCACCAACATCATCAGCATCAGCAGCAGCATCAACATCAGCAGCATCAGCAGCAGCATCAGCATCAGTTCTTTTCTCATGGGGTCGTTATGCCTCAAAATGTTCACAATTCCAGCCCCCAAATGTAGTCTCTTCACAATTGTACACGTTTCCATTGGTTAGAATCCATGGTGCGATCGTTCTCTAGCCTAATTCATCCGGAACTTTAACAAAATGCCTTTGTTAATTCGTAAACGTCACGTCACTTTTCCATATCCACGCTCTCTCTGCCACATTAGCTTGCAACACAGCGTGCACCATTATTCATAGAGAGAAATACTCTAATCGTAGGAAGGAAAGTCTAGGGATGAACAATTCACAACTAAAGAAAATACATCAGCAAATTTAGAAATAATGAAGGCCAAAATAAATGTTTCTGAAGCCTACCTTAGGAAAGAAATAGCCCACTATCAGGTGTTTGAGGCCTACATGGGAAACCACAACATCATCTTTTACTAACGAATAAAACACCGTTATTAATAATGTATTAGAAAATAGAGAATGCATAGGAAAGGATATGAAAAAACATCATTTTAATTAATCCGATAAGCATTGTCTGAATACAATTTTCTAAAAGTATAAGCAATAGCTTTTTCTATTATGATTTTCATATTCAAGGGAAACATAAACAAGAATTGTTTTACTTTAAGCATTTTCATTATGATATTTAAATATTACTACTTGTGATTTACTCTTGAACTATATTCTTTAGTAAGTTTTCTCATAACTTGAATGTCTCTCATTACACAAGTTTGCAACCCTTCTGCATGCTTTTCATTGCAGCTTTTGAACTGTAAGGTGCATATGTACAAGCACCTATTGCCACCAGAACGTCACTTTTACGGATGTTGTAGAGGCGATAGGGGCTGTGCCATATGTACAAGACAGCGTTAAGCCACTTAACGTGGCTTAACGCTGCCTTGTACATAAGGTACCCTTTCACGCTATGGATAGCATGAAAGGGGTGGGCAGTGAGTGTTGCTGTGGGTGTTCCACCTCAACACCCATTGTTTTTGACGATGCCCCCTATGTACAAGGGTTGCGTACATAGGAGGCTGCGCCAAAATTAAGACCAGGAAAAACCTGGTCTTAAGTTGGCGAAACATGGAGAAATGCATTATTTTTCCTCGTTTTTGCTTTTTCCATGGGTGCTGCCATGTGCAGCACACATGGAAAAAGCAAAATGCCATGGTGTGTTTAAGTACAGGAAGGTGTCCCTTCCTGTACATAAACAAACTTTAAAAACAAATCAATTTTGTAACTTTCATGTGTGCTGCATGAAGCAGCACACATGAAAGTGACAGAATGGCATTTTAGGATTGTTTATGTGCAGCAAGGGTACCTGCAATGGCGCTAAGATGTTAAACTTAGCGCCATTACAGGGGAAATGCAAGGCTGCACCACATTCTTGTAAATAGTGTGCAACCTTGCGTTTCAGAAGTGGCAAGGCGTGTCGTTAAGCCAAGGAGGCTAACCACACGCTCCTCCACTTCCTAGTACATATCCCTCTAAATGTGTTGTGTCACTCTTGCACATTTTACGTTGTACTTTTAAAAACTCTTACGTGTTTTGAATTGACCCCACTGTTAGTCATATTTATAAAAATATATATGTTAATTTGCACTTAATGAGTAGATTTGATCAAGCAAAATCATTCTCAACGAATCATGCTCCATCAATGGTGTCAACTGGTGGACAACTGGGTGAGTGAGAGGTTGGATGGCTCATGAATGTATGTCTTAATGAATGTTGAATTTGTGTGGACAGATGGATAAGCAGATGATGGGAGAAGGATGATGAGAATACAGGTGAAAGGAAAATGCCTGCAGAATAATGGTTATTTGTGAAAGAATGTTTGATGGTTAGTTTGTGGTGTAAAGGTGGCTTTCCATATGTGGTATACGTGTATGAATGTGTTGTGTTTCTGGATGTTTGTACGTATGGATGGGTCATGAGTGCGAGTGTGCGTATGTGCCCAGGCGGATGGATGTGTATAAACGAGGTTGATGCTCTTGTGTTTGGCACTGCTCCTCTGTGCACCTGCTGAGCTGTAAGTAGGGGCTGTGAGCTTGAAGGGTGTGTGCATCCACCTGTGGAGCCAGGAGCCCTCTCTGTGACAGGGAAGCACTGTTATAGATTCTCATTAGGAATCCTGACACGCGCAGTGACCAGGGCTTGTCTTATGTCCATTTAGGTGTCAGACCCCAGTAATAGACAATCCTGCACCGACAGACATGATGACGTTGATAGGACAGTGTGACTTGGCCACTGTTGGCTGTGAAAATTCATAACCAAATAATAGGCGTGAGCCATCTCAGAATGATATATAGCATGCTGTTGACATGTATGTTCCAGCTCTAAAGTCATACATGCAACTGTGACTCAGCAATTGTGCTTCCTCTCTGCCCCGATTTATCAGAACATTATTATTTACAGTGCTTCGGAATGACAAAACGTGAAGCGCTATAAGATCTACTCATTGGGATGCTAAGGGTTATTATCGGCGATGGTATTCTCAGAGGAGATGGGGTCCCAGGGGCCTCATTTATGAGCCCTTGCGTCACTTTTACGTCACAGATGCGTCACTTTTTGTGACGCACCAGTGGCGTAAAAAATGCACCTTGTTGCGTCATATTTACAAAGTGACGCATCTAGGTAGATGCGTCACTTTGTAAACCCCTGCGCCACATTATACCTGCGCCAGGTATAATGTATGCAAGGGGGGCGTATTGACGCAAGGAAGGGTCGTAGAAGTGATGCAATGAAATCTATAAGATTTTACTGCGTCACTTTTAGGACACCGTTGCGTCAAAATCTTGCGCCTGCCTCCGCAGGCATTAGACTGACGCAGGCCCTTTTACACGGGTCTTGCCCCATGTGAAAGGACGCATTGCTTGCGTTGCGTCACTTTTGTGACACACTCCATCAATGCGTCACTTTTGCGCTTACAGATACGTCAGAAATACTGACGTATCTGTAACTCCTTGCGACATGATGCGTCATACATTAAATATGACGCATCAGGAATGTCGCAAGGAGTGCGCACTGAGAAGTGACGCATCGCTGCTTTCACACAGCGCTGCGTCATTTCTCATAAATGAGACCCCAGGTGTCCAACCCCGCACGTGAAACCTGAGAGGGGCGTGGCGCTCCAAAGCTCTGCGTTGATTGGATCTCTGTGGTCTGCATCCGAGGCAGCAGTGGGATAAAATAAAAGGTGGGGAGGCTCTAAAGGGGGAATTTGCAAAGAAGTAGAACTAGGAATCCTTTCGGAGAGGCTGGTCCTGGATAATTATGGGTGTGGCTTAAGACATGAAAACAAGAATCCTGTGTATTACACAGCATGCCACTCATTTTACCTCATTATCACACGAGAGCTCCTTCCAATGCATGAGCTCATGAAGTGTGCTGAGCGCAAATGTTGTGTTTGATTTAACAGACTGTATTTTTGCTTCACCTGTAAGAAGAAGCTGAGCCAACCCCTCTGACTTCACTAGTTCGTTTTCGTCACAGTTGGGGGAGGCATGAGTATTTCTAAGTTCATGTTTTAGGACTCTCACTTTTGATAAAGGCCTCTCAATGCACAGATATATCTGACGTTCTACGGAGAAACATTCCTGAATGTTAAAGACATGCACTGTTTTCATTGTGAAGCAATTTTATCATATTTTTACATGATGTTTGTTGCAAGAGTTACTTACTTGCCAAATATTTTCATGGCTCAGCACATGCATGGGGTCATAGAGCCAAGGCGCGGCCTTGGCTCAGTAATGAATTGGCTCTCCTTGTTAATAGGTGGGTAGCCTACCTCCACTCAGTCTGCTAGCCCACCTCTATTCAGTCTGCTAGCCCACCTACACTGTCTGCTAGCCTACCTAAACTCAGTCTGCAAGCCTACCTTCACTCAGTCTGCTAGCCCACCTACATTCAGTCTACTAGCCTACCTCCACTCAGTCTGCTTGCCCACCTACGCTCAGTCTGCTAGCCAGCCTACACTCAGTCTGCTAGCCCACCTCTATTTAGTCTGCTAGTCCACCTACACTGTCTGCTAGACTACCTAAACTTAGTCTGCGAGCCTACCTTCACCCCAGTCTGCTAGCCCACCTACATTCAGTCTGCTAGCCTACCTCCAATCAGTCTGCTTGCCCACCTACACTCAGTCTGCTAGCCAGCATACACTCAGTCTGCTAGCCCACCTCTATTCAGTCTGCTAGCCCACCTACACTGTCTGCTAGCCTACCTAAACTCAGTCTGCGAGCCAACCTTCACTCAGTTGGTGAGCCTACCTCCCCTCAGTCTGCTAACCCACCTATACTCAGTCTGCCAGCCCACTTCAACTCAGTCTGCTAGCCTATCCTTCACTGAGTCTGCATGCCCACCTCTATTCAGTCTGCTAGCCCACCTCTACTCAGTCTGCTAACCTACCTCCACTCAATCTGCTAGCCCACCTAAACTGTCTGCTAGCCTACCTAAACTCACTATGCAAGCATACCTTCACTCAGTCTGCTAGCCTAGCTCCACACAGTCTGCTAGCCCACCTATACTCAGTCTGCCAGCTCACTTCAACTCAGTCAGCTAGCCCACCTCCACTCGGTCTGCTAGCCTATACTTCACTCAGTCTGCATTGCCACCTCTACTCAGTCTGCTAGCCTACATTCACTGAGTCTGATTGCCCACCTCCACTCAGTCTGCTAGCCAGCCTACACTCAATCTGCTAGCCCACCTGTATTCAGTCTGCTAGCCCACCTTTAGTCAGTCTGCTAACCAACTTCCACTCAGTCTTCTAGCCCACTTCTATTCTGTCTGCTAGCCCACCTCTACTCAGTCTGCTAGCCAACCTCTATTCAGTCTGCTAGACCACCTCCACTCAGTCTGCTAGCCAACCTCCACCCCAGTTACTCCTCTGCTTCCACAGCCCTCCTTATCCTTCCATGGTTATTCCTCTGCCATCACAACTCTTCTGCAACTACAGTCCTCTGTACCCTTCATAGGTTGTTCCTCTACCATCACAGTACTTCTTACCCTTTATAGGTTACTCTTCTACCACCACAGCCCTCTGTACGCTTCTGCCACCACAGCCCCTCGCACCCTTTATAGGTTACTCTTCTGCCACCACAGTCCTCTGTACCCTTCATGGGTTATTCTTCTGCCATCACATCCCTTCGTACCCGTTATAGGTTACTCTTCTGACACCACAGTCCTCTGTACCCTTCATGGGTTATTCTTCTGCCACCAAAGCCCTTCGTACCCTTTATAGGTTTCTCTTTTACCACCACAGCCCTCTGTACCCTTCATGGGTTATTCCTCTGCAACCGCAGTCCTTCGTACCCTTTATAGGTTTCTCTTTTACCACCACAGCCCTCTGTACGCTTCTGCCACCACAGCCCCTTGTACCCCTTATAGGTTACTCTTCTGCCACCACAGCCCCTCCTACCCTTTATAGGTTACTCTTCTGCCACTACAGCTCCTCGTACCTTTTATAGGTTACACTTCTGCCACCACAGTCCTCTGTACCCTTCATGGGTTATTCCTCTGCAACCACAGCCCTTCGTACCCTTTATAGGTTTCTCTTTTACCACCAAAGACCTCTGTACCCTTCATGGGTTATTCCTCTGCCATCACATCCCTTCGTACCCGTTATAGGTTACTCTTCTGACACCACAGTCCTCTGTACCCTTCATGGGTTATTCCAGTCATAATGGGTTATTCTTCTGCCACACACAGCCCTTCGTACCCTTTATAGGTTTCTCTTTTACCACCACAGCCCTCTGTACCCTTCATGGGTAATTCCTCTGCAACCGCAGCTCTTCGTACCCTTTATAGGTTTCTCTTTTACCACCACAGCCCTGGTGGCAGACAGTGTCGAAGGCGGCTGACAGGTCCAGGAGGATGAGGGCCGCAGTCTCGCCGTTGTCCAGTAGGATCCTGATGTCATCTGTGGCAGCTATGAGGGCAGTTTCGGTGCTGTAGTTGCTGCGAAACCCGAACTGGGATGGATCCAGGATGCTGTTCTCCTCGAGGTAGTGGGTCAGTTGTCTGTTGACGGTCTTCTCGATGACCTTCACTGGGAACGGGAGCAGGGAGATGGGTCGGAACTTCTTGAGGTCTCTGGGGTTCGCCATGGGTTTTTTGAGTAAGGCGTTGATTTTGGCGTGCTTCCAGCTTTCCGGGAAAGTTGCGGTCTCGAAGGAGATGTTGATGGCCTTGCGGAGATGGAGTGCGATGGTGGAGCTGGCTTTGCTAAAGATGTTGTGTGGGCAGGGGTCTGACAGAGAGCCGGAGTGGATGGTGTTCATGATGTTGATGGTGTCGTCGTCGTTTATGTTTGTCCAGGCGGGCAGGGGGTCGGTGAGGGTAGTGGCCGTGAGGTATGAGGGCTGGGTGATTGTCGGGGCGGTCAGGGTGTTGAAGCTTTCATGGATGTCTGCGATCTTGTGATGGAAGAAGGTGGCGAGAGCGTCGCACGGGTCTTGCGAAGGTGGGATTTCGGTAGTGTTGGAGTTAGGGTTGGAGAGTTCTTTCATGATATTGAAGATTTCTTTGCTGTTGTGTGTGTTGTTGTCTAGGCGGTCTTTGAAGGAGGCCCTTTTGGTGGATCGGATGAGATGATAGTGTCTGTGGATGGCGTTCTTGTGGGCTGCGTAGCTGTCCGGAGTCTGTTCGCGGTGCCATTTCTCCTCTAGTTGTCGGCAGGATTGCTTGGATGTATTGGTTGGATTGCTTGGATGTATTGGGTGAACCAACTTGCTTTCTTGTTGGTGTGTCACTTGGAGTGCTTCTTGAGCGGGGCGAGGGTGTTGGTGCAGTCGTTGATCCACTGTCTAAGGTTGCGAGCGGCGGTGTCGGGGTCGGTGGGGTCGACGGGTGGGCTTCGGGCGAGGGCGGTGATTAGCCGGTCTTCGGTGACTTTGCTCCAGCATCGGCGAGGCAACTGTTGGGTGCGGTGGTGCGTGGTGCCTTTCTGGAAGGTGAAGTGGATGCAGTGATGGTCGGTCCAGTGGAGTTCGGTGGTGTGGCTGAAGGAGATGTGGTAGCTTGCGGAAAAGATGAGGTCAGGGGTCTGGCCGGCAGAGTGGGTGGATGTTGAAACTAGTTGTCTGAGTCTGAGGTTGGCGAGGTTGTCAATCAGGGTCGTGGAGTTGGTGTTGTTGTTCTTGAGGTGGAAATTCAGGTCCCCGATGAGGATGTAGTCTGTGGAGGCGAGGGCATGCGTACGGACAAAGTCAGCAATGGCATTTCTGAACTGTGGCCGTGGTCCGGGGGTCTGTAGATGAGGGTTCCTCTGAGGGTGGTGTTGGGATCAGTGTTTATCTGGAAGTGCAGGTGTTTGGCAGTGCTGAGGGTGTCGTCGGTGCTGGTCGGGACGGTGAGAGTGTTCCTGTGGACGATGGCTATACCTCCTCCTGTTCCGTTGGTGCGGTCCCTGCAGGTGATCTTGTTGCCGTCAGGGATGGCTATGCGATGCTGAGAAGGGGTTCAACCAGGTCTCCTTCAGGAAGGCGACGTCTGGGGAGGTGGAATCAAGTAGGTCCCAGAGTCGATGAAGTGTTTCATGGCTAAGCGGGAGTTGAGTAGAATGCATCTGAGGTGGTTGCATTCTTTCTCGGTGGGTAGTTTGGAGGCTTGGAGGCTGGTGGCTGGTGAAGCTGCAGCCCCGGCAGGAGAAGGGTCTCTGGGTTCGCTGTGAGGCAGCCAGGGAGCAGGTGTATGATTGTCCGGTGTTGAGTGCGTGGAGGGTGCTGCCGTCATAGCGGAGACGGGTGTTGTGGTATTCGCGGGGGCCAGGGGTTCTGGCGCTGGACACGGTCCAGGCGCGGATGGGCACAGGCGGGTTTGCCTTAGGCTTCACACAGCGGCCAGCATAAGAAGGGGAGGTGGGAGGGAGGAGCAGCTGGGAGGAGGGAGCGGATGAATGGGTCAGCGGGGGGAGGACGGGGCCGCAGGGGATGCAATGGCGGGAATATGGGGAGAGGAACGGCGAAGGAAACAGAAGGCAAAAAGGGGCATAGGGCACAGAAATAATACAGGAGGGAAAAAGGAGGAATGAAAATGAAACAAATAAACAGATAAAAACAAAATGCAACACAATTACAATAAGCAAACCCACAGCCTACCACTGGCCACCAGGGATGAGGCGCAGGTGGTAGCCTGCGGGTGGAGGAGGGCCTCGAACTCTACTCAGCAATGGCAGCTGGGGCTCAAGAGCACGGACACACAGGTGGTGCTGTGCGGCGTGGGGAGTAACCTATGCCACTGGAGTCAAGCTATCCTGACTGAAGACGGCTGATAGCCCGAAACCGGTCCTGGGATGCTTGATTCAGGTCCAGGGAAGACATGACTTGGCAGTTCGGGCTGGAATGTTCCCATGAGGCACAGGGTCAAGACTGATTTGCATATGGCCATGTCTGAACTAGGGTGGCTTGGTGAGCAAAATAACAATGGATTAAACCCAGATCAGTGACTGGGGGTGAATGTTTTGCCATTGTGCAACATTTCGTCCATCATCTTGTGTGTTTTGCTGTGTTTTTTTTTTTTAGGCTGCACACATTGGCCGCCATAAGAAGGGGAGGTTGGAGGGAGGAGCAGCTGAGCAGCTGGGAGGAGGGAGCAGATGAATGGGCGAGCGGGGGGCGGGCGGGCTGCAGGGGACGCAGCAGCGGGAATATGGGGAGAGGAACGGCGAAGGAAACAGAAGGCAAAAAGGGGCACAGGGCACAGCGATAATACAGGAGGGAATAAGGAGGAATGAAAATGAAGCAAATAAACAAATAAAAACAAAATGCAATACAATTAAAATAAGCAAACCTACGGCCTACCACTGGCCACCAGGGGTGAGTCGCAGGTGGTAGCCTGCGGGTGGAGGAGGGCCTCGAACTCTACTCAGCAGCGGCAGTGACCTGCCTATAAAAGGTGCTCTGTGTGTGTGTATATGCTTTGGGTGTATTGGGTTCTGCTGGGTGCTGTGAGGTTGATGAACAGGGTTTTGAGTTTGCAGGATCACATGTGCTGTGTGTTTGTGAACAGGTTGTAGTTTTGAAAGAGGTCTGTCAGTTATTCGTGAACTGGTGCCAGGTTTGCTGGGGGTCTGCTGGTGCTCTGTGAACAGGTTCTAGGTTTAAAGCAGGTCTGCCAGCGCTCTGGGATTAATTAGGTACTAGATATATAGGATGTTCTCCATTGCTGTTGGATGAACATGTTTTTTTGATCTGTATACAGAGGGCCTCTGAAAATTGTCTAGGTTTGCAAGAGGCTCTGCCAATGCTTTAGACTTCAACAGATTCTAGGTGTACAGACGGTCTGCCACTGATGTGAGGCGGCTGAACAAAATATTGGGTCCCAGGGGTTCTGCCAGTGCTGTGTGAACAGGCTCTAGATTTACATGGGGGTATTCCAAAGCCACGGGGTGAACAGGCTTTAGGTGGGCATGTGGTCTGTCACTGTTGTGAGGTTGCAGGGGTTGTCCCAGGGCTCTGTGAGCAGGTTGTCTGTGTGCAGATGGTCTCATTGTGCTTTGCACTGCTGAACAGTTGCTGGGTGTGCAGACGGTGGAAATGGGGTGGAGGTGTCCCAGTGCAATGGGGTTAAACAAGTTCTTGGTTTGCAGGATGGGTCATGTTAGACATTGGATTTCTGGTTGGCTAGGGCTTGCACCAAAGCCAGACAGAAACCATCACTCTAGTCAGGGCAAGGGAGTTACAGGCTGAAGATAACCCCTGCTCACCCCCTTGGTAGCTTGGCACCAGAGGCAATGTGTAAAGCATTTGCGTAACACACACACAGCAACAACATACTAGGCACAAAACAAAAGGAACTCCACACAAGGGTATGTATAAAAATAGCCTTTGTATTATCATAAACACATTAGAATAGTAATCACACAATATACACTATGCCAGCTGGCACTAGGCAATATTTACAGGGGATTATATACTCATGACGGCCAATTGGGCCACTGTCAGAACCATCACAAAGTAAAGATAGTAAATGTAGAACCAAATAATAAACATAGAACACAACCAATAATTACTGGGAAACAATGTACCCAGCATTATCCTGCAACATAAATCATATTATGCATTCAGTATCACATCAGGTGTAAAATACATTATGCACCAACCTCATAAGTCTAAACATATTAGACCATAACCTCCTAATCATAAATCACTTTAGGGGCATAAACCACAGTCCAGAAAAACCTCACAAGCATAAACCACAGTATGCTAATCACCTCATAAACATAAACCACATTAGAGGCATACATCACTGTGCGTAAATCACAGCACATGAATCACATGTCCAGCGCACCACATAAATCACATTAGGGCCTGGCGTCCTATCAACCTCAGAGTTCCCCTGGCCAACTGGCCTTCTCAGAGAGCTCAAATGCCCTATGTCCATAATGTCAGGGCTGCCAATGCAGTAGAAACCAAAAGCGCGCAATTGCGCTGGGGCACAGGAGTGTATCTCACTCCTATCTCATTCAAAATGCCCCCAAAGAAATGTTGGCCTAAACTTTGCAGCTGCCGCTATTTGCCCTGCAGCTGTGAAGCATAACATGTGCCTGGGCACCCATTGTGCCCTCTGAACAAATATGCCAAAATGTTGCAGCTCCCCGCGCTGGTGCGGCGCAGCTGGGGATAAGCAAATAGGCCCTGGCACAACTGTGCCCCCGGGACCCCAACTGGGGCTCTCTGAACAAAACTGCCCCATCGTTGCAGCTGCCCTCTCTCAGGTGGGGCAGCTGGGAAAGCCACACGGGCACTCACTTGGCCCTCAGAGTGGCCATGGAGGGCGGGCATTGACACTGTGCCCTGACGTGCCCCCCATCTGGGACTCTAAGAAGTAATCTCCCCCAATGTTGGAGTGGCCCCCTATCAGGCGGGGGCCGCTCAGGAAATCGGCAATGGCACGGTGCCTTGATCGCGCTTCCCATAATGGACACCGGAGGAGCCCAACTCACCAGAGCTGCTGGGGACTCCTCCTCTGGTGCTCCTCTCCATTGCTTCGGCAGACTCCTGACAGCCTGAGGAGCCTGCGAGGCTCCCCCGCACTCTAGCTTCACCCAGTCCCTCTCCGGGGACACGGGACTTAGCAGAGGAACCCGCGAGGCTCCAGGCGGCTTTCCCATTGGCGGACAGGACTTCCTGTCCTTGCTCTGCCCAAAGCCAGGCAACTTTGCCTGACTTCCCAGTTCGATCGGGCCGCAGCGGTGATTCACCAAAATGCGGGGTGGGCTCCCGCAAGTTAAATAAAGATAATGGCGGCATAAAAGCGGGGTGGGCTTCCGCTATACAAAAAACAGCATCAGCGGGGTGGGCACCCGCAAATTACATATTCAATAAGCAGGGTTGGCTCCCGCTCGAAGTAAGCATTAATGCGGGATGGAAACCCGCTTCAAGAGCAGCATCATGGGGAGAATCCCTCACGCCGGGATTCCCTCTAAAGGGACGGGCAGCACAGCGCTGCACAGCCCATGCTCTCCTCCTTCTTTGGGCAAATAAAGAAATAAAGCATAGCGCTCATGAGGCGCTAGAGGTTTCAAAAGTCTCCCAAAGTCCTGGAAAGTCAAAGGGAAAAGTGCTCCCAGGGCGCCAGGGCCCTCCAGGTTCCACGGGGCATAGCTCGGCCAAGGGAGGCCAGCACACAGGGCCCTCCAGCAGGGATGTAAGCCCCATAGCGGTTCCTCCTGGGCCCCAGCAGCAGCAAGCCCCAGCAAGTTAGGATCAGCACCAGGACACACAAAACATGGGGTCGCAGCCCCTACATTTATACTCCTTTCTCCTTTGTCTGCGGTGCAGGGTTTGGGGGAACCTGATGCAACTGGTTCAGGGGGGAATTGGAGCACTTTGTTTTCCAAGCTGCTCTTCCCCTTTGTTAGGTGGGGGCTAGGTGATCAGACACACCGCAGGGGGCGAAGCCAACATTGTCCAGGCTAGGCACCGATCTATTCAGGGTCAGGGGATTACTTCTCCCACTACTCCTAATGCAGATGTCCCATTCAGCCTAGTGCTAAATCACCCTGCCCCTTCTGGAGCCACACACACCTCTCAGCCCCTGTCACTCACAAGCCAGACATGCAATTCTATAAAAGTGGAGAATAAAAGAGTGATAATCGATTTCTTGCTGTGTAGATCACCACGGTGTACAAAGGGTTTATGTTCCAGATAGATTCATTTCCTGCAGTTTTAGGCGCCTTGTGTCAGTACACACTGCCAAGTTTTATGCAGCATTTTCTACTATTTTGCAGCTTTCACTTACCCTGCTCCCCCAACTCCTCTCTTCTTTCAATGAGGGTCTTCTGGTGGACCTGACCTAATGAAAGGCCTGCTCGTGCCGCCCACCTTAAGCCAGATGTTTGTTATGGGCTTATACTAGTCTGTTCTCACTGGTCTCTCTGCTCTACATTGCTGTGATGGGGAACTGGACTCGGGTGGACAACATAATCCAGGCTATCTCACAGAGGTCCTGCGTTGATTTGCTGTACTCTTCCAAATAATTAAGAATGAATGCCACTAACCCTCCCTATCACCACTGCCCAGTGATCTCAGTCCATCCTATCCCTTTTAGTTGGGTACACCTTATCTCAGACTTACACCCCCCTAATTTTATTGAATAAGCCAATCCCTTGGCAAGAGGACACACACTGGATGAAGTAGGAAGCTAGCCCTGGAGTGCAGCAGAGGTCAGAGGGGGCCAGCTGTGCTAGTGCCTGAGGGCAGACAACGGCGGAGATTCCCCAAGTAGGGGCAGTTAGCATGCCTACAAGAATCTTTGTTCATGGAAATGTTATTACCCAGCATAGATGTAAATCCTTCTGCTCATGGTTTGTCATTGATCCTAAAAAATGGATCTTCTTGAAATAGCCCCATTGCTGTCTGATTTGCTTTACAAGTGCTACACTATTCTGGGTATTTCACTATTTGTAGAAGAGCTAAGTTAATTTCGCGGACTATCAGAATAGATATCTCGCTGCTCGCCCTGTGGATGTCTGGGAGGTGGCTAATGGGCCATCGGGTTAGATCCATCTGGTGCAAGGCCTGTGTATGACTGGGAGGTGGCTAATGTGCCATCCAGTGTGATCCATCTGGTGCAAGGCCTGTGTATGACTGGGAGGTGGCTAATGTGCCATCCAGTGGGATCCATCTGGTGCAAGGCCAGTGTATGTCTGGGAGATGGCTATTGTGCAGTTCAGTGTGCTCCGTCTGGTGCAAGGCCAGTGTATGTCTGGGAGGTGGCTAATGTGCCATACAGTGGGCTCCATCTGGTTCAAGGCCTGTGTATCACTGGGAAGGGGCTAATGTACCATCCAGTGTGATCCATCTGGTGCACGGCGAGTGTATGTCTGGGAGCTGGCTAATGTGCCATCCAGTGGGCTCCGTCTGGTGCAAAGCCAGTGTATGTCTGGGAGGTGGCTATTGTGTCATCCAGTGTGATCCATCTGGTGCAAGGCCAGTGTATGTCTGGGAGGTGGCTAATGTGCCATCCAGTGAGCTCCGTCTGGTGCAAGGCCAGTGTATCTCTGAGAAGTGGCTAATGTGCAATCCAGTTGGCTCTGTCTGGTGCAAGGCCAGTGTATGTCTGGGAGATGGCTAATGTGCCATCCAGTGGGTTTCATCTGGTGCAAACTGTAATCAAAATTGGTGAAATTAGAGGGAGTGCACAGTAGTTCTTAATCCCAGCAGGCATCAATATACAGATATTAGTGCCACCTTGATGCTGATTATAAAAATTATTTAAAAATATGTTTATTGGAGGTTCATATATCAAGTCCATAATTTATTTAAAACACCATCTCTTCTGAATACAGGATGAGCCGACGTAATGTCTTGTTATGCAGCTGCCACTGAAGGGGCTTCTTCACGGATTTAATCTGACATGAAGGGTGGCCTCACTGACCATGGGTTCCCAGGATGTTGAGAATGAGACAATGAATGGGCCAAATGGAGACATCGTGGAACAGAAGAGTCAGCCGCAACTTGGCCTGGTGCTTCCGCCCAAGGTGAAGCAGAGGCTGAAGAAGACTAAAGAGACCCAGTTTATAGACATGGACAGTGAGAGGGTAAGTGGTTCTGGAGGGCTGAGCGAGGCCTGGGGTGGATGCAACAGCACATTCAAATCCAACAGGAAAGGGAGGTACCCTAATACTTAGAAAAGGGACGGGGCTGTGAAGCACAAAAACAAGAATCCCTTTTCAGGTTGAAACCAAAGAGTTGTTACTTTAAAATAAAAATTGTCAATTTTTTGTTTTAAAGTGACAACCCTTTGGTTTTAAAGTGATCAATTTGTATATTTGTATTTGTTATCTGTTTTTGCTTTTTGAAGTGAATATATAAGCTACTCACACAAGTATTGTTTTTGATGTGTAATGATAAATATATGAACTTGCACCATTTGAAGACTTTCAGAAACAAACAGAGTATATTTTTATATGTATAAGGTTTTTAATAAATAATTTAAACTTTGAGTACATGATTTGTTTAAGGTATTTTTAAGTTCATAGCTACACATCTCAGCAATGGGCATTTGAACCTTGTTTTTGCTATATTGTGAGTTTTGTTTGTGTTATAATAGTACCTATATCAGGCAAAAGGAGGAACTGAGGGGCAAGGTTACCAAGGGCCAGCGTACATACCCCAACAAGGCTGTGTACCAACAAGAGTACGAAGTTACTCTGTGATCCAGGATCTAAAATGGAGGGATACTGTAAAATGAAGTGAATCAGTGATCAAGCAGTCGCTCGCCCGGGTCACTTGACGCGCCTAGGGTGCATTGATTCCACCGTTACCCCATTTGACGCTCCTGCGGCACGGGTGTGCGTCCTCATGCCCCACTGTACACACGAAGTGAGGTTGTCCACGAGGGTCAGGTCACCGTCGTATGACCGGTACTCCTGACCCACCACTCCTTTAGTGGTCTAGCAGCCTCCTGGGCAACTGGCATAAACCCCCCTCATTGAGTGTCTTGCAATTTCTCATACTTTTTTATACTTTTATTTTTCTCATAGGACCCAATCGGTGTGTTTTTCGAACCCCCGGCTACTGTAGCAAGTAGTTATTTGACAACAGTGTAGGTGAGTTCCACCATTTTCCCGACTCCATGTGATTTGCCTGCCATCGAATCTTTTCAGAATTTTTAAAGTATTTTAAGTATTCTGAGCACATGTGAGCACACAAGAGTAGTAACCATTACTAGTTCACTGTCCTGCACTGTAAGATTCAGTGATTAACATTGTGTGTTTATAATTTGTCCGCTAGCACCTTTCGCGCTTCTGGAAAATAGACAACGACTTGATGCGATACTGTATGAGTGCATAGACCATGTATTTTCAACATGTTTCCCTCCCACCCCCCTCTTCTACCTTTATAGGTTATCAACCAGAGAACGTGGTATGTAGAATTCACTTAGCCTTTCAGGGTAGATAGCGTTATTTTGATCCTGAGGAAGTGCCCTGAACGAAACATGCCGATCACTCAAGAGCAGGGCAAGTACAACTAGATACATTGTCACTAGTCCTTTGCCCCTCTCGCTCTTTTAGATTAGGCGGTTTGCCTTCTTAATAAATTGTTTGCTAGGACTAACTTAGTTTGAATATCTCTCACAGTTTCTAGTATGAATTTGTATTGATTGCATTCTCTATTTGAGCCACTTGATGACCATCAATCAATAAATCAATCAGTAAATTTGTAAAGCACGCTACTCACCCGTTAGGGGCTCAAGGCGCTGGGAGGAGGGGGCGGCACTACTGCTTGAACAGCCAGGTCTTGAGTTGTTTCCTGAAGGAGAGATGGTCCTGGGTCAGCCGAAGGTGGGTGGGGAGGGAGTTCCATGTCTTGGCCGCCAGGTAGGAGAAGGATCTTCCTCCGGCGGTGGTTCTGCAGATTCGTGGGACGGTGGCGAGGGCGAGGCTGGATGATCAGAGCTGGCGGGTGGGTGTGTAGAATGTGAGGCGGCTGTTGAGGTATTTGGGGCCCATGTCGTGGAGAGCCTTGTGTGCGTGGGTGAGGAGTCTGAACGTGATCCTCTTCCTGACGGGGTGCCAGTGCAGGTCTCTCAGATGGGCAGCGATGTGGCCGGGACGGGGGATGTCCAGGATGAGTCATGCAGAAGCGTTCTGTATGCGCTGGAGCCTTTTCTGGAGTTTGGCTGTGGTTCCCGCATAGAGGGTGTTTCCGTAGTCCAGTCGGCTGGTGACGAGGGCCTGGGTGACCGTTTTCCTGGTTTTGCTGGGGATACATCAGAAGATCTTTCGGAGCATGTGCAGGGTGTTGAAACAGGATGACGAGACGGCGTTGACTTGTTTGGTCAACGTGAGGGAGGAGTCCAGGATGAAGCCCAGGTTGCGTGCATGGTCCGTTGGCTTGGGGGCGGAGCCCAGGGCCGGAGGCCACCAGGGGTCATCCCAGGCAGAGGGGGAAGGTCCCAGGATGAGGACTTCCGTCTTGTCTGAGTTCAGTTTCAGACGGCTAAGCCTCATCCATTCCGCGACGTCTTTCATTCCTTCCTGGAGGCTGGCTCTGGCGGTGGTGGGGTCGTTGGTGAGGGAGAGTATCCGCTGGGTGTCGTCAGCATAGGAGATGATGTTGAGGTTGTGTTTGCGTGCGATGGCTGCAAGGGGGCTCATGTAGACGTTGAAGAGGGTGGGGCTGAGTGAGGATCCTTGCGAAACGCCGCAGATGACTTCGGTGGCCGCTGATCAGAACGGGGGGAGGCGGACTCTCTGGGTTCTTCTGGTGAGGAACGAAATGATCCACTCCTTGGATTCCGGTGTTGCTGAGGCGCTGTATCAGGGTGCGGTGGCATACGGTGACGAAGGCTGCAGAGAGGTCTAGGAGGATGAGGGCAGCTGTTTCCCCTTTCTCGAGCAGGGACCTGATGTCGTCGGTGGCTGCGATGAGGGCGGTCTCGGTGCTGTGGTTTGCACGGAAACCGAACTGCGAGGGGTTGAGGGATCCGTTCGTCTCGAGGAAGGTGGAGAGTTGTTTGTTGACGGTCTTCTCGATGACTTTCACAGGAAAAGGGAGGAGCGAGATCGGGCGGAAGTTCTTGAGGTCTGTGGGGTCCGCGGTGGGTTTCTTCAGGAGGGCGCTGAGCTCGCCATGTTTCCAGCTCTCCGGGAAAAGTGGTGGATGCAAAGGAACAGTTAATGATGTCCCGGAGATGGGGTGCGATGATGGAGTCTGCTTTGTTGAAGATGTGGTGTGGACAGGGGTCGGTTGGGGAGCCGGAGTGGATGGTGTTCATCATGCGGGTGGTGTCTTCGGTGCTGACCGGGCTTAACAAGGTACGGGGCTCAGTAGCGGGTTGGCTGGGATGGCGCTTCCAACCTACCGAGCAATAGTCTGGCTGTATATTTGTAAAAACCTCTGTACAATCTACGACCGATCCCTGCCACGAGCACTGGAGCACGTTCCACTACTCTGTATATAGCACTCTCACTTGTGCACTTGGTTTCCCTCACTTCCAGCCCTTATAGTTGTTCAACCGGACGCCCCCCTAACCACTTTCTTTGTTTCTTCTTTTGTGGTGCCGGTCACTGACAAAGTGCCTTTACCAGCTCGCCCTGCTGGATACAATTTGGAGTCCCCAAGGAACACCAAGACGGACCCAGCTGTGTTTGCCCGAGAAAGAATAACGAGCAGGAGAAGAAAGGCTTACATAAAAATAAAACCATCTTTGAAATCGTTACTAAAAGGCTCTGACTTGGTGTCTCCTCCCCCTGTCGCCCCCACCCGACCCTTACAGTCTGCGATCTTGCGGTGAAAGAACGAGGCGAGTGAGTCGCAGAGGTCTTGCGAGGGTGTGATGTCGTTGTGGCATGCGCTGGGGTTGGAGAGCTCTTTAACAATGCTAAAGAGTTCCTTGCTGTTGTGGGTGTTGTTGACCAGTTGTTCTTTTAATGTAGTCCTTTTGGTGGTACGGATCAGCTGGTGGTGTTTGCGGGTGGCCTTCTTGAGGGCTGTCATGTTTTCTGTTGTCCGGTCATGGCGCCAGGCTTTCTCGAGGGTGCGGCATGTTTTCTTGGAGTTTTTGAGGTCGTTGGTGAATCACAAGGCTTTCTTGCTGCCGGGTCTGCTAGGAGGGTTCTTCAGTGGTGCGAGGTCATTGGCGCAGTTGGTGAGCCACTGTGTGAGGTTGCTTCGTTGGGGTCCGTCGTGTTGGTGGGAGGGTTCTGGCTGAGGGAGGTGGTGAGCTGGTCGGCGACGATCTTACTCCATCTTCTGCGGGGAACCTGTTGCGGGTGGTGGTGGGTCGTGGTTCTCCTGAAGGTGAAGTGGACGCAGCTGTGATCTGTCCAGTGTAGTCCGGTGGAATGGCTGTAAGGAGATGTGCTTGCTGGAGGAGAAGATTGGGTCAAGCGTGTGGCCGGCGTAGTGGGTGGGGGTGTTCACCAGTTGCTTGAGTCCGAGGTTGGCGAGGTTGTCCAGCAGGGTGGCGGTGTTGCTGTCATTTTTGTTCTCCAGGTGGAAGTAGGTTCTGTTTGCAGATGGTGATTGATCTGGTATGTGGTACAGGATGTACTGTGTCCCTGTCATTTTCTTTTTGTTGGTAATAGCCACAAATACATCTTTCACTGACCATGTACATGTTGGACTCTATTCGCAAAAATCAAAATACAAGCGGATATGTACTCCTCTACCAGAACTTATTTTTTTAACTTTAATTTCCTATTTGATAGCAAACCGAGTAATACACCTCAAAGGCTGTGCTAGGTGCAGGTTGCCAAACAGACTACAGGTAATGTCAGGTGACATGTCTTGTTTTTGTTTTCGCTGGGCATAGTTCTCTACAGCGTAGAAATTGCAAAGCATTTTGCACTGCGGAGAGAGCCCTTCCTCATTGTAGGAAAGTAGATTATTAGTAGGTGGGGGTATTCACCTCCAGATAATGTTAGTACCACAATTACTAACAAGGCCCAGTCAAGTCTCAATAAATTAATCCTTGCTCAACCCATGGTAGCTTGACAATGAGCAATCAGGCTTAACTTAGGGGGCAGGTATGTATAAAGCATTTAATATCACCAGAACAGTACATAAGGACTATTCATAGCCCTCTAGTGGGCCCCAGAGCTGTAATCTTGTTTCACTGTTTCTGGAACCAGCTGCGCCAGGGCGGTGCGAACTCTCACGGCTGGGCCTGCCGTGTAAATATCTTCACCCAAATTACCCAAGCAAATGTGTTTGGGGGGTTTGAATTGATGGGTTGTCCATTACCATTGAAACAGCAGCAACCCTGCAGGGTCGGAGGCCCCCAGAATGGAACTTGCCTGGTGTGATTAAATGTGGGGACATGACATTATGCCTCACATCAGATGGTAGTGATGGTTAGAAATGGAGATGAGAGAGATATTCTCTCTCTCTCAGACAATTTTCAGATGTAGGCATATTTTATTTCTTCTTTGCTGCTACAATGATGACTTAAACGTGGTCACATTATCTCAAGGAAGCAGATTATATTTAAACATAATTTCTGAAGGGATGGACGCTACGCAGCAAGATAATATTAAACTGCAGTACGAACATTTAATGTACAATCATGGTGCACCTTGGGACTTGAGGTATGAGAATACTGTGTCACAAGGCCATTTGAAATTTAAACAGCTTGGAATGATACTCACCTGTGAACAAGCCTTGAAGGAGACGAAACGCGTCAGGGGATGAGCATGCAGCCGGTACAATCGTAAAATAAATGCTTAAATGTATCTCAAGATTGGGCTCTGCACTTACATATATATTTGTGCTGTGAAGAATGACACCTCATTTTGCTTGCAGTGTGTAATTCAGGTTATATAGATTCTATCTGTTTTGCAGAAAATTCACAATTCTCAACATCAAAGAAATGCACATACAGTGGCAACCAGTGATCTAAAGGTAATGGGGATTAATTCCTACTAGCCATGGAAGAGGCCTGATGACTTCGAGAAAGATTAAGGGTTTTAGTCTTCTGTAACATATGAGCAATACATTTTCTTGAAATAAAGGCACAAAGAAAATGAGCACTCAAAAATTCAAAAATATGTTAATAATGACTCAAAATATTTATACCATTCTAATAAAACAAACAATTAGCTACTTCTTTATAAAACTGATAATCCCATTTAGAGGTTTAACTGGAATCGTTAAGAAATATTTTCCATTGTACTTCATATTTTAAAGCTTATGACAGAGGTGTTACATAAGCTCTGTGAATGAACCCAATCATTAAGCAAGCTACCAAGAAAAAATGTGGGTAAATGTAAGTGGGATATTGACATTGAATATTACAAGTATTTGATTCCAGATTACTGTTCAGAATTTATGTATATTAGGAAAACTAAATATTATGGATTTCAAATCATTGTTTATGGAATTACATAACCAACAACTAGCTTTATTCATTCAGAAAGAAGTTGTATTAATAAATGGTAATAGAGAAAAAATAATATTTGTCTAATATCTGCTGCACAAGATGACTTATGTAATTTCATCCATATTTCATTCCAAGATACAAAGAAGCTAACAAACCTGAAGATCACTTTCCCAATTCAGTGTAATCTCTGAGTTTATTCTGTTGTCCTAAATCTTGATTTTGAGTGTGACGATAATAAATGTCATGTTTCCTAAATAATTAACTTAATTTCAAGTTAAAGTATAAAGAGAGCCAAATACTATCATGTCTAATAATTTTTTGAAATGATTTTAGCATTTCTGTAAAATAAAGTAGAACATCATATGACATTTATTGAAAGAACGCGATTATGCCTTTGCCCTTCCAAGAGCTCCAAAAAATAGTCTTACTCGTAACAGTAATATTTTGGTTTTACCAGATAAATAAGTAAAAACATTACCTTTTTCTAGATTGTTATAGTATAAAAATGGTCTTAAAGGTTTACATACACATGCAAAAATAGGAATTGATAAGTAGGCAGATCATTAGCGAATCACAACATTTGTGTAACAAAAAATGGAGATATTGAAGGACTTTCAATATGAACCCATAAAGGGTTCCAGTGATTTTTCTCATTTGGTAACCAGTGTGCTAACTGTGTAAAACAAACAACTTCATGCTATAATTGAAACCTTGAGAAAATCACATCACCACTTTGTTAGTTTCATCTTGATTTAGAATGCGCTTACAAAGCATTTTCTATCTATTTTAAATAAGAAATGTGGATTAGCGTTGAACTCATGATTCAATGTATAACATAGCAGGGGCTATTATCATTTTACACATGCTTAATCTCTCCCACCAAGAAAAAAACAATGGGTTCCATCTGAGGATAGAGGAATTACATTTCTTTATGACATCATCTAATGTTATTTGACTGTTTATCTTATTAAGTTAGTGAATCACATCCCTAAATAATCTATTTTGATTGATTTCCAGTAAAGGTCCGAAGACATAAATTATTTTTTTAAACAAAGTGTGTTAAGTGGTAAGATTTCCGATTTATCTGAATATAATTTATAACCAGAAAAATTATAGAATCTCCTGACTCCTTCCAGAATGCATGTATAAAGACATTATAGTTAGAGTTGTATAAAAGAATATCATCAGCATGTTTAGTTGATTTTCACTATATTTAAAAGTGAATATATGAATATCATCTAATTCTGGAAAGAAAGGGTTCTAAAGCTACCATAAATACAAATGATGAAAGAATGTCCTTCACAAAACCATACTGTTCATACCCAATCAGTTTTGGTAGGCTAGGATCAAGATGTAGTGGCACAATTTTTTCAAACATTTTATAATCAATATTTACTAAAGATGTTGGTCTATAAGTCTTACAAAACTGAAGATCATGATTCTTTTTGGGAGTAAGCGATATCATTACTTTCCCCAAAGATCCCTGGCCCAAAGGAGAAGAAGCAAATTCAATATTTAAACTAATATAGAAAATAAAGTGTTAGTACATTGAAAAAAAAGTTCAAATGAAAATCCTTTTGGTCCTGGGGCTTTCCCCTTTTTTTTTAGTAAATCAATAAATGAATTATCTCTTGTATTGATTATCCTTCCATGCAGTTGAAAATCTGTATCATGTAACTGGGGCTGTTTAATCAAAGCTAAATAATCAACTATGTTATTTTCTGATTGTGTGTTGTCTGGGAAGTTCACTCATATATAACTTTTAACCAATTTTCTAACAGTTTTCCAGATTTATTCTGACCTCTGCAGTATAGCTTTTAGGAGATATGTTAATGTGTTATGAGTTATAATTTTATCTAAACACATTCTCCTTTTTTTATCCGAAATATGTTTAGTAATAAAACCACATGCTGCTTTAAAAAGTCTTAGATGGTTTGATCAGAAATGTCTCTTTAATTGCAAATAAATCATTAGCAGAGTCTTGAAATCTAGACATAAGTAATAGGCTCATCATTAATGAACTATTGAATCCCCATCTGCCTCTATCCTTTCCATATGGACTTAAATTAAGGCCAATGATAACTGGGATATGATCCGAAATTAAAATGGTTCCAATTTTGCCGAAAGTATGTCTCTCATGTAACTAAAAAATGTTCATCCTAAGTCTAGACAAATCTGAAAGTACTCTCTGTCTTTTTTATTTGGTTTTACTGAGTTGCCTCATATCTGAACATTATGAGCTTGGATGCGAAGATAGATAGATTTATATCGACATCAAATATCCACAGAAACAAAAAGTAGCAATGTATTTGCATGTGATATATGTTGAAATAATAGGAAACATAAGTGGAGAAATGGATACCTTGAGTAGCGGGAAAAAGTTAAACAAAGAGGAGAGAAGAGAGTCAGAAAATGTGACACTACATAACAAAAATGTCTACAAAAACGCCTATGTGGGCAAACTTTAGTGGAACTGGGAAAACTACAAATATGATTCATCTTCACATTGGATAAACAAGACACCGATAACATAGAAGCAAGTTCAAAAAAAGCAGGACAGTTTAAGAAACATGAACCTGTGAGAAGAAGGAGAGGATAACATGTTACAATAATCTATCCTATTCAGTACTTTCATAACATGAGAAGATAGTAATCTTAACATGAGCATAATTGAAGATTAAGACTTTGGTGTTTGAATCTCCTCTCACAGGCAATCATCCAAAAATTCACTCAGTTTGAATGAGTCATCATATCTAACCATCTTATCTTTGTATGTAACTGTAAAATGATAGTGAAGAATTAGACCGAGCCACACTTAGAAATTGAAGCACTGATCTCAGATTTAAAAACTCTTTTCTTATATTTGAAGTTGTCTTGGTTATAACTTGCACGAAGAGTAGCTTATAACCTAGCTATACCTGGGTGAAATTTAATGACTCTAGTCTAATTTGTGTAATGTTGGGAATTTTACCTAATACTTTTTATGCAGACTTCCTGAAATTACGAGATGTTGCTTAATTAATCTTCCTTCCACTGCAAAATTATAGCCATTCCATTCCAAATAACTTTATTTCGGTCAACTAGGAGCATAAAAGTGCGTACAAGAACATTTCTTACACATTAATCCATATAAAATGAGAGCAATCATTGGTGGCTACACAAATATTTGGCGTTTTAACAGCGTTAAAGTTCATTGCAGAGGTCGTAAAATGGTGGATCCGGGTAAATCATGTCACAAAACCAACCAACTCTCATAAATCTTTCCCATTAAAAGAAGGGCCACCTCAAGGATAAAAAGTTGCACATACAAATGAAGAGAATAAAAACTTATTTCATCATCAGATTTGGATATTGAGATGTTAGAATAATTAAAAAATGTACATAGATCTATTAACAGATGGGAACAGTGTGTGCATTTAAGACTGTGAAAACAGATTTAAAAAGGTCCAGCGCCTGCGCCACATTGAAATTAAAAACCGGAATACAGCAAAAACAATGGGCTTGCGAGTATCATATTCCAGGACTCTAATGCCTCATCACAGTGCATGAACTCCAAGTTTGTCCACAGCTGGATAAGCCAGCACTGCCTGGCTGGTTTGTAACCTGGGCAAAAAAAAACAAGAGCTATGACTCTTCCATAAAATTATAGCATTGGAGCGCAGGAACAACATGAATAGCCAAAATATGAACAGCTGCTTTTCAAAGCAATTGTGTTTCTTATACTATATATTTAGCTGAAAGTGCATTATTGTGAACAGAATTGACATACAGGAGCATTTTGCAATAAAATAGAGAGATAAAAACATGAATTTGCATTTCACATCATTTTGTGTAATTTTCCTTTGGGCCTTTTAGTTAACTTTGGGCTGAAATTAAAGGCTCTTTGTATATTCAGAGATTTTTGCTTTGGCAAGTCAAATTGGAAATTAAACATTTAAAGAAAGAGAAATGATCTTTGCTTTCAATATCTTCTGGAAGACCATACATTCGAAGTTTATACGTTTGATTCCTATTTTGTAGGTCTTTAGCATTTCTTTTGTGAGATGCAGCTTCAGGTCTTCTATTTTTGTAAACGCATCATGCAAGTCACTAATTCTCTGACCTGCCTCAGTTACTCTATTATCCATGAAAACCCTTTTATCCTCCAGTCCTTGCTACCTCTTATTTGTTTTCTCCATGAAAGAGGACACAGCTTAATTTGCTCTAGAAAAAACTCCATGGATATGGGAGACAAAGATCTGTCTTGAGATGTTTGTTTTTTAGATCTCTTGTTTGTGACATTATTTATTGGAGACAACTGGGCAACTGTGCTTCGTTTAGGAATATCAGAAAGGATTACATTTCGGCTTACGGCTTTGCCAATGCGTGTTTTAAGTTTTGTTGTGTACCCATTATTATAGCAATGTCAACCTGAACTTCCCCACAACTTTTTTAAGGGACTCTTTATTTGGCCCTTCAGCTTGTGGTGTATCCACAGGGATGGGGTTAATACTCCTAGACTTACTTCAAGGCTTGAGCTGGCGATCAAAGACATGCAAAATGTGCATAAAACATAACTTTCTCTTCTTCTTTTTTCAGATTAAAGCCCTAAACTCATGGTTCTCAGAAAATATAAAGAAAAAGGAATGTGTATATTTCGTACGAAGTGCGAAGCCTTCTGACGCCGGGTAGGAATTGTACAACATCATACAGTGCCATACACCCCCCCCCTTTTATCTTTCAGACCACACCTCATGCTGAATTGTGGGTGATGCCGTTCAGTTGATGTCATGTGTTTATGCTCCCCTCATGAATTACTTTGAAGTTAATCTTGGGAAATTGGGAGAGGTAATTAGTCTTAGGTCACGATTTATTAGTTTCTCTTTTAGTAAAAACATCAAATCAAATCAATTATCTCCATATGATGTTAATTTTGTTTTTGCACGTAGGGGGCTGGATGAAGCCATTTTAAAGCATTTATTTTTCTACTTTATGTGCACTTTTTTAGGTCTGTCTTAACAGCACAACTGCAACAAACCTATTGTTAGTAATTCACCCTGAGGAGAATTTCTCTCCCCCACATAATGTTCACACATAAATTGTACATATGCATTTGAACACACGTTCATAAGGGCGCATAATACAGCTGCTTAAAACAAAACAAGCATTGACAAAGTCAACAGGTCCGGCTTTACTATGTAACATTTGTAGACACAGAAATACACTAATTCAGTTTGCCTGCATTAGCATAGCAATGCCAGACCTGTTGATTGTGACAGTGCTTCTTTCATGTATCCCTGTATTTAAAGGGTTTCCTATTATATAATGGGGGAGGGTCCCTTAACCCCCACGTTTATAATCCTCTATGTTTATGAATTTGTGATTTATGCGGGAGAGCCCTCCATACCCCATCCCTCTTTTATTTATGCCTGTTCCCCTTTCACCTTTCTTCTTTCCCTTAACACCATTTATCTACTTCTTTCTTTAATTGTATGTATTTATTTTACTTACCTGATAGTTTTAACTCCATCATTTTGGGGGTTTTGTTGATTTGGCAAAGATATTTCTAACTTGAAGTAATTGGGCCACAAATACCACCCCATCCTTCCTTTTGCTAGGGCAGCGCAGCTACATGTAGTTATATATAAGATTAAAAGTGTGTGCCCTGTGGAGCATCGCCTCTGACTCATCTAGACTGGAAGACCTTTCATAGGCAAACCCACCATTTCAGACATATCAAGAAGTTTAAGAGTAATGTTGGGAATTTTATAGCAATCATAATGGTGGGTAAAGAACTGCTTAAGGTACACGGCAGTCCCAGTGTACCCTACAGGTCTTTTGAGGGCCTATCAGGTCAGTGGATTCTATGGCCCTCACTCCTCTTGTGAAGAGCCTCCCGTCTGCTGGGAATCCCTAAGCCTTCAGAGCAGCCGTGGCAGAAGCAGGTGCTCTAAAGGCTGAAAAGTTTCTTGAGTGGGTGTCATGTTTGAAATATATATTTTTAAATAACCTTGAAAGATTGGAATTTGTTCTTGAAAAACCAAAATCAGAGGCCCTAATGCACAGGACACTTTTCTCCCTTCACAAGGGAGCTTTGATGAACTTCCCTTGCTGGGACTGCCAAGCCTTACCATCCTGGATAGGCAAATCTAGTGACCTTTGCACCCTAAATAAGGTGGACGATCAACACTGTGACCACCTTTATGACTCTGTTGTGGAATGGCTATAAGATCAGAGGTTTCCAGGGGTGAAGCCACCTATGACTGTTCTTCCTGTAACCTTGTGCTTTGACCACCTCAGAATCAAGCGGGCACAACATGAGTTTAGAGTTGGCACCCCACAGTTTCACAAGGGGGTTCAGCCTGTCAAACCGTAAAGGACAACCTAAATCTCTTACACAGGAATGCATGTTCTACATTGACGAAGCACCAAGATACCCTGATAGTGCACCTTACAAATCTGCATAACATATGTGGCAAAAGGACCAGGGAACATTCATGAAAGCTGCAATGAAGTAGAGTTGTCTTGACAAACATGACCCATGAGTATGCTGAAAGACAGAGACTGTGAATTAATTTGTCACTTTGTAATCTTAAATTTGGAGATGAGATATTGGCTTGTCACACTGTGAGTAAAACATGTAGCTAATTGAGGGAACGATGAAGATTGTTTGGTTGGAGTAATAATGCAGGTTCACTCATGTTCTTCACATTCTACCCATTTCTTTGCTTTGAAACTTCCGCATGGTTCATTGTTCCTGCTTTAAACCGTGTCTTCTTGTGTAGAAAGGAAGTCTGCGGCTGCGGTTACAGACGAGAAGAGCATCCAGAGGTTCACGAGGAGCTTCTTTCAGAGGATGATTTGGAATGGAATCCAGAGAAGCACACCAAGGAGGTGCCAACAGATGCCCATGGAGACCTCACCTTCACTGGTCTTGGGAAGAGCGAGATGAAGGTAAGCGAAGGGTGTGGTCAGAATGCTCCATGGCGACACTTTCATCTATTGTAATGTAGGTGAGAAGAGGAACTTCTGGTTTTGTCTATTTGTGTGAGCTGCACAATGGTACAAGACATGGGAATGTCAGACTGGGCAGTGCACCGCTGGCCTTGGGAAGAGCGTAGTGAAGGTAAGCGAAGGCTGTGGGAGGAAGACTCCATGGATCCATCTGACAACACATTTTCAGCAGAGACACCTGTGGGTTTGTCCATTGGTGTCAGCTGCACACTGGGACAGTACAAGGGATTGTCAGAGTGGGTAGTGTACCAATGGCATCAGATTTCACAGTTGTGATATTGGTCCTGTAAGCATTCCCAAGAAAATAGATAGAACTTGTATTCCGATAACACCACTCTTCCCTAGAAGAAAGTAAGAGAAGTTGGAAACTAAACCCTGTAGATATATGCCCTCTGGTGTTGGGAGTCAAGATCAGAAGCAGGACCTTTATGCCCTGACTTCATAGCAGCTCACTGCCAAGTAAGCTGTAAAACCCAGTTAAGTCCAAGTAGTAATAGATATTACCCCTCTCCTCAGTGCACTCTGTCCATCCATGTGAGGTCAAATAACACAATATGGAAGGCTCAAACATTAGTACGTGATCTTGCTACCATTATAAGCATTTAAACTTCTTTAGGAGTCTCCGCCTTAGCACCACTCCCTGCTTTTTCACCAGACACAGATAGATAGATAGATAGATAGATAGATAGATAGATAGATAGATAGATAGATAGATAGATAGATAGATAGATAGATTGTATTGCACAATTACTTAAAATCATTGCAATTTTTACAAAAAAGATATTAAAAACAGTGTTTGCCAAAGACTTTATTGCAGTCATGAATTTCACAAAGCGGACATCCAGCTGAGGAAGTCGCCCTTCATGCACTCCTCCGGGGCATCTTGGCACGTCCGTACATTGAGAATGCACCAGATTGGATGGATTACTCCAAATCGTAGTCTCATTAAGTGGCGTTTCATTGTTGGCTTAAGGGGGATATTAAATAGTGAGGTAAGGTTCGGCAGTCATAAAATTGTGGGAGAGGTTTTTCAGGGCTATTGTATCGTGTTCAGCTGAAATGATCTTTGCTTGTTTAGTTAACAATTTTGCGGCCACACCCATGGGTAGAGAGCTTGACCAAATTTCAAAGGCTTCCTGTACACATAGCGCTCTGAGACCTTCGGGTGATTTATGCGCTATATAAATGCATTTTACATTTACATTTACATAGAAGATGCGTTAAAAATGTGTTCCAACTGGACCCTGAGTTATTTATCAGAGACCAAATATGGCTCTTTAAAGTAAAGTCTCAGGCATTTTTAGTTTTCAGACAGTAAGCTACAAATCTTTGTTTGAAGGTCCAATGTTGCAATGACAGGTTGAATTCCATACAGATTTGAGGATGAGAGGTCGAGTTTGGGACATAAAGCACTCAGCGGAAGCAGGCTGATTGCGCTCTGTCTAACCATGTGAACATTTTGTCTTTAAAATTCATCGCCCCGTAGGCCACTGTCAGCAAAAAGTTGCCACCCATTACATGAATTAGTGGTGATAAGTCTGACGTACTTAAGGATTTCCTTGCTCTTGAGAATGCCCCCTCTAAGCAGGGGGCAACTCCTTGCATTGCTGTGATATGCAGCTCCAATCTTCCCCTGTGGTCTATCCAGACTCCCAAATACTTGTATGTGGCCACTACCTCTATATATTTTCCTTCAATGTGCAAGAAACCTTTTCTTGCTTGTAGTCTTGAGACCATCATCACCTTGGTTTTTGCAATGTTGATGGTTAGAGAGCTTATCTTGCAATACGAGGCCAATGAGGTGAATAACACAATAAGGAAGGGTCAAACATTAGTACGTGATCTTAGGATAGTATAGTATAATATTTATAAAGTGCACTTACACCCAAGGGTGTCAAAGCGCAAAGCGGATGGGGAGGAGAAAGAAAGCTTCTTAAAGACCGGGAGAGAGTCTGCCTTGGAGATGGAGGGAGACCAGCAGTTCCAGAGTTTGGTGGATGCCACAGAAAAGTAGCATCCGCCCCATCTGGACCTGTGACATCTAGAAGAAACCAGTCTTTTCTGTGAGGAAGATCTCAAGGTTCTCCCCGGAGTGTACCACTGAAACATGTTTTTTAAATGCGATGAGCCTTTGCTATGTATAGCCTTAAATACCACATTCAGGACCTTGAAGGAAATGCGCTTCCTGTTGGGGAGCCAGTGCAAGGCTCGAATCCCTTCCTTGGCGGACTGATACTTCGGGATGTTAAGATACAGACTGGACGCTACTATTATAATAATTTTAACATTTTTAGGAGTCTCCACCTTGGCACCACTCCCTGCTTTTTCACCAGAGGCAGGTTTTTGAGTGAGGGGGCACCATTGCCAGTGGCAGCAGAGAAGCCTTGAAAGCTCCTCCAGGAGACTCTGAGAGTTTCCCCTGGGAAGAAAAGTGAAAATGATTCAAATAGTGCATAGAAGAGTTCTATTTGTTAATAAATTGTCTGAAAATCATATCATATAAAGGAGCAGTCACAAAAAAATCCAATACTTTCAAGGTGTAAACAAGTGTGATCCTCTCAATGAAAGGTTTTCCCTAGATATTGGCAAGAAAGCCATAGGTATTAGAGACAGCTGAAAACATATTGAAATGAAATGAAAATAGATACTTATAAAGTGCACGGTAACCCCACAGAGTGTCCCGGAGCTGAAAGGACCACCAAAGACAGGCAACAGAGCCCGATGCTGGAAAGAAAAGAGAAAAACTATTGCTGGAAAAGCCAGGTTTTTTGCTGTCTCCTGAAAGTAAGCAGATCCTGAGCCTGCCTAAGGGGTAGAGGCAGACAGTTCCTTGAGCAGGCAGCCAGCACTTGAAAGGAGCGACCACCCACACGAGGGCAGGCAAACTTAGGGATGGACATCAGAGACTGCACTGAGGACCTCAAGGCTCTTTGCGTGCATAATGCTGTACCCTCCTCCTAAAATATACGGCGCCCGCACCATGAAAGCACTGAAATGAAAATGTCACATGCCCTCTCAATTTTAAAATGTTTATAACATCACAATACACTACTGCATTGTGTTTAACTTTATTTTTTCATCTTGCCCTCCCAGCAACAGTATATAACTATGAATCTACTCTAGAAGGAGAGGATAAAAAATTAAGCCTGGGCAGTGTTCGCGGAGTTCACGGAGTTCCGAAGTGCAAAAATACCTCCGCGGTGCTCTGTGAGCAGCAGAGTGCGTTAAATAAATACTGTTCACAGTGATTTTCAGTGCCAGGTGCTTGTCCGCCCTGTGCAATCATTGTGAACGGCACAATGCACAGCGCAAGCGGGCACTGCTTCCTTTCTGCCGCTCGAGTAGATTTTTACTCGAGCGGCAGCTTTCGCATTGTGAACTGACAGTTTCTCAACGGAGTGGTCGCTAGCATACGCGACCACTCTCAATCAAAAATCTGACCGTCCGCTTTGAGAAATCTGTCTGGGAGGTTGATTTTCCACGCTCGTGCTCACCAACTTGATGTGGAGGATTGCGAACGAGGAACAATCTCACCTGGAGGTGGGTTTTTCTCGCTTGCGCTCGCCAACACTACTTTGTCGAATGCGAGAGAGGTAAAAAACTCCGCTTCGCAACGCAAAATTGAGATTTTCAGAACTTCGCGATCTCTGCGTAACGCGGAGTGCAGAAAACTCCGCATCCTACGCGAGCGGAGTGGAGTTCACCCCCCATACTTAAAAAAAAATTAGATGTAAGACAGAACTCACAATCTCAGGCCATGTTTCTGGCAAAACCTCCATTATGAAAGGCACAAGCCTGATCATGCCAGGCCAACTAGTTGCAGCCTCCAGTTTCATCATTGGTCCAATTGTAAAAATTACTCCAAACCCACGTTGGTGAAGAATGGGTGATATTGCTTTAATCTAATTAAAGACAACTTGCAATAATTCAAATGTAAATATAAATAAATACAAACTCTTTGTGCACGAATGAGGTAAGAAAAAGTGACTGAGGAAATGAATGCAAATGTTCACAGTTCACAAGAGTTGAAGTCCTTTTATAGAATGTCTCAGAGCAGGAACATTTGATGAAAACTACTCAGAACCAGGACAAAATCCCACAAAATGCTTCTCCTTAAGTCCTGAAAATAGTTCACCACTAGATTACCAAATAAGTGTTAAATTCATTCTTGGGTAGCAAAGGGGCTTTAAAACTAGGTTAATATCATCAAATGTGCTTGCATCCCATAGTATGGGGGTGTAAAGGCGCCAAGTCCTCCTATGAGCAAGTAAAAATTGTAGCTTACCAAACACCAAGTGCAAATATAGGGCGGAGGCATCCGCTTACCATAGAACAGACAGAATGTGAAAGGAAATTGGCAGTGCTGCTCAGTTTACACTATAGGAACTCACATAAGAAAACATGAAATCATGTCAAGTCACAAGGTTTTACCAATTTTCATGATACCAGATGATGTTCAGGCAGTCAGCTGAGATTTCCACCCTACTAGTGATGCCCAACACAACAATTAATGGACTGAGGTATTTGACCCACCGCAATCAAAATCTTCTATGTACTGGGAAATGACATCTGAAATTAATATGCATAAATCTGGCTGAAGATGAGAACAGCAGCATCCTTACACACTGACGTTGTGTTGTGTGAGTCACATTCTGACATTCAGCATCAGAACTAAAATGGCATCTATCATTCTGCATCAGGGCTCATATGACCTCTAACATTCAGTGTCAGGACGCACATGACATCTGGCATTCAGTATTAGGACTAATGTGACCTCTAAAATTCAATATCAAGACTCACTTCACATCCATCAATCAGTATCAGGTCTCCCATGACATCTAATATTCAATGTCAGGATTAACATGACATTTAACATTCAGTATCAAGACTCACTTAACATCTAACATTCAGTATCAGGACTCACTTGACATCTAACATGTTATATCAGGACTCACTTGACATCTAACATTCAGTATCAGGACTCACTTGACATCTAACATTCAGTATCAGGACTCACTTGACATCTAACATTCAGTATCAGGACTCACTTGACATCTAACATTCAGTATCAGGACTCACTTGACATCTAACATTCAGTATCAGGACCCACTTGGCATCTAACTTTCAGTATCAGGACTCACTTGACATCTAACATTCAGTATCAGGACTCACTTGAGATCTAACATTCAGTATCAGGACTCACTTGACATCTAACATTCAATATCAGGACTCACTTGACATCTAACATTCAATATCAGGACTCACTTGGCATCTAACATTCAGTATCAGGACTCACTTGACATCTAACATTCAGTATCAGGACTCACTTGAGATCTAACATTCAGTATCAGGACTCACTTGACATCTAACATTCAGTATCAGGACTTACATGACCTGTGACTTAGATATCAGTTAGCATCCTGGATGGGGATTCACATGACACCTGCCATTCAGTGTCAGGACTCACATGACCTTTCACATTCAGTTTCAGGTGTCACATGACTTGACTCACTCACTTTACCTTCTGTTTCATATGGGTCTTTTTCGTTGCAGTACGTCCGCACCTCCAACAGCACACCCCCAAAGGTTCTCTATGAGATGATGACCAAAATGTGGAACCTCAGTGTTCCAAACCTGCTGATATCAGTGACCGGTGGAACCAAGAACTTCAGCATGAAAGGGAGACTGAAGAACCTGTTCAGCCGGGGACTCATCAAAGCAGCCCAGACCACAGGTGAGGAAGGCAGATAACACCTCCACTCAGCAGCTGGCCCTGGAATCCTCTGCCATGGACCATTCAGGTGGCAGCTGCACACTGTGCTCGGTGCCATAGGTCACTCTGCTGGCTCAAATGCCTATACAGTTAGTATGCTTATGTTGATATTTCTATAGTGCAAACTAAGATGGGGCGCAACTAAATACTGAACGCAACAATACAGGACGAATATGAATGACACCTCAGCAACAAAATCTCAAGTATTACAGAACATGTTGACTCACAAAGCCCCCCACTGCACTTCTTAGATATCACCGAGACCTAGATTGACCCAACAACTCTACCACACCATGTGCTCTTCACACTGACCTTTCCACCTTCTCCAACATGCCTCAAAGAACCTGCAAAAGTAACATTCTGCTAAATAACTTGCACACCACACAGCCACACTTACTTCAGTGTTATCCTCCAATCCATCTTCTTTTGAATAGTATTCTGTGTCAGTCATAGCCTTATCCAAACCCAGGGTTGTGGGGCTGGATCACTCTCCAGAATACAGTGTCACATTCTTTAGAGTTGAAGTTGAAGGGTTTTGTAAAGCGCTCTACTTCCAAACGGCTACATAATGTCCATGGACCTTTCCCCAGTACCACCACTACCATTGTACTCAGGTATTGGAACTTAAAATTTGACAATAAACTGCCAGACATATTGTTCTCTCAGCTCCTAACTGAACATTCACTCCTCCCAACACTGTACTTACTAACCTACACATACTCAGGCTAATCTGAATTTAGTGCTATCAGACACACCTAACCTATCATCACCCAGTACTCTCCCTTCCCACTCTGACCATGTCTTCTTGAACATTCTGGTCAATATCCCTCGTCCCCACCCACTCATTACCCCACCTCCCAGTCCCTAAAAAGGGAAAGATTTTCCGATTCATTTTATATTCTTCAACACATTTCATGATGTCCTGAAGCAAACTTTTGAAACTCTCTGCCACCAGCCATCAGTCTCTAAGTAAAACTGATCTGCTCTCTTGATGTTTAGTGTGGGTGCGCATTTGGTAACCTCCTCTCATCCTGTTTAGATACACTACAGTGTAAGCAACAAAAAGTCATCCATTGAAAGTGAAGATTTCTACTGGGGAGAAAAATGTGTGGAATATGAGAGTGTTCCCAAAAAAGGCCAGGATTGAACAGCTGGTGGCACTGTGCCTGGCGGGGTCTCTGTAGGCTTGTTTGTAATGGCTACATAGATATTGACACCTGTGAATGGTTTTTAGCTTTCTTTCAGGCTTGGTTGTTCCTGTAGTAGGCGCTTTGACACAATATTTCCTGTGGTGGTGCATTATGTGATCCCGTTCCCCGGCCACTTTGCTTGATGTCACAAATCTTTCCCCAATTCATGTGCCTTCTAACTGGGTTGTCACTTGCTGACTGTTATGGTCAACTATGAAAATCCATCCTTTTTATGGCTGTGCCTGATGCCAAAGCTATCTGAGGAAGTCATGGGGGCCTGGCACAGGCATATTCAGGCTAACTCTGGTCATTCATTGAAATTCTTTTTTTGGTTAACCATAAAAGACACAAACGGGCTATGCCAATCAATAGTAAAAAATTAAGCATTTCAATTCAATCTGTTACACAAACTATATTAGAGATTCCCAGTATATAAAACTTATGTCATTAAAAATTGGTAGATGAAGAGCAGGTCATCATAGTACATTCCTCTTTCTGATAGCAAACTGCGTTTACTGGGTCACCGCCCAACAGACATGAATAGAAGTTAAAGATTGGATAAAAAGCATTGTCAGTTTGCATTGCCTAAGGATCACATGACTTAAATTAGTGACCAAAAATCGGTGACTAAAAGCAGCATAAAATGTATACAACAGCAAAAAATGCATTGAGGTCGGGAGAGAATTAAAAGCACAAGGGCAGGGTGGTAACTTCACATTGTAATAAACAGGTACAGGACTTGTAGTGATTAACATATGCTTTCTAATTGTGGGCTTCAAGGATTTGCAAAAAAGCAAGTCTTTATGATGTTCTTCTAGGAGTGGGACAGATATGCTGGACTTTGAAACAGTTCTGGCATGGCCAGACTTCAACTAAGTTTCTCAGTATAGGCCAACCACAGGATCCTCCTCATATCATCCAGCCAATACAATCTTTCAATAGCATTTGAGTGAAACTTGACTTTTTGGCCAAATAGACAACCATAAGAGGATGGACGTAGACTGCTGTGAGCAACTAGATAATCCATCCCTAATTCAGAATGACACAAAAAGTGGATGTGCTCTGGGGAACGGACAACACTCTTATCAGAAACCTGTTCTCAACTTTCCAAATAACTTCATTAGTCCAGTGTTCTCCAAAGCCCACGTTGAACGTTGCAACTGAAAGGTCCTTTGACTTGTGGACCATTAACATTTCTGAAACAGGTTTGCTACCCAGCTTTGTGGCAAAGATAAACAATGCCTCATTGCTTCTCCCGTACGCGGCTACCCTAGTGCAACCCAAAGGGGTCAACCTACAGGTAACATTTAAGATGTTTCTATTTTCGATTAGGCTTTTGGATCCGTAAGCGATACCCTGGCTGCACGTACTAAGCTGATTTACCATTTGAACAAACTTCTATTAACTACTTTAGGAGTGCAAGTACCACCTTCTTTAACATGTAAGAGGACCCATGGCCTAGGAAAAGTAGAAACTGGGGAACTATTAGTTTGATTAACAACATTAGATCTGTGTGTGTATTTATTTGAAAACATCAAAAAGAGAGAGATAGAGGAAAAATGGAGAGGACTCATCCTCCAAAATATCAGTAAATAAGGAGTCACTCCCAAGAAAAATCTGATAGTGATGGCAACCTCTTAGTGAAAAGGAAAAATTAGATTTCCTTTCAAATAACCCTAACCCACCAGGGTTACCCCTTATTTGCATGTTTCATCATGGGGCTCTTCCGTAACCTGCTTTAGAAAGGGGCGTGCTATGACCGACGCATACGTGAGAGCACTGACAGTGTATTTTGCCTATACACCTACATTGATTGCATAAATATTGGAGTGGAGATTTTTATGTAAAAAACAAAGTAAAAAATATCTGGCTAGTGGGAAAAGGATAATTTAATTTAATCCCCTAGTCGATATGATTAAAACATGAGGATGATGAGAAACTCCCGGGATGGTGCACAGACATAATATCGAGTCCAAAATATCGATTGAACATAATATTGAGTTGTAAATATAGACTGGACAAAATATCGACAGGACAGAATATAGATAACCAAAATATTGTTTTTAAGGTAAGTGATGTATTATCGAAAATATAGAAAGTTAAAATATCGAAGTATATAATATAGATAGCTAAAAATATCGATTTTTTAATATCTACTTTTTTATAGTGTATTTTTATGTTATAATATGTGTGAAAAGTGTGTATTTATGTTATAATTAATTTTAATTAATGAATTTTGTTTTTATAATTATTGCGTAATTTAATTCTGTAGCGGGTTGTGGGTTTATAGGGGAATAGGGTGGGAAGCAATTTAATTATAATTACTTAAATATGTAAATTTATTTATTGATAGTAATTTTTAATTATTTGTTAATTAATTTATATGTGTTAATTAATTAAATTTTAATTGGTAATTAATTTTAATTAATTGATTAATTGTCGATTATGAAAATTTTACTAATTTATTTTCTGTAGCGGGTTGTGGGTTTATAGGGGAATTGGGTGGGAAGTAATTAAATTATAATTAATTAAATATGTAAAATTATTTATTGGTATTTATTTAGAATTAATTATTAATTAAGTATTTATGGGTAATTATAAAATTTTTATTTGCCAATTAATGTTATTTAATTGATTAATTGTTAATTATGTTAATTTTAATAATTTATTTTCTGTAGCGGGTTGTGGGTTTATAGGGGAATAGGGTGGGAAGTAATTTATTAATAATTAATTAAATAATTACATTTATTTAAATGTATTTAATTGGGAATAATTTTTAATTATTAAATAAGTAATTGTTAATTTTTAATTAATTTGTATTAACAGGTGATCAATTGAAATAATAATTGTAATTAGTAATTTTAATATATTAATTATTATATTATATAAAATTATTATTTTTTTGTAATAATTATTAATAGATATTCATTTTTAAATAATATATGAAGTATTTACTTTCCCTAATGTTGTATTCTCTGGAGTGGGAATAGTAATTTTAACCCTTACGCTATCCAAAGCTTTCCCTACTGTTTCACCCACTGGAGTGGGAATAGTTATTTTAACTCCTACGCTATACAACGTTTTCCCTACTGTTGCACCCACTGGAGTGGGAATAATAATTTTAACCCCTACACTATCCAACCCTTTCCCTACTGTTGCACCCACTGGAGTGGGAATAGTAATTATAACCCCTCCGCTATCCAACGCTTTCCCTACTGTTGCACTCTTTGGAGTGGGAATAATAATTTTAACCCCTACGCTATCCAACGCTTTCCCTACTGTTGCACTCTTTGGAGTGGGAATAGTAATTTTAACCCCTACGCTATCCAACGCTTTCCCTACTGTTGCACCCACTGGAGTGGGAATAATTATTTTTACCCCTACGCTATCCAACGCTTTCCCTACTGTTGCACTCTTTGGAGTGGGAATAGTATTTTTAACCCCTACGCTATCCAACGCTTTCCCTACTGTTGCACCCACTGGAGTGGGAATAGTAATTTTAACCCCTACGCTATCCAATGCTTTCCCTACTGTTGCACCCACTGGAGTGGGAATAGTAATTTTAACCCCTACGCTATCCAACGCTTTCCCTACTGTTGCACCCTTTGGAGTGGGAATAGTAATTTTAACCCCTACGCTATTCAACGCTTTCCCTACTGTTTCACCCACTGGAGTGGGAATAGTAATTTTTACCCCTACGCTATCCAATGCTTTCCCTACTGTTGCACTCTTTGGAGTGGGAATAGTAATTTTTACCCTTACGCTATCCAACGCTTTCCCTACTGTTGCACTCTTTGGAGTGAGAATAGTAATTTTTACCCTTATGCTATTCAACGCTTTCCCTACAGTTGCACCTACTGTAGTGGGAATAGTAATTTTTATCCCTACGCTATCCAACGCTTTCCCTACTGTTGCACCCACTGGAGTGGGAATAGTAAATTTTACCTCTACGCTAGCCAACGTTTTCCCTACTGTTGCACCCACTGGAGTGGGAATAATAATTTTAACCCCTACGCTATCCAACGCTTTCCCTACTGTTGCACTCACTGGAGTGGGAATAGTAATTATAACCCCTACGCTATCCAACGCTTTCCCTACTGTTGCACCCACTGGAGTGGGAATAGTAAATTTGACCTCTACGCTATCTAACGTTTTCCTATTGTTGCACCCACTGGAGTGGGAATAGTAATTTAAACCCCTACGCTATCCAACCCTTTCCCTACTGTTGCATTCACTGGAGTGGAAAGAGTAATTTTAACCCCCACGCTATCCAACGCTTTCCCTACTGTTGCACTCTTTGGAGTGGGAATAGTAATTTTTACCCTTACGCTATCCAACGCTTTCCCTACTGTTGCACTCTTTGGAGTGGGAATAGCAATTTTTACCCTTACGCTATCCAACGCTTTCCCTACTGTTGCACCCACTGGAGTGGGAATATTAATTTTTACCCCTACGCTATCCAACGCTTTCCATACTGTTGCACTCTTGGAGTGGGAATAGTAATTTTTACAATTTTGTTATTGTACGTTAATAATATTGGATATTATTTAATTATATTTTGTTACTATATATATGTTTTAACAAAGATAAATTATATATTTTTTACTTTCATTAATTATTTATTTATTATAAGTAAATTTAAGTATTTTTAAGTATATTTTAGTTATTAATTTTTAATATTAATTTAATTTAACATTGTTTTTAGTAAAGTCGATATTTTTAAAAACTATATTTTATTAAACAATATTTTTAACTCAATATTTTTGTACTTACCTGTTTGTAGATAGAAACTCGATATTTTGTCTGTCGATATTCTTTCAACGATATTCTTGATGGTCGATATTCTGTCCCTCGATATTATGTCAGTGATCCTCCTGGGATAAAGGTCCCTTAGTGCCTCTGGTCAACTAGTTTCAAGCCCTACCCCAAGGCTTATCATCAGGACCTAATGGGGTTACTACCTGTTACCACTCCTCCAGTTGTGAAATCTCTCAATAAGTGAAAGTAGAGATATCATCCAAATAAAGGTATACCGCACTTATTTGGTCTGTTCTTATATCTTCTACAAAGGTTGGACAAGAAAAGAGACATTAAAAGTATGAACTGCCCGTGAGAGGAAAGTGATAGATGTCTCACACTCTGAATAAGTGAGCACATTGTGAAGATCTTCAATGTAAGTGTTAAAGTAGACACACGACACATAAACACACATAGGACATACCCCCAAATAAAATAATACAACACACATTATATTACATACATGTTATATGCCCTAATCAGGCCTCATGAGTCCAAACGGGGAAGGATGCCTGTAGTCATACTCTGTTGGAATAAAGACAAAGAGTCACAATAGGAGTAGTTAGATGTAGAAAGCAAAACTATCGTAAAAGTCAGAGTTTCACAAAACCTGAATACCAGGTTTCGAAAAATGGTCATGGCAGGACTTACTTCACCACGGCTACTCCCTCCCTGTGGGGTTAACCGTTTGCCAGTGGCTCCAGAGATGCCAGAGGGGCGTGTTGTGTCCCGTAATATACGGTGATGATGTGCCGCCGTCAGCATCCTCGTGGAGGTGTGGACCGCATCCCATCTAACTGAAAAAAGCCCTCTTCCTGATTAACCGAGGCACGTCCGCAGTGTGTGGGTTTCGCGCCTGGGCTTTCATGGGAAAAATTATTTCTCTGTTGATCGTGTACGATAAAAGGGAAGTCTCAAAGTAAACAACCATTTGCGATGCAATTCATCTCGCCTTTGGAACCCTATATGTTTTTAGCTATACAGCACATTAGCCTGGGTGCTGAAACATCTACTGTTCTTTAACATGGAGGGAAAGTAAGCACAAAACTGTGTGACACGCCAGGTATGGGAACACATGGAGAGGAATATTGCCTTTCAGAGGGAAATGATATTTTTCAAAGCTCTATTTTTAATATAAAATCAGGGCCTTCGGTGGTCATATCACTGAAAATACAAGATTTGAAAAAAATATTATTGTTTACGAGTGCTCTTGGAAGACAATTTCTATGGACTGGAATCTAGAGAATGCTAAAGTGATTCTGGTATTTTACTGACCTCTGCTGGTTGTTTTCTATCAAGAAAGTTAAACAGAGGCTATTGAACAGACATAAAGTCCCTAAGCGGAAGCAGACAAGTACTATGGCTGATCTCCAGAGCCCACAAAGTACATACACATACAAGTATATAATAAGTATATACTAGAGTATATACAAGAGGTCTCGAATGCTCGACCTAAAAACGGAAATGCCAGTGTGCTCTTGATTGGGACTCTGCCATTTATAGAAAATTTGTTGCAATAGTGGAAAACAGCTGGGCCGTGGCGCATCCACTGTGGTGGGGTCTGCACCAGGGTTCACCTGGAGGAAAAATACAGAATAAAAAAAAAACACAGAATGAAATAATACAGAATAAAAAAAATAATAACAAAATAATAAAAATATATATCTTGATATGTTCTTGTTTGGTGTCAGTTGATACTTGGACCCACAGCGGGGTATTTAAGGATTATATTGGTAGACAAATGCGTGCTGATGTTGGTGCAGGCAAAAAGGGGCGAGCTATAAGGCTGTGAGGTTTAGCCTATCTCTATTGCCATCTGGCTTATGAAATTACTGTAAGGAAGATGTCAAAAAAGGAATTCTTGGAACATGATAGGTGGACAAAGGTGGGTGTAGGGGTAGTCATATCCATCGTTGTTCTATTTCAAACAACTTGGACCCTTGGTTTGCTTGTTCAATTACTGCATAACGTAAGTCGTTAACAGTGTGGTGGTGTTCAATGTAATGCATAGTAATCTTTCTTGTTGCTTGTTGGCATCAGAAGTTACTACAATGATCGCAGATTCTGGTCTTGATTTTGCGTCATCTCTATATAGTGTAAGAAACACAGGCAGGTAATTATATAGATCACCCTTTCCGAGTTACAGTTGTGGAATCGTCCCATGTCTCATGTTGTTTTATCGTTGAAAGTGATGCTTTTGCTTGTTTGTGTCAGATGACACAGACTACAGTTACCACATGGGTGGTGTCCGTTGAGAGGTGTAATAAAGCTCTGACCCGTGGGCCTGTGCTTAGGGGTATGTGGTCGGGTATGTTCCAGCATGTCCCATAGGCTTTAGCGTCTCCTGTGAGAGAACATTGGTTTTGGTACCGGAGTATCACTGTCATTCAGATTTCAGCCATGTTTGATGATCATTTTGTTCACTTCAGGTGTTGATACATATGGGGCGAACCTCTTTTTCTTTTTGTACCGGAAGCTCCAAAATAGTTTCCCTGTTGTGATTCTTGGCAATTGTGTGTGGGTATTTTCTTGCTTCTAACTTGGAAGCCAGATCTACAGCATGTGTGTTGTGATCACTTAGTTCAGAAAAATTACGTCTGAGTCTTAAAAAGTGTCCGAACTAAAGGTTTTCCCTAAGGTGTCTAGGGTGAAAACTGTCAAACCAGAGTAGACAGTTTTTTGCCGTAGGTTTGAAATGGGTTGTGGTTTTCAGGCCTCTATCATGTGGGAAAATGTTTAGGTCAAGGAAGACCAACTCTGTTCTGGAGATGCTCTGTGTAAATTTGAGGAAGTCATTCTGCCTATTCAGTCATTGCAAAAAATCATTAGCTGTGTTTTTATCACCATCCCATACTACTATGATGTAATCTATATATCTTTTCCAAAGTGTAAAGTATAATGTTAGTGATGGTATTGCTAAGGTCTTTTGTTTTTCAAGGTAGTATACATATAGTCCAGTCACACCTGGAGCAAAAGGGCTTCCCATGCTGGTTCCATGCTTCTGTATGTGTACAGGGTGTCTTGTAAATTAAAAATCTTCTCTGTCAAGGCTATCTTGCAACATTCCATCACAAGGTTGCATGATACCCTCAGTCTATTGTGAAAAGGACATCCTCCAGGGTGTCTAGTGTTTGTGTGTGTGGGAGGCTCGTGTAGAGGCTTTATATGTCCAGCCCAACCAACAGTTGTTTCTGGGGGTCAAAAGGTATGTCCTGCAATGTTCTTAATACATCTTTTAGTATCCTTTACGTATGTTTCGGTGCCTTGAATGAGAGGTCTAAGGAAAGACAAGGGTGGGTTGTGCCGATTCTTGTGTATTTTCAGAACTGTGTAGAAATATGGAGCTACTGGATGTTTGTTGGTCAGGAAATAATTTTTCTTCCTGGAGATCCAGTCATGTGATACAGCTTCTTCAATCATCCCACCAATTTGTATTCTTATTCTCTCTGTGGGGTCTCTGATGAGAGGTTCATAGTTTCGGGTGTTGTTTAGTAGGCGGAGGTGTTCCTTCTGGTATGCATCCCTTGTCTGCATAACTATGGCCTCTCCCTTGTCTGCCAATTTGATGACTAGATTGTCTTTATCTGAGAGTTGTCTGATTGCCTGCATTTCTTCTCTTAAGGGTGGCAGGGTTTCTTTCCCCTATATCTTTCAATACTGCTTTTTCAAAGGCAAGAATCTAAACTGGGATTGAAGCTGTCAGTGGGGTAAATGATGACTTGGCTTTAAGACCTGTGTCCCCCTGTTATTCTGCTGTCTCTGGTTTGTATGTGAAAAACGCGTTCAATTTCAGCTTTCCTATGAATTGATTTACCTCCCAACTTAATTTGAACTTGTCCAATTTCACTTTGGGTATAAAACCTAGGCCTTTTTTCTAGTACTCCTTTCTGGCAGTGGAGTCTCTGTTAAATTAACAACTAGGCTGGTCGATTGCTCTTGCCTGGTTGGTTGTTGTGTGAGATTGTCATGCTTCTGCTTGACACCCTGGAGGGGTCCTGATTTGTTGACCATTCGACTTGATTTCGCTTCCTAGTTCTCCCTCTCTGTCGGCCTGTCAGACCAAAAACCATAATATGGGTGTTATGATAAAGTCCTTAGGATCGGTTTATTGATTGGTATGCCCACCTCTAGATCGAATCAACGCCTGAATTGCCGTAATGGCACAGAGCATTGATAAGATCAAGCGAGGGGAAAAATGAACAGATCAGGGAAGGAAAGGAAGGGGACAGCAGGGAGGGAGATTTGAAAGACATAAACAGAGCACACGCATAAGACTATGTTTGCACTACTTAGAACCAACAAGACATATGAATCAACCGTAAAGGAGTTATACCTGTAAAGGAAAATTTAAACCTTGTAGATGTGTAGATGTATCTGGCAGCGTAGGGGTTGATGCGGTATAACTACAGTAACACAAAAGGCATGTAACCGTGATATAATAATTGTCAATACCATACAGTGTAATATATAATATCTTGTGTCACACATGTAGGAACCTACCTAAGTATCCCTCTACTAAGCATCACAGGGGAAGAGTGTAAACCATACACCTCCAGAACCCCTGTTAAATAGAAGAGGTACATACAATAGTTAACACCTATGTATATTACAGTACACGCTGCCACTTCTAGATGATAAATCCAGTTCAAAAGAAATCAAGCATAAGAAGACCCATGGAACTCTTGGCAATTCCTAGCACCCAAATAATGCCTCTTAGATGGGTATGGGGGCTGTATCCAATGTTACAGAAAAAACAACCTCAATAGTTTATGAGCGTCCAAAACGCTGCTAGTACCGAAAATGCCAACTGAGCCAAATCCTAATATCACCAAGTCACAAAACCAGAACGGTATAGAGACAAAATATCGACTCCAAAATATCGACTGGACATAATATCGAGTTTTTAATATAGACTGGACAAAATATCGACTGGACATAATATCGACTACAAAAATATCGTTTTTCAGGTAAGTGAAGTAATATCGACTGTATAAAATATAGATAGCAAAAATATCGATTTTTTAATAATATATAATATTTTATAGTGTATTTTTATGTAATAATATGTGTGAATAGTGTGTATTAATGTTATAAAATATTTTATTACATGAATTTTGTTTTTATAATAATTGCGTAATGTAATTCTGTAGCGGGTTGTGGGTTTATAGGGGAATAGGGTGGGAAGTAATTTAATAATAATTAATTAATTAATATATGTTTGTTAATATTTTTAATTAATAATTAATTGATAATTAATTAATATTAATTAGTTAATTAATTAATATAATTTTGAACATATTTTGTATTAGTAAATAATTGTTAATTAATTAATTGTAATTAGTTAATTACATTAATTAAAGTACATTTTTAATATATATAATTTTGTGTAATTTTTAAGTAATTAATTTTGAAAAAATAATAATTATTAAAATAATTACAGCTAATGTTCTAATATATTTACTTTATTGTTATTGTTAATTAATAATTAATTGCTAATTAAATAATATTGATAAATTTTGGGTAAAGGAGCATTTTTAGGGTTCAGGGTCAGTTTTCAGTTCATGGGTAAAGGGGTATTTTTAGGGTTCAGGGTCAGTTTTCAGTTCATGGGTAAAGGGTATTTTTAGGGTTCAGGGTCAGTTTTCAGTTCATGGGTAAAGGGGCATTTTTAGGGTTCAGGGTCAGTTTTCAGTTCATGGGTAAAGGGGTATTTTTAGGGTTCAGGGTCAGTTTTCAGTTCATGGGTAAAGGGGTATTTTTAGGGTTCAGGGTCAGTTTTCAGTTCATGGGTAAAGGGGTATTTTTAGGGTTCAGGGTCAGTTTTCAGTTCATGGGTAAAGGGGTATTTTTAGGGTTCAGGGTCAGTTTTCAGTTCATGGGTAAAGGGGTATTTTTAGGGTTCAGGGTCAGTTTTCAGTTCATGGGTAAAGGGGTATTTTTAGGGTTCAGGGTCAGTTTTCAGTTTTTGGGTAAAGGGGCATTTTTAGGGTTCAGGGTCAGTTTTCAGTTTTTGGGTAAAGGGGTATTTTTAGGGTTCAGGGTCAGTTTTGGGTTTTTGGGTAAAGGGGTATTTTTAGGGTTCAGGGTCAGTTTTGGGTTTTTGGGTAAAGGGGTATTTTTAGGGTTCAGGGTCAGTTTTGGGTTTTTGGGTAAAGGGGTATTTTTAGGGTTCAGGGTCAACAAATAAGATTTTAAAAAATTATTTTTATTATTTTCATTTATTATTTAATTATTATAATTTAATTTAAGTCGTTTTAAGTATATTTTAGTAATTAAAATTTAATATTAATTTAATTTAACACTGTTTTTAATAAAGTCGATATTTTTTACATCTATATTTTTGTTAACGATATTTTGTACTCGATATTTTTGTACTTACCTGTTTGTAGATACAAACTCGATATTTTGACTGTCGATATTTTGTCCACGATATTTTGGCAACTCGATATTTTGTCCGTCGATATTATTTCAGTGATCCAACCAGAACCATGGTAACAGCTGTTACTGCGGATCCCAAAGTCCTCAGACACCCTGAAAACAGTGTTCCCGCTGCGAAGCGCTGCGGTGCAAAGCACCCTTACCGCACCAGGCGATCCGAATCCTCAATTACCGAAAAACAAGTTTCTCTGAAAGGAATTTCCGACACCGATCCCCAGCCGCCGTCCTCCTTAAACGTTTTCTCGTGAGAATGCGGCCCGCCACGAAGGATCACGGGAATTGTAGTTCCGGCCCAGGGCATGCCGGGAAACGTAGTTTGTTTACATTGTGATCGTGACAGTACATCCCTCCCTCAACAGAGGGGATCATGGACAAAGCTTAGTGGGGCATCTCCGATGGAAGGCAGACACCAAAACCGGGGCATGAATCCCCAGAGCAGGCTCCCATGAGTTTTCCTCGGGCCCATACCCCTTCCATGACAACAGATACCGCAACTTACTCCTCCGATACTTGGAATCCAATATTCGTCTGACCTCATACTCCAACTCTCCCTGTACCATCAAGGGAGGAGGACGATGTTGGCCCTTGGATAATGAAGGTTTCAACAATGAGACATGAAACACCGGATGGATGCGTAGATGAGAAGGGAGCTTCAGCTTCACCGCCACCTTGTTCATGCGTTTGAACACAGTATACGGTCCAATGTACCTAGGGTTGAAAACACTGTGTTTTCTGAAATGCAGATTCCTTGTGGACAACCACACCTCATCACCTTTGCAGTACAAGAGATCTTGTCTTCGGTGTTTATCAGCAGCAGCCTTGTACTTGAGTTTCGCGGCCTGCAGCTGGTCCTGCGCTTTGGTCAGCGTCTCTTTGATATGAGCCACTCTGTGAGCCACCTCCTGAAGGAGCGAGTCTGTTTTCGGGTGCACAAAGGGAAGAAACCGGGGGTGTCTGCCATACAAACAATAGAAAGGAGTGTTCTTGGTGGAACTGTGCGTGGCGTTATTATAAGCCACTTCCGCCAACCACAAATAGTCCACCCAGTTCTCCTTACCATTATCCACGTAGCATCTCAAATATTGCTTAAGAGTCTGATTTAACCGTTCAGTCTGGCCATCGGTTTGCGGGTGGAAACTTGTGGAAAGTGCCGAGTCTATATGCAGCGAAGAACACCATTTATTCCAGAACTGGGTTGTAAACTGTGAGCCTCGGTCGGAGACAATAATACTCGGCAATCCATGTAACCTAACCACATTGACCATGAGCAGTACAGCCAACTGACCCGCCGAAGGCACCTGTTTACAGGCCACAAAATGCCCCATCTTAGACAGGTAATCAACCACCACCAATATCGCCGTACATCCCTGGTCAGCGGGAAGACCCACGATGAAATCCACTGATATCCAATCCCAAGGGATCGATGGAGTAGGGAGAGGCTGCAACAACCCCTGTGGACGAGAGTGGTCGGACTTCATCCTCGCACATTGAGCACAGGCGGACACCCATCGCCCAATATCAGGTCTCACAGAAGGCCACCAGAACTGCCGCAGTACACGCTCCAGGGTCTTGGCAAATCCAAGGTGACCCGCACATGGTGACTCATGGCACCAGACGTAAACCCGCTTCCTCAAGGCCAACGTAGGCCCCAGTAACCTGTTACGAAACATCGGTAGGCCCCCATGCAACCTCCATTCCTGCTGACAACCAAGCCAGGTCTTCCAAATGAAGGAGTCCACCCCCTTCTTGACATCCCTCAGGAATGTATCAGGCTGCATAGCACACACCACTCTGTCCGGATCAACAATGCTAGCCTCGGCCCTCTCCTCATATGGAGTAACCGTCGACTGGCGTGTGAGTGCATCCGCCTTCCGATTGTCTGTACCTGGGCGGAACGTAATGACGAAATTGAAACCAGAGAAAAACATCATCCACCTGAGCTGTCTAGGCGTGAGATGACGCGCGGCAGACATGAACTGTAAATTTCTGTGGTCGGAATAGCCCGTGACCACGTGACGGGCTCCCATTCGGAAATGCCGCCATTCCTGAAAAGAGTCCCGAATGGCCAATAGCTCTTTTTCTGCGATGTGGTAGTTCTTTTCGGCCGGATTCAGCTTACGTAACATGTATGCCACCGGGTGTAACTGACCCGTATCCGCATGGTGCTGAGATAGGATAGCCCCGATTGCCAAATCCGAGGCATCCGCCTCCACAACAAAGGGTTTGCCGGGATCCGGTGGGCCAACACTGAAGCCGACACAAAAGCATCTTTGAGAGCCGTGAAAGCAGCTTGAGCGTCCTCAGACCATACAAACACTCTCGCTTTCCTCAATAGCTGAGTGATAGGCGCCACCAACTGAGAGAACTGATTGATGAAACGCCTGTAAAAATTGGCAAAGCCGATGAAACATTGTACATCACGGACATTACATGGAACAGGCCAGTTTTTGACAGCCGCTATCTTCCGTTCTGCCATCTCTTAGCCTTCAGGACTCAGCATTACCCCCAGAAATTCTACAGTACGAACATGAAAGTCACATTTACTGAGTTTGCAGTATAGATTGTTAGCCTGCAAAATGGTAAGCATGTTTGCCACATGCTGACTGTGCAGATCCTCCGACTCTGAGTAAACCAGGATATCGTCTATGTAGACGATCACATACCGGTCCAAGATGTCGCGAAACACATCATTTAAAAGAATTGAAAGGCCGCAGGGGCGTTACCGAGACCGAAGGGCATCACTCTGTACTCGAAGAGTCCGTATCTAGTCTTGAATGCGGTCTTCCATTCATCCCCGCTACGCATGCGGACCAGATGATATGCCCCCTTCAAATCAAGTTTTGTGAACATAGTAGCCTTTTTCACCTGCTCTAACAAAACACTGATCAAGGCTAGAGGATACCTGTTCTTTACAGTAATGGCATTTAGCGCCCTAAAGTCTACACATGCGCGCAGCTCGCCATTCGCTTTTGGTATGAAGAAAAGAGGCGAGGCGGCTGGGGATTTAGATGGAAGTATAAAACCCAGGCCCAACAGTTTGTCCAAATACTCGCGAAGGTGTAGGTTCTCTGGCTCCGTTAGAGCATAAATCCGCCCACACGGTATCGCAGTTCCCGGGACCAGATCGATCTGGCAGTCGTACTGCCTATGAGGAGGAAGCTCCTCAGCCTGTACCTCGTTAAACACCTTGCCAAAGGACTGATACACTGCAGGGAGCTGAACACATTTTTCTGCCGCCGTGGCAATACACGACCCACCAGACAAGGCTTGAGCAGGTAGAAGAACCCCCTGATGGCATTGTTTCCTGCAAAACTCGGATCCCATGTGAACCGATCTGGTGCCCCAATTTATACTAGGGTTGTGTTTCTCCAACCAGGGTAAACCAAAGATTACACCATATTGAGGAGCCCTGATAACGCTGAATGTAAGAAACTCTGAGTGTGTGTCCCCTAGCAACACCTCAATTTCTTCAGTGTCATAGCCTATAGGACCCATACTGAGCCTCCTCCCATCCACAGCTTACACTTCTTCAGGCCTCTCCTTCTGCACTAGAGTAAGACCCATACGTTGGGCTTCCTGCATGTCAATAAACATACCCGTTGCCCCTGATTCAATCATTGCTGATGTGACCACCGATTCGCCGGCAAGCATTAGCACTATGGAGACAAACAAATGATTTGTTACCCTGTTCAGTCCACCGTATTGAGAAGGGACATACATAGGACTCCAATAAACCCCTTCCTGTTTCCCAGAGTCAATCAGTTTTCCGCCACCTTTTCTGTATCTGCGGAAGCCACTCGATTACCCCGAAAACGGTTTGTTTTCGGCTTTACTGGGCATTCTCACACATAGTGGCCTTTTTTTCCACAATATAAACAAAGCCTTTGTTTGCGCCGTGATTCTCTCTCGGCAGGTATTAAAGCCGTTCTCACAGCCCCTATCTCCATAGGTTCAGAAGAGGAGGCCTGATGCCCTTCCTTAGTGACATGCGTCTCCACCACTGGTTTCCTACGATTCTCACATTTTCTTTCGGCCAGTCGATGATCTAACCGCAGGGCCAAATTAATCAAATCCTCACATGACACTGGTTGAGGATCAATCTGTGCAATAACATCTTTAAGTTCATCATTCAACCCTTGATGGAACAAAGAAGCCTGTTTATTTTCTGACCGGGTGGTTTCTGCCACTAAACGCCTGAAGGCATTCAGATATACAACCAAGTCTTTCTTGCCCTTCCGTAATTCTAACAATTCTCTATCGGCTGTATATGAGTCCGCCCTTCTATCAAACACTCTTAAGGAATTCCGTTTTAAAGGCTTCCCAATCATGCAATAACAGATCGTTACGATTAACCAAAAGGACCGCCCATTGTGCGGCGTTGCCTGCTAAATATTAAACCAAAAAGGCCACCTTGGCCTGATTTGTAGGGAACGATTTAGGTTTACAGGAATAATGTAAAGCTACCTGAGTGAGGAACACCTGAACCTTGTCTGAATCCCCATGAAAACGCTCAGGTGACGATAATGGAATAGACACAGGCTTCTCCACTATCACCGGGGGTGGTGGAGGGGCGGCCCCTACATCAAAAGGATTGCGCTGTATGCCATCCAAATGGGACCTTAGGTCAGCTGTCTCTAATCTAGACGCGGCTACTTCCAACTGCAGGTTAGCCAGAACCTCTATCACATCTTCCAATGTGGCCATACTAGCACAACCCGACCGGGAGGACTATGATATGTTGGTCGGGAATTCTGTTATGATAAAGTCCTCAGGATCGGTTTGTTGATTGGTATGCCCACCTCTAGATCGAATCAACGCCTGAATTGCCGTAATGGCACAGAGCATTGATAAGATCAAGCGAGGGGAAAAATGAACAGACCAGGGAAGGAAAGGAAGGGGACAGCAGGAAGGGAGATCTGAAAAACAAAAACAGAGCACACGCATAAGACTATGTTTGCACTACTTAGAACCAACAAGACATATGAATCAACCATAAAAGAGTTATACCTGTAAAGGAAAATTTAAACCTTGTAGATGTGTAGAGGTATCTGGCAGCGTAGGGGTTGATGCGGTGTAACTACAGTAACACAAAAGGCATGTAACCGTGATATAATAATTGTCAATCCCATACAGTGTAATATATAATATCCTGTGTCACACATGTAGGAACCTACCTAAGTATCCCTCTACTAAGCATCACAGGGGAAGAGTGTAAACCATACACCTCCAGAACCCCTGTTAAATAGAAGAGGTACATACAACAGTTAACACCTATGTATATTACAGCACACGCTGCCACTTCTAGATGATGAATCCAGTTCAAAAGAAATCAAGCATAAGAAGACCCCTGGAACTCTTGGCAATTCCTAGCACCCAAATAATGCCTCTTAGATGGGTATGGGGGCTGTATCCAATGTTACAGAAAGAACAACCTCAATAGTTTATGAGCGTCTAAAACGCTGCTAGTACATAGCAGTGTATACACCGTTTGCCGAAAATGCCAACCGAGCCAAATCCTAATATCACCAAGTCACAAAACAAGTACCACGGTAACAGCCATTACCGCGGATCCCAAAGTCCTCAGACACCCTGAAAACAGCGTTCCCGCTGCGAAGCGCTGTGGTGCAAACCACCCTTACCGCACCAGGCGATCCGAATCCTCAATTACCGAAAAAAGAAATTCTCTGAAAGGAATTCCCGACACCGATCCCCAGCCGCCGTCCTCCTTAAACGTTTTCTCGTGAGAATGCGGCCCGCCGCGAAGGATCACGGGAATTGTAGTTCCGGCCCAGGGCATGCCGGGAAACGTAGTTTGTTTACGTCGCGATCTTGACAATGGGTCTTAGACTGATTTATTGTGAGATCAAGATCCACCATAAAAAGGAAAATTCAGACCAACGTCATCTGCATAGAGTAGAGCAGGCATTTGATGGGTACTAGCACAGAATACATTAATGCCAACGTTGAGCAGATATTTTTCTAACCTGTTAATGTATGGTGTAACCAAAAAGGGGGTAAGACACATCACTATGTTACTCCCCTTGAGATTGAAAAGGTTTAGTTGCCTCACAATTTGTGCCATATCTGACGCTGGTTTTAACCCCATTATGCATGCAATAGTATGAGGAAATTTGCAATTTTGGCCTCGACCCCCAAGTTCAAATGCCAAGATTTGGTGCGTGAATGCTGCATAGACATTCCCCCCTTTAACTACTAAGGGGATGATTACGATCTCGGTCGGAAAAGCTCCGACTTAGGTCGGAGGCCTTCCGACCTAGATCGTCGGTTTCACTTCCAACCGCCTAATTACGTTTTAGACTGTCGGAAGTGAAACCGGCTGGTCATTCTGCCTAGGTTCTGACAGGGTCAAAGAGCCCATCAGCCAGTCGGAGCCCAGCCCGTAATACATACGGACGGTCTATGTTATTCCTGCGAGTGCCCTGTTTTTAACCCTAGCCCCAGGACATGTCAATAAACGTACATTACGTACTTGGTAGCTAGTTTTACTCTTTCACAATCACTTTTTTCTTGCGCTGCATCTCTCACCTGACTGGTTTTGTCATTCATTATTGTGGTATTTAACATACCTTTGATAAGAAACAAAACATTCCTGAGCTCCTCCATCTCAGTGAGGGGGTTGTAGCCCATGCCGGGATTAGACACCCTGGTACGAAAAGAATCCCAATGATGAAGCATGCCACCTTTGGTGGGTGAAGGATTTCGTCTTATAAAAGGAATATTCCAGGGGTTGGTCAGATACCTACTCGGATAACCTCTCTCGCTCTCATTGAACTCTTCAGACCTGAGGGTTCTTTTTTCTGTGATTCTTGCTGAAAGATGTCACTTTCTCACCTCTCTACACGTCCCAGTGGAGAAGTGGTTTATTAGTGAGGTATGTCTGCTAAGGCAATAAGTGCCTACGTTTTGCTCTACTAGTGTACATACTTGTGATTTGCTAAGACACCGCTGAGACACCCAAGGGTATTTGCGTGCTTAATACGTTGCATAAATAAATAAATAAGAGCCATTACCTACCTTATGAAGAAGGCCAGATGAGTGAGGAGAGCCACTTTGGCCACCAGGATGAGTCTTATGTTTTAAAGTTATCCTCGTGGCCACATGTTGTGGTCATACCCAGAGAGCCACCCTCCGAGCAGGCTCCCTTATACCCTTGAAAAGCAAAGATATTTATACTTGCATTTCCAAAATAGTAAAGACCTAAATTGTGTATGGCAAGTGATTCACAATATCTCTTTTTGCAGGCCCTTAGACCGTCCTTGTGCCTCTTACTATATAGATAAGAGGACTGAAATGAGCTATTCCTCTGTTTATCAAGCACTGGCAAAGGAGGAACCTCTGACTTTCTTCTCCTGTTCTCTTGTCGCCACAGGAGCCTGGATCCTGACTGGTGGCACACACACCGGGGTGACCAAACACGTTGGCGAAGCCGTCAGAGACGTCAGCATGAGCAGCAGCCAGGTGGACAGCGAGATCATAGCCATCGGGATCACAAGTTGGGGACTGCTACACAACCGGGACAGCCTGATCAGCACAATGGTAAATGAGGAGACTGCATGTGATGCAACAATGGGGCTGGGAAGGCATCCGAAACTGAGCTTCGTAGCTCGCATGAGCCATCACTGTAGAGGAAGGACTACATTAAGAGTTTATTGTGGAAGAAATGTTCTGGGCCTGCCTCAAATCTGAGGATGTTATACCACTGTTTAAGAAACACACAGCAAGCCCCTTTACTCTATCCACCCATTATTTGGGGTCCTAACACCTATCTTTCAATAGAACTCTTTAGCCCATGACCATCTCAAGATTCTGCAGCCTGGAGTTAGTCACTTCCTCTTTACTGACATCCTTTCATGTATGAGTACAACAGTATCACCTTTCTGCATGTCATCCACCTCTCCTCTATCCTCACCCCTCTTGTCCTCTCTACAGCATCCATCACCAACGAGCACTCCACTGTGTTTCCATCTCTCAACTCACCACGTATCACTCGCACCGAGTTATACTGATAATGGTTCTATGATTCCCAATGTTTGTCTCTGTTTCCTGGTGCTCTACACACTCCCCACCAACACCCCCACCTGGAGGTATCTCTAGAGTACAGTCCTTGGCCATTGACTTTTACCATTTCCAGCTCCTCTCATAACAACATGATCTTCTCCTTTGTTATTTGTTCCATTTTTCTATGGATTATGTCCTAAATATTTTCCTAAGCAACTTTTTCACTATCTGCCCTTCAGAACCCTACGTCAGCTGATGCATTGCTGGCTGTGGCGCCTAAGACAAGGAGTAAAAACATAGGGAAGATCCTTCTTTCCTGTGCTAGCTGCTGCCAGCTGGAATGCCCTCCCCCGGCACCTGAGGGCTATTAAGGAGGCGGGCTCTTTTAAACGTAGCCTGAAAACCTGGCTTTTAAATGAAGCCTTTTAATTTGAGTCCCCTCATATATACATTTAGAATCAGTGGTCTGCTAACCTGCAGTGTAGGGACACTCCATGGAGTATCTGTACATTCTGATGATGCATGTATATTATCATTCCATTCTTTTAATACACCACTCATCTTCAAATAAGATCTTAGAATGACTTACATTGACCAGGAGTAACTGGCCCTCTACTCTTCTTAAACCACATCCATTTACCTGGCCACACCGCCTTCTTAACTCCCATGATTTCCCCATCCCTGAAGACTTGGCTGTGGGGTATCAACAGGAGTGTAAGACTGGGGTCCTCTATCACCCCCCACTTTTGGATGGAGGTGACTAAGCATTAAGAAAAAGGCATTGTTGCCCTTCCCGTTTGCAATCAGTGAAGGTTTTGAATTACAAGGTGTATTACTGAACTCAACAGTCCGTCCGACAGGGCTTCAACCCCGACTCACACTCACTATCTGTACCAAGTCCAGTGGTGCACACAAGGCACTGTGCAATCTTCTCTGCATGATCTGTAGCCCTTTACATGGCACCTCCCCAAGTTCTGTTCCCAAAGGCTTTCATGGCCTTACCAGGCCTTACCTTACAACTACTTCTGTCCTTTGATAAGGACACAGAGTTAATAGATCAGCGCTTTGCAAAGGGTATGCCAGCAATATCTGCGTGGATGACAGAATATTTTCTCCAGCGGAACAAAGCCAAGACCGAAATCCTGTTGTTTGGTGCGGCTCAAGCATCGTGATCCCCCAAATGGTGGCCTGCTGAGTTAGACTCCACCCCTTCTCCTGTGGCGAAAAATCTAGGGGTCCATTTGGATGTTACGCTTTCAATGAGGGATCAAATCAAGACTACTACAGGGACTTGCTACCATACTCTGAGGCTATTGCGTAGAGTGTTCCAGTGGCTGCCTCTGTCTGTTCATAGAACTTTAACTCAGACTTTGATCACTGGGCGCCTGGACTACTGTAATACTCTACTTGCATCTGCTAATAAATCCCTTCTGAGCAGGTTACAGATTGCAGAGAATGTTGCCGCACGCTTAACTCTCTAAAAGCTGCCTTGCACCTCCCCGGGGCCGATGTTAAAATTACTCCAATGGCTCCCTATCAGCCAGAAAATTAAATGAACTAAATCTGCTATCTCACCCATAAAGCGTTTTATGGTAAGAGCCCTAGCTATCTGGTGGACAAAGTTCAAAGCTACTGCCCGAACCGTGTCCTTAGATCTGAACGTAAAGGGTTGCTAGTGGTCCCCCGTTTCAGGAAAATACGAACAGGCGGCAAAACAGTTGCCTACCTTGCCTCGAAATACTGGAACACCTTGCTAGAGGATTTGCACAAATGCCCCAGTTTTCAGTGTTTTAGGAAACTCCTGAAGATGTTTTTATTCCGGGTCTGATCTCTGCATCTCCGGTACCCCCTCTACCATAGTGCGGAGATACCCCTATGGGGGTGATTCCAGCGCTTTACAAATCCCTTACATACATACATACATAAATACATACATACTTTCATACATGCTCTTCGGCAATCCGTCTGCCACAGGCTTCTGTTCCCACTAAAACACCCTTCATCCCATCTAGGAACCCTTCAGCAGAATGCCCCCACCGTGAATCACCCACTCAGCACCTCAATGCCTGGCTCCTCCCTGTCCTCAAAGCTCACTGAATGGGGGTTGAGGATCTGGGCAGAAACCCACTCCCCATTTATTGACTCCTTCCACTAAATCTCAGCGTGGCTTGATTCACCTTTCACGCTAGTGTTAGTATGTGATCCATGAACCATTGTTTCATTGTGCTCTGTGGTCACAATCAGCGTCTCACTTCTCGCATACTCCTAATGGTCACCTTGACTTGCATTTGTTGCCACATCAAGCACAAGTAGCCCCTTCAGAGGTGATGGGGAGCAGCACAGAGTACATTGACAAGCCTGATTCAGGGCAGGAAACTTCCAATTTACAAGAGCCAAAAGTGGCTTAAATTTAACTTTTTCCCGCCTGGAAATGTTCCTTCTGCATTACAAGTCAATAGTGAAAATAAATCCCCATTCATTTTTTAAAGTCTCCCTACTTCTTTCTAAATGTTGGCATGTATGACATCCTTTGCTATTTTTTTGTTCATTCTTCAGGGGGAATCACCTGCTCAGTACCTGCTGGATGAGGAGAACCAAGGGAAGCTGTGCTGTCTGAACAATAACCACTCCCACTTCATCCTGGTGGATGACGGGACACACGGGAGACCTGGGGCGGCAAACACACTCAGAGCTGAGCTGGAAAAGTTTATTTCAGAGCAAACTATGGAGAAAGGAGGTAGGAAGGCCTCAAGCAACAGGGCAGTCGCCTGGAAAAAAAGGCAGTCCTTCTTTTATATCGTCCATAGGTCCAAGAGTGTGCTATATAGGTGTTGTAATGGTCCAGCATTTATTCCTGATTCCGGCCTTTAAAGTGGTGGAAGTTCCTTTCTTCCCCTGCCAATGGTTCAAGACGTCTGGGGTGACAAAAGGCTAGTATCAGGTTCCTTTGTGTATATGCTGGAGGCAGCCCTTTAAAGGGTAAGTGAAGCAGGGAACAGGTCTGCTCCCTGCAGATCCTGCCAACGCCTAGCCCCCTTTTGTCTCACTGATTGAGAAAAATACACAAAGCCCAAGTGCTAAGCCATATACAGGCACCAAATGGTTAGTACAAGAAAATGCCAACCTTCTAAATGTGACATTTTCAGAATTGTGACTTAAAATCTGTCTTTACCATCAAAGAGGATTTTAAATATAACTCATTTGAGTCCAAACATGATGTTCCTATCTGTTTCCAATCAAACATTAGCGCTTATTAAATGTAATAAGGTAACCCAATTTTATCCAATAGTAGTGACAGGCCTGGCAGAAGGTTTATTTTGTCAGATCGAATGGCAGTTCAAAAATGCACTGCAGGCCACAGTGGCAGACCTCTTTTAAAGGGCTACTTAAGTGGGTGGCACAATGAGTGCTGCAGGCCTGCTAGCAGCATTTAGTCTACAGGCCCTGGGTACATGAGATACCACATATTAGGGGGCTTTTAAGTAAATTACCTCTGCCAATCAGGTGTAAGCCAATTTTACTATGCTTTAGGGAGAGAGCACAAACAGGTCAACACTGGTTAGCAGTGGTAAAGAGCACAGAGACCAAATGACCACAAAAATGAATTCTAAAACAAGAGGGGTGAAGGCAAAAGATTTTGGGCAAGGCCACACCAAGGTCATCAGGTCTAACACCCTTAAAATACTGCGAGTGTCCGACCCACTCCAGTCTTGTACCTCAGTGTTTTGAACACTGAATGGGAAATTCCATACTCTCTTTGGAGAAACACACAGAAATCTCGAGAATGCACCTAGGAAAGCCATGAGGTTACTCTGCTGTAATTGCACCCAGTGATGAATGATCTTCTAGAAGTTCTGAGCAAGAGCCAGCCAAACCCTCACCCCACCTGATTTCTGCTGCACATCAGGTCTAGGCCATCACTTACTTGAATACTGAAATATTAGCACACCAGTAAGTGACAGCAGTATCAATAGTGTCTCACACAGTCAGACATTGAGGCAATGCATCACCACATGTATTTTTGTGCAGGGGCACCTCCACTAAGAGAGAGAAGAGACTGATAGTCTATTGCTTGTTTATTTCAAGGTTCTCTTTTATTTACTCCCCTATGTTTGGCCGACTTTTCCCCATGTGGGTGGTCTTACTCCAACCCTTTTTGGAATTTTGTCTCGTGATGAACAGCTTAACCCAGAAAACAGTTTGAGAGACAACTTTAAATTGGCATCACAAAGGCGGGGAACATGGGTAGTCTAATAGATAGGTCCTCTCAGTGTGTGTGCACTTGGTGACAGGATAGTGAGGAATGGTTATAGAGTATGAAGTTGGTTCATGTTGTGCGCTTTCAGCATTTGGAGGCCACTGACTACTCTTTGTGTTCTACGGCCGGATGTACAGAATCTTGGCTGCATCATTTCCAGCTATCCCGCTTTACTAACCAGAATACATCAGTCATACATTGATAATGTAGCCTTAATAGATCATGCCCCTATCTCATTACTGCTTGCTGTTAGTGGACACTCATCTATAGCCAGGAAAGGGACAGAATACTTAATGATAAATCTGTGGGTGATGGAGAGAGCGATTATATTACTAAACAGCTGTTGAATAATGACAGGTTGCAAGGTCACTTTATAGGATGCCCTAAAACCTGTGGTCAGGAGACATCTCCTGTTAGCCTCCTCCAGATTGGACCAGGTCAGAGTTGTAGTGTGAGCGAACAGCAACTAAACGAGCTAGAGAGGATAGATAAACAGACAAGTATGAGCAAATTCTGGCATAGGCGTAGGGCTATCAGGGTTCATGTCACGGCTATAGATACCAGTATCGCATGATATGCCCTGCATAGAACGAAACAGCGCTATTAAAGTAGGTGTAACAAAGCTGGCCTATATATTCCCTAGAAACTCTAAGTAAAAAATACTGAAGGATAGGGTGGCATCAGTGAAAGGTCCATTGGCACTTGTATGTACAACCCGGGTATAGCTGGAGCATTTCAGGTCTTATACAAGGGCCTTTATCGGGCAGAACAGATATTACCAACTCACATCTATACTTGTTCAGAAGACTACAGATGAAGGCCCTAACACCAAACAGCTTGATTAATCTATCAGGACTGAGGAAGGAGTTAGGTGTAAAGGCGAAAAATGACTAAGTCTCAGTCGAGAAGGCTATTCGCTACTGTTCAATTAGACCTTCCTTGGAGTCATTGGTTCCCATCGGGCTAGAGTATTTAATTCCTTCAATGACAATGAAAGGTCAGGTTTGTGGTTTAATATTCATCCTGCAGAAATGCAAACATTTAACATCTTGGTATCAACGATCAACACCCGAGTTGAGAGTCAGCTTTCCTTTTCAATATGCCATGGAATTTATAAGCTACATGGAAATGAAAAAAAAATATGGATCAAACAAATGCTTTGCACTAACTATCACCTTTTGTTTAAGGCCATTCTTATAGACCTTCAGATCTGGCATATGGGAGAAATGTATTGGCTATATGGGTTGGCTGCAATTAGGGGAACAATCCCTCATAAAATCCTTTTCTTATTCTATACATTGCAGCTGCTGACACTTATTGCCTTAATTTAATAATTGCAAGAAATTATGGATGCCTTGGTCTAGACATGCGCTATTGATGAGTCCCAGATGATGGTTCCTGATTTGCATATGGCTGGTTCCTCTATGTGGTGACATGGAAGACAGAAAAACGATGGGCAGGAATGTGGCAATCAGTACTTACCAGTGCCTGAGACTAATTAAAAAATATATCCACTAATTTATTTTGTTTTCATTAGTCCAAAACCCTAAGTGTGAAAGGTATGGCCATACACCGACTCCATGTTCACTATCAAATAGGGCACAAGTTGCACCGTACTAGTGAGGCCCAAATATGCGAAACATGTGGTGGGTTTGGTTGTTTTCCTGTTCAGAGCAGGCATGGCCTTGCAGCTCAGGAGCGATTGTTCCTCTTGGAGCAGAACAAAGACTGATTGGATTAAGTCTAGTGATTCCTGAGGTGGCAGTTCTTCCTGGTGGTGGCAGACAGCAAAAGAAAAATCCATTACACCTTCCACCCTAACCAGGGCAGAAGGTGTAAAATCCCTCCTCTTATGGCCTGTACTCATTTGAGCTGCTGGAGGCATGGTCAGCAGAATACAGACTTATGCTCTCTTTGACTGTAAATGCGGTAGGTGGGCCGTCACTTACAAGGACAGGCTCCTCCAGGTATCATGTCTGCCAAACTCTAAATCAGGCCCTTGGTCATCATCCTCTGGGTCTGACATTCATTACATCTTATAAACTGATGTGATGAACAAAACATCATGTGAGGGAGGAATGAGGATCATCATCTTGAAGATCTAAACAAACATGAGTCTTTATCTGTTTCCCTCAGGTGTCGACCTCAAGATCCCAGTTGTGTGTGTAGTTCTGGAGGGAGAACCGGAAACGCTTGATGTGAGTATCTCGAGGCATTTTAGTGCACACCATGGAAGCACCCGAAGCAATTGCCTGGTGCTTGGAATCCAGTGCCCTACAAGATCAAACCAATCCATGGAACAGCCAACATGTCTCACACACACTCAACAGATGCACTCCCACTAGCAGTCTGCTATCAGCCTTAACCTTACTCTTCTCTTCTCGTACCCTCAATGCTACTCTGACTCCAGCCTTCTGGGCCAAGTCTCTTGGAGCATTGTTAACTTGTGGGCAATCAACTCTCTCCCATTATTCAAGACAATGCTGAAACTTCACCTCAATTGACTGAGGATCCATTGAGCTGATCTCATTCAACCCTCCACATACTGTCCCATAGCCTCTTCTTTCTCACTCCTGGGAGCCCAGAGAAGTGTAACTTGTTTACACATACATTTATAGCTTTTTGCCACCTGTAATGCTTTATCTCCTCCATGAAAACCACATGTAAAACATTTCTATTAGAAAGACTGCCAATTTAGTCACACTTCAAACATCTGGTAGATGCATTACATCTGGCATTGCTTAGTTATGAGCTAGAATATAAGGCTGGTCTTCTGTTTCTAGTACATAGTTATGACATCTGACTTCACGTTTAGGTAACACCCATATAATTCTCAGAGGATGTGTTTAATGATCACAATGGAGAACTTGAAGTTTGGCAGCCTCTACTCAGACCCGAAGACTTCACCTGAGTGTTCCATAGGTGTAACTTCAGATACTTGCTTCTCGGTGATACTGAGTTGGTATACATGATGCAGCACCAGGCCGCTCAACCAGATGCCTTAAAGTGCAAATTAAATTACACGTTTTAAATAAGCAAACTCTGGAGGAGGAATGCCAGAGAGCTAGGAGCTGTGTACTGCCTCTCCTTCCTACGGAATGGGGTGTTTTAATGGGTTAATGGTTCCCCCACTTTAGAACAAGCAACAAAACAGTTTGGGAGATCTTTCTTAGTTGTCCAAGCTTCCTTCCTTTCTCTGCCTATCATTTGTAGCTGATTCTGTACTCCACTGGGAACGTTACTGGACCCAGAACCAGTTTGAGTTTGGGCTTTCACCTTTGGCACAACTGACAACACAGGAGTGTTTCCCAATTTCGTGTTCTCCAAGGATTTGGGTGACCTGAGAGAACTTGTGGTGGAACCTTATTTTGCATATGTGAATATATAAGTTGAATAGCCCTCAGACATATGAAGTCATATGGTTTGTTCTTCCACCTCAGTAAATCTCGTTCTCAGACTGCAAATGATCCGCTCTGTCAAGTGACATGGTGCTACATGAGTGACTGACAAGAGTATTATCTGCACCATTTTCACAGACATGCAGTAAGATAGTCAGTCCACACCATACATCCGGTGGGTTAGGCATTGGGCTTAATATCAACACAAGGCATGCACAGTAGATGGGCTGCAGATGGAGATTCTACTGAACACTGTCAGAAAAAATCATTGGAGAGAAGGGTACTTTGCATCGTAGGACTTTAAACTGAGGGTTACATCATATGGCTGAGGATATGAACAGAGCAGTAGATTAATGAGAAGAGCCACACGTGGCAGTTGGGTATAAACATTTAGTTGGTTTGCTTATGATTTAGGAATAGAATAGATCGGAATTTCAGAAAGTGCCTGAAAGATGAGTCTTGTGTTGTTTCCTGAAGGCAGTAGAAGTAAGGTTCCAGCAGCATGATGGCAAGGCATTCCAGGCTGATACTGCAGCTTCAGAGAAGGATTGCTGGTTGGAAACAGCCTTGTTGAGGTTTGGGATTTTCAATAGAAAGAGTCTTATCTTCCCTGAGCTCTAGAGCCTGCTGAGATGATGAAGGATTCTGCAAGGTCTCTGGGTTTAGCGGGAGGACATTTTCTTTTATCAAGTCTTGTAGGTAAGAGAAATGATGTCCTGAGTCTTTGAGGTTTTAATCAACAGTTGAGTATTGCTAGAAAGTCCTCCTTTTACCCTGTTCACCCCCATATTGGATGGAGACGTGTTGGAAAGTGGGTTATTGGTAGGGGTAAGTATGCACTTATCACGATTAATAAGGCCACCAACACAGTATAGGGTCTGTTCAAGGTCTCAGTAAATCAGCCCTCGCTCACCCCTTGGTAGCTGACAATGAGCAGTCAGTCCTAACGTAGGAAACAAGAGTGTAAAGCATTTAAAAACACCAATACATGAAATAAGTAAGACAAAACACACAGTAAACATATCACACCAATTTGAACAAATATTTTTGTGAACAAATTGACACAAAAAACGACAAAATTCCAATGTAGAGAATCGGAGACATGAATTTTTAAAGATTAACCACTTTGTAGTGCTTAAAAACATAAAGCGCCACTCTGGGATATCTGGCTGCACTTGACCAGGGAAAAGTCAAAGTTTGAGGACATATCATCAGCATATTGGTGTAGATTGATGCACGAGTTTCATGTAGACAGTGAATAGTTTTGCATTAAAATGGATTCTTGAAGGACCCTACAACTCAATCTATCTTTGATGCACACTCATCAGATTCTAACTTTAAGGAAAGAAGTGAACCACTTAAGTACATTGCCCTTCAGTCCTGTGCAATCGAGTTTCGTAAAACCTGCCAAGTACCAACCATGATGCTGTTCTCCCTCTGCACTCCCTGTAGACACGGTATTCAATAGGGGTAGACACTCTAGTCCTCCAATGCTCTTTTCCTTGAAGGTTGGCACCATCTGATCAAAACCCATAGCTCCCAAATGAAAAGAGAACTACCTGTTTCAAGCGCCTCGTTTATGTTCCCCATCAACATACACTTACCCTCCACCATCACCATCCACCTTTGCTCCACCATCAAAATCCACTTTCTCTCCACCATCAACATCCACTGTTCCTCCAGTGTTCACATCCACTTTACCTCCCCCAAAGACATCCACTTTCTCTCCGAATAGTGGTAAACTCAAACTCCAGAACTGGCAGCTTATGTGATCCTAGAAGAGAACTATTCAAGAAGAGAATTAAAATTGCTGTACAGCTACCAGAAAATCCTATGTGATATAGTATATTTATTTGGGTTTTTCCTTGTTATAAGGTGCACCTCAGACGCCACTTCTTTTCACTTTTTAGGCACCTTTAGAGGTGTGTTTCTGTAATTTTATCTTACTGTAGCAGTTGTGCAAATTTACATGAATGAATTGCTAAAATGATTAATGTTAAGCCTGATTCCAGTATTTTGGAAAGATTTTAAAAACAATACTTAATACATTAGTTATTAGCATTGAGTGCATGGATCCAACTGTACGGCCAAGTAAATAAATATTCTATGCTGAAAATTAAGTTATTTTGGCTTGGAAACATTCAGTTACACTTAGTTGAGACCTTAGCCAGTAGTGTGTGATGACTTTATTAATGCCCTTTTTATTTTTGTTATCTCATGGTGAGACTTTACATAGTCAACAGATAATGTGACTGATATTGGCCATATTTATTTACATTTGGGATCAACTGAGAAGGCAATATTGTGCTGTATGAATATGTTTATTACAATAATTTTAAATAGTCTTATGTAATAAACTGTATAATGCTATTTTTAGATAAGTGAATACTATTAGAGGAGTGGTAGGCATCCCTACAATTGTTGTACTTGAAGAAAAACCAACAGTACTTATTGTAAGAGCTGTGTCCTGACTGAGAGTGAGGGAACACAGCTGAACATTTTCACATCTCCCTTCAGACCCAGCAGCGCAGATTACGACACACAAACGAGAATTTGGAGTATGTTCTTTTTTAGTTCGCCTTTATTTCAGATAGGTAGCTTATTCTTATGGTTCAGAGCATTGCGGGAATTGCTACTGAGACTGCACTGCGAATGGAACCCAAACTATGCCATGAGATAGTGATCATGGATTCATCCAGCCTAGATAGAGAGGGTGTTTAAGACAGAGACAGAGTAAAACACTTGTTTTTCTCTGCCCTGGGAGAGGAGGTTGGATTCCCAAAGTGGGGAGGACACTCGGGGTGCAGAAAAGAAAGCGTGTTATGTTGGTGTGGACCCTTAACACCAGGTTAGCCAAAAGATACGCGAGAAGCTACCCCCAAATATTTAATTTTGATGAAGTGAAAGTTTCTTTTAAGTGAAGCTCCTGACAATGAAAACCACAGTACTTGAGGCATGATTTGCACTCGTGGCAGCTGCTACCATTGAGCAAAGGTATGTTGGCAGTGGTGTGGGGTTCAGCAAGGACTGATATTGGGACAGAAGGCAGACCCTTTCTGGAAGAGTCACAATGAAGAAGTGAACCACTCTTACTACTCTAATGTGGTGCGTTGATTCCAGAGACTAACTGTGAAACTGATCCTCTTCTGGACGGACCAGAGGTTATTCATACAGATGTTGAATGAGCTGTTTGTTAAGGAGGGCTTCCCACAGAACATAGTACTCCTGCTTAACACTTTATTAATGACAACAAAGTGTAAATATTATCAAGATAGTTCCTTTGCCTATACCATCTCTTCCTCTTTCTTTGAGTATGCTTTTATTAGGTTTTCCTTTCCTTTTTTTACTTTCTACCCATTGTGTTGTTAATATTTCCCTCAGCCAGATAGATCCACCATAGGATTCAGTCAGGGATAGTCAATTGGACAAGTGCATCCCCATTCTTTGCTTTACAGTATCTTCCTTCTTGTATTTCAGGTGATCCACTGCACTATGACCGAAAACACACCGTGTGTTATTGTGGAAGGGTTGGGCGGCATGGCTGATGTCATTGGTCAAGTGGCCACTCTCAACAGCTCAAAGATTACCATCTCCCTAATTCAGGACAAGCTGCGCAACCTGTTCCCTGAAGCCTGTGATTACTTCTCAGATATTCAGATCATAGAGTGGACAAAGAAGGTAAGGCTAGAATGTATCCACCAACCTCAGGTCATAGAGAGGGCAAAGCTGGTGACACCAAAGTGTCTGCACCAGACACATACAATGGAGTAGGCAAAGAAGGTGAGGCTTGAGTGTTTACGCCAATTTGCCAATTTGCTTGCACTCAGGCGCCCTGTATTCCTGAAGAGGCTCTTCAAGTAATGTCTAAACAAATTAGAGTTAAACTTATTTTTATGTTTAAATATTTTTATTAGCATTTTCACAAAACAAACAAGGTAAACATTGTAGGGGTACAATTTTCAGTATCTGATATTGTTTTGCAAGATAGGTATACAGAATAAGTAAATGCAGTATCTTCACACATTTATAGAAAGATACTTATCAGGTATTTATCTGCTTGCATCTATGCGTTGAATTAATGCCCATACCCTTCTGTGGCACAAAGCAATTAACAAACAGAGACCACCCCCACCAACTAACTTCCCTGCCCCCCCCCCCCCGGCCTATCAGTGTAAGACTTTCCTTCTTCGTTGAGTGTATTGACCTCTGATGTAGCCTAAACCGTGGATTGTAAGGGTGTATCTGTCCATAGGTCTGACAGACAAAGGACTCGTAAGTATTTCGGTTGTGTGAGTTCGTGAAATTCAGTTAATAATAGTGAAATGAAAAGGTTCCAGATCTTGGAGAATGATCCTGTGGAGTTGTTCAAAGTGGCAGATATGCGTTCCATCCCCAGAATGTACCAGATCCGATGCAGCCACCCTGTGTGAATTGGGTTGGTGGGGGATCCCCAATGTTTTAATATATTTTGCAGTGCTGCGCCCCTCCTGCTCTTAAGAGGGAAGGTAATCGGGTTAAGGAGACCCAAGATCACATAGACTGGGAGTCGTGGTATCTATGTGTCAAATAGTATATCAGTTGTGTCAAGAATCAACATCCAGTATGCCTTCAGCATTGGGCATTCCCATAGTAAGTGTAGCAATGTGCCTTCTTGATCGCAACCTCTCCAGCACGCTGGGCTCTTATTAGAGTTGTATCTATGTATTCACACTGGGGTAAGGTACCAGTATGTTGCTATCTTCGTGGCTGTTTCAATACTAGCTACATTATAGGCTGTATGTCTAGCTCTGTAATAGATCCCTTCCCAATCTTTTGATGTGAGATCGCCTCCCAGTTGTCTATGCCATCGTTTCTGACTTGGTGTAAATTGTTTTGGTGGATTCGGTCTAAGCATGTCATAAAGGTCGGAGATCAGGCCTTTATCCGATTGTCTGCTAATGAGCCATTTCTCATATTTGGTGAGACGACAGCTCCCTTGTACCCTCACATCTGCCTAAAAAACCCAGTGTCGTAGTTGTGAGTATCTGAACCATTCGGCTTCCGGGATATTGTAATCGGTTTTTATTTTTTGGGAACGGGATGATGCCTGTAAGGTCAAATAAATGACCCACTGAGGTGCATTCAGTGTCGTGCCATGCTTTAAAGGCTTGCCAGGCATGAAATCGCTGTTGCCAAAAAGCTGGGTCATGGTGAGGCCCCTAGAAGTTGCCACATTGTCCCAAGCCTCCATGATCGATTTGGTGATGGGAGAGCCGGCTAGCCCTTTTGGGCGTTGGGGTTTCTTCAAGAAGGGGACTTTCCAGAGAGGTATTCCAGCTAGCGCTCTATCCTGGAAGAGCCATTGTTTTCTAATTCAGATTTTGACCATTCCACTAAGTATCGTAATTGAGTTGCCTTGTAGTATGTGAGAAGGTCTGGTAGCCCCAGGCCTCCCTGCTCCGGGTGGAAATACCCTAGCGCTTTGCCCATGTGTGGTTTTGCTCCAGTTCAGACAAACTGATTGCTTTCACGTTGCAGAGAGGCAAGTGCCCCCGGAGGAGGAGAGACCGGCAGAGTCTGGAAGAGGTACAGGGCTTTTGGCAGTAGAGACATTTTGACTGCGGCTATTCGCCCCAGTAGGGAGAGATGATGTTTATTCCAGGCAGTTACATCTTTTTTAGCCTGATGGGTCAATCTGTCATAATTCAATCGAGTTGTCTGGTGGATAGTGGCAGCTAGTTCGAGCCATAAATAGGGAATGGAGTGCACTACTTGTATGTTTTGCCCTCCCCTAATTGGCATATTTGTAGTGTGTGTAGACGGGTTTAGGTTCAAGATCAGTGATTTTTTCCCATTCATGTGGAAGCCAGAGAGTCGGCCAAAGGCGTCCAACTCAGATATAAGGGCGGGTAATGACATCTTTGGGTCTACGAGAGCTGCTATCACATCATCCGCATTGAGGCTAATGGGATGTGATTTTCCCCAAATGGAATCCCCTTTATTATGGGATTGTCTCAGACTCTTTGGGCCAATGGCTCGATGTATAGCGCAAAGAGCAATGGTGACAATGGGCACCCCTACTGGGTACCCCTCTGGATCGTGAATGGCTGTGAGGCGGTTCTATTGACCCTGATAGATGCTGCAGGTCTGTTGTAGCAGCATCCAATCCACTCACAGAATCTTTTCCTGAGCCCGAATTTAGACATTGTGGGGCTGAAGAAATTCCAGTCTACCCGTTCGAATGCTTTTTCAGCATCTATTGTTAATAGTAAGGCATCCATATGGGTGCGGTGTGCTTGGTCTATGAGGTGGAGGATCCTTTTTGTATTATCGCTGCATTGTTGAGATTGGATAAACCCAGCCTGGTCTGGTTCAATTAGGCTGAGCATACATGGGTCCAATCCAGTAGCAAGTATACCTGTGAATATTTTTATTTTTTTGAAAACCTTTATTGTAGCATTCAATAAAAATACAAGCATGGGCCTACAACCGCAGGGGCCGGCCGCTACACAAAATTAAGACCCACTATATCACGGTACGACACAGCTCATCAGCCGACAACCCTGAGGTCCGGCAGCGATTCAGGATAGAACTTGTATTAGAACGCATAAGTGAGTCACAGGATGAGACAGAGGTTTCATTTTATATTATCTAAATAAACGGATCAGTTGCCATACAATCATACACCTGTGAATATTTTGAAGTCAATATTAAGCAGTGATATCGGGCGATACGAGCCACAAGCACGTTTGTCTTTACCCAGTTTGGGCAAAACCACAATGGAGGCCGCTAACATGGAGGGCGGGATGGGGTTGGTGCTCCCAATGGAGTTGAAGAGCCGGGTAAGTATCGGGGCTAAAATGTGACAGAAATGTTTGTAGAATAGGGCAGGGAAGCCGCCTTGTCCCGGGGACTTAAGTAATTTGAGGCAGGAGATAGCCGTGATAACTCCTTCAATACGTGTGGGGGCATCCAATGATGCAATTTGGGCATCAGACATTTTGGACATAGTGATAGTTTGGAGGTAAGTAACAATGTTGTGTGTAGGGGTGGGCTCAGCTGTGTACACTTTCTCATAAAAGTCTCTGAATGCGTGGGCAATGTGGTGGTCCCCAAGAATTTCCTCTTGTTTGTCCCCCCGCAGTGAGGCAACCTTTGTCCGTTCCTGCCGGGCCCGAAGTCAGCTCGCGAGCATTCTCCTGTGCGGTCACCACTCATGTAATAGGCATGTTTTAGGTGAACTGCAGCATATTCCACTTTATCTAAGTCTAATTTGGCAAGTTGGGCCCTTGCAGCTTTGAGCTGTTGCCATACCCTGGGGGCTGCAGTCCTACTATGTACTCTCTCTAGCTCCTGGACCTGCACAGTGAGTGTGGCTCTAATTTCTTTCCTGCTGCTGAGATGGCTATAAATTTCCCCCGAATAACTGATTTCATGGCTTCCCATAGTGTGGCAGTTGTTACGTGTGCAGTGTAGTTGAGAAGAAAACAATCCTGCAAGCTTTTAAAGATTTGCTGTTCCCCGAATTTATTGTGTAGCAAGTGTTCTCTGAGCCTCTAACTTCCGGGTGGACGTAGGTCTATGAAGAGTGAGATGTGTAGTAGTCAGAGAGAGCTGCTGGCTCTATACTAGTCTTATGTATGAGAGGGTAAAGTACAGTTGACCCTAGAAAATAATCAAGACAGGCATAAGATCTATGTGCGTGGGAGAAAAATGTGTATTGCATAGAGAGGGGTTGCTGTGCTCTCAAGATATCCATTAGGCCATTTCACTCATCCAATTCTTCCCATCGGTAAATAGTTTCCCTTTGTGGGTGTAAGAGGATTGGGATCTATCTCTAGTGGAGTCCATGACCAAATTGAAGACACCCCCCACTAGGATTAAACGGTGTTGCGAGGCTGAGACATCTGTGCGGGCAGCTTTGAGATATTGTTCCTGGCCCTAGTATTAGGCGCATAGAGAGTGCCTATTACCAAATTTCGGGGACCAAAGGATTTAGTGTAGGCTAGCAGCCTACCCTTACTCTCCGCAATTTTCTCCTTCACTTTTTCCCTGCAGCGATTGGATACGAGAATGGCCACACCTGCCTTTTTCTCTCCTGCAGTAGAGAAATACTGAAAGGGGAAGGCTTTGGATCTCATGTGATGAGAGTCTTTAGCTAACAAATGGGTCTCCTGCATTAAGCAGATGTCTGCCTCTGTATGTTCAAGGAAAGACAGGATCTCCCGCCTTTTGATAGGATTATTGAGACCTTTTACATTTAGACTTACAACCTTTACCTCCTGTCTGTTCATGTCAACCATAGTGTATCTGAGCTATTCTTGGCTCATGGAGCAAGCCCTTGTCTACAGATGAAAAGGATGCGTAACAGTTCTTTACAGCAGTAAGTTTGAACACCATTACAATTGTGATTGCATACCAGAAACTCCAAAAGACATTCCAGCAAGCATGTATGAACTTGCCCGGCCCCCCACCCACCCTCCCTAACCCCAACTTGAAACCCAAAATGAACCCCATTGAAAAGTCCAGAACAGGCGGATTAATCTGCGCCTCCTTGGTGAGAGTATGTGAAAGGGGTTAGTTTGCGGCCACCATCAGCTCTTCCACCCCCAGTCCCCCCGCCACCTCCAGCCATGATGCAATGTCACTTATCTGAGGCCCAGCATGGATCAGTCCGCATCCCTGGACCCAGCATTGGCAGACACCGAGTCCAGCGCCGCTTGTTGCTCCTGGGCAATTGCTCCAGTGTCCGGCTTGGATGTGGAGTTGGTTGGTCTCCGTCCACCTACTTGTTGCCACCGCTCTCATTGACGTTTGGGTGTGGTAGGTTCAGCTTGGTTAGGAGATTGGGTGATGTCGATGTTCAGGATTTCGCAAGCTACTTGCAGGGATTGGATCACTGAAATAATATCTACTACCAAAATATCGAGTTCCCAAAATATCGATGACAAAATATCGAGGGACATAATATCGACTTTCTATCTTCACTAAGGTAAGTACAAAAATATCGACTTTAAAATATCGAGTGTTAAAAATATAGACTGTCAAAATATCGATTTTTTTATGTCTTTAAAATAAGTTAAAACTATTATAATAATACATATATTTAATATAAACATTGTTAAAATTATTAAATAAATGTAACATTATTACATAATTAATGTAAGTTTAAAAATTAATAATAATAATACATATATATATAAATACATGTTATTAATAAAACATATAGAATATATTTACCGTGGCATAGCAAAAGGTTTAAATTTAATGTAACCACTCCAGTGGGTGCTACATTACAGAGATCGTTGGATAGCGTAGGGGTAAAAATTACTATTCCCACTCCAGTGGGTGCTACAGTAGAGAAAGCGTACGCCTGTACCCCAAAAACCCAAAACTGACCCTGAACCCTAAAAATATCCCTGTACCCCAAAAACCCAAAACTGACCCTGAACCCTAAAAATACCCCTTTACCAAAAAACCCAAAACTGACCTTGAACCCTAAAAATACCCCTTTACCCAAAAACTGAAAACTGACCCTGAACCCTAAAAATAACCCTTTACCCAAAAACTGAAAACTGACCCTAAACCCTAAAAATACCCCTTTCCCCAAAAACTGAAAACTGACCCTGAACCCTAAAAATACCCCTTTACCCAAAAACTGAAAACTGACCCTGAACCCTAAAAATACCCCTTTACCCAAAAACTGAAAACTGACCCTGAACACTAAAAATACCCCTTTACCCCAAAACTGAAAACTGACCCTGAACCCTATAAACACACAACCCGCTACAGAAAATAAATTTAAAAAACTTAATTATTTATCAATTATTTATTTTAAATTAATTACCAATTATATTTTAATTATTTACCAATTATTATTTAATTAACAATTAGATTACATTTACATAATTAATTAATTATAATTAAATTACTTCCCACCCTATTCCCCTATAAACACACAACCCGCTACAGAAAATAAATTACTAAAAATTAATTATTTATCAATTAATAATTTTTAATGAATTAACTATTATTTTTTAATTATTTACCAATTATTATTTAATTAACAATTAGATTAAATTTACATAATTAATTAATTATAATTAAATTACTTCCCACCCTATTCCCCTATAAACACACAACCCGCTACAGAAAATAAATTACTAAAAATTAATTATTTATCAATTAATAATTTTTTATTAATTAACTATTATTTTTTAATTATTTACCAATTATTATTTAATTAACAATTAGATTACATTTACATAATTAATTAATTATAATTAAATTACTTCCCACCCTATTCCCCTATAAACCCACAACCCGCTACAGATTTATATTACTCAAATATTATTAAATATTAATAACTTACCTTATTTTCGATATTTTTGTTGTCTATATTTTTTCTAGTCTATATTATGTCTAGTCTATATTTTTGATTCGATATTTTGGCTATTCTAGTCGATATTAGTCGATATTTTTGTTGTCTATATTTTGTCTAGTCTATATTTTGTCTAGTCTATATTTTGTCCAGTCTATATTTTTTACTCGATATTTTGTCCAATCGATATTTTGGACTCGATATTATGTCTGTTTACCGCAGGGATTTGATCTGCTGTAGTTTGCTGTTCAGTTTAAAAATTATTCGAAAAGGATGCCCCCACGAGTATGGAATGTTGTGATCTCAGAGGTTGGTCGTAACTGTTCGCAAGTCTCTCCGCTTTTGTAGTGTTATCAGAACAAGGTCCTGAAACAGAGCGATGGGGTGATCCTTATAAATTAATGGTTTTAAGATGAGCTCTTTGAGTTGGAAGTCCGGTAAGTAAGCCAAAATATCCGGAGGTGGTGCTGGTGCTTTACGTGGCAGGCCCACGCGATGTGCTCTATCGATTTTTATGGGAAAATCCGAGTCTTCCTGTAGGATGTAGCGGAAGAGTTCTTGCAGATATTGGGTAATATCTGAGCCCTCCTTGTTAAAAGACTCACACCCCGAACGCGAATGTTGTTTCTTCGAGAACGGTTCTCCAAGTCTTCCGTATGGGATTGGAGATCTATGTGTTGTTCTCTGAGGCGTAATACTTCTTGCTTTAAGTGTTCCACCTCTTCGGATTGCTCGTGTTCCTCTATTGTGGCAACTCTTTCTCCTACCGTATCGATATCTTGTTGAGCTTCTCTGATTTCGCTGGAGACTTCTTTTTTGAGTTCTTGAAAGTCTTCTCTAAGCGTGGAGAACAATTGGGCTATTAAGGTACGAGTGACTGGTTCCTCCGGGCTCCCTGCCCTGAACCCCCCAAATGCCGTTGGCGAGCTGTGGCCCTTCCCAGCTCTTGCCATTTTGAAGAATAAGTCCTTGAAGTTTCTGTCCTTTTTTATCTTTGCAGTGGACATTGTGACAGGTGATTCGTATTGTGGGAGCAGCGTCTGTGTACTTCGGCTTTGCTCTGTGCAGTGGTAGGAAGGAAAGGCTACGACCCGGGGATGGCCTATGCGATAGGAACCCACTCATGTTCAGACACCTTTTGAGCTTTCAGTTGCGAGAACATTTGTGATAATATCCGGGCTCCACTGGCTGGAGCCTCTGTGCGTTCCCCACGAGACCGCTCTCCAGGTGTCCATTCACTACATAACGGTGCGTGGGCTGTTGAGTTGGGCTCCTGAGCAACTCTCAGCTTCACCCACTGCGTATGACTCTGCACCGGGACCCTGGGGCTGGTATGGCTTCACCTGGCTTGGGTAGCATCTGAGTCAGGGCACGCACCTCACCATAGTAGCTTTGCCAAGTTTAGGGGCAGTGATTTGGCACTCCGACTTAAGGTCACTATCCCCTCTGTGCACTGCGGCATAGTAACATGGGCGTTATTTCCGCTCCCCTGCTCCACCACCTACACGACGCAAGGCTCCCTAAGTACTTCTGGCACCCTCCACCCACCTTCCCTAACCCCAACTTGAAACCCAAAATGAACCCCATTGAAAAGCCCAGAAGAGGCGGATTAATCTGCACCTCATTGGTGAGAGTATATGAAAGGGGTTAGTTCGCGGCCACCATCAGCTCTTCCACCCCCAGTCCCCCCGCCACCTCCAGCTATGATGCAATGTCACTTATCTGAGGCCCAGTATTGATCAGTCCGCATCCCTGGACCCAGTATTGGCAGACACCGAGTCCAGCGCCGCTTGTCGATCCTGGGCTATTGCTCCAGTGTCCGGCTTGGATGTGGAGTTGGTTGGTCTCCGTCCACCTACTCATTTCCACCGCTCTCATTGACGTTTGGGTGTGGTAGGTTCAGCTTGGTTAGGAGATTGGGTGCTGTTGATGTTCAGGATTTCGCAAGCTTCTTGCAGGGATCTGATCTGCTGTAGTTTGCCGTTCCGTTTAAAAATTATTCGAAAAAGATGCCCCCAGGAGTATGGAATGTTGTTATCTCAGAGGTAGGTCGTAACTGGTAGCAAGTCTCTCCGCTTTTGTAGTGTTATCAGAGCAAGGTCCTGAAACAGAGCGATGGGGGTGCCCCTATAAATTAATGGTTTTAAGATGAGCTCTTTGAGTTGGAAGTCCAGTAAGTAAGCCAAAAAATCCGGAAGCGGTGCTGGTGCTTTACGTGGCAGGCCCATGCGATGTGCTCTATCTATTTTTATGGGAAAAACCTAGTCTTCCTGTAGGATGTAGCGGAAGAGTTCTTGCAGATATTGGGTAATATCCGAGCCCTCCTTGTTTAAAGACTCACACCCCGAACGTGAATGTTGTTTCTTCGAGAACGGTTCTCCAAGTCTTCCGTGTGGGATTGGAGATCTATGTGTTGTTCTCTGAGGCGTAATGCTTCTTGCTTTAAGTGTTCCACCTCTTCTTCTCTGGATTGCTCGTGTTCCTCTATCATGGCAACTCTTTCTCCTACCATATCGATATCTTGTTGAGGTTCTCTGATTTTGCTGGAGACTTCTTTTTTGAGTTCTTGTAAGTCTTCTCTAAGTGTGGAGAACAGTTGGGCTATTAAGGTGCGAGTGACTGGTTCCTCCGGGCTCCCTGCGCTAAACCCCCCAAATGCCGTTGGCGAGCTGTGGCCCTTCCCAGCTCCTGCCATTTTGAAGAATAAGTCCTTGAAGTTTCTGTCCTTTTTTATCCTCGCAGTGGACATTGTGACAGGTGATTCGTATTGTGGGGGCAGCGTCTGTGTCCTTCGGCTTTGCTCTGTGCAGTGGTAGGAAGGAAAGGCTAAGTCCCGGGGATGGGCTATGCGATCGGAACCCACTCAGGTTCAGCCACCTTTTGAGCTTTCAGTTGCGAGAACCTTTGTGATGCTATCCGAGCTCCACTGGTTGGAGCCTCTGTGCGTTCCCCACGAGACCGCTCTCCAGGTGTCCCCTTCACTACATAACGGTGCGTGGGCTGTTGAGTGGGGCTCCTGTGCAACCCTCAGCTTCACCCACTGCGTATGACTCTGCACCAGGACCCTGGGGCTGGTATGGCTTCGCCTGGCTTGGGTAGCATCTGAGTCAGGGCACGCACCTCACCATAGTAGCTTTGCCAAGTTTAGGGGCAGTGATGTGGCACTCTAACTTAAGGTCACTAATCGCTCTGTGCACCACGGCATAGTAACATGGGCGTTATTTCCGCTCCCCTGCGACACCACCTGCACGACGCAAGGCTTCCTAAGTACTTCTGGCGTGGGTGCCTGGGCGTCTTCCAGCAGTCCCGTCCCTCACGCTGGACGCCACATCGCGACTAGGTCTCGCGCCGGGCCACTCGCGTAGCTGAGGCCCAGGCAATCAGGCCCCTACGCAGCTCTCACCTCACCAGCCCGGGTAGGTCAGGGGTGACGTTAGCGTCCATCTGCGGGCGTGTGCTGCTCGGAGCAAGGTGTCCTCCTATGCTGAAATTAGGAGGTCTCAGGCTCTGATGTACTGACTGTGGAGTTGCACAGCCTCAGTCTTCAATGACGGCAGCCATCTGCAATTTGCTGGTCATGATCGGGCAGCGCTTGCACCCAGCCACACACAGTGTCAGCCCCTAATTCATCTGCATCAGCGGCTCTGTGGGGCGAGACAAGCTTTGCCGGGTTATTTGATGTCCTTTGAAGGGCTGGGCAGTGCAGGATTAGGCAGCGGCAAGGGGCCAGAAGCGGGAACCTGTGCAGAACACGTCTCACTTGCTCGCCATCTTGGCCACTTATTTTTAAAAAACTGAAGCTTGATTTTCGGCAGAGCGTAATCGATGGTATGGAAAAAAAGTAATCTTGCTCAGTAGTGTTATCACTCTATTAGTCTATCCTAAGTGGCGGAGTTGCAACCACTGGAGACACCACTGCTTCTGACATCTGCTCTGACATGCATGGAGGTCCTCTGAGAGTAACTTGTCCTCCATTAAGCCTGGCAGAGTTAACTCCTTGAAGGGCTATCCTCACTTAGGTTGGTGGGAACCTTGGGCTGTTCCCGATCAGCAGAGCCTAATTCCTCCATCAAATAACAAAGTTACCACTAGGGCTGAATCCGAAGAGGTTTTTAGAATGTTCACATAGATTCTATTTACAAACAGTACATCTAAATGGAATAATTTGCATAGTGCTTACTCTGTAATTCTGAAAATTTAGCGTGAACCTGGACCTAGTGTATTTATTCTTACACCTCAGAACTAGGGTGTGTATTAGGCCATGGAGGACATGGCTTCAAGGGCCAGATCTTCAACTCTTTTTAGCGTGCGCAAACTGGTCTTCGATACGTTTGCGCATGCTAAAAACCAAGGGCCGATTTACAAACAGTATTTTGTGAGACGCAAATAAATTGCAACTCGCAAAATACTGTGTTGCGACTTGCTATTAGGAAGGGGCGTTCCCTTTCTAATTGCGACCACAAAGCTATGTACCAATGGTTTGAGACCGCAATTGCGGTTACAAAACACTCGCAAATTACCACCTACTTCAAATATATGTACGGACTGCCAAATATCTCCTTGCAAATTGTGTCGCCTTGGTGACTCACAATTTGCAAGGTGCTATTTGCCATGTACAACAGTGTGTTTTTTCAAATGAAACGTTTTCGTAAAATGTTTTAAGGGCAAGCAGTGGTCCCTGGGACTACTGCCTGCCCTTAAAAAATAATATTGCATGCATTTGCAAAGGGGAAGACGTCCGCTGGGGACCCCTTCCCATTTGCGAATGCATTACCTCCTACTTGAAGTAGGTGGTAATCTGGGAGTGTTTTGCGACCGCAATTGCGGTTGAAAAACAAACATTGGTAGATAGCTTTGCAGTCCCTATTTGGAAAAGAACGCCCCTTCCTAATAATGACTCACAAAACAGTATTTTGCAAGTTGCACAAGGGCCCATGCTTTTTAGCATGCGCAAATGGGTCTAAGGCCTGTATGCGCACGCGAAAAAGCGTTGTACATCTGGCCCTTGGCCCTTAGGATGCTATGTGCATCCATATACCTCTTCACAGGCTGCTACTCTGATGGAAATAAGCATGTACACCCTGCCCTGTGACATTAATACAGGATTTTAAAAATAGTGAAAGACTCTCCTGCATACCGGAAAATTTGTATAGCCCAAGAGAATGCTCAGTGCCCAAAATTCTTGCTTTTGCAATTTACTGATGGGAGAAATCTGACGCGGTTACAGAGTCCTAAAGTACTAGCAACAAGCTGTAGAACCCAACCGCACAGCTAATATGCTGCAGTCAGTAGGCGACCTTATGATCTCAAGGGGTGGTGGATGTCACCACTGGCTTGCATTGTTGCTCCCATTGCACCTCTTGTCCAGTGCCTGGTAAAATCAGGACACTAGCATGCATTATACAAGTCAAATGGACGTAAGAGGCCTGGGTCAAGGAGGTTACACTCACATGCTGCTTCATGATAGCTCTGAACAGAGTTAGGAGATTTCCCACCCTGGAGGCAGGAGGCATTTCTGTTTTTGGGAATAAGCTTGGGATGGCTCTTGAACGGCCTGCTGTCATGTTTGTTCTTATTACATTTCTTATCCAGCAGTCTGATGATGTCCTGGCTGTGGGTGATCCGAGTTCCACTAGAGATGGTGCTCGAGTCTTGATGGCTTGTAAATGATGCCGCTGGTTTTAAAGATGGTGCAGGATTGCAAGGGCAGCTGACACGAGTTCCACTTGGGATGGGGGTGATGTGATCATATTTCTTCAGGCCCTGGATGAGATGTGCTGGGACATATAGGGTGACCCTAAGCAGTGTTTCTGTAGAGTCTGGGAATCCATGGAGTAAGGCATTACCTCCAGCCAAGTGAGAGAATGCAAAGACTTTAACAGCAGTTCTGAAGTCACTTCCTAGGAGAAATGGTTTGATTGTCTTTAGACAAGAGGAAGAGCTTGTTCCTGGCTGAATTGTGTTTTTTGGCAGTGTGTTACTTCTGGGTGAGGTTAGAGTCCAGGTTGAATCCTAATCACTTGACATTCTGTGAAAGGTTCTTGTTATTGAGATAGGTTTGTACTTTATCTTGTTTGTTGTTCTGTCTTGGTTGAGTTGAGTTTCAGGCAGATGCTGCCTATCCAGGTCTGGATGGGCACTCAGTGGACCAGTGGACTATTCCAACTCTCAAACTATTTTTTTTAAAAAACTTTTTGTACACCAGTCCCATTTCCTTTAAGGAACTGGGCTGCAAAACAAAATTGTTTTCTGTATTTGAACTCAATCACAGATATGGCATTTGGCTGAATCTTGCAGGCCACTATTCCGGTGATTGTAGCCAATCAACGTGCGTTGCCATTTGTGACTTACCTCATTAATATTATTCAAATAGGTTGCATTGTGACCCACTCTGATTTCATATTTTGCAAGCTAACCTATAAATATATAATTGGTTTGCAAAACGTCGATGAGAATTTTGCAGGAACTCTTTGCAAATCATATCATTGTACATATGGCCGAAGTACTGAGAGTTACTGATATTATGCTCTACACCATTTCCATTCAAAACTGATGAATTTAAAATTTACTATTTATACATGTTGGGATAAAGCAAGGATTGCTTGTTATCGTTCATGGTTGTGGCCTTTATGTCATCAGGGTTGATAGAATGTGAGTGGAGCTCTCAACCACCTTTGTCCATATTGTAACCGGCCATTTGCTTACTGTGCTTTTTTGGCCGTTGACTGGGGTTGGGGAGACAGATACTCTGCTTGGAATGAGTACTCCCACAGTTGCAACATCTGTTTTTTTGGTGTAAAAGGTGGTTTGAAGGTAGACCCTTTACAGAGTGGCACCAGAGTTTAAAGGTTTATAGTGGCCTGAAAAGAAAGTGTCAGTACAGATTTCTGTGCCCCTATAAGAAAGCACGTGCCTCTTTTTCAACATGGGACTAACGTTGTTCAGTGAGATTGAGATAGTGGCTCTCATATGCAACTAGGGTCCAGTCCCAATGTACTGTTTCTACATTAACACAACCCCTAAACAAGGGGCACCAGCATCCATCAGTCTTGACGCTGTGCCTCATGGGAACAGTCCTGGACTGTAGCTGGACTGTTCCCAAGAGGCACAGCGTCAAGATTGATTTGCAGATTGCTGTGTCTGAACTGGGGTGGTGAAGTGAACTAAAGAATGATGACAGATTCAACCCAGGTCTTTCACTGGGGGTGAGTGTCTTAAAACTTTCAACACTCTGTCCATAATCCCCTTGTGTTTGCTTTGTTTGCCTTAAGTTGTCAGGGTATGCCCAGATATGGGTACCTTGCTCACTTTGCCACTGGATTCAACCTGGCCTGGATGATGAGGGTTGTTAGTCCGCACCCTGTCCCAGGATGCTTGTTTCCTGTCCAGGGAAGACATGGCTCGGCCGTTCGGCCTGGACTGTTCCCATGAGGGACAGGGTCAAGACTGATTTGCATTTAGCTGGGTCTGAACTGAGGTGGCAGAGTGACCTAAAGAACGATGATGGATCAAACCCAAATCTGTGACTGGGGGTGAGTGTCTGAAAACTTTCAGCGCTCCATCCATCATCTCCTTGTGTTTGCTTTATTTGAAAGTATGGCACTCATTTAGCGTTTAATCCAGTTTACATGTCCTGATCCTGAGAGTAAACTGGATAAGTTGTCTGTAGCACTCAAAAACCCTAAACTGTTTTTTAATCATGTCTAGGGTACTCAAACAATAAAGGAAATTTCCTTGGGTATACCCTAAGGATTTATATAAGAACTCCATACTTTGGTTGAGTATTGTATTGTATATTAGATTTCTATAGCGCCTTATCACCCAGGGGTCTCTAAGCGCTTTACAGAGAGTGAGCACCATACTAGAGGGGAGAGAGTTAGGCATTACCCCAGGCCTCCTGAAACAGCACCGTTTTTAGCTTTTTTCTGAAAGATAAAAGGTTTGTTTCTTTGCGCAGGCTCTCTGGCAGTTTGTTCCATGCACTGGGAATTGTATGGGAAAACGTGCGCCCTCCAAAGGAGGATAGCTTAAAACGCGGACAAATCAGTAGAGCAGCATCTGCTGATCGTAAATTCCTGCTTGGGGCGTATTGAACGAAACGTTTCTTGATATATTTTGGGGCTTGTCCGTACAGTGCTTTATGCGTTATGCATAGGCCCTTGAATTTGGCCCGTTGTTTCACCGGCAGCCAATGGAGTTTATGGAGGAGGGGAGTAGCCTGAGTCCTTCTAGGTTTGTTGAAGATCAGTCTGGCGGCGTCGTTCATGACTATCTGCAGTCTGCTCGACAATTTTTGAGGGATGGAGTCCGCCATGCTGATATTATTCTTACAGGGTGTGGATTGGCACTGGTAATAAAGTATGCCACTATACAGAGTGGGTGAGGTGTCCACTCCTAACATCTACTGATTATCTACAGGACCTATCCCAGAGGTTAAACCTAGTTACCTATTTGGTGTTTGATGTTGTGCTTTGGAGGACTCAACTAGTGTTTCCTAGACTCCCGCACTCTCTTTGTGTGTTATTATTTGAAAATTGTCCTCCCTAAAAACTCATCATTCATTTGTGATCACTCAAAATGAAGGTCAAAAAGAGTCATCACACCTTCATGATACAGTATGGGGGTCGATAATGCAACTTCTGTATAGAAGACAGAAGATGAGACTGCTCTATCACTAATCTCTTTCCAATTCACTTTTTTAGATCCAAGACATTGTGCGCATGAGCCAGCTGCTCACCGTCTTCAGAGAGGACAAGGATGGTGCCCAGGATATGGATGTGGCTATTCTCCAGGCCCTCCTGAAAGGTGAGGTCTTTTTAACTGCACGGTAAAGATTTATACTGAATCTGAGGAACACATGGCTGAACAGTTAGGCCTTCGTTTGGAAGACTGCACATCCGTTTTCTTTTAAATGTATATGACTTCTTGAATATTATGGTACATCCACCTACATACTCTCTCCATGGGCATTGGCAAATAACTCATTTGTAGGGTACCATCCTCTTGAAGAGTAGCGCACACTATTGGAATCATTGTTCAGTACTTCTTAAATTCTGTAAATCTTATAATTAGCTTCATTATATATTCCAAAGTTTCTAAGCCAATTAGTTTCTGGTGGAATCCCCCTCGCTTGTAGCACACAAATCTACTACTTAAAAAAATGTAGGAGCAGATTTCAAACAGAAAGACGATTGCTATTTACCAAAGTCACTACAGTTCTAAAGGTTATTGGAACATAAAAAATATTCAAGAATAAATTGTTCTGTCCCTGAGTGCAGAAAGGCTACATCTCCATGGACTTAGATCAGACTGCGGTAGATGTGTTTCAAACCAATTAGGTGACCAATGAAAAATAATTTTAATTGTTTTTCCCTTCTGTGTTCATTGTAGTTCAAAACAAAAACAAATATATGCTAATCTAATTGATTGCGAAGTCCTCTTGGTAAGAATATATCAAGACATTGAAAACATCTTTCGCAGTTTCTGAATAATATGTTATCACAGTTCTGAACACTCATTTCAGGCACCGTTTTTAAAATGTGACACTGCATTTGTTGTATTTAATGAGACAGTAATGTGTTGCCAAGTGTGAACTCACAATAAGAAATCAAACATTGCCTTTGTGCTCAGACCATCTTAACTAATACAGGTCTGTGTCTGAGGTTCTGGCAGATCCGGTCAGGAGAAGTATATGGGTTTTCTGATTGCATTTGAGCTGGTCTGCTGCCTTCTTGAAGTCTCTTTGATCATGTATGACTTCATTGCTCTTCTGAAAGATAATAAACTGTGCTAGACCCTTCAAAATGGGTTGAGGTTGATTCAATCCTTAAAAGAATGATAATGAGATAGAAGGGCGGTGAGAGAGCTAAGTACTCAACCATCAGTGCAATTCTATACCTATCTGAGACATACAGAGAATGTGTTTGTTATTTAAACTGTGATATATAATGTCAGCTTCAGATGTAACTTTATTTATTCATTCTCATCTTCCCCCTTATGCTTTTCAAATCCCTTTGAGGTTGGAGCCAAGACAGCGAATCTCGCACCACCCGCCCTCTGTTTTTTAAAGCGAGGAATGGTGAGGAGGGCCAAATGAGCGGAGCGAAGTTCTCTGCCGGGGCAGTAGGGCTTAATGACAGAACAGATGAATTCGGGAGCGTGCCCTTTTCAAACTCGGCTGCCTCACTTACCAGGCCAGATCGGGCACTGCTCCCGAATTCATCTGTTCTGCCATTAAGCCCTACTGCCCCGGCAGAGAACTTCGCTCCGCTCATTTGGCCCTCCTATCCATTCCTCGCTTTAAAAAACAGAGGGCGGGTGGAGCGAGATTCGCTGTCTTGGCTCCAACCTTTTGGAACTCCCTCCCGGCTACCCTGCGCACCTCACCTTCCTACCTCCTGTTTCGGAAGAATCTTAAAACCTTCCTCTTTACGCAAGCCTACCTGACTTAAATCCCTCTAGTTGCTGCCGTCCACTGTTCACCACTAGCGCCATGAAACCGCTGGGTAAACGAGCGCTGTACAAATGTTTTTAAATTCAAATTCAAATTCCATTGAGGATGCGGATGAGGATTGATGCACCCGCATTGTTCTTCAATGGACATTCAGGGAATCTTAGGTCTCTCGGGAATGGCCAGTCATTTATCTGTTAATTCCATAATCTCACAGAGTATTTTAAATTAAATAGAGATTTACCAGATACTGGAGGAGAAGGAGGCAGTATCACCAGACCGGTCTCTAGTTTCATCATCAAGGTCAAAAGCTATTGATTCAACCCATCCCGCCAATGTACACGGTCACACCTGACGGCCCCTTTATTTTGTGTAATGAAAAATATGTCTTAGGAGGGCAAATTGTTGGTAGCAGTGAGATTCTCTAAGAAGAGTTAAATGCTTATGGAAGCTATATATATTTTACACAAAATGGTGCCTCAAGTACAAAATAAAATCTTTCCAATGACTGCTACATTTTACAGACTTTTACAGACCAATGACCACTGTGTAGTTTGGTGCCTTGCATTTCAATAATGTTGATTGTTGTTAAACCTGGCACCTTGGCGTGAGCCTCCCTTCCACTTTTTGCTGATGTGCCTCAGATGTTTTTGCTGGTGTTCGATGCTCAGGGCACTGCGCCACGGCCAATCCGTGCCGCAGTGCAAGTGCTCCCAATGTAAAGTGTATGTACAATTGATTTCCACGATTGGATTATTTGGTTTACTATCAGTCCCCAGTAAAGTGCACAAGGTGTGTCAGGGCTTGTAGACACAAATGCCGCTAGTGGACCTGCAACGCTGGTTGCGCCACCCACAGAAGCGGCCACGTAAGATATGCCTCGGGTCCACCATTTCTGACCCCGCTTACAGTCCCGCACTGTCAAGGTGACTGTGCAAGTGCCCACACTTGCCAGTTCCAGAACTTTCCCTCACCTTCATATCAGTCACCCCTATGGTAGGCCTACGGGCAGGGTGCATTGTAAGCGTACGGTAGGACAGGCCTAGAGTGTGGCATGTCCTAGTAGTGAATTACCGCCTCTCTCGTTCTTCACTATTAAAGGGCTACCGGTTCTCTTAGGGCAGATGAGCTGTCGGAGCTATTACAAGCTATAGTCCCGGCAGGCTCAGGGACCACGGTAGCAGGTCGAGTTTAGTATGCCTGAACTCAGAATAATAAAATACTTCCTTTAGTAAGGTTTATTTTAATATCCTGTGTTTGCAAATGCTACTTTTAGAAAGTTAGCCTTTGCTCGCCTAACAGTTCAGCCCGCCTCTGCCCGGATGCGTATCTGCTGTCTGGGTTTGTGTGAGTGACAGGGCTGGGAGATTCCCGGGGGATAGTCGGGTGCTCAGGAGGGTGAATGAGATGCTTACACCAGGATGGGTGGGCGGAGTAGTCCTTGTCTCTGAATAGGGTTGTGCTCCACCACCACAATGCTGGCTCCACCTCCTGCGGAGCGTCTGATGTCTCTGCCCTGCACCCTGAAAGAAGACGGCAGCGTCCTGTCAACAAAGTACTTCAGAACTGGGTTGAACCAGGCTCGGGCCCCCTGGCCTGCAAAGACAAAAGAAATGCAGTATAAATATAGGAGCTCCGATCCTTACAAATCAGATTCAGTTTTGACGAACCTCTGCCTGACTAGAAGGACCAAGAGAAGCTGAAGGACGGAAACCAGTCTGTATCCTCTAAGACTGGCCTGCAGTGGTGCCTTGCTGAGAACGGACGGGAAAGGACCAGATAGGACTTTGTAGACTTGTGCCTGAAACGATCTCCAAGGGCTTGCCCCCTGAACGGAACCCCAGGACCATTGGGTTCTATCTGCTTGTGCCCGTTTGCTGTTGGGCCTCAGTTCTTATTCCCTCGCCAGAGTTGTGACTCGGGTGCCTTCGCCCTCTCCCAGGCCGTGACAGCTCGGAGCCTAGTCGCCCCATCGTAGAGAGTCCCGCTCAATCCTGAGCCCCTCTCCAATTCAGTGCCGGGCCGCCTGCTCTCCTGTCACCTCGACGTTTACGGAGCTAGCTTCGCACCTCTCATCTTCTCCAGCCGGAATCTGCACGGAGAGCATCTCATAGCCTCGGACGGTCCGTACGTCGTAACGTACCCGACTGTCTCGCTTTGCGCTCCTGCATACCAAGGGCCGTGCCGCACCTCAAGAAAGGCCTCCCCGTACCTTGGTACCGGAAGCCTGGTGCTGCACCCGTCTGCCCGAGAACTCGACGCCCCTCACAGATCCACGAGTCAGACCCAGCGTGCTAAGAAGTAGTACGCCCCGCAGGCCTGAACGGCCTCGCCCCGTGAGCTGTACCGATCCCGGATCGCCGCAACCCTCCACAGTGTAGCTCCTTCACCTCGCTCCTCGAGGGGGATTGAGCAGGAGATATCCTCTGGAGAACCGTCGGCCTCGTTCGGGGTCCACCCTCACAAGTAGCCGCGCCTGAAACGCCTCGGACTTCCACCAGCAAGGTACACTTGAACTCCGTCTTGAGTTCATATCGGATCCAGGGTCCGCAACGTTCTTATTTCCCTGTCATCGTACCTTGCTAACCAACGAACATTGAAAGACTAAGCTTGCCTATTGTAATCTGGTGACCTCGATTTACTAAACGTTATTCTGGTCTTGTGATATTCCTGCTTGAATCTATCTTTTATATAAAGCATACGTATTTTTGATACAACCATACGACTGGTGTCCATTTGTGGTGGGTCAGTGGGTTTACTGTGTGTGATCATGAATGCTTAACTTACTATCGCCCTGAGGATTAGCCTTGTCTGCTCGCGCCACACTAGAGGGTGAGCAGGGGTTATTCAAAGGAGTAGTTCTCTTGCCCTGACGTGGAGCTGAGGGTCCTTGCTTGTCACAAGTGCATATGTAAATGTAAATGTAAATGTAAATGTATTTGAGCTTATATAGCGCACAGCTACCCACAAAGGGTTTCCCGGCGCTTGCTTAGGGAACCCGTCCTGGTATTCCCCTGTGAGATAACCCCGGCAGGGTATCCACAAGGTGAAAGCCAGGCATCGCGCCGCGAGGGGCCGTTGTGGAGATTAAGCAAGCCTTCACTGGACCCCGCGGACCTATCCAACTACAGACCCATCTCGCTTCTCCCTTGGATAGGTAAGGTTGCGGAGAAGCTTGCAAATAAAAAGCTATCTCACTTCCTAGAAGCAAACCATCTCCTCAAAAGCTCCCAGACAGGCTTTAGACCGGGCCAGGGCACCGACACCGCCCTCCTTGCGGCCGTAGAGAAGGCAAGGGAAATCATCGACACAGGAGGATCAGTGGCAGTGGTCCTCCTAGACCTAAGCGCCGCATTTGACACTGTCAGCCACCAGGTCCTAATCCAGCGCCTGGATAACATCGGTGTGAAAGACAGTGCGTTGAAATGGCTCACATCCTTTCTCTCCCGACGCTCCTTCCAGGTCTGGGAAGGAGAAAGCCGCTCCCCCTCTATCCCCCTCCGGTGTGGAGTGCCTCAGGGCTCTTCACTGAGCCCCACACTTTTTAACGTGTATATGGCCCCACTGGAGGAGCTGGTGTCACCATTCGGAGTCACTATCGTCAGCTATGCTGACGACACTCAGCTGGTGGTTACACTCTCCCATCCCAAGCTAGAGCCCTCCAATCTACGAGACTGCCTCTCCAATGTCCATCAATGGATGAGTGACTCTGACCTCAAACTAAACGGGTCAAAGACAGAGATCCTGCTCCTAGGTCACAAAACTACGAGCCTCCCCTCCAACCTCTGGCCCGCCTGTATGGGTGAACCCCCTACTCCCAAGACAGAGGTTAAGAGTCTGGGAGTATGGCTGGAGACAGATCTCACCTTCAGGACACAGGCTAGGAAAACAGCCGGCATCTGCTATGGCCTACTTAGATCATGCAGAAAGGTGCTCCCTTTACTACCATCCCAGTCCCGTCTTCTGCTGATTCAAGGCTTAGTTCTATCCAGGCTAGACTATAGCAATGCCATATATCTTGGAGCACCGGAAGCCACTTTCCAAATACTGCAAAAGACCCAGAACGCCGCAGCTCGCCTACTCACGAACACCCCAGCAAGAACATCAGCCAAACCAGCTCTGAAGAAACTCCATTGGCTCCCCGTGAGGGAAAGAGTCGCTTTCACGGCCCTCTGCCTGGCCCACAAGGTTCTGCACAACGCCGGCCCCCCTATTCTGAAAAATTGGATCACTCCATACAAACCGGCGAGAGCGCTCCGATCAGAACAGGGAAACCTTATCATTGTCCCTAGGGTGAAGAAGGCCCGCATAGGCGGCCGCCGCTTCTCAGTCAACACAGCTAAAAAATGGAATGCGCTCCCCCCGAGTCTCAGAGCTGAACCAAACCTCCTACGATTCAGGAAGTCCCTCAAAACCCTCCTTTTCCCCTGATGCATCTGTAGCTTCTCCCTGCCCCTTCCTTAGGAGTTTCGAGGTTTCAGCGCTGGGATACTCGAGGGTGACTACGCGCTCTATAAAAACCCAAAATAAATAAAAATAAATAAATATTGCCCAGAGTCGCACAGTGTGAACCCGTGAGTTGAGAAGGCACCGGAGCGAGAATTATCGAGTCCGTGGAATTTTTGAGCCCAAGACCCGCCGAGGCGGGGAATTGAACCCTGGTCCAGGGCCGATCTCAGCTTCCGGGTCTGCCGCCTCTAACCCCTGAGCCACACTTCTCCATACCTGTGCCAACCAGAGACCTCCAGTTCTAACAATTGTGCTAATAGAACTTATTATTTTGTAGTTTAGCTGAAATCTCTTTTGTCCTGTGGTTGCACATACTTGTTACCAGTGGCCCATATTTTCTCTTTTAAGTCCTAATTACAAATGGCTCATATACTTTGATGGGCTGGCAGCCGGAGGTACCAGTCTTGCTTATAATGAGACCATTTTTGTCTGAGTCCATGGGCATGCATTGCCAGCGTGAACAAACAACGTAGCTCTTCCAAGACAAAGCTTTTCATGAGTGAGGGTTTAGGAAGCAGAGATGAAGGTAACAGTCTACTCACGTATGAACCTTAGGGACAGCAAGCCATGGCATGTGCTCCAAAACAGTCACATGGAAAGCTCCATAGGCTAGTGGAGCATAAGGTCTGCACGTAAGATCATTACCTAAAGGCCACCCTCACAAAATCTATGACTGAAGGTCGGCTTCCCCAGTGTGACTGAAGATGAATCTAGAATAATAAAAGAGGATGTTGCTAGTCAGTTGAGATATGGTTACACTTGCCACAATGGCTGGGCTGACAATAAATTGGACAACATCTGACCAAGAGATATTTCTTAAAGATACAAAACAAAGGGATGACTAGGCATGTATCGCTTTCAGAAGAGACCCCAGTGGGTTTAAATATTCAACCGTATTAGTGAAATCAGAATTCTATGTGTTCCGGCAATGTCAACGCCGTGTCTGATAAGAAACTACCACTGTCAGCGAATGAAAAGATCACCGGAACTGCTAAGTATCTCTGGCAGTTCACACATTTATAGCTGTTGCAGAATATTTAAAGAATCTAATCAAGCTCAATGGAATGCCACAATTCGTGGTTGGACGGCATTGAGCCCAGAGTGAAGAGGGGACTCATAGATAGATCATGAAGAGGCAGAATTGAAACTTTGGGAAATGAAGTTAAACTAATGGGAGAGACAAGTAAAAACTAGGGTGAATAGGGCTGAGGTGGTGGAAGGGGAGAATGTGACTGACAGAGAGACTTATGGGGTACTGATCAGGGAAAGGACCTGTGCTTCAATGCAGCTAGGTCCCAAAGCAATTTAACGGGCCACGTTTCTTTCACCAGTAAAATCAAGCTGAGATTTCACACACCCAGGAAATAAAGGTGCAGGAAAATCCCGCCCCCCCCCCACATCTTACTTCAGAGTGGTGATCCTATACTGCACAAAATGGCCGACCTTATCTCGCTATCCCTAGATACAAGTCTAGTGCCCAAAGAGTGGAAGCATGCCACAGTGAAGCCTTTGCTCAAGAAAACTCAACTTGATCCTACAGTTATGGGGAACCTCCGTCCCATTTCACTCCTACCCACTTTGGGTAAAATTGTGGAGAAACACGTAAATAGCACCATTTCCCAGTTCCTGGAGGAAAATGACATCTTGTACCAGACTCAGATGGGGTTTTGCTGGGAACATAGCCCTGCTAGTGATCACTGACAACCTAAAGATGATATTCGACCAAGGCAGAGCCCCCGCAATTTTAATCTTGGACCTAAGCGCAGCTTTTGCTACCGTGGACCACAAGATCCTAATTCATAGTCTCAAAGCCAATCAATGGGTGGCCTCTTTCCTCAGGGATAGATCATACCAGTGTATTGAGTCAGGCATCCTCTCAGATTTCTTCATGGCTCCCTCGGAGTACCTCAGGGTTCATCACTAAGCCTGACCCTGTTCAACATTTATCTGAGTCTCCAAGCATACATTGTACAAGAATTTGGCCTGTTGATTGTCTCCTACACTGATTATACTCAGCTGGTGGTCTATGTGTCAGAAGAGTTGAACTCGAACCGTCTGCAGCTTGTACCACGCTTGGAAAAAATAGGAAAATGGATGGCTAACTGTAGTCTAAAACTGAATGGCGACAAAACGGAGCTGATGATCCTGGGCAATGGCCCAAGTCTGCGATACGGAAAATTATGGGCAACCTGTTTCGGTATGCTATGGATGATCAGTAAAATCATGCACCTAATCCCATAAAAAGCTAGAAAGACAAACCAGGCCCTGGTGGTCTCGTGGCTGGACTACAGCAACTCTCTGTACCTGGGCTCTCCTAAATATGTGACCGACAGGCTTCAGGTGGCCCAAAACGCTGCAACCAGAATGCTCCTGATGATCCCCAGACATGAATCAGTGAGATCCTCTCTGAAAAAGCTTCACTGGCTACGCATTCAATCCAGGATTAAGTTTAAGGCCCTATGCTTTGCCCACAAAGTCATGCAGGGGAGAGGTCCGGCCTTGATACGATCCTTTATGCCCCCATTCGTCCCTAACAGGCCACTCAGGTCATCATCCGATTTCCTGATGATCATCCCAAAGATAAAGAGATCAAGATGGGGTAAAATCCCTCTCACACCAGGTCCCAAAACTCTGGAACTTAATGACCGCAGAACTGAGACTGGTCAAAATGAACGGTGTTTCAGAAAAAAACTCTAAACCTGGTTATTCCCATGAGTCCTCACCAACTGTCCTCACCAACTCCAGCAGATTCGTAGCCGACAAGAATACTCTACCTATCAGTTGCGGAGTGAGATTCTACTATTCAATATACAGTTTGAGATTGAATACGGGCAAGGAGACGGACTTTGGATATAGATATGCTTTGGTGGCATATTATAGGATATAATAACTCTTGTTATGAGCCCTGATGAAGTCCAGTTGTAACTTAACGGACAAAACACGTGTTGGCTGGTTTGGCTTGGCTTGATTTTGCTGTTGACAAAGGATTTTGTACAGATGAAACAATAGAGGAACAAGAACATATGTCTGAATAAAAGACATTGGACATTCATTTACGAGATTACGTTTGTCATTGTACTGTTGAGTGCCTGGAGCTTAATCAAAAGAATTGCCTCACCAACTGTCTGCTCCTCTTGGTAGCGCGGCGAAGCTCCTGGGTAGCCATGTGCTTTATAAAACTCATAAACATATTGCTCTAGAACTCACATTAATTAAAAAAAATATTGTGTCACTACTTACTTCATTCGTATTTTAATTTAATAATCATATTACAGAAATTCAAGAAATTCATAAAGCAAAAAAGGTCCATTAAATCAGCGAGATCATGGATTGGAATGGGGCTAAGCATACGTGTTTAAATCTTACTCCTTATGTGAAAATATTGGTTAATAACGTACAAGGCGTGCACAGTCAAAAGTTCTGAGACCTATTGTGATGACTGGACCCTGGTCTATTTTTCATACTCAAACTAGTTACATCTTTACACACTGTTTACATCTCAAAAGACAGGGTTTGAATTAACCCTTTCCATGCGGCCGCGATTCCCCCGGTGTGCTGTAAACAACACGAACAGGGGCGGGCTGTGACGAACCCCAGCCGTCATCAGCACACGAGCACCGTAGTGCATGACGGCTGGGGTTCGTCATCAGCATGGAAGGGGTTAAATGTTTACTTGGAAGATTGTTATATGCAAGAACATAGAATGCAATGGGACTAAAAGTAAATGATCAGCCAAAATTATTGTGCTTAATGATTTGTACATATGTATTCATATTGTTTGACATTTTACTATCGAAATCGACTTTCACTTTCCTTTAGGTTTTTCTCATAGACGCCACACACTGCATTATCATTAGTAGTTATTTAATCATTTAGGGTATAACTGGTCCTGATGAAGGTGGTGTAATTATCAAGAACAACCCACTAAAACTGCATTGACATTTTTAATTTTCCACTGTTGTCAGGCCCAAAGGATGAACAGAAAATTGGACTGGTCTCCTCCTCCATCACCTGGACTTTTGTTTCACAATAGGAACTTACTTTTTAAGTTCAGTTGGATTGATTAGGTTATTCTAATTAGCATTTTATGTGTTTTGGGGCTCTGTAGTTAGTTTGTGTGTCTAGTTTACACTATTATGAGTTTTATGCGTGCAGTAAACAAGGTCAATTAAAGTCTCCTTTTTGCATTATGAATTCCTTGAGCTCCTGCAATATGTGTGTTTTAATTCAAATAGGACTGAAGGAAAGAATGAAACAATATGTGTAAATAATAATGTGATTTCTAGTGTATTAGCATCTTTAGCTTTTTGGTGGGCGTAGAAGAGTCTAGGTCATTCCTGAGTTTGAGAGGGTATTCTTTTGTTTTCATCACCCTTGTGCTCACTTTGGTGAACTGCATATTGTACAAGAGTGACCAATAATAGAAGCTCAGGATAAAAACTTAAGGACAAAATGATGTAATGTATGCCCAGTAACAAGAAAACAGGTAAATGTATGCTTTTTCATTTAAAGACTCTGGCATTGGGCATCTTGGTGTCCAATGCTTATAGCATAAGACTATGATACAAGCAAAATCAACAAAGTACTTTGTTTCATTCAATGAAAATGATATAGTCCTTGTAACACTGGAGTATCAGAAAGATGTAGGGATTGTAAACCAGCCAACATTTAAATAGCACGCATCACATTGAAGGCTGCACACTCGTCATTTCTCCTCGCCAGGCTCCACAGACACCTACATTTGGACAGTCAGACCCATTTGTTCACATTCCCAGCTTGAGTTTAATACCCTAGACTTATTCTACTTGGCTGACCAGATGCCCAATGCATCTTTTGCTAACAAGAGGGTGGGCTGGCCTATTAAAGTTCCAGGCCCCTTTTGCTTTGCAGTAAATGTGCCAGTGCTGGTGATAACCCATAAGAAAGGGGTCATCTGAGCTCCTCTCTCTCTTGCACTACAGAGGAAAGGCCATGAGTTTCTTCTCCTCGTGGAAGGATGTAATTTGCTTGTCTCTTGAACATGAAGCTAATAACCAAGTGCAAGAGAGAGTTCACTTCCAGTCCACTCTCTTTTCACTCTACCAAGCTTGCACTGGTCATCAGCTCAGTTAAGAGTTGTGGCCAAGAGCTGGCCTTCTATCTCTTCTTATGGTCCCCAATGCCAAAAGGCTCTCTATTCATTGACCTGTGCGAAGAGCCACCAAATTTAGGAAAATTGCTCTTCTGTATTACATTTGAGTTCGTTACAGATTTGTTACTGCATTGGTGACATCACTGGTGCTGGAACCATGTGCTTTCATCAGTTATATGATCTATTATCATTATTAATAATATAATTATAATTCTTATGACTTTTTTCCATGTATCTTCTGCTTAATGTTACAGCAAAGGTAGATGGCAAGGTAACGTGAGGCTCTCCTTGCTGCCTGTCATAGTTTTGGATTGGGTAGTTTGAAATTTTACGGCCACTTCGACTTGTTAACATAGTTGTCACACAGTGAATTACATTTTCTCTTTTCATACCCTCTTGCTGCCGCTGTAGCCTCTCACCGCCTTGATCACCATGGCCATGAGAACTGGGACTACCAGCTGAAGCTCGCCGTGTCCTGGAACAGAGTGGATATCGCAAAGAGTGACATCTTCACCGATGACAAGCAGTGGAAGGTGAGCAGTGCCTGCTGGATAAGCTGGAACCCTGTAGCTTTGTAGTTTGACGAGGTACTACTACTCTGTCAGTCGCTATGTGTTTATGATGGTCCAGCAACCTCCTCCTTATCCCGTACTGGAAGATGTTAGTAGTTAATTCTCAATGGAGCTAAACCACAGACACAGACCTCTGCATGAAAGCCCCAAAAAGGATGTATGTTAAAGGGGGTTTTGTTAAGCTTCAACACCTCAAACCTCAGGTTCAAGTGTTTCACCGTCACTTATTACAAAGTCTTAGTTGGAGCCTTGGCCAATTCCAAGTTCACGTACAAGTTATGTAGTTGGGTTTGTTTGCCTTCAATCTCCTCTCCATAACATTGGCCTATTTGCCTGCCAGCTCCATGGATTACAGGCAATCTAGAAAAACAAATGAATATGGTGACCCGGCTCTGTGAATGCTCAGTAAGGAGCCTTACTCTTGATCTTCAGGCTTGGGAAGATATGTTTGACCACCTATTACCTATGTCTACCAGCCTTTCAGCTTTTGGGGTCTATTACGCTGGCAGGCGGACAAAGTCAGTCCGCCACCATAATGGCAAAAGGGACCGCCCGCCATATGTGCGGCGGTCCCGTGATTCAGATTAGGATGCGCCCGCCACACAGTCAGGCGCAGCTCACATTTTTTACATTGCGGTGTGCGGTGCTTTCAGCAGCACCCGCCGCAATGTCAAAAAGCCATGTTGTGCATGGAAATGAAGGGGGGTACTAAAGGTACGTCCATGTGCACCCCCTATTCCCCCTTACCTCTTGGGGGCCCGCAACAGGCCCCCGCAAGTGTTCTCCACCTGGTTTTCCATGGCGGTGTTTCCGCCATGGAAAGCCAAGCACCGTCGCACATCATGATATCTGAGCTCTTTTCCACCCGGTCACCTGTCTGACCGGCGGAAAACCAGCAGACGGTCTTTCCGTCTGCCGGGGTCCCCCCCTCCATCGTAATATAACTGGGGGATGGTAGGTGGGCGGGGGATTTGGCAGGCGGATCGCCACCACCATACGGGCGGTGGCGATCCGCACCCTATACAAACCCCTTAGTATTGTTGAGGGCTCACACTGCAGCCTTGGCTGATTGCCAAACAAAATAGAAATGATTAGGTCACTCTCTTACTTTGCTTCTGCAAGGATTTCAGGCATACTCAAATGCAGTCATGTGTTCAACGTTGAGGTGAAAAAAAAACGTTTTGCTGGCTCCCTTACTTGGGTCTGTTGGCCCTCAAGCTCTAGTGATTGTTGGCAGCCCGTACGATGGCCACACATCTGGGGGCAGATTTACTAACATTTGAGAGGGCAGGAATGCTCCAAGTCTACTAAGATACAGCAAATTCCTGCTCTCTCTCTCTCTCTCTGCACTGGCACACTTGTGCCTGCCTAGCGCCAATGCAGGCAGGACTGTTAATCCTTGGAGGTTTTTTCCTTTTTCTAAGTGTGCTGTATTTTGTATAAGATTCTGACTTATCGGAGCAATTGTGGCAGGTCCTTAGCAATTGACCATTGTGTAAATTAACCCTGAGGCTCGCTGTATGATAGCTCCCGCAGAGTAATAAGTTGTTTCTCTCCGTGAGTTTAGTGCACAGCAAGGTGCAGAGCATGCCAACTTTGTGCTTTAAATATCAAGAAAGTACATTTTCTCATTGTCAATGTGCTTGATGAACTTCTTATGAAGGGTGGATGGTTGATCTTTCAGGTGGAAACTCCACATTGTCTGGGTGAACCAGGTCAGTGATTAGTGGTCAAGTGTGTTGGTTAGATCTTTGGCCAGTATTTTAATCTCACTGTTCAGTAATGATAAGGAGTGAAATGATGTGCATTTGCACATGGGCTTTCCCTTTCTGTGGATCAGAACCACGTTGGTTGTTCTCGAGTCTACTGAAAGTCTCCCTTCTTCTCAGCGATGAACACGCATATTGTATATCAGTGTATTTATTCGCTGAGGCATTTTCTTGTAAAACTCTATGGGTAGTCCTTCTGGCCCCTGGGTCTTCCCAGATCATAATGATATAATAGCCAATGTAGCCAATGTAATCTCTCCATCTATGAGCAATCTTTGTTACACTCTTGGTTGTTGGATTGAGGAATCTAATATGAATCCCCACACTTCTCCAAAAGATTTATCATTTTGGAGCTACGAAAGCCACATGCCCTAATCTCCCTTACCTGTATTATTCTCTCTTCTTGCTTTCTTAGCCAATCCAATCATCTTCTGGTGGTGTCCCCTATGTTATATACTTTCATTTGTTTGCTCAGGTATAATATTTGTTGGTCATTTGGGAGCATAATGTTCTTATTTTTTTTTGTACATCTGCCTTGTTAGTTGTTTACATGGGCCAAGCACACATGGCTTCCCCAGCTGTAAGATTTCTTGTTCTATGCTACATTCTCACCTTCTCTCTCACGTGTCTCCAGATTCCCCAATAACTAGGCTCCCCTTTATTAGGAACGCGTAGGGCCAAATATAGCCATACTTTCAACCATCCTCTCAATGTAAGTAAACTATTTTTCTGTCGCTTGAAACAGGTTGCCAATTACGTGTGTGTCAGGTGCTATGATGCTACCCTCCAATCTCCAAATCTTTTCCTGGATACTAATGATAAAGCTACAATTAGATCTGGTTGGCTACTTCTCAGGTAGTGTACCTGGTGACTGTGAATCTATTGATGGTCGCAATGCAAGAAAGTTTCTTGAGCCTCAGAGTAATAAGAAAGACACTGCTCAGTGTTGTGCAGGTCCCTCCATGTGTTAATAAATCCCATAGCTCCCAAAGGTCCATAACTAATTTAAAGTCACTGCCCAATAATGTCAGTGCGACCGTAAGGTCTGCCACAGTGCTCTAATGCCTGTGTATTGCACTGGATGTCTGGGGGTATAATCTCTGACTAGGGGCATTTGCCCCCCCCACCCGAGTCCCCACCATACCTTTGGATCATCCTGCTTGGTCGGTCAATATTTGATATGGCTGGAAAGAGGTTGCTTTTTTAAGTTACTACCTTGAATCCCTGGAGCCGGTGGTGTATCCTGAGCCTCAGGCTACCCTGTATTTCTCCTTCCCAATGAACTTCCATTCATTAGCTTTCTGGAGGTACCCTAGGTCAGCTTCCCTGCTTCACAGCACACCTTGTTTTAAAGACCAAGGATATTCCATGTCATGCATGTCAAGGACTTTGCCATTTTAGGGGCAGATAGTGTTTTTTGATGTAACCACAACTGGTGGAGTCTACCTAATAGTAATACCCCTTTCTAACCATACTAATGTCTCTATAGTCCTCACAGATAGGCTATAACTGTAAACTATCTCAACTTTATAACACCTCACATCAAGGCGTGGGCCTCAGACTGCCCCCTCCCTCTCCACTCAACATTAACCCTGGTCGTAGTTCGCGTAGTAGTGCTATGCATAGCAACTCAAAGTGCACTTTGCACTACGCGAGCTACGCGTAGCTACACATACTGCGTAGTGCACTGTGCAAAATGCTGTTCACGCTGATTCTTGTCTGCACTGTGCAATCAGTGCAAACCGCATCTTGCAGAGTGCAAGCGGTCATTTTCTGCCGTTCGAGTAGATTTCTACTCGAGCAGCAGCTTTCTCAACACGGACTGGTAGTTTCTCATTGCGAGCGGTCGCGAGCATACGTGACCACTTGCAATGATCATCTTCTTCTTCTTCACCATCTTCAAAACAACTTTATTTCGATTCATGACGAATCATAAAAAGCACATTGACAAAAATACATAATTAAGGGGTGCAGTTACATCGGGTTACAATCGCAGTTAAAATAGAGCAATTAAAATATGTACAAAATTTTTAAAAAAGCAGCAATTTTTCAATGATTCCATAGGGTGTTGTCAAGACTTTTAGATTATCAATTTCCAGAACGTTTTTTAAGGCGGAAAGCAGCTACCAAAAAGTTAGCGACACTGAACATATTTAGTGGTGAGTCTAACTTTTTTAAGTAAAATAGGGCAGGCTTAATTTGGACGAACCCCTTGTTCTTAAGCAATGGGACAATATACTTTTTCCTGGGCAGATCATATATACCACAGAAGAACATAAAATGAGCAGTGTCCTGCAGAGAAAAACCGTCACATTTGCAGGCTGCTAAGTCCTCTGGCTTGGCCCATGCCTTAGAGTCATTTAACAGAAAGTGAATCTGGTTAAGTCTTAGTTTGGTTAATAACCAGCGATGTAATGGAATGGACACTACTGTTAAATAAGGTTCAATGGCCGGTGTAGTTTTAGAAATGTAGTGCTCCCTCACTGTTGGTTTCGCGAGCTCGCAGCTCTCCCGCTCCATTTCTCTCACTTTAGAAAAAGACGATTTGAACCATTCCAGGTCATTCTTAACGATGCAATCTGGTTTATGGAAGAGTTCTGGACGGCCCAGGGAAGTTAGTGTTTTATTAATATATGCTAACCACTTGCAATGAGAAACTTGACCTTCCCGCGTTGAGACTCTCACCAGGAGGTTTATTTTCCACCCTTGCGATCGGCAACTTGATGTTGCTGATTGCAAACAAGGAAAACGTTTCGCTGGGATGTCATTTTGCTCCCTTGCGGTCGCCAACTTGGCATTGAGGACCACGAGCAAGCAAAAAATGACCGCTACGCGTGTTCGTACTGTGCTACGTGCAATTCACATAGTGCAAAGTAGCGCAAACATCGCAAACTACGCAAGCGTAGCATAGTACTTCAACCAGGGTTACTTAATATGCCCTTCCCAAATACATGCATTGATACTTTTTGGGAGAAGATTCCTATCCTATCATGTAATCATTGCCCTCTACTCATTCACAACTCTTGCTCTTCAATTGGAACTTATTTTACTCTGGACCATTCCCCTTGAAAGGATAAGAAGCTTTGTATATGTCTCGAATTTCTTTATTTTTTTGGGAAAGATAACATACCTTTCCTCATTCTAATACATGTTTCATTCCCATGCCATAGTGTGTCAGTTAACCAGCTATGTCCTTATTCATGTTCAGTGTTTACATTCAAGAGTAAGCCCTCCACTATCGATGGGTCCCCATCTGTCTCTAAAGGCGCCGCTTTAGATTTCTCTAAGTTTGGTAAGTTTCTGTGGGTGATTCTTCAGCCCCTATCTCTAGGCACCATCTGGGGTCTTTTTGTTGATTCAGCGAGGGATTTAGCCTTTCAGCAACTGTGTGCTATTCCCTTCCCAGGCCTCATCCATGGATGCAAATGCCAGAATTTTCCCCTTCCAGGACTTTCAGCTTAGCAGTGCACTACAGCAAGCGTTTCCAGTTGCTTGTCTTAGTTCTTTTTCCAAAGCATTGGGGTTCTGCTTTGAACCTGTACTTCTCTTGTGAGCTCCAGGAATATCAGTAGATCAGTATCTGGGTGTTTTGGAACTGTAGTGGACCTGTACTCATCCCTGCTTCCAATATGGCATGTCCCTGAAATGGATAATGCTGGCTTTATTCATCTGGGTTGGCTCCTGGGCTTCAACTGGGGGCAGGGGCCATATGAACGGTATGCAACGGTTACCACGCATATTTTACAATGCGGTATCGTTACAACAATACTTTTACCGCGCAGGCCGTTACAACGAAATGCGCTGGGGGGCGCTCCAGGATAGTAAATACTTTAATTTACTATCCAACTCCTTTCCCTAGAGTCCACAGGGACTGGAGTTGGAATAGTAAATTAAATAATTTACTATCCAGCGCCCCTCCACGCAAGTCGTTGTAACGACTTGCGTGGTAAAAGTAGCGTTGTAACGGTACGCGTTGTACAAGTACGCGTGGTACCGTCATACATCCATATGAACTCTTTCAGTGGAGAAGAATTTCAACAGCAGTAACACTGGATGGTGGGGTGGAGGTGCAAGACTGCAGGACTCCAAAAAAAAGAGGTTCCCTCTTCCCATTCCAGGAACTCCAGCAGGCAAATGTTTAATGAGAGCGGCCCTCTGAGTCTTCTGCTTTTGCTGATACCGGTGGTTTCATTGGTCAGCAGTTTCGTTTTCTCCTACTTGTTTTTATGTCTGAGGTGTGTTCTATGGTAAAGACCATGCTTTCCTATCTTCTTGTTCTTCAATTCGTTGGGTTCCTTCCTGGCCCCCAATCAGCTGATTTTCAGATAAGACTTCTTTGCTGCTGCTTTAAGCAGCCCCTTTCACCAATGCAATGTACTCACGAAGAGGTGAGAGGGAAGGAAAGGCACTAGACCGAGACTGACATATTTGAGTCCATAGTTCCACTCTGGGCCTCATAGTCCTGGGAGCGGATTCAAAGCGGCGAGTTAGATCGCTGCCTTGCTGTACCTTCCATTTATGGGGTCTCCTATTGTGATGCCCCCATGTAGGAGGGAGGTAAGTCCACTAGCCTAAACCGGCACTGACTTCTCAATCAGCTTCTTCTTATGGGGCACATCTCCTCTCTGCTGAACTCTGCCTGCTGCCCTCCCCTCCAGCTGGTGGCCACGCCAGTTTTCCAGACTTCTGCCGGGGAATGCACAAAGTTCTTGGTCCCCCAGGGGCAGGCTCACAATGCTCCATCTGGAACATGGCATCCTGGAGGGCTGGCCCACATCAGTGATCCTGGCCACCGAAGGAGCCCTTCATAGGCTGCCTTCTTTCATTGATGGCACTGTCTCTGCTAAGTCTGTCCACAGGGGCCGGATGGGTGAGGAGATTGTACAGGCTGGATGCTACTGTTTCCAGGAGCTTAAGCGAACGTGCCACCTTGTGTGTGCATCAGCCCCTACTTCTATGCCCATGTTTCAGGTTTCTCCAAGAAAGAGAATCCCACCAAGCTTCACCCCACCTACTGCTTATGCTCTAAACAAAGACCATAGCTGGACATGTCTGCGTGGAACTTAAAAAAACTGAGGAACTGCCAAGAACTTGTCACAGAACGAACCACTGGAATAGGCAAAGCCTGTCTGCAACTTGAGTAGGGAGACAAGGCAGAAAGTTCCAGTCAGTGTGCCAAAAGCCTGGGGGGGGGGGGGATAGGGGTCACACACCAGAGGAGGGCGGGATAATCCTTGGAGCTCCAGGATTATGTCAACCGCTCCCAGGACCCTGCTTCAAGGACAGAGGTGACCAACTGCTTGGGAGGGGAGCTGGAGATGCCCCGGTCCGGTGGTTAATTTAGCAAAATACATAACAGGGACCCCCCCCCCCACACACACTAGTTGAGCTATCAGTGAAAAGTGACAAATTGAATAGAGGAGATGTGCTACTAACCTGAATTACTTATCACATAGGAATAACTCCCATGGTAAGCAAATGCAGACCAACTTTGAAAATGTATTTCACGACATACAGATTTCTTTAATTTTCACGTACATTCTTTTTATAACATTGTTTACAGACATCATTCAGGCATGACTGTACATCTACTGAAGAATATATACATTCATCAGAAAACAAGGTTGGTGGAGGGTCTAAGGGGAAAATTATTTAAAGACCAAAGGACAGACAAACCCCTTATTCACAGTATAACAATACAAAAGGACTGTCAATGGTCTGTACAACTAATGGGGGCAAAGAAAAATGTGACGGACTCTGTGTCTACCTATAAAGTGTGTACAACAAAAAGGAAATTAATCCTATCAGCCCACCCATATGGCAGAGCTTCATCATCTGGGATAGAACCAAAGATGGCCCGGTTAAGGAGCCACACACCTGTTGGAATTATGTGCTTCTCCAAACCCAAGTAACCACCAGTGATGGATCGTACCAAAAGTCAAATCAGTTTGGAATGGTGTGGGATGTTAAATTGCAGTGAGAAAAAAGTGTGCTAAAAGAATCAAAAAGTGAGATGTAAAATTGGCTACCATGATTTAAGGAAAACTTTATTAGGGAAAGTCATGGTGTCAAGATTAAAATGAGTGTGAGACAGTTTGACACAATAACTGTCTATTAAGGATGGTTTTTGGTCAACATGTTTCAGCCATTGTAGGAAAGTGTACCTGGCTTTCGTCAGGACCTCTTGAACACTACTTTGGGATAGAGAGATGGTCCCAGTGACGCCCTTACCATCAAATACTGCTAAGTACCAGCAGAGGGTGAAGGTCAATGGGGAGGAGGTGGACGCTCTGAGGGACACAGGTGCCAGCATGACCACCGTAGTGAGGCGGCTGGTGTCCCCTGAGCAGGTAGTACCTGATGTGTTCCATCCGGCCGTGTTGGCTGACAGCAGTCTGAGCTACTATCACGTGGCTCAGGTTCCCTTTGAGTGGGGAGGAGTTAAAGGCCCGTTGAGAGTTGCGATAAGACCTGCTTTGCCTGTGAACTGTCTGTTGGGAAACGACCTGGAACATACCGCCTGGAAGGAAGTGGAGTTTAAGGCCCACACTGAGATGCTGGGGTTATCAGGGTGGACTTGCGCGGTCACCAGGTCCATGGCTGCCCGGCAAGAGACTCAACCGGGGTTTGGAGCCTGAAAATACGGCCCAACCCAATGCCGGTATGGAGGAGAATGGAGTGAAGAACCCACCGCGTGTGATGGATGGGGAGCCCACAGAGGTACCCCCGAAGTCCGCGGAGGTGGAGGTTGTTCCCGTGGGGGACTTGCCGACCCTTGCCGAGTGGCATGTGGAAGGAGGGCCTACCCGGGAGGAATTCTGTCCGGCGCAAAAGGAGTGCCCCACGCTTGAAGGCATGCAGCAACAGGCCGAAGCCCAAGCGACTGATCAGGAGACTGGCAGTTTTCACGTGTACTGGGAGGATGGCCTCCTTTACAGTGAGCCTAAGGTTCCGTTGCATGGATCCTCAAGGGCCTTAGTGGGCCTCCAATGCTACCGGGCCTTCCTATTGGAACTGGCGCATGAAATTCCTTTGGCTGGACACCTGGGCCAGGACAAGAACTTTGCAAGGCTAGTCCCCCATTTTATTGGCCCAGGATGAGAGTTGCTTCCGACACCTACTGCAAGACCTGCAAGACTTGCCAGGCAAGTGGCAAGATGGGGACCAAAGTGAAGGCCCCTTTGGAACCGCTCCCGGTGGTCGGGACCCCTTTTGAGCGGGTCGGAATCGACATCGTTGGACCGTTGGACCGTTGGACCCTCCGACCTCTGCGGGACACCGGTTCATCTTGGTGTTAGTGGATCACGCCACTCGGTACCCAGAGGCTATTTCTCTGAGGACCGTCACTGCACCTGTGGTGGCGTGGGCCCTGATGGGGATATTTACCAGAGTGGGATTCCCCAAGGCTGTGGTGTCAGACAGGGGCACGAACTTCATGTCGGCCTACATGCAGGCCATGTGGAAGGAGTGCGGAGTGACCTACCGGTTTTCCACACTTTACCACCCCCAGACTAACGGGCTCGTAGAGTGCTTCAATAAGACCTTGAAGGGGATGATCCGGAGCCTGCCAGAGGACTTGAGGCAAAAATGGGACATCCTCCTCCCTTGCCTGCTGTTTTCATACCGCAAGGTACCACAGAAGGGGGTCGGGTTCAGCCCCTTCGAACTGCTCTATGGCCAACCAGTTAGGGGGCCCCTCAGCCTTGTCAAGAAGCTTCCCTGTGATGTCTTCAGCTACAAGCTGGCATTCCGCAGCCAGATGGCCAAGCTGTGGAAGGAAGCCTCACACAACTTGGAGGCTAGCCAAGCCGTCATGAAGGAGTGGTAGGACCGCAACGCTCGGATGGTGGAGTTGGACGCTGGACAGAAGGTGTGGGTCATGGAGCCTGGGGAGCTTAGTGCCCTCCAGGATCGGTGGACTGGTCCGTACGAGATTGTGGAGCGTTGAGGCCAGACCACCCACGTCTTGGATTTGAAGACCCCCCGACTGCCCCATTGGGTGCTCCACGTCAACCGCCTGAAGCCTCACCATGAGCAATCAGAGCTTGCTCTCCTCATGGTGACGGATGGGAGCGAGGAGGAGGAGAGTGAGCCTCTTCCTGAGCTTTAGGAGGCCCAGGAGAGGGATGGATCAGTCGATGGAGTGGTCCTCTCCCCATCCTTGACACCAGAGCAACAGAGGGACTGCCGCCAGGTATTGGCGCAGCATGCCTCGTTGTTCTCTCTCACGCCTGGAATTACACATCTGTGTACCCATGATGTGGACACAGGGGACAGTCCGCCTGTAAAAACCAAGTCTTACCGGCTGTTCGAGAAAGTGAAGAACAGCATCCAGGGTGAGGTGGCCAAAATGCTGGAGCTGGCGGTGATCGAACCTTCCAGCAGCCCGTGGGCTAGTCCGGTTGTGTTGGTGCCGAAAGCGGCTCCACCGGGCACCACACCAGAACGTCGGTTCTGTGTGGACTATCGGGGATTGAACTCTGTCAGCAAGACAGACGCTCACCCGATCCCATGGGCAGACGAGCTAATCGACCAGCTGAGAGCAGCCCGGTACCTCAGCACCTTCGACTTAACATGAGGGTACTGACAGATTGCCATGGCCGATGGAGCAAAAGAGAAGACAGCGTTCTCCACCCCCGAGGGCCACTTCCAATTTAGAGTGATGCCCTTCGGGCTCAAGAATGCTCCGACCACCTTCCAGCGGTTGGTGAACCAGGTGCTGTCTTGCCTGGAGTCCTTCTCAGCGGCATACCTGGATGACATAGCTGTCTTCATTAGCACCTGGGAGGACCATCTGCAGCATCTTCAGGAGGTGCTACAGGCTTTGCAATGTGCTGGCTTGACCATCAAGGCTAGCAAGTGCCAGATTGGACAGGGATCTGTCGTCTACCTAGGACACCTGGTGGGCGGGGGTAAGGTGCAACCCCTCCAGGCCAAAATTGAGACCATCTTGGCCTGGGAGCCCCCCAAAACTCAGACTGAGGTCCGAGCTTTCCTCGGCCTCACTGGCTAATACCGCCAGTTCGTCAAGGGATATGGTACCATCGTAGCCCCCTTGACTGAGTTGACGTCCAAGAAGCAGCCACGAAAAGTGATCTGGACGGCTGCTTGCCAAGAGGCATTTGAGACACTGAAGCACGCGATGTGCACCGCTCCGGTGCTTGCAACACCTGATTTCACGAAGGAATTCATCGTGCAGACGGACGCCTCGGAGCACGGTGTAGGCGCTGTGCTTTCGCAACTCAACAACGATGACCAAGTACCATCGAGCGAGAAGCCTTCGCTGTGGTCTGGGCCTTGAAGAAGTTGAGGCCATACCTCTTTGGCTCACACTTCCTGATTCAAACCGACCACCGACCCCTTCGCTGGCTCATGCAAATGAGAGGCGAAAATCCCAAGTTGCTAAGGTGGTCCATTTCCCTACAGGGGATGGACTTTCGGGTGGAACATCGGCCCGGAGTTGACCACACCAATGCTGACGGTCTCTCCCGGTTTTTCCGCCTTAGTGGCGAGAACTCCCTAGAGGTTGGGTAGCTCTCCCCACTTTCAGCTGGGGGGGACGCATGTTAGACCTGTCAGCCCTTCTTCAGGACAGTATTACCATTTACTGTATACATACAACATCAGAGGGAAAAACTGGGAAATTCTCATGAATTGATTGCCTGAAATAGAGCTTGCTTATTTATGTCTCTCATGGGATCAAGGGCGAGAATAATCTCAATCGCTTACCATACATCAGTGCACTCTCTGAGTTTTCCTGAGGATACCCTTCACTTGGGTGTCCAGGTTCGAGTCCCGTACGCTAAACAGATAAGCCTTCACTTTTAATTCACGCTGTATATTTTCACTAGCAGGATGAGCTCAATCCAGTAGGCAGGCATTCTACTTCGCAAACATTGTAAATGCTGTCTGTATTCTTATTTACGCTGCAGCCACGCACTTACACACCACAGTTGCGTTTCTGTTAACGTCTAATTTCCTGGTGCTAATGTCTTTTACAAATTAAGCAAATGAATGTAAATGTTCTACAGTAGATGTAAAGTCATGCGTAAATGATATATGTAAAAAAATTATAAAAAGAATGTATGTAAAAATTGAAGAAATCAGAATTTTGCGAAATACATTTTCAAAGTTGGTTTGTTTAAGGTGGGATTTATTCCTATGTGATAAGTATTTCAGGTTAGAAGGAGCTCTCTTCTATCCAGTGGTTAATGTATACAAGAATAAGTGCCAGGCCCAAACCTATGCTTGGAACTACCATGGCTGGTGCTGTTGAATGCCGACCTGATGGTTCCAAGGCTGCTGAGCCTTTGATACACCTCTGATCCTTGATTCCACCTCATGACTCTATTCCACCGCCATACACCTCTAATCCTTGATTCCACCTCATGACTCTATTCCACCGCCATACACCTCTGATCCTTAATTCCACCTCATGACTCTATTCCACCGCCATACATCTCTAAATCCTTAATTCAACCTCATGACTCTATTCCACCGCCATACGCCTCCGATCCTTGATTCCACCTCATGACTCTATTCCACCGCCATACGCCTCCGATCCTTGATTCCACCTCATGACTCTATTCCACCACCATACACTTCTGATCCTTGATTCCACCTCATGACTCTATTCCACGGCCGTACACCTCCGATCCTTGATTCCACCTCATGACTCTATTCCACCGCCATACACCTCTGATCCTTGATTCCACCTCATGACTCTATTCTACCACTACACACCTCTGATCTCACTCTTGCAGGTAATTGTTGGTCCTCGAAATGAGTGCTGGGGGACCCCACCTGCAACCACTCGCTCAAATAATTGCACCACTGCCAAGCTCATATCCCCAACCTTTGAGCCTATTCAACCACCAGCTGATATAAAGTGTGTCTCAATGTACAATGACATTGCTGTTAGCCACCAGGCCCACACGACATGGAGGTACAAGGTGTCTGTTCCAGGGAACCGTATCTCAGATTTGAATATGTCAAATAGTGCTGAATATTGTAATGTAGTTCAGCAGAGTCCAGCAGAGAAATCATTACTCACAACAGATATCAAGAGATGCCTGAAAATTATTCAGGCTTACACGTTTGGAAATCAAATCAGCAGTTAACACTGTGCTCCATAATGTGCTTCATGACCACTCTCCAAATGGTTAAAGGCACTTTCCACCTAAAGGGACGCAAGTAATAGCAGGTCTGTTTACAAGAGTGCCCATTACACATGTAGACAAAGTTGCAACATGCAAGTCATCTCATATTTTGATGATGAGCTGTTGCTTGTGAATCGGAAATGAGAGTAGGCCAAGTGTTTTCCCAGAACCACTTCCAACAAGTCCACTTAGATCCTGCTGTGCACTGCTATTTTCTAATTCGTCCTGGTCTTAATGCAAGAATGTGGATGTATGAAAGGTCCAGTCCTGCAGACAAACAAGTTACTTACCTGTAACTAAACTTCACCGGCAGTGGAATTTTCATAGGTTCTCATGTGATCCTCCCTCGTCCTCCTCTATCAGGACCTCTGTTACTCCTCCGCTTTGTGCTATGAAACTCTGAGCTGTAGCAGCCTCTGGGAGGGACAGAATGTGTTATCTCCCCAACTGCCTTGTAGTCCAAATAACAAGGTGAGTGGAGTCTGTTCAGTACTGTGTTCAATGTTTCTAGTTTAACCCTGCAGATTTAACATTGCTATCAGGTATTCCAACCCTAGTGACGGGGAATATGTAAAGGATGTGACTCTGTGAATGAACCAGTGAAGAACTGTGGTTGCAGGTAAGTTGTGTTTTCCTTGCTCACAGATGCCTGTTGTTCAATGACAATAGATTGTTGTTGAGCTACAGGTGATGGATGTTGGTTCATGGTTGATGGCTGCTATGTGGGTGATTGTTATTTGGTCTCAAATGGCTGTTGGTAGAATACAGATGACTGTTGTGTGGTCATTGATCACTGCTATTGGGTTTGCATGATTGGTCTTTAATTCACCTGGCTGCCCATCTATTTGTGATGCTTTGATTCATCAATGAATATTCATTTTTCTGTTTTACTCTAACCTGTGCCTGATGTTGCCGAGCTCTATTTTTGTTAAATTATGTGATGTTTCTTGGAACTCCAGCCCTCAGACTTGTATCCAGTGATGACCATTGCGTTGATTGATAACAAACCAGATTTTGTGCGGCTTTTCCTGGATCATGGAGTGAGCCTGAAGGAGTTCTTGACGTGGGACACTTTGGCTTTTCTCTACAACAATATGGAGCCATCTAGTCCAATCCACAGCAAACTGGAAAAGCTGATTGCTGAGGAGGAACACCTGAAGGTGCCAAGGGAGGGCCCTGAAATTCAGCTCTACCATGTTGCCCGAGTCCTGCGAGAGCTGCTGGGGGAATTTACAGAAGTACTGTACCCGAATTTTAAAAGCACCCGCTCTTCAGTAGTTCCGCATATCAACATAAAGGTACAAGAAACGCTTCTTGTTGATAAACTTCACTGAGTGATAATTACACAAGAACAGCCTTGTTTTTTAATTACATCCTAAAATAAATTGTCTTTTGAGAAATGTTGCACAACAGGTGACCTGCAGAAAGCCTTTCAATTGATATTTGTATTTGTAAGTTCTGGTTCTTATGCTGATTTTAATGGATTCTACTTTCCAGTCCTGTTGGAAACACACCTACTGCACAGCTTGCGTTGAAGCAGCGGTGGCAAGTTATAAGGTTTTGCTTGGTAGGTTCCTTTTGCTGAGGTTTGAGCTATTCATGGACTTTGTTGATGTCACTTTTACCTTCCTAAATGTTGCCCATTACAATGATCTGGCTAAATCTTTCTTCCTGCACTGGGTTTCATCCTATATTGACCCCACAGTTGAACCTCCTCAGGTTTGCTTTTGTATTTACTTTACTAGATGTTGCTTCCTCACTGACTCTTGTTAGGCTTGGCTCCCAACGTCTGCTTGACCAGAAAGAAAATTTACCTTCCAACTTATATTTTAGACCCCCACTCCTTCTTGTAAATGGGTTTGTAGCAGTGTTAAGGGTTGCAGTGCCTATTAGGAGAAATGTTTGATGATCTGGCCTCTATGGGTGTCTTTTCCTGAGATATTGTTAGCCACAGCTCCCTTGAGACATATTTACTTAAGGAGTTTGCCTGTGTTATCAATGGTGTGGTCCTGCTGAGGTTTTGTTTGATGTTTGTTCCTCATCTTGGGTTAAATGGATCTGATAAGCCCTAAATATTATTCTTGCAAACTCTCCTTACTAATCTGTTGCTGATGCCAGGGTTAAACATCCAGAGAGATCCTGTGTGTATGTTAATAGGCATTAGTAGTTATGTGGTTCAAACCTAGCTATGTATCAACTAAAGCATTTACATTGAATGTGTGCTGCCTGGAAACATACATGATTGTGTGGCTGTAACACCTCCAAAGTATGCAGTTAGGATATCTGTGTCTGGGAGATGCTTGGCAGAGCTGAGCCAGAAACTCTGAGTTTTCATGTAGAATAGATGTGTTGTGAAAACACAATCGTGAATGATCTGTTGTAGTGTGTGCAGTGTGACCGGGGGTTGAGTGTGTCAGTACTGTGTGTGCTTTCTACAGTTCCCAATGGTTTGCTTAGAAGCCTGTGGCTGGCGCTATCAAAGGTCAGGGTGCTGAGTACCAAGGCTGCTTCTGATGTCAACCCTATGCCTCTTCAATCCACCCCTAGACAGTCTCTGGCCCTTCACTGGAAGAACCCAGAGAATCTGACTACCACTGTTCAACTCGGAACCTAAGAACACCATCTGCAGCGTTCCTCAAGGTTCGTCCCTCCGCCCCACACTGTGCAGTGCCTAAATGACCCCCTTGGCCAACATCATCAGAACCCATGGTCTAAGCATCATATCCTATGAAGATGATACCCAGCATCATATCCTATGAAGATGATACCCAGCATCATATCCTATGAAGATGATACCCAGCATCATATCCTATGAAGATGATACCCAGCATCATATCCTATGAAGATGATACCCAGCATCATATCCTATGAAGATGATACCCAGCATCATATCCTATGAAGATGATACCCAGCATCATATCCTATGAAGATGATACCCAGCATCATATCCTATGAAGATGATACCCAGCATCATATCCTATGAAGATGATACCCAGCATCATATCCTATGAAGATGATACCCAGCATCATATCCTATGAAGATGATACCCAGCATCATATCCTATGAAGATGATACCCAGCATCATATTCTATGAAGATGATACCCAGCATCATATCCTATGAAGATGATACCCAGCATCATATCCTATGAAGATGATACCCAGCATCATATCCTATGAAGATGATACCCAGCATCATATCCTATGAAGATGATACCCAGCATCATATCCTATGAAGATGATGCCCAGCTCATACTCCCGCTATCAGAGGACCCCTCTGCCACAACGGCCAACTTCCGCAGGTGCATGATGAGCATCGCCAACTGGATGAAAGCAACTGCCTGAAACGTAACACAGACAAAACTGAGAACAACACCTCCTGTGGAGCGACTCCTGTTGGCCTCTCGTACTAGGTCCCTCATCCACTCCGAGATCCTATGCCTGCAACCTTGGCATTATCTTGGACAGCAAACTCACCAAAAGTCAGATCAATGCAGTCTCATCTGCCTGCTTACTCACTCTTCTCATGCTCCCGAAAATCTTCAAATGGCTCCCTGTTGAAACCAGAGGAACCTTCACTCAAGCCCTAATCACCAGCCAGTTGGACTACAGCAATGCACTTTATGTAGGAATCACTACTCACCTCCCAAAAGACAGCAAACCATACAGTTGCGAGACTCATACTTGACCTCCCCAAACAGACTCACATTATACCCAACCTCAAGAAGCTCCACTGGCTCCCCATTCAGAAGTGATGTCAATACAAGATGCTGATCCACACCCACAAAGCCTCCAGAATCAAGGACCGGCTTACATCAGCCGCCACATGGACTTCCACAACCCTCCAATCACCTATCCTCTGCCTCCCTCCCCCTCATTCACACCCCAACAGCAGAGGACGCCCTTCTCCTACCTTGCTCGTAGGTCCTGAAATGACCTCCCCCTTCACCTCTGGACCTCATCCTCTTTTATGGAACTTAGGAAAGGGTGCACGACCTGCTGTTCAGCTGATCCCTCCGGTAGCAGCAAGGTTCTCAGTGCCTGGAAGCCCTTGTGGGTGATTAGCCACGCTTTAAGAAATCCCAATTGATTGATTGACTCTCATAGTTTTTTTAATTGAGGTATATATTAGCAACATTAGAGGACACATGCAGTTATGCTTCACATTGTTTCCTCATATTTCACCCTTTACTGCTGTGGTGGGGTAGTGATGGTATGTTTTGTCTATAACATGTGGGCAGATCGAGGACGAGAGGCTGGAAAATAAATGGTGACATTTACATGTTTACACCAGTTTCTGCGCATACTCCCCCCTTGCCCGTTTGTAGAAGCCGGAATCTCTCCCATTAAAAACTGCCAGCTTTCAGATGGTGTTTTGGAGTTAAAAAGTGTTATAAATTAAGTTTTGTGTTGCAAAAGGCATGTGCCCCAAAAACAACATTGAGCTTTGCAAATATGCAATGCTTCGAAATTCATGAGTTGGAATCCTGGGAGAGGGTGCCTCCAAAAATGTCATTGTGCACTTTCTGAGGGATGTCAAAACCCTTATCCTTTTTTAAAAATGCAGTGATGTTCAAATATTGTGAATAGTTCCATCAGTGTTCTCAAATTTTATGACTGAGACACTAAACCTCAGAAGACCAGAACTGTCCACCTCATGCCACAGGGAATGAACCAACAGAGGACCAATGCTGATCATCCTATGGGGAATCTAATGAACCCTCCATGTGCGGGTGCTGTACACTTCGTGAGATGGGCTGTAAAGATGTGGCACACCACAGCTGTGTACCCCGTTACTAAGACAATGAACCCCAGATGTTCAGAGGAGCACACGTTATGACTGAGACAGTACAGCCCCAGGAGGTTCTGAGCTGTAGGATTCACACACTTGCCAAACAAGACTGGAGCTGATGGGGGAAGAAAAGGCTGGAGCTGGGAGTAGAAGCCTGGAAATGGAGGCAGGAAACGATAACAACACGGACAAAATTGGAACCGAGGCTATGAGCAGGTTGTCTGAAGTTCTGGGCGAGAGGTGAATGTATTGAGAAGAAGAAAGAGGGGTACAAGAAGGCAACAAATACTGAAGCAGATACAGGACAAGGCAGAGGGTGGACAGAGGTGAGATGGAGAGCAATGGTAAGCAGGAGCAGAGGGTAAGCTATGGGTCTCTGAATCTGACACTTATTGTGTGATGTCTTCGGAAAACTCTTGATGTCTACTTCAGTGATCTAGATGCAGCATCTAACACCCACCAGACCTTAGAGCTCTTTCCTCATAGCTTTATAGCAAGCATAAAGAAAGAAACAGTATGTGGTACTGCCCATGAAAAGTAAAGAAAGACAAACAGATCGCCTCCCCCACCACTTTTCTCAGAAGAAGCCGACAACTGAGGCACCATCTTAGAAAGGAAGACCTACATCGTTCTGCAGTATAAGTTGTATGAGTGGCAAGATAACCGAAGTAAACACATTCCTCTTCAAGTGAGCACCAGGCATGATGAAGGAGGCCATAGGGTGATGAGACACACTGAGGTGACGAGAGGCAACAGGCTAGGTGCTTTAAGGACCATACAAAACCAGGATTGAAAGCCTGAGGCTACAAGAGCTGCAGGGGCTGAGACCCAATGTGGGACCACCTAGATGGCTGAAGGAGGCTGCAGACAAGGCTCCTGTGCTGCTAGCACAGTGGCTTCCTGGCAGAGCCCCAACACCTTCCAGTGCACAAGGCAGGACTACATATTTTGATTGGCAAGACACTGTTAATTAGCTTACATCTAGACTCCATTTTAGCTTTTCATTTAAACTTAGCATAGTTTTCAAATGTTTTCCTACTGTGAGAATGTGCTGTGCACGCATTTATTCCTGATAAGTCTGCACATTTAGTTCCAGGGTCGCACAACTCAGAACACAATGCATTTTTTTTATATTCTGTGCTCGTAGGCGACAACTCTTTTGCCTAATTAAAAAGTTATTTTGCAACCTTTGACACAGTATGATTAGTTTGTTATTTTATTATTCAGACAGTGTCCATGTTGAAGTCAACTGAAAGGTTCACTTCTTGCTGGAGTCATCATGGAATGCTGCTGTGAGCAGTGACCGAGATAGAGTTCCGCTGTTCCCAACTGTCATCCTGAGAAAGATGATAGCTATACACTCAGACGGAGGTGCATTCATTCATGATTGCACTGAGCCTGGCTTCCTGACATATAGTGCCAAAGTATGGGGTTAGGTCTGGCAGATGAGTACTCCCGATATACTCTCTGTAGGATAGAGATATTAGTAACAGATAGGAGTAACCTAAGTAATATTATGAAAAACAAACATGGTTGAATTGTTTGTGTTTATACCATTCTAATAATGCTTGTAACAATGATGTGTCTCATCTTTCTAATAATTGCAGTTCATGTTTTATTTACAAAGATTAGAGCTTTTGAATAAATGTTTGAAAATGCAATATCGTATCTTTTCTTTGTGACAATTTGGTTATGCAAAAGTGACAAACGGAAGGGTTAGATCTGTTTTCACGATTTTCTTGGGAATCTGAGTCTTGTTCTAGGTTACTGACAACATCTGTAACTCTGTAAGTTTAGGAGTTTAGATGCAGTACGGTGAGCTAGCCAAACCTGGCCAACATTCACTGATTATATTAGAAGACTCAGTCTCTGTAGTATGAAATTTTGTTATTCGAAATACACTGTCCTACTAGATTTGTAGGAATCGTACACACATGAGTTTGGCCAAAAACTAATGTATATCACAGGGTCCTTTTTAGTGTTCTAGTTGAAGGCACTCCTAGTGGCTCTTTGTTGATGCCACCTGCACCCTACTTCAGAGTATTTGGATGCAGCAATTAGCAGCTACATAGTGAAAAACCCCTGTTTGTGTGTGTTTAACACGATTATAAGTTTATGTCTATTAGTGCCAGCAGTGGGAATATGTTGTATTCTCTTCACTTATGTTTTGCTGTATCACTTTAAGTTTAACATTCCATTTCCTTGATGTCGTTATCCACTGTATTCTTCCCAGTCAGTTAGCTCTCTGCTTTCTGATGGGATCACCAGCTTTTCTCTGTAGTGCATAATAAATGCCTTATAACCTTCCATGATCTCTCCATCTTCATTTACATCACATGGCGACGATGAGCAGAGAAGCTAAACAACTACAGAGGGAGTGAAACTCTACTGGTGAGAAAAGAACCACGCGAAAATCTTGTTATTGTGGACTGGAGAGAAATTCAGATTGAAGAAGAGAAATTCAGATTGAAGAAGAAAGCTCATTCTGGAAGGAACTAAGAAAGACAATTGCATAAATGTATTACCAAGATATTAAATTAATAATCAACAGCTACTGGTATTCCAAGTAACCTGCAACTGTTGGAACTCTACTCCTCACAGCGAGAAACAAAGAACCCCATCTCTGTGTGCAAACCCCTGAATTCACAGCTCAAGTGCAAGTCAACTCAACTTTAAAAAGAAACTAAAGAAGTCATCACTCTGCTTAAACACGCGGTGAGTGTATCTGTGAGACTTTTTAGCTACTCTAGCACGTCAAAAGAGTGAACCTCTATTTTTGTGTTTTAAATTACTGATCGATCGTTTACTTGAGATCGATTTTGGGACTTCGCTTTATTAACGTGTCAAAACTTGGTGGAAAACTTGATTCATTATCTTGTTGCATTTTTCAAACAAGCGCCGAGCATTTTTTGAAAACCTGCACGAGCAGGACAACACGAGCTGCATTGTAAAGGGGAAGACTTACTTCACAACGTCCTTCTTTGCCGAACGGATCACGTCACAAGAAGGAAGCCCCAGGCTGTGCCGAACAGAGTTTTCATCGGAGCCTTCACCACGTCACAGGAAGGCGAGCAAGCGCCAAGCGCCAGGCAACGTCAATAAGACAAGTGGAAGCGGAGATGACGCAATGACGCTACGCATCCAGACGCCATCTTGAGTTCATCGCTTGTTACCTAGCAACGCCGGTAACACGCTTCTGGACAACGCTAGGGCTAACGCTGACTACGATTTCCAAAGGATTACCGCGTTTTAAGTCAGCGTTACACGTTCTCAACGCTCCGTGTTGCTCTGTGGTCACAGATCGAATAGATTACTGCACAAGTTCAGTTGAAGAAAAAACGGTAAGCCTTTTATACAACCAGCAGTGCCTAGTGCAATTGACATTTTTTTTTTTAAAAGAAAAGAGGTACAAAGATTACTTTTACTATTCGAAGTGTACGATTAAGACATCGAGACATTGAGAGGAACAGTATAATTGATATTATTAAAAAGAGAGAAGTACCTAGTTCAAGGATTACTTTGGTTATTTTTAATTAAGACACTGTGAGGAGCATTCCAGTAGAACTACTGTTATTTTGAGGCTGTGTCCACATTTAAAATTACAGTGCACACAAGAGAAAGCACTGCTAATTAAAATAAGATGGAAAATCTAAATGTTATAGTACCTCCCATGTTTCTACAAACAACTGGGGATCCACCCATTGAGTGGGATGAATGGATAGACATTTTTGAGAACTACATAGAAGCACTTGATGGAAAGGATTTTAGTGCAACTAGAAAAAAAGCCTTGTTGTTAAGCGCTCTAGGCAAGGAAGGCCAACGTTCCTTTAAATATCTTCCAGTAGGATTAAATCAAGATGGGAGAGCAATAACCAATGTTTATTCTGAAGCAAAAGCTCGCATGAAGAAGCAGTATGCAAAGGAAGTGAATATTGTTATGGCCAGGCATAAATTTTACACTCAACCCCAGAGGAACGAAGAATCAGTAGACCAATTTGTAGCTAGGTTACGAGAACTGTCCATCAAATGTAGTTTCGGAGAGATAAGAGATGAAATGATACGTGACCAGCTGATAGTGCAATGTCGTAACAAAAAGATGCAAGAAAAACTGTGGGCAGCAAAAAATCCGACCCTACAAATGGCCATTGATATAGCGAAAGTAGTCGAAGAATCGAATGCATGTATGAGAGAGATGGAATAGAGAGATAATGGAAAGGAAAATGTTCAAGGGAATGGTGTTTCTTGTGTTGAACAAGATGAAGTTGCCGCTGTGAATAGGAAAAGTGTAGATTTGAGCGAAAGAGGTCCGAAGAAATACAACAATGGGTTTCCAGGAAGTGACAGGATCAGATATCAAGGAAGGATGTGTAGTAGGTGTGGGAGCACTTTCCATAACTCAGATTTTAGGAGATGCTTTGCTATTGACAAGGTCTGTAGGAAGTGTGGGAGGAAGGGACATTTCTCCAAGATGTGCAGGGGAGGTAATGCAGATAAAGTAGCTGTTGTAGAAAACAGGGAAATAGTGAGAGACGTTGTTGGTGTTGAAGGTGCCAACAAAATTTTGTGTTTGGGTGAGGATGGTGTCAGTGAAGGTGAACCCGGTAGAAGGTTCAGGCCCAAAGCTCAATTCCTTATCGATGAGATCGAGACCCAGCTGATGGTCGATCCAGGATCATTGTGGACTATCATTCCAAAGGATATGTATTTAGAAAATTGGAAAAATGTGCAACTGTTACCTAGTGATATTAGTCCCTGTGGTTACCAAGGTGAGAGTATAGATGTAATTGGGTTCATGGTATGTGTGATATCATTTAAGGATCGTTCCGTCAAAGGGAAGGTGTATGTGTCCAGATCAGGCCCAGCAATTTTGGGATGGGGGCAACAGTATGACCTTGGTATAATCATTAATCCTAGGGCAGCACAACAGGTGATGGTTGTTGATAGCATAACTACGGATTCAATTGTTGAGGGGATGCAGTGTTTGTTTGATGAGCACATTGGAGAGTTGAGAGGTTATGTGCATAAGATTGTATTGCGCGATGATGCCATGCCTATGCAACACAGGGTGAGGAAGGTTCCATTTATTGCACGTGAGGAAGTGAAGAAAATGTTGAAGGAAATGTTGGACCAGGGAGTGATAGAACAAATAGAAACATCACCTTGGATTTCTCCCGTAGTTATTACAACCAAATCTGATGGAAAATTTCGTTTTTGTGTGGACCTTCGCACCCTGAACCAGAACATTGTTGTAGATAACTTCCCGTTACCAAACATCAACGAGTTGGTTCTGTCACTAAAAGGGGGGAAGTACTTCTCTAAGCTGGATCTTCGCAGCGCTTATCATCAGATAAAGTTACATCAAGACTCCAAGGCTTTGACAGCTTTTATAACAACCGAGGGGATTTATCAATTCACACGCATGCCTTTCGGGCTTGCCTCTGCAGCCGGAGTGTTTCAAAGAATGATGGGGGCTGTACTGAAGGGTGTGAACAACGTGGTGTATTTCCAAGACGATGTTCTAATATTTGGTGAGACCGTAGAGGAACACAATCTGATCTTAAAGACTGTTCTAGAAAGGATGGAACAAGCTGGATTAACTCTTAAGAAAGAGAAATGCAAATTTGCGGTGGAAGAAGTTGAATACCTGGGTTATACCCTATCTGTCGATGGTGTGAAACCCAAGCGAGATTTATTAGACTCTATCAGGAATGCACCAGCTCCGAGCGACAAAGATCAGTTGAGGTCGTTTCTCGGCCTCATTGAGTACTATGCAAAATTCGTAAGAGACTTTGCAGAGAAGACGGAAAAAATTAAGGTGTTGTTGAGGAAAGGATGCAAGTTTGTGTGGGGTGTGGAGCAAGAAGAATGTTTTAAAAAAATCAAAGATGAAATTTGTGGTGCAGGCATCCTGACACCATTTGATACCAACCGTAGGTCAGTCTTGACTGTGGATGCCAGTGCTGTGGGTGTTGGTGCGGTTTTGGCTCAAGTACATGAGTATGGGATCAAGACTGTGGCTTTCGCTTCTAGGACGCTCACTACAGCTGAGAGGAATTACTCTATTATCGAGCGTGAAGCCTTAGCCGCAGCGTGGGGTTGCGAGTATTACAGGATGTATTTGTGGGGGTTCAAGTTCACGCTCTTGACAGACCACAAACCCTTGGTTAAAATTCTGTCACCTGGTGGGGCTGGCAAGGGTTCTGCGAGGTTAGCTAGGCTCGCTGCTAGGATTCAAGAATATTTGTATACAGTTGAGTACATCCCAGGTTGGAGGAATTGCCAAGCCGATGGACTCTCTAGACTACCACTACCTTGGGAGTCGGTAGACAAGCTGGGTGTTGAATCATCCAATTCCGAAGGGTCTGTAGCTGCTGTGGATGAGGTAGTAGATATCTGTGCCGGGGCAATTGGCAAGAGTCTGTGGAATACCTCCATGGCAAAGGATGTGGTGTTGAGAGAAGTCAAGGACTTGATTGTTAAGGGTCCGAGGAGAGAGAGTTGCCTATCCCCCGCAGTTCGCCCATATTTGAAAGTACTTGATCAGCTGTCTGTCTTGGACAAGGATGGCTTCTTGATTTTAATGGAAGATAAGTTTATTCCCCCACAAGACGTGAGGTTTACTATATTTAAACTAGCCCACGAAGGCCATCTGGGACAGTCCCTCACCAAGAGGAGAGTTAGGGAGAATTTTTGGTGGCCTGGCATGGACTTGGAAATCTCTCAGTGGGTGGAAAAATGTACGGACTGTTTGGAGAGTGAAAAGAGGCTCAAAGTTGGTAGTCATACTGGTTGTGGATCAATAGGTGACCCGGGGTCCCCATGGCACACTATATGCCTTGATTTCATTGGCCCGTTCTACCAGTTGAGTCAAGATATGAGGTTTGGGTTGGTGGTAGTTGACATTTCCTCAAAGTGGTTAGTGGTTAAGTTCATGAAGGAGATCACTACCAATAACACTATTACTGTGTTGAGCGACATTTTTAGGGAAGAAGGTTTTCCTACTAGGATTGTCACCGACAATGGGACCCAGTTGACTTCCTTGGAGATGGCCAATTTCTTAAAAAAATGTGGAATTGCACATTCTAGGACCTCACTTTACAATCCCCAGGGGAATGGAATAGTCGAGAGGGCGAACCGGATGGTTAAAGGTGCGATTCAGATGGCAATTTCGTCAAGAACAGATGTGAGAGATTTAGTAAACGACCTGGTTTGGGCCTACAGAACCACTGAGAATGGTGTGACTGGAATGATTCCTTTTAACATCATGAGGGGGCGTTCAGCTGGCACAAAGCTTGTTGCCGCCTGGATGAAAGAGTTGATAAATGTTGGCCCTGACAATCCCGGCGCTGTGTGTGAGCCGGATGGCAGTTGTAAGATTGCGGTGAATGATTGGGTGAAGGTCAAGCCTGGTCGAGTTGGGGTCGGGTTGACCAAGTTCAGGGGCCCATTCAAGGTCAGGTCTGTTCATAGAAGGTTCATTACTCTATTCAACGGCGAAAGTTGGAACTTGAGGCGTGTGGCACTGTACAAAAAAGCTGAATGTAGCCGTGATGTTCCTTCTAAGGAGATCAATATTGGTAGAGTTCAGAGAGTTAGAAGACCTCCAGGTTACTTGCATGATTTTGTTTGCCAATAAGGTCTCTCTCTGTAACGATGAGCATGTACTTGTATTTTGTTTGTTTTTTTTCCTTTCTCTTTTTTCCTGCTTTCTATACGAAGGGAAGAGGATATGTTGTATTCTCTTCACTTATGTTTTGCTGTATCACTTTAAGTTTAACATTCCATTTCCTTGATGTCGTTATCCACTGTATTCTTCCCAGTCAGTTAGCTCTCTGCTTTCTGATGGGATCCCCAGCTTTTCTCTGTAGTGCATAATAAATGCCTTATAACCTTCCATGATCTCTCCATCTTCATTTACATCAGAATACCTACTAAAAAAGTAATTTGAGTTAATTATACTGCTTCTTGGGTAGAAAATCTTCTTGAGATGCAGCCTTCTAATCGCGACCGCCCGTGTTAGAACATTTTGCCGGAAGTCGTCCTATCAGCCAGAAATCTCGCTAGGGGTCGCCAAATCTTTCTCCTGATAGCCAGCTCCTATTCTGGAGCCTCATGTTGTCATTGTGTTGCTCAAATGGGAAAAAACTTATTCCATGCAGCAATTGGCGGAATTTTGTGGTAACTCTACATTACATGAGCAACTGGGAGTTGCCAAATTTCTCTAATTCAGTGAGTGGAATTACAAATTTTGCCCGGGCCTCGTTTCATGGGGTATGTGAATATGCTCCTGTCAGCATTGCATTGGCTCATTCTACATTTGCTCTCCAGTTCTCTGCGGTGGTGTTTCATCACCCTGAGTTCCAATGTGTACTAACTGGCCCGGGTCTAGATCTTGTTGCATTGCTGTGTTTGCGGGTGCCCAGGAAGTCAACAGAGTAGTTAATCCAATTGTTGAAATTCTTGAATACTTTGGGGAGTATACTGCTTTGTTTGGTCCCTGGGTATTGAGAGCAGTGTAACAATCCTTGCCAGTGATTCTGTTCCAGTTTCGGCCAGCTGGTCTGGCGATGTTGCATGTGCGATAGAGTGGGACAGGGAACTGAACATGACGAGGGGATGGTTTGTACAGAAGGCTGATGTGGGCTTGTTGTAGAAAGTGGGCTAGAATAGGGTCCAGTTGGTATCCGGAGACCTGGGTAGGTCTCTATACTCATTGGATTAGGTCCAAGCGTTCAAGGTCTTCAATGCGTGCTTTTGAGTTGGGTTCAGCTTGGTCTTCCAGATGAAAGTCCTGGTCTCCGAGTAGGATGTAAGTGTTAGCGTCTAGCGCAAGAGGTGCAATTCAGTCTCTATGGTGTCGGTGTAGTTGGTGCGTGGTCCTGGTGGACTGTAGATGAGAGTGTTTCTTAGGGTGAGGTTGGCTGTCATGAGAAGCTTGAACGACAGATATTCTATGTTGAAGGACGATGTGTCTGTGGAAGTGGTGCAGCTGATGGTGCTCTTGTGGACCATGGCAATTCTACCTGTTGGCTTGTGAAGTCTGTCTTGCCTGGTGATCTTGAAGCTGGGGGGAGGATGTGGTGATGTCAGGTTCAGATTCTGGGTTCAGCCAGGTTCCTGTTAGAAAAAGTAGGTCGGGGATGTTTTGTGCAGCACGTCCCAGATCTCTGTGGCATTTTTGGTGAGTGAGGAGCATGCATGTGAGTGCCAAGTATTCTGTGGGTGGTTACAGGACTGGGAGAGAGTGGGGAGTTGTTGGGTGTTGGTGGTGCAGGTGTGGTGAGTGTTGGGTGTGGATAAGTGCATGAAAATGTACAGGGAGCATAGGAGAAGGCTCCCTCTGTTTTGTGTTGTGTGGTGTGGCGAGGCAGTAGCATGGGGAGCGGCAGCTGGGGTTGAGGATACAAAGGTGAACAATGGGGTAGTTGCAGGAGGTAGGAGGACTATGTTGCCTGGAATTGGGCGGGGTCCAGACTCGGACAAGCCATTGGTGCACCTTCAGCGCGCCAGCAGCGCCTCTGCTGCTCATCCACACTGCAGCAGCTGTGAAGTAGGTCATGGGAGGGGGGAAGAGTGAAGCCACTTCCTGAACAGATGGATGATTTGGAAATCCAGTTATGTCACTTCCTGTGTAGATGGTAATGGAAATGAGTCCTTTTGCTTGGCTTCTTTTTTTAACGATATTTATGACACAATATTTATGTCTGATAATATTCAGACAACGATATTATGGTTCCACGCTGGTCCCTAAAGATGTGATAATCATATTATCTGCTGATGTTGTGAGAAGGAACTGTCATGGTATGATGTTTTCAAAGGTGTTTTTCCTTGTGGTGTTCACGTGTTGTGGATACTTCTCTTTTGTTAATTTGTAGATATGTATATTTTCTTGTAACTTGTGCAGCTAATGGGGATGACATTCTTGCTCTTTATCTCTTTGAAACAATAGTATACAAGACATCCTGAACTGAGTAAAAGAATATGAATACTAGGGCTACAATGATGTTGGTCCTTGATCCTGTCTCCTCCAATTCATATGTTGGTGCTGCTGCTGCACCTCCCCATGAGTTGGTTCACAATCCTCGGTTGCAAATGAGGGTATTAAGAGATATCATATTTGTTACTATTCTCTGTTCCAGATATTGGGTAAAAAGCGTAAAACTCATCCAAAAGAGCTGCCAGCACTGCCGGTCTACCCCATCCGCGACATTCTCATCTGGTGCATCCTACAGAGTCGCGAAGAGCTTGCAGAGATCGCCTGGTCACAGGTATGAGCTAGACTTCCTTGCTGCCTTACTTGAGCCCAGACTTTTTTAGAGTACAGGTTTACAACTCAACATAAAAAAATATATATTATCATTACAAACAAAAAAGTTTGATATGAAATGCAGATCCAGATTTAAAATGAAATCAAACAATGCAGCGCATGAAGTAAAGTTTCGGCACTGAGTTGCATGAGTGGGAGAGATCCGAACAGCGCAATATCCACATCTCTCCCTGGTACACTTTAAGCCGCCATGCTCCAGCACAGACACCCTTGCGCCATTTGCGTTGGATTGTAAATACCTATATGGCATTTTGTGTCGGGTTTGCACTTAAAAAGTAAGGCAGACCTAATGCAAAGTCTTTGTAAATCTAGACTAGAATCTTTGGAACCTGATAAGTGCACATTAAAATACATGACAGAATGCCAAACCGAAGTAGAATTGCTAGCTCTTTTGCAAATATATACATGTTAGAGGTTTATTTTTAGCTTCTGGTACCTTTCCAACCCCATGTATCGAATGAGGGACAGTGGACAGGTAGAAAGTGGGAATGTTTTCAGGATTCCCTGGGTAGTCAGGTGTTATTAGGTGGAAGGTGTGACAGTCAGACACCTTTGCATTACTTCTGGTGTCCTGGGGCTTAAACCTACTATTGGAGACAAAAGTGATCACCAAGTGCACCTCTATGGCACCTGACTGTCGGAATAGGGAAGCCAAGCAATGCAAGTCTTACTAGTCTAGGAGGTGATGCAAGGTTAGAGACTCCACAGTAACAGAACAACTCACTATCTAGCCTGTACCTTAGTTTTAGCCAGAAGAAAACACCAAGTACTTCACTTTTACCACAATCACAAAATTAGACCACTGCGCACAATGTGACAGAAGGCAGTTATTAAGGCATCTATGAGAGAAGAACTTCTAACATTTTACTGGACAGTCTTCTAGGGTACATTCCATTGGCCCTTTGGACATGTGGTGGAGAGCTGTGTGGTGCCTTGCAGGGATATTGCCTGTTGCTATGTTCACAACAAAAATATTGATCTGATCCCACTCGTGTCCTTGTTTTTCCCCTCAGGGAGGAATGTCACTGTACCTTTCATTGTCTAAACGTTAGAGTGAATTCCTAGACAGCAGGACTCCCTGGTGCAGTGATTGGCAACTAGCACCACTCATCAGCAGCAATGTTTCATTCTTCACCCCAATCCAGCCTATGGAGTTTGCGCGTCATGCTGATCCACTGCCTATAACCGAAAAATGGTCACAGCAGTGCCAGCACAAGTCAGTTGGAGGTGCACAAGGTACTGTAATGTATGCAGTTGCAGGGATCTTGCTGCAGGGGTCTTTTTCGGGCCTTTTTCTCAAAACCTCCTTCCAAACAAGCATCTGAAAAATCCCTGAGCCACACTGGTGACACTCCTCAGACATCCTTGAGCTTTCTTTAAAGCCTGACCATGTTAACAGTTCTGGTACTTTTGGTGCTAGACCTGCAATGGGAATTCTTTTTTGGATGAATTCTGGGTCATCCTCAGCCACAAGCATTGATTTTGAAGACCTCTAAATATGGGTCTCGTCCCATGTTGTGGTATTTGTTCACCTGTCGGATCTCATCACAGACTTTGTTCCTTATAAATAGCATTTCCTTCATGTAAGGACACCTCAATTGTCTCCCCATAGAAATTAGTTAGTTCTGTCCCAAGTAGGATGCACTCATTCTCTCCTGGCAAGTTCTGAGAGTTTCCCCAGGTTACTGGTTGCGGGCCTTGTAAGGAAGTTGTTGGTCAGCTCAAAAACATTTCCTGGTTTACCAGTGATGTGTGACCACATGCTCCTGGTCAGGAAATCTTGAAACACTGATTTCGTAGCGCGCACTGATCGCATTTTCAGGGCGCGCAACAAAGTTCGTTTTATTTACTTAATTGTTTACTTACCTCCGATCATCCATATTCCGGTGTTTACTACCACCCACCCTGCCCCTCCCCCGCCCCACCTTTCCGCCCCACGTAACTCCCGTAACGGGCTGCTCCTGCTCACTGCGTTGATTTGAAAAGAGAGTTATAGCAATTTCTGGATGATTGCGGAAGGGCTTTAACTCATCCTGAGCACACATAATGACATCCCCCACGCATGCGTAAGAGAGCCGTTTGTATTGCTCATGTGATAAGGACAGGTCAGGCAAAATATAGTGCAATTTCACCCACCAACCACATGACAAATAAGCATTGACAATGCAATAGGACTTGTATTTACGCAAGACCGATTGCATTTTCAACTGAAGTGCGGGCAATAAAGAAGGCACAAGCGGGAGGGGGTGGAGGGGTGGTTGTGGTCCAAGAAGTTACGGACTGCAGGGGGGAATGGGGAGAGGCAGGGGAACAAAACGGTTTTTGAAATAAAGGGGCTGATAGCCTCGGAAGAACAAAAATGACATGGCCGCCAGGAGGCAGGACTAACAAGCCAAAAAACAATCATAATGAAGAATTTAAGATTGAATCCAATCAAAAATATGACTGAAAAGTGGGCGTAGCTTCCCCCCACTATAGTGTATACTGCATGTCTCGCATTGCGTGTAGCGCGTTGCGCTGCAACGCTATGCGAGACGTAAAAATCCTAATATATCCTATGGGATTTATATTTCAGCAGAAGTTTTATCCATCATCGTTGTGACTAAGTCATATGCCGAGATCTAAATCAGGCCTTTAATCTTCTGTTCCCTCTCTGTAGTGCCAGCACATAACATACCATGTGTATTTGTAAAGCGCACGGGCACCCAGAAGAGCACCTTGGTGCTGAATAATAGGTGTTTATCACACAGGCAGTGGGTGGGCTGCCTGCAGTAGACTCCTCTATATCATGAAACCTGCGGCCTCTGATTCAACCCTCCCCTGCTCAGCCTTCCCAGTGCTAAACTCTCATTAGCAAATAACATTCCCAACAGTGGACATATGACGACCTTTTCCATTCCTGACATTGAAAATCAAGGTGTGCAAATAATTGTTCATTATAAGGATAGTTCATGAAACAGTGGTTTAGTAGTGAAGATTAAATGAAATAACACAAATGATTTTGTAAAAATACTTCTATCTGTCCAAGTTAGTATTTTAAAGAACTTCCCAAAAATTTCCAAAGCTATTCCTTCACTTTGGCCACAAAGTCCTGGCTACAACATAACAATGTATCTCTATTGCTTAGCAAGAATGGGAAACATTGTTTACAACGCGGGGATTACATCGTGATGCTATTACATCGCGGTTTTCACAACGCAAGTCATTACAACAATTTGCGCTAGATGGAGTTCTAGGACAAGGAATAGTATCATTTACTATCCAACACCTTCCCTACTGTACGTAGACTGGAGTTGGAATAATAAATGATACTACTTCTAAGTCCAGCGCCCTCTAACGCAAGTCGTTGTAACGACTTGCGTTGTAAAAACCGCAATGTAATGTACCCCGATGTAAATGTATGCGTTGTAACGTCATACATCCACCACAATGCTCTTGACAACAAGGAACTTATATTCTTGAGATTTCAAAGACCTTCAGTGCTTGGGAGAGTCCTGGGCTTCATGGCACTGCGTAGTTTCTTTGACCACAATAGGTGTCTTGTTTCCTGCGAACACACAAAGCCTCTTTCCAAGAACTGCAGACACTCTACGGGCACAAGGAACCTTCCTGGCTTCAAAGGGCACGTACCTGGAAGTAGTCTAGGGTACTGTGCTTCCACACTAATCAAGAGCACAGAGGTAAGTGCAGCCCACAGATCATAACACATAGACATGGGATTGTACACCATCATGAGCGGTACACTGAAAGGGGCAGAGAAAGAAGTCTTTTAACTCATCCCTTGACAGCTACTCTCAACACAGCTGTAGATCATCCCTCTGCTATCCTGTCTCCTTGTCAATAAACACAAGAGCCTCCTATACAAGTGCGAGCCAAAAAGGGTCTTTTAAAGTCCCACAAGTCAGAAAACCCTTTCTTTATAGCTCCCCAAACTTGAAGTATCTGATGTAAAGACTACTGCCAATGTCAAAGCATAGGTTGATCTTCACTATCTATGCAGGTTTATTAGTAAGCCATGTTGATATGTTGTAAGAAATTCCAAATGCTGCAACTATGCTATCAGTGAGACTTATGCAAATCAGGACTTGTGCGACCACTCTTGCTCCTGAAAGCAGACAGCATAGTGTTCTCAATCCCTGCTTCCTTTTCAAGTGACACCAACACCCTGCATTTATTAATTTAGAACAGTGGCAGTAGAGTGAAGGGTCCATTTAATTCTTAATATAAATCGTTCTTAGTTTTAAGTATTAACCTAATACTCAGCTTCTCTATGTTCCACTTTGGATATTCTGAGTGGTAGTTAAACTTTTTCAAGGCTTATAAAAAATATATAGGTTCAGAAGTAACTCCTATTTAAAGATTGTCTTTATTTTAGATTTTTTCAACTCAGTAGAACTTGTGTTTGTGGCTCTAGATCTCTGGCATAATTGATGTCTATTTGGGTGGGGTGTTGTAATATATTCCTGTGGAAAGATGGATTCTAGATGAGTTGATTGTGGTAGTCTTAGTGTTCTTCACAAACAGTGGCTTGCCAGTAACCTTTTGCTGGATGAATATATTTTATGTAGATTGCTGCAAGGAACACTGTTTCTCAGAGGAGCTCCTCACAGCAGTGTGGCTGTAGTATGCATACTGTGGGAAAAACTCTTCACAAGTTTCTAGAGAGCAGGAAATGAGTCAAGAATACATACAAAGTTACAAGGCCAGGGGGTGCCCCAATAATTAGACGCAAGTCTGGGAACACTGGAACGCCCACAGGGGAGGGCAATGTGCGCCTTTAAGAATGAGGTTGTAAACAAGATCTAAGCACGTCTAAGTGTGGACTGTGTATGTGGTCTGTAGTAGTAATGCCTTAAGTACCACCTGAACACTGACTATATTGCCAATGTATGATTGATTTGAATTTCTCATATGTCATAACTTGAGTTCAATAAAAAGAATTATAAAAAAACAACACATACAAAGAATGGGAGAGAGGGAATGCATGTTGCGCCTCGTATCCTAGGAGTGAGAAGGTTTCTTATCTATGACTGATGTTGTGCTTATCGATTTATGAGCCTTCATCCAATGAGGTGCTCATCGATATGGGCGGCTTCAACTGATGAGGCACACATCGATAAATTAATCTTCATTCAATGGGATGCTCATTGATAGGTGAGACTTCAACCGATGAGGTGCGGTAGGTGAGGTTTCATCTGAGGAGGTTCGCATCGATAGGTGAGGCTTTATGTGATGAGGTGCTCATCGATATGGGAGGCTGCAACTGATGAGGCCCTCATCCATTGATGAATCTTCAACCAATGGGGTGCCCATTGATAGGTGAGGCTTCATCTGATGAGGTGCATATCGATCGGTGAGGCTTCATCTGATGAGGCCCTCATCGACAGATGCATCTTCATCCAATGGGGTGCCCATTGAGAGGTGAGGCTTCATCTGATGAGGTGCTCATCGATAAATGAACCTTCACCTGATGATGTGTTTATAGATAAATAGAACTTCATTTGATGAGGTGCTCATTGATAGGTGAGACTTCAACCGATGAGGTGTGCATTGATAGATGAGGTTTCATCTGAGGAGGTGCGCATCGATAGGTGAGGCTTCAACTGATGAGGTGCACATCAATAGGTGAGGCCTCATCTTATGAGGTGCACATCAATAGGTGAGGCTTCATTGGATGAGATGCTTATTGATAGATGAGGCTTCATCTGATGAGGTGCTCAAGGGTAGGTGAGGCTTCGGTGAGGCTTCATCCAATAAGGTGCTCATTGATGATAAGGCTTCAACTCTTGTCTGAATGTTTTGAGCCTGGTGAACAGGTCTTCCATGATCTGGGGGTTCAGTTTGACAAGCCCTGAATGTTACTGTTCTCCTCTGTTACCACGCAAGAGGTACCTGTTTTGGTGACAAATGGGGTGCGTAGTATTGTGGATGGTGCTTTTCCTTCTCAAGATGGCTACATTTGTAACACAGGGTACTTCACTTAATAAATACAATACTAAGGATGCATTTTTGAGAAGGTATACAAATGAGTGAGAGAAGGCAGGGTGGCAGGTGCAAGAGGAAATAGACCCACTAAAAACCGAAGAAGGCATGGATGCTAAGGAGGGGTGCAGGACCACTGAGACAGAAGATGGACATGAGTAACAGAGTTAATGGATTGCAGAAAGGGGGAATCTAGAGCAGAGACCCATCTTAGCAACACTCAATGGTAAACCCAGGACACAGAACTGGGTAAACTTGAAGGTCATTCACGCCTAAGGAGGTAGTGCACTTCAAGAAATTGCAGTTGAATGTAGATCTCACTCAATAAAGAACTGAAGATCCTCTGGTATGGTTTCATTCAGGGTCAGAAAATAGACATTTGTGTTGAGGAGTATTTATAAGAATGGGAAGGTGGACAGAACTGTAATTAGCTGGACATTATCCACTGCTCCAAGACCCTTCACAGTTCACTTGAGGAAGTGAATGGGAGAAGGGTGTACACTTGTCTGCTATAGTTCTGTCTGTCATTATACCTGCCAACTGTTTGTTGTGTTTCAGAACCCAGACTGCATTGTGGGGGCTTTGGCATGCAGCAAAATCCTAAAGGAACTCTCAAAGGAATCAGACGAGACGGACAACTCTGAGAACATGATGGCACTGGCAGTGCTCTACGAAGAGCGAGCTGTGGGTCAGATTTCAAAATATTCTCTTCTTTGTTCGTCTTTTATGTGGGCTGCATGGGGGTAATGATACCTTTTATTAAACCAGCAGCAGTAATATATAGGTCATTTAAACATACATGTAGACTTCCATCACAGTGAATATGTATCTCAGGAACTTTCCTTGGAGGTTCCGAAAACGTACTTCAGAAGAAGGTATTATCTCCTCCACAAAGTCCTTGCCCCTGGTTAGAATTTGGCGGCTGGGGGCTCTTTCAGAAGCGTCACAGAATCACCAACTTCCCTGTTATAAATGCAGTATAGCCTTTGCCACTTTTAAATCTGAGGTTGGACTATTCCACTGCCGAACTCTAAAACAGGCTCCTTGTGTTCCAGACCGCAATGACATTCACACTTGCCCTCTTGTCTATTTTGGTGACAAATGCAAGTCCTGTTGACATCTAATAATACTTCTGCCATTTACAGGGGAGGTCCTTCCCATATCTTATTGCTATTGGTTGCTGGTCTGTCCTTTTCAGCCCTAGTGGTTGGCTCATGGGTGATGGTTAGTGATGGGCTGGATTGGTGGTCTTGAATCAAGACAGTGGAATGGAAAGTGTCTACAGTGACTTTTATTTTTCTCAACGTAGGATGCCATCATTCTACTTCCAAGTACAAACCTAGACCTGTATTAGCACATGGTATGGGACCCGGAGATTGGCGCGGACAAACAGAATGCTTGTATTGCAAGCGCTAACTCATTTTGTTTTGTTTCATTCTATGTTCCGTAGAAGGAGTAAAGAATGAAGCTAGAGTCTTGTTTGGTGAGAGTGGTCGTATGACGGAACCTTGCATGCATTTACCCCACATGCCTTTACAACGCAGTCACTTCCCCGACTGTGACATTAGCATACGTTATTTTACCATGCATACCATTGCAACGACCTGCTTTAGGGGGCGCTGGACTTTTGAATAGTGTAAATTACTATTCCAACTCCAGTCTCTGCAACAGTAGCGAAAGTGTTGGACTTAGAAATCTAACGCCAGTCCAACAACGCGCCCGCTACAGCAGGTCATTGTAAGGTAGTGACTGTGTTGTGAAGGCTGTTTGATGTTGAGACTGGGGAGTAAAGGATGTTTTCCCGGTGGGAATAGGATGTCTGATTGCTGTCAGGCATTAACAAGTGATAATCGCTGTCCCTCTTATTATGAGCCTTTACCTTCTGCTTCAAAGCATAAATAAAGGACAGGCAATTAACTGGGTTTAAGGCTGGACAGCAAAGAGAAGTTAACCATTGTTAACTGTAAGGAAATAAGTATTTTTTGTATGGTCACCCCAAAGTTATTTGTGATTGTTGCCTCTGGTGTTTGAGCTCTGTGCACGTAGTCCTGCTAACCAGGCCTCAGTGCCCTGACCATAAAATGTTTATATTGAACCTGTTAATACCAGCTTGGCATAGGTTAACGTACTTGTTATCCCCTAGTACTTGGTACCATGGATACCCAGGGCATGTAAGTTAGAGGGGCACACCAGGGACTGCAGCACTTTTTGTACCACCCTGGACATGAGCAAGTACAACACATCTCCCAGTTCGCCATCATGGACTGGAAGACAGTTTTCAAACGCTAGCCCAACTTTACCATTTAAAGCAATGGCCAAGTAAAGCCTCCATGTGAAATATGTGTATGTCAACCATTAGTTAGGCCTACCAAGCCCAAAGGCAGGGTGCAGCATATTTCATGGACAAAAGCATGTAGTTTCTATGTTGTGGGAGTAAACAAGTAAAACTGTTGTCTTTACTATGGATGACTTGGTCGCCTCTTTGGTGAGTACACGCTGACACCTCAACTGTGTTAACTCTGAAATGATGAGGCCAAAATTGGTAGACCAAGGTATTAAACAACTTGTTACATTAAGCCCTACTTGATTCTGGAGTCGAAATTAATGTAACGTGCTGAGTGCAATTTTTATAAAGTTGCCACTTTAACTCTCCTGTGCCCCTGCACCACGTTTGTCCCTGAAACAGCTTTCTGCCCTCCTGGGTAGAAATGCCAATGACTCTCAGGAAAGGAGACAATCAAAGCCTGCGTAGAAGAGACATGTTTGTGTTCTCTGGCAGTAAACCACATAGGTGTTGGGCCAAAGGACAAGCTTTAAAGCTGAAGCTACCTTTGAAGACCAAATGGGGATCACATGGGAGAGGAGCTGCTCTATTGTTAAGGTAGAAAGTCTGGCACTAGGGAAGGATAGAGGATACCAGTTGCCAAACCGTTTTTTAAGGCCCGCTGTCCCCTTGGTAACCACACATTCTGGGTTGGGCTAAGGAGCTCCACACACACGCCTGCCATATCGAAAGTTTGGCAGAAATGCATTTTAGAATAGCCAGATGCCACACTTTGCAGGAAGTGGTCATGAGGAGGGGGGAACAAGTACCCCTTTGGCTACTAGCCACGTCCACCCTGAGGGCATTTTCTGACATAAAAGGCCACCCTGAAAGCAGATCTCATACAGACTGGCAGAAGGAATGCACTGCTACACCGTGGAACAGGCTAAGAGAGGCTGCTCTGGCATGGACTACACCTGGTGAGCCTGGTGGCCAACAAAGGAGAGGGGCTGTACCTGCTATGTTCTCCTCGTGGAGAAGTCACCTACGGAACTCAGCAGAAGCAAGAGACTGCAAGGTTCAGTTGGCTGACCTCCTGTTCGCAGCACAAGGCCACAACAGCTGTAGAAATGTGCTGTGGTAATAAGGTAGCCTAAATCTTCAACCGCTACTTCTCTTCGCTGTACAGCACCAGAGACGAGTACCTGATGCTCAAAGGTGCACCAAAGTTTGCTGAACGCGGGAAAGCCATAGAAGTGCAGCTTCATCACCCAGAAGGTAAGTTACTGTGCAAGGAAGAATTCTGTTGTGACCACGATACCGGATGACTGATAGCCCAGTGGTGACTGAACCTCTACCAGGACAAAGAGGACTTTGAGAGACGTCGACTGCTGTGGTTAGGGCCACCTCACCAAGCCTGTGGACCAAGAAGTAGTCAGGAAGACCCCCGTCAATGGCATCGCATCTACAGCATCCTTGAGCATCTTCAGAATAATGTATCCCTTGCATCAGGACCACTCCGTAGGAACCTGCAATAAAGGGATAAAAGTGCCCGGAACTCACTAACGACTGATTCTATTTTCAGGGCAACTGTTTCTGTGCACCTTGCTAGTCCCCCTGACAGACTCCCTGCCAGATTTGGTCACCCAAAGTAACTCTGAGTAACCCATAGACACTTGACCAATGTTTTCCTTGACAAAGTTTTTGAGTGTCAACTTTGATGAATTTGCAAATGCTAGTATGTAGTTAAGACAAAAAGAGTATATTTACTGCACTTTGTAAATTCTACATCTCTTGAAGCACTCCAGTGAATCTATTTCATTGTGGTGTCTTAAAATACATAAAATACATCAATTTTCTGACAACAGGAAGGTTCTCGGTGGACCCTGGTGATTATGAAGGGTTCCTGTGGTTATGCCAGGTCTGGTAGCGTTGTTTACATGTATTTGCATGATATATTATGGTCCCTTGTATGTCCTCTATGCTTCTCCTAGGAGTATTCTCAGAGTGCTTTCGGAAGAACGAGGCCCGGGCCGAGGAGCTCCTGACACGGGTATCACCAGCCTGGGGTAAAACCAATTGTTTACAACTGGCGCGGGAGGCAGAAGCCATGAGCTTCATGTCTCAAAGTGGAGTGCAGGTCAGTGGCTTCATGGTACTTGCTTCCTTCCTTTTCCCTAGTGTTCGTTACTTTGCAGGTTGCATTATGTGCATGCCTGTTTCTGGTTGTCTACAGCCTTGTAAATGATGCAGCTGTTTTTGAAGGTGATGTGGGCTGGCAACAGGAGCTAATATAGGGGTGATCTGATCTTATTTTTCAAATATTAGCCAGAAACTGTCTACTAACTGTAAATAACTTAATAACCAAATGTTTTTGAATGAAGTTCAAAGTGGGAGTGGGAGGTGTGGACAGTCACCAACAGAGTCTACCGTTAAAGGGGTGCATGCTAACTTTTACCTGTTTCTTATCTAGATGATCCGGTCTGAGCATCTTTTGACTCCAAACTACTCTTCCCTCACCCCTTGTTTGTGCTGTGCTATCCTGCATGCCAATAGACCCATTTCAAGCAGGAGACCCATGATTTTTGTAGACAAAAATGGCTTTATTTGAGCTGTCCCACGCCTGAACTTGCTTCTGTTTCAATCGAAGTCAATGGGGGAAATACATTCCCTCTATTTTATTTTTCTCAAATGTTGGCATGCATGTGTCCTTTGCTCTCCCACCCACATCGCATGCGTAATAGAAGCCCTGTTCGGCCATATTGAGTTTGGGCACCTGCTTCTGGTAGCCTTACAAAAACATGCCTGTGACATGTGTACATAATGTTTGAATACTTACTTCATTAGAAGTGACCAGCACCTCCTGAAGAGCATATATATTGTTTATACTTCAGTTTGCACCTCAAACTCCCTTCCCTACACCCACTCTTGGTGGCATGTGTGCAGAGGTAGTCTGGAGCCACCAGTAGTTTCCATTATGTAGAGATGATTCTCCTGAGCCCCAGATTAGAGTACATCAAACAGCCTTCTGCCCATGACATAGAGTGACGTGTGGTGTGGAAAGACTCTGACCTTTGTTGTTTGATGCTTTTTTCCTTCAGATGCTTTTGACCAAAATATGGTGGGGAAAGCTGTCAGTGGACAATGGTCTTGTCTCACTCCTCATGTGTATGCTGCTGTTTCCTCTGATCTACACTGGACTTGTTACTTTCAGGTGAGAAATTCACTTCTGATGTAGAGAGAGGGTGCGGTGAGAGTAGTGTGGAGAAACACCAGCTGAGCTCTTTCAAAAGTTTAACAACTAGGGCTGTTGAAAAGTTAGGATAGACAATGATACATACAGTAACTACAGTATTGCCTTCGTTTCGGCCTACTCTGTACTGTTCTGTAAAAATGTCTTCTAATAAAATCTTTTGAAAAAAAAAAAAAAGAAAAGTTAGGATAGACATTTAACATGTTCTGAATGTTTCTATTGCTATTCATGTATCATACTGCAGGCAACAAAGGTTCCTGATGCAAGTTTTCAAATATGCATTCAACAATTGCCCAGCCTTTGAGAAATACATATCAATGCCAGTGTGACTAGGAAGAGATTCAGAGTCTTTATTAAATTGTCACTTAGCTGTTATGACACACTGGTTTGTCCTCGCTGCCGCCATGAAAGCCTACTTCCTGTGCAACTTGCGAGACAATGTTTTTCTGGTCTACTATGGTGGCTCTTCGGAGACCTGTAATCGCCAAAGGCATATAATAGACCCCTTCAGGTTGAGCCTATAATAATATCGTAACTGGGACGTAACAGTGAAAGGAACTCAAAATATGTTTATTTCAAGAAACAGCAGAGATCCTTCAGAAACCCAGCAAGGTATTGGATCCTCAATTCTGCGAGAGATGATGATCTCAGAGGAGTCATTATTGACACCTCCGGTCATAAAACCACACTCGGGGTCCACTTCACAAAGGGACTTGCAACTCATAAAGTCCGCACTTGGGCGGAGGAATCTCCTCACTGAGCGCTGCAGTGCGAGGATTCCAGCCCAAGAGTGGAGACTCCGCACTCGCGACGTTACAAGTTGTAAGCCCCTTTGTGAATCAGGTGCTCAGTACTGTGGACTATAGTTGGTTATAGCGACAAACCAATGATGAAAGTTATATGCCTGATTGTTTATGATAAAACATATGCGAAAGGCATTCTTGTGAGAAGCGTATATTTTTGTGACTATTGATTGTGAAAAGCATATGTTAAAGCCAATGGGCATAAATGAGTGGAATGTCATTATGCTGATTTAATAACTACACATAGGTTTTTTGTTACATGGAACCTCATAAATTACTCAGTATTCAAGAGGGTTTGTGTTGGATACCTGAAGGCCCCCACAGTCCCAGCGGACTCTCACCTCCTTCAGGAGCCAGCATTGCTTTTTACCCCCAGGGAGTTGCTAACTTGCAGCTCCCTGGTGGTTAAAAGAAAAGTGTACTCTCTTCGAACAAGCGAGAGCAAAGTGCTCTCGTTGTTCAAAGCAAGTACACTGTTCGCTATGGCAGGGCAGGAACAGTGCCCCCGCCCTGCCATAGCGAACTGCAATGTCCTGGGGGTGGGCACCCCGGGACATTACTGGAGCCGGCCCTGGGGGGTAGTGGTCCCCAGAACCATGAAGGCTCCTGGAGGGGTGCCATGTGGCCACCCCCGCCCTGCATGTTTTAAGTCCAGGGGAGGTGGTGGTCCCGGGGCCGGGGGTCCGCAACGGACCTCCTTCCTTAATTTATGTTTGCCACAGGGAGGTGGTGGCCCCCCAGGCAGTTTGCAGAATGCCAGGAGCCCCGCCCACATTTCTTTATTCAAATTAAAGCCCTAGGGAGGTGGCGGTCCCTGGGCTTGGGGGGTCCACTAGGATCCCCTGTCCATAATGAAAGTAATGCACCAGGAGGTGGCGGTCCCTAAGGCTGAGGGGGGGAGCACATGCCCCCACATATTAATTAAGGATTGCCCCCGGAACCTGGCCTACCAGGGGGCTTAAAAAAGACAAAGGGCAGGAGGCTGGTCTCCGTTTATTTAAAAAAAATTCACCATAGTGTTCGCGAATCCCTCTGTAAATTAAAAAAAAAATGCTTAGTTTGGCCCTCTAGGTCCTTGGTGGGACCCCTTGAGCAGGCCTAGGGGGTCAGGGTGTTTCTACCCAACCCATTTTCTTCATTATTAATCTTTTTTCTTGTGACTCGGTTCAACCAAGTCACAAGATGGCTGCCAACACCTGGTTTGAAGTGTTGGCAGCCAATCAGAAGTCAGCTCGTGATCGGGAGTCTTTGCTGATCCACCTCCGTAACCAGATACGATTTTTATATATATAATTTTCTCAGGAACTACTGAACCTTTTTACACCATTTAAAGTGAAGAGTGCACTCTGGAACAAGAGCTACCTATCTGCCAAATATGGTGTAATTCTGTTCAGCTGTTCGGCCTGTAGCTGTGCCAAACTTTTCTTATGTAAATTAAAATGGACAAGACACATTTTGGTCCACCCTTTTTTCTCGCCCCCGGCTTGACAAATCACGGCAAAACTTTTAAGGCAGGAGCTGACTGGGGCAGGGCATGAGTTTTGAAAATTTTGCGAAGATTCGTCAAACAGCGGCAAAGATATTGGCAAAAGAAAAAATGCTTTTTCAATAAAAACAAGGTCCTAACTATACCTACCTACTGGTGCATGCCAGCGGCTTATATAAATGTATATATATTTATATATATTACCTACTGGCGGTCGCCAGTAGGTAGTTATAGTTAGGACCTACTTTCCATAGGAAAAGCGTTTCTTGTTTTCCCAACAACTTTAGAGCCGGTTGACAAATCTTCGCAAACATTTCAAAACTAGTGGGGCGCTCCGGTCATCTCTTGTCTTGAAAGTTTCAGGGTGATTCGTCACGCGGGGGACGAGAAATAAAGGGGGTCCCAAAACGGGTTTTCCCCATGTTATTTTCCATAGGAAACTTTCGACAAAGCTACAGCCCGAACTATTGAACGGAATTACACCAAATTTGGCAAAATGGTAGCCATTGGTTCAGAAAGAGTCCTTTTTGTTAAATGGTGTAACTCCTTTAAGTAGTTGCTGAGAAATTTGAAAATGAAAAAGTTTAGATATCTAGGGCAGTGGCGGATTCGCTAACCCTCCTGACCACGAGATTCACTGTGATTGGCTGCCAACACTCCAAGCCAGGAAGTGTAGGCAGCCATCTTGTGACTCGGTAGAACTGAGTCACAAGAAAACAGTCGAACAAACATTAAAAAACAAGAAAAGGGGGCAGGGTAGAAAAACCCTGACCCCCTAGGCCTGCTCAGGGCCAAAATAAAGCATTTAAAAAAAATTATTTGGGCAGAAATCGCAATGGCATCGCGAATCCCGCCAAAATTATTTTAACAAATGAAGCGCGGGCTCCCACGTTTCATTTAAATTATACCCCCGGGTGGGCCAGGTCCCGGGGGCATTGCGCAAATCATAATTTATAATTGCGGGGGCCCGGGGGGGCCCGCGAGGCCCCCGCTGCCCGAGGACCGCCACTCTACACCTCTGTGTGCCACTCCCCTGTATGCCTTTACTGTACACACTCCATTCAGCTCTTTGCCATTCTACTTGGCTCCACTGTACGCCACTCCATTCCACTTTACGTCACTCGTATGCCACTCTACTGGCCGCCACTCAACTCTATGTCACTCCACTCTACTGTATGCCACTCTAAACTATACCAGTCCACTCTATGCCATCTCATCCTATGCCACTTTACTCTATGCTGCTCCACTCTATGGTACTCTAGCCACTACACTCTATGTTATGTTAACATTACTTGTAAAGCGCAAAGAGCTGCCCCAGCGAATGGGCGTCCTGGCGCTGACAGCAAAGCAACTGACACAACAGATGGACCGGAGGAAAAGACTATGGTGCTGGAAAAAGGTGGGTTTAAATGGCCTTCCTAAATTCTAGATAGCTGTTGAGGCCCCGGATGTGGGCTGGGGGGGTATTCCAAAGGAGGGCAGCTTTACTGCGGAAGGAGCGGCCTCCAGCGCGGACTCTCTGTGTTCGGGGAACAGCTACCAGATGTTGACCCTGTGAGCGAAGATGGCATGAGGGAACATAGGGCAAGAGAAGTTGTGCCAGGATGTCGGGAGAAGACAGTTTCAAGGCTTTAAAGGCGGTACAGAGAGCCTCAAATTCAATACGCCTGACCACAGGCAGCCAGTGTAAGCGCCGGATGGCGCTAGACACAGAGTAGGACCTGCGCAGACCTAGAAGGGTTCTTGCTGCTGCGTTCTGTACAATTTGAAGCTTCAGGACTTCTGCCTTGTTAGACCCAAGATATAATGAGGGGGCATAGTCTAGTCTTGATAAAACAGACGCCTGAATAATGATCTGGCAAATAGGGGCGTCAAAAAACCCAAAAGAGGTCAAAGCCCCTGCAGGAGTCCAAAGCAGGTACCTGGCACTTTTTTGGTTTGGACTCGGAAGTTGAGGGATGAGTCAAGCCACACTCCCAGATTTTTTACAGCCTCCTTAGGAGGGGGGCACAGCCTAGGCTTGCAGGCCACCACCTTTCACTCCAAAGACCATGCCACGCCCACCGTGACTCATGACGACCGGGAGCCGTCATGAACACTGAAGGGGTTAAGGTAATGTTCTGTAGGGGCATTGTTGTTTTTATTTATATATATAATTACCCAAGCTTGCTTCAAATGTTTTAGCTAACCCTGTTTTTCTAAGTAAGGGCTCACTAGGGTGCCCTCTGCTCATTATCTGCCAAAAAGCTACTAATAGCGAGGGGCAAGTATGAAAACATGACTTTGTTCACCTTTTGAATATAACTGCAGGACACAGAATCCGTCTTCTGGTGGGTCTAAGAACCCACGCCCCCTCAGCTGCATGGCGCGCCTCGTCGGCTTCTTTACGGCCCCAGTGGTGGTCTTCTATTGGAATGTGGTCTCCTACATCGGCTTCCTCTGGCTCTTCTCCCATGTTCTTATGATTGACTTCCAGACCTCGCCATCCTGGAGAGAATACCTGCTCTACGGCTGGATCTTCTCTGTCCTCTGTGAGGAACTGCGACAGGTAAGGAACTCATGGCCCTTCACATTCTGTCTTCCTGCTGGGTGGAAGTGAGTTACACATTCAAAGAACTTGCTCCTGTTACTGAAAGGGGTCTTGGTGATAAGACATTACCTCAAAATACTCCTATAGCGCTATAAGCATCATACCAAAGCAGGTCTTTATCAAAGTCAACCATCAATTAGCTAACATGCAATCTCACCTATGTCCCAAAGTACTACACCTTCTTGTATCTTTTTTAATTGGTTTTCTTGGTAGGTTTATATATTTTTTCCAAACATCAGTACCGATTTACCTGTGCTGGTAGTCAGACTAATGTGCCTCTGTTTCTCACTGCACCCCAAAGTGTTGAATATTTCAGGAGGTTCTTCAAGCAGCCTTTCATGTGGCTCCATTCTTAGTTCAGTTTCTCTTCGACTCTTCGAGATAGGACACTACGTCTTCTGTCCCTGGCTGGATCGTCTTCTTCATTAACAAGCAGAAAGTGAAGAAAGTGGCTTCCCCTACACTTGTTTTATAGCCCTTTGTCCTAATCTACAGGCAATAACTTCCACCTGACAGCAACCCTGGTTCAGCTCTTCAAACCACAAAATGTTTGGTGTCTGTTTTTGGCATTTTCTACTACTGTGTTTGTCAGAGACATTAGAAATATCAACTGTTGGTGAGTGTGCTGTGTTGAGACACTGGCTTTCCCCTCTAGACCTTTCCCTCCTCACCTGGCTGGCTGACTCGACCCTCCAATCTGGTGAATCCCTTTTTTTTTTAAACACCGGAGCCATCCGGATTTCTGTAATGTAATGTAATGTAATGTAATGTAATGTAATGCAAAAAATATTTCTAAAGCGCAGCTAACACCAGACGGTTTCTTGGCGCTCAAGCACATGGGGGAGAACAGTCCACAGAACAAAGGGTGTTAGCGATAAACATTACAGAACAAATGGGTTTTGAGAAGGGACCTAAAACGAGTATAGGAGGATGCAGATCTTATACCTAGAGGGAGCGAGTTCCAAAGGAAAGGGGCAAGAAAGGAAAATCTCAAACCGCCGTGTTTCTTACGTTTAAAGGTTGGAACTTTAAGCAAGGCAAGATGGGAGGAACGGAGGTTACGGGAGGGAACATAGGGATATATTAGTGAGGAGATAAAGGATGGACCCGTTCCGGCAAGGGACTTAAAAATAGTGCAGCCTAGTTTAAATTTACGACGCTCGGACACAGGAAGCCAATGGAGGGACTTTAACAAAGGACGGAAGTGTTGGTGCCTGGGTTGATGATGAATGAGACGCGCAGCCTGGTTCTGAACAAGCTGCAGCTTCTTCATTAGATACGCCGGGATGCCAACATAGAGAGAATTGGCGTAATCTAACCTTGAGATGAATAAGGCTAACAGGACTAAAGTAAGGGGCTCAATGGTCAGAAAGCGGGCAATCTTGCGGATTTTCCGCAACTGAAAGAAGCTGGAAGAAACTACGGCATTGATCTGGGGCTTCAGTGTGAGATCATTACTAATGATCACCCCCAGACATTTTGCTGAGTCAAAAGGTGGATTTCCATGGGTTGGCAGCGCCCCCAACAAGAACCAGCTCAGTCGTGTCGGGGTTAAGTTTGAGGTGGTTAGCCCCCATCCACTCACTGATGTGGCATAGGGTTGACTGAAATTTGACAATGGACTGGTCCGTGGAGTCAATATTGAAGACCAGCTGAATGTCATCCGCGTAGTTAAACGCGGTGACATGGCTGCCTCGCAGAGAACGGATGAGGGGAACCAAGTATAAATTAAAAAGAAGGGGGATAAGGAGGAGCCCTGCGGGACACCGCAGGTCAGTTCGACCTTGTCCGCGGTGAACTGCGAAAGTCGGACCGCCTGGAGGCGATTGCTTAAAACGGAGCGGATCCAGTCAAGAGCCGTACCCCGAACGCCAGCCTCCCCGACACGGTCGACCAGAATATCATGGTCGACCGTGTCGAAGGCTGCCGACAGATCCAGGAGCACCAAAACCTTACTGATGTTAGAGCCCGCTCCTCTACGCAGTTCCTCCATTTATTTATTTATTTAGTTTCTTGTATAGCGCAGGAATCGACCCCCTAGAGGGTATCTCTGCGCTTGTGCCAAGGTTATGTTACCCAATCTTGCGCAGGGAGGTGTGCTGTGATTACACAGATGGGAAAAGATAGGTTTTAAGGGATTTCCTAAAACTCTGGAAGTTGGTGCCCTGTCTCAAAGTGAGGGGAAGTGAATTCCATGTCTTACTTTCCTTACACATGGTACCTGAAGAAGCATTTGGTTGCTGGAACGTAGAGCACGTTCAGGCCTATAGGGAATGAATATTTCTGTCAGGTATTTTGGTCCTGAGCCAGAAAGACATTTGAAAATTGTACAGCAAATCTTAAACTTGATACTTTGGCGTACTGGAAGCCAGTGGAGTGTATCAAGGAGAGGACGGGAGGGGGATCTGGCCGGGGCATTGAGGACCAGTCTTGCTGCGGTGTTTAGACCACTTGTAATCTACTGAGTTGTTCCTCATTGGCAGAGATGTAAAGGCCATTGCAGTAGTCTAACCTACTTATTACAAGGGTCTGAACTAGGGTCTTTCTGTATTGGTCAGGCAAAAATGAAAAGATTCGTCTTAAGGGTCCGATAGTGTGGAAACAAGACCCGGTCACCTGACTAACATGTTCTCTTAGTAGCAAGGCCTGGTCTAGATGTATTCCTAGATTCTTTGCTATCTGCTTAGGGCAGGGAGCAGGTCCCAGGTCTGAAGGCCACCAATCTGGTGACCACAGGAGAGGTGCCTCCCCGAACAACAAGACCTCAGTTTTGCCTACGTTGCATTGGAGGCAATTTAGGGTCATCCAGTCTGCCACTGCTCTCATGCCTTCAGCGAAGGATTTCCTGACTGAAGGCGTAAGAGTTTGAAACGGGAACAGGAGCTGGGTGTTGTCAGCATATGATACCGGGGTGAACCCATACGCTCTCACAATGTCCGCCAGGGGTGCCACATACACATTGAAAAGTGTAGGGCTTAGGAATGAGCCTTGTAGCAATCCCTTGGTGAGCTCCCTGGAGGTGGAACGTAGGGAGCCTAGCATGACACTTTGAGTACGATTGGAGAGAAAACTCTCCAGCCATGACAGAGCCTGACCTCCTATCACCACCTTCCGCAGACGACCGAGAAGAATGCCATGTGACACCGACACCATGACCGACAATATAACAGACTCCGTAGAATGAGAGGGTCTAAAACCAGCCTGTTGGGGGTCAAGATATTGAGAATGCTCGACAAATGAGTTCAAGATGTTGGTCACATGAGACTCAAGAATTTTGCCGAGGTAAGGGAGAAGGGAAATGGGACGGTAATTGCTCATGACCAAAGGGTCTGCCGTAGGTTTTTATAAGATGGGCACAACCTCTGCAACTTTAAATGAGTTGGAAACTAGGCCAGAGGAGAGAGACTTATTCAAAAGCCCCAAAGGGGGAAGCAGACAGGCTGTAAAAGCCTCACGAAGAATTTGGGGGGGACAACAATCGGTGGGGGACCCAGAGGCAACCTTGTTTAAGAGGGCTAAAAATTCCTCCTCTAAAATCGGAGGGATCTGAGTCAATAACTGGGGGTTAGGAAAGGACAAGGAAGAGTAAGGCATAGGGGAAGGGGAAGAACCCACAAGAGAAATGCTGTTTTTAATGTTGACAATTTTATCCACAAAGAATTGATTGAGGGAATCGCAGAGCGCACGAGAGGGAGGGGGTTTGATGGTGACCCTATCTGGATGAGACAGCTCCTCCACAATGGAGAAAATATCTTTAGTTTTGGAAGCCGACTCAACGATCTTTTTGGAAAAATAAGAGGTCTTTGCAAGTAGGACCGCTACTTTAAACTCTTTGAGCAGAGACACAAAATGCAGTCTCGTATCAGCAGCATAGCCTCATCGCCAGCGGCGCTCGGCTTGCCTGAGACCAAGCTTTAGGCCTTTAAGATCTTCAGTAAACCACCGTTGGTCGTCGTGCAGGCGCTTGAGTTTAATCTGCTTGAGAGGTGCAACAACGTCGCTGGCTGATTCGAGCCAGTACATAAGGGCGGAGGCTTGGGCATCAATAGGGTCAGAATCAGAGGGAGAAGGAATTGAGGTTCTAGGAAGATTAACAAATTCACTAAGGTCAGCTCTATTCCAGTTCCGGGCCGAAAGGTTACACTCTAGGACCCTACTGGGGTAAGAGGTGACCGTAAGGAAAAAAGAGATAATGGAATGGTCTGACCATACACAGGGAGAGATGAGAGGGGCAGATATATCCAAGTTCAGAGTCCAGACCTGGTCTAAGACGTGACCTTTGATGTGAGTCTCTGCATTTATATGTTGGCTGCAGTTTATTCCAGTTAAAAGGTCAGAAAACATAACAGAGCAAGCGTTCTCCTTCAAGTGGTTGGGCCAATAATTAAAGTCTCCTAGAACTAGATTTTAGAGTGATTAATCACTAGTTGGGAAAGCATGTCGCCAAATAACATTGGAAACTCAGGCATTGACTGAGGAGGGCGATATGCGAGGACACAAGTAAAGGAATTCATTGGAGATTCCAATCTCAGCACAAGAAGGTCGACCAAAGGGATATTGACAGTTGACAGAGTAGAAAATCTGATTGGCTGTTTAATGATTGCTGCTACCCCACCTCCTGGCCTGTCGCAGGCTCTATTCGCTCGGAGAATATAATAACCAGAGGGAATTGCTGCAAGAATATCTGGGGAAGATTCCTCATTAAGCTAGGTCTTCTCCGTCAGCAGCAATATATCAGGTTTCAAGGAATCTAAGTAATGAAAAATTTCCAACTGGTGTTTAACCAGAGAGCGAGTGTTAAGATAGCTCACGTTGAGTTTGGAGTATAAGGGCCCTGTGGTAAGAAGGGAATCAGGGTCTGGCGAGGAAAGTAATGTGGGAGGAAGGTCAGGGGGCGGAGACAAAAGAAGGTCAATCTCAGGGAAAGATTCCCTGTCACAGAATAGCCCCAGTGACTCAAGTCTAGTCTGAGTATTCGTGGTGAGAGGCCGATGGGCATGCAGTAGAGTTACATTAGAAGATGAGTATCTCAACAAATGGGCAGGGGGACTTGCCCCTTGCCCCGGTCGGTCGCCGACGGGCGCAGACGGGCTTACCTTAGGCGCACCTTCGTCGCTCCATCGTCGCGCCCGCTGCGCTCGTCCGCTGCGCTTCCGGGGATGCATTGCAATTTGAGTCTAAACCCCAACTAGACCGCAGCGTGCGTCACCGCCGGGGTCCAGGTCCTCACCAAAGATGGCGCCTGCCCTCCACAACAAGCGGCACGTCAGCCGTGATGGACCGGGGCAGGGGGGCACACCTTGCAGGAGGGACGGGTATTGAATCACCCGCAGTCTGGCCCGGAGTAAAATCAAGTAAGGACAATAAAGGGAGAGAGTTTTAAAAATATCGGGCGGGAAGCGCGATTTAAAAGTTATATGGCGGAATAGGGAACGGGTAGCAGAAGAGCTCCACGCAATGTCCCAAGCTCGCAGTCTGCCCCCAGCACTCAGCGGACCTTCGGGAATGCTGCCACCACACCTTCGAGCGCTTTAGAAGTTCTCTGCTAATGCCAATGATATGTATTTTGTTATCTGTTCAAGACAACATTAAACTACTGAATCTGCTTTCTAACCCAGTTTTATTCATACATTTGCAAATATTAAATTAAGGGAGGTTCTCTGGCATTGCTTTGATGAACAAGCCTACGTAATAAAAACTTGTCTAAAATTATCCCTGAATAGGAACATTGACATTGGAACTGGGCCTGCTAGAATTGCAGTGGATTAGAATCCACCCAAATATTCACATTTAAACTGTGTAACTTTATGTGCAATTGAGTCTTTCTATTCTGTTTGCATTCTGCCAGAACCTTAGAGACCAACCAGGAGTCCTCAGGTAGTACAAATATCACTTCACCACACATTGCTGGATGCTTCATCTCCAGCAGGGAGGGAGTACATTACCCTAACAATGGTTATCGAGCATTGCTTTTTGATCCAATTATTGTTGTATTTGAAACCATTTAGCTTTCTCAGATGTGATTTTTAATACCCAGGGGTATCCTTTTTAAATACACAGCACCTCATCGTTCTCTACTGTCATCATTACCTGTGGATGAACACAGAGAGTGAGTTAAATTTTAACCATAAGTTGCTGTTTCCCCCAAAGTGCGACCTGGTATGCCCCAAGTAGGTAGGCTTCCACTAAGGGGCCGATTCCGATGTTGGATGGACCTAAGTCCCTCGACATCGGTCAGGAGCCGTAACCAACCGACCTGCTGTCGTCGGTTACTGTCCTGCTAGTACGATGCGACCGAACAGGGTTCTGTCACACTCGTATACTTCACAATGCAAGAATGCATTCTGAGCGGAATGCATGCCTGCATTGTGAAAAGCAGGGGTTCAGTTTATCCCTGCACCCTGTGGCCGGCACCCCAAGGTGCCTGCCACTGGGTGCAGGGATCAACTGAGGGGCACCATAGGTTCCCCCAGGCCGCCATTCGGCAGCCTCGCACCCATGGGGGCCCTGCTGGGGGCCCCCAAAGATAGTTTCCAATTGCCTTTTCATGCCGGAAAAACCAGCACGAAAAAGCAGTGAATAACTGCCATCGTGCTCCCTCGGTCACAAAGAGGCACCCCGGGGAGTACTGAGGGATTTCCGGGCAGCAGACGGGCTCTCCAAGCCTTTCGTCCGCAATCCGGAAATCCGAGTCAGATTCCTTTCCGGCCGAGCCATCAGAATGGCTCGGTCAGAAAAGGATCCGTGCGACACGTTCCGGTTCGGTCAGAAGGGCTCCGACCATCGTTCGGAGCCCTTCAGACCAAAATCGGAATCAGCCCCTAAGTGTAGTGATGCTGGAAAAGGTATTTCTCCAACCTCCAGGGTGGGTCTCAAAAGCAGAAGACTGATCTGCCGCCTCGCTTCCAAAGATTGTGGTTTAGTAGTGGAGTCTGCTTAATTGGCTGTCTAATAGCATCAGTGTGTCATGAGAAGGGCTTTGGACGAGCATCTGTCTGGCATTCATTCTTTTTGTGTCTCTGTCTCCTGCAGTGCTTCTATGACCCGGAGGGCATGGGCAGCAAGAAGAGGTCCCTCTTATATATCAGCAAGTTCTGGAATCAGGTGGACATGTTGGGCCTCATCCTCTTTGTCGCAGGTGTGGCCTGCAGGTGGGTAGAGAATATTTTTAAGAGGAAAAAACTATTTGGGAAAAGCAAACTCATTGAAGCCGTTGGGTGGAACAAAAGACCAATATAGTTGTGAAAAAGTATCATGCTATTTTTTTGTACATTGCAATATGGCAACAAACTCCAAGTCTAGGATATGTGTCTCAAATGAATCACTGACAGAATATCGACGTCGAAAATATCGACATCAAAAATATCGGAGGTGGAATATCGACATCAAAAATATTGAAGTCCTAGCTACATTAAGGTAAGTACAAAAATATCGAGAAAGAAATATTTTTGTAAAAAAATATTGTTTTTTTAATGTTTAAAAATAATATAAAATTAAATAAATACATATAATTAAAATAAACATAGTTAAACATATATTAAAAATTATAATACATATAATGTAAAAAAATAAAGATATACATATATAATATAATATATATATACTTACTTGAGAATATTTACAATTAATTACTCATACACATACAACAATAATATAAATAAAAATATCAAAGCTATATATAACACATTTTAAAAATTAATGTCAAATAAATTAGACACTGCATTAACTAAACCAGTAAATATTGGATTGTGTAGGAGGAAACATTACTATTCCAACTCCACAGGGTGTAACAGTAGGGAAAGTGCTGGATAGCGTTAGGGTTAAAATTACTATTCCAACTTCAGAGGGTGCAACAGTAGGGAAAGTGTTGGATTGCCTAGGGGTCAAAGTTACAATTCCTACTCCAGAGGGTGCAACAGTAGGGAAAGTGTTGGATAGGGTAGGGGTTAAAATACTATTCCAACTCTAGAGGGTACAACAGTAGGGAAAGTTAACAATACCAATAAATAATTATTTAAAATAAATACCAATTAATAATTAACAATTAAAATAAATACGATTGAAGAATAATTTTTTTAAATCAATACCAAAAAACCATAGTTATTAAAAAACATTTAGTAATTAATAATTATTAGCAAAACATTATTGATAAATACCAATAAATAATAACAAAATAAAATGTAATTAATAATTAATAATTAATAAACAATTATTTTTAAAAAATATTATAGGAGGGAAATGTATTCCCAATTAATAATTGATTAACAATTGAATTATCAATACTCAACACTAAAAAAATATTTACTTAATTACAATTAAATGTACTTCCACCTTATTCTCCTATAAACCCACAACCCGCTACGGTACTAAAACGCATAATTTACTTAAATAAATTATTACTAACTTAAACAATTTAATACATTTATTTTAAAACTATTACAATAATAAACAAAAATTATAAAAATAAACATATCAAATAAAATACATAACACTAATATTAAAATCGATATTAGTAACATCGATATTTTTGCTACTATATTACTAACTTCGATATTATCCTTTTTTTATTGCTTATTTAATAAATTATAATGTGAATTATTCACCAATTAATGTTGATATTTTTTGATATCTCTTTCGTGGCATGCCTTTGTCAGTAGGTCAGTTTCTTGGGTGTCTTCTTATCTGAGACATATAGCGCCTATTGATTCTTACAGGTAGAGAATCTTTGTATGAGAACTGTGGTCAGTGAACACCAATTGATTATTGGGCTGTTATTCCAATACACTAGGGGATTCAGTTGCGCAAGTGTTGCCTATGGTCCCGGAGGAGGCCCGGGCCATACTCCCAATGGTTGTTGCCAATGGGAGAGATGTGTCATAGTTCCCCATCAGATATGGACCCCCCCCCCCCCCAGCGCCTTGAGACCCTACGGGTATGTAGCGCGCTTTATAAGTGTCACTGATTGATTGATTGATTGACAGGACTAACTTGCTGGGTAGAGGGATTCTCTCGTTGGTGGCCTTGCCATGCCACTTCCGGTTGAGAACATCTGTTTTTTCTGTTGATGTCCAATTTTCTCTCATGGACATGCCATTGATGGCTTTTGTCTATATCGAGACAAGACAGATTCAGCGCTGGAGTGTTTCAAGGACAGCAGGGCTACAGCAAGGTCCTTGGGCTTGTCTATGGCTCCTCATAAACCCCAATCCGCTTTCCGCCTCTTTCATGGCCACAGACGGGGTCTCTAACCACAATGATACATTCCCAGCTACCACGCCTTGCAGGCTTCTAAGCCATTTTGTTTGCCGAGGATGCAGGTCCCATAGACCACGTGGGCCAGGTGGCCAGCAGTCTGGTCAGTCCACCATCCCCCGGCAGCCGCTGCCTCCAAGCCTATAGGATAAGTTATCTCATTCCCCACTGGTGGTGATCAGTAACATTAGGCAGTTAGGTACTTTAGATAGTCTAAAGGGCTACTCCCTCCCCTTTGTGATAAACCCTCCCCCCATGCCACCCACTTACGATTAGCTGATGGAAGACCATCTCTCCTTGCTCCATCAAGAAGTGCAGGCTCTCTTGGCCAAGCGAGCCATAGAGAGGATGCCTGAATAAAGAAATAGGTTGTAGTTGTTACTCCCACTATTTTTTGGTGTCAAAGGTGGAAGGCGGGCGCTGCGCTGTACTGGATCTATGCCTCCTCAACCTCCTCTTGAAAAAGGAGAAGTTCAAAATGCTCAAACCTCCGCAAGTTCTGTCTACCCTGGACCAAGGAGATTGGATGGTATCTTTGGACTTACAGGATGCTTATTTTCACATCCCTGTCCTGCCTGCCCACAGGTGTTACCTGCTATTCACAGTGGGCCAAGAGCACTTTCAGTTTGTTGTGCTACCTTTTGCCCTTCCCAGTGCCCCTCAGATGTTCACCAAGGTGATGATGGTAGTCACTGCTGATCTGTGGAGGTTGGGGATTTCAGGCTTCCTCTTTCTCGACAACTGACTGTAGAAGGCGGGCCTGCCACGGGCAGTTGTAACCCACCTTCAGACCACAGCGAACCTCCTGCAGATGCTGTGGTTCACTATCAGCATGCCAAAGTTGCACATGACTCACTCTCAGATGCTCCCTTTAATCGAAGCTGTTCCAGACAAGGTGCAGTTTCCGGACTATTCTCCTGAGTGGCGCGTCCAGGATATTCCGGCTATGATACCGATGTTTCAGCCTCTATCCTGGATTTCGATGAGATTGACTCTGAGGCTCTAAGGCTTCATGGCCTCCTGAATCCTGCTGGTGACACATGTGGGCTCTGCAGTGAGACCTGAAAGCCCAGAGGGTCCAGTGTCAGGGGAATCTCCTCAACATTGTCCATGGAGGGTACTGCAAAAGACGTGTAGTGGTGGCAAATTAACTGTGAATGGGTCAGTGCCAGACCCCTCTCTCTTTCCCAGCCAAGTCTAACAGGGGTGACAGATGCATCACTCCTGAGCTGGGCAGCCATCTGGGAGAGGTGGAGAATAGATCAGAGTTCTCAGGTCTCTGGCAGAGTCCTTGCTCCATATAAACCTGTTAGAGCTTCAGGCTATTCACTTGGCATTAAAAGCCTTTCTTCCTTCAATCAAGGGAAGGATGGTGCAGGTATTCACAGACAACACCACTGCCACATGCTACTGCAAATAACAGGGCAGCCTGGAGTCATGGACCCTGTGTCCATAGTGTCTGCGCCTCTGGACATGGCTGGAACTTCAGGGCATTTTCCTGGTGGTGAAGCATCTGGTGGGATCTCTGAATGTCAGAGTGGACAAACTCAGCTGAGGATGCCTAGTATATTATGATTGGTGTCTCCATCAGAGGTGGTGCAAGGTATCTTTCAGCAGTGGGCAAGCCTTGGTTAGATTTTTTCACCACTGCTGAGCACACACAGTCATTAGCCCTGCACATTGGAGTTTCCAAGGGAACTCTAGCTCGGAAAGGCTTTTTGTCTCAAGTTGAGCTCCGGCTTCCTGGACGCCTTTCCACCAATACCACTTTCATGCACTGAATTCTCAAGAAGAACAGGAACGACCGGGTCCAAGTCATTCTGGTGGCTCTAGATTGGGCATGGATAGTCTGGTACCCTGAGCTGTTGAGTATGACCATGGACCTCCAGACAGGCTTCCTCTAGTCTATGGGAGGATCTTCTGTTGAGGCAACAGGACAGGGGTCTGCACCTGAACCTCTACCTACATACATGGAGATTGAGTGGCAAGTTGACAGATTCCTCCTTAAGTCTGTGATGTTATTCTTGCCAAATCAGTATATGTCTGCCATTGGAATAAGTTTGTGTCATGGTAGTCTATCCACAGTGTTGAACCCCTTTCTTCACCTTTATCCAAAGTTCCCTTGTTTGCTTTATCTTTGGCTTAGCAGGGCTGTGCTCTGGCACAGTTAAAGGTCACCTTTCTGCCATCTCAGCATTTTTGCAGTTGCCAGACCAATCATCTCTCTTTAAGTCACCTGTTGGGGCTAGGTTCCTTAAAAGCCTGCAGCATATGTTTCTCCCTATGCCATTCATCAGTGGGACCTCAACCTTGTCCTTACCTTTCTCATGTGTGCACCATTCAAGCCTCTACACAATTGCCCTCTTAGGCTCTTGACAATAAAAACTGCCTTCTTAGTGTACATAACATCGGTATTGCACCGTTACAACGCAACTTTTACAACGCACTACCATTACATCGCAACTTTTACAACGCAAATACCATTACAATGCATGCCATTACAACGCATGTCATTACATAGCAGATACTATTACAACGCATGCCATTACATCGTAAGTATAGGTAAGTATATTATTTTTATTTTACATTATTTTATTAATTTAATTAATATTAAAAATAAATTAAAATATTAATTTATGTATTTTTATAAAATTAATTATATATATTATTTTAAGTAATTGTGGGGTATTTTTAGGTTTTAGGGCTGGGTTTGGTTTTTGGGATACAGGGGTATTTTTAGGTTTTAGGGCTGGGTTTGGTTTTTGGGGTACAGGGGTATTTTTAGGTTTAGGGTTGGGTTTGGTTTTTGGGGTACAGGGGTATTTTTAGGTTTTAGGGCTGGGTTTGGTTTTTGGGGTACAGGGGTATTTTTAGGTTTTAGGCTGGGTTTGGTTTTTGGGGTACAGGGGTATTTTTAGGTTTTAGGGCTGGGTTTGGTTTTTGGGGTACAGGGGTATTTTTAGGTTTATGGGCTGGGTTTGGTTTTTGGGGTACAGGGGTATTTTTAGGTTTTAGGGTTGGGTTTGGATTTTGGGGTATAGGGGTATTTTTAGGTTTTAGGGCTGGGTTTGGTTTTTGGGGTACAGGGGTATTTTTAGGTTTTAGGGCTGGGTTTGGTTTTTGGGGTACAGGGGTATTTTTAGGTTTCAGGGCTGGGTTTGGTTTTTGGGGTACAGGGGTATTTTTAGGGTTCAGGGCTGGGTTTGGTTTTTGGGGTACAGGGGTATTTTTAGGTTTTAGGGCTAAGGGTACAGGGGTATTACGACTTTAAATAAATTAAATTAATTAAATTAATTAAATTAATTTTAATTAAATTAATTACAATATTTACTATTATAAACTTAATTGAATTACATTACTTAAATTAAATTAAATTAATTACCTTTTTAATTTATTTAATTTATTAAAATTAAATAATATTATTTACAATTTTTAAATTAATTAAATTAACTTTATTAAATTAAAAAAAAAAGATATACTTACCTATACTTACGATGTAATGGCATGCGTTGTAATAGTATCTGCTATGTAATGACATGCGTTGTAATGGCATGCATTGTAATGGTACCTGCGTTGTAAAAATTGCGTTGCAACGGTCAGCGTTGTAAGATAACACGTTGTAACGTCATATATCCATAACATCGGCCAGGAGGATCAGTGAATTGCAGGTACTCTCTGTGCACTCTCTTCATACCACCTTCTTCCCAGACAAGCTGGTTCTTCGAACCTGTGTCTCCTTCCTTCCAAAGGTTGTTACTCCCTCCCATGGGGCCAGAGCGTTACCCTCCCTACCTTCTTTGCTCATCCTAATCCCTTCAAAGAGAAGGCGAGACTCCACCATCTGGACACAAAAATAGTGTTGTTGTTCTACCTTGACCGCACAAAAGAGTTCCTGGTGGATGATCAACTCTTTGTGGGCTATGCCGGAGTTAAAAAAGGAAAGGCTATGCAGAAGCTGACCATCTTGCGACAGATTGTGCAATTCATTGGACTTCAAACAGCCCTTGATGTAGTGTAGTTCCTATATTCCCAATAGGCTCTGCGCATTGGAATAATATATACTATAGAATTGACGTAGGACTTGGGTCAACGAGGTCTCTATCGAATATATTAAACTTAACTGTGGGTGCCAGCTAGCTCAGAGGTCATTAGTTTCTGACAACCGCATAAACATGACAACTTTGTCTTCCAAGAATAAAACGTACCTCTAGAGTCGTGGAAACAACAGATAGATATTTCACTCAGTCAATCTTGCATGTATCGTTTCACCAGAGGTGCAGAGAAATAGAGAGACGGGCGTTTTTCAATAAAAGGTATTTATTGAACTGTCTTCTTTCCCATGCAAAAGAAATAAACTGCTACAATCGTAATACTGGCTGTAAAGTATGATGCGTACAGCAAGAAGAGTATTATTAAATAATACTGTAAAAGCATGGTATGGTTTCTAAGCTATATAAAATAACATATATAAATAACAATGGTTATAACAATGGTAAATAACTGGTTCTTCTAAAACACGCCTACCCCAATGTACCTAACCTAGGTCTAGTACGAGGGAAGAAGTAAGTATTGTGTAGCATAGGTTTAGTATTCTTTTGCCAAGAATCTATCCAATATTTCTCTTAGGTTCTAATCAGCTCCGTACCTTGGTTTAGAATGAAGGAGGTCTGGTATCTCTCTGTCTCAGGACTCGATTTCCCAACACCCCACAAGGGGAGCTTGGAAACACTGGAGCCGGATTTCTCAGCAAGAAAAAAGACAGCGTCTCTCTCAGTGCATCTGCTGGAGGGTTGGCTCCCTTCAGCACTTGCTGCGGTGAGCTGTGTCGGGTAGGTAGATAGTCGAACTGCTCCAAACCACAGTTTGTTTGCTAGGGCAAGTGTGGCCATATTTATACCTTGAAGGTGCCGAGTTTGATGTAAGGTTGGACATAATGTTGCAGTTCTTTGAGAACTCCATGAGTTCTTGGACAAATCAATATTCGAGCAAGGGGAAGTCCCTGACTGCTGAAGGCGAGTTTTTCCAAGAAATCGTTGTGGATTTTCGGAACTAGTGGAAGTAGCCCTGCTGTATTTGGACTGCATGGGCTAAGTCTAAATATGGTTATGATTTCTATACCTATATAAGTACATGGTGATTTATACCTATATATGGGCACTAGCAGCCCGTCCCGACGTTGTCCGGGTATGAATTGCTGCCGGCCAGTAGTATATTGTTTTGTAGGATTTCGTTATGATAGCATTTCTTATCTGAGACAGGCCTGTGAAACGCTCCGACTTATAGTGCACTGCTGATGCACTTAAGAGTGCGCGTTCAGTAGTGCGTGAACTTGAGTTTCCCTACTTTATTTTTCCTTGCAATATTATATAGCGCTAACTCGACAACATGGCATGAGCACAATGTACATTACAGAAGAACACATTCATTTGTGGTAGGCACAGGGAGACAAAGCGATTTGCCTGGAATCACAGGATGTTGAGCTGATGCCGAGATTCGAACGTAGCTCCCCAGCTCTAAAGTTCGCAATTCTAGAACTTGTTGCGGGAGGTGTGTCTAAAAGTGTATGTCGGTGCTGGCCATCAATGAGAGAGACCTGTGCATTTTTCAAATCGGTGGTGAAAAAATATGAGTATGTTGCTGGAGATGTGGGCCGCCGTGCCACCAATGTACTTACCGGGGGAGGGTAAACACCCATTATTCCGCAACTTTCTTTCCGCATACCATCACTCCGCATACTTTCATTATGAAAGTACCATGACTCCGCAATGCCATTATAACGCATGTCATTACATTTTATATGCTTTTACCACGCATGCATTTACAATGAAATTCGTTGTAAATGCATGAATGGTAAAAGCATGTTTTTTTTAAATGTTTAGATAAGGTAAGTATGGGTATAGGGGTATATGTTTTGGGGTACTGAGGTATATGTTTTGGGGTGTTTGGGTATTTTAAGGGTTCAGATATAGTTTTACGTTATGTGGTACAGGGGTAGTTTTAGGGTTTGGGGATAGGTATGGGTTTTGGGGTACAGGGGTATTTTTAGGGTTCAGGGCTAGGTTTGGGTTTTGGGGTATTGGGGTATTTTTAGGGTTCAGGGGTAGGTTTGGGTTTTGGGGTACAGGGGTATTTTAAGAATTCAGGGCTAGGTTTGGGTTTTGGGGTACAGGGGTATTTTTAGGGGTAGGTTTGGGTTTTGGGGTACAGGAGTATTTTAGGTTTCAGGAGTAGGTTTGGGTTTTGGGATACAGGGTTATTTTTATGGTTCCGGGCTAGGTTTGGGTTTTGGGGTACAGGGGTATTTTTAGGGTTCAGGGGTAGGTTTGGGTTTTGGGGTACAGGGGTATTTTAAGGGTTCAGGGCTAGGTTTGGGTTTTGGGGTACAGGGGTATTTTAGGGTTCAGGGGTAGGTTTGGGTTTTTGGGTACAGGGGTATTTTTATGGTTCAGGGCTAGGTTTAGGTTTTGGTGTACAGGGGTATTTTTAGGGTTCAGGGGTAGGTTTTGGTTTTGAGGTACAGGGGTATTTATAGGGTTCAGGGCTAGGTTTTGGGGTACAGGGGGATTTTTAGGGTTTAGCGATATGTTTGGGTTTTGGGGTACAGGGTATATTTATAGGGTTAAAATGGGTTAGTGTTTAAGGGTGTTGGGGTATTTTAAGGAGTAAGGGTGGGTTATGATGATGGGGTGCAGGGGTATTTAAAGGGAGCAGGGTGGACACCCGGAGCTGGAATGTACTGAACCTGGGAAGAAAACACAATGAAATATTGGGCACAACGCACACTTTTTTTTCCGTAATCCCGTGCCCCGCACACGCCCACGCCCCCAGCACACGCCCACAGCACAGGATATGAGACATGGCATGAAGGGCGGAACGTACCACACGCCCCCAGCGTTTGTTACGCGACCAGCACACACCCACAGCACAACGCAGACACGCCCACAAGGGACTACTTCCAACGCTGTATTGGGTGTTGTGATTGGTGCTGTGGTTCCTGAGATTACCCACCTCAAATGTTTGGGCTCTCTCTTTATTATATTAGTATGGATTGGTGAATTCTTTGTCAAATAAAAAAAAATTGAGAGAGAGAGAGCAGTGACTGACCATATTCCTGTTCTCTGAGCTTTACGTAATGCTCTTTCCTTTCCCTTGTGCCCAGAGCCAGCGAGGTCACGAGACAGGAGGGGATTAGAAGAGAGCAGTCAATGTCATTGCTCATTTTTAGCCTGCAAAGCAACTGTTTGTAACCCCTGCTTGAAGGAGGCAGCCCGGGTCAGTTTTCCTCCTGGACACTGAACTCGCTTGACGACTTCAGTTCTGTGTTGTGGCAGTGGCTGCTGATGAAAATGAAAATCGTTTTATCAAGTGATAATTTTAAAAGTTACGTGGTGGGTGGGAAAGAAATTTTATGTTATTTTTTTTGTTAGCCACTGGTCGCTCTGACTCCATATTTAGTTTGTCCTTAATTTTTGAAGTGGTGCCTATGACTGTCTAAGGTTTTCTAGTTGAGTTACTTCTAGGCCTGATGCAGCAACACCTAATACGAATAAACAGACTCTCGCTAGTAAGAGCGATAGTTTCCTTGCAGGCATCAGCCATTTACCTTATAAAAACGGGGCAGATATAAAACGAAGAAAAAGTAGTCCCCTTTGCTGAAACAATACTAAAACGCCCAGGTTCTTTCCCGATGTCATCACGCAGACGTCGCGGCCGGCGCGACTTGCAAGGGACTACTTTATTTTTATTCCTAATTTTTTAAACAACATATATTTTTTCTTTTTATATAGCCTATGTCCTTCTGCTTGCCCTGAGGTTTTGAAAGATGTCTTGGGTGTTTGGATTGGTGGTGTACTTTTCGAGTTTACCTGGCTCAAAGGACACAGGGGCATATTATCAACAAATAGCGATATTTATCGCTAAGTATGGTTAGAGAGAATTTTTTTATCGGTAAGCATCGCTAAGCATCGCCTATTTTTATCGCTTAGGAACCTTGCTATTATCAAGGTTTATCTCCTAAGCGATAAAAATCGGCCGAAATGCATGAATATCGCTGAAAAGTCAGCGATATTCATGCATTATCGAGCTAATGCTCTTAGCCATGTTATCCACCTCCCATTGGATAACATGGCTAAGAACTGCTCCTGGGCAGGTGTTAGCTTTTGGAGATATTCGCGCTTAGCGCGAAAATCTCCAAAAGTTGATAATAGGAGATAGCGATGTTAGCGACTGTTTCCAGTCGCTAACATCTTGGCACGCCCACTTTGCATGTCATTAGTGATAAATATCACTGACATGCAAAGCGGGGCCCAAGATGGTCGCTATCTCCTATTAGCTGTTGCTAACTGGTGTTAGCGACAGCTTGGTAATAGGGAGATAATTTTATCTCCGCTTTCTTGGCTTTTAAAGCCAAAAAGCGGAGATAAACCCCCTTGTACATATGCCCCACAGTTCTCTTTTTATAATAGTAGTATAGATAGATATACGCACGCACGAATATGTATGCATGTATGTATGTAAGAACACATTTGTAAGGCTGCACATAAACCGGGACAGGCCAGGCCAGACCAGACATAGAAGTAAGACTAAAAAACTTTAGTTCTACTTTTATTTCTCTCCTGTCCCGGTTTTTGATTTTCAAAATCTGGTCACCCTAAATGTAATCGTAGCTAGATAATGTACTGTGTTTTTATGCATATAATGAAATTAGTGTGCAGTTGGGTGTAGTTCCCAATATTGCCCACGAGATGGCAATATGGGACCATAAATAATTGCTCACTTTTAAGTCGCCATGCAAACTTGTGCTGTCGTTACAATGTTCTGTCCTTTTCCCTTTATTACCAAAAGCCAGTTTTACAACGTGCTTCCAACATCACCTGCTTTTAAAGGCCTGCAGCTGTTCGCTTTCCTCACATGCCGCAGAGTCAACAAGGGAGGGATTTAGAAATGCACTCCGAGTGGAGCCCTCATTCGAAGCAGAGTAAATGTTTATACCAGACGAGGTTAATGTAAATGTGGCAGAAACTTCCGTCGGATGCATGCATTAGACACCATTAAGTAGGCAATGTATAGAGAAGATGTGAAGGCATGCATGCTGATAGGGGAGGTAAGCACACAAGGAAGGGACTGACATCACGAGCCGACGGAACTACAAAAATGGCCGCTGTGATGTCATTTTGTAGTCCCGCGGGCCGTTTTTTCACCGATGGTCAGTGTTGCAAGCTCCAAGGGCAGTGAGTTATAAAATACGAATAAACAGACTCTCGCTAGTAAGAGCGATAGTTTCCTTGCAGGCATCAGCCAATACCTTATAAAAACGGGGCAGATATAAAACGAAGAAAAAGTAGTCCCCTTTGCTGAAACAATACTAAAATGCCCAGGTTCTTTCCCGATGTCATCACGCAGACGTCGCGGCCGGCACTACTTGCAGGGAACTACTTTATTTTTATTCCTAATTTTTTAAACAACGTATATTTTTTATTTTTATATAGCCTATGTCCTTCTGCTTGCCCTGAGGTTTTCAAAGATGTCTTGGGTGTTTGGATTGGTGGTGTACTTTTCGAGTTTACCTGGCTCAAAGGACACAGTTCTCTCTTTATAATAGTAGTATAGATGAATCGGGAAAATTACACTAGGGTCCTAAAATTCTCTAAAACACCCATTCCACTTTATTATGTTTAATATTACTAAAAATTCTAAGCATAAAACATATCTAAAGCATGTGTTTACAATCCCACCCAAAATACACAAAAATGCATTTGAAAAGGTTGTACACGAAAATGAGCATGTGAACTGTACACATTTGAAAATAGTGTTTTCATACGAAGTATATAGTATGAAAGTATTAATGCTAATTAAATGAATAACAAAATGTACATTTATGAAATGGCTCTTAATTACAGAATAAAAGGTCAAGACCATCCCATAGCAGGATATATAAACTGTTTTGTTTTGAGGCAAAGGTCAAATATTGTCTCTAGGAAGTATTCAAAGAATTCTTGTTCTCTAAGAACAGTTCTACTTTAAGCAGACTACTTTCTGCCAAAAAAGAGTTTAATTTTGGAAACAAGTCAAATCAAATTGTAGAAAAATAGAGTTCCAAAGTTATAAGGTTTGTTTTGAAAAGTGAAGGTCGAAATCCCAGTTGATAGAACGCTGTGTGCTAATTTCAAAAGTTATTTTCGCTGTCAGGAGAAAACATCACATCTTCTAAGCTGGCAAAGAAATCGTCTACCACAGTACGTGAAAGTTGGACTACTTCATTAAGTAGATCAATTGTACACAGATGAGAAGCACCGCCGTCAGTGTTATCCACATTAGCAATGTTCGCAGCAGATGGTACCTGTGTGCCTGTTGCTCCTCGTATCTCACCCTCAGCTGGAATTGCCGGTGAGACCTCAATAAATGCCATCATCAGGATTGGTAGCCGTTGGGGACAACACAATGCATGAGCCGTTACCGAACCAAGCAAAAGCGTCAACATCCTTTGGCAGTGCTGATGGAAGTGTAATAAAAACGCCCAACACACATTCTTCTCCGCAAAGCAGGCATCGTAGAACAGGTAAGATGCAATCTTGCCAGATTAGTCTGAATGAAAGGAACCAAGTGGTATTCAGATCTCTTAATGGAGCCAGGCCAAGAATCTGTGTAGTTCGTTCACGATACTGCATGGCAAGGAGAGCGTTCTCCATTGTAGTCTGAGTATCGCTGTTGAGTGGACTTGCCATATCGAAGCAGAAGAAACAAAAATAAAATTCCTGCTACGAGTCCCAAGATGAGAGGCAGGCAGCCGAAGACAGAGTGCACGAAATTTAGAAAAATGCCTAGGACTGTTCCAAATGGTGCTAATAGTCCCAAAAAATGGTCTTAAATACATGTACAATACCACTGGTATCTGACATGTTTAAGATACAACCTAACATTTCTACAAAATGTATGGGACGGTTCGTTGATAATAGGGCATGTATCTCCGCAGAGGACCTTGCACCTTGCAGATCATACGTCTCTCTGGACGAGGTCAGTGGCATAGTTTTTTGCAAAAGAATGGCTTTCATTCTGCTTAAAGTATCAATTCGTATAGAAGAGATGTTCAGTGAAGGCCATAATGGTGACTCCCCGTCTGTCTTGCTTTTAGGAAACAATACTTGCATACAACAAGTGACCCTGGCTAACACACTAACAAGATAGGCTATTCCTGGCACCATTCTACAACAGCTGTGATCATTCAACATTATGTAGCTACCATTGGATAGCTGCCTAAAAACTGGATCTATCACTGCCGCCGGGGAAACCTGCAGGTGGCAAGAGAGGTTAGTCGAGGAACCATTGCAGGCTCCGTGTAAATTAATACCATGACACAAAAATGTACCGCTTACTGCGAGTTGGCAATTATTACCACTAAAAAATACTTCCTTTCCCCCACTCCAACATTTGTGTGTGTATGGTAAATCCCAGGACGACTTAATGTAATCTTTACCCAACCTTTCATACAGGTCTGCTGGTATGTGTTTTAAGCAATACTGAAACTGGAAAATCGTCACTGGTATTGTGATGATGCCATGTATTATCCATTCTACAACAGGTTTCTCAGAAATAGTTAATGGTAATCTTTCCAGTTTTTCAATGCTTAGCACCGTAAAGTCTGCTCCTTTTTGTGCCAAAGAGATTTGTTCAACTGTAAGGTTAAATCCAGTAAACAATGACTGTGGTGTTGATTAGACACCATGGCACGTAGCCTGAACGGAGATTTCGTAACATCCAGCCTAGCAGCATTATAGAACGCAATTGAGACTGTCCATGTTGCAACATGAGCAATTCCTGTTCTATTATATCTATTGCAGAGGATACAATGCTGTCCAAAGAATAAATTCTGGAGGACAGAGTCATTAACCAATTGTCCACTACAGAGAGTGCTTTCTCTAAGTTAATACGATCAATTTCTCGTATTCTTTCTGTAGTTTCCATTTGCATGACTTTCCATGCTTCATTATAAGCAGGAAACGTTTCCTAGAATGTTTTTGAGCTACCCTTTAGCGGCGTTGGACAATGTTCCCATTGATTATAAGTATAAATATTTCCAGGGTTTGCAGATTTGTGCAAATAATTATGACCATAATGATTAAAATAATACTTTTGTTCATAATCTGATGAACCTTCTAAGTATTCATAACAATGGATCACCCACAACGCTGCCGAATTAGCACCCTTGAAAAACCATCAAATCAAGCAAGGTAGCAAAAAAGCCCCCTGGTTCAATGATGACCTTAAGAAATCCAAGAAGATCTGTCGCACCCTCGAGAAAGCCTGGCGAAAAAACCCAACCACTGACAATCAGGCCACCTTCAAGAACGCTACTCGCAAACACCACCAACTGATCCGATCCACCAAGAAATCAGCATTCAAGGATCGACTCGACAACAACGCTCACAACAGCAAGGAACTATTCAACATCATCAAAGAGTTTACCAACCCCACCTCCGGCACCAACGACATCACTCCCTCCCAAGACCTCTGCGACTCTCTAGCCTCGTTCTTCCACAACAAAATCGCTGACATACATAACAGCTTTGGCGACCAGTCCACCCCACCCACCTCCGAACTAAAACCCCCCTCCAACAACCTTCTCGCCTGGAACCCAATCATCACTGAAGACACCATCCGCCTGATGAACTCCATCCACTCAGGATCGCCAACCGATCCATGTCCCCAGCACATCTTCAACAAAGCAGACTCCATTATCGCACCCCATCTCCGAGACGTCATCAACTGCTCCCTCAACTCCGCTACCTTCCCGGAAAGCTGAAAACATGCCGAACTCAGCGCCCTCCTGAAGAAACCCACAGCAGACCCCACTGAATTTAAGAACTACCGCCCCATTTCGCTCCTCCCATTTCCTGCCAAAGTCATTGAGAAAGCCGTCAACAGTCAGCTCGCCGCCTTCCTCAAATCCAACAAATCCCTCGACCCTTCACAGTCCGGCTTCCGAGCCAAACACAGCACCGAGACCGCCCTCATCGCAGCAACAGACGACATTCGAACTCTACTGGACAACGGAGAAACAGCTGCCCTCATCCTACTTGACCTCTCCGCTCCCTCGACACAGTCTGTCATAGCACCCTTATACAACGCCTCAGCAACGTCGGATTACAAGGAAAAGCATTGGACTGGATCATCTCGTTCCTCGCCGGAAGAACCCAGAGAGTCCGCCTCCCCCCTTTTAGTTCAGAGGCCACCAAAGTCATCTGCGGCGTACCACAAGGATCATCACTCAGTCCCACCCTCTTCAACGTATACATGAGTCCCCTCGCACTCATCGCGCGCCAACACAACCTCAACATCATCTACTACGCAGACGACACCCAGCTAATCCTCTCCCTCACCAAAGACCCAAACACCGCCAAAATCAACCTACACGAAGGGATGAAAGAAGTAGCCGAGTGGATGAAGAACAGCCGTTTAAAACTGAACTCGGGCAAAACGGAAGTCCTCATCTTAGGATCATCCCCCTCCGCCTAGGACGACTCATGGTGGCCACTGGCCCTGGGAAACGCACCCAAACCAATGGACCACGCACGTAACCTGGTCTTCATCCTGGACTCCTCCCTCTCGATGACCAGACAAGTCAACGCCGTCTCATCATCATGCTTCAACATCCTACGTATGCTCAGAAAAATCTTCCGTTGGATCCCCACCGAAACAAGAAAGACGGTCACCCATGCACTGGTCACAAGCCGACTGGACTACGGAAACACCCTTTACGCCGGAACCACAGCCAAACTACAGAAAAAACTCCAACGCATCCAAAACGCTTCAGCCAGACTCATCCTAGACATCCCCCGCCAAGCTCACATTTCTGGTCACCTGAAAGACCTCCACTGGCTCCCCGTCAACAAGAGAATAACCTTCCGTCTCCTCACCCACGCACACAAAGCCCTCTACGACCTAGGACCCGAATACCTCAACACACGCCTGTCCTTTTACACCCCCACCCGCCAACTACGATCGTCCAATCAAGCCCTCGCCGCAATTCCACGCATCCAAAGATCCACCATGGGGGGAAGATCCTTCTCCTACTTAGCGGCCAAGATCTGGAATTCTCTCCCCACCCACCTACGCCTTACACAGAACCACCTCTCCTTCAGAAAACAACTAAAAACTTGGGTATTCGATAAGTAAAGCACCCCCCCTCCCTCAAGCGCCTTGAGACCCTATGGGTGAGTAGTGCGCTATACAAATTTTAAACTTGAACTTGAACTTTTACTTGCTGCATCCATTTTACTATATTTTTCATCTATAAGCTTTCCCAAACTTAAAACAAGAATGAGCCAAAATAGGAGAAAAAGTACACCTTGCACAATCCAAAATTCAGCCCATGGTGAAACCAGGTATATTTTTTCAAGTTGATGAAAGTGTTCTTTTATTTTTTTATTTGAAAGTTTTATTTGCTGGCGTCGTTTCAGACTCACTGGGATCCTCAGAAAACGTATCAAAGTTGATGAAATAGCCAGAGGCAGTTCTGTCAATTGTTGGAATTGCATCCGGATTACTTGAAATCGCTGGAGCTGCTTCATCCTTTGTCATATTAGTATTGTAGACAGGAGAGTCTTGACGAACTGTTATTTGGGTCTCAAGAGGCACAAGTTCCATGGTTTTATTGCATAGTCCATCTTTTCTTACTGCTGGTTTATCAAAGGTGATCAGTCTCTCAGTGTGAACCTCCTGGATAGTAGCAAGATTCGGTTGTCTGCTACATCTTTGGAGCCCACTGGGCCTACTACTTATTATCAGCCACATGATGTGGTTTTACCAGGTCAATGGATACAGACCTGTTCTCCTTTCTACCTGCAAGGGGCAGCAGTAACACTGTTCTTGATCCGTGGATTGCTAGTACAGGTTCTGGTTTTCTGTAAGATGGCCCAAATTCCTTCTTGTCCACGATCTTTTCTCTGACTAGATGCTCAATCTTTGGAATCCAGATAGGCCTTGCTGTGACAGGTGGTTTTTCTTCAGTGGTCGGTGGCTTCTGTAGTGTATTGCTCAGACTTTTTCTTGTTTCATTTAAGTCCTACAGAACAGCCAAACGGTCTTTGATATCAAAGGGTTTTTGGTCTACCACTGAAGTGTGACGATCGAGGTATTGAACTGTCATTCTAGTACCAAAAAGCATTTCATATGGAGTGATTCCACCCAGAGAATTTCTTGGCAGATTGTTAAGACTACGTTGGACACTTATTAGATGTTTGACCCACCCGTCACCCAAACTTAATACTCTAGCTGTTATAGATTGCTTTATGTCACATTTTTTTCTTTCCAGTACGGCATTTCCCTCAGGATGGAATGGACTTGAGTACCGCAATGCAACCCCCAAGCTGGCCATGGCCTCTTTGTAAGCTCGAGAGCTAAGAGCAGCACCCTGGTCAGAATGTAGCGTGCCGATTGCGTATGTGCTGATAAAGACTAGCAAATCTTTTATAACAGCCTGGGCGTCAGCCGAGCGCTAAGCCCACATCCAAATGAATCTGTCCTAATAGTTGTGGGACCGCATTAGTCCATAGTGACATCTGCGTGTATAAAGTCTAATGCTGTCTAACAGTGGTGTCTAAACTGGGCTGGCTACACTGCAGTCAGGTATCTGGTGGTGATCAAAGCTATGATCTCTGTAACAGACATCACAATTAATTCCAAATACGTAAATGTGGGTGCTCATCCCTGGCCACCAGTACATCTCTTTTAATTCTAATAGAGATTTTGAGATCCCTTGATGTGTCAGACCCTCTCCCATGTGTGCTTCTTGAACCAAAGCACCTCTCCGGTTCCTGTTGGCATTACCCTATCCCCCACTCCAGGGATTCGAGCAAAAGGAATGGAGTTTGCATCAATTATGTATGTATATTCTAGTGGATAGTTCAGAGGTAACGCTACACCGCTTCCTTTCATTGTGGCATTGACAGCTAGCATTGTTTCACCATCTATTTTTATTTATGAACGAGTGATTGCAGCTACGAAAGCCGTTTGCACAGCTGCCTTTGCGGCTTCAGCAGCCAATGAATTCCCTGCAACGTGAACACCATCATGCTGATGTCTCCGTTTATGGATCACGTGAGTCTTTTTTAGTTCTTTCTGCAATAGAACTACTTGTTCCCAAAGCATTTTATGCTTAATTGTGCCACCATTTGCATCTTTGAAACCGTCTTGAACCCAGTTCTGTAAATATTCGTTGTAAGATTGATTGCAGTAATACGAATCGCACACTATGAGTGTGGGGAGCATTCTACGAACCGGAGAGCTGCACACGGCCGGGCTTTGCTCCGCTGTCTGTCTGTGGCCGGGCTTGGCTCCGCCGTCCATTGCTGTGGTGATGAGAGGGCCGGGCTTTGCTCTGCTGGTGGCCTGGCCGGGCTTGGCTCCGCCGGGCCACGAAAAAAACCACAACCCCCAGCATCCCCTTGCGGCAAGGACGCCGCCGCCGCCCTCGCAATCAGGAAGCGCCTGGGGGCATAAAGGATCCCTTGCGACGGAGTGCTGTGGGAGCATTCTACGAACCGGAGAGCTGCACCCGGCCAGGCTTTGCTCCGCTGTCTGTCTGTGGCCGGGCTTGGCTCCGCCGTCCATTGCTGTGGTGATAAGAGGGACGGGCTTTGCTCCGCTGGTGACCTGGCCGGGCTTGGCTCCGCCGGGCCGCGAAAAAAACCACAACCCCCAGCAGCCCCTTGCGGCAAGGCCGCCGCCGCCGCCCTCGCAATCAGGAAGCGCCTGGGGGCATAAAGGATCCCTTGCGACTGAGTGCTGTGGGAGCATTCTACGAACCGGAGAGCTGCACACGGCCGGGCTTTGCTCCGCTGTCTGTCTGTGGCCGGGCATGGCTCCGCCGTCCATTGCTGTGGTGATAAGAGGGCCGAGCTTTGCTCCGCTGGTGGCCTGGCCGGGCTTGGCTCCGCTGGGCCGCGAAAAAAACCACAATCCCCAGCAGCCCCTTGCCGCAAGGACACCGCCGCCGCCCTCGCAATCAGGAAGCGCCTGGGGGCATAAAGGATCACTTGCTCCCTCGTCCCGAGGGACGCGCGCGGGCGCGCCCGGGAGAAGCCCGGGACAAGGGCGGGCCGTCTGCGGCCGTCAGAGGCCAGAGGAGGCCGGGCTTGGCCACGGACATTGGCTCCTTGTTCTTGGATCATGGACTTTTAGTAAGCCATTTCTTTTAATCACTGTATAACGTTTGTTTTAGTCATCTTGGTCTTATTGTTTAGATAGTTTTCTCAATAACTGGCTTGGGTTTTGCCATTTAACTTACTCCATAACTATCATTTGTAGGGCCCTATCATGTCCAAGCTTAGGTCGTCTAAACCAGCGGCAATAAATGAGATAAGGACAATGGACAATTATCTTGTAAAGGTTGTCAGCAAGATTAACAAAGAAAGGAGACTATCATTAAGTAGGGTTAGTCCAGAAATCTCACCTACAAAGCTGAGTGCGCCTACCACATTGTTGCCTCACTTAGACAGTGGCTTGGCCGCTCCTAATAATGTTAACACAAATAACGATGCATTCATTATAGTGCCAACAGAAGAGCGGGAAATTGTAACTGAGTCCATCCCAAGTCAGAGCCCGTCACCCTTCCCAAGGACCTCACCAATTCAATCACCTTTACGGCGGATAGTGCGTGCTTGCAGGAAGGCACCTGCTAAAAGGGTGGTGGGACGGAAGACCAAAAAGGTAGGCACAACATCACATAGCAGGGGAGACACTCCTGAGTCCATAAACATAGTGTAAGGAAGTACCTTGCATCCAGCCCATATTGAACTCTTGGCCACCATTATTGAGACGAAATTAGAGGCACTGATTAGACCATTGGTGGAAAAGATAGAATTAGTCGCTCATGAGGTCACCAGACTTGGGGGTCTTTTAGATTCCCACATGACCCGGTTTCCTATTCAGATGAGCCCTCAAACTGGCCTACCGGGTCCTTTGGGTAACATCACAGTGGGACCCGTAGCTCCAGTATCGGCTAGCTCTAGGGTCAGTGGCACAGGGGTCACTGTTCAGGCTCCCACAGTCGCAAACGCACCGAACATTCCACCTTCAAATCTATCAATAGTGGCAACCCCTATAGTACAAACTCCAGTACAACCCCAAGTAGCACTAAATGGTAGCCAAAATAACCTAGCAGGGGGAGACACTGCCGGGAGAAGTAGGATTAGGCGGAAAAACTCTGTCAACCTCCCACCGGAGTGTGTTCCATACACGGTGGTATTAACAAATGTGCCAGAGGTTGACTCTTGCCTAACTGATCCTAGGCTAGAAACTGCCTTAAAAAATAAAACCCTTGCCTGGTTGAATTGAACTGTGGCTTTCCGTTTGCCTTCTCTAACGACATTATATCCACATGCAGAGTTAGTTGGATTGGCAATGGTAGAAAAAACATAAGAGGGGACTGTATCATCGTAAACTTTAAACATCCGCAACACGTTGCAACAGTCCTCCTTAGAGCTGCTTCTTTGCCAAACTTGGATAACTCAGTATGCGCCAGACCCCTTGGCTTTTTCTATAATCATCTGGATAACACCCAATATCGAGTACCTCAACAGCAAGGGTATCCTGTACATGGGCATGGGAGGGGAATGGCTGGTTGTGTGCAGAATGTCCTTTTGAACGTACCCTAGCAACAAAATAGGGCGGACTCATACTGTTATCAGTTAGCAAACAGGCAGTTTGATCATACCTTACCTCTTTATAATCGTTTTACTGCCTTATCATCACTAGAGGAAAATGATTGACTGCCTGCTGTCTCAGAGAACTCTAGCCAGTTATCAACTTCGACTTTTAACATTGCTACATGGAATATTGCTGGCCTAAGGAATAAAACTGGGAATGCTGAATGGCTAATGTCTTTAAAATCCTATGACATCATTGCCCTACAAGAGACTTGGGACCAAACAAACAGTTTTTCTTTGGATGGCTATAGCCACTTTTTTTAACCCAGCCAGTAGTAGTGTGGCAGGAAGATCTAAGGGGGGCCTGCTAAGCCTATTCAAACTGGACATAAAAGGAACACTAACCCAATGTTCTTCGGGCTCTGAAAATTGTCTGATTGTTGAACTATCTACTCAAGATAAAGCCAAGATTCTTTTTGTTAATTTTTATAATTCACATGCAAATGAGCATACCAGTCAAAATTTGGAAGTATTGGATACATTTTTGTCAACCTACAGTATTAATGTAGATGCCTTTGAATTGATATTATTAGGGGACTTTAACATACACCCATGTACCCTCCCATGCATTATTAAAGATGATGATGGTCCCCCCCTCTCCTGATCTGTCCATCTGGAAAATACTAGGCGAGGAGAGCATCTTGAAACTTTTCTTGCAAGATGGAACTTATATGAGTCAGGTTGTGGGGATGGAAAAAATAGGTCTCCTACCTTCAAGGGAAAAGACGTGGGTACTATTATAGATTATATTTTTGTGTCTTCTTATTGGTTAAATAATGTGATAAAATATTACACAGAGGTGTCAGTTTTTAGCGATCATAACCCTGTTTTAATTGAAATGAAGCATACGGATTTAATTTCCTTAAAAACAGTAAAAGTTAGAGGGGGACAAAAAGTCATGGTAAAAGATCAAAACCGTAGGTTGAAATGGACAAAAATAGTCCCTGAAACCTTTCTTCAAGAGGTTTTGTCCAAAGTAGAGGATGAAGTTTTAATATGCCTAGTGAATAGAACAGAATGTAAAGATGTTATAGTAGCATTTGATAATATCTGCATAGAAATTAATCGTAGTCTGCAGAAAAAATCTAGGCAGAATCCGCTAGTGGGTAAAAGATGGTTCGACAAAAAATGCTCAAAAGCGCATGGTGTGCTACTTAAAGCTCTGAAAGCAACTCCCACAAACCGTGCAGACATTGCTAGTGTAAGGATTGCTTACAAAAAAACTATCCTAGAAAGGAAGAGGGTCTTGAAAGACAATGCTTTGGCCCAACTTCTTCAACCAGAAACCCTAAAAAATAGTGGCCTTTTTTGGAAAATTATAAATCAGCCACTCTTTTCTGATGACGAAAATACCCCCCTAGAGGCAAACATCTCAGATGAGGGCTGGATCGAACATTTTAGACAAATATACTCGGAAGTCAGCAGTGCTACCACTTCTATTGTCATTCCAGAAGTTGAGGTAATGGAACCCTGCATTGCAGAGGATGCCGTCATTTTTGTGGCAACAGAAGTGGAAAAGGCAATAGATCAGACCTTGAAAAATAAGGCACCAGGCCCTGACGGGGTACCAGGGGATGTCTTTAAAATCGCCCCGAAATTCTGGTCTAAAGTCTTATGTAATGTTTTTAATGCTCTTTCAATTGATAAAATCCCGGATTCCTGGAAAAAATCCATCATCATACCGGTCTTTAAAAAGGGTAACAGGCAAGACCCATCCTGTTACAGACCCATTTCATTGATAGACTCATCGGTGAAAATTCTGGGCCGGGTTATTTTATCAAAACTGAATGATTGGTTAATAGAAAATAGGGTCCTATCAAACGTTCAGTATGGTTTTAGATCAAAAAGGAGCACAATAGATAAAGGCCTTAATCTGCATTTGTTGGTAGAAAAGTACATGAGAGCCAAGGAGGGGTCCATGTACTTAGGATTCATGGACCTCTCGTCAGCTTTTGACCTTGTAAATCGTGCTAAATTATGGAAAATGTTGCTTGAGATAGGACTAGACAGGGCCCTTGTTAGCCTTTTAGCAGACTTACACACTGATCTAATAGCTTCGGTCAGAGTTACCCCGGAGGGGCGTTGCAAGAGCCACTTTAAATCAGAAAGGGGGGTTAGGCAGGGGTGCATTTTGGCACCCCTTCTATTTACAGTTTATATAAATGCCCTGGAACCAGCACTTAAAGAGGCATCCCTTGATATTCCACGTATAGGAGAACTTGGAATTCCAGTTCTCCTATACGCGGATGATGCTGTCTTGCTTTCACGCACTGGTGTAGGTCTTCAACGATTATTAGATGCCTTTGAGGACTTTATGGGTTCTTTGGACCTAAAAATTAATGTAAAAAAGTCTCAAATTATGATATTGGGCAAGGGTAAGAAAAATAAATTTACCTGTGGCAAACAAGAGCTTTGCAGGGTAGCCACTTTTCCTCACCTGGGGATCACTTTTAATGACAGAGGCACCTGGGGTCCCCAGTTAAAAAATAGAAATATTTCCCTTGCCAGATCATCTTCTGCATTGCAGGGCTTTACAAAAAAATTGGGAGCAAGGCCAATAGTAACTCCTGTAAAAATCTATAAAGCAAAATGTCTTGCCGTTGCTACATACGGAAGTGCTATATGGGGATACTGTCCCATGGAAAGTCTACAGATTACTGAGAACACATTTCTAAGAGCTGTTCTCTCTGTACCACAGTCCACTTCAACATGTATTGTTCAAACTGAACTTGATAGGATATATCTCAGACTTGATTAAAGTGGCCCCTGTTCTGACTTGGTTGAAGACATGGCTGAATCAAGAAATCCCCCTTAACCATATTATTTTAAAAGACTGCCTGCAGCTGGATAGAGTAAATAAAATCCTGTGGCTAGCTTACATTAAGAATTGTCTTGTTAAAGTGGGGAGACCAGATCTCTTTTTTTCCCCAGCCTCTATAACTGTTAAAGACATTGAGCTAATTAAAGGCATGTTCGGAGAATTGTTAAGTCTGGAAAGGGGACAAGTAGAGCTAGAGAAACCAACAGTGCGGACTAGCATTATTTTGAGCACTCATGTAGGCCCTGAATGTTACCTAATTACTGTAAACCAACCCTATCATCGCTTTCTTTTAACTCGTTTTTGGTTTAATTTGATTCATTTAACTCTTGGACACTTCCCAACCTGGAGTACTCCCGAAAATGCAATGCCGTGTACCTGTGATAACTTTTCGATCCAGAACATATTACACTTTTTAATGTTCTGTGATCATTACACGGCACCAAGAAGGAAATATCTGATTCCGATCCTAAAGGAGGCAGGTTTCATTCAGGTCAAGCCAGCGCTCCTGTATTTACAGTTATTACAGACCCCCAGGACCATGTTCCATGTCGCTAGTATTTTAGTGGGGGCTGTCAGGATCAAGAAAAGGATGTTGTCCGATAATCTAACCAATATGGTTCTATAAGGGACGAATTCAAATATTGGTCATAGGAAATGCTTACCTTATGAAATTAATATCCTGTAATGCAATATGTAAATAATGTGAATATATGGTTTTTATTTAACTGACCTCTTTTTAATATATTTTAAAAATGAGTTTTTAAAATGATAATGTGCTTTTTATTTTTTCCCTTCCTTGTAAATAGTTATAGGATGTAAATCAATTAGGATCTGATTTTGTATAATTTATGTGTTGTTGATTGTATAAAATTGTATTGTGCCTATGTCTTTTTATGATATTAATTTATCGAAAATAAAGTATTTTGACTGACTGAGTGTGGGGAATTAGCGATCAGTATTTTCAAGCGCCATCTTGAAAGCCTGTACAGTTTCCGAGAGATTGAGTGTTTGTAACCGTAGGTCTGAATTTACCATCGCTCCAGCGACCTTTAACAATTGCGCACGCAGCACTATAAGCTTGTTTACCCCCAATTGCGGGTTGCGCTGATCCATCTGTATAGATTATACATCCGTAATGTTCTAGAGGGAGAATCTCAATAGGCAGAGGACATTCTTGTTCATATTGTAGAAATTCTTGAGTTTTCAAGTAAGGGTAAAAACGTATTCAACGTCTGTTGCAGCAAGAGAATTAACCCACTGTATCCATCTCGGATGTAAAGCCTTAGCATGTGGAATGCTTGCTTTTGTCACTGCCTCTAAGGCAGGTACAGGTGTAACGACCATTATACATTTTCCCTGTGCGAGTGCTCTCTCTTTTGCTACTGCAGTTTGAACCGCTGTCAGAATTTTTTCTCTTGAAGTGAATTTCATTTCAGCTTGTGTGTACAAGTGTGATTTATAAGCTATTGGTACCTTTTCACCTTCATTAAAGGTTAGGTATATGAATCCGCATCTCCCTGGGATGATTCGGATTACAAGGTTGCGTACGTTGTCGCGTGTCTGTAAATGTGTTGTTGCTAACATGTCTGTTTGCACTGAATGCAAAATTTCTGTGTGTTTTTGAGTCTAAGTAGTAGGTTTGAAATGAGGTTTGATTAGTTCGTAAAGAGGTTTAACCCTTTCTGCGTAGTTCAGAATGTATGTTCTTCCAAAATTCAGGAAACCTAGAATTGACTGTAAGTTTTTCCGCGTTTTTGGAAGTTGGAGCAGCCAGACTTTTCTAAAAAGTTGGCTGCCAGGCTTTTGCCTTCACTTGAAATTTCGTATCCTAAGAATAGGACGTTGAAGTGGGCAATTCGTGATTTCTTAAAATTGAATTTGTACCCTTCAGAGGCGAACCCAAGTATAATGTTGTTCACTCTGTTCAAGTGCCAGTCCAAATCATCGTCTATAAGATAGATGTAATTGACATAAGATAATGCCTCGTAATCATACGTTTGTAGTAACTCTGTTACTCTCGCTGAAAATAACCCTGGACTATTCCTGAAACCCTGGGGGAGGCGGCAAAATTGTCACTGTGTCCCCATGATGGAGAAAGCGGTCAAGTACCTGCTTTCAGGTGCAATGTTTTGAGAGCAGAAACCATTAGAAATATCTAGTGTTGTTTTGTATTTTTTACGCACAATGTTATTCATCAATGCTACACTGTGTGCATTTTGTACTGCAAAAGTTTTGCAACAAGAGTTTAAATGTCTGCAGTCCAAAACTAGACGATATGTACTGTCTGGTTTGGAGACAGGAAACAAAGGATTGTTCATGGAAGAGGTGCATGATTCAATCACTCCGCGGTATTCAAGTTCATTTAAAATCTCCTGACCTGTTTTTTAGGTTCCTGTTTAACAGGATATTGCCTTTGCATTGTTGGTTGAGTTTTCAGCTGGATTTATGGAGAGGAGAGTCCTCATCCCATCCTACGTGATTTTTATATAAGGCTGGAGCCTGGGCTACTGCCCATTTTCTGGCATAGGTGTATTTTCTCTGAATTGGAATGTGATTTGTGAAGGCTGGTATAATTATCTCTTTGCCATGTGGGCACTCCCTGACAAATTATGGTGGCCAGTCTTTTTCAGCTAGAAGAATGTCATAACCCTTAGAGAGCTTCTCCCAAAAGAGTGCTCTTATTTTCCTAGTTATGTCCCCCTCCATCCGGAGAGTTACTTCATATAACTTATGGGGTACACTAACCCTGGTATTGGCAGTTTCAACTTGAATGCATTCCTTCAAGTCCACTGTCTCCAGATGATCCTTCAGGAGTTTGCGACCTATGGTGACTTCTGCTGCGCTGTCTAGCATTGTCTGAGCCCACTCCCCGTTCTTGAGTTGTGTCCTCAAGATCCTCAGCATGTCTGATTTTTACACTTGCTACCTTCTTCTTTGTCAATTGACTTTTCTTATTTTTTGGAACGTGCTGATCGTCTTTGGACTTCACGCATTCTTCCTTGTGTTCTGATTGTCCCCTTCTTTCGGATTTCTGCGAGGAAGTCAGAAAGGTACGAGAGGAACGTGTATCATTATCTTGATATCTATCAGGTTTTCTCAAATTATCCCTATTCCTGGGGTTATACCTCTTTTCAGACCTTCCTCTGGACTGAGAACGCTTCTCTTTAGGAAGTGTTTGTTTAGTGCTTTCCCACTTCTTTTTAGGAGTAGTGAGATTATTTTTAATAAAGACCTTTTCAGGATTTTCTGTTAGTTGGTGTTTTACTGGTTTCCCACCCAAACTATATCTACCTAGTTCTTCATAGGATTTTTCAAGTTCATATGGTTGCTCTGTTATGTCAAGTTCTTTTCATTTTTAGCGGATTGCCACGAATGCTGCTTCACCTTTAATGTTAGCTAGTAATATAGCAGAGACCTGTTTGAAATGTTTTAGTAATTTCATACCAAGATTCAAAGCTGGTTCTGGTCCGTATTCATTTTGAATCTGTCTTAGGACGTCTGGTATTACCGCCATAGACGGAACACCATTTGTTTTTGTGTAGATTGATGCAAAAACTCTACCCCAAGTGTCACAGTCCTCCACATGTGGTGTGATCCCCATTGGCAAACAGATTGTTAAAATCCTGAGTTTCTCATGAGGTGTACTATCGGGAAATACTGCCTCTATCTGAGTAATTTTTTGAGCTAACCAGAACGGAATTTGTTCCCTTTTTGCAGACAATTTACCAATGACTGATTGTATAGTCTGTGGTGTCATTTTATTTGTGTTCCCCTGGTGAGGGGTGTGCTGCGGAATCCTTACAGCAGGTTTGACTGTTAAAGTCCGCATGACATATTGAACCAGTTGTCTATGGATTTTTATTAACTGTTTCAGCTGAGCTAACAGTTCTGGACCTGTCATTCTTTCAATGTCAGGATGTGGTGTATAGCTGGCTAGTACCGGCCATGTTGCTCCTGGTCTACCTAGTGGACAAGCCTGGTAATGGGATTTTGATGTTGTAGGGCGCCTTTAAACTAGAGCTGATGCTCTTGGTAAGTTAATGGAATTTCAATGTCCTCGAAAGGAATGTTTTCCACTAGAGGTTCCTCTACTTTGTAGAAGTGGAACTCATGTGTTACTGGATTTGCTGTAGGAAACAGAATCCATGAATAGAATAACTCTGTCTGCCGATATTCATGTGCCTCTATGACAACTATTACTTTACCACCTCTCGATGATACTCCATTATTTATAAGTCTGTAAGTTATTGTTTTTCTTACATTTACAGGGATGATTATAGCATCCGGGTCGTTCTGTTGGAGACTTGTGTCGTCTAAGACTGCCTGAGATGCTGCTGCAGCTCTATCTCTTTAGTCGTCACTCATTTTGTTGACTGAAAGTTTTGCAGAGCAAATTTCAAGGAAACAAAGGCATGGTGCATAATATTTTTGGAACACTGTATCCTTCAATGTTGAACAAACCAAAAAACGAATATATAGGATTTTTTGTCCTACTTAGTTTTGGCGGATATTTTATCCCTGTACCCACTCCAGACGTCCATTGGAGTATTTTACGGGAAAAAGGAGTCTCTGTGAAAAGCACAACAGAGTTACTCTAGTATCTAGCGTTAAATTAGTGCCTTACCAAATGTTGGGTGCCATGTAGTGTAGTTTCTATATTCCCAATAGGCTTTGCTTATTGGAATAATATATACTATAGAATTGACGTAGGACTTAGGTCCACTAGGTCTCTATCAAATATATTAAACTTAATTGTGAGTGCCAGCTAGCTTAGAGGTCACTAGAAACTTTCTCGAATAAACAAGAAGGAATTCGTTTCTGAATCGTGGAAACAATAGCTAGATATTTCACTCAGTCAATGGTGCATGCTTTGTTTCACCAGAGGTGCAGAGAAATAGAGAGATGGGCGTTTGTCAATAAAAGGTATTTATTGAACTGTCTTCTTTCTCATGCAAAAGAAATGAACTGCTACAATCGTATTACTGGCTGTAAAGTATAATGCGTACAGCAAGTAGAGTATTATAAAATAATACTGTAAAAGCATGGTATGGTTTCTAAGCCATATAAAATAACATATATAAATAACAATGACTAAAAGTTCTCAACTGGTGCTTCCAAAATATGCCTACCCCAATGTACCTGACCTAGGTCTAGTACGAGGGAAGAAGTAAGTATTGTGTAGCATAGGTTTAGTATTCTTTTGCCAAGAATCTATTCAAGATTTCTCTTAGGGTCTAATCAGCTCCGTACCTTGGTTTAGAATGAAGGAGGTCTGGTGTCTCTCTGTCTCAGGACTCGATTTCCCGACACCCCACAAGGGGAGCTTGGAAACACTGGAGCTGGATTTCTCGGCAAGAGAAAAGACATCTGCTGGAGGGTCAGTTTCCTTCAGCACTTGCTGCGGCGAGCTGTGTCGGGTAGGTAGATAGTCGAACTGCTCCAAACCACCGTCTGTTTGCTAGGGCAAGTGTGGCCATATTTATACCTTGAAGGTGCTGAGTTTGACGTAGGTTGGACATAATAACGTCATCAAAGGCTCGCAGTTCTTTGAAAACTCCATGAGTTCTTGGATAAATCAATATTCAAGCAAGGGGAAGTCCCTGACTGCTGAAGGCAAGTTTTTCCAAGAAATCGTTGTCCAATAGAGAAATGCCACATGCTCATGCAGTTGTCGCAGCCTTGGCTCTCGTAGAGTGAGACCGCAAGCCCTCAGTGTTGTAGAGCATTTTAGGACCCTAGTGTAATTTTCCCGATTCATGCCCATATATAGGTATAAATCACCATGTCCTTATATAGGCATAGAAATCATAACCATATTTAGACTTAGCCCATGCAGTCCAAATACGGCATGTGCTAAGTCTAAATATGGTTATAGGTATCGCACATTTCTCTTTCTGCATGGACAATGCTGAATGGCGCCACCTACCAGTGTGCAGAGGTACTGCTTGAGAATCTTCCTGATTCAGTCTAGGGATATTCAAAGGTAAAGAATCTGGGTCTAGATAGATTCTCTACCAGATAAGGCCTTACCAAAGGTAAGTAACTTGTTCTACACTGATAAAACTTAAGTTTAACGGGATGGCATAGTTAGGTGTTGAAATGAGATCAAAACTAATGTTGAACAACTGAAATATCACTGAATTCGCTAATCATAATTTTGTGAACTAACGATAATTTATGCCGCGTTTTACGCTGATTATGACCTAACATATCAAATAACTCATAACGTGAAGTGGTATCAAAAATTACATCACAGATGAATTCACTGATGGCATTATGCAGTCATTATGACAGAGTTATTTGTGGATTTGAAGTAATTCCACAAGCTACACCTGAGCCCAGTTTTCTATCACCAATGAAGTGATATTGGACATAACCTTTGACCACATGCTGGACACATATCATATTTGTCAAGTCACCCACATTGGTGAATGTTACCTTTTTAGGTTTCACCAGCACAGTGCTTGCACTATGCTTTTGAAATCTATCATTTTTAATATTGACTTAAACGGTGCTTACATCCTGCCCCCTCTCTTTCCTGGCTTTTCATTGGTTCATGTGCTTGCCACTCATTTTTCTCCATTTTTATTGGCTGTAGCCGATCTGGATGAACAAATAAAAAAAAAAGGAAAGAAAAGGCTGCTTCACTGGCTTTATTTTGTCCACATTTAGTGACCTAATTATTGTTTATTTAAACCACAGTTTCAGATTTTTCTGAATCATTTGCAGAATGTTTTACTCTTTCTCGCGATACTTCCACTCTGTATTGAGATATATTAATGTCTCTTTAAAGCTGTTGCTCTCTTTTGCTCTGGTCAGTCAGCAGTCTGGCCTCTTTCCAGATTCCTCCCCCTCAGTCACATTGGAGGAAAGAAACTGGGGGGCATATTATCAAGGGATTTATCTCCGCTTTTTTGGCTTTAAAAGCCAAGAAAGCGGAGATAAAATTATCTCCCTATTAGCAACAGGGTGCTAACACGCAAATTCGCATGTTAGCACCCTTTTTCTCTAAGCTTCCCCTTGCATCTCTAATGAGATGCAAAGGGGGCGTTCCAGAGAAAAATAATAGGAGAAATGTTGTTAAGCGACATTTCTCCTATTATCAAGGATTTCGCTAACCCTGTTAGTGATAAAAAAAAGCAGCTCTAACCGCGGTTAGCACTGCTTTTTTGACACCAGGGGGCATATTACCAAGCAATACCGATAATTATCGCTATTGCTTGGTTAGAGACAAAAATTTACCGCTGCGCTGCGGCGATTTTTACCGCAAATAAACCTTGGTATTACCAAGGTTTATAGCAAATGTGATAAAAATCGCCTCAATGCATGAATATCGCTGAAAAGTCAGCGATATTCATGCATTAGTGAGCTAATGCTCTTAGCCATATTATCCACCTCCCATTGGATAACATGGCTAAGAACTGCTCAGGGCAGGTGTTAGCTTTTGGAGATATTCGCGCTTAGCGCGAATATCTCCAAAAGTTGGTAATAGGAGATAGCGATGTTAGCGACTGTTTTCAGTCACTAACATCTTGGCACGCCCACTTTGCATGTCATTAGTGATAAATATCACTGACATGCAAAGTGCGGCCCAATATGGTCGCTATCTCCTACTAGCTGTCGCTAACTGGTGTTAGCGACAGCTAGGTAATAGGGAGATAATTTTATCTCCGCTTTCTTGGCTTTTAAAGCAAAAAAAGCGGAGATAAACCCCCTTGATAATATGCCCCTGGTATTTTCCTGACTTAGCCATGATATCCTATGGAAGGTGGATATCATGGTTAAGTTTGTGAGCCCCTATTATCAAGCTAACGCCAAACTTCGAGAGATTATCGTTGATTTTCCAGAGATAATCTCTCAATTGGCAGTTAGCCCGAGGATTTTTATCACTACTGAGATAAACCTTGCTAATAGCAAGTTATCTCTGCGATAATTTCCGGCGATGCTTAGCGTTTAAAATTCGTTACTAAGCATCGTTAGCGGTAAATATCGCTAAATGTTGGTAATATGCCCCTGGGTTCGCACTGGGCAATGGAGTTTGTTTTGGCAAATCAAAAGAAAAGAAACAGCTGCTTCATCTGCTTTATTTTGTTCACATTTAGTGTTTTCATTATTTTTTATTTAAACCACAGTGTCTGATTTTACTGAATCATTAGCAGAACATTTTCCACTCTTGCTCCCGAAACTTCCACTCAGTATTGAGATACGTCACTAATGTCTGTAAAACTGACCCTCTTACACCGCCGAGACTCAAACCAGAATCCCCAGTTCTCCTGTCAGCAGCTCCGGCTGCTGTGACACATTCTCTCCACTCCTGTGATACTTGTAAGGGAGCTCTTTCTTTCTTCCCAGAAGGTGATTGATGAAAACACCTTATTATTCATATCATAGGCGAAACCGATGCATTACCAATGCTTGTTTTTACCAGTATACAAATATATAACACACAAAATGGCTCGCAGACTTTAATGAGGTCACCTCCATTTTTTAACTTTGAACACCCTCCGAAAAGGAGTTTGTACTCTATTCTCCTTAATGGGATCACTCTCTTAAAAACTTTGTATGACCCGCAATTTTAAGTGAGGAGGTTTACAGCTGTGCTCTTACCACCGATAAGACACATTCTGCCAATCCCTACAGACAACCCTCTACCCTCCATAGTTGGTACAATATGGTACGATAAAACCTTAGAGTCATGCTTACAACCCCAGTGTGAGTTGCCAGACTATGCACCCAACTCCCCATAGGTGCAAAACCCTGAGTAAGTGACCAATCCCCTGCAGCACACATCCTCTGGCCTCAGGCCAGGACCTGCACTCAACCCCCCATGGGTGCTCAACCCTGCCCAGTTACCCTAACACTCCCACTGTGTACAGCCTTCCGCTGTGTCCACGGTGGGTTGACTCTGCACCCAACCCACTGCGGTCTACCAACAGCCACTGTGCATGGCCTATGGTCTGCACACTGGTGGCTGCCTGTTTTGTCTGGTTTATGACCAAGTAGTACCCATGACCTGATATATACATTTTTTAATTTTGGCTTAAAATTGGGTCCCTTATGATACCTTACCCCCCACTTCATCATGGCCTTGAGGGCCTACCCTGCCACCTTATGTGGCAGCTGATTGTTTTTCTCCAGGGTTCGAAGAATAAGGGCATGATTTAGATCTTGGTGCACAGGTTACTCTGTCACAATGAAATGAAATGAAATGAATGAAACTTATATAGCGCACGACTTACCCTGGGGCATCTCAGCGCTTGCTTAGGGAACCCGTCCTGGTATTCCCCTGTGAGATAACCCTGGCAGGGTATCCACAAGGTGAAAGCCAGGCATCCCACCGCAAGGGGCCGTTGTGGAGATTAAGCAAGCTATTGCCCAGAGTCGCAGAGTGTGAACCCGTGAGTCGAGGAGGCACCGGAACGAGAATTAACGAGTCCGTGGAATTTTGAGCCCAAGACCCGCCGAGGCGGGGAATTGAACCCTGGTCCCGGGCCGAACTCAAGCTCCAGGTCTGCCGCCTCTAACCCCTGAGCCACACTTCTCCACAATGGGGACAGATATCCCATCTACCAAAATATAAAGCCATTATATCCTTTATATTTCGGCACATGGGCTATCCATCACTGTTTTGACGGAGTAACCCGTCTGCCAAGATCTACATCTGGCCTTAAGTTCCCAAGTCCTGTATTGGCTCTCACAACATATTCTCCATGGTGTGGCTAGCCAATCACGAGCCGCTCATCCACTTTGAATGAGCCAATCAGAGCATACCTGGACACCAACTGTCCGGCTATCTCTAGATGCTTCCAGCATTAACCCCTTCATGGCCATCTAGAGCACTCTTTTAAATGCTAATTTTTCTAAATGGTGGAAGAGATTTATACCAAATGATAAAAGGCAAGCTTTCTGAGTAAAGTTTTAGTTTGTTGCCAAATTTTATTTTTTTCTATTCAGCCCGTTACTTTCATGCCAATAGTTTAGTAGCTGGAAGTGGGCGATTTAAAAAAAGAATCAGAGAATATATTTCTCCCATTGACTTCTATTGAAGCAGAGGCAATTTCAGGCAGGAGACAGCTAAAATAAAGCCAATTTTTGCTTCTGAAATTGGGAATTTCCCACCAGAATCAGGTCTTTTGGCATGTATGCCTTTATTCTGCATTGGAGAGAAAAATCTCCTATGGAAATTAACATGAGACAATGCACTTATGAGACACCCTCACCCAGAGGCTTGAGGGTTCTGAGGGAAAACTATTCACAAAGAAGCCCAGGTGGATGAACTTTCTTCTGGAAAGTTTTGTACAGATCCGTAAAATTGTGTCAAAGTTATCAAGAAACAAAAATGACTTTACTATGGAAACTCTGACCTAAATGTAACTAGAACCAATCAAGGAAAGGGGTTGTAAGAAGTTTATTTATGAGTTCACTCTACTCCCTACGGAATTAAATGCCTATGACCAATGGAGAGAGAACTCTTACTGTTTAAGCCTCTCTAAAATTCCCAGTAGGGGCATCCCTGTTTGCTGAAAAGTCCCCTCACTGAGTAGAATCATTAGTGGCATGCTTCACCCATGGGTCCTCACACATGATACCTAGCGTATCAGGGTCTGCATCTCGCTGAGTGTTAGCAGAGATTTTGGTGTTCTTGGAGAGGGATTCCTATCTAAAATTGCCTGCAGGTATCCTGTACCATATCCTATTTATTTTTGGATCCTTAGGCAAGGTTGAAAACAAAGGTGTGATGTCAATGGTATGCCAGTTGAACTTAAAGCAACAAAATAACTGATGAAGTTACTGCATGTGCACTTGTGTGATTTTCACCATTATAGACATATGTATGTTCACAAGTACACATGTCCAGAAAATGCAAAAAGTAGTTAAGTTTCTCTTTTTGAAATGACAAGTTATTCACTTAGGTAGTATTTCAGCATGGTTTATAACATATCTTACGTGAATAACAAAAGTAGTGGGAATTAGTTTGATTGACAAAATTAATTAACTACACAAATAGTAATAATTTACAGGCACACCAGTTTGCGATCTGACTATGTATTTCAGATCCTGAAGAAAATAATCTGATCTTACTGACGATTACATATCACAGAAGGGAAACAGCCAATACCACGACCGCCGAACAACGGGTTACCGTTGCAACGCAGACGGAACAACAAATGCGCCTGAATCACGTATTCCATTTACAATGCAAGTCATTACAACGACACGTGTTAGGAAAAGCGAAGTTGGACTTTAAAGTCCACAGCTTTCCCTACTGTTGTGGGGATAGGATTTGGAATAGTAAATTATATTATTCCAAAGTCGAGCGCCCCCCTAAGGCAAGTCGTCATAACGACTTGCACTGTAAATGGAATGTGTGGTTCAGACACATTCGTTGTTCCGTCCGCATTGTTAAGGAACACATGGGAAAGTAAAGCGTGGTTGTGTCATACAGACATCACAGAAACACGTAGACCCATTGAGGCAGGAGTCCATTCACAGTCCATTGGCATCACACATAAAATAACTACTCCAAAGCTTAAAGCTGAGGTATCGCTGAGGAAGCTAGAAAGATTTTAAAAAACGTAGAAATCCACTGGAAAAGCACTGCCATTTAAAAACCATAAACTCTGAAATTAACCAGTTATATGTACCTCACAAGTATGACATGCACCGCCTTGGATTTCAGATGTCATCAGTGATGTAAAATTAGATGTTATAAGCAGTGCATTAGAGTGGTGCAAGATATACATATATCAGGAGGCAAAACATGTTTTGAGGTTTCAACCATCAAGCTGAAGCGTGCTTCATGTGGTGATGACACAATTCGCTGCATTTGCCGAACATTCAGTTCACTATATGTGTTTCAATGGTGTACAGTGGTAGCATTATGAAATGAATTTGTACTTGTATAGCGCACTTATACCCTTAGGTGTCTTGGCGCTGTACGCATACCGCTGTGGAACTCTTCCTGGCTTTTCCCTGTGAAATGCCCACTCCTAGGCACCCCCAAGGTGAAGTCAGGCATCCCAGCGCTGTTGGGACCATTGTGGAGATCAAGCAAGCTATCGCCCAGAGTTGCAGAGTGGGGCTCATGATTAAATTAGGCACCGAGGCGAGAATGATCAGGTCCGAGGAAATTGAGCCCAAGACTCCCCGAGGCAAGAATTGAACCCTGGTCCCGGGCCAGACCTCTGCATCAGGGTCTGCCGCTCCAACCATTGAGCCACACTTCTCCACATTATTATCTATGTCATTCTTCCTTGTTGTGTACTGCACCTTAAGAAGCAAAGTTCAGGTATCCTGGGTTCTCAAAGTCGTGCATATTCATGACCTTAGTTGACCTATCAGAATTCCATAATAATGTGATTTGAAATCCTGATTCTGCACATTTGCATTGTTTGGCAACACTGCGGCTACATACTGCATTTCACTTTCAGCCGAATGTGCCAAAGTACTTTCAGGCAGACACACCGTTCCGGCATCCATTTCCACACTTGCAGACAAACAATTTTGGGGGTGTTTTGCAACATGCCATGGACCAGTTTAAGGATGAGTGCTTGCCCATCTCATCATGGCCAGCCTATGGTTTGAGAACCTGAACATTCCAAATTAACTGTCCAAGAGCCAATCAGAATATACTGTTCATTGTAACTATACAACCCTAAAGCTAAATACAGTGAACATGCACCTGTAAGAGGTCGGTCAAAATTATGTGTAGTAGTCCATGGAAAGAATTTGTGGTAGGTAGGTGGACACACAGCAGTTTAAAAAGAAGCGACTGCATTAAATGCTGCATCCTCACTGCTCACAAGATGAAGCCACACAATAGGGAATTTGTATGTACTTGCCTTGTAGAAGATGCTTCCAGGAGAGCCAGTGGACCGCCTCCTTTGGACTCTACACAATAGAACATTGACAGGAGCCAGGAGGAGCAGTGCTTCATAAATTCTAGGAATGTATCATTATCTAAATCTCCAGGAGAAGTACATACAATAGTTGTGATCAGTCAGTCTGAGTTAAAAATTGGTACCTTGTCATTTCATGTCTTTTATTAAACCTCTTATCGTGTGGAACAATAAATATATAAAAATAGCTTACTGTGGAGATTGTCCTTCAAATCTCAATCCTGGTTTCATGGAGGAGTATCATTGATACCGCTTGTAACAGTAGTCGTCAGTTGCCATAGGATGGCCTTTTTTGTATCTCTGTGGACTCGTACAGATCGTAAAGTTTTCTTCCAAGAGGGTTAGCTTGCCCATCAATAATGCCACTTCCAAGTACTACAGTTGGCTCCACAATCAGAAACACATTTCTTTTGGAAAATATGCTATTTCAGGCTGCCACTCATAGTGTGTGTTGCATTTGGACAACAAATAACGCTGCAAGATGGTGTATTCTTATTGAATGCTGTGTCTGGATTGCATCTGTTTTGTTTGTAACACTTGGCTGTGGTTAGGATTGGCATGCTTGGAGTGATGAAGCACATGAAAACTGACTTGTCTGCTTGCAGTAAAAAACTCTCCAAGGATGTGCAATCGCAAGCTGATAATCCTACCAGAAACTGCAGAATACTGAGCATTTGAGACATGACAGCCCATCATATGGCTTAGTTATTTGCAGCAAAATTGCAGTAATGGCTTTTGTGTTGCATGCATGATGCTCTTGCATCTCCTTGGCTCATGTGCGGTCATGTTAAAGAGCTCAGACTTTCCTGACCCCACAATGTTATTCTGTAACAAAGTTCAGCAATGAGTAACAAGGATTGTTGTTTCCATTTGTCAGATTCTTCTCACTCACCTTCTATGCGGGCAGAATCTTACTATCTCTGGATTTTATCATATTTTGTGTCCGCCTCATGCACATTTTTACCATCAGCAAGGTCCTGGGGCCAAAGATAATCATGATGCAGCGCATGGTAAGCAGCCAGTGAAGTGAATGCATAAACTGAGGTCTGATCTTGTTCAACCAAGTTCATGTTAACCTTCCATGTATTTCTGCCCGGCAGATGAAGGACATCTTCTTCTTCCTCTTCCTGTTGGCGGTTTGGATCGCGTCATACGGCGTGGCCAAGCAGGCCATTATGGTCCACAACGAGGATCGCCTGGACTGGATCTTGCGTAATGTGATTTATCAGCCATACCTCATCCTCTTTGGACAGATCCCAATGGACGTTGAACGTAAGTAGCTAAAGACTAGTCTAGCTCCACCAGTCTCTTGCCTCACAGTGCCTTCGCCTTGGGTAATGGGTCTTTGCTTCAGGAAGTGCCTACCCGAACCTCACTGTTGGGCAGTCTGTCCTCTTTGATGCGCATGCTTGTATTGTGGTGCGCCTAGTGATTTGGAATTGGTAGGTGTCCCACCACGTTTGAGGGCAGGTGCTGGGACAGGGGTGAGCTGTTCATGGTATTTCATGTCTGAATGAATTCTGTGTTTTTAGATAGTGCATGCTGGAAACTGATTTGTTTTGCTATTATTGTGATAGGGTAAGCCTCAATCACTGAGCATGGGTTCTGTTGATTGAGCATTGAACAATTCCTCATAATGAAGCTGAAATCTTGAAGCTCCATCTAAAAGATGGCTTGTGAGAGACTGAGAGAAAGGCTTAGCTCTGAGTGAATGGAAGAGCGTGCTAGGCAGGTTTACCTGTTTATGTGAGAAGCAAGTTGCTGATATCTGTGGTCCAATGAGTGATAGATTTGTGAAATAACCCACTATTTTTTCATGAATATAAAATCTTCTTTAAATGCAAGTTTACCTTGATGAATGCTTAAACATTTTGCTCCAGGTACTGTTAGCGTGCTTGGTGCAGTGCATTAACACTGCACCAAGAGTTATTCTGGGTGTGTTTGTGTGTGCACATGTGCGTGTGTGGATGGTTGTGTGTGATGCATGCATGTGTGTTAGCATGTAGCGATGTTAGTCTATGCGGATGTCAGTCTGTTAGTGTGTACGTTCATGCGTGTATGAGTTTGTGTGAGCAGACACTTGTGCGTTAGTGGGTGAGGACAAATAAAGGGTCCAGGCTCCAATCAGTCAGACTGAGCCTAATATATCAAAACCACAGGAAAATGCCAGTACTGGAATGATATTTGCCGCTTTAGAGTTACTTTGGTCCTGAAGAGAGCCCCTAAGGAGTGGGCACAAAACGCGTCGACCTTGTGTGTTGTTTACCAAACAATCTTAGGGCAATAGCTAATGGCTGCTTTTGTGCATTTTGAATTGTACTGATGCATGTAAAAATGTGTTATCACTATTTTGTGTTGTGCGCTATAAAGGATTATTGGTTATAAATATGTGATGTTTGGTGTTTATCCCTGGTATAAGACTTAGATGTAAACCATTTGTTTCGCCAGGTTGTGATATACATTGTGGTTGTGTGCTTGGAGTTGAGTTTGGGTTATAAATAGGTAATGAATGTGAGATGTGAGCAGGAAGTAGGAGGGATGGAGTGATTGATGTGATTTTGTATTTAATATTAGTACGGTTGAATATTTTATAATGTCTATTGTCGTCTTTTTTGATAAAGCTTGTTGGTATATTCAAAAAAAGTAATATTTTTCATCCCCCAATAAATGAAAAATTGTGTGAATAAAATTCAAATTAAGTAAAATGCCGCCTATTGTTGCCATAGATTTGTTCTAGGCACCACTGAAGTGAAATTGTAATGGATTATCAGTACTGGCATTTTCTTGTGGTTTTAGTGTGTGAGGGGCACAACGTCTGTTCATGTGTATTACTGTTTGTTAAATGGGTGTCTATATGGTCTTGTGTTCTGATTCATGCCTTTGGGCACTCGTGTGTATTTTTGAATGTGTAATGTAAAGTCGTTTTTAACAGAATATCTTGTATTTATAAGATTCAAGTTTTGATGTAACCAAATGTACAATTAATGGAACCAACATGAACTTGCCAAAATGCGCCTACGCCGATGACTTGGGCAACCCGCTCTTCCCTGAGTGGCTGACTATTATTTTACTCTGCTTCTACCTACTATTCGCAAACATCCTGATTATGAACCTTCTCATCGCCATGTTCAGGTGAGTCAGGGGGTTTCTCTTCTTGTCAGGCACCCTTTCTCTTTCTCACAATGCAAATTTTGTCTTTGTCTTTTTTTGTGGCTCGTGACCACAAATCCAAGACCCCAGACCTTCCTGGTTAACCCTGTGAGTTTTCTGAGTTCCCCTAGTTTCCCGGGTTCCTCTGCCAACCAAACATCTTGACTGTGAATGACCAGTTCCAACATTTGCACCTCTGAAATTTGGTACCCCCTGGGGAGATTGATCTGGATGGCTTTTTCACCAACACCCAGCCCTCATGCATAGACCTAGACCAGATGAGCCCCTAACTCGTCTCCCTTGTGACTAGTCCTAGTTCACAAGCATTTTCCCCACAACTATCAGTTCCCTGGTAACCCAACTAACTAGATACCTAAACACTATTGAAATGACCTTTGGTATTGTAAATAACTTTTGGGACTCAGGCCGAATCCTTTTCCCAGACTAATTTGGCAGGCCTTAGTGGTTTTAGGACCACATCATGGGGAAACTCAATGATGGAGGCTCAAATCCACAGAGGTGTGTCCAGCTTTAACCTTAGGCCTTCACAAAACCATGGCAGAATGAAATACATTTGGCCCAATTCGCAAATGTAAAGTTATGCCCAAGTCTAACTTAGACCAAAACACTAACTTTAATACTTTTCGGTGTTCACAAAGGTAAGTTTCCACAAGTAAAGTTAGACTTTTGGTCTAAGTTAGACTTTTGGCCTAACTTTACCTTTGTGAATACCTGAAAAGTAAAAAATGTTTGACTTTTGGTCTAAGTTAGACTTTTGGTCTAAATTTACCTTTATGAATACCTGAAAAGTAGTAAAGTTTGTCTTTTGGTCAAAGTTAAACTTTTAGTCTAACTTTACCTTTGTGAATACCAAAAAGTAGTAAAGTTTGACTTTTGGTCTAAACTTAGACTTTTGGTCTAACTTTACCTTAGAGAATACCTGAAAAGTTGAAAAGTTTGACTTTTGGTTTAAGTTAGACTTTTGGTCTAAATTTACCTTTATGAATACCTGAAAAGTAGTAAAGTTTGACTTTTGGTCTAAGTTAAGCTTTTGGTCTAACTTTACCTTTGTGAATACGGAAAAGTAGTAAAGTTTGACTTTTGGTTTAAGTTAGACTTTTGGTCTAAATTTACCTTTATGAATACCTGAAAAGTAGTAAAGTTTGACTTTTGGTCTAAGTTAAACTTTTGGTCTAAATTTACGTTTGTGAATACCGAAAAGTAGTAAAGTTTGACTTTTGGTCTAAGTTAAACTTTTGCTCTAACTTTACCTTTGTGAATACCGAAAAGTAGTAAAGTTTGACTTTTGGTTTAAGTTAGACTTTTGGTCTAACTTTACCTTTGTGAATAGCTGAAAAGTAGTAAAGTTGGACTTTTGGTCTAAGTTAGACTTTTGGTTTAACTTTACCTTTGTAAATCAGGTCCATCATATCCAATCAGATGCATTGTATCTTCCTCTTGGATACCTCTTCTCCACGACTGCAGTTTGACACCTAAACTAGACCCTCAAGCCAACCACTGACGTGAGGACTCAAAGTGTCAAGTCAGTTTAATGCTTGCCCATATAATCACATTGTTAATCAGGTGTTATGTTATGGGTTTATCTAGCGCCAATCTTTTAAGGGTTATTATAATGCTTGGGTTGTTTCTCTGCTTAAAGTGATAAACATTCTATTTTTTGTGAGCGTCATCATTTTTATTGTTCTTCTGCCAACCTATAAGTAAAGATGTATTTGTTTGCTAAGTATCATCTCTGTCATAACATTTTCTTGTGCTATTTCCTGCCATGTGGTGCCTTACTGACTACATATGTAACATGCACACTTCGCCTTAGGGTCTCTTGGTAACCCACCATCTCCTCTTGAGTAGGCATAGAGAGTAAAGCACCCAAAGGGGGTCAATTAATCAATTATTTATAGAGTGTGGCAACTCACCCATTAGGTGAGGACACTATTCACTGGTGGTTCCATGACGTGGAGACGATTTCCCCCTTCCTATCACTGTTCTCTGTTTTCACCTGGATATGGATGGAACGAACAAGAGCTCACCTCAGATGAAGGTAGCAGTTGTGCCATGGGAGGGCTAGTTTCAGGTGAGTCCCCTCGTAAGCACAGGTGGACTCCTGCTTTCTGAGGGGAGATCTAACTTCAGGCAGGTTGTCTCTTGCTGGCAAGGACTAGGTGCTGCAGGTACCTGAGCTTCCAAATTGCTGTTTCTGTGGAACTTTGCAAAAACTTGCCCGTTCCCTTGGGGACCTGGAAAAACATTTCATGAGTCTGCAAATGTGCGCAGGAGGGCGGAAGTCAGTATGGCAAGTATTTTGTGCCTACTTTAAAATTCAATGTTTGTGATTTAGTGAAATCACTTTCTGCAGTCAGAATGAACCTAAGAGCACTTGCACCTGTGCACCTTTTCATAATTTCAATTAAAGGTTGGCTTTACTCAGAGTGAATGTCTGCTGAGAAATTAAGACTTTGTGTACAGTGCCCAATGTCCAGGACCCGATTTTGTGTGAGAATTCCATATGGATGGAAAAAAAATGACAGTAATGCAGAAAATAAAAGAAAGAGTGTGAGTGAGAAAGAATGTATAACAGAACATGGACAATTGAATGGCCTCTAGGAGCTTTCATGCTGAGCAGAAGAATATACGTATGTATATCAAATCCACTACCTGGAGATATAATTTGTTCTGAGAACTGCACAATAAGTAAGTCTTTGGGAGATAAAGCAATTTTTCAAGTTTCATCAAAATGTGTTTGATTGGAGAATGCAAGTTTGCAATGTGGCCACTAGATCACATCACATCTTAACTGGAACCCTTGAGGGTCACCTAGCAGTTCATCCAAGAGAAGATTAGGGCTGTAGACCCTAAGGTTTTTGATAATGAGGGGAGAAGTGTGGCTCACTGATTAGAGCGGCAGACCCTGATGCAGAGGTCTGGCCCGGGACCAGGGTTCAATTCCCGACGTGGCAGGGTCCTGAGCCCAAAAATGTCCACGGACTCGATAATTCTCACCTCGGTGCCTATTCTAATCATGGGGTCCCACGCTGCAACTCTGGGCAATAGCTTGCTTAATCTCCACTACGGCGGCCCACCCGCTGCTGGATGCCTGGCTTTCACCTTGGGGATGCCCAGTAGGGGTTATCTCACAGGGAAAAAGCCAGGAAGGGTTCCCAAGGCAAGCACCTTGATGCCTTTTGGTGATATGTGTGCTATATAAGTCACAATACATACATGATTGAGAGCTTTGAAAAAATTAAGTGTGGTAGCAGAAAGTGACAGAGAGGCTTGTCTCTACTTCTCGAATGACCTTGATCTTAGAACTATGAGATGTGCATGAAAAGGTGTGACAAACTTACATTTGTCCTTCAGCTATACCTTTGCAGAGGTCCAAGACCACACGGATCAGATCTGGAAGTTTCAGCGCCACGACCTGATCGAGGAGTACAACAACCGACCCCCCGCGCCACCACCCTTTATCCTCCTCAGCCTCCTGCATTTCCTTGTGAAATACGTCATATTACGGAGACCAGCACGAGGGCAAAAGCAACTCAGTGAGTACTGCTACAAGCCCTCCATAGCTGTAAAAGTGTGATTGTTGTATCTTCAGGGCTTTTGACTCGCGGATCAATGGGTCTTTGATATTCACATTAAATAGTCTGTCCTGAAGATGCTCTCATAGAGGCACTTGAGAAGAGACTGAAACGTCAACGTCCTAACCCAATTTTCTTTTAATTTTGTTATGATTTAATGTGGGATATTTTGTTTTTATGTTTAGGACACTCTCCATTCTTTATACTATTTGAAATGGATTAATGTGCATTGATAACTAGCGAAAGCTAACTGTGAAGGACTTTTCAGTTCTGTTATCAATGATTTGAAGTACTTTTTTGAACCCCTAAGGAAACTATCATTCTTTAAGTGAAATACGACAAATTAAAAAATACACCCAGTTGTGTTGATTGATTTCTTTCTTTAATTATATAGACCATTGTGCTCCAAATTGGTTTCTCTGTGTCATGGTTAGACATGTTAAATGTTAAATGTTAGAAGATTTCAAAAGCGCATGGCTGCCCGTAAGCGTCCCAGCGCTGACAGAGAGTATAGGCGAGAACATGAGGAAGAGATTACAGGAACAGCCAGGTCTTTAGAGATTTTCGAAATGACAGAAGATTGGATTGGGCCCGAAGATTGGAGGGGAGTGAATTCCATAGTTTGGAAGCATTGTAGGAAAACCGCCGGCCTCCTGATCCTGCCTTCTTGATCCTGGGTGGCAGGGTTAGGTGGGCATTAGAGGATCGGAGGGTTCTGGAGGTGGTGTATGGAACAATAAGATCTTTGAGAATAGGGGGAGCTTTCCCGTTGAGAATTTTGTGAGTTAAGCATAGCGCCTTGAACTTCACTCTTTCCAGCGCGCAAGCAACCAATGCAATCATCTGATGGCCGGTTTGGCCGAGCAGCGACTCTTGGTGTTGGTAAGAATCCGGGCGGCAGTATTTTGTACTACCTGGAATTTAGTTGTTACTTTCCTCGGTGCGCCAAGATACAAGGCGTTCCCGTAGTCCAGCCTAGACAAGATTAGGCCCTGGACAAGGAGTTTTCTTGACTGAAAAGGGAGCAACGGGAGGATCTTGCGTGCAGTGCGCAGGAGGCCGTGGCAGAATCCTGCTGTATTCCTTGCTTGGGTGTACATAGTGAGGTTTTTGTCCAACCACAACCCGAGGCTTTTGATCTCGGATTTGGGGGTTGGAGGCAAGCCTGTACACGGGGGCCAAAGAGAGTAAGTAAAAGAATTCTATCTAAATATACTTTCAAATACAGCCCTTGTAGGCACCCGTTACCATACAATTATTCACCCAAGCCCACAGGGTATACTGGGTCGCCCGTTTCTATATGAATACATAGGAGAACTGAGCACAAGGTAAAAAATAGATGAATACTTAACAAGTGAATAATAACCTATGCATTAGAGGTGTTTGTGAAAAAACATATCACACACAAAGCACTCATCACAAGTGAAGAACATCACAAAGGGGCACCTCTCACATCTGAAAACTGTGTCACACAAGGCAGTACTCATCACGTGTGATCAACATGTCCCAAATGAGTGCGCTGGACATGCGAAAACCATATCACATAGGCCCGTTCAGCCCATGTAAAGAAATCTGAATGCGCGACCCCAAGCGATGTCTGGTGACTAAGGGGCATGTTAACAAGATGCGCGTTAAAAAACGCACATCGCACATTTCACTATCGCCGGCTATTGCCGGATTTTTTCGCTGTGTTAGCGTGTTATTATCAACGCGCAACACATAGGCGATAGTAAATCCTGCGATAGCCGGCAATAGTGAACATTAGCGCGTGAAAACAAGCGTTGTTTTCACGCGCTAATGTGTGCCTTGTTAATATGGGGGGTGGATTCAGCTTTATGATCCACACCCCCATGTTAACAATGCCTAACGCCTGGTCAGAGCAGGACGTTGGGAGACCTGCGATAAACAAGTTTATCGCAGGTCTTTTCCTCCCAACGCCTGCCTTGGTGATAGGGTGTTCCCACCTCCAACCGCATTTCACATGTGGTTGGACGTGGGATAGCCCACTTTGCATGTCATTAGCGATGTTTCTCGCTGACAGGCAAAGTGGGCTTGTGGCAGGCGTTGCAATGCCCTTGTCAATCGGGCGCTGGAAGTATCGCCGCTTTCCCAGCGAATTGTGCCGAGAAATCGGCGATACTTCAGCTTGTTAATATGCCCCTGAGTGTTTTGCAAACCTTCTACTCATGAGTTTTTGTTGTTTCAGTGTGACCTCCTAAGTGTAACATATATGCCCAGACCAGGGTTCCATCCCACTCTGTCATAGGATCCAACCTGAATCTCAGTCATGGGGCCCAAAAAAGCTCTAAGTGACCCGCAGTTGTGTATGTTCTCATCCAGAGAGGACCTTGGCATAGCACTTTGGGCTGGACTGTTCCTTACAGAGCAGGACCAAGCTTGATTTACATATGGTGACTCCCATCTAGAGTGGTGCAATGGGCATCCATGCTGCATCTCATGGATGAGGCCTGAAAGACCGAAACCCATCCAGGATTGCTTTCGTTCCCACTGAGAGGGCACATGCCTGGACTATTGGAGCAGGACCAAGGCTGGTTTTCATATTGCTGGCTCCTGTCTGAAGTGGCAAGGCAGGCAAAAAACACTGACTGGCATGCAGCCCTTAGTGAATGGCAGTGGGTGAGAAAGGAGAAGAAGGTCCCAGTGCTAAAGGTCCTGTGATGGCTTGGGGGGGAGGAGGGAGTCTTGATCCTTTAAGCCTGTAAGATGTTTTAACATGCAGGGTCTCCTAGCTTGGCGCCAGGTGCAGTCCTATGATTATGCCATCTTATTACAGATGCAATTACAAAGCATGCAATTACAACGTGGTTGTTACAATGATTGCCCTGTAACAACGCATACCATTACACTACAAGTTGGAAGCACGACTGGCTCCCGGGGGGGGGGGGGCACTGGATGTTGGAATAGTATAATTTACTATTCCAACTCCAGTCTGTGCAACAGTAGGGAAGGTGTTGGATTTTAAATCCAACACCTTCTGACCCCTTTGCAAGTTGTTGTTCTGACTTGTGGAGTAATGGTAGGCGTTGTTACAACGAGGTCGTTGCAACAACCGTGTTGTATTTGCTTGTGGTTTTCCGGATTAGTGGTAAATGATATTTACCAGTAACATGCCATCTTATCAGGTCTCGAAAGATATGAACAGGGTTTCAAAGAAGTGAGGTATGTGTGGGAGGAAATTGGCGGCCCCAGGGAAAAAGAATCAGCAGGCCTTTTAAAACTGACTCTCAATGTCAAGAGGCCTGGCTGGAGGCGATGAGCATCAGTCCAAGAAGTGGAGGGGAAGAAAGAGAGGAAGGTCTGATTCAAGGAGGAAGGAGGGATACTAAAGCTGAGGGGTTCTACACTTTTTCTGCCTCAGATAAGGCAAGAATGGAACACCTCTTTAAATCTGGATTTGGCACAGTGGTCTTGAATGTGTGGGGGGTGGGCGAGGAGTGAAGCCACCCTCTCCCTTTTGGGAGGCCCCGGGGATGGGAGAAAGGCTCATTAGACTCTCCCAAGTAGACCCCCTCCCACGCTACCCACCTGAGTATTGGCAAAGTGACAACTGGCAGTACTATCATAAGCAATGGAGGAAGGATATTTATTTCCTCCTCAAGCAAGCTTTGACCACCCCACTCTTCCTCCCTAATTTGGACCAACTATGAGGCGAACCACTTCTATGTTTTTCATTATGTGCTGTTACAATTATCACTAAAAGTTGTACCCATTAACTTGAAAAGGGTAGTGGTCCAGTGAATGAAAAAGAAGGCCAGGAGACTGGTAGGTACAGGGAGAATAGCAGTAGGCAATGTAAAAACACAAACTTGTCACCTAGAGACCTGGGCGGCCAAGCATTGGGATGTGAATCGAATAGGATGAGTGAGAGGCTGGCTAATTCGATAAGCATGTTAAGGAGGTGTTTCAGCACCAGACTGTGCTGGATGAATTGATTATTGAATGGACAGAGATTGTGTCAATGTGATGATGTTGTCATAGCATGATTTATAGATCTTTCTTGCTACTATAAATGATTGCTGGGTCTGAATGCCATATTTTGGGTTGCAGAGAGTTTTATGAAGGCATGTGACTTTTACAGGCTATCACATACCTCATGCGCTACAGATTCTCAACCTTTGCCATCTTGTTCGACAGTGAGAATGATGGATGAGAGTGAGGCCGCAGCCCTCCTGTCCTGGGAGTCCTACATGCAGGAAAACTACCTCCAGAACAAGCAGTATGAGCAGAACCAAAGCACGGACCAGAAGATCCGCGACACCTCGGACAAGTAAGAGACGCCTCCTGAATCTCTCAGAAAACCAGCTACTGTAGCAGCAACGCTTTGTGAGCAAAGTCCAGGGCTCAAGTCCAGGCTGACATGTCTCTCCATCAAACACTCAAGGCTTTGCGACAATATTAAGCGCAAGCAGGGCATGCTTTTTGTTTTTAATTCAGATTTTGATTTCACCACAACATTAACATTACGTGCAACATAGTATCTCCACGCACCCTCTCAAACCCACTCTTCCCTGAAAACCTCTTGCGGTGAACTACTACCTGCATTATATAATCTAACATGTGGAGAACATTCATAAGAAAAAGAGGTCACAGGTTCTGTCAAACTTACTTCTCTATAGTCTTTGGACATAAAGGACAGAAACAGTCCTCATTTACGTATGTATCTCCTCACAGAACACTAAAGTGTTTGTATTGTCTCTTCCAGTGGAAGAATTACCCAAATCCTCTTGGACTGATGATAAATATGTTTGGCCTTGCGGGCCATCCATAAGCGGGCCACTTCCAGCCTTGCTACCAGCAAAAGTTCATTACATAATATGCCATACCCAATGCCTTGTCTTCCTCCTCTGGGTGGCCTTCCAGCAAGAGGATAAGTGAATCCTCTGGGGTGGCATCCCCTGTTCTCTCTCCCACCAGTTTACTGACCTCGCTCCAGAACGGAACTATTTTTCTGACATAACCACCAATAGAGGAGGAGGAGGTGGTCTCTTCCCCCACATACCCTCCAACAGTCTTCTGAACTTCAATGTATTGTTCTTTCATATTAACTAGTGTATAGCACCACCTGTAACTTTTAAGTTGACTTCCCTCTATTAAACAGAAGTGTTAGAAATAAGTGAACTGTTGTGCAACAATTCTCCCTTCTTGTCATATCCCTCCCCAAATCTTGATCCCAAACACCTCTCAATTATTCAGTGTCCTGGGCAGGTCCACATTCTACATATATTAGGTAGAGTTTTGAAATCAAACCTTTAGGTCCTCTGAGGCTGCTATTGCCCACTTCAGAATCCGAATACCCTTGTCTCATCCACTTAAATTTTATTTTAAAAAACAGTGCTGAAATTGCTAATGCTAAGGCATTTCCATTTCCTCCAGTCCAAATTATTTTGTTTTTTGAATGACATGATGTTACTTTTCTCAAATAAGTCTGCAGTGATACAGGAACCTCCTCGGTTCCATGTTACGAAAGTCACCGTTTACGATGTGTATCGAAAATTCATTGTAATCAGGGGGCTGGACAAGTAGTTCTGCTGGTGGAGACTACACTGTACCCTAGCCTATAAATCGTTTAAGCAAGGAGTTGAGACATACTGCTGTTGGCAAATGTTGTTTAAACATCCAACTATCGACTACAATGTTTTCCCGACAACAAACAATTTCATCAAAACCCATTTTGTTTCCAAGACCCTCACCCAAGCAATCTTCATATACGTGCATGTAGCTGATTGCCCTACAGTATGCTGGCATATCAGGGCATGCCAACCTACATGAAACCCTGAGAGGCATAATTATTCTCGAGTTTTCCCCGCTCCATATGAATTTTATAAAGGTCCTTCAGTATGGGATGCAGAACCTCATTCAGAACCACCAACGGAGGCATTTGAAAACAGTATTAACAATTCTGTGAGAATTACCATGTTCAAACTCGCTCTTCTCCCCAACCATTACATACAAAGAATGACCCCGTACCTGCTATCAACCGTTTCTATTGCCTTTAAGTGCACCAGGTTGTTTGCCGGCTACAACAGTGAAGGTCTCTTGTCGGTAGGATCCACAAATTGGAAACCTTCCCTTGCCCAAGAAAATCCCATTATATTTTGTAGCTGCTCAATTTCCACTGCAGTCATATTAAGACCCATCAATTATTTTAAAGTAAGTTTTTTTCCCTGAACACATCTAGCTTGTTGTACGCAAAAAAAACCTCTGGTCATTGTCTCCTCGGATCCTATCCGTCAGCAGGTCTGAACCAATGTCATATGGTGAAGGTGGGTACCCCTGCCTGGTCCATCTATGAGGTATGAAAAAGTCTGAGAACACCCCATACCTGGTGTAATACAATGAGCAGTTATCCTTCTGCAAATCCTTTACCTCCAATACTACATTTATTAGCACATTTTCTATGTATTAGAGATCAATACAGTAAAATCCTTTTCAACGTCTAAAGAGACCAACAAAGCCTCTTTTCACTTGACCTGGTGAATAAATGCAAATATATGTTAGTGTTACTCCATGCCTTCCTTCTATGAAAGAAGTCCGCCTGGTCTGAATACATTAGGTAAGGTACAAATAGGGCATGTTTGAGGAAGGAGTTAATGCAGTTTATTTTATTTGCTGGATGAAGTGTAGTGGAACCCAACTAGACCCGACAATCATAGGAGTTAGATGGTGAATAAAGTGAAGTGGAACACAACTAGACCCGACAATCTTAGGGGTTAGATGCAGTGGCGGCTGGTGGAATTTGAAACTGGTGAACTTAAGCAGAACGATTCAACGTATGCGAGCAAGCGTGCTGGACGGCAATAAGGGGGGTTTCGGGGGGGGGTTCTCCCCGTAAAGAATTTTTTAAGAAATTGGCATCTTTTTGGTGCGATTTTCAGCACTATTTATGTGATAAATTGACTAAAAATTCAGTTCTTCTAGGCATTCATAAAAAAAAACTCATACATTATTTCAGAGAATTTCTGGGTTGCCAAGCAAGTCTGATTTCTGAAGAGGGCTAGGGTACTAATCAAGACTGCTTTGGGTCTACCCTTTCCAATAGAAAACACTAGTTAGTGATGTGAACAAGTTCAATTGAAAAATCTGGGGTCTAGGGGGAATCCCTCTCCTGAGAACGAAATGTAAAAAAGATTGGCAAACGGTGCATTTTAAAGCAAATGAATGCAGCGAGAAAGCAAGGCTTACTAAGCAGTAGGAAGGTATAGTCTTGAAATATTAAACACATTAAAAACTGCCCGTATCTTCTTGCATTCATTTGTTCAAAAGTTACTGTAATATGTAAATTGTTCTGCATGACAACTTTAGCCCTTTAAAATGTATGCTTGCCCAGTGTCTTGCACTGCACGCAGCATTAACTTTGGAAAGTATGCTCTAACCAGACTTCAGGAAGCACCCAGAGCTTCTGGCTGTAACCAGTCATATAGAAATATGTGCAGACAGGTCTTTAAGTGAGGTGAAAAAAATGGGTGCTCCCTATAAAGGAACCTGCCAAATACATTTCTGTGATTCCCATGGTGTGCCATCAGACCGGTATTTTGGTTTCTCTCTGAGATGAAATTTTATCCAGATAAATGGCACCGCAACGGACATACACCTAAAGCCTATCAGTAGGATTGGCCTTGTCACTGGATGTTAGCTGTTTAAGATAAGTGCGTAACAACAATGATTTCTTATAAGTAATTAACATCGAAAATGTTAATTACTCTGAAATAGTGAGTCTGTGAATTAAATAGCATCGAGGCCTGTGGAAGGAGTTTTGGCCTACAATTATGTGTGCTTTATGTTAGATATGTAGCCTATTTTTCTCTGCATATCTTGTCCATCTGCACATCTTCAACCCCCCTCTTTCCTCTTCAGCATCCTCTTTTCACTCTTCCCTGAATGCCCTTCCTCACATCTGTCATTGCACTGCTCCAACATGCACTGCACTCCCTCAAATCTATACTACTATTATAAAGCAAGAACTTTGAACCTTTGAGGCGGGTAAACTCGGGAACCACCGCGCCAATCCACACACCCGATACATCATTGTAACCGTCAGGGTGTGCAGATGGACATAGGCTATATAAACTATAAAAATATGGGTTATTTAAAAAATGTACCTTAAAAAAAAAAAGTAGTCCCTTCGTAGTAGCGCCGGCCGCGACCTGCGTGCTGACGTCAGGAGCGCGGGGAGGAGCAGCGTCCAGGAGTGCGAGGAGGATCGGCAGACATGGCGCGGGGGAGGAGCGGTGACCAGCGGCGGACAGGCGGTGAGGACCGGTGGACAGGCGGGAGGAGCGGTGACGAATGGCATTGAGCGGCGGAGCGGTGAACTGAGGAGCGCGGGGGAGTCGTGGCGGGTGAGGTAAGGCTCCAGGGGACCCACGGAGCGGTGAACTGAGGAGCGCGGGGGAGGAGCGGCAGCTGAGGTAAGGCTCTGGGGGACCCACGGACAATGTCGGGGCAGGCGGGGGTCAGGGCAGGCGGGGGACGGGGAGGACTGGGCCCGGGCTGCTGGACAATGTCGGGGCGGGCGGGGGTCAGGGCAGGCGGGGTCCCGGGCTGCTGGACAATGTCGAGGCGGGCGGGGGTCGGGGAAACCTGATTGCTCCCGGACAAGGTCAGGACGGGCTGCTAGTATAAGCATAAATCAAGTCCTCCCCTAAAATTAGTGGAATCACAATTTTAGTCTGAGAAACTGTTTTCATGTCTCTCGCCTGGGGAATGAAGGCAAGCATGAACTAGCCTAGCCCATCACAAATATGTTCAATAAATAGGCTGCATAATTCCTGAGAGGAGGTGAAGGGGAAAAAGTGATAGTGTTGAGTGATAACACATTCGGGGTTTTGAAGCTCTCCCCCTGGCTGTGATTGTAGTAAACCAGAGTACATGGAAGGGATGTCTGGCTCGTGTGCATTTTGACAGGAACATGTAAATAGAAAAGCTGCAATAATGGAGTGAAAATGAAAACCTTTTAAAACTATATTTTAGAAAAACCGCAAAACGTTTCAACACAGTTCACTCTTTTCTTTTCTTTGCACATGCTGCTAATATTCAGAATATGCATCCCTTTTCATGTATTTATCTATTTCTTCTCACTTACATTGAGTCCCAGCTAAATTGTGAATATCACAAGCTGAACGGCATTCAGCCCAAAACAGGGGAGACAGCTTCAGTGCCATGACAGGACAGACATCCAAGGCACTGCAGGACAGACAGCCTCAGCATGACAGGAAGTGCACACTCAATACTACACAATACAAACCTGCAGGACTCCTGGAAGGATAGTCTCACCCTCTGCGTTTTCCTTTTCTGGACCCGCAGTGATCTGCTGTTACCCCTCCACCCTTCCCCACAGCCTTACCTTCTATTACACACAGGTCTGCCAGGGCACCTCAACCCTGCTCTCTGCCACACTCTCTTACTCCAATATTAGAACATCATATTTCAGCTCTGATAGTGCACCTCACTCCAGACCGTTCAGCCCCTTTCCTATTCCAAAAGGCAGCTCTGATTTTGCACCTCAACCCTGCCATATATATACTTTCCCAGTATTTAGGGCTGGCAAACCCGCTCTGCAGCTTCCTATTACAACTCTGGCAATATCCTTCAACCCTGCTCTGCAGCCTGCCTTCTTATTCCGCTGCTGTTAACCCGACACAGCATGGCCACTTTGGCCAGTGCACCCTCACGCCGACGTGTAGTAATTACTATCCTTACACGTGGCAAAATGCACACCTGTAAGAAATCGGCACAGTTCTAACGAATCTTGTAGAGTGTGCGCCATACATGGTAACAATGCCCAATAAGGTTCACGAAAGACGCTGTGAATATATTCTCCAGCAGACAGTAATGCCGTTTTTTTTTCCTATGCTGCGAAATTCTGTTCGTTGCACAGGATGTGAAGTGAAGCTGGTTATGCATGCAGCATCTGGTAGGGCTGAGTGAGATGTCTGGCAGGAAACATGCAATCGTACAATAACCACTCCACGCTGTTAGTTTAGCGTAAAAGGCCATTTATTAGGACAGGGTATGACAACCAATTTTTAAAATACACTAATAAACAATTAACAGTCCCCAACCTCATGTCTTCCAACCATCATCCACTCTCGTACTCCAATTACTCACTCCCAATTCACACCACGACCTCTTCACATATATCATTCACTTCCACCTTTCTCTTTTGACCTCCTCCAGCCTCTCCAGCCATCGCACTCCCGTCTCCCACACCCCCCATTCTGCACCTGTAACCCCCTCCCCGGAAGGGTGATTATGCCCGTCATGGACTCCCCACCCCTCCCAAGTCCTGCCACCCAGGGAACCCCCAGAGGGCGGTTACCTGGCCCACCACCAGTGCACCTTTTTTGCTCAATCTCGTCGGCACCAGATAGACTTGTTCCACAACAAACTGATAGCATCCCGCATTTCCATTAGATAGTATGCATTCCCCATGTACGAAAGGTGCACTCCATCATCACGAAAGAAAAGGGGCTCATCGAGGCGCAGCCACACATGAGCAATCACCTTGATCCAGTGGTCACCACAAAAAAGTTTCATAGCCCTATTCAACTTACGCCGCGCCCTCTCAATGGATGCCGGCTTCAGATCTGTTGTGGCACAAACTCAGTCCAAACAATGCAAGCGCCAGCCAGATTGCTCCTCATTGCCTCCAAGTCCCGTTGCATCAAATGTAATAAAGACACTCCTGTTTGTTTGACCAAGTCATTTTCTCCCAAGTGGATAACAATCATGTATGGACAGCCCAGCTGAGCCACCTTCTTCGTCAACCAGGGGAGCAAATCACCCCATCGCATCCCGCTCTTACCCCACCAGTGGACCTCATAATGGCTGCTCCACAGGCCCAGGCTACGACGTACACCTCCCTGTCCGCATACTTTGAGGCCCAGGGAACAAAGGAGTGCCCAACAATCCAGGTAACCGTCTTGGCTCCCGGACCCCCGAACGCAACCTACGAAGAAAAAAGAGATTAATACCACAACCTTGACAGTACAATGCGTCAGCAGCAAAAGCCCTACCTGTCCAACACCTCTCCCCCATCATGCGCGCACATAGCGTTTGCAGCAGCGAGACCTCCAAAGCCCAATCCTCCTAATTTCATCCCACGATCAACCCAACCCCGCTGCTGCCATGGCCGCCCCTATCTGGAACGTGTACGTCCCATACCTAGCTGGATCCCTGCTAACACGCCGCAGTGCCATCCTTAACACTGCCAACAACTGAAAAGACGTCAAACGCTTCTTAGTGGCATGGCAAAAAATCTCCCCCTCGGATCTCCCAACCTTACCACAAAATCTCCTCCATTCACGCACCGGGCACATGACCTCGCAACCACTCTCCTTTAGACAAATCCATTTGGCCCGTCCCACCTGGTCCATCTTAGAATGCCCCAACCAAATACCCTGCCGGGACCCATCCACCCGCACATCCCCGCACATCCTGCCAGGTGCCCCCCTTGTCCCTACCAACTCAGACACCCTAAAAGCTAAAAAAAACATCCAAACCATGCACAAATGAAACAAAACCACTTTGTCGCCATTATAACAACAATACGGCAACTGACCCAACAAATCCCTCAACAACTCAAACGTAATTGCCTCCCGGGGCACCCCTCCTCCCCCTCCGTCCCCACCCGTCCCCAACCCTTCAACATCCTGCTCAGTAAATCAACCCTAGCCGGATCAAAACCCAAGTGCAACATGCTGTAAAAGGAAATCCCCGCCAGTTTGCCCGAAATCGTGGTCTGTGACAAACCCCTATCCATGCAGTCCAACACAAAACGAAACACCCCTTGTTCACACTCACTCTTGGGCAGACGCCATGCATCCTTACTCCAACCCAAAAATACGCCAAATTCAGACCTCGCCAACCTGTAGGAACGCTTCGTTGATACTGCTATAGATTTCTCCACCAAACCCACTACTCTCACTCCCCCCAGGCCCAGATACCCTCCGGCACCTTGGTCTTGCAGGCCTCCGCTCCTGGTGCCAGTCTCCTGAAACGCTGTCACTGCGAATGAGATAACGATTCCGCAATGTCATTACGCGCCCCTGGGACATGTTGCGCGAGAAACAGCACATTAAATCGCAAACAAAGCAGCATAAAACTTCGCAACAGGTGCAGCACACGCAGATCCTTTTCCTTCTGGGTGTTCACAAGGTCCACCACCGTCCTGTTGTCTACATGAAATAAGACAGACCTGTTCTGGAACGCAGGACCCCACACCATCAATGCCACCAAAAAGGGAAAGAATTTCAAGAAAGCAATGCTCCTGCCCTGCTGCAACCAATGAGCCGGCCATTGTTCTGCGCACCGAATACAGTTGCACCTGCCAGACCATCCTGTTGTGCGCAAAGTCCAAAGACACACCATTGACATTCTCCAGGAAACTGAGCCACACCCGCAAATCCGACCAGACCCCGAGCGTGACTCTGACTCTGTGGTGAGGGAGCACCGCCCCTGACATGGCCATGACGAGATGCCACCCTGCAAGCAAAATTCAAGAGCCCCAAGAGACGCTGCACAGACCTCAAGTCAATCTTGTGAACTCCAATCACATGGAACAAAACAACCTGCATCTCCCCCACTTTCTGCTCCGGTAAACGGGCCAACCATGCAACTGAATCAATCTCAATACTCAAAAAGGTCAAGCAGCAATCGGGCCCTGCCGTCTTCTCCGGTGCTAAAGGAACTCCAAAGTCACGAGCCATACTCTGAAACTGCCCCAGAGCCACTCCACACTCCCCCGTCTGTCCTCTCCCTACAAACAGAAAATCATCAAGATAGTGGGACACCAGCCGATGCCCACTTCTGTCCACGAAGGCCCACTGCAAAAAAGGACTAAAGGTCTCAAAGAGCGCACAGGAAATCGCATAACACATCGGCAAGACTGTCTACAAAAATGGCATCCCTAACAAGGCAAAATCCGCCGGGTGAATGGGAAGGAGGCGAAAGGCCGACTTTATGTCACATTTTGCCAATTCGGCCCCCTTTCCACAAACCCGCACCAGACCAATGGCATCGTCGACCGAAGCATACAACACCCTGGAGTCCTCCTCAGTGATAAAATCGTTCACTGAACTCCCCCTGCTCCCTCTTCGGGACCCCACCCAACGGTGAAACAATAAGGTCCAGCACCGGCCACGTGTCAAACGGGCCTACGATCCTGCCTTACAACACCTCCTTCTGCAGTTTTTGTGCCACCACCAATGGCAATTCCTTCACAGAATGCAAATTCTCCCCCCATCGCCTCTCCCGAGGACCCTGATAGCCTACCCAAAACTTTTCTGTGAAACCCCAATGCAGTTTCAACGCTGCTTCTCTATCAGGGTACCGAGAGAGCCATGGACTCATGGCCTCCACATCAACCGGTGTAGGGGCCCTTTGGCCCAGCTTGTCCCCATCCTTTCGTAATCCTCCACTGCTCAGAGGGGGTGGCCAGGGTAAAACATTGAGTGACCGGGTGGCGTCCACCGCATTTGGAACACTCGTGCTTAAACTTGCAAGGGTGTCGCGTGCAGAAACCTTTATTAAAGTTCCAGCATGCCCCAATGGTAGCTCCAGGCTTGGGTTGCTGACCAGCGGTTCCTGCGTAAGTACCCTGACTCCCTAATCTGACAGAAGATCCCTGCCCACCCTCCCCTGACTGGGCGGGACACGAATGAAAAGGCCGATAGGCAACCAGGAGGCTACTAGCCGTGTGTGTAGATGCTGCCGCCTGCGTAGAGGACATCCACTGTACCCAAAGCTCCTGATCGAGATTCCCCCACGCCTGGTCTGGGTTAACACTAATCCGGGCCCTAAACTCCTCATCCTAACTGAGCCAGGCATACCCCCGAAAGTGCATCTGCGCCTTCCTGATCACGTCCATGTACTTAAAAAGAGCTATTGCCCTGTTCAGATGCCTCTCACAATAAATACTGGCATAGATCAAAAACGCCGACGTCCAATTCTCCATATTTACCGGCACCCTCGGCCGCCTTGTCAATTCCCATTCTTCCTCCTTGGAACCTTCCTTGGCCTGAATCTCCCTATGCAAGAGTTTGAAAACATCCACATACTCATGTTTCCAGATCCTAGCCTTTGTTTTCTCTGACAAGTGCAACCCAAGTGGCATTGCCAAACCCATATATGGCAACTTCTTCCGCTTGTCCCCACCATCCTGGTCCTCCGCCTTGTCAGTCTGTGCACTGGCCACCACAACCTGCGTTTTACCATCCTTTGCAAGTCCCCCTGCATCCCCTTGGGTCCCCACATCCTTGACAGACCCATCCCCCACACCCGCCGAACGGCAGGCCTTTTTGCGCCCCCCCTTAGGACCCTCGTCCCACGCATCCCACCAGGCACCCTCACCCGCAAGCGTCGTGGGCACCTCCCGGAACTTCATCCTGGCATCCGCCGTCTTCTGACCTGCCTTGCTGGCCCGAGCGGTGCTGGTCTGCGCCGCCTGCAAAACACCAAACTTATCTGTTGCCTTGCTTCTCCCCCACGCACCTTCCTCACGCACTTCATCCTCTTCCAATTCATCACCATCCTCGTCATAGTCCAGCTGCTCCTCATCCACATCCTCCACAACTGCTCTCCGCACCTTGCTCACCACTCTCTTTGGAACCTTCCCTTTCACACCAGGCACAAATTCGCACTCCAGAACAGCTGGTGCCCGCTCCCATGATGGAGGGCAGGCCGCCGCGGACCCCCCTGCTGCTTTGCCCCAGTGTTTGGAGGCCGTTTTGCGCCCCACTGGCCCACCCTTGCCTCTGCCAGCTTCACCTGCTGGCTTGCTCCCTCACCCCCAGGCCATCTGCGCCTGGGGAGGCCCCAGCGCCTTCAGGTCTCTGTGCCTCCAAAGCAGTCCCTGCCCCTTCAATCCAGACCCAGTTGCCGCGGGACCCCTGAATCTCGCTGGCCCATCCCATGCATACCCCAATCTCATGAACGGGTCCCGGTTGCACCTCCCCTAGCCCTGCCTCCCTGGCGGCACACAGAAGCTGCCATGTCTGCTCCGATTCCTCCACGATGCGGCGCTGGTCACGAATCCTCTCCTCAAGGGTCATGCGCTCCCATCTATCATACCAGGAGCCCTGGCTAGCTATGTCAGGGAAACGACCCTCCCCCTGTGGAGGGGCCATGGGGCCCCCCACCAGGAGCATCCCCGTAGGCTGCATAGTGTGAGACTTCAAGGGGCCCTTCCCTTTGGATCCATGGGGCTTGACTACCCCCTTCCTCTTGCTAGACAAGTCTACAAGCTGTTGGCCCAGGGGCCCCCTCCTCCTCCCCAGACTCCCCTTCTGACAAAAGCAAGGTGAAATCCTCCCCAGGAAGCTCTTCTGTTGCACTCTCCCCCTCCCCCCACTGGCCTCACTGGACTCTCCAGATGCCTCCCCATGGCCCCCCAGGCCCAGCCCACCAGCCTGTAGGCCCTCGCGGGCAGCACCGCCTGCCATGCCCTTTGATTCCCCTGCCCTCACTAGAGCTGCCTCGCCCCCTTTGGCCACATCATCCTGCCTCTCCAGGGACACCAGAACACCCGGGGAGCGCCCGGGAAGGCTCAGTCGCCCCCCGCTGTGCTTGGGGACCTCCGCCTGCTTCTTGCCCCTCCCCTGCCCAGACATACTTGACTTTGCCGCTGGCGGCTCCTCCAGGCACGCCGCCACCGCCATGGCAACTCCCGCGGACCTCGGCGTGCGGGTCATCCCGACCCACGCCTGATCGAGGACGCCGGGCTGCAGGAGGTCGGCCCTCCCAGCTGGGCCCAGCACTAATAGCGCAGCGCAAATGGCTGCTGCATCAGGCACTTCCACGGCCCCGCCTCCTGACGCCATGTACCTCCCGGGGAAAAGTCGGCGAATCCCTCCTGACTGCCGTCACCGACCTGAACTCGACACACACCGGGGCACACACCGGGGCACCAGCGGCATCCTCCTACTACCCAGCCGACTGACTAGGTAAACCTAACCTCTCTACCCTCTCTACTACTCAAGCGCCTAAGCTAATTCCTCTCCTAAAAATCTTTCCCTCAAAACTTTCCTTAATCTGCCCCTGAAGCGCTGGGGACAGGAGGAGGAAGAACTTCCTCCCCTGCCCCCTTAAATAACCTTATCCTAAACCCAACCCACTAGCCCACCCCCTACACTACCAAGACTCACTCTGTCCTGTCTCGCGCGAACTCCCTGGGGGAAGACTGGTCTGCTGACCTCACTTCCCCCGGGGCCGCAATGAGCAGAGGAAGTTAGTCACTCCCAGCTCACGTACAATCAGTGCCAGTGCCGGGGTTGCTTAAGTCTGGGTAATGTGCAGAGCTTGTCGCCTCAGTGGCTGGGGCTTTTTGTGACTGGTGCAGGGGTACAGAGCCTTTCATCTCTATGGTTAGGGGCATATAGGCCGATAGAGCTTTCCAACTCTATGGTTAGGTCAGAAGAGTGCAATTGTTTTCTTAGATTGTGAGTCCGTGTAACACAAGGCCACGTTGTAGCTTTACATGATACTAGCAGCCCGTCCCGACGTTGTCCGGGTATGAATTGCTGCCGGCCAGTAGTATATTGTTTTCTAGGATTTCGTTTAGATAGCATTTCTTATTTGTGACAGGCTTGTGAAACGCTCCGACTTATAGTGAACTGCTGATGCACTTAAGAGTGTGCGTTCAGTAGTGTGTGAACTCGAGTTTCCCTACTTTATTTTTCCTTGCAATATTATATAGCGCGAACTCGACAACATGGCATGAGCACAATTTACATTACAGAAGAACACATTCATTTGTGGTTGGCACGGGGAGACAAAGCGATTTGCCTGGAATCACAGGATGTTGAGCTGATGCCGAGATTCGAACGTAGCTCCCCAGCTCTAAAGTTCGCAATTCTAGAACTTGTGACGGGAGGTGTGTCTAAAAGTGTATGTCGGTGCTGGCCATCAATGAGAGAGACCTGTGCATTTTTCAAATCGGTGGGGAAAAAAAAAGAGTATGTTGCTGGAGATGTGGGCCGCCGTGCCACCAATTTACTTATCGGGGGGAGGGTAAACACCCATTATTGCGCAACTTTCTTTCCGCATACCAAACTCTGCATACTTTCATTCCGAAAGTACCACGACTCCGCAATGCTATTATAACGCATGGCATTACATTTTATATGCTTTTACCACGCATACATTTACAACGAAATTCGTTGTAAATGTATGAATGTTAAAAGCATGATTTTTTAAAAATGTTTGGATATGGTAAGTATGGGTATAGGAGTATATGTTTTGGGGTAATGAGGTATATGTTTTGGGATGTTTGGGTACTTTAAGGGTTCAGATATAGTTTTGGGTTATGGGGTACAGGGGTAGTTTTAGGGTTTAGGGATAGGTATGGGTTTTGGGGTACAGGAAAAATTTTAGGGTTCAAGGCTAGGTTTGAGATTTGGGGTATAGGGGTATTTTTAGGGTTCAGGGTAGGTTTGGGTTTTGGGGTACAGGGGTATTTTAAGGGTTCACGGCTAGGATTGGGTTTTGGGGTACAGGGGTATTTTCAGGGTTCAGGGCTAGGTTTAGGTTTTGGGGTACAGGGGTATTTTAGGGTTCAGGGGTTGGTTTGGGTTTTGGGGTACAGGGTTATTTTTATGGTTCAGGGCTAGGTTTGGGTTTTGGGGTACAGGGGTGTTTTTAGGGTTCAGGGTTAGGTTTGGGTTTTGGGGTACAGAGGTATTTTAAGGGTACAGGGCTAGGTTTGGGGTTTGGGGTAGAGGGGTATTTTAGGGTTCAGGGGTAGGTTTGGGTTTTGGGGTACAGGGGTATTTTTAGGGTTCAGGGCTCGGTTTGGGTTTTGGGGTACAGGGGTATTTTAGGGGTTCAGGGCTAGGTTTGGGTTTTGAGGTACAGGGGTATTTTTAGGGTTCAGGGCTAGGTTTGGGTTTTGGGGTACAGGGTATTTTTAGGGTTTAGGGCTAGGTTTGGGTTTTGGGGTACAGGGGTATTTTAAGGGTACAAGGCTAGGTTTGGGTTTGGGGTACAGGGGTATTTTAGGGTTCAGGGGTAGGTTTGGGTTTTGGGGTACAGGGGTATTTTTAGGGTTATAGGCTAGGTTTGGGTTTTGGGGTACAGGGGTATTTTAGGGGTTCAGGGCTAGGTTTGGGTTTAGAGGTACAGGGGTATTTATAGGGTTCAGGGCTAGGTTTGGGTTTTGGGGTAGAGGGTATTTTTAGGGTTTAGGGCTAGGTTTGGGTTTTGTGGTACAGGGTATATTTATATGGTTAAAATGGGCTAGATTTTAAGGGTGTTGGGGTATTTTAAGGAGTAAGGGTGGGTTATGATTATGGGGTGCATGGGTATTTAAAGGGAGCAGGGTGGACACCCGGAGCTGGAAAGTACAGAACCTGGAAAGAAAAAACAATGAAATATTGGGCACAACGCTCACTAATTACTTACCGGGGGAGGGTAAACACCCATTATTCCGCAACTTTCTTTCCGCATACCAAACTCTGCATACTTTCATTCCGAAAGTACCATGACTCCGCAATGCCATTATAACTCATGGCATTACATTTTATATGCTTTTACCACGCATACATTTACAACGAAATTTGTTGTAAATGCATGAATGGTAAAAGCATGTTTTTTTAAAATGTTTGGACAAGGCAAGTATGGGTATAGGGTTATATGTTTTGGGGTACTGAGGTATATGTTTTGGGGTGTTTGGGTATTTTAATGGTTCAGATATAGTTTTGGGTTATGGGGTACAGGGGTATTTTTAGGGTTCAGGGCTAGGTTTGGGTTTTGGGGTATAGGGGTATTTTTAGGGTTCAGGGCTAGGTTTGAGTTATGGGGTACAGGGGTATTTTAAGGGTTCAGGGCTAGGTTTGGGTTTTGGGGTACAGGGGTATTTTTAGGGTTCAGGGCTAGGTTTGGGTTTTGGGATACAGGGGTATTTTAAGGATCTGGGCTAGGTTTGGGTTTTGGGGTACAGGGGTATTTTTAGGGTTATGGGGTAGGTTTGGGTTTTGGGGTACAGGGGTATTTTAAGGGTTATGGGCTAGGTTTGGGTTTTGGGGTACAGGGGTATTTTAGGGTTCAGGGGTAGGTTTGGGTTTTAGGGTACAGGGGTATTTTTAGAGTTCAGGGGTATGTTTGGGTTTTGAGGTACAGGGGTATTTATAGGGTTCAGGGCTAGGTTTTAGTTTTGGGGTACAGGGGTAATTTTTAGGGTTTAGGGATAGGTTTGGGTTTTGGGGTACAGGGTATATTTATAGGGTTAAGATGGGTTAGTGTTTAAGGGTGTTGGAGTATTTTATAGAGTAAGGGTGGGTTATGATTATGGGGTGCAGGGGTATTTAAAGTAGGGGTGGGCGGAATTGGCGCGAACTTGGTACAATAAATCCGCAATATTTAGTTCCGTCAGATTTCAATTCTTAAAACAGAAACCTCATATATTCAAGGTAAAATAACAAGTATTTCTACATGCTAAAATGCATATAGTCGTTTCACAAAAGTGAAATTAGCTTCCAGCAAGCAGTGAGAGAGGTGATGGTTTTGAGATCAAGCCCCTGCAAACCATTGTGGGACGAGATTAGCAGTGGGAAGTGAATATTATAGTACCCAAATAATTCTACAAAGAGCTGCAGTTCACCTCGTTCTCCCCAGTTGTCCCCAAGAGGCAAATGCAATAGCATTTAAAATATTATACCTCAAGCTGCAGTTAACCTCATGGTCCCTAGATGTCCCTGATGAGGCAAATGCAATAGCATTTAAAATATTACACATCAAGCTGCAGTTCACCTCATGGTCCCTAGATGTCCCTGATGATGCAATAGCATTTAAAATATTATATATCAAGCTGCAGTTCACCTCGCCGTCCCTAGATGTCCCTGATGAGGCAAATGCAATTGCATTTAAAATATTACACATCAAGCTGCAGTTCACCTCGCCGTCCCAAGATGTCCCTGATGAGGCAAATGCAATCGCATTCAAACTATTACACATCAAGCTGCAGTTCACCTCGTCGTCCCAAGATGTCCCTGATGAGTAAAATTCAAAAACATTGAAACCCTTTCATGAATGCTAAAAATTATGCTAAGCTTATCCCATAATGCTTTGCAGGGCCTTTTAGTTGTATTTTTGCCCATAACTGTGCTTGGGGTGATTCTAAGAGAATGGGACCACCACTGAATTACTGTTTAAAGGGAGCAGGAATGTATAGAACCTGGGAAGAAAAAACAACAATCGTTACGGAATGCCACCAGCGATTGTCACGCCCCCAGCACATACCCACAGCACAATGCAGACACGCCCACAAGGGACTACTTTGCTGGCACGGTTCTTTTACATTTTAAATGTATATGGTGGGCGTCTGCATAGCCTATGTCCTTCTACTGCAACTGCCCTTTCCAACGCTCTATTGGGTGTTGTGATTGGTGCTGTGGTTCCCGAGTTTACTTGGCCAAAAGGTGCAAGTTCTCTCTTTATAATAGTAGTATAGATTAACTCTCTGATATGATGTTGGTGAGTGTTATGTCTCACCAACTGGTGAGACATTTTGAACATTATGCTGCCCCTTGCCGTATTTCAATAGCATCCATCCACTGTGATCATTTGACAGACTAATGCTAATTTAAATGAAAAATTCTGACATAATGATCTATACTCCGAGTGAGAGTCAGGCCCTTGTATATGAAAGTATAATTTTGAAGGAAACATACAGCAGACATCCATTTGCTGCGCTGCCGGATCCGAGACGCCTCTAATGTACATCATAACGAGCACAGCTTTTCCACAGGGCTTCACACAGCTCCAATCAGTGGTGGCGACCTTCATGCCAGCATGGAATGCAGCAGGTCACATGAGGAAAGAGTGCTTTCACAGCAGAAGCTTTGATAACTGGATCATGTTTTCATGCCAGAGTTGACGTAGTTTGTGGCGATTGGCAAACATTAAAGGGGGTTACATTGCTCTGTGGGTTTGAGCTTCCGATGTTAAACATCTGATAATGATAAACCACATTTGTAAAGCGCGAACAATCACCCGTAAGGGTCTCCAGGCGCTGGGGGCCGTCGGGAAGATTAAGCATGCTATTGCCCAGAGTCACATGGTGCTGGGCAGACCCCTGCCGCCGGTGCCGGGGATCGAACCGTCATCCGTCAGACGCCCTGGCTGCGGCGCCACACCTCTTCCTGTAATCTGCACCAGTGGGCTGGCAGGGCTGTCATCCTGACCTTTATCCTACAATCCCCAGCTGGCACGCGCAGCAACAATGCACACCCACTGATTCCGGTCCCCGGTCCGACGCGGCGTGTGCCGATTGAGCGGAGGGACAAGGAATCTAGTAGAAGCCAATCTATGCTTGGATTGGCCAGCGTCATCACTACGGACCCGCCCCCTCACCATTTAAAGCCTATCTCAGCGCGGATGCGCGCAGCTAAAAATCGGCATTTATACCTGATCACACGCTAGTGCGCGACTGAGTCAGAGTCCTTTTAACTTTGTTTTTGCATTTCTTTTAATGATTGTATTTTACTCGTGTTTCTTACCTGTTTGCCACTGATTCCGGTCCCCGGTCCGATGCGGCGTGTGCCGATTGAGCGGAGGGACAAGGAATCTAGTAGAAGCCAATCTGTGCTTGGATTGGCCAGCGTCATCACTACGGACCCGCCCCCTCACCATTTAAAGCCTATCCCAGCGCGGACGCACGCAGCGGCGCGCCAGTGGTGCGTCGAAGGCAAGCCCGTCTGCGCCCATCCACGCCTGACCGTTGCCTGTTGCCCGGACCCTGCCCTTTTCCTGATTGCTAGCTAGGTAAGCTATTTGAATTATGCTGTGTTATACCAGTGCTGAACTGAAACTCCGGAACATTGGCAGAACTTCAAACCCAGGATTAATTACCCAGTCGACTCAGCCTCGAGTATTTCCATATTTGACCCCCCAGAATGGGACATCAAAATGTTCTTTTTCAGTCATTGCTAAGGGTAGAGCGAACTTGGTTCCTTTACCAAGGTCGATTACTATACCGGCCAGGGAAAGTCAAGTAAAAGATAAGGTTACAACCGCACTTTACCTCAACGCGCGGTCAATACCTAAACATGCTGTTGAGGTTTGGAGTTTACTTGAAGCAGAAAAACCTGATATCTGTTTCTTCACTGAAACATGGTTTCACAGCCAGGCGTCATCTGATATAGCGTCCGCCTTTCCCCCTGAGTACCTCCTAACGAGGTTGGATAGAGAAATGCGGAGGGGCGGAGGCATAGCCATTGCGGCTAAAGCCCCAATAAAGATTAGGCTATTGGAATCTTTTTCCAGCCCCACAGCAGAAATCATGATAGTCAATATTAAAATCTCCAGTTCTGAAAATTGGCGAGGAGCTCTAGTTTATAGGCCCCCAGGCCTTAAAACCGGATTTGTCAACCATCTATTAATAACTGTAGTCGCCCATGCACTGGCTACGGAAAATTTCATCCTGCTCGGGATTTTAACTATCCTGCTGAACTTTCTTCTGAGCCCGATATTTGTCACTTAATTAGAACAATGGACAGCCTGGTCTAACCCAAAGAGTAACTGGCCCAACTCATCGAGCGGGTCACACCTTGGATTTAATTTTTACCAGCTCCCCTAAACTGAGCAACGAAGACCCTCTTCCTATGATTTGGACTGACCATTATCTCATAAAGTTCAACCTCCTTATCCCAGCCTCAACCAAATCAATAAGCGGAAAAAGAGTGCTTATTTGCCCCTGGCGTAAACTTACATCTAAAGCCTTTCTGACCCATTTTAACCCCTCAAATGATCTGGCTCTTCCATTGGAACAAAGGGTAACCAACTTGGAGTCTTCCATTACACAAACTCTAGACCTAATCATTCCTGAAACCAACGTTAAAGCTAAATCCGTGGCCTCCCCATGGTTCACGACCGCCTTAAAAATAGACAAACAAGCCAGCAGAGTAGCAGAACGCAACTGGCGGAAAACAAAAACGAAAGAGGATAGAGCCAAGTATATATTACTCCACTCGTGCTATGTAAAAAACATTAAAATGGCCAAGAAGGCATACTTAACTCAGCGTATAAACACTTCGGCTAGATCTAGTAATAATTATATAAAATATTGAAAGAATTCACTTCCCCTCGTGCTGAACAGTCTCTTTTTAGTCCCTCTCAAAAATGGGTTGAATCGATGTCTGAGTTCTTTGATAATAAAATTAAATTAATCTACTCCTCCTTTCCCAACACAGACCTAGGTCAGCCTCTGCAAGATAATAGCCTGATGCTCCCGCCCTCTTTGGCGGACTGCAATGAATCCTCTTATTTGACTGAATTCGATCCGATTACAGTCACTAAAACACTGGAGGGCTTAAGTAAAATAAAATCTGGATCCCCTATGAACCCATTCCCTCCGCACCGCTGTGCTGTAATTATACCACTGCTAGCTAACTCCCTTACGGCCATCTTCAACACCTCACTTGAACAAGCCATTGTGCCATCCAAATGGAAACATGCACAAGTAAAGCCGATTCTTAGGAAACCTTTTGATGACCCTACTCTACCATCTCATTACCGGCCTATATCTTTGCTACCCTTTTTTGGGAAAGTGCTGGAACATCTAGTAAACAACCGGCTTACGCTTTTACAGAGGCACACAGAGTACTGGACTCTTCCCAATCCGCTTTCCGTGCTGCCCATAGCATGGAGACAGCTGTTGTCGAGATTGTGGATAACATCAGGCTCGCGGTGGATAGAGGCGAATCAGCCATTCTCGTCCTGTTGGACCTCTCCGCCGCATTTGACACCATCTCCCACAGTATTTTGAAACATCGTCTGTGGGAGATAGATGTCAGAGGAGGGGCCCTAGGTTGGATTGAAAACTATCTTTTACTGATCGCCTCACCACCGTCCGAGTCGACACCCTGGTCTCCAGTAGTCGCCCTGTAACGGTGGGGGTACCTCAAGGGTCGATCTTAAGCCCTTTACTTTTTAATCTGTACATCATAGGCATCATTGGCTAAAATCATTTATTCCCATGGCTTTGAAACTGTATCGTATGCCGACGATATCCAGCTGCTTATCACCTGCGGCGTGGATCTCGTCGGCACTCGTTCACGTTTCAAAAATTGTATGGTCGAGATAAGCAGTTGGATGAGGAACAACAAACTCCAATTGAATGCTAGCAAGACAGAGATCATTCTGTTCGGTAAAGCAGAGAAGTGCTGGACACAAGACTGGTGGCCTCCGGAATTGGGAGTGTGTCCCTCTCCTAAATCTGCTGTCCGTAACATGGGAATAACAATTGATTGTACTTTGTCTATGAAAAACCACATTGCCAAAGTGACAGGGACTTTCTATGGAATAATGCGCAGTCTCAGGAAGATTTTCAAATGGCTTCCCATAGAAGCTAGAAAACCCCTGGTACAGGGCCTGATCATTAGCCATCTTGACTATGGCAATACCATGTACTCTGGACTGAACGAGGACCTGCTGGCAAAGCTGCAAACCCTCCAGAATGCAGCGGCCAGGCTAGTCCTGGACCTCCCTCCTAGAACTGTATCCGCGCCATGACTGAAAAAGCTCCATTGGCTCCCCATCCGTCAGAGAAGCCATTTTAATATCTAGAGTATAACGCACAACTCTCTGTATAATAATGGGCCCAAATAGCTCCAAAAGAAACTAAATTGGTATGTCCCCAAGAGATCCTTAAGGTCCAGCAACAAATCATTTTTGACCCAACCTCGCGTCCGTACCTCCAGGTAGGGTCAGCGTTCTTTTTCTTATCTTGCCCCTTTTCTCTGGAACAAACTGCCTCCCCACCTTCTATCCATCGCTGAACACAAGCAATTTCGCAAAGCCTTAAAAACCTGGCTCTTCTCCAAGTAGTTCTCCTTTCTGGTTTAGCCCCAAGCAGTTTTTTTTTAAAAAAATTATTTTTTATTCTGGTCTAGCCCCCCTTCTGATCAACTAGTTTTTATGCTGCAAGCGCCTTGAGACCTTGCGGTGATAATATGCGCTATATAAAAACCCTTGACATGACATGACATGACAAGATACAGCGGGATGATATGCATGCCTACGCTTCAGTGAAAACGTTTTATTTCTCATTGTCCTAAGGAAGGTTGCCAAATGTTTTTCAAGGTATTTCCAAGTTTCTGGATGAGGCGCCCCGTCTCTTCCTCACAATGGTGCAACACACACTCACAGACAACAAATGGATGCTACAATATCCGCACCGAGCTGCGAATGTGGAAAGAACATTGCACTCATGTGTTTAACCCTCTCATTCATTTTCTCGCGTGACATCAAGTGGACTCGACGGAACGTAACTGGCATAAAATCCTTAGACGTCACGTCACATTCATCAACGTACCAATACCTTACTTCTAAACACAACACACCCCCAGATTATTCACAGGACTATGTCACTGCACATACACATGCTGCCGCTTTTACCACTTCACTGTTGCGGATCCTATGAGCCTCGCAGCCTTGAGAAGGCATTGTCCAGGGTTCCGTCATTTACAGTTTTCCCTTCAAAAGTGCTCTGTGGACTTTGTTAAATGGTTTGGTTAAAACAGAAGGGCAGAGCAGTCCTTTTTTGTACCCAAAACATGGTTGAAGTGCAGGCCACGAAAACAGGAACAATGTATTAGCGTGCTTCACAAGCACTGATTCTTACAAATATGTGCACAAGTCCTGCATGAGCGCCAGTTGCATTACAGACGCACACGTTAACGTTTAGGTGCGGAGAGATTAAGTGATTTGCCCAGACTCACAGAATGTTAATCCTGCTGCCAAGACTCGAACCTGGTCGCGGGGGGGGGGGTCGCGCGGGGGTGGGGGGCTGAGGGAGAATAACATTTAGAAAACTTCCCTGACCGCCTCTGCTCCTGGTCCGCATTGGCCCCTCTTCAGGAACAGCACTGCACTGGAGTGGGAACCCCTCAGCCAATCCTGACGAGGCTGCAGCACCAGGATTGGCTTAGGGCACGGTTATTCTCCACCCGCCGCCTGCCCATTAGGAGACTGAGGGGCTCCTAATGGGCATGCGCAAAGCAGGGCAAACACTAGTGCGCATGACTGGGTACGGGCGAAAAATGTGCTCCCCTTCCCCACTCATGCGCACTTGTGCTGCTGCCTGTCCCAGGCTGGTCTGACAATGCATGTCAGTCAACATGTCGCCGGACCGCCCACCCCCTTCAGATTCTGAAGGGGGTGGGCGGTCTGACATCATGTTGACTGACATAATTGCCAGTTCTCCCTCGGCGTCTCTGAGCTTAAGTAAACTGATTCAGAGATGCTGAGGGAGCTGCGGGCGCAGAAGGGTGGGGGGGGGCATCGCCCCAACACCCCAATGAAGGCACCGTGCCTGGTTAGATGTTGAATGAAGTGTAGTGGAACACAACTAGACCCAACTATCTTAGGGGTTAGATGGTGAATGAAGTGTAGTGGAACCCAACTAGACCCAACAATCGTAGGGGTTAGAGGTGAATGAAGTGTAGTGGAACACAATTAGACCCGACAACCGTAGGGGTTAGATGGTCAATGAAGTGTAGTGGAACCCAACTAGACCCGACAATCGTAGGGGTTAGATGGTGAATGAAGTGTAGTGGAACGCAACTAGACCCAACAATCGTAGGCGTTAGATGGTGAATGAAGTGTAGTGGAACACAACTAGAGCCGACAATCATAGGGGTATTTAGATGGTGAATGAAGTGTAGTGGAACACAACTAGACCCGACAATCATAGGGGTTAGATGGTGAATGAAGTGTAGTGGAACACAACTAGACCCGACAATCATGGGGGTTAGATGGTGAATTAAGTGTAGTGGAACACAACTAGACCCGACAATCGTAGGGGTATTTAGATGGTGAATGAAGTCTACTGGAACACAACTAGACCCGACAATCGTAGGGTTTAGATGGTGTATGAAGTGTAGTGGAACACAACTAGACCCAACAATCGTAGGGGTATTTAGATGGTGAATGAAGTGTAGTGGAATACAACTAGACCCGACAATCATAGGGGTTAGATGGTGAATGAAGTGTAGTGGAACACAACTAGACCCGACAATCGTAGGCGTTAGATGGTGAATGAAGTGTAGTGGAACACAACTAGACCCGACAATCGTAGGGGTATTTAGATGGTTAATGAAGTGTAGTGGAACACAACTAGACCCGACAATCATAGGGGTTAGATGGTGAATGAAGTGAAGTGGAACCCAACTAGACCCGACAATCTTAGGGGTTAGATGGTGAATGAAGTGTAGTGGAACACAACTAGACCCGAAAAATCTTAGGGGTTAGATGGTGAATGAACTGCAGTGGAACCCACTAGATCCGACAATCTTAGGGTGCATCACCCATGGTCTCCTTGAAGGCATCTATCTAGCTTCTAGTTCCAAGATGACTGCTTCAGATCAAGCCTTTTATCACTCCAGTGTTCAAAAGCAAATTTTAACATTTATTTTTTTATTTAAGTGTTCCCATATTCACTTACAAAAGACAAATTCAGCACAAGGAGGAAGAGCAGTTTACAGCTGAATATTGTGAGAGTGTCTGGTGTTGCTGGAATAGATTGTTGGGATCTAACATGTTCACCCAGTGCAAGTGAGTGCATGATTTTTGTGCATAACATCTTCTTCTAAATGTTGATGTTTGTGATATTGTTGTCCCAAGGGCTCTGGTGGTCGGGTTGGTCCTTTCATTGGAGGATAGGAGCAGTGGCTTTACCTCATTTAAATATGACATGATAATGTATTATTGTAAAAATGCATTCTGATTATGGGTATGTATGTTAAGGTATACTATTTTTATCATATTTTCTTAATGTTTTCATTATTTTTAATAATGTGATACATACGTTTTAAATATGAATGTTGTCATTGCTTGTTAGAACATTTCATTTTAGAAAAAAACCAAAAAAATCTTGGATCTTAAAAATATTTTCAAGCAAATGGAAACATGTTTTTTGGAACATTTGAATTCAAATGCACACGCTACATCAGCAAGGAAACCCAACATGTTTTTCATGTCAAATAAGAGTTACTTGAAGTTGACAGAGCACCAGAGGTGTAGCTAGAGCTTGTGGCGCCCGGGGCTATCCCTCAGATTGCCGCCCCTTGGGGGGTGGGGGGGTGCTGAGGAAAAAGAACTGCAAGCACTTGAAAGATGTCCGAGAGACACGTAGTATTGCTTCTAGTAGTTACCTCGATCATGCAAGTTACATGCACATAGGTAACACTGTCAAAGGCTACACAGTTGAATACACCGGTGACTGGCAGTACAAAAGAGAACACACAGACTGCATGATCTATCTGGGGACTCATAAAAACCGCATGTGACACCCATCAGAGAGCTGTGTGAACAATTACCTGGTAATCCCCTCAGCACAATGCAAACATGCACATACATGACACTGTTCAGGGATCCATCATCTACAGCTGACATTAAATGACCATACATCATAGTCCCCACATTAAAGCAGTGGGGACCTGCACAAACGTGATGTGCTCTGGGGACCCAAAACCAACTTAACAGTGTTGAAGCCTGTGATTCTTTATCTTTCAAAAACAGCAAATTAATTATTCACAGGGAATGACTCACTGTGTGCCCTTAGAACTAAACGCAGCACAAAGGGGTCAGTCAGCTCCACCTTGCCAACACAGACTGGATACAGCCCACTCTGGTGGCCAAAGGCAACAACCAGGGGTCGCGCCCTGTCATTACTTCTAAGCAGCAGCAACCAACTCCCTGGGAATGAAAAGACGTGTGCTCTTGGGACACAAAACCAGCTTGTAATAGTGCATCTCTCCTTCAGATCAGCCTCAGCACACACATGGTGCACAGTGTGCCTGGGGGCCCAAAGCTAAAATACAAGGAGGGGTGACACATTATCATCACAATCCTTAAACACAGCTGGAGGGGCCATGGGGACATGTTCAACTCTATCCAAGGCCCGGGACAACAGTTCCGGCGCTGCGGCACACCTTGAATATTATATTCAGAAGAAACAAGAAACATTACATTTGCCTGCAACTTTGTTTTCACGTTACTTTCATGGTAACCAACAGTGTTAAAAGGATCATCAACTGTGTGCTATTGTTAACAGGACACTATCCTTGTGTGTAGATAAGTCAATCAACTATGGAAGAGAGTATCTCCTTTCAATGGATCACCCCTAAACATCTGTTAGTTCTTTATAAATCCATACAAGGGCTTGAGCACCAATTAGTGGCCCACAGTTTAAGATTCCCAGACAGCATTGAACATAAGGCATGTCAGATTGGTTCACTATATCCACATCTTTTCTATATTATCCAAAATGAATGTATCACTTAATACAATGTAATCAGCAGTCGGGTACCCTATGTAATTAGTTTCCAATTCCACTTCCTTAGTGTTGGGCCCTTTCTTGAGGGAGTCACTGAGCTTTTGATTTAAATCAATCAATATCGTAGGAATGGACTTATTGTTGGGATTACTTGCAGTTAGGACTTTTAAGTCTTTTACTGCCAGCTCTTGGCAGGTGGGTACAGTACTAATAACCAAAGCTGATTTCCCAACTATGTTGGTAAGCACTTATGCTTGTACTTTAATTTTATACTCGCTTTCTGGGCAGGGCACTGCTGTTCTTTGTCATAGTTGGTTATCAGATCCGGTGTTGGTTGATCCTTATTAACTTGGGGGATCTAATCCTACCTCCACCACTACAGCGTTGTGATATTGGCCCACAATCGGATGTTTTGAGCAAGCCATTATATGCTTTTTTTACTTGTTCTCACCTTTATGTGTGTCCTGACAGTGCAGCCTCTTATTCCTGGGGTGGAATCTTTTTTTACTATTGGTTTCATATAGTCTCCGATTGAGTAATAGGCTATTTTAGCCATGCAACTCCTCTTCATTAAATCCTTTCTTCTCACTACTCTTGATCTTAGTATCCACAATGGACTCAGGGTGAGTAAACCATAGGTGATTTGAATATATGATGATTCATCCAATTTAGAAGTCTCAACTGCTGTTGAGGTGTCAATATGGTGTTTAGAGTTATATTTAACCATTTCATAATCAATTTTACCTCACCACGAGAGACAAATACTGTATGGAAGTTTCCCTAGGAACAAGGATCAAAATCCCGACCATTCAGAAGTCTGTCTAAATGTAAGAGACGTGTTAGAGACAGAGGGTGTCAAAGAAATTTTGAGAAATATCTATGTTAATAGTTGCCTTTTGTTTTGTCACAGTATTACACCCATCTGGTAACTAGCCTAATGTCATGTGTCAGTCCTGTCTTTTTAGCCGTAAGCACTTTGCATGCTAGAATATGTAAGCCTGTGCTCACAATGTTAAATATGGAACTACAAGACCCAAAATGCAATGTATTGTTGACCATAATACCAGGACTGGTCAAAAGATCTGCCACAAGAAATGGGGCAGCATGGCAGCTGTGAGTATTTTAATAAATTAAACACTGCATCTTTGCTCAGGTATCAGTCTTATAACTAAAATCACTGCGCTGTTTTTCATGATGACATTGGTCTGCTGCCCACGCTGACATCACTTCACACCTACCAGCCCTCCATCCTCAGCTTGAAGACCTCTAATATATGGAGAATCATGTATAGTAAAACTACATTAAAACGTTATGTACTTACCATGTCGATATTTTGGTTGCCTACATTTATGTTATAATATTTGTATACCACAATATATAGTGCGTAGTATTCTGTTACCATACCTCTTCTATAGCGAGTGATGTCCAGAGAGCCTGCCAGAAAAACACCCAAAGCTACCTGCAAGCATAAAGCACTGCCCCAGGCCAGAATTGACTCCTCACGAGAGCATAGCCGTGAATCGCGTAATGCGTCACTGCTACGAACTAATCGCCAGGCCTGGCCAAAAAATCACTATAGGGCCGTCATTGGTAGCGCTCGCGCACTCCGCGCAAGCTACAAGATTGACGGCCCTGGACACTGAGGCTGGGACGGGGGGGCGCCAACAACGGTCGAGGAGTCCGAGGAGACACAAACGCGGGACTTAGTTTTTGGCAATTTAATTGAAAGCACTGCAGCCGCCTGCAGTCCCGCATTTGTGTTGTGTGCACTGTGCAGCTCAGCTGTTACCAAAGCAGGTTAGAAGGAGTGGAGTGCAGCGCGGCTTTGCCCTTTTAAACTGGGCCACGAGCAGCCGCGGCACTGGAGGCCCGTTGCGGCTGCCTTTATAATTTATTTGGCGACACTGTGTTTGTTCCCAAATAAATTATCAAAGCCGCCGCGGCCACAACGGGCCTCCAGTGCCGCGCAGCCGCCTCAAAAATGGTGCCGCCTGGGGAGGACTGCCCCCCGCCGCCCTCCCATAGCTATGCCACTGCAGAGCACTGTTGTTACTTAGCGACCTCTGTGTGTGGTGCAATGAAGTGGTGTCCATACTCTACCAACCTTTGCACGTCACATGTATCGTTACATATAAAATTACCATTACCACTTGATGGCACAACTATGAATATAGTATCATTTATCGGTGTGAGTATGCGTTTTTGTTTAATTACATTTTGCTTTTAAATGTCATTTATTGGTATAAATATTAGGAGGTCACAAACATTGCGTGCAGTGTATGGCAGGCCCTGAGTGATGCCCAGGTATCACTGGCCCAGCACAAAAGTAGTGCAAGGAATACTTCTATCCCATTTCTTTGTACAGGATTCACAAATTTGCGAATCACACAATTTTTTGTATATTTAATGTATTACTAGCGGAGTCCTTTTGGGGTTCCCCATAGGCCTGGGGGCCAGGGTAGGTGCCCCTTGCCCCTTTTCTTTTTCCCAGCAGGATGCTGGTGTACCTTGTTGGGTAGGTACCACAACAACAGAATAGCTTCTGTGACAGCCAGCCAATCAGCATGAGGTGGATTCAAGAATCCATAACCTAATTCACAAACCCACAATGGATGACTGCAGAAAAAGTCCAATGGGGGTGTCTTCTGTGTGGATTTGGGAATCCAGGAAGGATCTGTAAATTAACAGTCCGATGGCTATAATATGTAACTTCTTCATGCCCAGGCAGTGACACATTTGAAACTCTCGTTTCTTGAAAACTAGTGAACAGACTTACACCAAATCAAGCCAAAGATTTTCCTTCAGAGCTATTTGCCCATTGTAGTATAATTCTGTGCAGCCTTTTTTCTGTTTCAAGGAACAGAAAATCCTTAGGAGTTAAAATGGGAAATGTCAGCAAGCTTGCCAATAAGAACCCAGTGTGGATGGGCAGTCAATAATGAAAGTTTCAAACAGAGTCTATGAATGGCTCCAAATGTATTTTTTCTAAATTCCTTTCAATGGAAACTCTGACCTACTCATAGCTCCCGCCCATCACAAAGCACGATTCTGGCCATGTTTGCATCTATTCCTGTACGAAATAAAATAACTCAAATAATTCTTTGTAGGAGTTGCCTCAACTGATGACGTGCCATTCTAAAGTCTGACTTGACAGGACAGCTGTCTGCAGCATGTACTCTGACCTACTCTTTACAATACACAGAGTGTGTTTTGGTTTCACTCAGAGGAGTATTACTCTCACACCTCATGCTATTGACTGCTTGATGTATTATTCCACCTCCTATGAAGTGCTTGCTTTACAAGACAAACAGTGAAAAGTTCTACATCTTAAAAATAACTAAATCAGCATTTCTGCAAATAGAAATGGAAGGCAATCCTATTTTGTAATTACTGTAGGCCTTTTAGAATCCAATTGAATGGCATTATCACAGAACCCTTAATGTTATCATCACAAATACACAATTACCACCACCATCAGCTATAATGCTGCCACCTTTACCACCAATACCATTACCGTCGCCAAAGATATTGTGCATGTCTGTGTTTTCATGCTTCACAACATGAAAGCAGACCTATTGGCTTTAGCAACACTTGCTAATAAAAGTGGTTTGATTATACGAGTCAGTGTGTCACTGATCAGCTCAGGGATGCTCCTTGTATTTATAGTGACCCACATATCGAGGCTCGTAGGCAGATTTCTTACCTTCTTGTGTCTACTTAGGGTCAGCGCGGTGGTGAACCTCTTCGAGGTGGAGCAGGAGAAGCGGTCAAGGATGATGGAGCAGAGGATGGCAGCGCTGGAAGAGCAGGTGACGAGACAACGCTTCTCTTTCTTTTAAAAAAAATATTCTTTTAATTGAAATGAAAGACCATCTGTATATACAGTGTTACAGTCACGAGAGCAAGTACACACAGCCAATTGGTACATAGTTTCCACAGAGACACCAACTCTATGATCTACAATAATGCTATATCTCATCGTCTGAGTCTTGATCCAACACCGGAGGTGTACAAATGTTTCCCCTATAGATGTTCCATTTGCCCCTCATCTTCCCCATTTCTTTGGGCATCCCCTGTGAATAAAGGTGGCCTTTTCCGCTACCATAACCATATCCATATCTCTACACCATTCTAATAAAGTTGGTACACTTGCCGACCCCCATTTTTGTGCTAGATTTCATTTAGCTATCCTCATGCCTGTCGTTGCCCACTGACCTTTAGCGTGGTTAAGGTATATTGGTCCCCATTTGTTAAGGAGGCAGCATTTAGGCTCGAGCGGGACTTGCTTCTGGCTGACTTCCGTAATGGTGTCTATCATTGCTGCCTAGTATGGTGTAAGCAGTGTGCACTCCCACAAGGTGTGATAAAATGTACCTATGGCACCACAGAGGCGTAAACAGTGTGGATCGGGGCTTCTTCCCATCTTATGCAGTAATACCCGTGTGTAATAGGTCCTGTGTAATATTTTTTGCTGTATCAGCCGCAGTCTAGAGGAGATTGCCACCTCTTTAGGAGATGCAATCGCGTCTCGCCAGTTGGGGTCGTCCATATCTCCAACCGCCATCTGCCAGATCGCCCTATGTCGGTCGAGAGGGTCTGTCCGGTTATTAATAATTTTCTTGTAGGTGATTGAGGTTGCTTTTTTGGCTAAATAGTCAGTTAGTATCCGGTTCTCTAAAGGTGATAATACAGGGAGTATTTTCGCTGCTGGGAAGGCTGCATCTATTGCATGTTTAACCTGTATATATCAAAAAAAATTCCCCAGAGCCATCATGTATTGTTCTTGTAGGTAGGCAAAGCTTACAACCTCTCCATTGTGCCAGCGGTCGCCCAGCCGGGAGATCCCTATCAGGTCCTATTTTTGAAATCCCTTGCTCTTTCCCAGTGTGCCCAGTTTGCCTGTGTCCCACAGTGGAGTGTGTTGGCTCAGTCTGTCTGACCAGTCTAGGTGCTGTGTTACCGTGTGCCAGATACGATTTGTGTGTGCCGTTGGGCCCATAAGGTCTCGGGTTTTCCGTTTGTTGAAAAGCACCCTATTAACTCCACCCTTCCCCAAGGCCACTCTGCCTAGCCGGTAGGCAGTGTCAGTGTCAGGTACATGGATCCACTGATTGATAACTGTGAGTTGCGAAGCCCAATAGTATGCCTTGATATCGGCTAGAGCAATCCCCCCATCATACCAACTTCTGATCAGTTTGTTCGCTGCCACCCTTGCTGGTTTGCTATCCCATAAGAGGACAGCGACCTCCGAGTTCACTGCTCTAAAATATGAGTCGGGGACTGGATAGGGCATGTTGTGCAGGGCGTATAAAAATCTGGGCAGGGCACTAAGTTTGAAAAGAACCGCTCTGCCCAGTAGGGTGAGCGGCTATGCTCTCCAGTGCTTGATATCATGCTTCAGCCTTTGCAGCGGTGCTTGCGAGTTAAGTGCTAAGAATGCGTCCAATACGTTGTTACGTGGATTCCGAGGTATTTAAAGATATCTGTAACTATCAGGACCGTGCATAAGCATGGGCGAATTTTGCGGATCTCGCGTTCGCGAATTTTGCGGATTTGCGGATTCGCAATCCGCAAAATCCGCGAATTCCCGCGAATTTGCGGATTTTTTTTTTTTTTGTTCGCCCGTGTTTCTGCCAGTTCGCGAGGGTTTTTACAATTTCGCAATTTGCGAACTTACCTGTCGGGTCGCAAGTTTTGCGAACTTGTTGTTTCTACGTGTCCAGCCTGTTTGGGACACTCTTCTTCATCACTGCCACTCTCTGTCACCACTGCCACTCTCTGACTACTCATGCCACCCTCTGGCCCACCCATGCCACCCTCTGTTTCATCACCACACCCTCTGGTTGTCCAGTGTACATTATTTTCGGCAAAGCAAAGCACACCTTCCCTGCCTCAAGTGACCTGAATTAATTTGGGGCTGATTAATGTGTCACAGAATATTTTTTTAGCTGGCACCTGCTTCCTTAGTGCGCCCTGATTAGTGATCTTTTGCACTTGCTAAGTGCTTTCATTGTTGCAAAATTAGTTACAACACCTGCCCTGCCCCAACTGACAATAATGAATTAGGGGCTGATTAATGGATTTTAACTTCCAGCCTGGCTCCTGCTTGTCTCCCTTAGCTGTAATTCAGGACCTTTGTGGCATATGTGTAACTATTCTGATGTTCAGAGCAGGGTCACATAATAGTTTCAACTGGCAACTGAACTCTGGAGGGGCCCCTCAGGAAGCACTACAGGAAATGGCTACTAATGATGAGCCTGAACTTTTGAACCTGGTAAGTAGTTACTTTCAGTTTTGCTAAGAGCGTATTTCTGCAATTTTGCACTTATTCGCGGGGCGCGAACTCACGCGAACAGTGCGAGCAGTGCGAGCAAAATCCGCTGCTCGCGGATTTGCGGATTTTGCGGGAGATTCGCGAATCTCGCGGATTGCGAATTTCCCGAAAATCCGCAAAATCCGCGAGCGGAACGGATTTTCCGCCCATGCTTAACGTCGGTGCATCCCTTTGGCAGACGTGGGGGCAGTCCATGTAGAATGTAGAGTACGGACTTATCCCAATTAATTGCATATCCCAACACCGATCCGAACACTGTGCAGATGTTGAGCAATGCAAGGAGGGATCGCCTGGATGAGGCTATATATATTAAGACATTATCGGCATAGAGAGAGATGCGATCTTCCAATCCCTTCCTCCATTTTAGACCTCGGATAATAGGATCCCATCGAATACAGGCCGCCAGTGGTTCCAGGTCCAATGCAAACAATAAGGGTGACAATGGGCTGCCCTGTCGCATCCCTCTACCCAAAGTGATTTCCCGTGATATGTGCCCATTGACGACTACATGCGCAATAGGGTGTGTAGAGTAGGTGTACCCAGGAGCAGAATTTCGGTCCAACCCCTAAATGTTGGAGGACCGCAAACAAAAAAGCCCACTCCACCGAATCAAAAGCCATTTTTGCGTCCAGTGAAAGGACCACAGTGTCCTCCCGCACTGTGTGTTTCCGACCCAGTGCGCCATGCAGGCGCCTGAGGTTCAAGGCCGTGTTTCCGCCAGGCATTAATCCCGATTGGTCCAGGTGGACCAGTTGGCAATATTGGGTGTCAGTCTGAGTGCTAGCATTTTGGCTAAACATTTAGCTTCTCCATTGATAATTGAGATTGGTCAATATGATGTGCATTCCACAGCCATTTGCCAGGCTTGTGGATGGCCACAATGGTTGCCAATCGCTGATCTCTGGGGAGTGTTCCTTGGGCTCGACTCGTCTCATACATTTTAAGCATATAAGGGGCTACCTTGTCCTCCATATCCATACTAATCTTATAAAGAGGGAGCCCATACCTTTGAGGCGGGTAATCTCCGTAACCACAGCACCAATTACAACACCCAATACAGCGTTGGAAAGGGCAGTTGCTGCAGAAGAACATAGGCTATGCAGGCGGCCACCATATACATTTAAAAGCTAAAATAACCGTGCCAGCAAAGTAGTCCCTTGTGGGCGTGTCTGCGTTCTGCTGTGGGCGTGTGCTGGGGGCGTGACTCAAACTGCTGTGGGCGTGTGCTGGGGGCGTGACAAATGCTTGGGGCGTGTGGTACGTTCCGCCCTTCATGTCATGTGAGTCGTACATAAAAGCGCCAATTACGCAATTGCGCCGCATCAAGGGGCACGCTGGGGGCGTGCCACGCTGGGGCCTTGACAAACGCTGTGGGCATGATTATGAGGTGCAGGGGTATTTGAAGGGACAAGGGTGGGATTAGTTTTTAGGGTGTAAAAGGTAATAAAATACAAAATTAAATAAATAAAAATAATATAAATAATGCAATTTAAAAGAATAAATGTTTTAATTAAATTAAAAAAAGTGTATATATATATATATATATATATATATACACATACACATATATACAAACATATATTTAATGTTTTAATAATGTACTTTTACAATGTATATGACTTTACCACACATGCATTTGCGTTATAATGGCATGTGTGATAAAGTCATATGCGTTGTAAAAGTTTTAAAAATGATGGCTTTGCGGAGTAATAGTCCTGCGTTATAAAAATTGCGGAGTGATGGTATGCGGGATGTTGGTTTGCGGAATATCATCACATATTCGTTTCCCGCTGTTCTTATTTTTTATGACCCACACCGACGCTCCACGGGAAACCTAGCCCTGAATCCTAAAAATACCCCTGTACCCCAAAACCCAAACCTAGCCCTGAACCCTAAAATACCCCTGTACCCCTAAACCCAAACCTAGCCCTGAACCCTAAAAATACCCCTGTACCCCAAAACCCAAACCTATCCCTGAACCCTAAAACCACCCCTGTACCCCAAAAACCAAACCTACCCCTGAACCCTAAAAAAACCTGTACCCCAAAGCCCAAACCTATCCCTGCACCCTAAAATACCCCTGTACACCAAAACCCAAACCAACCCCTGAACCCTAAAAATACCCCTGTACCCTAAAACCCAAACATAACCCTGAACCCTAAAAATACCCCTGTACCCCAAAACCCTAACCTAGCCCTGAACCCTAAAAATACCACTGTACTCCAAAACCCTTACCTATCCCTAAACCCTAAAAATACCCCTGTACCCCGTAACCCAAAACTATATCTGAACCCTTAAAATACCCAAGCACACCCAAAACATATACCTCAGTACCCCAAAACATATACCCCTATACCCATACTTCCCTTATCCAAACATTAAAAAAAAAACATGCTTTTACCATTCATACATTTACAACGAATTTCGTTGTAAATGTATGCGTGGTAAAAGCATATAAAATGTAAGGCCATGCGTTATAAAGGCATTGCGGAGTCATGGTACTTTCGTAATGAAAGTATGCGGAGTGATGGTATGCGGAAAGAAAGTTGCGGAATAATGGGTGTTTACCGCGGGAAACAATCATTCAAGACTCACACAATTCTAATTGTTAGACGGTCGCCGAGGCCCTCAAGCGGGGGCACACGCGAATGAGCGTGTCACCTTACACACATTCTATTTCATACCCGGACAACGTCGGTACGGGCTGCTAGTGTTTATATAATTCTATTGGGATGCCATTGGGAACTGTGGCTTTACCTGATTGTATCTTAGAGATGGCTGGCTTGAGTTCATCCATGGTAATGTCTGCCTCTAGACCCTCAATTTCTTGAGGCGTGAGCCTCGGCATGTGAATGTCTTTAAGGAATGCGAGTGCTTCCTGGACAGTGGTGGTATTCGTGGATGTGTATACCTGTTCATAATGTTGTCCTAGCGCAGTCACTATTTCTTGTGGGTCTGATGTGACGCCCCTAGTTTCAACTCGGATCTCCGCTATCCATCTATTCGCACGTTCCCTCTTATCTAGCCAGGCAAGAAGTTTGCCTGCTTTATCCGCAGATTCATAGATCCTGTGTTGGACTGCCATTAGACGGGTTTTAGCATCTGCCCAGAGATATTCTTTATATTCCTGTCTTTTAATACGCAGTTAATGTGCAGTAGGGTCAGTGGGATCTATGGCATGTTGAGACTCTAATTGCTGTACCTCCTGCTCCAAGGTCTCTACTTCATTTGTATTTTCTTTTTTATGACCCTCTATGAGGGAGAGGGCCTGTTTGTATGCCTCCCATAGAGTTAGCAGGGAGGTGATGGTGACTGATGTCTCATTTTCTTCAAAATATTGCGTTGTTGCAGTGACCAAGCCTTTCTTGATTTAAAGTTTATGAGGAATCCTGGATATATGAGGTATGAACAACTTTGGGTAGGGCTGCGTGCCCGAATCTCCGCCATTACCGGGGAGTAATCAGAGATCCCCCTGGGCAAGTGTGAGGCCGTCCCCATCCTTCCCATGTTATCTAGTGCCGTGAATATATAGTCTATGCGTGCTAGGCTATTGTGAGCCCCTGAATGAAAGGTGTATTGTCTCTGAAGTGGGTTTTGGAACCATCATATGTCCAGAGGACCATGGGCTCCCACAAATTCGGCCACCGGTGAGCTCAGGTGATGTTGGAGGCGAGCAGGCGTACGTTCCAGTGCATCATTTATAGTCATGTTAAAGTCGCCCCCTAATATTAAATCTCCTTTCGGTAGATCTAGGAGGAATTTGCACAGATCTTGAAAGGCGGATTCATGTAGGGTGGGTGGGATATAGACAGTCACTAAGTTAAGCAGGCGGCCCTCCCATTGGATGGAGGTTGCTGCAAAACAGCCCTGGTCATCTTTAGAAGTGCGCTGGACAAGGAGAGAGAATCGCTTTCTAACAAGGATTCCCACCCCTCGGGATCCTGTGGTGAACTCTGAGTGTACTATCAATTGGAACCCTCACCGGTCAACTGCTTTACACATGGATCCTACTAAGTGTGTTTCCTGTAAAAGTATAACTGCTGGGTCCTTGCGTTTTAGATATTGCAGCATCAACCCACGTTTTATCTTGTCTCTCAGCCCATTAACATTCCATGAGAGGAACGATAACGAGGGCGTTGTGGTGTGTTGTGACATTGGATCAGATGAGGCCATAGAAGGCGTGGGTGTTCGTGACATGCTGGATATCTAAGGTCAATTGTGAACTTATTCCCGTAATGACTGTGTGTCAGTGTTTGCAGATTGGTAACTATCAGAACGATAACATCCAAAAAAACTTCGTATTGCAGGTATACATTATCTACAGCTGAATACTTCACCTCCCGTCGCCGCTCAGTTGGAATAATGACATAGGCATATAACCATATTTCAGATTTCTGATGAGGGAAAGGGATAGTTTTGCTTCTATGACAATACATAATAATAACAATACCCTCCCTACCATCCCCAAGAGTAACAAGCCCCCGCATCCCTGCCTAGTAGGTCTAAACCTACCCACATCCCCAATAGTAGAGCGTCTATGATCCCAAGAACAAAGAACATTAAATATAGGGTCGTGCAGTGTCAGTGCCCAATATCCTCTCCCTCCCTGGACCGCAACCATGCCCGACATTATTGAGAGTTAATATCACATTCTAAAGTCCATAGTCCATTCAGCATTTTGCCAGTCCAATACTGAATTAGCAGAGGTCATATTGTGTCCTGAGGAAGGTAAACCATCCAACCCGGCACTACAAAAAGACAAAATGAGGATAACTACAGACCAGTAGAGTTCATGCAGTCTTTCATTTTTCAGCACGTGCCATGTCACTGCCAGGGCTTCCAAGCGGGAACTTCTGGATCTCAATGGCGAGCGAATCTTGTCTCCACGCCAGTGCAATGAGTCTTTAGGGCGCTGGCCAGTGATTCCACGGTCTATCTCCTCACGTCGGCGATGTGACTGGGATGGGCCCTCATTGAGCTACCGTTGAGCATCGTCCGGCGTCAGGAAGAACCAAGATTTGTCACCATCAACTACTTTCAACTTGGCGGGGAAGAACATCATGCACTTGAGTCCCTTGTCTCTTAGAGCCCGTTTTATCCCTTATAAAGAGCGTCTTTTTCGCTGGACCTTCAGAGAAAAGTCCGGGAAGAAACAGATTGTTGTATTATCGTAGGGGAGGTCGCCATTGACCCTAGATGCTTTCAGGATGGCATCCCGGTCGCGAAAATTCAAAATATGTGCGATGATGGTCTGAGGCGGCACACCAAGTTTTGGCTTAGGGATTGGGGCCCTATGCGCCCTTTCTATAGAGAACAACGGTGACAGTCTTTTGGGCTTGAGGTGATGCAGGATAAGATCTTCGAGGAAGAGATCCATGCTGGGGCCTACTGCCCCTTCAGACACCACCACCACCGGGATGTTGTTGTGGCGGGCTCGTCCTTCCTGATCATATAGGTGGAGTGCCATTTCTCTATGTTGATGAGCCAATTGTTGGACCCTTTCCTCCAGTTTATGTGTCGCAGACTGCAGCTCCCCTATATTTTCTTCCCTTTCAGACGTTTTGCGCATATCAGCCCTCATGAGGTTCATCTCGATCGTGACCATATCGATTTAATCTCTAGATTAGTTCCTACTGTTTGTATCGCCGCCATAATTGAGCTGAGTGATGGTTCTTCTGCGGCCATGTTGTCGTCTTGCGCCCCTTCTTCAGTGGCGACCTGTCACTGTACAGTATATTTGTCCATTTTATTGACTTAGACAGAGGCCGTAGCTCCCTTCAGCTTCGTCATGGTGCGGTGTGCCGCTGAGGCCAAGCACCACAATATGGTCAGGGACTATCGTCCCACACCCAGCCAGTATTTGTCTCCGTCCAAGGGGTCCGTATTCTCTGCTATCAAGAAGGATTCCGGCCTGTCATGGGGCGGGAGCACTGCGGCCTTCAAAGAACGTTAATCTGATAGTCAAAGTGCCCACTTATGGACAAGTGGAAAAAGGAGAGGGGGAGGCCCAAGACCACACTCATATGCTCTCTCCGTTCGGGTCCACCAGATCGCCACGTGAGTCACACCTCCCCCGTTTTTACCGCCTCAAGCCATCATGTTGTGTCTACACTTCACACTCTGAGCAATACACAGGGGCTAGTAGTCCGGGGCCATCGTTCGTAGGTGCTAATCTCTATCTTCAGGTCGAGTTATTGTCGGAGTATGTACCCCTTCAAAATGCACACATGGGGGCCCCCGTCAGATCTCCGGTATCCACAATTCACAGTGCTACCGCATGGTACGGGTTTGGGCGTTTCTGGCGTGCTGGGAAGGGAAGAAAGTCCCACCGGGTCTCACCTTGTGGCATGCAGTGGCAGAAGCAATCACTCGGGAGCCGCCAAGCACTGTTATAGTCGCTCGAGTCCTAGGCTGTAAGCCACGGGCCTCACGCAGTGCAAAGCCCCAGCCTTTTATAACGTGCTGCAAGCCGGCGAGATACGCAACTCCACCCCCCTCTCACTAGGGCAGCTGCGTCGTTGTCGGGTTGGGCGCCGGCTCGGTGTAGCGGTTATCCTGCATCGCCAAGGATCAGAAATATCCTCTCCGCCGCACACTGATATCAGGGACCTTTAGCTGTGCTTCTCTCCCCTCTGGCTGTTGGATCTGTATCGGATTTTACGGGCTTTGACGCAGGCCCGGACAGAGCTCAAGAGCTACGCCACCATCTTGGTCAGCGCAAAGCCATGCCCCGGACTTCTCCTCTTTCCCTTTTTCCTTTCATTAATGCAACCTCCCTCTGAACCCACATCACATCACATTTTCTTTTTATTTGATTTTCGTTATTGCTACAATCAGTATCACATGAACTAGCTGAGGTACTAGGCCCACTCCAGAATGGTCTGATTTAACTTGGACCTGAGCGAGACCCTTCCTCCTCGTGCTGGGAGCAGGCAGTTCTCGAGCATCTTGGGGTTTGAAACGTGTTGAATACTTGTTGAATACTCACTCATTCACAGGAGCATCATGTGGCTTGAAACTCATCGAATACCCACACATTCACAGGAGCATCATGTGGTTTGAAACTTAGTGAATACCCACACATTCACAGGAGCATCATGTGGTTTCAAACTTAGTGAATACCCACACATTCACAGGAGCATCATGTGGTTTGAAACTTGTTGAATACCCACACATTCACAGGATCATCATGGGGTTTGAAACTTGTTGAATACCCACACATTCACAGGATCATCATGGGGTTTGAAACTTGTTGAATGTCCACACATTCACAGGATCATCATGTGGTTTGAAACTTAGTGAATACCCACACATTCACAGGATCATCATGGGGTTTGAAACTTGTTGAATGTCCACACATTCATAGGGGCATCATGGGGCTTGAAACTTGTTGAATGCCCACACATCAAAAGGAGCATCATAGGGGTTTGAAACTTATGAAACTTGTTGAATGCCCACACATTCACAGGAGCATCATGGGGTTTGAAACTTGTTGAATACCCACACATTCACAGGATCATCATGGGGTTTGAAACTTGTTGAATGTCCACACATTCACAGGATCATCATGTGGTTTGAAACTTGTTGAATGTCCACACATTCACAGGATCATCATGTGGTTTGAAACTTAGTGAATACCCACACATTCACAGGAGCATCATGTGGTTTCAAACTTAGTGAATACCCACACATTCACAGGAGCATCATGTGGTTTGAAACTTGTTGAATACCCACACATTCACAGGATCATCATGGGGTTTGAAACTTGTTGAATACCCACACATTCACAGGATCATCATGGGGTTTGAAACTTGTTGAATGTCCACACATTCACAGGATCATCATGTGGTTTGAAACTTAGTGAATACCCACACATTCACAGGATCATCATGGGGTTTGAAACTTGTTGAATGTCCACACATTCACAGGGGCATCATGGGGCTTGAAACTTGTTGAATGCCCACACATCAAAAGGAGCATCATAGGGGTTTGAAACTTATGAAACTTGTTGAATGCCCACACATTCACAGGAGCATCATGGGGTTTGAAACTTGTTGAATACCCACACATTCACAGGATCATCATGGGGTTTGAAACTTGTTGAATGTCCACACATTCACAGGATCATCATGTGGTTTGAAACTTGTTGAATGTCCACACATTCACAGGATCATCATGTGGTTTGAAACTTAGTGAATACCCACACATTCACAGGAGCATCATGTGGTTTCAAACTTAGTGAATACCCACACATTCACAGGAGCATCATGTGGTTTGAAACTTGTTGAATACCCACACATTCACAGGATCATCATGGGGTTTGAAACTTGTTGAATACCCACACATTCACAGGATCATCATGGGGTTTGAAACTTGTTGAATGTCCACACATTCACAGGATCATCATGTGGTTTGAAACTTAGTGAATACCCACACATTCACAGGATCATCATGGGGTTTGAAACTTGTTGAATGTCCACACATTCACAGGGGCATCATGGGGCTTGAAACTTGTTGAATGCCCACACATCAAAAGGAGCATCATAGGGGTTTGAAACTTATGAAACTTGTTGAATGCCCACACATTCACAGGAGCATCATGGGGTTTGTAACTTGTTGAATACCTACACACTCACAGGAGCATCATCGGGGTTGAAACTTGTTGAATACTCAGGGCAAATTTGAGAACCAAGATATGTTTACATAAAATGAATCTAAGTGGAACTCATTTTAAACTCTGTGAGCATCCTCAAACTCTAGCCTTCCTAGTGTTCCCCAAGTTGGTAAACAACGTCAAACTCTGCATTATGGGTGCAGCCATTATCTTGTGTCAGGACCAATTGCCCACTCCAACACTAACAACTTTTCTTAAAAAGAGGTTTGTATTTCAGAGCCGTTCACGGTGGACATCTAGCAACATAAAACACTCTTGGAATTTTTTGTCATTGGCGCAAAAATCAGTGAGAAGGGGTTTTTCTTTCATTTTAACTTGGGGCTTTCAGGCTTTCTCTAGAACCTGGGTGTAAATCTTGGTGTGAAAACACCCCACCACACATAAAATGTGCCCCTGATAGCTAATACATAAATGAATCCACTTCAATGCACAGAACAGCAAGGTAAAATGAGTGAATTTGGTGTGCAGGTTATTCCTGCATTTTCTCTCTTTTTCTCTTGTATTTCTCACCAGCTACAAAAACACAGAAAAAGGTAATTTGCACTCAGCACCAAATCTGGACAGTTCAGGTTAGTTACTCCAAGACACTGTGGATACTTAAGTTCTCATGCCAGTTGTCGAACTATCAGTATTAAGTGCTAAGAGTTCCTCTCCAAATCCGAGCTAGGACATTAGTCTATCTCACCTGATGTCCATTGGGGTGGTGTTTTCCTTGACTAGTCCACCAGAGGGACCTGTCACTAAACACTTCCTTTCCATGACATTCCTTTAGCATTCAGATACCTTATTCCATTCTGTCAAGATACACTTATAGTCGCTGATCAAGGATATACCCTTCCGACAAGAGATTTTAGTTGGGCCCTATCTTGGGATCTTCCGCTTTGAATAAAAATTGACATGCAACACTGTGGGATACCCACCTGAGGCACTAGAGACTGGTACCTCAACTTCGACCGACCCTACCGATAGTCGGGCAGTAGGAGGGGAGTTCTGAAACTAAACGAAGGGTGTTTAAGTGATTCCAGTTGCCTGGTGGCTCAGACCCCATCCCTCATTTTCATTTCAAAGCAATATCATAATCATAAAGCCATATGTATTTATTTATATGGTAAAAATATCTGAGATATGGAAATCATCAGCTGTTTAACTCTGTCTTGTTTTTATATTTATCACATAAGCTTGCTTTGTGTTTTGCGAACATTTGTTTTTGCCTACACTGGGGAGAAAACTGTCAATGGATTTAATGAATTTTGTGAAAATATTGACTTTATTCCATGTAGATGTCCCAGTCAACAAAGGCCCTGAGCTGGATCATTGAAACGCTGACGGAGAGCGGGTTTGGGTCAAGGGAAAGTGCTCCAGTTCTTGGTAAGCATGCTATATCTTTTTATGTATTATCGTATGTTGCACCATCACTACCCGGAGGCTGCCTTGTGGAAATTGGGTATGGGCAGTTCATGTAGCATCATCGCCAACTCTCCTAGGCCTTTTCACATTGTCAGTGGAGGATGTGGCACCCACCGCTATTCACTGCCACCCTTTACCATGCACCATCAGTACTTGTGGTTTTGGCTTTGCCAATGCTTATTGGATTACACAACAAACTTTCAGAATTCAAAACATTCCAAAATGCCTGCCCCACATGTGCATTCATGTATAGCAGCCATCGTGTAATGATGGTTCTTCCGCTTTCTATATTCCTGTAGGGAGCCACTCAACCCATGTTAAAGGACTTGCATGTTGCATGCACCAAGATGGCCGAGGGCGGATGAAGGAGAGTGTGACTGCTATGCGCTCATTCCCAGACTGTGCAAACAGCCTCCAGTGTCATTCATGTCAGCATACTGCTTTCATAGTCTGGTATAAGTGCCAGACACTACAATGGAAACTGAGGATGGGATAGGGAAGACCTTCCCCCCTCCTGGGAAAACATAGATACCTGCTACCATGAACCACCCAAACTGGCCCATTCAACCGAGCCCACTCACCGCCCCTACCTCTGCCAAATCTGGAGATTACTTGTGAACCAAAGTGGTGTGTGCTCCTCTTTCACTGAGGCGATAAGAGCATCTTGACTGCCCGCCACCATGTCCGGCTTCAGGAATGCCCATGTTCAGTGTATGATTGAGCAGTGAGGGAAGCATTGACCACTGAGGGGAAGGAGCAACCTCCACTTCCGGCTCCACACTTGACTTAGCAGCCTACCTAGGGCCATTGTGATGTGTGCAAGAAAAGGAAAAATACCAAAAGATAATACTTGTATAAAAAGGCAACAAGTATAAGATTGGAAGGACAGGTCAGAGACTCCTAAGAGTGGTAGATGACCAACAGGAGGCCCCAGCAGCAAACAGGATCTGGCACCCACATATCACCTATGGCGGCGGGACCACACACACATCCATGGTGGTGCTTCCCCCATTTAATGAAGTGATAGATCCAGCTACAGCATCTCATAGATGGAAAACGGGGGTTAGCTGCCTCAATAACTACTTCAGGGCCACAAAAGAAATGGATGGTACAGTGAAGAGGTCCCTCCTGCTGCCTTCACACAAGAATATATATACAAGCTGCTAGACCTGGCATCCTTGGTTTTGGTTTCCCCAGACCTTTTGTTTTCTGACCTCCTGTTTTGCTGGCTTAAGGATTCAGAGCACTTTACCACTGCTAACCAGTGCTAACTTGCATATGCTCTGTACTCTAAACATGGTAATATTGGCTTATCCCCAATAGCCTTATTTAATTTACTTACAAGTCCATAGTAAAGGACATTACATGTGCCCATGCCCTATTCATTAACAGCTACTAGTGGGCCTCCAGCACTAATTATGCCACTCACTTCAGTAGCCCTTTAAACATGAGTCAGACCTGCCACTGAGAGCCTGTGTGGCATGTTTTAAACTGCCATTTCGACTTGGCAAGTAAACCTACTTGTGAGGCCCAAGCCTTCCCTTTTATTACATTTAAGACTCCCCTAAGGTAGGCCTGAGGCATCCTTAAGGGCAGGGTGCAGTGTATTTAAAAGTCAGGGCATATAATTTTGAGTTTTACATGTCCTGGTAGTGAAAACCTGCTAAATTCGATTTTCACTACTACAAGGTCTATCTCTCCCATGGGTTAACATTGGGATTGCATTAAAACAACATTTAAGCATAATTTACATTAAGCAAAAGATAGAAATTTGGAGTTTGGTGCCTCTGAACTCACAATTTAAAATCACAACTTACAGTGAAGTCGGATTGTAAGTTGTAAGTCTGAAAATGAAGCTTTTAGAAAGTTGGCATTTTCTTATTTTTCGTTCTTTTATTGTTTTTAACAAACAACCATATCACACTGACATTGATCACTTGCAGGTATGACCAGTTTAGACCGTGCTCTTGTGCTGCCTCCAGTCTTGAAGTAATTTATGCAGTGATTCCTCTCATCTCGAATTAGCTTTGAGTGACCTCATCTGTGGTATTTAGTGACTGTTTGAGGCAATACACCTACATTTAAACAAGAAGGACTGCATTACTAAACATTCAGTAGTACCTAAAACTGCAGACTTTCAAGGGCATGGCAAAGTTAATGAGAGGGCTTCTCAAACAAGAAAAACATATTGCCATTTCAGCTAGTTTTATTAAGCATTTTCAAATACAAGGCACAGATGAATACAGCATCATATTCACTATCCACAAGACAACGTGGGGGGTGGATGAAGAAAGGGTTGTCTCCTAGTAGCTCCCACCAGTCCTATCCTCTGGAACAGGGAAGGAGCCCTGGCATTGATCATCTGACACTGGCCACCTGCAAAGACCAGCACCACGAGCCCCGGAGCATCTGCTCATGAGGTGGGCCGCGACTCATACGCTGTCTGATGTCCCACTGCTGGAAGGACTGATTGAATCTTTTGCCTCTGATCTTCTCAAGCCGACACAACTCATGATGCCATCTCAAAGTACACCTTCATCCTAACCTGGACTTATGCACCAAAAGTGATGGCATGGCACCCAGTGTGTGATGGTATGATCACATTCTTCAGTGAGGTAATTGCATCGCTTGCAGGCACTCGTGTTCAGACTGTTGCATCACAACAGGATCTCAGTGCCTGGCTGGCTCATCTCTGACAGCTGTTCACTAGGATCACTGGACAGAGTCACCAAGATCATCAACAACCCAAAGATTCGACTTCGCACTAACATCTCTGCATCATTGAGTGTACCATGCTGTGCCAGTCAGCCATCATAGCAAAGGCCATTGATGTGTCTCTAACAGAGGTGATCCTAGGAAGTTACATATGAAGTTACATATGTCATTCTAATATAATACAGTGGGCCAGGAAAACATCAAGCTGATCTCAGCCAGGTCTCTTACAAGGAAACTGTGTGATCACAGCCTACAAAGAATCATCCCATGTCATTACCCATTACTGAATTACCTTTTCCCTGCAAAGTATTGTTCATGGATTTACTACTGCAATTAAGTGTAGGTGATCGACTACATTACAGCCCCAAATGGCTGCTCCTCTACCACTTGAATGTGAACCCGTAATTTCTTGCTGCTTCTCGTGAGATAAAATGGCTAGTGATAGGGTCTGGCCTTTTTACGGCTGTACCCTTTGAATTCCCTTACCCTATGCTAAGACGCATGCCCGAGAAGGATCATTAAAAGCCTGCCTGCACCGCTTTAACAAGTTAACAAGGCCAAGTGTAGAATCCGTAAATATCTGCTGTGTGTGGTCATCTGTCTTCTTTCTCCTATTTTCTTTTCCATAAGTCCTATGAAGCAACTGACTGGTAGCATCAGCACTTCTTAAACAATCTATAAACTTTATATTTCCTTGACTTAAACCTAAGATCTTGGTTTTGACAAATGTTATTCCCATTGCTCTTAGGGAATCCTTCTTTTTCCTTCACACTGATGCCCTCCCACTTTTAGAACTTCTCTCAATGGTACTGGCCCCACGCATGCACATATCACTTTTAAGACTTGACATTCCACAAATGTTGCGACTGTGGCACTTCAAATGTTTATGATTTATTCACCAGTGCACAGTAAATCCATTGAAGAAGGTGAAACAGGATCTGGGGATAAATCAGAGGGTATCATGTGCCGGTATCACGTGAACGCCCGCGAGTTGCTATATCCGAACTCCAACATCAACCGCTTCCCAGTTCCAGATGAGATGGTTCCCTGGCAGGTGAGGCTTTTATTAATTTTTCCTGGGATCTCAGCAGTGATGGTTTGTTTGCTTCAATGATGCATCAAAGAGCTTTGACTCTCCTCTCTCTTGACTGTCCTGGTTATCTTGATCGACCTTTAAATAGATCCCTGGTAGCACGTTTACAAAAATTAAGCAAGAGGTGTATGTAGTCTGTAGAAGAGATATGAAAAAAACTTGTTCTATGTTAGGACCTCTGACCTTCAAATTTAAAAGGCCTTTGTTATTTTGCTGCTTTTCGACATCCATTGTTGTCACCTGGCAGAAACCTTGCTCAGAGTTGTGACCCAAATCTTTCTAACGCAAAAACAACAGTTAATGGACAGAATGCAGAACAATTTCATACATTCACCCCAGTACAGAGATCTGGGCCTACGTCCATCGTTGTTTTGCACTCCACACCACCCCAGTTCAGACATGGCCATATGAAATCTTTCTAACACCACAAAGTGTGGTGCACTTCAATCCTTCAATGTTCATACTCACCATCAACAATCAAGGGAGGCATCCTCAATACAAGGGTAGCCAACAAACAGTGTCAATTTTCATATAGCCATTATCAACCACTCACTGAAAATGGCTCTTGGTCTTGCCAGCTCCGAACTTCTCCAGATTAATTCCTGAATGTTACAGCATGCTCCTCAGGTGACCTTGCATTTGAATACCATCATTGAGCCAGATTCAAAAATATTCAAGTACATAAAATGGTAGTACAGTAATACTACTTACCTACTACAAGATGCAATTCACAAACCTACGGGTGAGATCTCCCCCTCCATCGCTCCTAATTTTTCCATGAGGAGATCTCCACATATATACGTTTTCTACATTGGTCGTCATTATGAGTGGCTTCCTAATTTCTTTGGGGCCGGAAACAACAGTTACCAACCTCACTGTAATCATGAGATCTAAAGAATCAACACAGATAACTGAATTTTCACAGGGAGATTTCAGCAGCTAAAAGCAGCCAAAATCTCCAGGTGAAAGTCAGGCCCAAAATAAGAAATTACTAGGGGAAACTTTCCTGGAATTACGGAATCCCCGGTGATTGTTCATTTGGTAGTGGCCCCTCAGGGTCCAACTCGTAATGGGACAGATTTTCCCCACCCCCTCATATACCGCTACTTTTTATATCGGTAGCCAAGGGGTAGGGGAGAAATCCAGCCAATTTACAGGGCCGCTTATAATGAGGGCTTTAGTACTAAATGTGGGACAGTGCAGAGGAAGCAGTGAGAACATGGGGAATATCTACTGCAAAATGTTGGGGGTTTAAGGAAAAAAACAAAAAACAGACTTCCATAGAACTTAATGAAGGCAGGTCTTAAAATAATTACCCATAGGTAATAGTGTTAAATAAATACATATAATTTGACTTTTAAAATATATTTAAATATATACACATTGTATATGTCATATATGTGTGTAGTTTTGTCTCTGTGTATAGACTCTTTTCCTGGCCCTTGAAAAAGCACATTGCATTGCACTCAGGTGCTCAGCAGCGGACAGAAAACAGCTGAAACATCCCATAGTCACTCCTTTTGCCACAAGGAAGTGCAGGCACTCTAGGAAGATGTAATTAATAGATTTTATTAGGGCATAGCTTCCTGCCCATGCAATCAACCAGAAGGGTCTTTCTCAAGACTGATATGATAACAGATATTTTTCGAACCCTGGTAGGTTGGTGATTTGTTATATTGACATAACCACTGAGCCAAAACTGATGCATGCAAGTAAATTCAATTCCATCTGATTGCATACTAGGACCAACACAAAGTCTTGCCCAAGTGGGCAATCCTAGATATAAAAGATTTTGGCCATTTAAGCAAGTTAGTTACTAAAGCTTGACTAATTGGTCATTAAATTACTCAATATACAATTGACAATAGAATTACATGAAAATCTTCATAAAGCCCAAGTGGGCAAAAAACAGAATTAAATGGCAATCCACATGCATGATTAGTAGTCACCAAGAGTTTTTCCCACTTTATTGATCACTACGATTGTGGCCATTCGGAGACCGCAGTGCAGTACCCCTTTGATTCTTGCAACTTCAACAGATGTGTTCCTTGATCTCTTAAGTGTTTATATAATCCTATCTCAAGAAAACTTCAAATTTGTTGTCGTTTTTATATGACTTATAATTGGGCCAATAAAAGTATCATCTGTCCTTGTTTGCCAGACACAAATCTGATATTGGATTCCAGAAAAGGCTACTGACCAACTCATTGTTCAAGGATATACATTTTCTATATGAGATTGAGGGGCTCCCTAGAAATTTGTTAACCAAAGCTTTCATCGAACAATAAAAATGTGCTATTCTTGGTGATACAAGGCTATAAGCACATAAATGATCAAGAGATACATCTGCCCTTGCCACGTATGCTAAGTGAGAAGTACTGTCTTCCTAGTGAGGAAGAATATGTTGGAGCACAGAATGGCACTCACTAACTTTTTTCTCAGAGAAACTTGAGAGAGGAGGGGAGAGGAAAAATAAAATTAGGGAATTTAGGGCATTATTATATTTTACTGTTTGACACTCGTAGCCCTCATGGATTGAACTATGATAAGGACCTCTTAGGACACTTACTGAAGATTAACGTAATCACTGAACTGATGCTTCCTTCCTCATCACGGATTGTATATAGTGGAAAAACTGGTACTGTAATCGTAACTCTGCACATTCTTCTCTCTTTCTTTTTCCTTTACAGTACTATGCAATATCAATTGTTGACATTAAGACGGAACAATATGATTTGATTTTAAGCGCCAATGGAATGATAATATGTTAACAATGAAGAATTGTTCTCTTACATGTGGTACACCATTTGATGCACTTTTATGCGTACTTTCCCAAATTTTGCAGTATATCGTGGAAGTATTTCAGTATATAGCGATGACAAGTCATTAAGTAATTGGCTGACTGCGTTTACAAAAGTTAAAGACAGCCATGTTATTTTTACGTACATTTTGCCTATGTTCTTCATTTAGCCCTTAGATGTATGCATTAGGTTTGATATTTCCCCCTACCTATTTCAGTGTGTGCTACTATAGTGTACGCTATTCCTCTGCACCATTCCCCTCTATACCACTCCACTGAATGCAATTCCACTGTACGCTACTCCACTTTACCCCACCCCACTCTATGCCTCTCCATGTTACACCACTCCCCTGTACGCCAATTTCTGCTATTCCAGTATACGCCACTTCACTCTACCCCACTCCACTCACTGCTGTACAGCACTCCACTGTAAGCTATTCCTCTGTATGCCACTACACTGTACGCCACTGAGGTCAATGACAATCCACTCTAAGCTATTGCACTGTACGCCACTCACTTTATGACACTCCACTGTACTCTACTCCATTCTGAACCACTCCACTCTTCCTATCTCCACTACACTATACTCTACAACATTCTACACCCCTCCACTGTACCACACTATACTCCACTGTATAACACTATACTGTACAACAATGTACTCTTCTCAATGCCCCTATACAACACTTTACTTTACTCTATAGCACTTTACAACACTCTACTCCATGACACTATCTGCAACTCCCTCGTTGCTGCTCCCCTCAAGTTACCCTATTCTATCAGATACAACTACACTGTATGATACTATTGCACTCTATGCCACTATACTATCTGCTACTCTATCCCACTCAATTGTATGATAGTCTTTCCCACTCTTCTCTACCATACTGCACCGCACTCTACTTCACAACACTTTAATCCACTCTTTGACATTCTACAACACTTTCCGACACCCTACAACACAGCAGTCCAGTACACTTCGGCCACCAGGCAACCAAATTAGCAGCCACCTGCATGAGCATAATTAGACTCATACGAAAGATCCTACCACTCCTTCCTTTCAAGGCCAGACAAATCATGGTCCAGGGTCTAATCCTCTCCCGGCTGGACTTCGGAAACGCCCTATATTTAGGAGCCCCTGAATCCACCCTGAAAAAACTGCAGGTTCTTCAAAACTGCGCTGCTCGGACTCTTCTGCGCATTCCCCGTCGGCAATCAGTGAAAACCGAACTCAGAGCCCTGCACTGGCTACCTGTAAAAGACAGAGTCAGCTTCAAAAGCATGTGTATCGCCCACCGTGCTTACTGGAGAAAGGGAGCAATTCTCAATCATACTCTGATCACCCCCTACCACCCCAACAGACAGCTAAGGTCGACTCTCGCCTTTCAAGTCACCATTCCCAGGTTTAAAAGAGAAAGAAGTGGAGGAAGAATGTTCTCAACTAACGCAGCAAGGCTTTGGAACTCCCTTCCTCTTTCCATCCGGTCGGAACCTAACATCTTGCCTTTCCGGAAAAAATTAAAAACCTTCCTCTTCAACAGATAACCTTGACCTGCCTGACTCTCCTGTACTTCGGCTTGAGTGCTGGGACGCCTGCGGGTAACTATCGCGCTATATAAAAACCTATTCCATTCCATTCCATTCCACACCACTCTACAACACGTTACTCCATTGCATGCTATGCCACTCCACTCTACTTGATTGCACACCACTATACTCTAGAACACAATGCTAAACTCTACTGGGCCATGCTACACTCTGCTCCACTGCATGACACTTGACTTTACCGTACTCTATGGCACTGTACAGCACTCCACTGTACACCGCCCCACCGTACTCTTCTGTATACACCTCCACACTATAAACCTCTACTACATTCTGTGCCACTATGCATCACTGTACTCGACTCTGTGCTCCTACAGTAAACTGTGCCTACCTCTACTCCACTCTATGCCCCTACACCTTAGTGTACAACCCTCTACTCCACTCTACAACTCTTTCCAAGACTCTACGACACAAGACCCCACTGTACTGTACAAGACCACAACGATTTATAACAATTTACTCAACTCTACACTAGGCTTTTCCACTCTTGTGTAGTCCATGCCACTGTCCTATACAACACACATCTATACCATATAACAGTTTATGATACTGTAGACTACACAATTTCACTCTCCTCTATCATACTCAACTCGACTCCATTCTACCCCACTCCCCTGCTCAAAACTCCAATCTATGCCACTCCACTGTACACTATTCCACTGTGCGCTACTCCTCTGTACCACATTCCACACCAACTCGACGACACTATATTCTATGACAGTACACTTTACAACACTGTCCTCCTCTCAACATTACTATAATTCACTTAATAACACTTCACTCCACAACAGTAAACTCTATGATCGCAAACATGTTTTGTTAAAAATAAAAAAACTTTTAAATGTAATGATAACACCAAAGGTTAAACCTGGGTATAGTTAGGAAAATGTTTGATATTGTTTCTATACAAACCAAACTTAGAATACACAAACATTAGAACTTCTAAAGTTATACTTACATCTTAAATTTAAGGAGAGGCTGGATCTACCAGCTGAACCATCATTCTAGGTATCCACAAAATATTCACAATCCAGCCAGTAGGCCCACTCCACTATAGAGGGATTGGACCCTGCCGTTTAGCTCTTAGAACCACAGCTTTCTATGAGGAGGGACTGAACAACTTTATTTAGTTGGTGGAGAACCATTTTATATAAGGAGGGCTTAGGCCCCAGCATTGAGTTGCTCAACCATACCTAACTTTCGCAATGAGTGGATGGTGGGGCGAACATGCCCGCCGCTTGCTTTGGAATAACACTTGTTCACCAGAATTGATGAGCACAGTCAGGTCCTCTCTGCTCAATGATTCCCAGCTAGGCTTGCATTCAGCAACATCTCCTTTTAAGACGTAGATCAGGGGATAGTGCACAAAGCAATAAAAACATATCATATTGAAAGATCAAACACTGCTCAGATGGTGCTGGTGATGCAATGCAAGTGCTGACAGTCCTAAATCCTAGCCTTTACCTTCTCATCTCAGTTGTCAAGCTGGAGGATCATGGAGGGCTCCTCAAGGACACGCACTTTCTAGCTCTTATTGTCTCCTTCACTAAAATTAACCCCTCTTAGAAGGGAGCCATTATTTCCACGTTGTGCTGTGCAGATGCAGAACTGGTGCATGCCTGAATGCATATTGTACCACACCAGCACAATTAAATTGATATACATATAAATAGTACCTATTTCATTACAAGACCAGAGGCTACCATTATGCAATAACCTTTATTGCTGCCCCAACATGCAGCCCTTTAAAGAACATTATTGCATCTTAAACCAAAGAATGTTCAGAACATATAAGCATTTAGTGCATATAGCCTTCATCCTCTTTTATTGGCTGCTCCATAACAGATAAGTGCCTTCAGCTCAGTTGAAATTACTTTATTTCCGCCACCAGGGCCATAAAGGTACAGAAAATCTAAAATAGATATAAGTTAAACACACTTAAAATTCAACCATAAAAGAATTCAAAGAAAAAAGTACATACATTGTAACAGGTATTATGAATAAAAGAAAAATACATTCATTCATTATTAAGTTCATTAGTTATCTAAAAGCATATAAATGTGTACCTATGGTATAGGGAGATGCCATTATATCAGGATATTAGACAGCAATAAACACATACAAAGTACAATACACTTAAATAAAGTCATAAACAGGGCGACAAAGGGCTTTACTACGGAGCACCCACACAGCACCCAGGAATTTAGCGATGGAAATGGCTATTGCTGGGCGGGGATCCGATTCAGGAATAGGGGGGCTTCCTGATGGGTACATAAGCCTAGTAATCTGCATATGGGTGCAAGCCAAGTGTGCTGAGAAGATAAATAATGTGGCCAGGCAAACAAAACATGGGAGATGCTCTCTCTAGGAGTTATAGATAGGACAGCAGATGCCTCCGTTGCCAGCCCACCCTGAAGTGAACACTCTAAGGGGTAGTGTGCCTATTCGGGACTGAAAATATAGTTTGGTATGGAATGGAACAGATACTAAATCTCAGAATGACTCGAGCCCCCCATGTGGACCTAATATCAATAAAGTCACTGGTCAACTTAGAACTGGCTACTCTCGTATATTCCTTAGCCACCACCAGCGACCAATCTTTCTTTTTCGACAAGACCTTAGATGGAAAAACAGTTGAAGCCGGGTGGTCCCACATATCATGGAGCCCTAAGGAGTACAGTGCTGTCTTCATATTTAAAAGCCATGAAATGTTATTACATTGGTCAGCCTTCATGACATCCTTTAAACTTTCTACATAATGGGCAGGTTCAGGGGTGGTCAACAGGCGTCTCCCGTGCAATAGGGGCTATAAGCCGATTTTACCTGATGCCCCGGCAACTCCCAAGTCACTTAACAGTGGGTATAATGGGGTATTAGGTGGGAATGATACAAGTTTCCAAAGCAATTTATTCTCAGTTCTTGTGAGGTCATCATGTCTGGAAAATCCTCATCATTCAGCCCCGTATAGAGCTGAACCCAAAGACTTGGCCAGATAGATTTTGAGTGCAGGTGAAATGGATTTAATGTTAGATGTAAAAAATTCCCTAAGTATTACGCCTGAAATCTGTGTAAGCTTAGTGGTTATTCAGTTTTGACTTCTAGCGCTTTGTTCTAGGTCATATTTGGGCCTTTCTAATTTATGGATGGGTCTTTATTTTCATAAATCCACTTCTTTATTTAGGGTTCATATTTTAAATTTCACGTTGCCATTGAGATGCTTCACAGGGCAAAGTCCTTTCACTATTTTGCTGTTTTTTTTCCCAATCGCGAGGCATGCAAAGTGCGTTACCTGGCAACCACTCTTGTTTCACTGGCGGTTGTTTGACTACGAACAATTTTGTTGAAAGGAAGGCTTTTTCCAGTCCTAGTTGTGTTTTGCAAAAAATGAAATACAAGCTTAACAGAGTTTTGTTAGACTAGAGCTATATCTAGTGACAGTATTAATTTAAAGAACCCAGATTTCATTTAATTTAATGAGCTCATCATAGTGTTTCTCTTTACATCAGGAAAAGGATGAAAAGGTCAAATTCCCAGATTCAACCTTTGAGTGAGTTTGAGGGGAAACGTAGGTCCTTGATTAAAGAGGCGGTAGATGCCACTCCAGCGAAGAGGGACACCCCTTCAGAGGAATTTTTTTTTGGTCTCTCTGGCTGACTCCCCTTCTACTTCTGAGCCCAGAAATAGAGGAAAGGTTTCTCAAAAGAAGAAATACTTGAAGAAGGTGCAAGACCTCAGGTCCTAGGTGGCAGCCTAGGCATTACAATAGAAAGTGATGCTCTGAGCAGCACAAAAAGAAAAGGCCACCGCTAATGGGCACAAGGAAAGGTTGTCCTTAGTGACAATAATAGAAAGATTGACATTTATGGCACAATAGAAATGCAGAATTTTTTTTATTCTTCAGATGATGAGGATATGATACGGGATGGATTCGTATTTGACCCGCAGGAGAGCTGTGATACTTTCGGTTTGGATGGTGACATAGACCAAGCCTCCACTTCTACTGAAATAAAAGACCCACTCAGAGGTGCGATGTTTAATTGAACCAAAATAAAAATCCACGGAGTGGGAAATTGTGGCCAATGGACCACATTTCAAAATAAGCAAAACTTTGGTTTAGGAAATCCTTAGATAAAAAAACCTGCAATTTACTCTGGACAGAGTGTCCAAGGGCCCCCTCTACCGAAAATAAGGTTTGTAGTACTCCTAACCTGAACCCAGATATTATTACATTTCTATTCAAATTTAGAAAGGACCCTAGGCAACGGATTGAAAAATGCCTTAAATGGAGTCAAGATAAAATGCTTAACGTTAACGTTCTGGGACCCCACACCCACATTTTGGATATGGCTGAAGAAGCCAAAAGTAAACATGGCAGAGTCTAACTGGAGCTCGTAAGATGCTGGGCACAAAGCACCATCTGCTTACTAGGCAATGCCAATGTGAATCTTATCTCTGAACGACTCAAAGCGGCTCTTATGAGAATGAATCAGAAACTGACAGATTTATGAATGAGAGGATGTAGGGGACCCTAAAGGCCTTTTGTTTGGCAAAAGGTTTCTCAAATCATCAGGCAAATATGTTTGAACATTCGCTGCCTTTAGTAAAGCCCAAAATAATATGCATAGAGTCTTTGCACCAGGAGCAATTTTTGGACAGGCTGGTGGAGGGGACTGGCTGCCAGCCAGGCCTCATTTAGGTCCCAATATTACAAGCAAGATGCTGGAATCTAGGGTACTTATGGATGAGACTATGGAAGGGGCTACCTTTCTAGTCCACATTTTTATCCCCAGAGAGGGAGAACTTCAAGGTCCTGTGGAGGGAGTTTAAGGCCTCAGGTTCCCAAGGTGAGTTGGGTTGGTTCTTCCCTATTTAGGGTCGGGGGAAGGGTAACATTTTTCGTACACAATTGGGAAAAGATAACAAGAGACCCCTGGGTTTTGGAAACAGTTTCCGGTTTTAAAATAGACTACCTGGAAGAACTCGTACAGATAAGACAACCAAAGGAATTAAAGTTAGGCACAGAAAAGATGGTTTTGACAGAAATAGAATAGTTGCTAGAGAAGGGAGCCTTGGTTCGTGCTTAAAAGTTGGAAGGTTCAAAAGGCTTTGTGAGCACCGTTTTCCTAGTAAAGAAAAAGGACAAGGGTTGGCGTCCAGTTATAAACGTAAGCGATTTGAATTTTCTTTCTGATTTACAGGCATTTCAAGATGGAAGGAATACATCTTCTGAGGGACATTTTGCAAATACACGATTGGTTAGTAAAGTTAGAGCTCAAAGACGCTTATTTCATGATTCCTATGGACAGGGACAGTCAGAAATATCTCAATTGAAGGGGGGTCCTGTATCAGTCCCTATGTCTCCCCTTTGGTTTGCCTTCAGCTCCTTTGTGTTTCACGCCTTGATCAACAATTTAGCAATTGGGAGCTACCCTCTGATTAGAAGAGTGATGAAAGGTGTGAGAATTTAACGACCTACGAGAACTCATTATGAATCACTTTGGGAGGTAAATGTAATTTTCAAACCATTTACTAATTGGGTATGTAATAAATATCTTACCATAAAACAGATTTCCATGAAATGAACAGTTCTACTTTGCTTGAACTCTTTCAGGAGAGTTTCCGATGGTATAGCTTTAGAGATTTCGAATAGATTTTACTCTGTTGAGGGGGTACATTTTTTATTTTTGGAAAAGAACCAAAACGATGTCTCAATCAATTTTTTAATCTATTCTTAAGAGATTTTTTAAAACTGTGTGGTGAGTTGTATGAAAGTTTATGAGAACAAAATGTTCGAATTTGATCTCATGGAGAGGATCAATTGCTTGCATCATATGTTAAACCTTATAAAGCAGTGTCTACAGCAACTTTGGCATGGTGGGTATGTTCTGTCATGGACAAATCTGGTGTGGATCTTTCTAGGTTTGGTGCCTATTTGTCCAGAGGGGTGATAGTTAGCAAGGTGTTTGAGTCTTGTGGTTCCTTGCCTGACATTTTAAAAGCAGCAGATTGGTCAAATGTAATACTTTTTCTAAATTGTATTGAAGACCAGTGGAGTATGTAAGTGGTACAGCACTTAACATCTTTACACGTGCATAATGGTAGCCTCCGGTCTTGTAATGAAATAGAATTTCTCCAATTAACATGCAAAGATATTCTTGTTTTCATTAAAGACAATGGAGGCTAACATTATTCTCCTCTACTCACCCCTAGGGTGGGAAAAAAGAAACGTTTGTGTGATAATGGATTTTTATGATTATTGTTAGGATTTGGAGTTGTAATCTTATGTTGATTTTTATTATACTTTAGAGTTTTTGTTTTCCAGGAAATAGTTTTGTGAGCTTATCCTGATGAAGATGGATTATTTGTTTTTTGAAAATGTGAAAGTTCTTAGTTGTATCCTGAAGATGTCAGGTTATATGCTTAACTTTCAATGGTTCATGATATATTAGTTGTTCTTTAAAGGGCTGTATGTTGGGACAGCAATAAAGGATATTGCATAATGTTAGCCTACGTTGTCTTTAATGCAATCAAGATTCTCTTTGCATGTTAATTGGAGAACCGCCATTCCCAACCCCTATTGCTCTGGTGGCGAACAATTTCAAAAGCAGCCTTCCTCTAAAGAGGTGGAAGGCTCCAAAGATCAACGTGTAATTATCCAGTGGAATCCAGGCCAGTAGACTGTGACTGGCTCAGGCTGGTAGGGCTGAAAATTATTGACATCTTCCTCGGTGAATTGAAAGTCTCAGTCCTGAGTTTCATTGGAAACCCCCATTGGAATGGACGCTGATTGGTATCTTTGCAGCTGAGCCTTTCTATCCTGCCCTAGCGCAGGGAGGGCACATTGATGGGACTGGGGTCTGTGACAGGCACTGACATCTCTTTATTCCCACAGAGGGACTTCCTGATCTATCACCCTCCTTTCCATATTGCGCCAAGAGAAGACAGAGGAGTATTTGGCCCACTTACATGGTAGGTGTGAACACAAGATTTAAAGTTAAACCTCTTGTAAGGCCAGTCAAAGTAGATAGATGTGGGGTTAAGAAAAGTCAGTCTCAGTGTTATAATGAACATATCTTTTCTCTTCTAGGTATCCCCCTTTTACATCTGTTAATCATTTATGTATAAATGACACATATAGAATGCATGTTTGTTTAATTACACTTTTCCTTGCATTGTGATAATCAAGTCTCCTAAAATATACTCACATTAATGAATATGAGCTGCATTCTCTGTTCTGAAATAATTGTCAAGCAGTGAACAAAGTTTCATGGAAGCTGGTGATTTAATTTCTCATATATTCTTATAATCCAAAGAGCACATTTTCACAGAATGAAAATATATAAAGGGCATCAGGCCACATTCTGCTAACTGGTTATCCTAAAAGATTCAACAATGACCAGATAATGTTATATATTTTACAAACATGGTGTCAAGGGCGACAGAGGAACTTCACACCCAGAGACTGAGAAGGAATAAACCTTTCAGAATCACTTACTCTACTTTACGTAAGGCTAACTTGAGGTCAAATCAGCCTTCACATGCTGGAGCCTCACCAGCCTTCATATGTTAGGGCCTCGTCAGCCTCCACATACAGGTGCCTCACCAGCCTTCACATGCTGGGCCCTCATCAGCCTTCACATGCTGGGGCCTCACTAGCCTTCACGTGCTGGGGCCTCACTAGCCTTCACGTGCTGGGGTCTCATCAGCCTTCACATGCTGGGGCCTCATCAGCCTTCACATGCTGGGGCCTCACCAGCCTTCACATGCTGGGGCCTCATCAGCCTTCACATGCTGGGGCCTCACTAGCCTTCACATGCTGGGGCCTCACCAGCCTTCACATGCCTGAGCCTCATCAGCCTTCAAGTGCTGGGGCCTCATCAGCCTTCACATGCCTGAGCCTCATCAGCCTTCACATGCTGGGGCCTCATCAGCCTTCACATACAGGCGCCTCATCAGCCTTCACATGCTGGGGCCTCACCAGCCTTCACAAGCTGGGGCCTCATCAGCCTTCACATGCTGGGCCCTCATCAGCCTTCACATGCTGGGGCCTCACCAGCCTTCACATGCCTGAGCCTCATCAGCCTTCACATGCCTGAGCCTCATCAGCCTTCACATGCTGGGGCCTCACTAGCCTTCACGTGCTGGGGCCTCATCAGCCTTCACATGCTGGGGCCTCACCAGCCTTCACATGCTGGGGCCTCACCAGCCTTCACATGCTGGGGCCTCACCAGCCTTCACATGCTGGGGCCTCATCAGCCTTCACATGCTGGGGCCTCACCAGCCTTCACATGCTGGGGCCTCACCAGCCTTCACATGCTGGGGCCTCACCAGCCTTCACATGCTGGGGCCTCATCAGCCTTCACATGTTAGGGCCTCATCAGCCTTCACATGCCTGAGCCTCATCAGCCTTCACATGCTGGGGCCTCACCAGCCTTCACATGCTGGGGCCTCACCAGCCTTCACATGCTGGGGCCTCATCAGCCTTCACATGTTAGGGCCTCATCAGCCTCCACATACAGGTGCCTCATCAGCCTTCACATGCTGGGGCCTCACCAGCCTTCACATGCTGGGGCCTCATAAGCCTTCACATGCTGGGTCCTCATCAGCCTTCACATGCTGGGGCCTCACCAGCCTTCACATGCTGGGGCCTCATCCACCTCCACGTGTTGGGGCCTCACCAGCCTCCACATACAGGCGCCTCATCAGCCTTCACATGCTGGAGCCTCATCAGCCTTTACATGCTGGGCCCTCATCAGCCTTCACATGCTGGGGCCTCACCAGCCTTCACATGCTGGGGCCTCACCAGCCTTCACATGCTCGGGCCTCATCCACCTTCACGTGTTGGGGCCTCACTAGCCTTCACATGCTGGGCCCTCATCAGCCTTCGAGTGCTGGGACCTAACTAGCCTTCACATGCTGGGGCCTCATCAGCCTTCACATACAGGTGCCTCATCAGCCTTCACATGCTGGGGCCTCACCAGCCTTCACATGCTGGGGCCTCATAAGCCTTCACATGCTGGGTCCTCATCAGCCTTCACATGCTGGGGCCTCACCAGCCTTCACATGCTGGGGCCTCATCCACCTCCACGTGTTGGGGCCTCACCAGCCTCCACATACAGGCGCCTCATCAGCCTTCACATGCTGGAGCCTCACCAGCCTTTACATGCTGGGGCCTCATCAGCCTTCAAGTGCTGGGGCCTCATCAGCCTTCACATGCTGGGGCCTCATCAGCCTTTACATGCTGGGCCCTCATCAGCCTTCACATGCTGGGGCCTCACCAGCCTTCACATGCTGGGGCCTCACCAGCCTTCACATGCTGGGGCCTCATCCACCTTCACGTGTTGGGGCCTCACCAGCCTTCACATGCTGGGGCCTCATCAGCCTTCACATGCTGGGGCCTCATCAGCCTTCACATGCTGGGGCCTCATCAGCCTTCACATGCTGGGGCCTCACCAGCCTTCACATGCCTGAGCCTCATCAGCCTTTACATGCCTGAGCCTCATCAGCCTTCACATGCTGGGGCCTCACCAGCCTTCACATGCTGGGGCCTCATCCACCTTCACGTGTTGGGGCCTCACTAGCCTTCACATGCTGGGCCCTCATCAGCCTTCACATGCTGGGGCCTCATCAGCCTTCACATGCTGGGGCCTCACCAGCCTTCACATGCTGGGGCCTCATCAGCCTTCACATGCTGGGGCCTCACCAGCCTTCACATGCTGGGGCCTCATCAGCCTTCACATGCTGGGGCCTCACCAGCCTTCACATGCTGGGGCCTCATCAGCCTTCACATGCTGGGGCCTCATCAGCCTTCAAGTGCTGGGGCCTCACCAGCCCTCACATGCCTGAGCCTCATCAGCCTTCACATGCCTGAGCCTCATCAGCCTTCACGTGTTGGGGCCTCACCGGCCTTCACATGATGGGGCCTCATCAGCCTTCACATGCTGGGGCCTCACCAGCCTTCAGATGCTGAGGCCTCATCAGCCTTCACATGCTGGGGCCTCACCAGCCTTCAAGTGCTGGGGCCTCACCAGCCTTCACATGGCTGAGCCTCATCAGCCTTCACATGTCTGAGCCTCATCAGCCTTCACGTGCTGGGGCCTCATCAGCCTTCACATGCCTGGGCCTCATCAGCCTTCCTTCCAGTGGAGACAAGAAGAACAGATGAAGCTGTTATATTCTAAGGTTTGCTCTCCTTCTCCGCAGACCTGTTCATCTCCTCCCTGAGTCTCCTCTCTTCTCTGCATTGTCTTCAGCTGTCTGATTTCTGGATGAATGAATCTTCTCTTTTTTCAGGTCACCTCAGAGTCTGCCAAAGAGAAACTACAATGCCCTGAATGGCCTTATTGACCTCCGCAGCGCATGTGGGACGTACAAGGTGCGGGATGGGGTGCCTCTGTAAGTACCGGCTAACTCCTTGTCTACAGTTGATGATTGGACATTGTATAGTAGAATGCCAAGACTGCCCTGGGCTAACAAACCTCTCAGTGTCTAGAGGCAGTGATTGGACATTGTATAGTAGAATGCCAAGATTGATTTGGGCTAACAAACCTCTTGGTGTCTAGTGGCAGTGATTGGACATTGTATAGTATGACTTAGGGTAACACATCTGTTGCTGTCTAGAGGCAGTGATTGGACATTGTATAGTATGACTTGGGGTAACACATCTGTTGCTGTCTAGAGGCAGTGATTGGATATTGTATAGTAGAATGCCAAGACTGACTTTGGCTATCAAACCTCTCAGTGTCTAGTGGCAGTGATTGGACATTGTATAGTATGACTTAGGGTAACACATCCCTCGTTTTCTAGAGGCAGTGATTGGACATTGTATAGTATGACTTGGGGTAACACATCTGTTGCTGTCTAGAGGCAGTGATTGGACATTGTATAGTAGAATGCCAAGATTGACTTGGGGTAACAAACCCCTTGGTGTCCAGAGGCAGTCATTGGACGTTGTAGTACAAGACTTTCCTACAACATGGTTGAGTACTGCAGCTCTGCTGCTACTTATGAGTAGTGCTCAGTTTGTAGGGTACGTCTGTTGACATTGCATTTTGTTTGTGGAGTTATTTATATTTTGTTGCTGTTCACAGGGGGTCTGTGGATAACTTGCACAACTGACACCTCCTGTACGCAGGCTGTAGGTTGAAAGTTCTTTCCACAAAGAGTGACATGTCTTACCTCTGAGCCATATTAGTGCATGTTCAGAGCTTCTCAATACATCAGGTCAAAGAGCATCCCTACTGTGGGCTGGATCTTTAGAGGTTACATAGTACAGGCGCTACAGACCTGTCGGAGGTTTTACCCAGCTTGCACCAGGGATTCAGGTTATTTTATAAAGCAAAATATTTATTGCATTTTGGCAGAAACCCAATGGGACGGACTGGGATCAGAGGGATTGGAAGTCTACGATGTTATGGGCCAAACCATTCGCTGCACCTGGTGCTTACACGGTGAGTGTGAACATTTGCTATGCTGCTAATAATGCTAGATTATTTTGGGCACTAGGACTTATGCTGCCGCAACTCTGTTGTACTTCTTTCACATCTGCTGAATGCTCATCTTATCTAGAGGTGTGATACTGAGGAACAGGACAACATATTTAAGATTACATTGAAAGATAATGTAGAGTTTAAGCATAAGACTGTAGCCATAACTGAGCCACAACTACAACATCAGCCCTTCTTCCCAACTCATCTAAGGAGTGAAAAGAGCAAAGAGATTGCTATGTGGGTAGCAGCAGGCACCTGAGAAGGCATTGGAGGGAAAAGTATATTTTTAAAAGTGAAGGTTAACAGGCAAGCCAGCCAGGAAGTCTGAGGCACAAAGGCAAGAAAAAATAGTAAGAGTTAACCAAGGAGGCGAAACATTTTAGATCTACAGTTCGATGAAGCAGAAGAGAAAGATATGTTGAGAAAAGAACCGTCATTGATGTACTTCACAACTGAAATTCAACTTTATAATTAGAAGGGCTGGGATGGATGGAATCAGACTGGAGCAGGTTAAACTTAAGGTGAATGAGGCGGACGTTATACTGATGGGGCTTCAGGTGCTGATGGGGCTTCAGATACTGATGGGGCTTCAGGTGCTGATGGGGCTTTAGATACTGATGGGGCTTCAGGTGCTGATGGGGCTTCAGATACTGATGGGGCTTCAGATACTGATGGGGCTTCAGATACTGATGGGGCTTCAGATACTGATGGGCTTCAGATACCGATGGGGCTTCAGATACTGATGGGGCTTCAGATACTGATGGGGCTTCAGATACTGATGGGGCTTCAGGTGCTGATCGGGCTTCAGATACTGATGGGGCTTCAGGTGCTGATGGGGCTTCAGACACTGATGGGGCTTTAGATACTGAAGGGGCTTCAGATACTGATGGGGCTTCAGATACTGATGGGGCTTCAGATACTGATGGGGCTGTAGATACTGATGGGGCTTCAGATACTGATGGGGCTTCAGATACTGATGGGGCTTTAGATACTGGTGGGGCTTCAGATACTGATGGGGCTTCAGATACTGATGGGGCTTTAGATACTAACTGATGGGGCTTTAGATACTAACTGATGGGGCTTTAGATACTGATGGGGCTTTAGATACCGATGGGGCTTCAGATACTGATGGGGCTTTAGATACTAACTGATGGGGCTTTAGATACTAACTGATGGGGCTTTAGATACTGATGGGGCTTTAGATACCGATGGGGCTTCAGATACTGATGGGGCTTCAGATACTGATGGGGCTTTAGATACTAACTGATGGGGCTTTAGATACTGATGGGGCTTTAGATACCGATGGGGCTTCAGATACTGATGGGGCTTCAGATACTGATGGGGCTTCAGATGCTGATGGGGCTTCAGATACTGATGGGGCTTCAGGTGCTGATGGGGCTTCAGGTGCTGATGGGGCTTCAGATACTGATGGGGCTGTAGATACTGATGGGGCTGTAGATACTGATGGGGCTTCAGATACTGATGGGGCTGTAGATACTGATGGGGCTTCAGGTACTGATGGGGCTTCAGATACTGATGGGGCTTTAGATACTAACTGATGGGGCTTTAGATACTGATGGGGCTTTAGATACCGATGGGGCTTCAGATACTGATGGGGCTTCAGATACTGATGGGGCTTCAGATGCTGATGGGGCTTCAGATACTGATGGGGCTTCAGGTGCTGATGGGGCTTCAGGTGCTGATGGGGCTTCAGATACTGATGGGGCTTTAGATACTGATGGGGCTTCAGATGCTGATGGGGCTTCAGGTGCTGATGGGGCTTCAGATACTGATGGGGCTTCAGATACTAATGGGGCTTCAGATACCGATGGGGCTTCAGATACTGATGGGGCTTCAGGTGCTGATGGGGCTTCAGATACTGATGGGGCTTTAGATACTAATGGGGCTTCATGTGCTGATGGGGCTTCAGATACTGATGGGGCTTTAGATACTGATGGGGCTTCAGATACTGATTGGGGCTTCAGATACTGATGGGGCTTCAGATACCGATGGAGCTTCAGATACTGATGGGGCTTCAGATACTGATGGGGCTTCAGATACCGATGGAGCTTCAGATACTGATGGGGCTTCAGATACCGATGGGGCTTTAGATACCGATGGGGCTTCAGATACTGATGGGGCTTCAGGTGCTGATGGGGCTTCAGATACTGATGGGGCTTTAGATACTAATGGGGCTTCATGTGCTGATGGGGCTTCAGATACTGATGGGGCTTTAGATACTGATGGGGCTTCAGATACTGATTGGGGCTTCAGATACTGATGGGGCTTCAGATACCGATGGAGCTTCAGATACTGATGGGGCTTCAGATACTGATGGGGCTTCAGATACCGATGGAGCTTCAGATACTGATGGGGCTTCAGATACCGATGGGGCTTTAGATACCGATGGGGCTTCAGATACTGATGGGGCTTTAGATACTGATGGGGCTTCAGATACTTATGGGGCTTCAGATACTGATGGGGCTTCAGATACCGATGGGGCTTCAGATACTGATGGGGATTCAGATACTGATGGGGCTTCAGATACTGATGGGGATTCAGATACTGATGGGGCTTCAGATACTGATGGGGCTTCAGATACTGATGGGGCTTCAGATACCGATGGAGCATCAGATACTGATGGGGCTTTAGATACTGATGGGGCTTCAGATACTGATGGGGCTTCAGATACCGATGGGGCTTCAGATACTGATGGGGCTTCTGACACTGATGGGGCTTCAGATACCGATGGGGCTTCAGATACTGATGGGGCTTCAGGTGCTGATGGGGCTTCAGATACTGATGGGGCTTTAGATACTGATGGGGCTTTAGATACTAATGGGGCTTCAGATACTGATGGGGCTTCAGATACCGATGGGGCTTCAGATACTGATGGGGCTTCAGATACCGATGGAGCATCAGATACTGATGGGGCTTCAGATACTGATGGGGCTTTAGATACTGATGGGGCTTCAGATACTGATAGAGCTTCAGATACTGATGGGGCTTCAGATACTGATGGGGCTTCAGATACTGATGGGGCTTTAGATACCGATGGGGCTTTAGACACTGATGGGGCTTCAGATACCGATGGGGCTTTAGATACCGATGGGGCTTCAGATACTGATGGGCTTTAGATACTGATGGGGCTTCAGATGCTGATGGGGCTTCAGATACTGATGGGGCTTCAGATACTGATGGGGCTTTAGATACTGATGGGGCTTCAGATACTTATGGGGCTTCAGATACTGATGGGGCTTCAGATACTGATGGGGCTTCAGATACTGATTGGGGCTTCAGGTGCTGATGGGGCTTTAGATACCGATGGGGCTTCAGATACTGATGGGGCTTCTGACACTGATGGGGCTTCAGATACTGATGGGGCTTCAGATACCGATGGAGCATCAGATACTGATGGGGCTTCAGATGCTGATAGAGCTTCAGATACTGATTGGGGCTTCAGATACCGATGGAGCTTCAGATACCGATGGGGCTTCAGATACCGATGGAGCATCAGATACTGATGGAGCATCAGATACTGATGGGGCTTCAGATACTGATGGGGCTTCAGATACTGATGGGGCTTTAGATACCGATGGGGCTTTAGATACCGATGGGGCTTCAGATACTGATGGGGCTTCAGATACTGATGGGGCTTCAGATGCTGATGGGGCTTCAGATGCTGATGGGGCTTTAGATACTAACTGATGGGGCTTTAGATACTGATGGGGCTTTAGATACCGATGGGGCTTCAGATACTGATGGGGCTTCAGATACTGATGGGGCTTCAGATACTAATGGGGCTTCAGATACTGATGGGGCTTCAGATACTGATGGGGCTTCATGTGCTGATGGGGCTTCAGATACTAATGGGGCTTCAGATACTGATGGGGCTTCAGATACTAATGGGGCTTCATGTGCTGATGGGGCTTCAGATACTAATGGGGCTTCAGATACTGATGGGGCTTCGGATACTGATGGGGCTTCAGATACTGATGGGGCTTCAGATACTGATGGGGCTTCAGATACTGATGGGGCTTTAGATACCGATGGGGCTTCAGATACTGATGGGGCTTTAGATACTGATGGGGCTTCAGATACTGATTGGGGCTTCAGATACTGATGGGGCTTCAGGTGCTGATGGGGCTTCAGATACTGATGGGGCTTTAGATACTGATGGAGCTTCAGATACTGATGGGGCTTCAGATACTGATGGGGCTTCAGATACTGATGGGGCTTCAGATACTGATGGGGCTTCAGGTGCTGATGGGGCTTCAGATGCTGATGGGGCTTCAGATGCTGATGGGGCTTTAGATACTGATGGGGCTTCAGGTGCTGATGGGGCTTCAGATACTGATGGGGCTTCAGGTGCTGATGGGGCTTCAGGTGCTGATGGGGCTTCAGATACTGATGGGGCTTCAGGTGCTGATGGGGCTTCAGGTGCTGATGGGGCTTCAGATACTGATGGGGCTTCAGGTGCTGATGGGGCTTCAGATACTGATGGGGCTTCAGGTGCTGATGGGGCTTCAGATACTAATGGGGCTTCAGATACTGATGGGGCTTCAGATACTGATGGGGCTTCAGATACTGATGGAGCTTCAGATACTGATGGTGCTTCAGATACTGATGGTGCTTCAGATACTGATGGGGCTTCAGATACTGATGGGGCTTCAGGTGCTGATCGGGCTTTAGATACTGATGGGGCTTCAGGTGCTGATGGGGCTTCAGATACTGATGGGGCTTCAGATACTAATGGGGCTTCAGATACTGATGGAGCTTCAGATACTGATGGGGCTTCAGATACTGATGGGGCTTCAGATACTAATGGGGCTTCAGATACTGATGGAGCTTCAGATACTGATGGTGCTTCAGATACTGATGGGGCTTCAGATACTGATGGGGCTTTAGATACTGATGGGGCTTCAGATACTGATGGGGCTTCAGATACTGATGGGGCTTCATGTGCTGATGGGGCTTCAGATACTGATTGGGGCTTCAGATACTGATGGGGCTTCATGTGCTGATGGGGCTTCAGATACTGATTGGGGCTTCAGATACTGATGGGGCTTCAGGTGCTGATGGGGCTTCAGATACTGATGGGGCTTTAGATACTGATGGGGCTTTAGATACTAATGGGGCTTCATGTGCTGATGGGGCTTCAGATACTGATGGGGCTTTAGATACTGATGGGGCTTCAGATACTGATTGGGGCTTCAGATACTGATGGGGCTTCAGATACCGATGGAGCTTCAGACACTGATGGGGCTTCAGATACTGATGGGGCTTCAGATACCGATGGAGCTTCAGATACTGATGGGGCTTCAGATACCGATGGGGCTTTAGATACCGATGGGGCTTCAGATACTGATGGGGCTTTAGATACCGATGGGGTTTCAGATACTGATGGGCTTTAGATACTGATGGGGCTTCAGATGCTGATGGGGCTTCAGATACTGATGGGGCTTCAGATACTGATGGGGCTTTAGATACTGATGGGGCTTCAGATACTTATGGGGCTTCAGATACTGATGGGGCTTCAGATACTGATGGGGCTTCAGATACTGATGGGGCTTCAGATACTGATGGGGCTTCAGATACCGATGGAGCATCAGATACTGATGGGGCTTTAGATACTGATGGGGCTTCAGATACTGATGGGGCTTCAGATACCGATGGGGCTTCAGATACTGATGGGGCTTCTGACACTGATGGGGCTTCAGATACTGATGGGGCTTCAGATACCGATGGAGCATCAGATACTGATGGGGCTTCAGATACTGATGGGGCTTTAGATACTGATGGGGCTTCAGATACTGATAGAGCTTCAGATACTGATGGGGCTTCAGATACTGATGGGGCTTCAGATACTGATGGGGCTTTAGATACCGATGGGGCTTTAGACACTGATGGGGCTTCAGATACCGATGGGGCTTTAGATACCGATGGGGCTTCAGATACTGATGGGGCTTTAGATACCGATGGGGCTTCAGATACTGATGGGCTTTAGATACTGATGGGGCTTCAGATGCTGATGGGGCTTCAGATACTGATGGGGCTTCAGATACTGATGGGGCTTTAGATACTGATGGGGCTTCAGATACTTATGGGGCTTCAGATACTGATGGGGCTTCAGATACTGATTGGGGCTTCAGATACTGATGGGGCTTCAGATACCGATGGAGCATCAGATACTGATGGGGCTTCAGATGCTGATAGAGCTTCAGATACTGATGGGGCTTCAGATACTGATGGGGCTTCAGATACTGATGGGCTTCAGATACCGATGGGGCTTCAGATACCGATGGGGCTTTAGATACTGATGGGGCTTCAGATACTGATGGGGCTTCAGATACCGATGGGGCTTCAGATACTGATGGGGCTTCTGACACTGATGGGGCTTCAGATACTGATGGGGCTTCAGATACCGATGGGGCTTTAGATACTGATGGGGCTTCTGACACTGATGGGGCTTCAGATACTGATGGGGCTTCAGATGCCGATGGAGCATCAGATACTGATGGGGCTTCAGATGCTGATAGAGCTTCAGATACTGATTGGGGCTTCAGATACCGATGGAGCTTCAGATACCGATGGGGCTTCAGATACTGATGGGGCTTCAGATACTGATGGGGCTTCAGATACTGATGGGGCTTCAGATACTGATGGGGCTTCAGATACTGATGGGGCTTCAGATACTGATGGGGCTTCAGATACTGATGGGGCTTCAGATGCTGATGGGGCTTCAGGTGCTGATGGGGCTTCAGATACTGATGGGGCTTCAGATACTGATGGGGCTTCAGATACCGATGGGGCTTCAGATACCGATGGGGCTTTAGATACTGATGGGGCTTCAGATACTGATGGGGCTTCAGATACTGATGGGGCTTCAGATGCTGATGGGGCTTCAGATACTGATGGGGCTTCAGATGCTGATGGGGCTTCAGGTGCTGATGGGGCTTTAGATACTGATGGGGCTTTAGATACTGATGGGGCTTCAGATGCTGATGGGGCTTCAGATACCGATAGAGCTTCAGATACAGATGGGGCTTCAGATACTGATGGGGCTTCAGGTGCTGATGGAGCTTCAGATACTGATGGGGCTTCAGGTGCTGATGGGGCTTCAGATACTGATGGGGCTTCAGATACTGATGGGGCTTCAGATACTGATGGGCTTTAGATACTGATGGGGCTTCAGATGCTGATGGGGCTTCAGATACTGATGGGGTTTCAGATACTGTTGGGGCTTCAGATACTGATGGGGCTTCAGATACAGATGGGGCTTCAGATACTGATGGGGCTTCAGATACTGATGGGGTTTCAGATACTGATGGGGCTTCAGATGCTGATGTGGCTTCAGGTGCTGATGGGGCTTTAGATACTGATGGGGCTTCAGATACTGATGGGGCTTTAGATACTGATGGGGCTTCAGGTACCGATGGGGCTTCAGATACCGATGGGGCTTCAGGTGCTGATGGGGCTTCAGATACTGAAGGGGCTTCAGATACTGATGGGGCTTCAGATACTGATGGGGCTTCAGATGCTGATGTGGCTTCAGATACTGATGGGCTTTAGATACTGATGGGGCTTCAGATGCTGATGGGGCTTCAGATACTGATGGGGCTTCAGATACTGATGGGGCTTCAGATACTGATGGGGCTTCAGATGCTGATGGGGCTTCAGATGCTGATGGGGCTTCAGATACTGATGGGGCTTCAGATACTGATGGGGCTTCAGATACAGATGGGGCTTCAGATACTGATGGGGCTTCAGATACTGATGGGGCTTCAGATACTGATGGGGCTTCAGGTGCTGATGGGGCTTCAGATACTGATGGGGTTTCAGATACTGATGGGGCTTCAGATACTGATGGGGCTTCAGATGCTGATGGGGCTTCAGATACTGATGGGGCTTCAGATACTGATGGGGCTTCAGATACTGATGGGGCTTCAGATGCTGATGGGGCTTCAGATACTGATGGGGCTTCAGATACTGATGGGGCTTCAGATACAGATGGGGCTTCAGATGCTGATGTGGCTTCAGGTGCTGATGGGGCTTCAGATACTGATGGGGCTTTAGATACTAATGGGGCTTCAGGTGCTGATGGGGCTTCAGATACTGATGGGGCTTCAGATACTGATGGGGCTTCAGATACTGATGGGGCTTCAGATGCTGATGGGGCTTCAGATACTGATGGGGCTTCAGATACTGATGGGGCTTCAGATACAGATGGGGCTTCAGATGCTGATGTGGCTTCAGGTGCTGATGGGGCTTCAGATACTGATGGGGCTTCAGATACCGATGGGGCTTCAAATGCTGATGGGGCTTCAGATACTGAAGGGGCTTCAGATACTGATGGGGCTTCAGATACTGATGGGGCTTCAGATGCTGATGTGGCTTCAGATACTGATGGGCTTTAGATACTGATGGGGCTTCAGATGCTGATGGGGCTTCAGATACTGATGGGGCTTCAGATGCTGATGTGGCTTCAGGTGCTGATGGGGCTTTAGATACTGATGGGGCTTCAGATACTGATGGGGCTTTAGATACTGATGGGGCTTCAGGTACCGATGGGGCTTCAGATACCGATGGGGCTTCAGGTGCTGATGGGGCTTCAGATACTGATGGGGCTTCAGATACTGATGGGGCTTCAGATGCTGATGTGGCTTCAGATACTGATGGGCTTTAGATACTGATGGGGCTTCAGATGCTGATGGGGCTTCAGATACTGATGGGGCTTCAGATACTGATGGGGCTTCAGATACTGATGGGGCTTCAGATGCTGATGGGGCTTCAGATGCTGATGGGGCTTCAGATACTGATGGGGCTTCAGATACTGATGGGGCTTCAGATACAGATGGGGCTTCAGATACTGATGGGGCTTCAGATACTGATGGGGCTTCAGATACTGATGGGGCTTCAGATACTGATGGGGCTTCAGGTGCTGATGGGGCTTCAGATACTGATGGGGTTTCAGATACTGATGGGGCTTCAGATACTGATGGGGCTTCAGATGCTGATGGGGCTTCAGATACTGATGGGGCTTCAGATACTGATGGGGCTTCAGATACTGATGGGGCTTCAGATGCTGATGGGGCTTCAGATACTGATGGGGCTTCAGATACTGATGGGGCTTCAGATACAGATGGGGCTTCAGATGCTGATGTGGCTTCAGGTGCTGATGGGGCTTCAGATACTGATGGGGCTTTAGATACTAATGGGGCTTCAGGTGCTGATGGGGCTTCAGATACTGATGGGGCTTCAGATACTGATGGGGCTTCAGATGCTGATGGGGCTTCAGATACTGATGGGGCTTCAGATACTGATGGGGCTTCAGATACAGATGGGGCTTCAGATGCTGATGTGGCTTCAGGTGCTGATGGGGCTTCAGATACTGATGGGGCTTCAGATACCGATGGGGCTTCAGGTGCTGATGGGGCTTCAGATACTGAAGGGGCTTCAGATACTGATGGGGCTTCAGATACTGATGGGGCTTCAGATGCTGATGTGGCTTCAGATACTGATGGGCTTTAGATACTGATGGGGCTTCAGATGCTGATGGGGCTTCAGATACTGATGGGGCTTCAGATACTGATGGGGCTTCAGATACTGATGGGGCTTCAGATGCTGATGGGGCTTCAGATGCTGATGGGGCTTCAGATACTGATGGGGCTTCAGATACTGATGGGGCTTCAGGTGCTGATGGGGCTTCAGATACTGATGGGGTTTCAGATACTGATGGGGCTTCAGATGCTGATGGGGCTTCAGATACTGATGGGGCTTCAGATACTGATGGGGCTTCAGATGCTGATGGGGCTTCAGATACTGATGGGGCTTCAGATACTGATGGGGCTTCAGATACAGATGGGGCTTCAGATACTGATGGGGCTTCAGATACCGATGGGGCTTCAGATACTGATGGGGCTTCAGATGCTGATGGGGCTTTAGATACCGATGGAGCTTCAGATACTGATGGGGCTTCAGATACTGATGGGGCTTCAGATACTGATGGGGCTTCAGATACTGATGGGGCTTCAGATACTGATTGGGGTTTGGATTCTGCTCAGTCAAGTTACTGGTCAGGGCTAGCAAGGGAGAGTCGGTGATCAGGTTTCAAGAACTTTTCAGTGGACTGAACCAACATATTTGGTTACAGAAAAAAAGCTCTTGATGCTGGGAGTGTGTGTTTGGATTTGTTCACAAGCTACCCTGAGAGTTGGTCCAGAGTAATTCAGCTAGCAGGGCTTTCTTTCAGCTCATCAATGTTCTGCAGGCAGGAAATGATGCAGTTCCTTTCTTGCTTTTGGGATAGGGAGGTGAAAGATACCAAGAGGTCATACTTGGGGGTTGGTCAGTGACAAAGGAAGAAGGGAAGAAAGAATGATGTAGGATTCACCCAAAGAAATTATTTGAAATAATAAAATCCCTGTCATAGTGCTGGGCTCAGCACTGCGCTCCGAGTTCTCATCAACTGCCCACTATTGCACTAAAACTGCGAGTAATAAACACAGCCTAAACCTTATCAATTTTTGATGCTCCTCGATTACAGCCAAACAATATTGGTTTTGATGGAAGTCCGGGATGTGTTGAAGGGCACTTCTCATCATGTGCAGATGTGGCTGCAGTTGAGGGTGATTCAGTGCATGAGGCAGTAACGAGGGCACGGAGCAGTGTGAGTGGAGTGAGCGAGCGCTCTCCTCGATACACTTACTAGTTGGATGAAAGATTCTGCTTCTTATGGATTTTGCATCCTGGTCCTCTGTAAGTGCTGATATGTGTCCTGTCTTCACAGTTGGAGAAGAAACATTAATGGATCAATTAGCAGGAAAAATTCAAAGAAGATGCTGGAAATCTTAGCAGTGAAGCCCATCTCGTCGGAGCACTGGGCTCTGCCCGGGGTAAGAAATAGCACTGGACCTTGGGCAGCCTGGGGAGGGATTTGGTTTGACTGATTTCTGAAGCTCAGTCTCCAGTTCGACTCTACTCAGAATATCCGTCCTTCTGCCAAAGCAGATACTTGTGCTGACAGTTTCTCATACAATTGACACTAGAAACAAGATACATAAAAAGCAAAGCTACATTGAAAACCAAATTTGTATAGCTGGAGGTGCAGACCCTCCACAAATCCTCCCAATCTCGTACAGAGATCTGATTGGCTGCCAACACTTCAACCAGGAAGTTTTATTAATTTATGCATGTTCAGATATTTTTAATTAGTTAAAGCAAGCGCCTCGCTCAAATGCAGTTTCCTCTATGAAAAGAAATTATAAATCTTGGGCCAACTGTACAATATGGCTGACAACAGAGGTGGACCCCTAGCTTACTCCTAAGCTCCGATCTCAGTGGTTCTTAACATTTTGTCTTCTGTGGACCTCCGCTGATCACTGCTGGAAGCTGGGCACTCACGCCTAAGTAATTGCTATGATTCAAACCTCAAAATAATACACAAAAATATAGAAACAAGTGCACATCAAACAAATACACAAATTAGAAATATTTTACCTAATTCACTTAAAAAAACATATGTAAAAATTCGAAATTTCAGAGTAGAGCATTTTAAAATATTGTTTTATTTCTAAAAAAATACAACACTTTATGCTGAATGTTTCAATATCATTGTGGGCCAGATGCACAACCATTTTAAGCATTTGCAAACAGAGAATTGTGCCATTTGTGACTGCTAAAAGCGCTTTTGCAATGTACTAACCCTATTATGCAAGTCGGTAACCTATTACAGACTCGCAAAAATAGGGTTTGGGATTCACTTTTAGGATGGGGCCCTTCCTAATAGCAAGTTGCAGTGGCATGTCTGAATGTTTTGCAACCGGGATGTGGTCACAAAACATTCATATTTTACCACTCTGTAAAGGAGGTGGTAACCCATTCAGAAACCGGAAGGGGACCCCGTCCCTTTCGTGAATGTGGGCAGCAATTTATTTTTAAAGCAGACAGTGGACCCACGGACCACGGCCTACTCCTAAAAAACAAAAGGAAACTTTTCTATTTTTTTTAATGCATCTCATTTTTATTTAAGAAAAACGGACAGCATTTCAGAAAAAAATGCTTTATTCAAAAAGCAATTCAAAAAGGGGGTGGTGATGAACAGAGTGTCTGAATTAAGCAGAATACTCCTACCCAGTCAAGAGATCAGGGCTTGATCCATCACCGTTATTTATCTCACTGCACCATCCCAGCTCAGAACCTGGCTACATGCAAATTAGTCTGACCCAGTGCCTCATGGGAACAGGGCAGACCAAACTACCAAGCCAATTCTTCACCGGAAAGGAGACAAGCTTCCCATGATGCACTGGGCCAGTGACAGACTAATTTGCATGTAGCCAGGTTCTGAGCTGGGATGGTGCAGTGAGATAAAAAAAACGGTGATGGATCAAGCCCTGATCTTTGGACTGGGTAAGAGTGGTCTGCTTAATTCAGACACTCTGTTCATCACCACCCCCTTTTCTGAATTATTCAAAAAGCAATCACAGACAGGGTGGTCTACTGACCCCAACATGTCACCATCCCTGTGATTACAGGCCACTCCCAATGGGTAGCAACAGGTCGCAAATTGTGACCTACCTCATAAGTATAATGAGGTAGGTAATTTACTACCTCATCGGGAATTGCTAAATGTGCCTAAGACACATTAGTACATTTTATTTTGTGGCAGCATTATAGCTGGTTGTCTAAAAATTAATTTATATTTAGCAGAGAAAGAGATTATGTTGGGACGTATCCCTAGGATTAAGACCTTTAATATCGATTATGCTTGTAACAGCACGACTCTGCCTAGAATTTTTGAATGGTGGTCAATGCTAAGGGAGATTGTAGAAAGAGAGATGGGCATTGCTGAGAGCGGAGGCATTCGATCCGGGAAGAAGTTTTTCCGAATCTGGGGACCTTTGCTAAATTAAACAAAAATACAGCTTTTGAATATCTGCATTTTTTTACATTTCATCTGTTTAACTTCTTTTTATTACCCTAAGATGTTTATCTATTTACCTAATGTATAATGGCTTTTCTTTTTTTTCTTTTTTCTCTTTTTTCTGCTGTATATGTACTGTATGCCATGATCTTGATGTTTTGTGTTCATTGTGCTTACTCCTCCAAATAAAAATTAAATAAAAATAAAAAAAAAACAAAATGAAATGGACGTTCATCTGGCCTTTTGTCTTTTTTGCTCCAAATGCATGCTTTCTGCTGTGGTATATGTGCTTCAATAAAGCCACCACTCTTCTATAGTAGTTTCCTTATATTAAACTTACGCTGCTCCCACAAATCAAAATCCAAATAATAGCTTAATTATTATCCTCAAATTTTAAATTCCTTCACATTCACAGTGTTTTAAAACTTTAAATTTTCATGTATTTATAGTTTATTTTCTGTAAATATTATTCAATTTTTTTAACAATCACGGACCTCCTGGACAAGCGTCTCAGACCCCTGTTAAAAATCACTGCTTTAGTTTCTAAAATCATATTCTCCATAAGGCAGGGACCACGGGCACTAGAAGGCAGGCTCAGGTTTAATTTGCCTCTCGATCTTCAGACATGTGGCCCTGATTTGGAGGTACGCTGGCAGGAAGTTCTGCCACCATTGCTGCTGCTTCCTCTCAAAAACCATAGAGTTCTCTGCAAGGGCAGCAGAGGTTTCAGCTTCCAGATGACTGAATCGGTTGCAGGAAATACTCCAGCTTCTAGAGGTATCTCTGGGGGCCGGAAATGGTTGCATTCAAAACCAGTCATTACCCCCATTTCTATCTTCCCAGCATGGTGTCAGGTGTTCCCAAAAGAATAAAGTCAGCAACACTTTGGTGGCGCAGGTGTTGATGCTCTTGCAAGCAGAATATCCCTCAGTGGCCAAACTCTATATCAACAGATACCACACAGTCAACAGGACCAGGAATTAGGCCACCTTCTTGGAATATTGATCAATCCTGCCTCTCTTAACCAAGCTCCTGGTCACTTCAATTGCCAGAGATAATGTACACAGCAGCAGCAGCACCCTTCTTCGATCTCCGTGAGCGGATCGCCTGCTTCTAGGGGAAGTTGTTGACCCTGCTGTCCAAATAGGCCATAGATGTCCAGTGGTGCACACTGGGCGGTACTGCAGTGGCACAAGTCATGGTGGCGCAGTCATGACAGCTGGACTGGTCATTTCTTGGTACATTCTAGAGATGCATGAACCTAGCATGAGATATTTCTTCTGGAGTGCATGTTCTACTAACCAAACGCCTTTACTTTCTTTATATGCTAAGGGGACGTTGGCGCCAGGGGAGAAGTTACCGTCCAAACTAAAGGAGATTCTGAAGGAGGAATTCTGGCAGCAGTTTGAGATCCTGAAGAACCAGGGTACAGAGGTAGGTTTACTGACTGAGCCCTCCAGAGAGTGATGCAAGGGCCAGGCAGCGGAATTTTAGTCCTCAAGAACGAATGCTGGCAGGAAACGGGAAACAGCCATCCCATTGCATGTGTTAGAACGCATGCGATTACAACGCGTCGTTACACCGACCGCTTTGTTACATCGCAGTACCATTACAACGCAAGTGGTTACAACGGCTTCCTATAGGGGGTGCTCTAAACTAAGGAATAGTATAATTTACTATTCCAACACCTTCCCTACTGTTGCACACACTGGAGTTGGAATAGTAAATTATACTATTCCTAAGTACAGCGCACCCCCTAGAGCTAAACATTGTAACGACTTGCGTTGTAATGGTACTGCGATGTAACAACGTAGTCATTGTAACAACTGCGTTGTTATGTAAAAAGCTATATTCACAGGAAACACAATAGTGCTGTATGCATAGACACAGGTGACTGATAATCAAGGAGCTAGTCGGTTACAATACTACAGCAAGAGGTAACGCCTCAAGGCTAAAACATAAATCTCAATTACAATTACGAAAAAAGGCAACGTAAGCATCAGAGCAGAACTACTGTCCAGTCTTCCGTTACAATAGAAGCCTTTCAGCATGGCCACAATAAAAGAATGAATAGTAGTGAATGGTTTGTACTTTGACCCATTGGGGCTCTTTCCACTTCTGGGATCCTTGGTCATTTGATTAAAGCAGGTAACTGTTGAGGAGGAAGAGCATACTTTGCTGGAAACAGGTGCTGAGGAGAGCAAAGAGGAAGCCACTTCATTTTCTAGAGATGTTCTGGACTTTAAAGGAGTTGGTAGAATACATGACTACTGACTGGTCAAATGTTTGATGAATTATAGCGATACAAATGGACACTAAGTAAGGGGAGAAACAAGTGAACTTGATTTGTAAGAAGCAAGCTGAGCAGCAAACACAGGTTGTGGTCGCGGAGAATTTTTACTTGGTTTGAAGCCTTCAATCAATCAATCAATCATTAACATTTATAGAGCGCGCTACTCACCAGTGAGGGTCTCAAGGCGCTGGAGGGAGGGGGGGGGAGCTGCTACTGCTCAAAGCTTTGATCTCTGCGTGTTTCCAGCTTTCAGGGAAGGTGGCTGAAGTGAAGAAGCTGTTTATGATGTTCCGGAGGTGGGGTGCAATGATGGTGTTGGCTTTGTTGAAGATATGATGAGGGCACGGGTCGGAGGGGGAGCCCGAGTGGATGGTGTTCATGACGTGGGTGGTGTCTCCAGTGCTGGTGGCGGTCCAAGCGTCGAGGATGGTGGTGGGGGTCATAGGTTTGGTGGCTGGAGGCGTAGATTGGAGTCCGAAACTGTTGTGTATGTCTGTGATCTTGCAGAGGAAGAACGTGGCGATCGGAGGAGCAGAGTTCCAGGGATGGTTTGATGTCGTTAATTGCTGGTGCTGGGGTTGGAGAGCTCTTTGACGATGGTGAAGAGTTCCTTGCTGTTTTGGGTGTTGTTGTCCAGCCGCTCTTTGTACGATGTCCTTTTGGTGGTGCGAATCATCTGGTGGTATTCGCGGATGGCGTTCTTGAGGGCTGTTCTGTTTTCTGAGGTTCGTTCGTGGCGCCAGGTTTTTTCGAGGGTTCACCAAGATTTCTTTGCGACTTTGCGGGCGTCTGTGAACCATGAGATTTTTCTGTTGCCGGTCAGGCTTGGGGGGTTCTTCAGTGGAGCGAGGTCGTCGGCGCAGTTGGTGATCCACTGTGCGAGGTTGTGGGCAGCGTCGTTGGTGTCAGTTGTGCTGGCAGGAGGGTTTTGGCTCAGTGATGTGGTTAGCTGGTCTGTGGTGACTTTGCTCCAGCATCTGCGGGGGATCCTTTGCGTGTGGGGGTGGATGTAGTCTTCTTGAAGGTGAAGTGGATGCAGCTGTGGTCAGTCCAGTGTAGTCCGGTGGAGTGGTTGAAGGAGACGTGGTTGCTGGCGGAGAAGATGGGGTCGAGCGTGTGGCCGGCGCGGTGGGTGGGTGTGTCCACCAGTTGCTTGAGTCCGAGGTTGGCGAGGTTGTCGAGTAGGGTGGTGGTGTTGCTGTCGTTGATGTTCTCCATGTGGAAGTTCAGGTCCCCTAGGAGGATGTATTCTGGTGAGGCTAGGGCGTGCGGGCTGATGAAGTCGGCGATGGTTTCACTGAATTGTGTGCACGGGCCCGGGGGTCTGTAGATGAGGGTTCCTCTGAGAGTGGTTTGAAGGTCGGTGTGGATCTGGAAGTGTAGGTGTTCGGCGGAGGAGAGTGTGTTTTCAGCGTTGGTCGTGATGCTGATGGTGTTTCTGTGGATGATGACAATTCCTCCTCCGGTTTGGTTGGTGCGGTCCCTCTGAGTGATCTTGTAGCCGGCCGGGATGGCAATGGTGATGTCGGGGGCTGAGGAGGCGTTCATCCAGGTTTCCGTGAGGAAGGCGACGTCTGTTGTTGTTGTGTCGAGGAGGTCCCAGAGTTCAATGGGGTGCTTGTGGACGGAGCGGGTGTTGAGGAGGATGCACCTGAGGTGGTGGTTGTTGTTGTTGCTGAGTCCGGTGGGTGGGGTGTAGGTTCGGTGGCAGGAACATTTGCAGGCTTGGCAGGTGAAGGGTCCGTGAGTTCGCTTCGGGGTGGCTTGGTAGCAGGCGGGTGGTCGTCCGTTGTTGAGTGCGTTGAGGATGGCGGGTCGTATCTCAGTCGGGTAGCTTGGATCCGGCGGGGTCCAGGGGTTCTGGCGCTGGGCGTGGTCCAGGCGCGGACGGGCGCAGACGGGCTTGCCTTAGGCACGCCTTCGGCTGCAGCGCAGCCTCCATATGAGGAGGGAGAGAGGGGGATTTGGTAGGGAGGAGCAGCTGGGGGGCGGGAGTGGGGTGGCCAATAGGAGAGTGGGGGGCAGAGCCGCAGGGAGGCAGCGACGGGAAGGTGGCACCAGGGGGAGTACACAGAATGCAAAAAAGGTGGGGGGAGGGGGTACAGAGGTCAGAGGAGCACAGAGAGCTAAAACGGGGGGACAAAGGGGCACAGAAGTATGAAGACACAGAGGCAGGAGAAGGGGGGCACAAGGGGCACATAAGGGGCACAGAAGTACAAAAACGGGTCACAGAAAGGAAAACGGGGTCACCAGGGCAGAGGCAAAACCGGGGGGCACGAGGGCACACTCACCAAAGCAGAGAGGCAAATGAAGCAGGGGTAAAGACCAGGGCACAGAGGCAAAGCGGGGAGCATGAAGGGCAACGATCAGCAGAAGTAGGAAGGCAGTGGAGACAGGGGTAGAGCCCAGAGGAGGGAAAGGGACGGCGGGCTCACGCAAAGTGAGCAGGGGCAGCGGAAGCGGGCAACAAGCAGTTGGCAGCACAACACAGGGGCAGCGACACAGGTGGACCGTGTAGCGGCAGGGGGGTGACCTACCTGCAGGCAGGGTCATTACTGAAAGGGAGCAGAGGGGGGATCTTAGAAAGTTTTCTCTGCTGTGTGTTGCGATGTTGTGGGTAACACCCCAGGGATATGTATTCTAGGGGTTGCCAGTCAGGTCCAGGCACTATCGTTCCCCTGCCATGTCTGGGTTGGGTTTCATCTGGGATCATCAGTACTCAGATATGTTCCCCATAACATCTGCAGTGTGCTTAGATACAGCAACCTCTCCAGCTCCTACCCAGACATCACAGGGAAGTGAAGTAAAGATAATGACTAACACACACTGGACGGGGGCGTTGCCTCCATTTGCACTTAATGTTTTAGAGAAAGATCCAGCTTGCATGTCCTGCTCATTTGAAGGTTGTGCATATGGCACCAAAGATTTTGTCTGCATATCCGCTGTAGAAGTCCTGACCTAGACAAGTCCTTGTTCATGGTACAAGAGTTCTGGACGCACACTGGTTTATCATGTAACACGCAAGTACCAGGACACATATGAGACTTGCTGTAGGATAGATGGGGCTTCTTGCACTGTGGATCAGGGATTTTCAACCATGTGTATTTGAATCTCATTGTGATCATCAAAAGCCTGTGATGGTATCATCCGATGAAGCAGATTAATACATTACAGTCTGGAACTCATTTAGGAGTGTGGAACATGGAGACCAACAGAATGCAAATTGGTTGACTTTGACTTACGAACGTAAGATAAACCAAAAGGTTGAGGTAAACCCTGCCGCGGATGAACATTTGCCAATAGCATCTAGCTGTAGATCAATGAACGGTCTTTAGTCAAGTAACTATATCAATGAACTAGCGATCAAGACTGAGCTCTATTGCACAAGAATGAGCACCATCTATAAGGCAGGAATGAGACATGTACATGTAAGTCATGCCTATTTCTTTTCTTGAGCATCTATAACAGAACAGCGTGTTGTAGTTCATTTCCATTGAACATTAGATGACCCCTGTCTCCGTGACCTCCCTGCAGGTGTACCAAGGTTACCTTGATGACCCAAGGAACACCGACAACGCGTGGATTGAGACCCTTGCGATCAATGTGCACTTCGAATCCCAGGAGAAGCTGGACCTTCTAACCTCGGTAAACCAATCCTCCTGGGCATGAGAGTAACAATGTGGAAAATGAGTGCAGAGCATTTATACTATTAAAACAAGAATTCTTCCATCATCAGTAGTACTGTGAGGGACCTCATGGAATGTATTATCATATAATGTGGCATTGCATTGTTTCTATCACACAACTTTACATCAGACTCTGGGTCGGTGGCAGCAATAGTATGAAAGTAGGGGTACCTATGGGAGCACTTGGAAACTCCAGGAGAGTTTGGGATTCCCTAGATTATGTTCCAGGCATGTTGCTTGTGAAGCAGCTGAAACACTATGGCCAACTACAGTTGGGCACTCTAGGAGTCTTGACATATTCTAGAAACTGCTCTTCTTTTTTTGTGGTGTTCAGTCTCGATGTCAGAGGCGACCTTTGAACTCACTTAATTACTGCTAGCATTATTGCGTTCATTCTAGAGACAGCCACCAACTGGAAATGTCCACGGCAGCTGCATAGCTCTCTGGACACTTTGTAGGAGCTCCGTATAAAAGCCCCCCAGACAATGGATGGGCTTGTGCTAATTTAAGTGCCACTCAGGTGCCAGATCCAAGCCCTTAAATGATCCTTCTTATTTTAAGCTCATCCTTATTGCCCGCCATCCTTCAATCGTGCAAGCTGCCGACTACGAAACCACCAAAGACTTAATGCAGGTTCTGGGTGGCTGTCTTCATCCATTTCAGATTTAGGACCTTATTTAGATCTCGGCTGAGGGAATACTCTGTCACAACAATACAATTCAGCATGTCAGGGTCAATCAACATCCTATCACTGACCTGAGAAACACACCAAATATAGCAAGTACAAGATCTAGGTCAGCAAAAACACAGTTGACACATCTGAAGAATACATAGTACGAGATAAATGTCCATACATAAAGACACCGCACAAAGTATTATTCACCTGAAAGGGCCCCGAGGATCTGAATTAAAGGCAACAGTGGCTCATGGCCTGTGTGTAGGGTAAGACTGGACCCTTTAACTAAGAATGCCATCATGACTCCCAATGACTACTGTGGTTTGATCTTGGAAAATGAGAGGTAAAGTGTGTACATTAACTCAATGTGACTTTCTCTCTCTCTCTGGTATAGAATCTGTTGGACCGCGAGCCAGATTTTTCCATCCGCTGGCAGGTTGTAGATCAGAAGATTCCACTTTTTGCAAACCAGAAAGAAATTCTTCGTAAAGCCGCTGAGAACTTCAGAGCACATTACTGAGGCTGGCATCAACAGTAGCTGGAAAGTAACGGACAGCCATGGCCAAATCGGCTGCAACCTAGTTCCCAACTCAGGCCATTTGACCAGAGTGTAATCCAGATGTGCTGCTCAGCATCTACCATCTTTAGGTAATCACCATCCACTGGAAATGAGCAAAGATCTGAGTCCAAGAATTTCCAAACATTACTCCAGTCCTGTTTGTTATTTGTCATTGCCTCTGTGCATTTGGAACCTCTGAGAAAGGATTGCATGGTGGGGAGACAGACCTTTTGGAAGTTGTGGTGATTGCACTATAATCGGATATCTGGAGTTCCTCATTATACGAGTCTGGGTGGAAAATGCTGGTTGTTACAATCTCATCCATAGGTATTGTCATACAGGCAACAGAAGCAAAATGGTGTACAGTTTTTTTTTACAATGAAGTCTGATAATATACCTCAAGTTTTACTTTGGCTAAACTGACTTGTTTGGCAAAGTTCAGTGCTGTTTCCTGGTTTCCGTATAAGCCCCCACTTCTTCCCAGATCTCTTCACTCTGTACAAAGGAAGCAAACTGTTGAAGAACCACTTCACCGCACCAGGGATTCAGCTTTGAGTTGGTTTGCTGTACTGATTTATGTGACTGATTTCTTACTTTTCCTTTACCCTCACCAGACGGATAGATGTTTTTTTCAAGTAGGGGACTGCATGCTGTGAAGCAGCCCGAGTGTCATATGACACAATTTAAGAGCAGATATGAAACTCAGAATGTGATGAAGCAGACAGAGGTGCTGATCTGAGGTCTTATCATTGGGAAGAGGTGTGGCGCAGCGGCCAGGGCGACTGACACCGGACGCAGGGGCTCACGGTTCGATCCTCGGCTCTGGCAGCAGGGGTCTGCCCAGCACCATGTGACGCTGGGCAATAGCTCGCTTAATCTTCCCAACGGCCCCCCGCGCCGGGATGCCTCTGGGTAGCTGTGCGCTTTACAAATACTGGATTTATCATGGAGATGATCTCTAAACCAATCCTCAAGCGACATCCCAACCTCAGCAAAGGAGTCCCAGACCCACCATCGCTGATGGGCACTATATTTCACATTAAAACTATTGTGGACCTGGACAAGGAAATGGAAATTGTCCTTCACCTGCCCCACAATTTTTAGTGGTTTTGGTATTTACTATGCACAGCTCATTTATTTTTGTGTATTGTTCATATTGGAATCTGTGTAAATAAATACTCCTAATAATCACACACAAAGCCGTTATTGTATTGCCTTATTTACTTTAAGTAACACACTCATACTACTGGTATGGCCCCAAAAGCGATCAGGTCTAAGGCAACCATATCATGCATCGTGAGGGACCTGTATGTTTATGATGTGACCTATGTGTGAAGCGTTGGGTGTTGTGCATGAGAGCCATAGGGGTGCTACATCAACTGTGTTGTGTATCACGTGCCGCTGCCAGGTGTGTCAGTAAATCACAAGAGTGTGACTTGTGATTGCTAGTACCCCCTGACTACTATACCTGATTGGTATAGTGCATGTTTCTGGAGCGACCTATTGGAAAGTACTGGCAGTAATGAGCAATGGCCAGAGTGGAGCTCCATTCACGCCTCTTTGGACGTGCTACTGTGCCTAAGCATGCTGCCGATGTAGGAGAATGAAGTGGATTGGGTCAGATTTGACAGTTTATGCCACCGTCATCTGAGATCTATGTGTATATAGTGGGTGTGTTTTTTTGGCAAAGCATGTTTCGTGGTCTTGTTTGAGACAGAGGCCAGTCAGTTGGCAACAGCCACATTGTTGTGGGTCTTTCACACTCCAGGTGAATAGAAAAAGCCTGACTGTTGTTGGCAGAAAGCGCCAGAGCTTGGCTTTCTCTACCGCTAAGGAGGAACAATGATGTAATACTTGCTGAATATGGGAATAGTCGTGATCTTTGGGCCCCTAATGGTTGCTATGTGTGGAGTTTATTTTGCAGACAAATAGTCCTGACAGCACGATGGATTCATATCAGATGCAAACAGTGTGCTTGAACAAATTTCAGAGTGGGGTTGCTGAAAATCAACACAATCGCACTAAAGTCCCAGGGTTTCTTAAGTTCAAACAATTCTTCTTCAGAGCAATCAATCAATCAATCACGGCATTTATAAAGCGCGCTACTCACCCGGGAGGGTCTCAAGGCGCTGGGGGAGGGGGAGCGCTACTGCTTGAACAGCCAGGTCTTGAGCTGTTTTCTGAAGGAGAGATGGTCCTGGGTTCGCCGAAGGTGGGTGGGGAGGGTGTTCCAGGTCTTGGCTGCCAGATAGGAGAAGGATCTTCCTCCGGCTGTGGCTTTGCGGATGCGTGGTACGGTGGCGAGGGCGTGGCTGTTCGAACGTAGCTGGCGGGTGGGCGTGTAGAAGGTCATGAGGTCGTTGAGGTAATTGGGGCCCAGGTCGTGGAGAGCCTTGTGTGCGTGGGTGAGAAGTCTGAACGTGATCCTCTTGCTGACGGGGAGCCAGTGCAAGTCTTTCAGGTGTCCGGTGATGTGGCTGTGTCGGGGGATGTCCAGGATGAGTCGTGCGGAGGCGTTAGGAGCAGAGGAGCATGAGAGGGTTTTATTAGTCAATGTACTAACATAAGAGAGAGAAGCAGGTAGACTATGACATCATGCAACTTACTGAGCATTGCATGAGTAAGGTGCTTATTAGGTCATGATAAATTCTGTGAAACTCACAAACAGTGGAACCCAAATCCTCTTCCAGAATGGATAAACACAGTCAAGAACAAAAGGAAAGTAGGAATATATTGTTAGGATATATTAAAATCAAAAGCCTATCCCACTGAATACAATATGAATAGTGGTTGCTATGAAGAAGAACAAGATAGTGGCAATCTTATTTGTCGATAGAACAACTGAAAATATTGCGACATTGGGAGAATAATTTAGGATGTCTCTACATCAGTATCACCGGCCATTCTTCCCTCTGCTAATAAAGCTGATCTTAGCACTAAAGGCGGCCTACCATGAGCTTAATATATGACCTTGGTCACGCCTGCCGACCATTTGTAGAAAAATAGAATCGTTGTTCACTAGGGAAACGTCTGCTCTTTCAATCTCTGCATCACAGCCACAGTATTGTCCTCAGGCAGGCAGGCAGACAGGTAAGCTTGTCAGAAGACTTGATGTGCCTTCTCTGTAACCTTCGGGCGAGAAAGCAAAAGACACACAAATGATGGACGGAATGCAAAACAAATAAAAACATCCACCCTCAGTCAACAGATCTGGGTGAAATCCATTGTTCTTTTGCTCACCATGCCACCCCAGTTTACACTCAGCCATATGCAAATCAGTCTTGACCCTGTGACCTATTGTTAGAAATTGGATTTCTGGTTGGCTAAGGCTTGTGCCAAAGCCAGGCAGAAACCACCACTCTAGTTAGGGCAAGGGAGTTACACTCCAAAGATAACCCCTGCTCACCCCCTTGGCAACGTGACACGAGCAGTAAGGCTGATCCCGGAGGCATTGTAAGTTAAGCATTTGCGCACACACCCACCAGCAACAACATCCCAGGCTACCCACAAAAGGAACTCCACACAAGGTTATATCAAAAATAGTCTTTGTATTCTCAAAACACATTAGAATAGTAAACACATCATGTACACTGTGCCATCTGGCACGGGGCAATATTTACAAGGGATTACGTACACCTGACAGGGCCACTTGGGCCACTGTCAGCATCAGCACTTGGTAAAGAAATAGTACAATTGATAACTTGGAAAAAGTAAGATAGACCATAAAACGAACAACCAGTACATACTGGTAATCACTGTACTTGAAATCTGACATGAAATCCATCATGCCCAGTATCCCACAAGTCTATCTACATTAGACCCTAACCACCTAAGTAAAAATTACACTAGGGGCGTAAATCACACAGGGGAGTATAATCTCCCTAACACAAACCTAAACAGGTAAAACAACCTCCTATGCATAAACCATATCAAGAGGTATCAAAACAGGGTGCGCAAAACATACTATACACAACACATTTCCTAGCACCCAAAAAGCATTAGCACATAAATCACCATAGCACTTAAATCACATTAGGGTCTGCGCCCTATAAATGTAACAATCCCCCCTGGCCAACTGGCCATCGCAAATAAGGGGGGGGCTCTAATGCCCTATGTCAAGAGAGTCAGGGCTGCTGCCTAAGCAGCGATGGTCAAGGTTGCACCACTACGCCAAAACCTAAACGTGGCAGCTGCCCACTACTTGCTGGGCAGCTGAGAACAAGAACTGGGAGGCCAAAACGCAGCAGCTGGCACTAAGTGCTGCGCAGCTGTGGAAGGCCAAGGTAGGGCAAAGGAGTGCGCCTCACTCCTAGATTCACAAGCACAGGTCCCCTGGAAGAGAATACCTAAACGGTGCAGCTGCCCACTACTTGCTGGGCAGCTGTAGTAGCAAAAGTGCGGCATGTGCTCTCACTAGCCCCTAGGAACAAAACTGCCACACGTGGGAGCCTTCTAGGCTCTAGAACAAATGTGCCACAAAAGGTAGGAGCCACGGGGCTCAGCACGGGCCCCTCTGGGGCCTTGTTAATAAACATGGCCTCCCCATCGGTGGAGCCAGGCAGGCTAGGGAAACACTGGATAACATCTGGAGCCACCTGGCTCCTGAAATAACGATGCCCCCTCGTTGGGGCGCAATGGCTCTGGGGGAACACGGGACCTCAGAATCCCCCATGGGGCCCTTGGAACTACAAGAGAGCCATCGGTGGAGCGGCCCGCTACCATCTGGGGCCGCTCTGAAGAAGGGCCCCCACTCCGGTGCCTGGGGTGCGCATGTGGCCTTCCCCCCGCCCCAGCCGTCTCCACTTACCGGCTCTCGGCGGGGTAAAGGCTCCTCCGGATAGACGCGGCGGGGTAGGCACCGGCAATGTGCCTCGCGCCTCGCCCGCAGGGAAATCGGCTGAGGTGCTGGCGGGGCTCTCTCTCCCCATGGGAGCCCCGCCATCTCCATGCGCCAGTCTTTACCCGGTCCTCTCTCCTCGGGGACTGGGACCAGGAAATGAGAGCCCGCAAGGCTCCAGATGTGCTTTAGAGCACTGGCCCCGCCCACCTCCTTTACTTCCAGGTTGTGCTAGGCAGCGGCCCGGCAACGTTTCGCCAGGCAGCTCGGGCTGCGGCGGTGAACTCCCGGGGGCCAAAACGAGGGGTAGGCTCCCTCGGTATAGAAAGTAAATAGCGGGGTGGGCACCCGCAGTGATAATTAAATAAGCGGGATGGGCACCCGCGCTGCCAACACAAGGGTAGGAGCACTTCCCCCCCCCCCGAGGAAGATCCAGGAAAAGGTCTCCAGGGCAAGGAGAGTCTCCCAGCCATCCTCAGGCCTGGCAGAAGGGGCCCCAGAAAGAAGTCCTCCAGCAACCCAGGGGCTGGGCAGGGCCCAGCAATCAAGCCTTTCCCTGGACCCCAGCAGCAGCACACCCCTGGTAGATTCAAGTCAGGAAACAAGAACATTTTCATGGGGTCACAGCCACACTTTCATACACATAAATACTTTGTTGTCAAAGGTGCATGCAAGGGGCGAACCAGATGCAACTGGTTCTTGAGCACTTTGTTTTGCTCAGCCTCTCTGCCTATTCACTGGATGGGTCAGGGACATCAGACACACCACAGGGGGTGGAGCCAGCATTGTGGAGGGAAGGCCCAGCCCTATTCAGGTCCCAGGTGCACTCCTCCCTCCCATCCACATGCAGATCTCCTCATTCACCACCGGGGCAGACCCATCCTGACTCCTAGAGCCGGGCACAGCAGCCAGCTCCAGCCAATCACAAGCCAGACAGTCAATTCACATTTACTGCACAGACATGCCAACTTCTAAAAGTGGCATTTCCACACTAGACACAATAAATCAGCGCACATCATCGCGCAGCATTTAATCTCACCAGTTTGCATATACTAAACTCGACCCTGCACTCCCCACACATCATGAACTATCATGGACACCCACATTCCCCATGCATTCCTATGGGAGGGCAGGCCAATCTCACTACACGCACTGAGAGAGCGCACGCACTTTACACTGGGCCATAGTGCTAAAGTGCGCAGAGACCAGAAATCACTAAAATTAGGTCATATTAAAAGGCAAAAAGTTCAGGGGTAAACCTGCCAGAAGGGCCAAGTCCAACACCTATGTATATGGATTCCAATACCAACCCAGATGTATGACCAAGGTGGAAAATGTATTTGTCATGGAACCAGCAAGAAGTCATTTACAGCATTCATTTTCTGGAGGGATGACTATTCTTGCAATTCATAACCTAAATCAGTAGGTAGCACAAGTTCTTCCAGCAGCACTTCTTCATTTGATGTGGGTTCTGCTAGGAGGTATAAGGAGGCAGAGCATACACTTTTCATTTTCAATGCCAAAGGAACCCAGGTAGAGGTCATTGAGTTGCTGCAGGGATGAGGGAGAGACGGTTGTTATGGATATGGAAGGAGTTCAAGGTTACACGCAAAGCTACGTGTTGGCGAGAACTCTCAAAAGAGGAGGCAGAAGAAAGAGGCAGGCGGTCCCGGGAGCAGAAAGAAAAGAAGAAACAACTGTTCTCCTCCTGTAGGCGTAGGATAAGTGCTATCTGCAGTCAGGGCAAATGTCTTGTGGGGGAAGGGCATTTGGGAACTGGTCCAGCCCATTATACTCTTTGTTCTCCCCAAATAAACAAGGCAGCTGGCACTGTACAGATGTGTGGGAGTGGAGAAGGTGAATGAACAATTAAAAATGCCTTCAATGTTGTTTTAGTCTTCTTACCTTTGCTGTGTCTTCCGAGAGAGGTAAAATGGCAGGCTGTCTTCTGACAAATTGCTGCTTATTCTTTTAACATGGAGATGTTGTTTATTTGTATTTCCTTGACTGCAAAATGAGAGGCTTTTGTAAAGTGAACTATATGACAATCTCTCTGGAGAACAAGGCCACTAGAATTATGCGACAGGGAGAAGGCAGTTTGAATCAGTTGCTTCCTATGGTAATAGACTTGGTCAGGACAGGGGGCCTAACCCAAACACAGACCGCAAACAGCATTATTTACAAACCAACGACAACAATATTGGAGGAACTAGACACCATTCCCATATTTATTATTTCCACCACTGCCATCAATCAAATCACCAAAGATCTCCTTAAAGTGCAATTGTCACTGAGGGCAATCTATCTGGTCTTAAACACCTTCCACATTTTATTCCTCACTTTAACAAAACTTGGACCAGAAGTAAAAATCTTTGAGAAAGCAGTTATTGCCAAGGTCCAAAATATGGCAAAATATATACCATAGCCCCTCTACAACCTGTCTTTTCAGTAAAACATGGCTCTTACAAAATTTTGCGAAAATGAGCATATAACGGTGAAGCCATGAGAAAAGGGAGGAGTGATAATATTCCTCAATGCTGAACAATATAAGGACAAAATGAAGATGAAGTTAAACATCCCCGAGCATTATCAAAATATAAGAGACCCCCTAAAAAATGTCATCAAACAGATCAATCAAGATTGAGTTGCTCAATTGCACCCATAACCAAATACCATTATTCTATGAAGTCCCACTAACTCACAAAGACATGTTAGGCCCTCCTCTTTGTCTTATAATGGCCTCTATCGGTACAACCACAGAACCACTATCAAAATGTGTGGATAACTTCCTTAAGCCACTAGTGACTTTCCATTGTATATTAAGGACATGGGACATATGAATTCAGAACGTAAGGGTATTAGATACTCACAAGGAAATATTGGTCATGATGGACATTGAGGCCTTGCATACAATCTTTCCTAAGATAAATCTCATCATAACTTCATTCTCCAATGCTATGAGATTGTTTTGAATTATAATGTATTTGAATTTGACAGCAAATTATACCAACAGAGGATCAATGTATGTGATTATAATTTAAAGTTCACTCCAAACTTGAGTAAAGAACGGGTGGAATGTCTTGATATATCGATCTATTATCCAGACCAACAAGTAATGGTTGCCCTGTACAAGAAACCTACAGCCAAAAATACGGTCCTCCATTTCGACGGTTTTCACCCCCACTGTCAAAAACAAGGGATTCCTTTCAGCCAATTTCTGCAGAAACCCTCAAAGAAAACCTCTTAAATAGGTTCTATCCCAGACACTTGGTTCAACACTCCCTGAAGAGAGCACAATACTACAACAGAGAGTTTATGTTTCAACCCAGAAGAAAAGAAGACAACAACGATCTAGTGTGTGTGGTACATCATTCTAACTTAGGTCAACGCATATGTTGTTAATTATGCATTATCTGTATAAAAGTGTAAAGGTATTGGGTTGGCAGTCTTTGTGTTTTGTTCTTACTTAATAAGGAGTACACAATATCCAATGGCTTCTCTAGATATCAAGAAAGCTTTTGATTCTGTGGAATGGGAGTTCATGTTCAGGGCACTAAAACAAAGTAACTTTGATCTGTATATGATGCGCTTATCTAAATTGTTGTACACTCGCCCACTGGCCTGAGACAAGATCTCTGAAAAGTGGTAACTGGGCAAGGCATGGGAGAACAGTGCCAATTGTCAACCCTACTGTTTGCCCTGGCTGTAAAGCCATGGGCTTGCATATTACAAATGGAGATGGAGGACAAGGGTATCCAAACAGGACACCAGTAGTGTTGCTTTATGCAGATGACAGTCTAGGGTATATGATGGATCTTGTGTGTACTAGAGAGGGCGTTCCTATGAATGTATAATTGCTCAACGAGGTCACAAATCTATCTGGATTAAAAATCAAACTGAACTAAGTGTTGGCTGTTATCCGGTGGGTTCTGTGTCACAGACTGGAAGACCACCTCCCAGATATGGGAAAGCTATGGCACACCAAGTCCTTACAACATGTAGGTATATATGTGGCACAACTGAGTGAGGGCTTGTTAGCTGTAAATATAGGCAGGGCCATGTAAGCAGCGGATCACTCACTCCATTTCTGGCACTGGTCACTGTCATTAAGAAGAAAGGTACCCCCTCTAAAATGAATTTACTGCTCAGGTGTGTGTACGCATTCCAGGGTATAATGTGCCAAATTGATAGTCCACAAAATTGACAGTATATTCAAAATGTTCTGCTGCAGGGAGGATCCTGCCATAGGAAATAAACTGACTATGCTTAAATTGCCCAAGGGTCAGTCAGTCAAAATACTTTATTGCGATAACTTAATATCATATAAAGACAATGGCAAAATACAGATTATTTAAAATACATATACAAAAAGTACATACTTTAAAAGTAGTTAAAATACAATAAGAATAAAAATCATACAACATATTACAATTCATATCAATATAAAGTGCAAAGTGCTAAAATGCTAAAATAAAACCCAGAAAGACAGACATAACTAGGACCAAATGTGTCCCTGTTACAAGTCCTATTATAATTACAAAGTGCCATTTAAAGTGCTCAGTCTGTACTACTAAGGAGGGTAGCCGCATTTTTTAATCTAATATGCCTGCTCCTAATAGCACTCACCAGGAAACTAGCCACATGAAACATAATCTTAGGAGCCTGTAGAAGCTGTAAATAAATAAGAGCAGGTTTAACTTGAATAAATCCAGCCTCCTTAAGGATAGGCACAAGGAACTTTCTCCTAGCATCTATGTAATGACTACAGAACATCACTAGGTGCATAGTATTTTGTTCGGAGAAATGATCGCAAGAGCATGGTAACGCCTTTTCTGGGGTGCTCCATACAGGATAAAAACCAAGATTAAAATGTATCAAGTTAAAACGAAAGCGAGTTAAAATAAACCTGTGGTAAGGGTGAATCACCTTATTCAAATAATTTTCTGGGCCGTCAGGTATAGATAATATTAGACTGGCCCTAACACTAGATTTTTTCAGCTCACACTCTTCTCTCTCCAAAGATAGAAGCTCTCTCATTGCACACTTTGTGAGCGCAATATCTTTGGGTGTTATAGATTCTATTACAGAATATAGCTCTGGCCTTCCCAGCCTGGAAAAATTTTCCTTGATGTATGTCAACCACTTAATGTTATTAGCTTTGTCCAGACACAGACAATCTCTCATAATGATATGGTTTAAAGGGATTTCTTTATTAAGCCACATCCTCAGCCATGCTACTAAAGGTGCTGTTTTTATCAGGTCTGTGATGTAGCCTTCCCCTAGTTCCATATGAACAGTGTAGGACGGAGTCGATTGTGGAACACCAAGGACAGATCTAAAAAATGTATTTTCCATGATCTGTAGGGGATCCAGTCCCCTATATCCCCAAATTGAGCTACCATAGGATGCCACTGAGATACATTTAGCCTTATAGATTTTCATTATGGCTGCGATTGGCCTGGCCCCCAGTTTCTTAGAGAACCCCTGAAGAGCTGAAGATGTTCTTGCTAACGAGGTTACTCTATTCTTTACCTGGGGTCCCCAGTTTCCCTTCTCATCAAATGTAATCCCTAGATAGGGGAAGGAGGTTACTTGAGCAAGCTTCTCCTGTCCGCAGAGAAAAGTTTTGTGACAATTTTTCCTTGCTACGCTGCCCATAAGCATAATTTGGGATTTCTTCGCATTTATTTTTAGATCAAGTGAACCCATGAAGTTTTCAAAGGCGTCCAGAAGGCGTTGGAGCCCCACCCCGGTACGCGCAAGAAGAACTGCGTCATCCGCGTAAAGGAGAACAGGGATCCCCTGTTCCCCTGCACGCGGAATATCGGGGGTCAAGTCCCTAAGAGCAGGCTCCAAAGCATTCACATATAGTGTGAACAGTAGGGGTGCCAAAATGCACCCCTGTCTGACCCCTTTTTCTGAAGCGAAGGCATCGGTACACCTTCCACCCGAGGTAACTCTAAATTTAGCTGTAAGGCCCGAGTGCAGGTCATCCAGTAGATTGACTATTGTCCTGTCCAAACCCATTTCCAGCGATTTTGACCAAAGCTTTGATCTGTTAACCAGATCAAAGGCAGAGGAGAGGTCCATGAAACCGAGGTACAAGGACCCCTCCTTAGCCTTGGTGTATTTCTCCATCAACAGGTGGAGATTAAGACATTGGTCCTGGGTGCTTCTTTTAGGTCTAAATCTATATTGCACATTTGTCAGAATACTGTTCTCAGTAGCCCACTCATTTAATTTTGCTAATATGACTCTTCCTAGAATCTTAACTGATGAGTCAATCAATGAGATTGGTCTATAACATGCAGGATCCTGCCTATTTCCCTTTTTAAACACAGGGATAATTATAGAGGTTTTCCATGACTCTGGGATATTATCATGGCTTAATGCATTAAAGACCCTGCAGAGTAGTCTAGACCAGAAATTAGGGAAGCATTTAAAGGTGTCTGCAGGAACACCATCGGGTCCTGGCGCCTTTTTCTTCAGAGTGCAATCTATTGCTTGTAAAACTTCAGTTACCTCAAAGTGCAATTGGTTCCCATTGGCTATACTGTCATCCAGAGCCCCAGGGTCTCCGCTACTGTGGTCGGAGTAGATATCACTAAAGTATTTTATCCAACCTTCATCAGGTATATTAGTTTCAAGGGGGAATTCTCCTCCCCTGTAAATAAAGGTTGGTTGTCAATCTTCCAAAATTCTCCACTGTTTTTCAATATTGCTGGATCTGATAGCTGGGTCCAGGCTTCATCTTTAATCTCTTTTTTCCTATCTGCTATGGCTTTTTTATACTGGGCTCTACAGGTAGTGATAAGTTCAGGGACTTTCGGAACAGCCTTTAAAGCATTTAGCAGTGCAGAGTGTGCTTTTGAACATCTGTGATCAAACCATCTTTTGATGGGCAATGTCTTAAGTTTAGGGCCAACAAGCAGTCTGCGATTAATCTTACTGCAGATGCTACCAAAGGCAAGTATCACTTCCCTATTTTGAGCCTCGCTAGATAGGCACACACCAACCTCGTCCTCAGCATCAGAGAGTACTTCTTGTACAAAGGATTCTGGAGTTATGCTATGCCATTTCAGTCTGCGTCCCTGGTCTTGGACTTTAAGTGCTTGCTTATTGATACAAGGACCATCTTTTCGCCCTATAAGATCAGTAGTTACTAGGTCCAAGGAGACAGGATTATGATCGCTAAAAACAGAGACCACAGTTTTGTACATTAAAACCTTACCTAAAAAACACAATGAAATGAATATATAATCACTAATAGAGCCATTGTCTGTTCCCTTAAATGTAGGGGCCCTAACCCCCCCTCCCCGCACCCAGACTCATATAAGTTCCATCTTGCTAAAAAGTTTTCTAAACATTCCCCCTGTTTGTTATGTTCAAGGTGGATAGGCGAACAGTTGGGAGGGGAATCTTCTTCATCGCAAACACACATTAGTAAACACGGGTGTATATTAAAGTCACCCAAGAAAATGATTTCGAAAGAATTTACATTTTCACTGTAGACTGACAAAAACTGATCCAATCTATCTAGACTATATAGAGTACAGTCAGATGCATTGGCATTATAAAAATTTATAAATAAAATATTGGGATATTCTGCAGAAGAAAGTTCAACAATTAAACATTGCTCGGAGCCCGAATCACATTTCTTCAGGCGACCTTTAATATCTACTTTAAAAAGGATTAACAGGCCTCCCTTGGCTCTTCCTGCAACGCTGGACACTGCTGGAATACAAAAATGACTATAGCCATCTAATGAAAAACTATTTTTTGTGTCCCATGTTTCTTGTAATGCAATAATGTCGAACTTAGACATAAAATCTAACCATGCCACATTTCCTACTTTTGCCTTGATTCCTGCGATATTCCAGGTAAGCATACTAAATACAGGTACATATTTCTCTTCATGGCTATTTTGTTTGGGCAAAAGTCAATCATTTTGGTCCAGAAAGGATAAAGGAGCATAACGGTTAGACAGCAAAAGAGGTTGTGCAAAAGGATTTTGGTGAACTGAATGAGCTGAATGGTTTACGGTATTACGGTTTTGATCTTGGCCCCATCTGTTATTCGTATCCCAATTATTGCCCCACCCGAATGCAGGAGTCCTAGGGTAGGTGACATTCTGTTGTTCTCCATAGAAAAATTTTAAGGTTAATGGGACAACAGTACCCTGTCTGCGTTGGGGCGGGAGTAAATTAGTGAGGATGTTTGGCAAAACGCCTGTATGTGAAAAACTCACTGCCACACAATCCCCTTTAAATTTTTTGGGACGATTTCCTAACCAGGGAACCCTTTTTGCGGTCTTGATCTCCCGAGCCAGTTGCTGCCCCCCCCGGGGCTAGCTTCATGTTATTTGTGAGCCATTGCAATGCCTTATTTGACAAAGAGGTGGAAGATTCTGCTATACCACCTTCTAGGGGGGGAACGTTGGCTAATACTAGTACAACAGGTGAAGCTTCAACTATAAATTGTAAAGGGTCCGTTGTCTGGGCTTGTGCTGGGGGGATATCAACTGTTAGTGGACCATCCCCTTTACCAACTGTTTCATTAGCATTTGATACCGGTAACTGCGTTGGGGGGTTATTATTATGCAACAGTTCATCTGTTCCTTCACCAACAACATTCCCACCAGTATTATTGCTCAGGTTAACAACCAACGTAGTAATATTTTCAACTCCCTCCACTACCTTGTTCTGCTGTGCTCCCAACTTTTTAACCTCGGTTTGTAGTTTATCTATTTTAGCTGCTAGAGGTTTAATGATGGCTTTAATTTTACTTTCAATCAGCTCGGCAATTTTTAAAAACAAGTCATCATCAGCATTAAGTTTTACTTTCCCCTCTCCATTTTCCTTTAGTTTAGCCTTTGGGGTATTAGCCCTCTTCCTCCTTGTCCCCGACCGCAACCCTCCCCGTTTGGCTGATTTTTTGCACTAGAACGTTCTGGCAGAGGGGCGTGGTCTGGGGTGGACTGGTCTTCATCTGAGGGACACGCCTGTATCTCCTGTTCAGAGTCACTGTCTATTTCGTTCTCAGGGTCCGCAATAAGTACCTCGGGGGCTGGTACTGCATTCTCAAATGAATTGCTCCTGCCCTGATTAGTAGGAGGGATACAGTCTCCAAAGATATAATGTCATCAGTGGGAGGAAGTATGGTAGGGCTCAGGCATCGTAGGTCTGGTGATTGACTCAACCCCAAAGATTCTCTCCTCTGTATTTTTATTTTTTGCACAGTTTGGACCAAGTAATTTTCCATAGTGTTTGTTGTAGTAACAGCGCCTTTTTTCGGCATCCTGCCACTATAGCCAGAAGACTATCACTTCAGCTTTAAGTCTAGGTGATATATCAAATACAACAACGTCTTACTTGGTTTGGTAGGATGTTCCTCGAGCGTCCAGCAGCGTTTCTGGCCCTGTCCCTGTCGATTCCTGCCGATGAGGGCCATAGAGGGCCCGTCCTTTGCCCGGGCTTAGCCCCGGGAGTCCCGCTCGCGTCCTGCGAGACGGGGGTGCTGTTTAATTTAAGCGCCTCCTGTCGCGCTACTCTCGCGGTATTTGCCGCTAGGGGTTGTGGGGCTTGTGGTCCACCCACGCTCCGCTCGGCGGCCAGACCCCGAGTTGGTTCGAGGAGTCAGGCGGCGGGAGGCGGGCGGGCAGAGCTCCTGGGGCAGTCCTTCCTGTGGCGCTCAAAGCAGCAGCAATCCTTTTTGGCAAAGTACGATTTCTGCAGGCTTCCCCCCTTCGACTGGGGTGCTGTTTAATTTAAGCGCCTCCTGTCGCGCTCAAGGGGGATTAGTTCTCCCAGATTTTGAACTGTATTATTTGGCAGCCCAGTTACAGCATTTATCGCTGTGATTAGAAGGCATCCCAACTGGGAAAGAACACTGTTTTCAAGATGCTTTTGAGAGGTTGAATTTGCATATTTAATACCAAAGGAGGTGGGCTCAAACCTATTTCTTGTTGAAAATGAGGGAACAAATTAGAAAAAAGGTAGTGAAGCTAATCCCTTCATGCTGAGGCTGAAATGTGGGTATCCCCATGTTTTCACAAGGTACGATTGAAAAGGCAGAGGTGATGTCTGTGAGAGAGAGAGACTATGAGACACCGTGAAATGGAGACTGCCAGGATAGGTCTGTGGAAATGATTATTCTGGTTATAGTATTCTGAAGGATACTGTTCATCCACCCAAACTGTTTAGGTTTGTAAAAGTTTAAAACAAGAAAATGTATACTTGTGTTACATTAATGTGTCTGACCTGGAAGCCTTCAGAAGGTTAATATTTTCATTGGTGAAAAGAAAAATATGAACTATGGAGTTCTGTCAGAAAAACTGAGATACTTGAAGGAAATCTTCAGAGCTCCCGGCCCTTTTACAACCAATACCTATCTTTAATTCATCTAAATAGAGGTGGCATGTGTTTTAAGTGCTGCCGCCGTGTTTTTCTTCATACAGCGCCACAACGGTTTATGGTTAGTAAGCAGAAGTTGGTTAGTGACCATGCAGAAGCCCTGCAGGATGGTGTGATAGTAGCGGTCTAGCGGCCGCATTAGAATCACACCACATCCGTAGGCCAGGCGTGGCCTGCGGGGCTAAAATAAAAGGAGGGTGGCCGCTCATGGTCATCACTTCCGACCAGTGACTATTGCGTGATCTGGTTCACTACGCATAGCGCTCCTGCCCCCGCGCACGCCATAGCCCCTGCTCAGGCCCCCCAGAACGCCCCCACTACACTGGTGATGAGTGGGGATTAAGACCCCCGCTGGCCACACGCCGTGGCCCATCCGACGGCCGAACACGAAGTTTTCAGACGCGGCCACGGGACATCGGAGAGCGCGAGTGCCCAAAGAAGACGGGGGCACCCTGCCCCGCCTCAAGGAAGGCCGCAAAGGGGGAAACAAGCAGCGACCCAGGAGAAGGTCAGTGCGCTGCTACGCCAACCTGCGACAAGGGCCCAAGCCAATAGCGGCAAATAGGCCACGCCCCCGCAGAATGCCTCAGCAGCGTGTGCAGCCCAGAAGAGAGCTGCCAGGGGCTACACCTGCCCAAGAACCACACCGTAAAGAAAGTTAACACCACCTCCCAGGGCCAGAAAGCAAGAAAAGACAAATTTGGGGCAACAGAGAAGCCAGCCTTCCCTCACAGGCATACAGAGGCTACCACCTCTACTGAACCCATAGTGGAAGCATAAGGCGAGGGGCAAGTCACAGCACGCCCACCACTGCCAGCCACCAGACGCCATGGGGACAATGACCAGGCAGCTGCACCAGCCCCCGCACCATTTCAACATGCAACATCAGGGGTTCTACCCCCGTTCAGCGAACTGGTGGATCCTGCGACGGCCTCTCCCAGGTGGAAGATCTGGATTGAACGCTTCAACAACTACTTTGTTGCGACCCGAGAGATAGATGAGGCGGTAAAAAGGTCCCTACTGCTCAATTACGCTGGAGACGAGATATTCAAGCTGTGCAAACATCTACCCAACACGGGAGCAGCCACTTATTACAACGCGGCGGTGACCGCTCTAGACGCCAATTTTGACCCACAGCTGAACCCTGACTTCAAAAGGTTCAAACTACGCCAAGCCCGTAGGAGGGAAGGAGAGTCCATGGACACATTCTACACCCGCCTCCATGAACTTGCCAGCATGTGCACCGAAGATGACCAACCGAAGGAAATCAGGGCACAGCTAATCCAGGGATGCCGTGACAAGACCTTGAGAGGCCTCATCCTGCGCCAGCCGAAGATTGCACTAGAAGACATTCTAATACTGGCAAGATCACACGACCTGTCCGCTGCCAGGGCGAACAAGATGAACCAAGCCCTAATCAAGCCCCAAGGGCGGTCTACCGCCATCAAGACGGAACGAGCCGATGCCATTCGAGCTACGCCGAGAGGAGATGTGTTCAAGAAATCAAAGCCGGACATCTTCAAGTCAAGAAGCGGGTACTGTGAGCATGAACCATACGCAGCGAAAGACTGCCCCGCCCAGGGAAAGACCTGCACCAACTGTGAGATACCCAATCACTTTGCCTCCGTATGCCGACGACGCACCAGGGGCGAGACTTCCGCAATCAAAGGCCACCAACACGGGCCATACGACAACATTCCGTGACAGATCCCATGCCACCTGAAGATACACAGAGAAAGAGACCCCTACCGATGGTGGAGGATGTGAGAAGGTGGCCTGATATGCAGTGCTCACTATTCTAGTGAACACTATGTATCAGTCCAGCAACCCTTATTGATGATTGGTTGTAAGTCAACCTTATAGACCAGCTATCCTAGTAGCGTGGATACGAGCAGTCTAAGGCTAAAGACTCGAGAGGGCGTGTTAAGCCAGCTGTTATACCACACATATACCCCTCGAACACCAAGTGAAAGGACACCACACAAGTGTTATGAAAATAAACAAGATATTTATTAAGAATCACAACAGCCCTGTACTCTTTATGAGGACAGGGTACTAAGCACAAAACAAAACTCTTACGAAAATACTTAAGTTAGCACAGTATATACAAATGCCCGAGGGGCACGGAAAACCATATACTCTGAAAGTGGAATGCGAAATTACTAGCAGGTAAGTACAGTACTAATAGGCTTTGGAATCGCTAGGTCTTGACTATAGAATCTTCAGATTACTTCTAGGAGGCCTAGGGGACTCGGGTGCAGAGTGTGCACTCTCACGCGGGATGCGGGACAAAGTCTATGGTAGCTAGATTTCACAGAGTTAGTGTTCTCGGGCGAACCCGACCTGGTAGGAGGAAAACGAAAGTGGATTCTGACCCTTGGATAGTGAGGCTATGCTGGGGCACCGAAATGCCGAAGTTACCTAGCCCGGGGCTGCAGCTGCATAGGTCTCAAAAGACGTCGGGAATCCTCGTAGACGGACCAGGAGCCTGGAAGAAAGATGCTGGCAGGCGACCAGTGAAGAGAGTTCAAAGTGATCCAAGCCTGGATCTTGAAGAGAGATGACACCTGAAAGCAGAGGGGACCAAGTTCGAGACTACTAGCCAGTAGTCAGGTGGCACCAGGAGGGCACCGGATGGTAGTCACCTCGACTAGGTGAGTGGGCGACGCTGGGCTCTGCAGATCTCACGGACCAGGAGGCGTTGTCGGCGACCAGGATGGAGGAGCGAGCTGTCCCACGATGGATGAAGCTGTCGGCGTCGCTGGACCCAGGATTGGGCAACAAAGCCTTGGCAAATTCAAGCCCACGCGGTGGACTCAAAATGGCGTCTGGAGTGGACCAGGAGGGTCCGGGGTGCTTCTCTGTTGCAAGGAAGCAAGGGCCAGTCTGGAGCAACCAGACCAGCAGCAGTGATGTCGTCGGGCGTCGTGAAGAAGGCCACAAGCCAGCCGGCTAGTAGCCACACAACGCGGTGAACAGGCAAAAGCAGAAGGGCCCCACGCAGATCGTGGAGATGCTGGAGGGCTGATCTTCGGTGCTGGAGCTGCTCAGGGTGGGGGCTTCTCGGACCCCAAAGCACTCACCAGTGGAGCACACGGTGGGCTTGTTGCAAAGAAGTCGTGCAGTCTTGGCGATCGTCGGTCCCTCGAGGTCTCGTCGAACTCACGGTTCTCAGCTTGGCTGTAGAGGTGAGTAGAGGTCAGAGGTGCCAGGGAAGCCGGGTCTCGTCGAGCTGGGTCGTCGGATTCCTGAGGAAGGACTTGCAGCAGACCGCAGTGTTCTTAGGATGGTGCCTGCGGATGCAGGGTGACTACTCCTTAGCCACAAGGGAGAATCTTGAAGAAGAAATCTTGATGTCCTTTCGCAGAAAGTCGTGTCTTGATTCCAAAGATGATCTAATTTGAACAGGGGGCCCGCTCTTATCTTTATACTAAAAAAGGGGGCTGACCCGGTGACTAGGTCCTGCCTATGGGTGGGACTAGGAGGGGGGTGGTTACACCCCTCTCCCATGCCGGACTTCCCCCAGGCCAGGGGCTGGTGTGCCCCTGGAACTGGTTCTGACCGGCCTATGCGTAGTGAGCACCGGGGTGCCACTCAGCAGTCACCTTCCTGTAAAGCCCTGCCTACCCAGGATACACAAAACCCTGTCTGGGATGGTGCTAGCACCGCCCCTGACAGGAAACCCTTTGTCCAGGCTCCCCTCGCTGGAAGGACTCCCAGCTGCAGGGGGTCAGACTTGTGTCTGTGGTGGCAGCGTCCATTTTGTGGAGCTGAGGCTTCGCTTAACTTTAACCGGGGTTCACGGTTACATCCATGTCGTGTCCCTCTAGAAGGGTGGAATGCTAACCCCGTCGCCAGAATTGGCGAGGGGTTAGTATTCCAATTCGTATGACACCTTACTCGACATGTTTTGATAAAGCAATACCAAAGATAGCATTTAACCGCGAGGATTATAATGCACTTAAGAGTATATGGTATGCGTTATCATGGAACAGCTATTAGGACTTGGTTCCGCAAGCTGCAGACAGGCTCAGCTCATGCCAGAGCACCATCTCACACGATTCCAAGCACTCTGCCTTCAGGATTGTCAAGGCCTGCCATAGGAGTGACTGATAGGAATCTGTGTGTCCATTTTTAGGGTTAGATATAGGTATACTATATCTATAGCAGAGGGTGATTACACGACTTTGCCCCAACTGTCATGCAGCCAGTTGTGTCAAATTTAGGAGGCCAGCCAGGGGTGGCATAATACATGCTTCAGCCCCTGGTAGGCCCTGGGTACACCTATGCCCTGAGTTACAGGGTCTGATAAGGTGGCCCAGTACCAATTGGTATATGCACCTAGGGTACATGTTGTAATTTAGAGAGAGAACAGCCAGGCTGTGGGTCTGATTGGCAGGCCCACAGCCACAGAAAGTCGTAAACCAGTGAAACAAAAGCAAAAAATCTGGGTGATCATAGGATTGCAGACCCTACTCTCCTACATGACCCCCCCCAAACTTTGGGACAATAAGCTAACCTTGACCAGGTGAGTCTTCTTGTTCTAAGTGGAAATATCTGGAGAGCCCATCGGCATTGCCATGATCAGTACCAGGTCTATGTTCCACTGTAAAGTCCATCCCCTGTAGGGAAATGGACCACCTAAGCAGTTTGGGGTTTTCACCCTTCATCTGATTTAGCCACAAGAGGGGCTTATGGTCGGTCTGAATCTTGAAGTGAGTGCCAAACAAGTATGGCCTCAGCTTCTTCAGGGCCCAAACCACAGCAAAGGCCTCCCTCTCAATAGCTGACCAATTCTTCTCTCTGGGGGTCAGCCTTCTGCTTATAAAAGCAATGGGCTGGTCTTGACCATCAAAATTCAGTTGAGATAGAACAGCTCCCACACCCAACTCAGAAGCATCTGTTTGGACAATGAATGGTTTGGAGTAGTCTGGACTCTTGAGGATAGGTGCTGTGCACATGGCCTGTTTTAGGTCATCGAATGCTTTTTGACAGCCTGCTGTCCACTGAACCTTTTTTGGCATTTTCTTACTTGTCAGTTCATTTAATGGAGTCACAATTGATCCATAGTTCCTGACAAACTTTCTGTAGTAACCAGTCAGGCCCAAGAAAGCTCGAACCTGAGTCTGGGTGGTTGGAGGAGCCCAGTCCTTGATTGACTGTATTTTGCTCTCCAGTGGCTGAACCTGGCCTCCACCTACAAGGTGGCCCATGTATATAACCTGTGTCTGCCCTATCTGGCACTTGGTGGCCTTGATAGTGAGGCCTGCTGCTTGCAGAGCCTCTAACACTTTCCTCAGGTGGACCAGGTGATCCTCCCAGGTGGAGCTAAAGACAGCAATATCATCTAGATATGCTGCACAGAAGTCATCCAGCCCAGTGAGAACATGATTCACCAACCTTTGGAAGGTGGCAGGTGCATTTTTCAGACCAAAGGGCATTACCACAAATTGATAATGCCCACCAGGGGTGGAAAATGCTGTCTTGGGCTTGGCATCCTCAGCTAACCTGATTTGCCAATACCCAGCTGTCAGGTCAAATGTGCTTAAGTAGTTGGCAGAAGCCAATCTATCTATAAGCTCATCTGCCCTTGGTATTGGGTGGGCATCAGTCTTAGTGACTGCATTGAGACCCCTGTAGTCTACGCAGAACCTCATCTCTTTCTTACCACCCTGGGTGTGAGGTTTTGGCACTAGAACTACTGGACTAGCCCAAGGGCTATCTGAGGGTTCAATGACTCCCAACTCCAACATTTTCTGCACTTCAGTTTTTATGCAGTCTCTAACATGATCAGGCTGCCTGTAGATTTTACTCTTGACTGGCAGGCTGTCACCGGTGTCAACCTCATGGGTACACCAATTGGTCTGACTGGGTGTCAGAGAGAACATATGTCTGAAAGACTGAAGAGCCTGTTTACAGTCTTTCTGTTGATGCTCAGAGAGGCTGCCACAAAAGACAACACCATCTACTGATCCATCATCAGGATTCTGAGTGAGCAGGTCTGGGAGAGGGTCACTCTCTTCCTCCTGTCCCTCATCCATGGCCATGAGCAAGCTCATGTCCTTCCTGTCGACATATGCTTTGAGCCTGTTGACATGGAGTACCCTGTGTGGGCTCCTGGGAGTTCCAAGGTCCACCAGGTAGGTGACCTCTCCCTTTTGCTCAAGAATTGTGTGGGGCCCAGACCATTTATCTTTGAGTGCTGCTGGGGCCACTGGCTCCAACACCCACACCTTCTGTCCAGGCTGATAAACAGTCAGGACAGCCTTTTGGTCATGCCAAGCTTTTTGTAGTTCTTGACTGGCCTTAAGGTTTTCAGATGCCTTCTCCATATACTCAGCCATCCTGGAGCGGAGACCAAGTACATAGTCCACTATGCTGGTTGCAGGCTTTTTGAGAGGTCTCTCCCATCCTTCCTTCACCAAGCACAGGGGTCCTCTTACAGGATGCCCATACAAAAGTTCAAAAGGGCTGTAGCCAACCCCCTTCTGTGGGACCTCTCTGTAAGCAAACAGAAGGCAGGGAATCAGGACATCCCATCTATGCCTGAGCTTTTCAGGTAGTCCATGAATCATCCCGTTTAGGGTCCTGTTGAACCTTTCAACAAGCCCATTGCATTGTGGGTGATAGGGTGTGGTGAACTTGTAGTTGACACCACATTCCTTCCACATAGCAGTTAAGTAGCTTGACATGAAGTTTGCACCTCTGTCAGAGACAACCTCCTTAGGGAAGCCCACTCTGGAGAACACTCCAACCAGGGCCCTTGCCACTACAGGTGCTGTAGTGGTCCTAAGTGGAATAGCTTCAGGATACCTAGTGGCATGATCCACTACCACTAGTATAAACTTGTGCCCTGATGCTGTCTGGGGTTCCATTGGACCAACAATGTCAATCCCCACTCTTTTAAAGGGCACCCCCACCACAGGCATTGGTATCAGGGGGGCCTTTGTTGTGCCACCTGACTTACTACTGGCTTGGCAAGTGACACAGGAGCGACAAAACTCCTTGGTATCCTCATTCATGTGAGGCCAGTGAAAGTGTGAGACAAGCCTGTCCCAAGTCTTTGTCTGGCCTAAGTGACCTGCTAAGGGAATCTCATGGGCCAAGGTAAGGAGGAAACCTCTCTGAGACAAGGGTACAACCAGCCTCCTGGTCATGCCAGGCTTGGGGTCTCTTGCCTCAGTGTACAGGAGTCCATCTTCCCAGTATACCTTGTGGGTACCTGTGGCGTTCCCAGCAGCCTCAGCAGCAGCCTGCTGTCTGAGGGGTTCAAGGGAAGGGCAGTCTAACTGGTCCTTCCCCAGGTCTTCCCTTGAGGGTCCCCCTGAGCCCAGGAATTCAACTTGATCAAGTTCAAACTCTTTAGGCTCAGTTTCCCTCAATTCCTGTAGGTCAGCCTCCTCTGAGACTTGATCCACAACCTGGGGCAAGGGGGAAGGCACAGCCTTAACCCTACTGCTCTTCTTCTTGGAAGGTGTCTGGTCCATTGTTCCAGGATCCAGCACCTGTTCAGTGGGGCATTTCCTGACCTGTGACCTGGTCACAGCAAACACATGTGCTGGCAAGCCTTACATTTCCATGTGAGTCCTCTGCTCCACTTCTGACCATTGTGATGACTCCAAATCATTGCCCAACAAACAATCCACTGGGAGGTCTGAGCTAACTACAACCTTCTTTTGGCCAGTTACCCCTCCCCAGGAGAAAGCTACAATTGCCATACTGTGACTGGTAGTGACATTGCTTGCATTGGTCACCAGGAAATCTGTACCTGGCATGATCTGTCCAGGGTCCACAAAGTTAGGTGTCACCATTGTGACACTGGCACAAGTGTCCCTATAGACCTGAGCCATTTTTCCATTAATGAAAGGTGTCTGTCTGTATTTGCCCAAAGTATTGGGACTTATATCAGGGGATATATCCACATCCCCTGTACAGACAAGGACAGCCTGAGTGAGTGTGCCAACTAAGTTGTCATACCCCTCAGAACCCAAGGTTAACCCAACTAAACCCTTGGGAGGTGCACTACCACTGCTGACTGTACTAGGGGGCACAGGTGCCTTAGGGGCTGCAGTGGCAGGAGTCTGCCCTCCTCCTTTCTTGGTGCACTCACTAAACCAGTGAGTTTTACTTTTGCAGTATTGGCACCACCTTTTTGATTGGCCTTCTTGATTCTTCTTTTTCTGGGGAGCCTGACCCCCACCCTCTTTGGGTTGTTGGGGACCTGTCGAAGACTTCTGGTCATTTTGTTCCCCCTTTGAATCTTTACCCTTCTGGTCTGCTTTCTTCTGACCACCTTGATTCTGGCCCTGGTTCTGCTTAACTCTTGTTCTGACCCATCTGTCTGCCTTCTTTCCCAATTCTTGGGGAGAGGTCAGACCTGAGTCAACAAGATGCTGATGCAACAACTGGTTCTGACAATTGTTTAAAATTTGTTCTCTCATGATCAAATTATACAATCCTGTGTAATCAGTAACCTTACTGCCCAGCAACCAGCCCTCCAAAGCCTTAGTGGCACAATCTACAAAATCAGACCAATCCTGAGACTGAGTTTTCTGGGTATCCCTGAACAGCAACCTGTACTGCTCAGTGGTTAGGCCAAACCCATCAACCAGTGTATTCTTCAGGACTTGGTAATTGTTAGCATCCTCCACTCTAGTAGTGAGGAGCTTATCTCTACCTTTACCTTCAAAGGAGAGCCACAAGATAGCTGCCCACTGACTTTGGGGAACACCATGCACAGTGCAGGCCCTCTCCAAAGCAGTTATCCATTTGTGGATGTCATCCCCTTGTTTAAAGGGGGGCACTATCTTATTCAGGTGCTTTGTATCAAAACTCCTTTCCCTATTGCTAGGTATATTGCTGCCACCAGTGGGAACTGTCCCACTCAATCCTTGCTCTCTAGCAAAGGCAAGTCTTTCTTTGGCCAGGGCAAGTTCTTCCCTTTCAATCCTCAGATTGACTTCCCTTTCCTTGGCTTCATAGATTCTCCTCTGAGGGGAGGTCATCCTCCTCAGAGCAGAGGCCTGAGAGCCATTGGTTTGAATGGATCTGTTAGAGCCTCTTGATAGAGACCTAACTGGTCCACTCCCAATGTTAAGCTGGCCTGAGAGGGGTCCCAGGGGTCTCCCAGTACCATTCTCATGCCTGCTTAAGTTGGCCCTAGTTAACTGACTAACTATTTCTGGACCTTTGTCTGCCTCATCCCCAGATGTCTCCTGATCATCATCCTCCCCACCTGAGAGATGGATGAGATCTGGGTCACCCCTGGTTCCTTCTAGGGCTGGCATGTCCCCTTCTGGATGAGAAGAGCTAAGAAGTTTCTCAGCTTTCCTGGCATCATAAGTCTCCAAGAGACCTATCAGAAATGGGATTGTGGGGTTAGACCCCTGTTTTAGCTTCCTGGAGGTACACACTTGTCTCATCTCCTGGAAGCTAAGGGCTGCATATCTAGAAGAGGCCTGTGGAGGGTCCTCAACCACCAGAGGGGTCTCTGTAGACTCTCCGTGGTTAGACATGCTTCTAGTGTGGTGTAAGTGATGCACCTACCTACACTATGTGTTTGCCTACTGATCCCTTGCTAAGAGTTGCAGCCAAGGTGTGCTAAGCCTTGAGGAGCTGCAACAGCTGGTTCAGTAGAACTCAGAGTATTCTAAGCTAAGTTATATGTACCTAAAAGTACTTATGTGATCTTTCAACAAGATATTCTTAGGATACGTGTGGTAAAACAACAGCAAGCTCAAATCCCAACCGCTGCTCACCAATGTGAGAAGGTGGCCTGATATGCAGTGCTCACTATTCTAGTGAACACTATGTATCAGTCCAGCAACCCTTATTGATGATTGGTTGTAAGTCAACCTTATAGACCAGCTATCCTAGTAGCGTGGATACGAGCAGTCTAAGGCTAAAGACTCGAGAGGGCGTGTTAAGCCAGCTGTTATACCACACATATACCCCTTGAACACCAAGTGAAAGGACACCACACAAGTGTTATGAAAATAAACAAGATATTTATTAAGAATCACAACAGCCCTGTACTCTTTATGAGGACAGGGTACTAAGCACAAAACAAAACTCTTACGAAAATACTTAAGTTAGCACAGTATATACAAATGCCCGAGGGGCACGGAAAACCATATACTCTGAAAGTGGAATGCAAAATTACTAGCAGGTAAGTACAGTACTAATAGGCTTTGGAATCGCTAGGTCTTGACTATAGAATCTTCAGATTACTTCTAGGAGGCCTAGGGGACTCGGGTGCAGAGTGTGCACTCTCACGCGGGATGCGGGACAAAGTCTATGGTGGCTAGATTTCACAGAGTTAGTGTTCTCGGGCGAACCCGACCTGGTAGGAGGAAAACGAAAGTGGATTCTGACCCTTGGATAGTGAGGCTATGCTGGGGCACCGAAATGCCGAAGTTACCTAGCCCAGGGGCTGCAGCTGATAGGTCTCAAAAGACGTCGGGAATCCTCGTAGACGGACCAGGAGCCTGGAAGAAAGATGCTGGCAGGCGACCAGTGAAGAGAGTTCGAAGTGATCCAAGCCTGGATCTTGAAGAGAGATGACACCTGAAAGCAGAGGGGACCAAGTTCGAGACTACTAGCCAGTAGTCAGGTGGCACCAGGAGGGCACCGGATGGTAGTCACCTCGACTAGGTGAGTGGGCGACGCTGGGCTCTGCAGATCTCACGGACCAGGAGGCGTTGTCGGCGACCAGGATGGAGGAGCGAGCTGTCCCACGATGGATGAAGCTGTCGGCGTCGCTGGACCCAGGATTGGGCAACAAAGCCTTGGCAAATTCAAGCCCACGCGGTGGACTCAAAATGGCGTCTGGAGTGGACCAGGAGGGTCCGAGGTGCTTCTCTGTTGCAAGGAAGCAAGGGCCAGTCTGGAGCAACCAGACCAGCAGCAGTGATGTCGTCGGGCGTCGTGAAGAAGGCCACAAGCCAGCCGGCTAGTAGCCACACAACGCGGTGAACAGGCAAAAGCAGAAGGGCCCCACGCAGATCGTGGAGATGCTGGAGGGCTGATCTTCGGTGCTGGAGCTGCTCAGGGTGGGGGCTTCTCGGACCCCAAAGCACTCACCAGTTGAGCACACGGTGCGCTTGTTGCAAAGAAGTTGTGCAGTCTTGGCGATCGTCGGTCCCTCGAGGTCTCGTCGCACTCACGGTTCTCAGCTTGGCTGTAGAGGTGAGTAGAGGTCAGAGGTGCCAGGGAAGCCGGGTCTCGTCGAGCTGGGTCGTCGGATTCCTGAGGAAGGACTTGCAGCAGACCGCAGTGTTCTTAGGATGGTACCTGCGGATGCAGGGTGACTACTCCTTAGCCACAAGGGAGAATCTTGAAGAAGAAATCTTGATGTCCTTTCGCAGAAAGTCGTGTCTTGATTCCAAAGATGATCTAATTTGAACAGGGGGCCCGCTCCTATCTTTATACTAAAAAAGGGGGCTGACCCGGTGACTAGGTCCTGCCTATGGGTGGGACTAGGAGGGGGGTGGTTACACCCCTCTCCCATGCCAGACTTCCCCCAGGCCAGGGGCTGGTGTGCCCCTGGAACTGGTTCTGACCGGCCTATGCGTAGTGAGCACCGGGGTGCCACTCAGCAGTCACCTTCCTGTAAAGCCCTACCTACCCAGGATACACAAAACCCTGTCTGGGATGGTGCTAGCACCGCCCCTTACAGGAAACCCTTTGTCCAGGCTCCCCTTGCTGGAAGGACTCCCAGCTGCAGGGGGTCAGACTTGTGTCTGTGGTGGCAGCGTCCATTTTGTGGAGCTGAGGCTTCGCTTAACTTTAACCGGGGTTCACGGTTACATCCATGTTGTGTCCCTCTAGAAGGGTGGAATGCTAACCCCGTCGCCAGAATTGGCGAGGGGTTAGTATTCCAATTCGTATGACACCTTACTCAACATGTTTTGATAAAGCAATACCAAAGATAGCATTTAACCGCGAGGATTATAATGCACTTAAGAGTATATGGTATGCGTTATCATGGAACAGCTATTAGGACTTGGTTCCGCAAGCTGCAGACAGGCTCAGCTCATGCCAGAGCACCATCTCACACGATTCCAAGCACTCTGCCTTCAGGGTTGTCAAGGCCTGCCATAGGAGTGACTGATAGGAATCTGTGTGTCCATTTTTAGGGTTAGATATAGGTATACTATATCTATAGCAAAGGGTGATTACACGACTTTGCCCCAGCTGTCATGCAGCCAGTTGTGTCAAATTTAGGAGGCCAGCCAGGGGTGGCATAATACATGCTTCAGCCCCTGGTAAGCCCTGGGTACACCTATGCCCTGGGTTACAGGGTCTGATAAGGTGGCCCAGTACCAATTGGTATATGCACCTAGGGTACATGTTGTAATTTAGAGAGAGAACAGCCAGGCTGTGGGTCTGATTGGCAGGCCCACAGCCAGAGAAAGTCGTAAACCAGTGAAACAAAAGCAAAAAATCTGGGTGATCATAGGATTGCAGACCCTACTCTCCTACATAGGATTCCTCTGAAGATGAAGAGGAGGTGTACCTAGTGTGATTTGCGAGGGAACTTAAGCAACGCCGCCGCCCACAGCCAACGTGTATGGTCCACGTCGCGGGAACAGAAATAAAAGCAGTCATTGACAGAGGAGCAACAGTAAACGTCATGGGACTCCAACAATACCGCCGCCTACGACCTCGCCCTCCTGTGATGCCGTCTAAAACCAGGATCTATGCATACGGGGCAGGCACACCTCTCCCGCTGAAAGGAAAGATCTCTGTACATAACAAGGCAGATAATCTCGAAGTAACAGCAACCATTCATGTCATTGACAGGGAAGCAGATACCCTACTGAGCAGCCACACCGCGGAAGGCCTTGGACTCATCTCTTTCGCAAGGAGGATACAGACGTACCAGGTAGAAGAGCTACTCAGCCAGTTACCAAGCTTTTCCAGGGGCTCGGAAGGATCAAGTGTGACCCCATCAAATTACACATTGACAAGACAGTTGCACCAGTCGCCTTGCGACATAGGAGAGTCCCGTTCCACCTGCGGCCGCTGGTGGAGAAGGAGTTAGAAGTTTTGGAGAAGCAAGGGGTTATTGAAAAAGTATTCGGCCCCACACCCTGGGTGTCCCCGATGGTTATCGCTGAAAAGCCAAAACAGCCAGGAGCCGTACGCCTCTGCATCGATATGCGGTTGCTAAATAAAGCTATTTGAAGGGAACGTCACATAACACTGACGATGGATGACATCATCGCAGATGTCAATGGATCCAAATGGTTTCCAAAAAATCGACTTGAAAGCAGCGTATCACGAACTCCCCTTATCAGAAGAAAGCCGTTCCATCACCACCTTCAGCACCTATCTAGGATTACGGAGGTATAAACGGATGAATTTCGGAATATCCTCGGCAGCCAAGGTATTCCAGAACACGATACGAAAGCTGCTATTGGGGTTACCCGGAGTATTAAACGTGAGTGATGATATTCTGATCAACTCAGCGACAGCTGCGGATCATCACAAACACCTCCGCGACACACTGAAGCACCTCAGTGAGTATGGAGCAACCCTGCACAAAGACAAATGTCGATTCTTTCAGCCGTCCCTAGAGTTCTTCGGGTATGCATTCAACCAGGAAGGCATCCAAGTTGACCCGAGAAAGTCGTCAAGGATGCCCCCGCGCCGACAACCCCAACAGAAGTACGAAGCTTCCTGGCATGGCCACGTGCTTCGGAGGTTTATCCTCGGCCTGGCCACCCGAGCTGACCTGCTGCGGGCCCTCACAAGAGCAGATGCTACATGGCAGTGGGGCCAAAGAGAAGAGGCGTTCCAAGGCATCAAAGACGCCCTCCTGGGGAGGCAACGCTGGCCTACTTTGATCCGGCAAAACGAACGGAGGTTCTGGTCGATGCAAGCCCAGTAGGACTGGGAGCAGTACTGGCTCAAAAACACGAACCCGGTCGCTGGGCGGCCCTAGCGTTCGCCAGCAAGTCTCTCACACCCTCAGAAACGAGGTACGCTCAAATTGAGCCGGAAGCTTTAGCCATCAAGTGGGCTTGCAACCATTTTCATCTGCACCTCAAGGGACAGCCATTCACAATGGTCACCGACCACCAGCCCCTCGTCCCTCTCTTCAAAGGGACGGCACCTCACCCACCTCCACGCATTGAGCGCTGGGCGGTTCAGCTGCAACCGTATGAAATGGAGGTAGTTAACCGACCAGGAACCAAAAACCAACAGACTTCCTATTGAGGAACCTAGTTCCGCCAGGAGCGCAAGAGGACGCTGACGATGTCGAACACTATGCCCACATGATATCCCTAGCAGCATGCCCACAGAGGATGAGCCTAGGCGATGTGAAAGAGGCTGCCGCCACCGATGCAGTATACACCAGGACCCTGCGAGCTGTCCAAGAGGGATCTTGGACGAACTACCTTTGCCAAGCCAACTCCTGGAGCCCAGAAGACAGTGACAACCTGACGAAGATGTGGCGGGTATGGCATGAACTCAGCACCACCAGTGACGAAATCCTACTGAGAGGATCCAGATTGGTGATACTGCAAGGCCTTAGGCACCGAGCAATCCAACTAGCTCATGGAGGACATCAAGGGGTGACCAAAATGAAGGTATGAATGAGGGAGAAGGTCTGGTTCCCTGAGCTGGAGAACATGGTCGAGGAATATGTTCGCCGCTGTCCACCGTGCCAACAGACAAGTGGCCCAGAGAGACCAATCCCCGCGATCACCGAGGAAGCCTGCACCGTTCCGTGGTCCAAAGTAAGCGTGGACTTTGGGAGTTTTACCGGAGGGAAGCACACGCTAGTAATTATAGACGCATTCTCAAAGTATCCAATAGTGGAGCCGGTCGTATCCACTGCCTTCAAACACGTAGGACCGATTCTGGAGAAGGTATTCGCCATGTTCGAGTTTCCCCATGAAGTGCGCAGCCACAACAGACCGCCATTCCAAGGAGCCGAGTTCGCCACATTTTTAAAACAGCGAGGGATCCATCACGACGAGTCACCCTCAATGGCCCCAGGCCAACGGTGATGTTGAACGTTTCCTGCGCACCCTGAACAAGATGTTCCGCATCGCAGTAGTTGAACAAGCGGACCCAGAACAGAGACTCCATGAGTTTCTGAGAGAATACCGGAGTACACCCCATTGCACAACCCAGAGAAGCCCGTGGGCACTCATGCTCCATGGCCAGAGAAGAGATCCAATTCCCACTTGCCCAGGGTGGTCGCCACCCTCACTGGAAGCGGAAGAAGTGCAAGATAGGAGAGTCCGACGCAACCAGCAAGCAAGTCTCTGCTGCCATGCCACACCAAGAACGCTCCGCACAGGGGCCACCATCTTCCTACAGGACCGCCGTCCGGGAGGAAAGTTCTGCAAGAACTACGAGCCAGGTACCTGCACTGTATAATAACTGCCCGAAGAGGAGAAGAGGTGTCCCGGAATATCTCAAGGTTCAAGGGGGTCCTCTTGACCCCCAGACAGCCGATCTTGACACTGTCACGGGGAATCCTCCCTCGCTGCCGCCATCAACAGCGGGCGAGCTAGCTCCGCCCACTTCGCCGGCCACGCCCCCTTTCTTTTCTCCACTCCCTCTAAACGCCCCTATAAAACGATGTGTATGGGCCGGAAGCGCAGCGGACGGGCGCAGCAGGCGCGACGATTGCGCACTTAAGGCAAGCCCGTCTGCGCCCGTCCGCGGCTGTCCGGGGCTAGGGGCACGTCACTCTGCCCAATTTATCACCTATTCCCCCGCCCAACTCCGCAGCCTCCAGGGCCCATGGCCTTTACCAGCCACTACCTGTTCCCGCATTTCTTCTCTCGGCCTGTCTCCTGCTCCTTCTCCCGCCATCCCTCCCCTTCAACACATTCCCGCTCACCCCCCCGGGGGTGATGTTAACCCTGGAACCTCTAAAACCCTCTCGGTATACTATTTAAACACCCGGTCTGCAGTAGCCCACTCGCATGAACTATCGGTGCTGCTAGACCTTCATGCACCAGATCTTCTTTTTTTAACAGAAACATGGTTTTGCGATGACTCCCTCCCCGTTCTATTGGCCACTCTCCCAGCCCCATATTACGCTCTACGCGCGGATCGCCATAATGGTAGAGCTGGGGGCGGCGTTGCGGTCATCGCCCGAACTGACCTCCCCTTTCAAACTCTTTCCTTGCCAGATATTGCCACTACGGAGTACCTGGCTATCCGTACCACTTCTATTACACCCCCCCTCACTTGCATACTTACCTATCGTCCCCCTCAATCCCCTTTATTGTTTCTCCCCGATTTTCTGGAAGTTTTGGCCACGATCACAGTTAACAACTCCTCCATTTTGCTCCTGGGTGATTTTAATTTTTGGCCCTCAGACCCCGAAGAATGCCCATCCTCAAAAGAATTTTCAGACACCCTTCAATCTCTTAACTTTACATCTCATATTCACTCTCCTACCCATGTCAAGGGTCATATCCTAGACCAGATTTGGTCCTTGAACTGTCCCGTAGAGTCCCTATCCATCTCACCCTGTACGTGGTCAGACCATCATTTGATCTCATTTGCCCTTCCCACACATCCTCCGGTCAAGCCCCCACTTCCTAAGAACATCTGGGTCCGCGCTTGGGGGCGAGTAGACCCTGAAAATGTATCCACCCTACTCACCACCTCCTACCCCTCCCTACAAGGTCTATCCACCCTTTCCCAGGTCACGGCCATTGAACAGTGGCTCTCCTCAGGCTGCGACTCTATTGCCCCTTTGAAACGGGTCACCTCAAATCGGGAGAAGGATGCCAACCTGTGGTTTAATGAAGATCTTAAGGCCACCAAACTAGCGGTACGTCGAGCGGAGCGGGCCTGGAGGAGAAACTACTGCCCCTCACTGCGATTGGAGTTCATTAACATCCTGACTCAATATAAAAAGGCTATCTTGGCGGCTAAAACAACCTATTTTTCTTCAAAAATCCTTGCAGCTGAGAACCAATCGAGGGAAATCTCGATTGTGCACAACCTGGCATTCTCCGACAGAACCACTCTGAAGCCCACCCCTTCCCAGGAACTCTGTCACTCCCTAAACAAGTTCTTCATTCAGAAAATAGCCACCATTAAAGCCAATATCCCTCTCCCCTCTCCTACCTTTGTGGATCCTCAGTGTCCTCCCCCCAAGGGACAACTCACTACTCTCCCTTCCTTGACCAAGGAATCCCTGACTTCCATAATTCCCCTTGTCAAATCCGGCTCCCCGTTAGATCCCTGCCCTGCCCACATTCTCCGTCACATCTTTACTACTTGTCCAGACCCCCCCCCCTTCACCTCCTCAATAGTTCTCTCTCCCAGGGCGTGGTACCCAATCCACTCAAAACAGCAGTCATTGTTCCCATCCTGAAGAAGCCGGGCACAGACCCCTTAGTCCCCGCCAATTTTCGCCCCATCTCTCCTGCCTTTCTTGGCGAAAGTGCTCGAGCGCCATGCCACCTGCACTCTGAGCTCTTTTGTGGAGAAGTACGGGGTTCTTGCCCCCCGCCAGGCCGGATTCCGCCCCGCACACTCTACGGAATCCGTAGTCCTCTCGGTCCTCGACAACCTCAGGGAGGGAATGGACACTAACCAGACCCAGGCCTTGGTTCTCCTCGATCTCTCAGCCGCTTTTGACACGGTTGATCATACCATCTTGCTTTCCCGTGTCAGGGCGGCGGGGATCGGGGGCACCGCGCTGGTATGGTTATCCTCCTTCCTGAGGGACCGCACCCAGGCAGTTCGCCTGGGTGATTTTTCTGTGGACTTTCGGAAAGTTCAGTGCGGGTCCCCCAAGGCTCCTCCCTTTCACCTCTTTTGTTTAATCTTTACATCGCCCCTCTTATTTTCTCACTGCAGCAAATGGAGGTCACCGTATTTAACTATGCGGATGACCTCCAACTTGTCTTTAATCTGTCTTCTTCCCCTGCCTCTGTTCTTAACTTCCAATCTATCATGATTCATATCCGGGACTGGATGAACCACAACCATCTGAAACTCAACCCAGACAAGACTGAGCTATTGTTGACGGGTGGTTCATCCAGCCCCTGGTCTTCCTTGTTTTGGCCCCCTTCCCTAGGCTCTACACCTGTCCCCTCTACCTCAGTAAAAACATTAGGCATTAATCTCAATTCTCAACTCACCCTTCACTCCCAGGTTAGTTCTGTGGTTTCTTCTTCTTTTCTTTCACTGCGCACTATACGCAAGGTGTCCCGATTTTTTCTTTTGACGCTCTGAAATTGATCACCCTGGCAATGGTCATCTCCCGCCTGGATTACGGCAACGCCTTATATGCAAGTATACCTGCATATAGCTTAAGGCGTTTGCAGCAGATCCAAAACCAGGCGGCGCGCCTGGTGTTTAAACTACCAAAGTCTCACCACATCACTCCCCTCCTCAAGTCCCTACATTGGCTCCCTGTCCGCGCGCGTGTCCAGTTTAAGCTTGCTTCCATCACCTTCCAAGCACTGCACCGGCTTTTATCTCATCTGAGATCATCCCCTACGTTCCCTTCAGGGAACTGCGTTCATCCACTCAATCCCTTCTCACAGTCCCGCGGTTCCGGAGGAAGAAATGGGGAGGATCGAAATTTGCGACCCTTGCTCCACTCTTCTGGAACTCCCTGCCTCTTGAGCTTAGAGCCTTAACTCTTTATCCGCAATTCCGGAAACAGCTCAAAGCTCATTTGTTTACTAAATCTTTTAATTAGTTCATTAACAGTTTTGTTTCCTTTTAACTCAGCTTCGGCTTCCCTCGCCCAGATATCGGTTAGTTGCAGCGCCATGAAACCGCTGGTGAACGTGCGCTTTATAAATAATGTTAAATTCAAATTCAATTCCCAGCAGAACACCCCGGAAGGTCCTCCAATGACCAGCCAAGTTCTACCGCCACCCCGCGCCGGAGAGCAGTGAGGAAAGGATGGGATGCAGTGGAGGCGAGGAGACCTCAGAGACGACCACCTCACCTCAGTCTAGCCCTCACTCCGAAGACCCAGTCTCTGATGGCAGGAGTCTGCGTGTCCACCCCCAGAGTAACAGCCCGAGGCCGAATACCCGTCCGAGCAAGCGACTAAGGGACTTTGTTTGCGGATGACGTCCAGCCACCGCAGCTCGAGGTCCACACAAGTACCGAGACTGTATATTTTGTCAAGTGAACGGTTTGTACATATGTTTGTTTCAAGGCCAGAGTTGGATAGGGATGTGATAGCGGTCTAGCGGCCACATGAGAGTCACACCACATCCGCAGGCCAGGCGTGGCCTGCGGGGCTAAAATAAAAGGAGGGCGGCCGCTCGTGGTCGTCACTTCCGACCAGTGACTATTGCGTGGTCTGGTTCACTGCGCGCAGCGCTCCTGCCCCCGCGCACGCCATAGCCCCTGCTCGGGTCCCCCGAACGCCCCCACGACAGATGGGACGTCAGTTTTACGAGTTTGCCCACTCCACGTGGTCAGTTTCTGGCATTTCTCTCTTTCCATGGAGCTGCTTTGTTCTACTCCTGACAGTGTCACTCACGTTGTCACACATAAAACATTGAACCGTGACACCAAGGTCTAACGAAAACACTGAAATGCCACGCAGAGGCATCCTCAGACATGGCAGCCAGGCCACGAGCCGGCTTGAAACTTAACTCGTGCTCTCTGGTCCTTGGCAAACATGGGCCCGGGCACAGAGTGCGTCTGCGCTGGGGCGGCACCGCAGGCGCCCCCGGTCACTCGCACCGCGGGGCAAGGCTCTGTGATCTCAAGAGCTGGTGTCAAGCGCCCAGGAGGGCTCTCTCGGCGCCCGCTGCTCCTGGGGTGGATTGGTATAATATCAGTTTGTTGTTCGGTTCTTTATGTGGTGTTGTGAAGCGCTCTGAAGCCAGCGAGCGGATCTATAAAATCAACAAAATCCAACTAATAAACAAACTACGCACGCACGCACGCACGTCTACCGCCGAGGGGGCGGTGCCCTAAGTGACACGCCCCCTGCCTCCTGACCACGCCCCGCATGCCTTTCGTGTATTACTACCTTACCTCTTGGCCACGCCCCCCCGCCGTCGGGTCCAATACCATCCCGCCTTTTGACCACGCCCCTCTGCCGTCCAGTGCAAATCGTCCCTGGCTCAGGCCAAGGGTGGGCCCTAGTAGGTAGTCCTTTGTCGATGACTATTTCGCCTGGTAGGAATGCATTGAGTCTTCTGTCAGTTCAGGGCTTGGAGCCGTTGTCCGTCCTCACTGTCTATGCGCATCCTACATTGTAGTCCCTTTTCTGTGTCGCTGCCGCCTCCAGGCGTGTGCTGGACATGGGGAAGCACCGGGGGCAGGAGGCCCGGGACACCGCGGTGAGAGCGGCTGGAGGCTCGGGGGGTGCGGGCTCCGGGGCGCAGGCAGAGCCTCTGGCCTGCGGTGCTAGCAGAGAGCCGGGGGCCTGGGGAGGCAGTGCTGCCGGGTGTGGCATGTCTGTGTGTCTGATGTATTCACAGCTTTTCCCCCGGTATCGGGCAAGTCATAAGCGTTCAGCTTCCACACTTAAAACTAGCAGCTCATTTACATACCTGATTTTTTTTGACACATACTCGTGTTAGAATCCTAACTACAATTCCCAGAATGCACCTAGTTGTTGCCTATTATACCAGATGTGGCTGGCAATAAACCAACGTGACAGGCATTGCAGCCCTCCTGTGTGATACTATAACACGGCAATGATGTCGATCCCACAATAACCTGCATGTGCAGTGGTGTGGAGGTCTAGGGCAGGAATCTCCAACCTTTTCTGTAATAAGAAATTATGTTCAATGAAAATCATCGCGAGCTTCGAATATTATTAGCAATGTAGGTAGTAGTAACCACATAGGGCAAAATTACGTTAATGGCCGCCATATGCAAGATCACTAGTAGTGATCACCTCTGCCTGATGAATGACTGCCAGCGGTAATGTAAACAAGCACTGGCACTGCAAATATGTCTCGCCTGTAGGACCGTGTAAGTGTTTAGCCATGCAGCACATTATCCTAGGTGCTACAACATCTCCTGTTACTTTGCTGTCACTGGTGAATGGCCGCACACACCCAAGGTCAGGGTTTTGTGCTATTCAGTGAACACCAGAAATGCAATTCCTGCCCAGTGAAGAGATGCCACGACTGGCTAGATGGGACAGCAAATACCTGCTGGAAATGTGGAGGGATGAGCAGAGTGAAGAGATGTAGAGGCTTAGAGTGATTTGACAATGATAAGATGCAGGAGCAGTGGCATGGGCGTCCGCAGGGGGGGCAAGGAGGGGCGCTTGCCCCCCCCCCCCTGGAGCACCCTCCTTGCCCCCCCCCCCTGCAGACGCCCATGCTTTTACGGACGCCTTTTGTCTATAATTCTAGGACCTGCAGGGAGCAGAGCTGTGCCCTGCCCGAGGCCTCAACTCTCTGATGGGGCGCCTCGCACTCCTCCTCGCAGCCCCTCCCGCCCATTGTCATTCTGTCTGTGGCTGATTATCCCGTACAGAATGACAATGGTCAGTTTGAGTTGAGAAAGCACCTTGTTAACAACCTGATCTTTGTCTAAGTGTGTGGGCCAATCCAGCTGATCGTGACGAGCCTTTGAAGAGCTCGCACTCCTGCAGGCATGCACAATACTGGTGTGTGAGCGCCGAAACTCGGGGCATGAAGGAGATCAACTAGGTTCACTTTCAAGGTACTGTAAAGGAGGAGCAGCGCGATCTCCACTGCTGTCCTGCAACCTCGTAAGGCTGCATTTCAATACCGCAGTCGAGCCCCAGAGTCCCTGAGAAACATTGCAATCTCATCTCCAAGGTACCGGGAGTGGTGTGTGCCCAGAGGGTGATTGTGATAAGTTCATTACAGCTGAAGCCTTGATTTTATGAGATGCAACACAAGCTGTCTTCACTGTATTTTGCAGCGCCTCATGTTCTGTGCCATGTTCACCTGGATTGGGATTGGAAAGGTAGGGGATGTGAAAGAACAGTAATGTGCACATGTGTGTGCTGTCCTCGGGGTTCCCACCCTTCACACCACCAATTATGAAAGATAGATCAGTAAAAGGATGGATTGATGAGTGAAAGGGTGGATGATGGGCAAGTGAATGGGTGGATGGATGAGAGAAAGGATGGATGGATTAATGAATTAAAAAGTGAAAGTGTGAATGAATGGATGTATGGATGACTGAATAGATGGATGGGTGGAAGAGTGGATGGATGAGTGAAAGGGTAGCTTGGGTGAAAAGGTAAATAGTTGGATGGATGAGTGAATGGAATTCATGAGTGGAAGAGTGGGTGGATGAGTGAGAGGATGGATTGGGTGGAAGGATGATGGATGAGTGAAAGGATGGATTAGGTGAAAGGGTGGATGGTTGATGGATGGATAAGTGAAAGGGTGGCTGGATGGGTGAAAGGGTAAGTGGTTGGATGAAGTAGTGGATGGAGGAGTGAATGGATGGATTGGGTGAAAGGGTGGATGGATGATGGATGGATTGGGTGAAAGGGTGGATAGAGGGATGGATAAGTGAAATGATGGATGGAAGAATAGACGTTGGATAGGTTTGCAAATGGTTGAAAAGGTTTGGATATGGATGGGAACACAGATGGAAGGACAGAATGAATGGTGAAAGACTGAATGGTGGATGGGAAAAAAAATAACATAAAGTACATTTGAAATGGTGGATGTCAGGGGTTTGATGGAAGGATGAATAGCTAGATCCCTGAACAAGAGAGCTCTTCTGGGGAGGGTTGTGATGACTTACTTAGCTTTCTCAGTGCCATAAGAGCTTTAGTACAAAGTGGGAGGTATTTCACTTTTCTGGCTACTCCCTTGCCTTTGTATTACTATTCTGTATTTGCTGTGTGCTTATGTGTGGGATCCATTCATCATGAACACGGCATTTCGAGTGACACCCAACTGCTACTTGAATGCTACACTAGTAATTGAAATGTTTGCTTTGTTTTAGGTGTAAGGTTTTAGGGAGAGCCTCAGAGTACCATAAGCTGTTCTTGAGATGTATATTGTGTTTGTAACAATAGGCAAGGTGTCAAAAATAAACTATGTAATAGTGTATCAACAGTGCGTTCTTTATAAAAGCTGCAGGGAAAAGCACCTTTGTGACTTCCGTCAGCTCGTGCAACTCTCTGCAAAGCCCCCATAAGCAAAGTCAGATTCCATATTTTAAGTTCCATTTGCTTAAACACCCATAATGTTTTCCCTGTAGAGGGTTCATCACAGCAATCCTCCCTTTGGTTCACCTCTGCGTGCCACGTTACATCTCACAATGGCACTCAGATATGAGATGCTAGTAACAAAGTCTATCCGAGCAGACCTTCCTGAGCACTTTTCTCACCATACATGCCTGCTCAAGACCATGAGTTGTAAACAAAATATCAGACTGGCTAACCCAGGCGGGTAACCATATAAATAGATTATTATCATATGAAATACCTCAAAAAGAGCTGCACAGTTGCTCAAAGCGGTGCGCATACCATAAAAACGTGAAGTGCACGATTGTCTCAACCTGATGTAAACTTATTTTGACTTGTACTTAAGTGGTTGTCTATTTATTTACTTTTATACTGTTGCGCAACTTCCTCTGATGTGTCTGTAAAACGTACCTTTTGTTCCGAAGATTTGCCCTGAATTTTGACCTTCTGTCCTGAATTTTTGTCCTGAATTTTCGTCCTGAATTTTGACCCTTTGTCCTGAATTTTTACACTTACCATCCTGAATTTGCGACCATGTCAGTTGGTCACCCTACATTAACTTGTAGGTTCACTTCGGGGCGCAGCGTTCACACATGACGTCACCAAAATTACAGAGTTCACCCGAACGTGTCTGCAAAGCATTCACCAACGCATCCATGGTACTTACAATGTGAAATGCTCGGATGCGCAGATCTGGACAGGACTTAAGCCCAAAAATATAACTGAAGCACGCACCTCCACTAGCAGGGAAAAGATACGCAACAAGCCGCGCAGGAACCATGAGCCTCCTTCCCCGCCACAAACGTCCTGCTCAGCCCCCATTCCAGAACAGGGATTTCTCAAGGCCCTTTTGATGCCGATCTTCAACTCACATTGAAGTGACCCCTCAGCCAGGGCTTTAAATGGGCCGGGTCCCCCGGGTCGCAGAGGACTTTGCAATGGGTCCTAATTATTAATCCCGGATGTTGTGTTTCTGTATTTTTTCCGTGTAGCATATTACGCTTGTAAAGCGCCTACTTTGATCTGAGCCACCACCAGGTGCTAAGAACGAGCCATGGTTGAATGCTAAGCATCCGAGAATGTGATTTTTATGACCCCTTCTGAGAGGCCCAGAACCAGCCCGAGCCAGCACGCCTATGAACGGTTTCAGCGACCCTCCCTGCCCCCACCCTTTGTTTTCTTTTAGCCTGGTGCCACCGAGGTGATAGCCTTGCCTGAATGCAGGGATTTCACCTAAGCACATGATGTGTTGTGAATATGAGCATGGGGTGGGAGTTGGAAGATGTGCACAGCAGGGGGAAAGGGATGGCCAGTGCAGGTGACGCTTTACTTTTGTATAGGAATTTCTGATGGCGTCATAGCCCAGGGTTTGCTGTCTGTGCACTTGTATAGATGTGTATACTGTACAGGTGCACAGACATCAAACCCTGGGCTATGACACCAGCAGGAATTACTTTTCAAAGGAAAAGCGTCACCTGCACTGTCATCCCTTTCCCCCTGCTGTCTGTGCATGTGTATTAAATACACATCCACGGCGCTGCTCACCAGAAGTATAGGAGGCCCTGGCAAGGAGAAACCAGGAGACACTTGACCCACATCTATCTACACAGTGAGACCTTCAGGAGGGATGCCAGGAACACAGTGCTCCTGATCAGCCTGACTCCACTGATTTGTATCAGAAGAGCAGGCAGCAGTTTTTAAGTAACTTTAATGCATTCTACAGCATCAGCATCGCCTAGTGGGTGCATATCTAGGTTACTCTAAGTGAACAGTGTTCTAGACTTACATGCGTGGAAACGTCAAGGACAGTCCCTTCCGAATATGCAAATGTAGTGTAAGCTCTTATTGTTCAGCTTTTGGGGTGCCAGGGGGTAACTTTAGGGTTCAGGTTGGGTGTGAGTTTTAGGGTGCCAAGGAGTAATTTTAGGGTTCAGGGTGGATTGGGGTGCCAGGGGGTAATTTTAGGGTTCCGGGTGGGTATGGGTGTTGGGGTACCAGGGGGGTATTTTTAGGGTGCAGTGTGGGTATGGGTTTTGAAGTGCCAGGGGGATAATTTTAGGGTTCAGGGTGGGTATGGGTGTTGGGGTACCAGGGGGGTATTTTTAGGGTGCAGTGCGGGTATGGGTTTTAAGTGGCCAGGGGGATAATTTTAGGGTTCATGGAAGATATGGTTTTGGGGTGGCAGGGGTAATTTTAGGGTTCAGGGTGGTTACGGGTTTTGGGTGCCAGGGGGATAATTTTAGGGCTCATGGTGGGTATGGGTTTTGGGGTACCGGGGGGGTAATTTTAGGGTTCAGGGTGGGTATGGGTTTTGGGGTGCAAGGGGGGACATTTTCGGGTTCAGGGCAGGTATGGGTTTTTGGGTGCCAGGGGGACAATTTTAGGGGTCAGGGCGGGTATGGGTTATGGGAAGCCATGGGGCTAATTTTAGGGATCAGGGAATTTATGAGTTTTAAGGGGCCAGGGGGGTAATTTTAGGGTTTATGTGTGCTGTAATTGTTGTCCAGTTTCAAATGCAGAATTCACCACTTTCTTTTCTCAGCTTGGCCTGATTCTCTGCCATTTTAGCCCCGCCCCTTTTGATTAACATTAGCCACGCCCCTTCATTTGCCAGGTTAGCCCCCCCCCTGGAAAAATTTCTGCGGAGGCCCATGAGCAGTGGGTAAATGAGGGGTATTTCAAGTGCTGCTGGGACTGCAGAGGGACAGGCCAGCGAAGGGACGCAGAGACTGTGGAGGCATGGGGCAGTGAAGAGTTGCACAGGATGTTACAAGATATAACAATTAAGACATATATGGGCAGTGAAGAGATGGGGCACTGAAAAGTTAACAAGACGGTAAAGAGTGAGTCCGTGAAGAGATACAGTGTGTCTGCAGAGAGAAATTAGTGACGTGATGCTGGGTTTGTAGAGCAGTGTTAAAGTGATCGATGATGCGCTGCATATTCTCGATTCAGGGGAATCATGCCTTCTGATTCTTCTTGACCTCTCTGCAGCTTTTGACACTGTTAATCATTCCACCCTCCTTAACATTCTTCAACAGAGAATGGGCGTGGAAGGCACAGTACTCAAATGGTTTGCCTCTTTCCTCACAGACAGATCCCAAATGATCAAGATTGCTAATAGTCTCTCGTCTCCACTGGTGGTTGGTCAAGGCATCACTCAAGGTTCTATCCTTGCTCCCACTCTGTTCAATCTCTATCTGGAACCATTAGAGAACCTTGTAAGCAAATCTGAAATCCTCTACCATCTCTACGCGGATGACACCCAAATCTACTTTAAGGTGGCTTCCCCTCATGATCTCTCACTGCTCAGCTCTACTCTCAACACTATTCACAACTGGATGCTAGTTCACCAACTCATTCTCAATCCCTCCAAAACGGAATTCCTCCTCATATCTAGCTCTCTCTCTCCGCCTCCTGTTCAAGCCTGGATGGATCAATCAAATCTACTCAACAGTAAACCCATCATTGTGGGCTCCGCTAAATCCTTAGGTGTCATACTTGACAAAAGACTCAACCTAATCTCACACATCAACTCCATGGCCAAGAGCGCACGTTATCAACTGCGACTCTTATGGGGGATTCGTCGGTTCGTCCCGGAGAATGACCTAAAAACCTTGGTCCAATCGCTAGTTCTCTCTAGAATTGACTATTGTAATTCTCTTCTGACTGGCCTTCCCAAATCTCGCCTCTCCCACCTCAAGTCCGTTCTCCATTCAGCAGCTCGCTTCGTTTCAGGGTCCAAACGAAGTGACCACATCACTCCTATCCTGTCTTCTCTCCGATGGCTACCCATCGAGGCTAGAGCTACCTACAAAACAGCGTGCATCACCCACAAAGCTTTGCACTCTTCCTCCCCTCGCTATCTGGCGAATAAACTCAAACTGTCTGGAGGCTCAAGACCTTCTCGGAATGCGGAAAAGTTCCTTCTTGAACCCCCCTCCTTCAAAAGAGAAAAACTGATGGCACAATCGTTCTCTGGTAATGCGGTGAGAACCTGGAACTCGCTTCCTCCTTCGCTCCGTGCCATCATCTCCATCCAGATCTTCAAAGCGGACCTCAAATCCCTTTTATTCCAAAGACACTTTCAGAATTAATTCCCTCCTTCTCAGACCCTGCCAGGAAGTTCTTTAGTCTTTGTAAATTTGTCACATATGTTTATATTTTTGCTGTACATCCTGTGCTTGCTGTGTTTGAAATTGTTTTCCTTTTGCCTGCGTTGTTTTGATTCTATGGCCTGCTATTGTTCGCCAGGAAGTTCTTTAGTCATTGTGAAATTTGTCATATTTATTTTTACTTTTGCTTGTACAGTCTGTTCATGCTATTTTTGTTTGTTCTATTCCTGCAACAATTCTCTCATGTAACGTAACTGGTTCTATTGTACAGTGCTCTGACACCTTCGGGTAAAGCCCACGCTTTATAAAAATGCATTAAATAAAATAAAATAAGAAAATAACAGCATTACTGTCCTTTAAAGTTGCTCTGGAGTTTTGTGTACTGAAGATGTGATGCTTTGTAATGTTTTCATTTTTGATTTCAGACAGTGAAGTTCTCCCTAACATGTCACTTCTCCCCAATCAAAAATTGCAGAATCACAAACAGTCATGCCCTGTCTTGAATACCCAACCACTAAATGAACTCGCCTAGATATGTTGAGGTGTCCCAGATCACAGTGCGCACCACACAAGGGTCAATATACTCTTAGGGAATGCAAGATGGAACAAAACAAGAAATGTGGGTAGGAACTGCATGGATGACAAATTGGCCAAAATAGAAAAACAATGTATGAGAAAGCTCCTGGGCTTGCCTCCTAGCACTCCCCTCATCTCTCTGCGCCTGGATTTAGGAGTCAAACCAATTGCAGAGAGATAGGTTTAAGACCACTGACCTTCTGGCGCAGACTGTGGCTAACTCCTGAATTAGCATCCTACTGAAATGACCTTAAGGGGGTCTTGGTTTTACCGGGGGTGGGAAAATTGCCTTGGTTCAAGCACATCAAAGAAACTTGTGCCAGAATAGGGATGCCCAACCTGTGAACCAATCTGGAGGTAGTGTCCCTAACAATATCACAACTACAACTTGTCAGAGCCTATAGGGCACACAAATTAGTCGATCTGCAGGTGAACACCAAACTCAGCATCTAAAGGCTGAATTTCTTAACATAAAAACCGAGTACCTCTTTGAGTCTTTTTTGGATGACATACAGCCTCCTATGGCAAGGAAGCTGTATGTCCAGTTTAGAACAGGGACCCTCTCGGTCAATGCTTTTGTGAATAAATGAACCCTCTGTAGGTTGTCCTGCCTGCAACAGCCCTGACGAGACCGACATTCACGTTCTTTTTTTCTGCCCAGGCTATAAATCTGCCAGTCGGCGTTGGCATATACCACTATGCAGAAACTTGGGATGCACACAGTGTCTGGAGGCGTATAGAATGTTAAGATCTGATACGCACCCCCCTATAGTCTTTGCCGTGTCTCGTTTTCTTAATTCCATGTGGCAGAGGCGAAGGGCCTCTTTTAAATACATTTCAGCATTTGTAAAAAAACTTTTCTGCACTTTTGCCCCTTTTAGCCTCTAAATTTTAATAGTTTTTATCTGGTTTTAATCATTCTTTTTTTTTTTTAATTGGTATAAAGACTTTGGACATATTAAAATGTCATTTGGGATGTACTGCAATATTTAAACAATGAACTGTCAAAATGTGTTTATCAATGCTGTATATGAATTTCTTCTTTTTATGGCCTTTTATGACCGAAATAAAGTTTGTTGAAATGGAAATGGTTACATTAATGCCTTTTATTGTTGCTGTTAAGAAATTCCCAATTTGTTTTTGATTGTAGTGTTAAGTGTTTGAATAGAGAGGCTGATATGCAGGGCCAGTGCTAGGCATGAGCAGTGTGGACAGCTGCCCAGGGCCTTGCACTCAGCCCACCAGCATTGGACCCCGCACTGGTGGTGTGTCCTTTTGTTTCCCTGGCGAGCCATTTTAAAGAAATGTGTCGCCTTGCAATTAGGGTTCATGGGAGGGGGCCCCCTCCGGTGCCTCTCAAGGATGGTGCCTGGAGGCCTAGGGTAGGGAGACGTTTCCTATTATAGCAATTGCAAGGAGACCCATTCAAAGACACTGCAGGAGGCCCATTGTCCTGCAGTTTAGCACACCCACAGTTTAAACTTTTAGCCCACAAGCAATTCTCACACCTATGGTCTGAAGGTGTGAGAATTACTTGTGGGCTAAAAGTTAAAACTGTATCAGCGCTAAAATGCTGGAAAATGGGCGCCCACAGTGTCTCTGAATGGTCTCCTTGCAAGGGGACACTTATCAAAATTAGAGGTGCCTCGCCATTCCCTTTTGGCCCAGGGCCCGCAAATCCTAGAACCGGCCCTGCTGATAAGAAACTGTTTTAAAATGACTGCCAGCTTTGAGACCCGGTGGGACCCAAGCAACTGAATGCACTGCTCTCATGGAATCTGGCTGCGAGAACAGTTAATAAAGCGCTCTCTTTCTTCTCCCGGCTCACCACTGGCTGATATCCTGCGCATGCTCTGTGCAAGCTGCTGCCTTGTCTTCCACTTCGGGAAGGTCACTAGCCTTCACACGACTCCTCTCATAAAGACCTGTGCCAGATGTAGGGAAATCAGACGTCAATAATCCGTTGCTCTGGCAATGGCCCCTGTAGCATGCAGAGGAAGTGTCCACAAAAACCTCCCCTCACGGACACCCATGTCTGGTGCAGGTGGTTCAGCAGTCATCACACAACTGCTCGGAGAGTGACCGTTGTCTGGTGTATTGAGAGAGCCATCTCAGGAACCCTGTTCTGATTAACCCTGGGCAGACAACGACACTACGCACGCGTAGTTTGCGCTACTTCGCGAATTGCACATAGCATAGTGCGAACACGTGTAGCGTAGCAGTAATTTTTTGCTTGCTCTCGGTCCGCTACGTTAAGTTGGCGACCACGAGCGAGCGAAATGACACCCCGACGAGACTTTTTCCTCGTTCGCGATCAGCAATATCAAGTTGGCGATCGCGAGCGTGGAAAATAAACCTGGCAAGATTCTCAACGCGGGGAGGTTAGGTTTCTCATTGCGAGTGGTTGCGTATACGCTCGCGACTGCGCGCAATGAGAAACTACCAGTCTGCGTTGAGAAAGCTGCTGCTCGAGTAAAAATCTACTCGCGCAGCAGAAAACGATTGCTCGCACTGTGCAAGATGCCGTTTTCAATGATTGCACAGTGCGGACAAGCATCCGGCACTGTGCAATCATCGTGAACAGCGCACTACGTAGTACCCGTAGCGCTACGCGTAGCTCACTTTGCGTAGCTACGCGTAGCACTACTTCGCAAACTACACCCAGGGTTAGTTCTGATCCCTTTGAAAATCATCTGCTCTGACATTGGATGGCCTATTTCTGTTTCATGGAGATCAGCTCTTGCTCAACACCTTTGAACTCACTTTCTCTTGTGTCTGCTTCTTCTTTAGGTCCAGGGAACCAACGACAGCAGCATCGTCAGTAAGTGCTCCATGGCAGCCCTGGGGTATTTTCCTGATGACTTTCTGAGCTGTTTTGTGACAAAGAAAACCAGAAGAGCTCCTCTGATAAACAGGTCTGTAAAGTGTGGTCCTGCCACTGACCTTCCGGAGTACCGGAGCACTCGCTAACCATCTGTCTGCGGTGCAAGGATGCCATGTCTATTTATGTTCAAACACCTGATCTCAGTGCGTCCGTCTTGTCGGACGGTTGGGTCTTCTAATTAGCATTTTGGGGTTGTCCTCTCCTGCTTTGGCGCCTCGATTGTGCTCACCAGCCCAATGTATAATCACATATTACCTAATCGTGTTATCTTCGGCTCCAGAGCAGCACCGCATGTTCCTCATGCGCAGCCTGGCCTCTTGCGTAAGTCTCAAATCTGTGTCTTTGCGGCACACCCTTGTGATCTATGACTTATCCATATAGATAGTTTCAAATGAATATTGATGATCTTAAGAGAGATGCATGTAGGTAGGCCTGTATAGCGTGACCCTAGCTGAGGTTTTCGTTTTTCTCCCTACTTGTAGATCTTCACTCCATATATACAACTATTAATAGGATGTCTTTGAAAGGGGTGCGATGAAAGATTTAATATCATCATTTTATGAAGCAATTTTATAACACAATGAAAATTATATCGTCATGGTTTTATTTTACTGTAATACTTTTCCTTCCTTTGTACTTTTATGGTCAATTTTGATGTATCGAATAATGTTTATGATGACTTATCGCTTCATCGATCTGTTTCATCAATCCAGGGGCTACTACATCCGTGCAAGAGCTGTGGACCAGTGTGTGAGAAACTTCTTGCTGCAAACTCAGGAATCCTGCAAGAGGCAGGTGAGAAAATGAAACTCCACTTCCTGTGGCAGCACAAACCAGGCAGTTGGCCCTTGCTGCTCCTTCTCCTTGTAGGAGAAACAGAAACAGTGTCTGGCTGCAGGGCATACAGGTAGCAGATTTCTGGAAAAGTGGATGATTTGTAGCAACATCATCTTTTTGCAATTCTGTCTGAACGTTTCTACATATGTTGTGCTTATCCCACATCTCAAAAGCCTTTCAGGTGAGACTCGAGCCTGCACAGACATGCTGATGCGTTTTGTATTATGTATTTTCGGGATGCGCATTAGCAGACTAAGATGTGCCTCCAGTTGTGGTCTGAGGTGTATTTCCTTGTGTACTGATCAGGCACACAAAGTTTAATAGTGATTTCACCTTTGGCTTCTTAAGGCATGTGCTTTCAGGAAGAATTATTAATTGTTGATTGTGAATCTTGAGTAGCATCTGCTGAATTTATACAGTTTTCATTATATTTTCTACAGATTTGGGATATTTTTTGTGTCTTTATATGTTAAACAAAATAGCTAAATGATAGAGCCGCAGATTAGATGTTTTATAACTTGGTTTATTGTTGGCACATAATTTAGGCAATGCTGATGCATAATTTTGTCCTGTTGCCGCAGAGCCCTAGTGGCGGTAAGGAAGGTGACCAAGGCCCCCTCCATGATTTCTCGAATATTATTGGCTAGAGTCCTTGGCCCCTGTGTGATTTTTGGCATGTGGATGGGTCGAGCTCACCAACATCCCAACTCCACCACTGACCCACTGAGGTTCCTGTTCCCAATGGATCCTCCTGAACTGCTTTTATTTATTTGTGCACTTGCCTTGGGGATGGATGATCGCTCTATAACATCTCCATGGGTTTCTCATCCCACCGCTTCCTTCATTTTGCATCCTTTTTTCCCTACAGATTCTGTCTTTGGGTGCTGGCTTTGATTCTTTATATTTCCGCCTGAAATCAGATGGTGCTCTCGAGAATGCTGTGGTATGTGAAGTGGACTTTCCTGAGGTGGTTCGCCGAAAAGCTGCCCTGATAAGCCGCACGAAAGAGCTTGCGGAGCTTGTGGGAGTTTCGGAGAGCACCCGGTACCCTTCTTCTGGTAAGGTCAGTGATAAGCAAAGGATGACTTGGTCTTGTCTGCCTGTTGGTCAAGCATTGTAGAGAGTGAAGAGATGTAGTGTGTCCAGCCAAAAGATGTGTTGCGTGCCTTAAACTGTACGTTTAATGTCCTTTGACTGTAGTGTGCATTACATTAAGCTTTATCTGCCCGCACTCTCGGCTTCCTTATTCTTTTTTTTTTGTTTTGTTGTTCAAAGGGTGCTAACTTATGCATTTTCTTTCCCTAAGCTTTTATGTCAATGGTGTCATGACCTTTTCCCAGTATACAGGTCTAGTTCTTATACTAGTTGTGCTAGGGCCATGATGTTTCAGTAGAATAAAGGATAATGTAACAATGTGTGTCTATCTTGACGGTACGTTTCCTAAATCCATACATTAGGCCGCTTGAGTGGCCTTATCCAGGCAGCAGGGAGTGGGGGCGTTAATCAGTAAGTGGAATCTCAGTGTGGTTTTATGAAAGAATACACACATTTCCATTCCAGCAGAAAGGGAACTCGTTGGCCCTTATTATTTACTTCATTTTGTATGTTTTTCCCCATTTCCCCATGCTGAACGATCATCTCCTCCTTCCTTAGTTGTCTTTTCACACCTTCTCTCACTGCTCCAATCTCCTTTTCCATCTTCTCATCTGTGTTAAATTAATCAAGACATTTTCTTGTTACTACGCAGAAAAATAAAACAAATATCTTTATATTCAAACTTCATTAATGAGTAGTTCCATTCTCACAAATGTGGCACTCTTTTCTCCTGCCCCCCCACCCCCCTTGTGCATGGTCAGCTGCTCATGCTATTGTTTCGCTTCTTCTCTCGCAGGACTCGTTGGGCTCCATGGAGACGATTATATGTTACTGGGGATTGATCTGAGTGACTTATCACTGCTGGAAGATGGGCTGAAGCAGGTGGGCATTGAGCCTGCCAGTCCGACTCTGCTCCTGGCCGAGGTCGTGCTCACCTACATGGACAATTCACGGTGAGTGTCTGGATCACTGCTCTTCCCATGCTTGAGACAGCGAGGGTCCATAAATGGCACACAGGAGGCATTGCAAGGCCTCTTCCCATGCTGGGGACAGCGAGGATCCATACATGACACATGGGAGGCATTGCAGGGCCTCTTCCGATGCTGGGGACAGCGAGGGTCCATACATGACACATGAGAGGCATTGCTGGGCCTCTTCCCATGATAGAGACAGCGAGGGTCCATACATGACACATGAGAGGCATTGCTGGGCCTCTTCCCATGATAGAGACAGCGAGGGTCCATACATGACACATGAGAGGCATTGCTGGGCCTCTTCCCATGATAGAGACAGCGAGGGTCCATACATGTCACATGAGAGGCATTGCTGGGCCTCTTCCCATGATAGAGATAGTGAGGGTCCATACATGACACATGAGAGGCATTGCAGGGCTTCTCTCCGTGCTTGAAACAGCGAGGGTCCATACATGACACATGTTTGGCATTGCAGGGCCTCTTCCAATGCTTGGGCCAACGATGGTCCATACAAGACACATGGAAGGCATTGCTGTGCTTCTTCCCGTGCTTGAGACAGCGAGGGTCCATAATGTAATGTGTCTTGTAAAGCGCACTGCTGCCCCGAGGCGTCGTGGCGCTGTAGACCGCTGGGGAACCTGTACTGGCTATCCCTGTGAGATGGTCCCTACTGGGTATCTCCAAGGTGAAACCAGGCATCCCTGGTGAATGTGGGGGGCCGTTGTAGAGGTTAGGCAAGCTAATGCCCAGAGTTGCCGAGTGTGATCCCTGGTTAGAGTAGGCACCGAGGCGAGAATTATCGAGTCCGCTGACCCTGGTCCACGACCCTGCCGCGTCAGGAATTGAACCCTGGTCCCGGGCCGTTCTCTGCTTCCGGGTCTGCCGCCTCTAACCGGTGAGCCACACCACTCCACATACATGACACATGGTCCATACATGACACATGGGAGGCATTGCATGGCCTCTTTCCATGCTTGAGACAGCGAGGGTCCATACATGATACATGAGAGGCATTGCTGGGCCTCTTTCCATGCTTGAGACAGCGAGGGTCCATACATGACACATGGGAGGCATTGCTGGGCTTCTTCCCATTCTTGAGACAGCGAGGGTCCATACGTGACACATGAGAGGCATTGCAGGGCCTCTTTCTATGCTTGAGACAGCAAGGGTCCATACATGACACATGGGAGGCATTGTAGGGCCTCTTTCCGTGCTTGAGACAGCGAGGGTCCATACATGACACATGGGAGCCATTGCTGGGCCTCTTCCCATGCTTGAGACAGCGAGGGTTCATACATGACACATGAGAGGCATTGCTGGGCCTCTTCCCATGATAGAGATAGTGAGGGTCCATAGAAGACACATGAGAGGCATTGCTGGGCCTCTTCCCATGCTTGAGACAGCGAGGGTCCATACATGACACATGGGAGGCATTTCAGGGCCGTTTCCCGTGCTTGAGACAGCGAGGGTCCAGGCATTGCAGGGCTTCTTCCCGTTCTTGAGACAGCGAGGGTCCATACATGACACATGGGAGGCATTGCCGTGCTTCTTCCCGTGCTTGAGACAACGAGGGTCCATACATGATACATGAGAGGCATTGCAGGGCCTCTTTCCATGCTTGAGACAGCAAGGGTCCATACATGACACATGGGATGCATTGCTGGGCCTTTCCCCATGCTTGAGACAGCGAGGGTCCATACATGACACATGGGAGGCATTGCTGGGCTTCTTCCCATGATAGAGATAGTGAGGGTCCATAGAAGACACATGGAGGTTTTGTCGCGCCTTTTCAATTGCTTGAGACAGCGAGGGTCAATACATGACACATGGGAGGCATTGCAGGTCCTCTTCCCATGCTTGAGACAGCGAGGGTCCATACATGACACATGGGAGGCATTGCAGGGCCTTTTCCCATGCTTGAGACAGGGAGGGTCCATACATGACACATGGGAGGCATTGCAGGGCCTCTTCCCATGCTTTAGACAGTGAGGGTCCATACATGACACAAGGGAGGCATTGCAGGGCCGTTTCCCATGCTTGAGACAGCGAGCGTCCATACAATTTATTTATTTAAAAAGATATATACAGCGCTGGCTAGACCCAAAGGTATCAGAGCTCTTTACATAAGGTCAGCAAAGAAACAACAATAATAACAATTACAATTGACATTAAATGTATGAGACAACATTAACGTGAAAGAAAGGAGAGGAAAGTAGAAAGTAGAGAGGAGAGGGGGAGTTAGAGGGCAGAGGACGAGGGAGAAGAAGGAATAAGAGAGAGAGGGGAAAGTCATCCCAAAGTCTGCATGGGTAGATGACGGCCATGGAGGTAATCCCAAGCCAATCTCCCCAATAGTTTACAAGGAGGCTCCAACGGGCATCGGTCAGGAAGATGGCTAGAAAGGAGACCAGGAAAATGCAGAAAGGCAGAAATAAGATGAGTGGAGGGGAGGGCGAGACAGGGAGAGGTGGAGAAACTGTGTCCAAGGTCCGTCTGGGCAGGTGACGGTCGGGGGTGAACCCAGGCCAATCTCCTCATTAGCTGAACAGAGCAGCTGCACCGGGCGTCGGACATAATGCTCGGACTACGCTGACAGGAAAGAGGTCATGCGCACTTGGGAAATGTCAGAAAAGTGTGGTGGGAAGCCGTGGTCCGATAAAATTCCAGACGTCCTCTTGAGGTCAATGCTAGTTCTGGTAGAGTTGAGTAATAAAAAGTCAGGCATCCTGGAAGGGTTCAGACCTGGTCACGCAGTTCGCGCTGGACCATTCCCGTTGGAGCAGCGTCCAGACTGGTTTGCATATGTCTTGGTCCAAACTGAGGCAGCTTGGTGTTAAAAACAACGATGCACTGGTATGCGACCCATAGTAATTACCAGTTGCGCAGATTAATTCAAGCATTAAATCTATCACTTTTTTGTTTACCATTGATGGTGGTGGCAATGTTTGTCCCTGCTGTTGTATATTACGCCCTAGTCATTAAGCCCTCTGTTAATTCAATATGTTGTTTGTTCTTCCCCTGTGTCTCCCTTAGATCCTCGGCTGTGATCAGCTGGGCAGCTCATCACTTCCAGTCAGCATGCTTTGTGCTGTACGAACAGATCCATCCAGAGGATCCTTTCGGACAAGTCATGCAAAAGCACTTCTGCCAGCTGAACTCGAGGCTGCACGCCCTCACCCACTTCCCAGACCGGGAAGCGCAGAGAAGGCGGTTTTTGGATAGAGTAAGTATAAAAGGAAGCCATGGTCGTGGTCTGATCCCGTAGAAAGAGTTCAACTTATCAGAGTAATTGTGAAAGTGGACCGTGACTGTCAAAGCTCTGTGTGCTGATGGTCAAGTTCTCTGCAGCGGGTGTCGCTGTAGATCACATGCTGTGCACTCTCTTACCATTTACTGTCGGGCTCCCATGATTACAAATTATTTTTGTTTAAAGAAGGCGCTTCAGTTTTGAAGTGACTCTTAGTGCCTCCCTTGAAATCCACAATGCTTCACCTCTTGGGCTTATATATTTAAGTGCTGGGGGCCACGCGGCCCCTGCGCAGTCCCAGGGACCGCCACCTCCCCGGGGCTAATTTGTGGTTAAAAAAGTGGGGGGCTCATGCTGAGATTGCTTTTCCTCCATTGCACGCAGATGTGCTTAGAGTGGTCCATCACTGTTGCTATCGAAAATGTAAATGTATCAATGCTGAACAACTGAGAGAGAAGAGCACGATTGATGTCAAGCATGCAGAGCAAGTTGTAGAAGAACAACTCATTTGAGGAGGGTACAAAGAATACTCTGTTTAAGTTTTGCCCCTCTTGCAGTAGCAGGCTTCTGTGGCCAGACCATTAGCAGGTCTGAATCTCCCGCTTACTGAGGGGCAACAGCAAGGCCGTTGTCCAGCATGGATACATTCTTTTTAGCTAAAAACTTTTCTTATTTCTAAGCACAAAGCACAAAAAGTACATAATGGTGACCGTCCTGATCCCATCAGAAGCGGTCGCTCCTCACGCTGCTCCCTGCTCTGCCTGCCGCCTGGTATCGTAGCGCTATACCGCCAGACTGCTGTCTGCTACCTCGCCCTGCTCCGACAACTGCTATTGCCTGATTGATTATTACAAATATATTGTAGCGCTAGATTGCCTGATTGTTTATTAATTGCTTATCTTAATTATATCGTAGCGCTAGATTGCCAAAGTGCGCTTTAACAATATTTTCAATTGTGCTGTGCTGCCTGTAGATTTCATTTGTGCCTGATTGTGCCGGTGCCACTGCCATTTGCATCGTGTTTATTCTGATTGTGCCCCAGTCCTGTTTCGCTTTTGGCTTGCTGCCATTTTGTTGTTGTCTCCCTGCCCGGCTCTCCACCCCGCTCCCACCTCCCAGCTGCCCCTCCCTCGCCCCTCCCCACCACTATCCACATATGACAGATGCCTCCGCGCGCAGCGGTCACGCCCCATGCGCGCCGAAGGTGCGCCAAAGGTAAGCCCGTCTACGCCCGTTCGCGCCTGGACCGTGCCCAGCGCCAGACCCCCTGCTCCCCGCAAATCCCATTCCACCCGCATAACATACGATGCCACAACCCTCTCAACCCTCAACCCCGGCTGACCACCAAACTGCTTCCAAGCCGCCCCAGGACACACCCATGGACCCTTCACATGCCACTCCTGCAAGTTCGACAGCATCAGGACCCACACCAAACCCACAATCTCCAAACAGAGCTCCAACACTAACCACCTTAAATGCTTCCTGCTCAATACCCACTCAGTCCACAGACACTCCATCGAACTCTGGAACCTACTCGACACTACTTCGCCGGACGTCGCCTTCCTTACAGAAATATAGATGAACGCCTCATCAGCCCCCGACATCGCCATAGCCATCCCGGACACCTACAAGATCATCCGAAAAGATCGCACCAACCAAACAGGAGGAGGCATCGCCATTGTCCATAAGAAAACCATCCGCATCACGACCAGTTCCGACGATAACCTCGCTACCGCCGAACACCTTCACTTCCAGATTCACACCGACCCCAAAACCACACTCAGAGGCACCCTCATCTACAGACCCCCAGGACCCCACACACAATTCAGCGAAGACATCGCTGACTTCATCAGCCCACATGCCCTCCCATCCGAGAACTACATTCTACTGGGAGACCTCAACTTCCACCTGGAAAAGAAAAACAACAACAACATCACCACCCTTCTGGACAACCTGGCAAATCTCGGACTCAAACAACTCGTTGACACCCTACCCACTCTGCCGGACACACGCTTGACCCTATCTTCACCTCCAGCAAGCACATCTCCTTCGATCACACCACAGGTCTCCATTGGACGGACCACTGCTGCGTTCACTTCAACTACAAAAAGTCCACGACCCACAACCCCCCACAACCTATTCCCCGAAGAAATTGGAACAAAATCACCACCGACCAGCTCTTCACATCGCTTCACCAAAACCCCCCTGCCAATTCATCTGACCCTAACCAAGCAGCCACCAACCTCACACAATGGATCATCCACAGCGCCGACGAACTAGCACCCTTGAAAAACCATCTAATCAAGCAAGGTAGCAAAAAAGCCCCCTGATTCAACGATGACCTTAGGAAATCCAATAAGTTCTGTCGTACTCTCGAGAAAACCTGGAGAAAAAACCCAACCACTGACAACCTAGCCACCTTCAAGAACGCCACCCGCAAACACCACCAACTGATCCGATCCACCAAGAAATCAGCATTCAAGGATCGACTTGACAACAATGCCCAAAACAGCAAGGAACTATTCAACATCGTCAAAGAATTCACTAACCCCTCCGCCGGCACTAATGGCATCACCCCCTCCCAAGACCTCTGCGACTCTCTATCCTCATTCTTCCACAACAAAATCGCCGAAATACATAACAGCTTTGAAAACCAGTCCGAAGACCAGTCCACTCCACCCACCTCCGATTCAAAACTGCACTCCAACAACCTTTGCGCCTGGAACCCAATCACCACCGAAGACACCATCCGCCTGATGAACTCCATCCACTCAGGTTTACCAACCGACCCATGTCCCCACCACATTTTCAACAAAGCAGACTCCATCATCGCACCCCATCTCCACGATGTCATTAACTGTTCCCTCAACTCTGCTACCTTCCCGGAAAACTGGAAACATGCCGAACTCAGCGCCCTTCTGAAGAAACCCACGGCAGACCCAGCCAAACTTAAGAACTACCGCCCCATCTCGCTCCTCCCATTCCCTGCCAAAGTCATCGAGAAAGCCGTCAACAGTCAGCTCGCCGCCTTCCTCGAATCCAACAAATCCCTCGACCCTTCACAGTCCGGCTTCCGAGCCAAACACAGCACCGAAACCGCCCTCATCACAGCAACAGACGACATCCGAACACTACTGGACAACGGAGAAACAGTTGCTCTCATCTTACTTGACCTCTCCGCAGCCTTTGACACAGTCTGTCATAGCACCCTCATACAACGCCTCAGCGACCTCGGAATGCAAGGAAAAGCATTGGACGGGATCATCTCGTTCCTCACCGCAAGAACTCAGAGAGTCCGCCTCCCCCCTTTCAAATCAGAGGCCACGGAAGTCATCTGCGGCGTACCACAAGGATCATCACTCAGTCCCACCCTCTTCAACGTATACATGAGTCCCCTCGCTTCCATCGCACGCCAACACAACCTTAACATCATCTCCTACGCAGACGACACCCAGCTGATCCTCTCCCTCACCAAAGACCCAAACACCGCCAAAACCAACTTACATGAAGGAATGAAAGAAGTAGCCGAGTGGATGAAGAACAGCCGTTTAAAACTAAACTCGGACAAAACAGAAGTCCTCATCTTATGGCCATCCCCCTCTGCCTGGGACGACTCATGGTGGCCACCGACCCTCGGAACCGCACCCATACCTACGGACCACGCACGTAACCTGGGCTTCATCCTGGACTCCTCCCTCTCGATGACCAGACAAGTCAACGCTGTCTCATCATCTTGCTTCAACATCCTACGAATGCTCAAAAAAATCTTCCGTTGGATCCCCACCGAAACAAGAAAGACGGTCACCCACGCACTGGTCACAAGCCGACTGGATTACGGAAACACCCTTTACGCCGGAACCACCGCCAAACTACAGAAAAAACTCCAACGCATCCAAAACGCCTCAGCCAGACTCATATTGGGCATCCCTCGGCAAGCTCACATTTCCGGCCACCTGAAAGACCTCCATTGGCTCCCTGTTAACAAGATAATAACGTTCCATCTCCTCACCCACGCACACAAAGCCCTCTACGACCTAGGACCCGAATGCCTCAGCACGCGTCTATCCTTCTACACCCCCTCCCGACAACTACGATCGTCCAATCAAGCCCTCGCCGCAATTCTGCGCATCCACAGATCCACCATGGGGGGAAGATCCTTCTCCTACTTAGCGGCCAAGACCTGGAATTCTCTCCCCACCCACCTCAGCCTTACACAGAACCACCTCTCCTTCAGAAAGCAACTAAAAACTTGGATATTCGATAAGTAAAACACCTCCCTCCCTCAACCGCCTTGAGACCCTCTGGGTGAGTAGTGCGCTATACAAATTTTGGAACTTGAACTAGAAAGGGAGTTCTTTATCCGTAAAAGGCAGATTTGCATTTGCGGTTTCAATGCAAGCGACCACAGTCCACATCACATGAGTGCGAAATGCTGCTAATCCAATAATGGTAAGCCTTAAGTATACTCTAAACTTTAAACACGTCTTGTCCAATGCCAGGGCGTTAGTGCGCGCAGGGAGCTGTAACATCTAGTGAGAAGTGGGACAGGCAGGTCTCACTCGGCACCAAGTGCTCCTTATGCTGGTTAGGGAAAGCTTGTGTAGCACCTCTAGTCGAAAAGTTGGCGAGCCCTGAAGCATGTGAATTCTATACGTGCGAAGTATTGTGCTAATGGCTCCATACGCGCTACAATTTTTGGGCTGAATCCGTGCTTAATTTGAGCCTGTGCTTTCCGGTGCTCAGCACCGGCACTTAATTGGTTTAAGGTGCTCCGCCCCTGCATCTAATTGTCAACACCATACATAGAACAGTCTGCCACATGGTGGCGCTGCTCATCTAATTTAGAGATAAGAACAAGGGTCGTTTAGGAAAACAATACACATCAAGATTATTAATACCTACCTCCCTAGCCATTCCATTAGTTTTGGGGACCTCAAACACTGTAACATTTGCATGCAAAAGAGATGGTCAGTAGTTGTGGCAGCGATGAGAAGGGCGATGGGTGGTGCAAGCTGCAGTGGCCTCCTGGTCACTTAATATTTTACAAATTAAGCACTGGGCTGAATTAGTCAAATTGTGGGATAATTGTTCCAATGCCAAAAGGCGCCATACTCGAGCGAACCACCGTGCAGCAGAAGGCGGTGCAGGTTGCTTCCACATGACTGCAATGAGCTGTCATGCTACCTGTAGTAAATGGCTGAAAAGGGCCCAGTCTGCCTGCGTCATGGCACCTACATTGGCGGCACGTATGCGAAGAATAATTGTGGGGTATAGGCCGGGGACAGGGAAGCCTATGATGACCTTGAAATTCCCCAGAATCTCCTTCCAGTGTGTGGCAATCACTCTACGGGACCACCACACATGGCAGAAGGTTCGCTCTGCCTCACCGCAGCGCCAGCATAGAGGAGAGACGTCTGAGTAAATTGGAGACAAACGGGCTGGCGTATGGTACCCCCGGAAAATCCGTTTGCATGCAGTCTGACAAGAAGAGAGGCTGCGCTAGATTTTAGTGATATCTCGCCATAACTGTTCACAAGTGATTTCCCTTGAGGTTAGTGTTGTGCCATGTGGATTGGTACTTACATTTAGAAACACACACTGGGGGTCTGTTTCTGGGCCTATCAAACTCCAGAGTTTAACGCACACTCCTAACCAAGTCAGTGGGCGTTCCTGAGGCTATGTATCATAAGAGTGCCAAAATGAGCAACCTGTGTATTGGGATTCACTTCAAATATCGAATAGACCCATACAGAGAAAGACTGGATGTCCATCAACGTCAGATGTAGATCATGTATTCTCATTTGGTCATCCAAATAGGAATGGTGTGTCTCATGATCATTGAGACTAGTCCATAACCTATGCTTGGTTAGGAGTGTGCGTTAAACTCTGGAGTTTGATAGGGCCAGATATAGACCCCCAGTGTGTGTTTTTTGTTTTTGAATTGATTGAGTAGGGGACTTCACCCTGGGTAGGTCTTTAAATATTTTCCCTCTGACCCTTTTTTCTCCGGATTGTTTAGTACTTACATTTAGGGCTCAGGAGTGAGTGTTGCAGTGCTCTAGAGGCAATGGATATTAGCCCTCGAGTGCCATCATAAGTGCGGACAGGCTTCTCGAAAGGAGTGTATGGGCGAACAACCGCTGGGTAAACCTCGGGATGCAGTGCCCAGAGTACAGCTGGTGACATTCAAGACGCTTGGTAGCCAGAAGGTGAAAGTCGGCCCTACACCCGTCAAACGTCTTTATGACTTAACTCCTCCCGCAAAGAGATCTTGAAGCGTCCGACATTCCCCCTCACTTCAGCTACGAAGTGAAGAGGGTGACATGCCTGGGAGGAAGGCTGGGTTATGAGCTACAGGTGTGTCTGGGGATGGGAAGGTCGTCAGACCCTTCCTCAGGGCTATCCTATCCCAGATCTCCAACACTGTCCTAGTCAGCGTTCCAATGTAAGCGCTGCGAGGGCGGGCGTGTTTGGGTAGCCAGGAGAGATCCCACAGGGGCCTGCATGCTGCCGCGCAGTCCATGTGGAACCAGTGTTTTTCACTCTTGCGCACCACCCATTCAGAAATATATCTCAGGTGGGCCAATAGTATTCCAGGAGATTTTCACGCCAGGCCGCCCCTATCGAGGGGAGCATCAGCAGGGAGTGAGCTGTTTGCAGCTGTTCCCATTCCATATAAAGGTATATTTGTCCCTTTGAAGGCGCAGGATATCCTCCTGCGGGATGGTTTGGGCCGCGTCTGAAACAAATTGATCTCTGTAACATTAATGCGTCCCAACCAGGAGATGTACACCGATTTCCATCTCTGAAAATCAGCCAGGATGGAGCGGCGAAGAGAGGGCCAATTGGCTCGGGACCAGGAAGCAAGTGTCGGGGTGATGTGGAGGCCTAAGTACTTGATAGAGTCCTGAGACCATTGAAATGGCACAAGATTCTGTGAAGCTTTAACCTCCCTGGGCCGGTACAGTGAGATTAGGCATGGACGACTTGGACATGTTAATTTGAAAGCCAGAGACCGCTTCAAACGCCTGTAAGCGTTCTACAACACAAGGGCGCGATATCTCAGGTCGCGTCAGGTGGAGAAGGAGGTTGTCTACGAACAAGCTTATCTTATGCACCCGACCGCCAGAGGGTATGCCGTTGATTGTGTCTGTGTCGCGGATTTGAATAGGCAGCGGCTCAACCTCCAGGGCGAACAATAAGTGAGAGCGGGCACCCCTGCGGCGTATCAAGTCTCAGAGAGATAGAGTACATGGTCTGCTCGTTGACTCGGACACAAGCTACTGGTGCTACGTAGGAGGCCATGACTTTGAAGATACAATCTCCCACAAGGCCGACCTTGTGTAGAAGTGCAGGAACAGAATAACCTGTTACAAGCGCTAGACGACAGAAATCTGAAAGATCTGACAGCAGATTATTATATAACTCTGCTGAGCGCTAGGCATAAGTAGCTGATCAATGATATGACTGCAGACACCTCAGGCATCAGAGGGTCACGTGAAACATGGTACAGTACTGTTAGATTGTAGAAATATAGGGGTTGGACTATGGTGAGCAGGACATTCTTTCCTGATATGCTGCTTTCTGTCTCATTTCCCCACAGGGTTGGGCGCACTGTGCTGTCCTCGATATGAATGAGTTCTACCACTGCTTCCTCAGTGAATCCGAGCGAAGGCGGATCGAGGGATTGGAGCCATTTGATGAGTTTGAGGTAACGTCATCTTATGCCCAAGACTGAAGGAGCCTTGAGGCGCTAGTTATCATCTGGGCGCTTGCTGTACGGCTGGTGATGTACCGAGGAATGGCACAGACCTGAAAGATGTGACCACTGCGCGTTCTCCTCCCCCATTCTTAAAACTACTTTACCCTTTCTATTCTTGGTTTCTATGAATTTCTTGCTTTGGTCAACAAATGTTTATGTACAGCCACACTCCTGCTCAACCCTGTGCACTTCCCAGGGGTTGATCTCATGGCAGACTGTGGTGGAAATGCATGCTGCTCTCACTCCTCTGACAGGATTCATATTACACTAGATTCCAGGGTGGGAAACTACCTTCAAAGCTTTAGCTCCACCCTCCTACCCAAAATGTATCAATTTGTGGGTGTTCACTGGGTTTGCACAGCCCACCCTCGTAATACACTCTATTCTTCAGCTCACAGCGATCTCCCATTCAGCGTACTGTACTTTGAACCATTATCAATTCTGTGAGTTAGGATGTGAAATGTAGAACCGTTCTGTACAGTCACAATGTTTTGTGAACACTTAACTCCCACTTGCACCCACGAACTCCTCTTTGAATTGGGCTCCAAATGTTTCCATGCTCCTGTGAAAGTATTTTTATGTTAAGAATATTGTCTCCCATCTTTCTTACTGACACCTTTGCCCAGCCTCTTCTTTTTCGGACTGATTGTGACTGCTTTAGCTGTGTCACAGACCAACTGTATGTTCCTCAGAGAAGAGAGAATTGGCCTTCCTCCGCTAGCCGTTGGCTGATACAATAGTCATCCATGTATTGATCAGGCAACACTGCTTAGCCACTAGATAATTACTATCAGAATTCATGACGGATGGAGGTTTTGGTTTTATGTTGCATACGTTTTTTTTTATTTATGTAGCTGGGGGGGGTGGGGTAGGGAATGGATGGAGTGGGATTTTAACTCCATATAGTGACGGAACACCCTTTTTCCGTCTGGCACCAACACCGTTTGATTTTACTAACATGATATGTATATAATCTACACACTTAAAGGGTTTTAGCCAGCTCTCTTCATCCATTGGTCTGTTGTCATTCATATTTTGCTTCCGCCCTTTGCAGCAAAGGGCTATGGGTCATCCTACTTCAGCCAGGGGCTAACTTCACTTAGAGTGACTGCATTTTGCTTTTTTGCAAGGAAGAAATCCGCATACAATGTAGCTCCGCTCAGTGCCTCTCTCTTTGTTTTTACTTGTTACTCTAGTGTTGCTTTGTGTTTACAGCCAGACGTAATAGCAGACCCTTTCTACCAGCTCTTCCTGTACAGGGGCTATTCTAGCTCTGTCATTTCCCATCTCCTGCTAATGCTGTTGTAAATTCCTTTTGGAGTTTCCTTTGTTTATCTGAGTACTGGTATTTCACAGCGTGCCAGGTTGAGTCAATGTGAAAATGTTCTTTATACAGTTATCCCCTTTTCTAGTTCCACCCAATGAAGTGTGTCTATAACCGCACTCCTGTTTGTTGTCCTGGTTTGTGTATTAATTGAAGATTATGGATATACCCAGTGTAGTCTGTATGTTCTGCTTGTGTGGCTTTCAGTTTTGTTTCAGTGCTCTTGTATGTCATGCTTATATTGACTTGTAACTATTCTATTACTCATTGAATCTGTTTTGTTTATTTCAATATCCTGTCTTATCTATCTAGCTACCTCCCTGTTACTCTATCACGTTGTCTATCTATCTGTCTGTCTGTCTATGCAACCCTATTTATCTTTATCTGTGTATGCAACCCTATTTATCAGTCAGTCAGTCAGTGATAACTTTCTTTCGGTAGGAAACCATAAAAGTGCAGATAAAATACATACAAAGCACAATTGATTAAAACAATAAATAGTAAGCAGGTAATATTGGTCATAAAAATAGATTAAACTGAGATGTTATCATGAACCTAGTAGCATAGGATTTAAAAAATTGATCAAAGATATTAACATTGGTATTAAACAAAGCCTTTCCTTCTGCGCCACATACCATGTATAAAACGGGATACAGCAAAAACTATGGGAGGCGAGGTATCATACATTAAAACTCTACACGCCTGCATGCAATGTCTGAAGCCCAAATTCCTACATAATGGAATACACCAGCATTTTCTTACTGTTGCATACGCTGGATAGAAGAACATAACACGCGGAACATCTTCTCGCATATAATTACATGCCGGGCGGGTTCCATTTTCTGTTTTAGTCCATTTCGAGGTAAATGCCCTGATTGGCAAGCAGCCATGCCTCAGTTGGGCATATAGTTTCCTCACAAGAGGAGGCTGGATTACGTCTAGGAATTCCTCTAGTCGTGATTCAGATTTTACTAAGAGGAACTCTACAGACAACCTGCCCTGGGTTGTTGATCGCTGTAGGGCAAGTAGATTTTGTCGCCTCACCAGGGTTAGCAGCTCCGACCTGGGCATCCTCAGATAGTTCTGCTCGGATGTCTCCCATAGCTGGGGCAAGCCTACCTGGGTGGAGAGGACCTTGATGTGGAATAGCCAAGGGATATTTTTGTTTATTTGTCCCCAAACCTCCAAAAATTCCGCTCTGTAGGGGGCCAGTTCTGGTACTGACCAGAACCTCTTCCAGTAGAGCAAGGGCCGAACAGCTACCAATTCCTCTATGGACTCCAGCCCCAGATCCAGTCGCAAGGGGGTAAGTGGTGTGCACTGTGGTAAGCCCACCAGATTCTTCACAAAGGACTGTTCGACCCTCAGGAGGCTGGATGTGTTCTTATGTCCCCGGATTTCAGCGCCATACATTGCGGCAGTCCTGGCCTGAAGTCCGTAGATGTCAAGAACCGGGGCAGCCGGTTTAAAATCTGATGTTCTATGAAGCTTGCTTATACCCCCTACTATTTGCGATAGTCTAAGGGCGGATTTAGTGATTTGGTGGCCCCAGTCAAAATCTTCCGTCAAGGTGATACCAAGATAGACAAAAGCCTTGACCCGTTCTAGGGGAATACTGTTCAGGGCGGGATTTGGGCGGGTCTGACTCGGCGGGTTGAAGATCATATACTTGGTTTTATCCAAGTTAACCTCCAATCCACGCGAGGCACAGAATGTTGCAAACCCGTCCAGAATGCGCTGGATGCCCGATGATGTTTTGGATAACAGCAAAGTGTCATCCGCAAACATCAGAGCGGGCACCCGCCCAGTGGCCAACCAATGAGCATCATTGTCTTTTACACCATTTAAGACGTCCATGAGGCCATTGATGTAAAGGCAAAATAACGTAGGAGCCAGGACGCATCCCTGTCGCACACCCTTGGAGACGGGGAAACGAGCTGAGAGATCCCCATGTCTCCAACACCTAACTTGGGCATAATTGCCAACATGCAATCTAGTCAAAATATTCAGTAGATAGGGCGGGAGACCTAGATCTGCCAACACTTTGCACAATTTTTCCCTGGGGACAAGATCAAAAGCGGCCCGCAGGTCCACAAAGACAAGGTAGAGGCTGCCACCCTCCACTCTTGCCGTTTTCCAGAGTAGGACCTGGAGCTGAAATATTTGATCAGGGTTGAGATGCCAGATCTAAATCCGGCCTGGAGAGTAGTCATTATTTTGTATTCCTCCATCCACCCTTGGATCCTGTCCAGTATGATCCTGCCCATTAGTTTTTGTGTTGTATCTATAAGGCTAATGGCCCTATAGTTTGATGGGGATAGCGGACAACCCTTCTTGTAAATGGGGACGATCTCAGCTCCCAACCAGGTGTCTGGTGGATCAAACCCCATAAGAACCGCATTAAACAGGATAACCAGGTATGGTGCCCATATTTTAGGTTGGGAACGAAATAAGTCCCCAGGCAATTTATCAAGGCCAGGGGCTTTATTGGGGAGCAGCCTTGCTATGGCAGTCTCTACCTCCTTCAGGGTGATGATCTCCGGCGTTACAGAATGGTACACGTCCTGGACGTCCTGGTGATCCGACCGCCGCCCCACGCCCGTAGCCCCCACCAGTCGATACTCATGGCGGGGGTCTGGGGCGGTGGACGGAGGAGGCACCATTGCTTCCCCCGGGGACAAATCCATCCCCCCTGCTGTGGCAGGCTCTATCCCCCTCAGGGCGATGGTCTCTGCAATTACAGAGTGGCTCTCGTCCAGAACATCCCGGTAATCCAACCACCGTCCCTCGGCCGAGGCCCCCACCAGTCGATACTCATGGCGGGGGTCTGGGTCGGGGGACGAAGGGGGGACCACAGCTCCCTCCAGGGACAAGTCCATCATCCCTGACATACTAAGCTCTTTGGGGGGGGGGGGGTGTTGGAACCAAGACGAGGCACATCGCCTCGCTCCAAGTTTGCGTATAGTGCTCCAAAATGTGCCTCCTGCCCTGAAGGCGCAATATTCGGGGAAACGGCCTCACCTCCCCCATTCACACCTGAGCTAACAATGGCCCAGAACGACCTAGCATCCTTACAAAGGAGCGCAGATCTCAACTCCTCCCACCTCATTTCCTCCCAGTCCCTCTTTCCCCTGACAATTGCCTTTTTATAAAGCAATCGAGATGGCCTAATTCCTACACTATCTTTAGTTTTAATTGCCAAGAGGAGGTCTTTTTTTACTTTCCTGCAGGTGGCATCATACCAGGGGTGTGTCCTAGCCCGATGTGTTTTATTCCCTCCTTCCGGACAAAACACATCCACCAGTGCGAGAGCCATCTGCCTATGGATTTCCACGGCTTGACCGTGGGAGCCCAAGTCTCCCATCTCAGTAATCAGCAGTACAGCAATCTGGTATATTTCAGCGAGCCTGCTGGGGGAGTCCTCGAAATGAGGCCCTTTAACCCTACGCCTATTATTGGCTACCATTAGGGGCAAGATATCTGTGTTAGATTCGGCATCAGGGTTTGTCAACCCGAAGCTCCCTGGCTTAAGTGTTAAAACGAGAGCATTATGATCGCTATCTTGCCTTGGTAGGACCCTAAATTCCATCAGTCTTTCCCAGTGTTTTACTTCCATCATTATATAATCAATGATGGGGGTTTGCCCTGCCCTATTAAACGTGGCTGACCCCGGTCAGTCAGGATCCAGCCTCTCGTTGCACGCCCGCAGAGACGTTGCAAGGGAGAATGATTTAATTTGCAGCACCAACGAGGTCCATGCCGTGACAGCGGGGATCTTAAGGTCAGGGATACGCCAAAACAAGTCCTCATCATCCTGTTCGCCCAACTCTGGGCTGACCAGAGGCTCGAACTGACAATTAAAATCACCACCAAGGACTATAACGATCGAAGGGTCAAGTGCCTGGATGAAGTGTTTTAATACATTGATTGTGTCCGATTCCTGCCCATTCCTAACTGGCCTAGAATAGATATTTATTATGGCTACTTGGAGCATACTTCGAGGGGTCAATAGCACGCATTGAACATCTGGGGAATTAGTTGATATTTGGGCTGCCTGTACGCCCAGATGCGTACCCACCCAACTCGATAGGCCACCCGATTGTCTTCCTCTACCCCTAGTTGTTGCCAAGATGTCAAAGGTTGCGTAACCTGGACTTACACTCTCCTCCAGTGCCCAAGTTTCCTGCATCAGGCAGATGTCATGTAATGCCATAAAGGAACCCCACTCAGGCGTGAGCAATTTATTTTTTAACCCGGCTACGTTCCAAGAGAGGATTTTTATACTTCCATCGACTAGCCCAGCTTTAGCTGGTGATTTCCCTTTTCCTATGGCGGGCCCGCTATCACTAGTGGTGGTCCCTGACTGAGTTTTCCCTTCCCTTGTCTCCACACTAGATAAGGCCACAGTGGGGGTACAAGCTCCCAGCTGTTGCACCATTTCCCCCTTTTCTCTCCTACCCTCCCCAATCAAAAGTTGTGGGGCACTATTGCATTTCCGGGGGCAGTGGTTATATCCTTTCCCTCCGATGCTATTACAAATGTGGCTAATCCACTGGCCGTGTTTGATAGGGAGTTCTCATTCTCAGGGTGTCAATCCACCTGTTCCAACACACTGAACCTGTTTCTTTGGGCAATCAATGAAAATGGAGGAATATGTAAGTGTGAGTCCTCCCAAGTTGTTATCCCCTGCTGCATTTTACATGGATGCAAACAAAACAGGTGATGGACCGAATGTGGATCAATGTCACACATTCACCCCAGTCCAAAGATCTGGGCCCAAATCCATCGTTTTTTTGCACTCCACACCACCCTGGGTTAGACAATGGCGATATGCAAATTAGCTCTGACCCTGTGCCCCATGGGAACAGTCCAGTCCGAACTACAAAAGCCATGTCCTTCCCAGAACGGAATCAAGCATCCGAGGACCGGACCGGTTTCGAGGTAACACCTCTCATCAGCCCGGCTAGCTTGACTCCAGTGGTGTGGAGTGCCTGGGACCCACGTCTGAGCATCCCCAGCGCACTTATGGCGGTATTTGCAAACAAAACAGGTGATGGACCGAATGTGGATCAATGTCACACATTCACCCCAGTCCAAAGATCTGGGCCCAAATCCATCGTTTTTTTGCACTCCACACCACCCTGGGTTAGACAATGGCGATATGCAAATCAGCTCTGACCCTGTGCCCCATGGGAACAGTCCAGTCCGAACTACAAAAGCCATGTCCTTCCCAGAACGGAATCAAGCATCCGAGGACCGGACCGGTTTCGAGGTAACACCTCTCATCAGCCCGGCTAGCTTGACTCCAGTGGTGTGGAGTGCCTGGGACCCACGTCTGAGCATCCCCAGCGCACTTATGGCGGTATTTGCAAACAAAACAGGTGATGGACCGAATGTGGATCAATGTCACACATTCACCCCAGTCCAAAGATCTGGGCCCAAATCCATCGTTTTTTTGCACTCCACACCACCCTGGGTTAGACAATGGCGATATGCAAATCAGCTCTGACCCTGTGCCCCATGGGAACAGTCCAGTCCGAACTACAAAAGCCATGTCCTTCCCAGAACGGAATCAAGCATCCGAGGACCGGACCGGTTTCGAGGTGACACCTCTCATCAGCCCGGCTAGCTTGACTCCAGTGGTGTGGAGTGCCTGGGACCCACGTCTGAGCATCCCCAGCGCACTTATGGCGGTATTTGCAAACAAAACAGGTGATGGACCGAATGTGGATCAATGTCACACATTCACCCCAGTCCAAAGATCTGGGCCCAAATCCATCGTTTTTTTGCACTCCACACCACCCTGGGTTAGACAATGGCGATATGCAAATCAGCTCTGACCCTGTGCCCCATGGGAACAGTCCAGTCCGAACTACAAAAGCCATGTCCTTCCCAGAACGGAATCAAGCATCCGAGGACCGGACCGGTTTCGAGGTAACACCTCTCATCAGCCCGGCTAGCTTGACTCCAGTGGTGTGGAGTGGGTCCCAAACAAAACAGGTGATGGACCGAATGTGGATCAATGTCACACATTCACCCCAGTCCAAAGATCTGGGCCCAAATCCATCGTTTTTTTGCACTCCACACCACCCTGGGTTAGACAATGGCGATATGCAAATCAGCTCTGACCCTGTGCCCCATGGGAACAGTCCAGTCCGAACTACAAAAGCCATGTCCTTCCCAGAACGGAATCAAGCATCCGAGGACCGGACCGGTTTCGAGGTAACACCCCTCATCAGCCCGGCTAGCTTGACTCCAGTGGTGTGCAGTGCCTGGGACCCACGTCTGAGCATCCCCAGCGCACTTATGGCGGTATTTGCAAACAAAACAGGTGATGGACCGAATGTGGATCAATGTCACACATTCACCCCAGTCCAAAGATCTGGGCCAAAATCCATCGTTTTTTTGCACTCCACACCACCCTGGGTTAGACAATGGCGATATGCAAATCAGCTCTGACCCTGTGCCCCATGGGAACAGTCCAGTCCGAACTACAAAAGCCATGTCCTTCCCAGAACGGAATCAAGCATCCGAGGACCGGACGTGGGTCCCAGGCACTCCACACCACTATAGTCAAGCTAGCCGGGCTGATGAGAGGTGTCACCTCGAAACCGGTCCGGTCCTCGGATGCTTGATTCCGTTCTGGGAAGGACATGGCTTTTGTAGTTCGGACTGGACTGTTCCCATGGGGCACAGGGTCAGAGCTGATTTGCATATCGCCATTGTCTAACCCAGGGTGGTGTGGAGTGCAAAAAAACTATGGATTTGGGCCCAGATCTTTGGACTGGGATGAATGTGTGACATTGATCCACATTCGGTCCATCACCTGTTTTGTTTGCAATTGCCGCCTTAAGTGCGCCGGGGATGCCCAGACGTGGGTCCCAGGCACTCCACACCACTGGAGTCAAGCTAGCCGGGCTGATGAGAGGTGTTACCTCGAAACCGGTCCGGTCCTCGGATGCTTGATTCCGTTCTGGGAAGGACATGGCTTTTGTAGTTCGGACTGGACTGTTCCCATGGGGCACAGGGTCAGATCTGATTTGCATATCGCCATTGTCTAACCCAGGGTGGTGTGGAGTGCAAAAAAACGATGGATTTGGGCCCAGATCTTTGGACTGGGATGAATGTGTGACATTGATCCACATTCGGTCCATCACCTGTTTTGTTTGCAATTGCCGCCCTAAGTGCGCTGGGGATGCCCAGACGTGGGTCCCAGGCACTCCACACCACTGGAGTCAAGCTAGCCGGGCTGATGAGAGGTGTTACCTCGAAACCGGTCCGGTCCTCGGATGCTTGATTCCGTTCTGGGAAGGACATGGCTTTTGTAGTTCGGACTGGACTGTTCCCATGGGGCACAGGGTCAGAGCTGATTTGCATATCGCCATTGTCTAACCCAGGGTGGTGTGGAGTGCAAAAAAACGATGGATTTGGGCCCAGATCTTTGGACTGGGATGAATGTGTGACATTGATCCACATTCGGTCCATCACCTGTTTTGTTTGCAATTGCCGCCCTAAGTGCGCTGGGGATGCCCAGACGTGGGTCCCAGGCACTCCACACCACTGGAGTCAAGCTAGCCGGGCTGATGAGAGGTGTTACCTCGAAACCGGTCCGGTCCTCGGATGCTTGATTCCGTTCTGGGAAGGACATGGCTTTTGTAATTCGGACTGGACTGTTCCCATGGGGCACAGGGTCAGAGCTGATTTGCATATCGTCATTGTCTAACCCAGGGTGGTGTGGAGTGCAAAAAAACGATGGATTTGGGCCCAGATCTTTGGACTGGGATGAATGTGTGACATTGATCCACATTCGGTCCATCACCTGTTTTGTTTGCAATTGCCGCCCTAAGTGCGCCGGGGATGCCCAGACGTGGGTCCCAGGCACTCCACACCACTGGAGTCAAGCTAGCCGGGCTGATGAGAGGTGTTACCTCGAAACCGGTCCGGTCCTCGGATGCTTGATTCCGTTCTGGGAAGGACATGGCTTTTGTAGTTCGGACTGGACTGTTCCCATGGGGCACAGGGTCAGAGCTGATTTGCATATCGCCATTGTCTAACCCAGGGTGGTGTGGAGTGCAAAAAAACGATGGATTTGGGCCCAGATCTTTGGACTGGGATGAATGTGTGACATTGATCCACATTCGGTCCATCACCTGTTTTGTTTGCAATTGCCGCCCTAAGTGCGCTGGGGATGCCCAGACGTGGGTCCCAGGCACTCCACACCACTGGAGTCAAGCTAGCCGGGCTGATGAGAGGTGTTACCTCGAAACCGGTCCGGTCCTCGGATGCTTGATTCCGTTCTGGGAAGGACATGGCTTTTGTAGTTCGGACTGGACTGTTCCCATGGGGCACAGGGTCAGAGCTGATTTGCATATCGCCATTGTCTAACCCAGGGTGGTGTGGAGTGCAAAAAAACGATGGATTTGGGCCCAGATCTTTGGACTGGGATGAATGTGTGACATTGATCCACATTCGGTCCATCACCTGTTTTGTTTGCATTTTACATGGATGGCTACTATGGCCCTCACCGTAATGGACGCTTTTACTTAAGCCAGTTCTCAAGTGAGGAGTAGGATAGAAGTATGACAAATGGAGGGGAAGGATTTGGGTATTGGACCAGGTGGAAGATATGCTGCAGATGTGTTCTACGGCGCTGGTATGCCTAAAGTTTATTACTACACAGTTTCCTGCAATGGTTTTGGGTCCCCTCCCGATCCATTCTATTCTTCTAACAGAAAGTATTTGGCCTGAAGCTTTTGGGGGTGAAGGCCTGTTGGCGTTGAGCCAATGTATGCATTTATTTTTTAGATCTGTATGGTCTTCACTTTTTCCCTGGCTTAGGGGAGGTACCCCTGCTAACACTACAACATAAGGTAGAGATTCCGGGGGGAGATCGATGGACGGCAACTCCAATAAGGGACCCCTAAGTAGTGCATTTCCACTAGTTGAATTTGATTGGTCAAAGTGGTTTTTCACCGAATCAGGGGCCCCCCTCACCATTCTGTTGTTTTCAGTTCCCATTTTTCCATCCCTAGACGAAGACTGTATTTTACCGGGCATAGGGGTATGATTTCTAGTTGTTTGTGGGATTTCAGCAGGAATATTATTGCTGGATAGGAGGCTAACAGAGTCAGAAATAGACTCTGTGGTACTCTAAACTGGTGTAGTGACACCCACCAAAATATCCCCCGTGTTAGTGCCACAGGAGCCTACGAGGGCGCACCGGAGCGTCCTGAGAGAGGGGTGGGGTGCTCATGACTGGATTCCAAGTGCATCAAAAGCTGCACACTCATTTGAAGCATCAGGTGTCCATAATCAAAGAAATGTCAGGTACATGGCAAGAAGTAGAGACAACGTCGGGTTGAGCCAGTGGGGCACTTACCATGGGGCCCCTGAGAGGATCATTCCATGCCACCATCAACCAGCCCGTCTCCGATCACAGGAGCCCACGACGGACCCGAGTTTATAATCACATCGTGGGATGTGGCGGCAGGCCTGAGGTCCATTTTGACAAGCAACTCTGCAGTGGCTTTCTTACCTGAAAGTAATATTATCTGCCTACAGAAAACGTGGGCGCCAACTCCAGCAGTTCTACAAGGCTTCTATGGGGAGCTTTTTAAGCCAGCAGGATGCACCAACCTATTCGGCTGGCATCGGTGGTCTCTCAATCTCCATTAAGCTACCCAGCAAAATTGAAGTTGCGCCCCTCAATCTGAGCTCTCCGGCTTTGCCAGCGTGTTGACCCACGATTGAGGTCTTATCAGGGCGAGCAAGTGGCTCACAGCACCCTGGAAACGTGCTTCGAGTGTGTCTTCATTGCTGTGAAGGGCTTTGCCACAGTTGTTTTACAGTCTGGGCATTTTAGAAAGAGGTTGTTGGTTAGTGAGCTTTCATTTCAGGAGTTTTGAATTCGTTTGAAGATGTGATCGTGCTTCTTTTTGTTCAGAATATTGACATTTCTGATATTTACCTCTTTCAATGCTCTTCAGTCCATGGTTTTAATGGAGAGAAAGTGTCACTCACACATTTGGCAGCTGAAGCTTACTCATAAGTATATTAACATGTTGCACATAAGCAATCTCAAACTTTCTCAGCTATGACAGACTGAGCGCATAAGAAACGAAGAGGCTGAGCACTGTGCAGAGCCTTACAAAGGAATGTGTGCTGTTGGATAAATAAGAACCACAAACCTCAAGGAAACTGTTGTGCAGTGATGCTTTGCAGCAGTTGCAAGATCTTAGAGTTTCTCGTTACTCAAATGGGTGTCATTTCTGATATTATCTTCATTGCCACACGGAGCATTGCACACATCCATCTGCAGGCACCCCCTTTCACGGAGCATTGCACACATTAGCCTGCAGGTGCCCCCTCACACTGAGCATTGCACGCGTCTGCCACCAGGCGCCCCCTCACACAGGGCATTGCACACATCCGCCAGCAGACTCCCCCTATACGGAGCATTGCACACATATGCCAGCAGGCTCCCCCTCACACTGAGCATTGCACACGTCTGCCACCAGGCGCCCCCTCACACTGCGCATTGCACACATCCATTTGCAGGCACCCCCTCACACTGAGCATTGCACACATCCGCCTGCAGGCGCCCCCTCACACTGAGCATTGCACACGTCTGCCACCAGGCGCCCCCTCACATGCAGCATTGCACACATCCGCCTGCAGGTGCCCCATCACATGGAGCATTGCACACATCCGCCAGCAGGCGCCCCCTCACACGGAGCATTGCACACGTTCACCACCAGGCGCCCCTCACACAGAGCATTGCACACGTCCATCTGCAGGCGCCCCCACACAGAGCATTGCACACATCCGCAAGCAGGTGCCCCTACACACAGAGCATTGCACACATCCGCCAGCAGGTGCCCCTACACACAGAGCATTGCACACATCCGCCAGCAGGTGCCCCCTCACAAGGAGCATTGCACTTATCCACCTGCAGGCGCCCCCTCATGTGGAGCATTGTGCTTATCCACCTTCAGGCGCCCCCTCACACGGAGCATTGCACTTATCCACCTGCAGGCACCCCCTCACACGAAGCATTGCACAACTCTGCCAGCAGGCGCCCCCTCACATGGGGCATTGCACCCATCGTTCAGCAGTCGCCCCCTCACACGGAGCATTGCACACATCGTCCAGCAGGAGCCCCCTCACAAGGAGCATTGCACTTATCCGCCTGCAGGTGCCCCCTCACACGGAGCATTGCACTTATCCGCCTGCAGGTGCCCCTCACACAGAGCATTGCACTTATCCGCCTGCAGGTGCCCCCTCACACGGAGCATTGCACTTATCCGTCTGCAGGTGCCCCCTCACACGGAGCATTGCACACATCTTTCAGCATGCGTCCCCTCACACGGAGCATTGCACACATCCGCCTGCAGGTGCCCCCTCACACTGAGCATTGCACGCGTCTGCCACCAGGCGCCCCCTCACACCGAGCATTGCACACATCCGCCAGCAGACCCCCCCTCATACGGAGCATTGCACACATATGCCAGCAGGCTCCCCCTCACACTGAGCATTGCACCCCTCTGCCACCAGGCGCCCCCTCACATTGCGCATGGCACACATCCATCTGCAGGTGCCCCCTCACATGCAGCATTGCACACATCCGCCAGCAGACGGCCCCTCATACGGAGCATTGCACACATCTGCCAGCAGACTCCCCCTCACACTGAGCATTGCACCCCTCTGCCACCAGGCGCCCCCTCACACTGCGCATTGCACACATCCATCTGCAGGTGCCCCCTCACATGCAGCATTGCACACATCCGCCTGCAGGTGCCCCATCACACGGAGCATTGCACACATCTGCCAGCAGACTCCCCCTCACACTGAGCATTGCACCCCTCTGCCACCAGGCGCCCCCTCACATTGCGCATGGCACACATCCATCTGCAGGTGCCCCCTCACATGCAGCATTGCACACATCCGCCAGCAGACGCCCCCTCATACGGAGCATTGCACACATCTGCCAGCAGACTCCCCCTCACACTGAGCATTGCACCCCTCTGCCACCAGGCGCCCCCTCACACTGCGCATTGCACACATCCATCTGCAGGTGCCCCCTCACATGCAGCATTGCACACATCCGCCTGCAGGTGCCCCATCACACGGAGCATTGCACACATCCTCCAGCAGGCGCCCCCTCACACAAAGCATTGCACATGTTCACCACCAGGCACCCCTCACACAGAGCATTGCACACCTCCATCTGCAGGCGCCCCCACACAGAGCATTGCACACATCCGCAAGCAGGTGCCCCTACACACAGAGCATTGCACACATCCTCCAGCAGGTGCCCCTACACACAGAGCATTGCACACATCCGCCAGCAGGTGCCCCCTCACAAGGAGCATTGCACTTATCCACCTGCAGGCGCCCCCTCACGTGGAGCATTGCACTTATCCACCTGCAGGTGCCCCCTCACACGGAGCATTGCACTTATCCACCTGCAGGCACCCCCTCACACAAAGCATTGCACACCTCTGCCAGCAGGCGCCCCCTCACATGGGGCATTGCACCCATCGTTCAGCAGACACCCCCTCACACGGAGCATTGCACACATCATCCAGCAGGAGCCCCCTCACAGGGAGCATTGCACTTATCCACCTGCAGGTTCCCCCTCACACAGAGCATTGCACTTATCCGCCTGCAGGTGCCCCTCACACAGAGCATTGCACTTATCCGCCAGCAGGTGCCACCTCACACGGAGCATTGCACTTATCTGCCTGCAGGTGCCCCCTCAATGGAGCATTGCACTTATCTGCCTGCAGGTGCCCCCTCAACGGAGCATTGCACTTATCCGCCTGCAGGTGCCTCCTCACACGGAGCATTGCACTTATCTGCCTGCAGGTGCCCCCTCAACGGAGCATGGCACTTATCCGCCTGCAGGTGCCCCCTCACATGGAGCATTGCACTTATCCGCCTGCAGGTGCCCCCTCACACGGAGCATTGCACTTATCCGTCTGCAGGTGCCCCCTCACACGGAGCATTGCACACATCCGTCTGCATTTGCCCCTCACACAGAGCATTGCACACCTTGTCCAGCAGGTGCCCCCTCACACGGAGCATTGCACTTATCTGCCTGCAGGTGCCCCCTCACACGGAGCATTGCACTTATCTGCCTGCAGGTGCCCCCTCACACCGAGCATTGCACGTATCCGTCTGCAGGTGCCCCCTCACATGGAGCATTGCACTTATCCGCCTGCAGGTGCCCCCTCACACGGAGCATTGCACTTATCCGTCTGCAGGTGCCCCCTCACACGGAGCATTGCACACATCCGTCTGCATTTGCCCCTCACACAGAGCATTGCGCACATCCTCCAGTAGGTGCCCCCTCACATGGAGCATTGCATTTATCTGCCTGCAGGTGCCCCCTCACATGGAGCATTGCACTTATCCGTCTGCAGGTGCCCCCTCACACAGAGCATTGCACACATCCGTCTGCATTTGCCCCTCACACAGAGCATTGCACACCTTGTCCAGCAGGTGCCCCCTCACACGGAGCATTGCACTTATCTGCCTGCAGGTGTCCCCTCACACCGAGCATTGCACTTATCCGTCTGCAGGTGCCCCCTCACATGGAGCATTGCACTTATGCGCCTGCAGGTGCCCCCTAACACCGAGCATTGCACTTATCCGTCTGCAGGTGCCCCCTCACACGGAGCATTGCACACATCCGTCTGCATTTGCCCCTCACACAGAGCATTGCACACATCCTCCAGTAGGTGCCTCCTCACACACAGCATCACGTCCCTCATACCAGATGCATATCCCAGAGGTAGGCAGAGGGCTATACAGGCACCAGTGGTGGGAACCAGGCTCTGCCAGGAGCTTCATCATTCCTCTCCGCTCCATACAATTGGCGTGTGATGCTTTATACACAGGGGACAAGTCCTAAAAAAAGAGTTGTGGGACTATCTAAGTTAAACAGTATTCAAGTGACATCACAGCGTGTGACATTACTGCACGTTACTTCATGGGCATTGAAATGGCTACTCCTGTAAATACACTGCTTGATGCAGCTGACATTCTTACAGTGCATGCTGTTTTATATGAGAATTGAACAACATCAAAAGCTGGCTTCTTTTATTTTATTTTATTTATTTTATTTTGTTGGAAAACATTTTTTGTTCATTTCAGTAACATTACAGGCATGGACCTACAACCACAGGGGCCGGTCGCTAAACAACATAGGAGCAAATATATTGTAGTATGCCACAGTTCTTCAGCCGACATCCCCAAGGTCCAAGAGCGATTCAGGACCAAATTCGTATTGAACACATAGTTAAACACAGAATGTGATGGAGGTTTCATTTTTAAATTAACTAAATAAACTCATCGGGTGCCACACAATCGAAGATACTAATACGGTGGCTAGGCAGAGAAACAGGATATGCAAATTAGGAACAGCTATAATTGAGACGCTGGCGTTAAAGCATACTATTCAGGATATAAAACCATGCAATACACAGTCTACATTAAGCGCCAGTACTCAGAGCCCGCCCACCCAACGATCAGGATAATGAAAGAAACAAGAGCACCCGATACGGATATAAGATACTAATCAGAACGTTTCGCCGACTATACTAATCCAAAGAAAGAAAAGGAAAGGAAGACAAAGGCCATAGAACAAAATAAAGGCAAAACAAGAAACCAACCCCCCCACCCTGCACCCCTGCAGTTGGCTACAGCCTAACCCCCCTAGCAGCGTGCCTGTCGCCCCGAATAAATAAAACCCTAAAAGAAGGAAGAAGTGGAGGAGGAGGAATCGTATGAGCACCCGGTCTCCTTCTCCCCAGCCGGACACCAACTACCCCTGCGATAGCTCAGATAATACCAGGAGATATGACAGTAAAACTACAGGGGAATCACTAAACCCCGCCCGACCTCACTCTAATACCCAGGTCCGACTCCCATGTCCGCCAAGGCCCCAAAGAGTCAAACCCATCGAAGCAGTTTCATCCTTGGCCCTTCCGATCTTGCACGCAAACACCATCCGGCAGCAGCACCGCAGTCATTGTAAATCCAGAATACGAGAGGAGTACCGAGGAGGATAGTCCACAGAAGCCCGAAAAACAAAGTCATTACCATTCGCGATCATCAATAGGCCCTCTGTCATCGGCACCCTGTCCAAGTGATGTTCCCTCCGTGAAAGCTGCAAAGCAGACGGGGGAGGCCGAGATGTTGTGGCAATCCAGTCGGCTCTGACGGAAAACTCCAGGATAAAGAGGCCAAGCGGAACTACCCCAGGCGACAACAATGGCGGGCGCGAACAGCTCTCCGGGGGACCAAGTTCGCTACTCTTTGTCGGTACACAACTCAGGGGCTGCACCAGATCGCTTTGCCCTGTGTGGTCATCATTAGTCATCCCAGACCTCACGGGAACCGTCGATATTGGTAGTCGTAGCAGGAGATCGGAGCCCGGTCTCATACAGTCCACATCAGGCCCATCTGCAAGCATATTATCGAGTCGAGATTTAATATGCGCATGCAGCTCCATGATGGTGGCCACCACGGCTCGCAATGTCGGCTCTTTATTCGTCAGATCCGCCTCCTCTCTAACGATCACAGACATAGTGGCAGTCCCCGAAGAGCCCGTCCTCCCGGGGTAGCAATGACAGAGTGGAGTGGATCACAACTGAGGGCGTCCTGTAGACAAAATGGCCCTGGACAGCGAGTGACGGCCCCACCCCGGCGGACCCCGGCGATGTCTAACCGGGTCACCGGGCCAGGAGTTCTCAAACCTCTACAGACTTCTCAGATCAATTGTCCGACGACATCAAGAGAACTACGTCGATCGCCATCCAAATCAGACATGGAGACTTCCACTGTTGAGACCAGACCCTGTCGTAGTCACACGGCCGATGTTGTTCAACTACGTCCCGGCTGTACTCAAACTCGAGGCCCCGGCTTACAAGCTGTGATAGGCCAGGATCCAAAAGACGACATAACTCAGTCAATTCTGGCGACAAAGGTCTGGGGATTGAACCAAACGATTCAGCAAGGCTTCATCTCCATGGAGGTCGGTCATAACATCAGGATAAGTTGCAGGATCATCCGGCTGGAAACAGAGGTCGGCGGAGCCGGGCGCCTAAGCGGCCATCTTAGTTGGTAGCGTAGCTCCTCCTCCAGCTGGCTTCTTTTAAATGTTTGTCAAGTGATAAGCTGTGAGCCTTTGTTTCCCCTCCACTGCTCTGGTACCTAGGAGTGAGGCTGCAGACAGCTCCCAGACAGGACTATACTTGCACAAAAGGTGGGCTGATGGCCTTTAAATCAATCCTTTGTCTTGGGCCCTGTTTGAGGGGAAAATAAAAAGTCCCTCCACCGCCTGCACGTTGTTGGTCGGTGGAAAGCAGTCAACAGTGTAGACGCAGCTGAATGTGTCCCAAGGGACAAATTCAGCTTACTTCACAGGGGCCCAACTTCTTACCAGGGGTGGGTGGGTGGCGCCCATCGTGTAATAATAGTAAGTATACGGCACCTACCTGCAAGTACCCCTGACTTGTACCCTGTTTAAACGGATGGCACTGTGAGCCTGCTGTTTTAATAAACATTGACCATCTCCCGCCTCTGTCTTGGACACAAGAACACTCCATTCACTGAGGGGAACACTCATTTTGCGCTGCTGCAGCACAGAAAGAGCAAGGGCGATATTTAACAGGGGTCTTTATATGAACGGATAGACTGTGATTGGTGGAACTATGAACTCGTGGGAAATGTAGTTTAATGTTGATTTTCTGCTGTAAATGCTTCAGTAAAAAAAGAGAAGCATAAACCTCGCCTCCGTGTCCTTAATAGAATTGAAAAATTCTTGACGCAATTGCTAGAATTTTTTTATTGTATGTGTACCTTCGGCATCTTGTGGGATTACCAAGCTCCTGTTTGAGTACCTTGGCATGTCTTCTGTGTGTGAGAGTGGAGAGTTCTCTCTCATAAGGACAATAGGGCCATGTGCCGTGGAGTCTTAGTAAAGGACTGGTTGCTCGCTCTCTTTTGTCCCAGTTCATTCACCTGGTCTTTTTATGTTGTTTTAGGAGTGGCACCTGAAGTGCTCTCATTACATCATACTGACGGCGTCAAAGGGCGGTCTGGCTCCGATTCTATCTTCACCCAGCTCTACAGGTGAGCAGTTTCTGTGCTGGCCCTTGATCATAAAGCACTGTAGGCAAAAGATGTTGTTGAAATCACCAGGTGACGCTCTGCAGGTGAGATGTCCTGGTCTCTCTGCTCTGGGAGGCTCTGTTGGTAAGATGTCCTGGTCTCTTGGCCATGGATGGCTCTGCAGATGAAATTTTGTGGTCTTCCTACCATGTGATGCCCTTCAGCCAAATGTCCTTGTCTCCCTGCCATGTACTGCTCTGCCGATGAGTTCCATGGTCTCTCTGCCAAAAGAGACTCTGCAGATGAGATGTCCTGGTCTCCCTCCCATGAGTTGTGAGGGTGGCAGTGTTTCTTGTTCTGGGGTACAGATGTTTTCACTTTCACGCTGGTGTATGTATTGATTCCCACGTCTTCCCTGCAGTGTGTCCATCCAACCCCTGCTCTATGACTTTGGTACCTTGCCTACCTTATATGCGAGACGTGTGGTTAGCGTTTAACTTGTGCGTCTGTCCTTCACTGTGTAAGGATGAATAGATGTCCATATGCGATACCAGTACTTGAGCCATGCTTTTGTTAGTCTACTTGTTCCCAAGGGTGAATTTTCCAAACCCCCTATTCCCCCAAAGACATAATTTTGATAAATGCTTTAAAAAACCTTCCAGTTACTTGCTTCTGCCAGGGGGCCTCTGCTCGTGACAGAAATAGAATGTGAGGTTTGTGAATCTTAGCAGCAGATTTCTCTGCTCAGGTAAAAATGTCAATCCAGTATTTGTAAAGCGCGAACAGCTACCCGAAGGCATCCCGGCGCTGGGGGCCATCGGGAAGATTAAGCAAGCTATTGCCCAGAGTCACATGATGCTGGACTGACCTGCAGCCGGTGATCGAACTGTGAGCCCCAGATTCTAGCGTCAGTCGCCCTGGCCGCGGCGCCACACCTCTTTCCTGTGCTGTGTGCCCATGTGTGGGTATTCCAGGATGTATTTATTCTCCTATGTCACTGACCTCTCCTCTTGTTCTACCTCTACAACAATGCTCACACTACCCACAGGTTTAAGCGTTAATGGGGCTCGTTTTGCTTGAAGGTTTCACAGTTGCTGACCTCCCTGACATCTGCAATTCCCTCCCGGCAAGAGAGTGCCCCATGGCCCAACCACACACTGGACCCCGGAGGTTTGGCCACCAGTCGGCTCTCATCGGACCAGGCGTGGTCATCAGCACCGGAGGCTTCGGGGAGAAGAATGGACGCCATGAACGTCTGAGGGACATTCATATCCTCCTCAGACGTGGTCAGGATTGGGTGACCGACTGCGTGCTCGCAAGGGAGGACCAATGGGGTGAGTAGAATTAGGACAAGATGCTAGCGTCTGCCCTATGGTTTTCCTTTAACCACCACCTAGGTCTTTGCCTTTCGAGGTGCCTTAAGTTACTAAGGGAAGGGCTTGCAGGCAGAGCAAGTGTTCAGGGTTGGAGTAACTAGGGGTTTGCAGAGGAGCTCAGGTTGTTTACAGAGGGCCTGTAAGTCAGTGCCTAAATGCAGAAAAACTGCTCTTTTCAATCAAGTGTAAAGAAGAAACATGATTATCTGCAGATTTTCAGATTTTATTGGACTTTGATGATATAAGGAATTTCCTTTTTCATATTTTTTCATTTCGATTAATTTGTAGGGCTCTAACCAGATCCAGCAATCATCTTGCTTTGAAGATGGTAATAGCTATGGAGGCCCTCTACTGTGTGGTTGTGATCCGTTGTTCCTGTTTCGCCTCTTTAGATGCTCGTCTGTTCCACACCATGACGTGGCTGCCAGATTCCAATTGTTGTCTGGTGCTGGGAGGACGGCGGTCTCCTTTACAGCCTTGCTCCGAGATATTGCGTTTGGCGTGGAAGGAGTTTGCTGAACCCAACACTTACCGGGTGGATGTACTAACAACCAGTCCTGAAGAAGAACCTCCTCCTCGCTGGCGTCACTCTGCTACAGAGGTGGTCTTCCGTGGTGAGTCTCCTTCAGGGTAACATCTGGTCTTACTGTGGGATTCATGTGATGTAGACTGAAAACATGCGTGTTGAATCCTGTTCCGCCCTTTCACTGAAAACTGACCCTTTTTTATTTTCTGCAATGTACCTAGTTTTGGATTTTGGGCTCTAGCTCAGCTGGCACCTAGGGAAAACTAGCGAACTTGTACATGTTTGAAAATTAGCCACCCAGTAATCTAGGAAGGGTTGACTTGTGTGGCTCTCACCAGGTTCAGTTACTCAGAATCCCTTGCAATCCTCAAAATGTGTCTAAACACACATTTTCCTCACATTTTAGTGCTGGAAAGCTCTGGAATCTGAGGGGAGCCTCAAACTTCCTCCCACCCACCATTCCCCCTAAGTCATCCGAAGATAATGGTACCTCACTTGCATGGGTAGGGTGTCCGCAACAGGAACCAGCTAAAAACGTAACGTGGACACATTTTTCCACTGAAAATAGACCCTTTATTTGCAACATGCCTAGCTGTGGATTTCTACGGAAACCTAGCAAACCTGTAAATGTTTTAAAATTCAGCATCAAGGGGAATCCAGGCTGGGGTGACTTATGATGTTCTCACCACAGTGTGTAACGCAGAATCCCTTGCAAACCTCAAACTTTATTAAAAATTTCACATTTATGTGATGGAAAGTTCTTAAATCTTCAGGGAGTCACACACTTCCACTCACCCAGCATATGCCAAAGGCTCCCAACAAAAATAGTACTTCACTTGTTTGGGTAGTCTTAGTGCCTGCAACAGGAAACGCCTCAAAAGGTATTGTGGAGACATCAAAATTAGCTATCACAAAACGACCTTGTTTTGCAAGGGGTCACCAGCGTTTTTGGTCCTGGGCTTGGCAGCCATCTGGGCAAATCTACCAAACCCAGACATTTCTGAAAACTACCTGGGGGAGTCCAGGGAGGTATGGCTTGCGTGGACCCCCTGCTCCCTCCCCCCTAATTATCTTACCCAGAATCCCCTGCAAACCTCAAATTACCTAAATAATTCACATTTTATGCCTCCCTCGGGGGTAGCAGACTGGGGGCTATTGCCCCATATGCCCCTAGGAGAGCCAGAAAGACTCCATTTGTTTTTTAGTGTGGTGGGGGCACTTCTGCTAATGTCAATTCTGAGCAGCTCCTACCCCTATTCTGCCTAAAAAAAATCTTCCTGCTGCATAGTGCGCTTTCCTCCCCCTTGAGGGTGCTGATCAGGGGCTTTTGCCCCATCTGCTCTCGGGGCAGATGGGGCAATTTTTTGGGAGGGGTGGGGACATTGGCGTGTCCATTCTTGGCAGCCCCCACTCCTAAATGTACATAAAAATGTACTCCCTGGTCCCAGGTGGGTGATCCAGGACTATTGCTCATATTGTTCATTTATTATGCTGATGCTATCTTGGCGAGCATTTCTATTGAAGGTACTATGGACTGTGGCATTATACACCATTACTGTATTGGTTACTTTTTTAACGAATTGAGGCAAGAAAGTGTGGGTTATTTCAATTTTGCATGATTTACAAAACCAAATTTGCCTTCTTTGAAAAGTCGCACTCACTTCTTTGAGCTTAGGGTAGTAAATACCTTTTTTTGGAGACTCTTGGGGACCCATGAGTTGAGATTAAACACGGCTTGGGTGTGGGGTCATGTAGGTGATCTTGAGCACGAGTGACATACTATTCAGGGTTTATTTTGAATCGATAGTTTGTCTGGAGGTGGAAAACATGTTGAGGCAAAGTAACAAGGATGTGGTAGTGTTTTTGCACTACAGTTTGGTTATTCACATTTATGAGTTTTTATAGCTTGCTAACTATACGTTGTCGGTATCACTTTGGCCCAAGGTGTGGAGAGTTCCAGTAAAAGCAAGTTGTGGTAGTTTTGTTTTTCAAGTTGTGGTTTTATGAATATTCACTCTGGCAATTTTCCCCACGAGGGTATGAAACGCTTGGTAGCTTTTGATCAACTTAATTAGAGTCATTGAATTAATTGGTTATGTTCATTCATTTATGCTTTTTTAGTGGCCCCTGAGGAATGGACGCACTGTCCCGATATGCATAGGGCATCACACCAATAAATTAGAGCTGCGCCAAAGAAGAATGTATTGATGTATTATATGTACTCACATTTGGATATTGTAATTTGTCATCATTCATTTTACATTTGGAAAGTAATTTATTGACTACAGAAGTTTTGTAATGATTTAATGTATCATGAGAAAAATGAAAATCAAACAAACAAATGATTGAGTACATGGTAATTATTAATGTGTAAATTTATGTGTAAAAAATCTGCACTGCAGTGCACACAGTTATTCAGGCAGTTTACCTGAACACATCCACAGTTAAGTGGGTGCACTTGCCAAGTCCACAGGGCAGTAAAAAAAATGCGCGCAGTCTGAGAACCCTTTGAAAATCTGATTGTGTGGTTAGTACAATCAGTGCTGCAGGACCAATTGTAGCATTTTATATTTACAGGCCCTGGCACACTCAGTGCACTTTACTAGGGACTTACCAGTAAATCAAATATGCCAATCATGAAAACACCAACCCATAAAAAAATTTACAATAGGAGCACTTGCACTTTAACACTGAACAGCAGCGAGAAAGTGTGCAGAGACATTACACCAGCAAAAACAGAGTCAAAACCAGGAGGTCAGAAAGCAAAAAGACTGGGGAAACACGCCAAAAGATGCCATGTCTAACACAAACCCATTGTGTTAGACACACACAGCTTCCCTACCTCTGTGGTCTCCATGCCCTGTTTAAGATGCGCAAGAGCCCCTCAACTGCAGACAGGTAGAGTGGGACATTCCTGCTCCTGGGATGGTTCAGCAGAGATTGCTGCATCTAGAAACCATCAAACAGGTGCTGGGGATTTCAACCTTTCTGCCGGGCGATCTCTTTGGGGATTCTGCTATGTACAGTGTTTGCTGAAATTGTTATCATCCCCCTCACATTAGTTACGCTTCTACTGATATACTTGAGGCTATTCCACAGGATTATGCAATCCTGAGGGGAGACAAACCAACCCAAAAGGGAGGGGGGATTGCAGTAATTTTTACACAGCATATCCCATGTACTTTCTCAGAAGCAGAGATTGCAGGCTGCAAGGCAGCTTTCTTTTTATTATCCTTCTCCAGCAACCAAACCACTGCAGGAGTTCTGATTTACTGCCCGCCAGGCTTAGCCTCACAATTCTCAACTGCATTAGCGGACATTCTACCCGCCTATGCACTACGCTACTCAAACGTTCTCATTCTTGGTGATCTTACTTTGCATTTTGAAGATGCCACATGTCGTGTAGTAGCGTCTCTTCTCAAAGACCTAGATATTCTGCAATTCACTAGATCAGGTCCCTACTCATAGGCCTGGCCATAACCTAGATCCCATATTCGCGAATTCCACTTTTATAAGCGTGCTAACATAGCCAACTTCCAGGTAGACCTCGGATTGGTAAGGCCTCGGATGACATTGCCCCCATGAAGACCTTCAGTGCCGCTCGCTCTCTGCCTTCAGCGGAATGGTTTAGAGAGGAATTAAGGTCTATGAACAAACTCTGCAAATGCTTTGAACGTCTTTGGCACAGGAATGATAGTACATTAGACAAATACCTTCCATCCCTAAAAGAGTATCACAAGTAAATCAGGTCCTTCCAGAGTCAGTACTACGCCCAGAAGATTGGGCATGCTCAGAATTCTTCACAGGAGCTTTTTCTGCTTGTGAAATCCTTATCCTCTTTGGAGCGTGTTTCTGCCTCTATCACTCCCTCAGTAGATAACTGTAATCAGATTGCGCAATTTATGTTGGCAAAGGTCGCAAAGATTTATGCCTCCTTTATGAAGGAAGTTCTCGTATCCTGATAATTGGCCTTTACCACCTGTTTAGAGGGATGGCCTCCTTAGTATAAACACTGTGTCATTGACCAAACTTCGTGCCCTTGTATCTAAAATGAAATCTTGTCCTCCCTTGGATCCTGTCCCACCTGTGATGCTGGAGCATGGAACGGAGGTCATTCTACCGGCGCTATGTGAACTGCTCAACCTGTCTTTTACGACTGGTCATATCCACTCGAAGTGGAAATATGCCACTGTTGTACCTTTTCTGAAGAAACCTACATCGGATCCTCACAAACCAGAAAACTTTAGGTCCATCTCCCTGCTTATGGTTTTCTCTAAAATAGCAGGAAACTCCATTAATCAGCAGGTGATGAGGTATATTGAGGATAAAGAGTTCCTGCATGATACCCAACCAGGGTCCCGTCCTCAATATAGCACTGAATCCTCACTATTGCTTGCCACAGAGTCATGGAGACTCATTTCTGATGGGGTAAGTCAGTTGCGCTGGTAATGCTGGATATGAGCGCAGCCATCGACAATATAACCCATAGAGTTCTTTTTGATCAGCTCTGGTGGTACGGTGCCGAGGACCTAGCTCTGAGATGGCTGGCCAGCTTTCTTCACGTCGCACTTTCAGGTGACCCAACAGCTGTGTACATCCGAAGTCATCTCACTGCAGCCGGGAATGCCGCAAGGCACGGCCCTCAGCCTGGCGTTTAATTTATATATTCGCCTTCTATCTGACTGGATTGAGCGTTATGGCATAAAATTGTGTCATACATTGATGATCACAGCTAATCATCACCTTGCCGCAGGATGAAGGGACATTTGGAGACAGTTTCAGTTCTGCTAGAATTTGCATAATGGACTGGCCGCAGCTCCCTTGAGCTGATTGCTGAACGTAACCGAGGTCTTGGTTTTTGGGGAAACAAACCTCAATCTGGTCCACTGCTTGGTGGTCAGATGCTTTGAGGTCAACCCCATTTCCTAAACTCAAAGTTAAGAACCTCTGCATCTAGTTTAACAACACACTTGCTTTTAACAGCCAGATAGCCAGTCATACCGCGGTCTGCTTTGGCATTGTTAAAATGCTACGCAATATCCTGGGCCTGATGCAGCCAGAAAGACAGTAGTCAAATCCCTCCTGATCCCCTGATGGGACTATTGTACCATACTGCATCTCAGGGCCACACAAGGCAGTTTATGAATGCTTCACAGAGTACAGAAGGCTGCAGCTTGGATGCTGCTGAACATTCCCAGATACTCTTTCATGGGCTCAGCCCTTGTTAATCTCCATTGGCTTCCTAATAGAACAAGCATTGGCATAGCCAATAGGTCTCACCTGTGGGACCTTATAAGTGTTTAGCCATGCAGCAGTTAATGTTATTGCACAAAGGATATTGTGTTGGATAACTAAACACTTATAAGGTCCCAAATGCGAGACCTATTGGCTATGCCAATGCTTGTTTCTATACGCTTCCTCTACTCATGATATTATGTGTTGCACAGCACAGGAAATCTGGTTGGGTGGCGTGTGCATTGTATAAAACAATAGCTGCTATTTCACTTCAGTTAACAGAAGAAACGATTCCCTTAAAATAAAGAAAGCAAAGTGAAAATGTAAACTCAAAAGGAAAATTATCATAAATACAATGACACCTGCCAAGAGAAGAACACGTTTCTAGCGAGTTGATTTAACAGTGCACAATTAAATGATAAGAAACCCACTGAGATTGTAGCAAGCGCTAAGGCATTAAATGGTTTGAGATGCTTTGGACTTCACAGTAAGAGCACGTTAATAACATGTCAATAGTGCTACTGTGCAAGTACAATATTTCTGAAATGCTTCCTTCTAACTTCATTTTAATCACATTGAGAGGTAGGTGAACCTGGAACGAGATGAGACCAGTGGTGATATTTACCATACCTGTTGCTCGACCCACCAACTACATCGTGTTGCTGCTGCCAAAACAACCAGTAGGTGCATCGAACATAGAGATGAGCAAGACAATTACTACAAAAGAAGACAATTTAAAAGGCACTCAAAATATGTCCCTAATCAGAGACAAGAGTTGCATCATACAGTGCAAAATGGTATACAATGAGGAAAAGGTAACTGTCTGTATCTGGAGATTCCTATTCATGAAGTCAACCGAGAGAGATAACAAAACAACTGTCAACATGTACTCCACAACTCCAATGCTTACTGACCTCTCACTTTCTCACTCGCTGTAATGCCGGGGGCTGAAAAATGAGCTCAGCCCACCCCGTTGCTCTCCACCCTGCCCCCGCTGCAATAAAGTTTGGATCTGGTTTTCTGTTACTTACCTCTGGAATGCTCTCCGCTGGTTTCTGCAGCCACAACCTGCAGCATGCCTGTCCACTCAGACACTCACCTTTACAGTTGGGTTGCAATTCCCAAACTCTCTGGGTCCTTGACGCGCACATACAATGCCAGGAAAAGTCGCCCTCCATGTTGTCCTCTGACACAGTGCGCTGCCGCAGCTGATGATGGGGGTAAGGGTGGGAGAGGAGGCGGGGAACCAGGAAGGAGCAAGGCAAACAGTAGGTGAAAGGAGGAAAAGAGGTTAAGTACTTGAAGTACTACAGAGAGGTACTGTAAGGGCTGTGAGTGGAGCTACAGAAGCAAAGAAGCAGAGGGTTGTTGTGTGGAGCCAACCAAAAAGGCAAGGCCAAATATAAGGCTAGGGAGAGCAAGTAGGGAGGGGCGGGCTCTATGAAATGTGACTAGCCTAATCGGAATGTAACGTAAGGAGAGAGACGTGTAAGGTAGAAAGGGCGTGGAAGAAAAAAGAAGGCAGAGGTATAAAACAAAGATGTGGTTAATGGAGAAAAAAAGCTGGTTAAGTGAACAGCACAATTATTTCGGGACATATCTCGGGCTAAGGCGACAAAAGTACATAAGAATACCATGGAGGTAGAGCTAAGCCGGAGCAATTGGGCAGCGCGTGACCAAAGGACAAGAACCACCCATTTCCTTTTAGTTGTTGGAAAGAAAGTACAATGCGCTGATTCCCAAACCGTATGAATACCATAACAATGAAAAATGAAACTGAAAGCGTGCATGGCGCACTAAAAATAAAAACAATGGCAAGGTCCCATGAGTGATGTGTGCGGTCACCACTGCTGAAAAGTGGGGTGCCAGGAGGCTTGGCTGTGCTTCACGAACTATAAAGCGCTGCAGATAGGGGGGAGGGTTACGGCAAGGAACGGAGCATATTAAAAAGTTATATCACGACATCCATAATGCAGGCTTCACTTGAGGGAGCGGCAAAGGGTTTGGCAAGCTGCGCAGCCGCCATTATATTGCTGAAAGTAAAGACATGAAAAATTAAAGGCATGTGGCTGATTTTGACGAGCCACAAATAAACTTACATGAAACAAGACGTGCGGCCGCGAGACACGCTCTGTGGTGGGGGAGGGGCGAGCAAGACAGAGAGGCGGTGCGAGGCGCTCACGTTTGGGAGAGCGAGAGGAAAGCCAGATGGCACCTCTGCTCGTGCCTGTGCTCGTAACCGCACGCAGTATGCCGCACAAAAAGCTGTGGTAGGCCACTCACTAAATGTTTAGCCAGTGCAGCACAAGCACTGGCTCAGGCAAGACCTAAAAAGAGTATTTTTTAAAGCTTTACGCTTTTGTCACAAGATCTTGAACCTGAAAGAGCCCCGATATCGCCATACCCTGATTAAGCCGTATCATCCTAGCAGACGTCACTCACTGTGATCCCCAGAGTAGAAAGCACGGATGAGATATCGCCCATTCAGAGTTCTGGCTGCCAAACTGTGGACCACCCTCCCAGCCAATCACAGACCGGAACACTCAGAAGCGGCCTTTGGAAGAAAACGATGGCTGGCTTTTTAGACATTCTTTAAAAGGCCTAGCTTTGTGTATTGGACCACTGTTAGGCGGGAATCCTGGCGGGGGCCCTCCGAAAGGAGTAACCCGGTGCTTTACAAGGTTGTTAACATAACAGCTACAGTCCAGCCGGATTCAAAACAACTGTATGGCTTCTGAACTAAAATCAGGTCCTTTATTTCCAGGGCAAGACCTACAGTCTTACATTGCTGCCCCCATCTGTTGTCTGCGGAAACAATGTATTTGATTTGGGAATCAGAAGAGGTTTACGTTGTTGACTTAGGAATGCAAAGGCTTGAACGTCGATCACGGCTTTGTCTGATAACCCTTGTTCTGTGCAAAATTGTGGAATTATGTGATGTAAATTGTGTCTTGTAGGTAAAACTCTACAGTATTCGGTCTAGTCTTGCGTGCAAGTTCCCACCATCATCTACCCTGTCCCACCATCTTTCGATTTCTGTAATGCTGCTTTGTTTATATCCCACGCCATGGATTTGAGATACTTGTGCTTTAATGAAAATCTTCTGCGTATAGTGCTCTGCAACTCCATAAACCTGGAAACGCTTAACATCCAATAACAAACGTAAACGTTTTATACAGCTCTGTGACTGCTCCTTTTTCAGTGCATTAAGACATATACAATCTTGGTACAAGCCATTTTTATTGCTGCCGTTTTTTACACAGGAAAGTTAACGACTGTGGATAGACTTGTCATGGAGTGTTGGTCTCACGCCTTCACTTCATGGTCAGTCTGGTTATTCCTACGTGCACTGATGTTAGATTGACAATGAGAGTGCTGTCTTTTTCAGGATGGTGAGAGTTAACTTCTTGTTAGGTCTCGCGACCTGAGTTGCACTGCGAAGCAGTGCTGCGCAGCGTGAGGCGTTTTGTAATGGAAAAACGGGGTTTTAGCACTGACCTAGGAATCGCACACGCTTGTGTGTGTGCGATTCCTTTTGTGCTACCCCTTTGGCCTTTGCGTCCTTCTTTTTATAAAAGACTGCACGCAATGGGCCAATGGCGGGCGCGTTGCTCCGCCCACGGCCTAATGGTGTCTATTACGCGCTTGGTGCGCGTAATAGACACCAATAGGCCGTCACGTGGTTTCGGGCAAGCACGTCTTCTGTGGCGCACGCACACCACTCGCAGGATTGTTCATTATTTTTTGGGGATCCATTTCATGGGGCGAAGGAACTTAACCACAGACATATTGTTCGTTCTGCATTTCCCCATCCTTTTCTCTATATCTTTCTCGTTGTGTGTATATATTTTGTAATTGTTCGACTGTTGCTCGCTACATTGCCCATGCTGTTATCTTCACTCGTGGGAGTGTCTATCGTCATTTCCCTTCCCCTTGATGGGCTTAACATGCACTTTAAATACATTTTATTGGGAAATGATTAAAAGGAAATTCTTTTTAATATAGTCATTATTTAGAGAAGCAATATTTATTCGTCAGAAATAATCTTGATTATACAATATTGCTGGGAAAGATATTGTAAGGCGTTCTTTTCAAACAGAAAGGACGTTTAATATTAACAATAGCGACGAATATGTTAGGTAAACAATAATAAAATCATAATAATAGCATATATAAAAAAAATACCCTCATCAATAACAATAATAAAAGCTAGCGTTTGGTGTCAAAGTGTACAATTATCCCGTATGGAAGGAATGTTTTACCGAAGGTACAGTGCATAAAAAGCTCACCCCGATGCGTGACATGCACCCGAGCTGTGAGGTGCTTACCGCAGCCCTTGACGTCCCCTGCTGACCACTGCGCGAAACCCTACCCCGGACACGTACATCCATAGGGTGGCCCTACCTAGACAGCGTACAGACGGAAGACAGCGCTTAGAAATACGACGGCCACATGGCAAACAACGTTTTTTCCTTTTCACAAGGTGGCAGACACCTGAAACTGGCAGGTAGCTATAGAGGCAGAAGGACAGACAGAGCTAGATAGAAGGACAGAGAGATTCTTTTTGAGCCATGTAGTACAACAGACAGATTATCGGGCAGCATGGCGGAAAGTAAAAAAAAAAAAGAAAAAAAAGGCCCTATGAGCAGTCGGCTCTGGCAGACGGAGCCTTTCTTTTTTCGGGCTAAAAAACATTGACAAACTCCTTAGATCTTATGATACCAATTTGCTTTGCCAATGCTTATATGACTTTGTATAAGGAGCCAGTGCTTTAATTTGAGACAGCAGTTTTTTGTGCTCGGCACCGGCACTTACTTGTCAGCACCAGCTCTTGTGACAGTCCGCCACATGTGGCGCTGTCTGAGATGTGCACAATCATGTTTTTTAAGTCAAATGATATTGAAAATTAATAATACGAGCCTCTTCCACTATTAGAGGTTTGCGTGGTCTGAGCTTCCCCCTCTCCACAAAATGTCTGATGCTTAAGGGTTCTGACAACAAAAAACAACATCTCTCCCTCAGCACAACAAGTGGTTATTGTCAGACCTGCAGAACTCGCCGCTTCGAAACAGCCAGGACATTGACCTTATTTTTTAGGTCTTGTGGCGTTAACCGCACGAAAGCGCGGTCTCGCCAGAGACCTATTGTTAGCGACGCAGCTTTCCAGGAGACAGGACCTGGCCACGCGCATGGCGATCGGAGCCGGCCACGCGTGCGCGAACACGCGCGCTGTGGCCATGTCCTGTCTCCTGGGAAGCGCCAACACACACGCATGCGCACACACAGAGACACACACACGAGCGCCCATGCACGCACTCACACATACATACAGAGACTCCCGTCGCACACATACACGTGCGCGCGCACACACACACACACACACACGAGTGCACCGAGCCCCCTCCCCCCCGTCGCACACATACACACGCGCGCGCCGATAACTGCTCTCTTCCTGGTCGGCTTCACGGAAGGCAGCATGGCGTGCGGTGCCACTCTGAAGCGGCAGACGTATGACGTTACGATCCTGGCCCCTTAAAAGTGCCTCAGTCCTGGCGAGCAGTGCCTGTACTCTAACTTTTAAAGTGCTGTGTTCCACTCAGCACGGCATACTGCTGGAGGCTTGCGGTACCTGCCCATTTAAAGTGATGCAGGTCCAAGAGGGCAGATGACATTAGAAGAGTGACTTTAAAGTGCAGGAAGCAGTGTTTGTAAAGCACCTGGTAGGAGAACAGAGGAGCAGAAAAGGCACTCACCGTTTGTAAGGAGCTCTCTTCCGGCCCTGGGACTGCTGCAGCTCTCAGTTCCCTCCACCCTCGCACTCTCCTATGAACCGAACTGAAAGCGCTGCTTGCTTTTCTTTTCTGCATTCCCTGGCAGGCACGAGCGCACTCCGTGTCGCTTGGCACGTGCTGCAGCCCAAAACAGGCATGTCGCAGAAGGAGCCAGGCATGTGCCTCTCAAGAAACGCTACATCAACCCAATCATAATGCAATAACTAAAGAATATATGTAGCTTACTAAAACACTTACAAATGTTCATATAAAAGATGGAGCAGGAGATTGGTGGTGAAAATTAAATTCCTGCATGTGCGTAAGAACAAAATAATAGCAATAAAGCCCTACAGAGGCATCATGCAATTGAGTAAAAAAAATTAAGATTACACACTTATTAATATTGTTGAGTGAACAATTGTAGTTCGTTTAAAACTACATTAGAAGCTGAGGATAATGACAAACAAAATATAGTGAAAAAAAGTTGTGGTTTCTAGCTAAATAAATGTATAGATATTTTACGGTTGCGAAAATAATTTATCAATGTAGAAAGGCCTGAAGTATTTAGGTCTTTTTACCACCCCTGTCCCTCAGACATCCGCTAACGTGCAAACAAATCCAATACAGCAGTTACCACTGGACCGTGTCATCAGGAACACCATTTCCAGTCCGGGCTTTTAAGCCAACACTTTGAATACGTTTAGTTTCATGTTACCGTGAGGCGGCACGCAGCTGCCTACGTGTCCCAGCATGCAAAGTTCTGCTGACTGAAAAGACAGCACTGGACACAGGCTCTGGCTTGGGACTAGTTGACAGCTGTGTGGCACACATGAAAACCTGTTCTTTCTCGGCACACATGAAAACCTGTTCTTACTCGTTTACCTTCTTGGAAAGATAGATTCTGTCGTTTGGTATGTTATATTTTTTTATGTAGTGCGCTTCTGGCGGCTGGCATGACGTCGCAGCGCTAAGTGGTACCTTCTCGCCCTGTTTATGAGTTTGCTTTATCCCGACAAATGCGCACACGGGAATAAAGTGCCCAGTCATTATCTTGCTCTTGAAAACAGTTAAACACAAGCGATTGAGCAATAAGGCCACGTGAATTCCTCTCACCCTTTCCTGCGGGGCTGCATTCGCCAGAACATTCCTTGCAGGTAATTGCGCTGAGTGGCTGCTGACAACGCAGCCTACAAGTTCACCCGCGATCGGCAGATGTGATGCATGCCTGGTGCACGCATTGGCACTGGCCTGGGCAAGGAACTATTTCTGCACCCACCCCATCTCCCACAGCTCTGATGATGCACCTCAGGTACGGGGCTGACGCAGTTATTCACACAGCTCTGATGATGCACCTCGGACACGGGGCTGACGCAGTTATTCACGCAGCTCTGATGATGCACCTCGGGCACGGGGCTGGCACAGTTATTCACACAGCTCTGATGATGCACCTCGGGCACGCGGCTGACGCAGTTATTCACACAGCTCTGATGATGCACCTCGGGCACGGGACTGACGCAGTTATTCACACAGCTCTGATGATGCACCTCAGGCACGGGGCTGACGCAGTTATTCACACAGCTCTGATGATGCACCTCGGGCGCGAGGTTGACGCAGTTATTCACACAGCTCTGATGCTGCACCTCGGGCGCGGGGCTGACGCAGTTATTCACAGAGCTCTGATGATACACCTCGGGCACGGAGCTGACGCAGTTATTCACACAGCTCTGATGATGCACCTGGGGCACGGGGCTGACGCAGTTATTCACACAGCTCTGATGATGCACCTCGGGCACGGGGCTGACGTAGGTATTCACACAGCTCTGATGATGCACCTCAGGCACGGGGCTGACACAGTTATTCACACAGCTCTGATGATGCCCCTCGGGCACAGGGCTGATGCAGTTATTCACACAGCTCTGATGATGCACCTTGAGCACGAGGCTGACGCAGTTATTCACACAGCTCTGATGATGCACCTCGGGCACGGGGCTGACGCAGTTATTCACACAGCTCTGATGATGCACCTCGGGCACGAGGCTGACAGTTTGCAATTAATCTTTATACACCAATTCCAAATTAAGTTTTTTTTTTGATGCAACGCATTGTCTTACACAATGTCAATAACTCAAACTTTAATGCTGCGCGACCTATTGCATTGTAAATGCTTGTTCTGCTCCTTCTGAAACCCCGGGCTGCAACTCCATCTATGGCTGGGTGAGTGGCCGAGCGAGGGAGGTTTGTGGCTCTTTCTGCCCCCCTGAGCATCTAAACTTACTTCCATGGAGTAAACTTTTATGGTGTATGTTGTGTGGTGTATACAAGGGGCACATTCTTTTTTTTTTTTTTATGTTGTTTGTGCTGTGAAATCCGTGCAGCCTCCATGTTACTGTAGTGTCTGTGTTTTGCATCTTTTTTGTGGTTCGCATTTTCTTACTTTTCTACTCCCTGCTGTGTTTACTTGTCTGTTGGTTTATAGGGTGTGAAATATGCACACAGCCATGCTGGTTTTGTATGACTTTTGGTCCGATGGTCTTATCTGTAATTGTCCCTGCAGAGGAGTTTTTGGGTGTGCTTTTGGCTGCTTCATGCCCACAGAGGAGGCCTAGCTTTGCATCCACAGCCTGTTCTAGTACAGGAAACACGAGCACACCCACACCAGGCCTTCAAAAGTCAAAATGAGTGCCTTTCTGAGTTTTTAGAGGGGTACTTTTCCTGAGCAAACGGCATCCCTTCCCTCAAAGTGTTTCACTTGTAGAGGGATCAGTGTGTTTGTACTCCGTCAGTGTAAAATGTTGATTGCTCCTGCTCAATAGGCAGTTTTTGTTACTGCTCTGCGTCTGTTTGTCCCACATGGACAGTCACCTCTCCCCCACATACCCACCTGCTCCCTACACTCTACCTATTCTCTGCAGCTCTCACCACTATCTATTCACCATGGCATACTATTCCACTATACAAATACACTAGGCAACACACAAATGCACAACTAAAAATTCGAATATAACCTGCATATTTCCGCTCTAGCCCACACCACATACATCCATTTAACTCCAAAACAAAACACACAGGTAAAAATCATTATAATTTACAACGCCAATAGCCCCAACTCTCACAAATGCGAGACCTATTGCATTGCAAATGCTTGTTTTTTGGTATGTTTCAGGTGACATCTACCTATTTGTGTATGGAGGCCGCGCTGTCGTGGACACTGTGTTCGAGGATTGGCATTTTCTGCACTTGAAGAAGCTGAGCTGGGAGAAGGTAAGTGTGTGATGAACCTCCGGAGCAGCCCTCGATTCTGGATCTTCATTCTCTGCTGCTGGACATTCTTGTGTCCATCGATCAGGCCTTCGCCTCTCCTCGCAGGATGGTGCACACACTTATAGTGTCGTTTTGTACCATTGCCTATACGGAGCCTATTTAATAACCTTGCCTCTGCTATTAATGTTGGGAACTCAGTAATCTCTTTAAAGACCCTCAAGTATCATTGTCTAGTTACTGCTTCTTTAAAGAAAAATGAAAGGGCGATTTAATGCCCCCAAGGTTAATACTGCGTACACAATTATAAATTTATATTTATTCCCGGAATACACAGTTGGGAAAATAGCATACCAAGCAATACGTACGTTTTTGCTGGAAACCTCCTCTAAAGGGGACTCGCAGATAGCCAGTATGTAAATGATGTACCCCTTTGCTGTGTGACCCTTTGCTCGCCTCCAGCTCCTAAGCTATGCAACTCACCCTGGCCCTACCAAGCCTACTGCAATCAATCAATCAATCAATCAATCAATCGGAGTACTTTTAAAGCGCTACTTACTCGTGAGGGTCCCAAGGCGCTGAGGGGAGGGGTGGATGCTGCTACTGCTCGAAGAGCCAGGACTTGAGGAGTCTTCTGAAGGCGAGTAGGTCTTGGGTCTGCAGTATGTTGGTAGGGAGGGTGTTCCAGGTCTTGGCGGCGAGGTAGGAGAAGGATCTGCCACTGTAGGTCGTTCGTTGGATGCAGGGGACGAGGGCGAGGCTGGCGGAGCGGAGCTGGCGAGTGGAAGCTGAGTCTGCTGTTCAGCTAGGCTGGTCTGACGTTGTGGAGTGCTTTGTGTGCGTGGGTGAGGAGCTTGAAGGTGATCCTCTTGTCGACGGTGAGCCAGTGTAGGTCTCTCAGGTGGGGGGTGATGTGGCTGCGGCGGGAGATGTTGACGATCAGTCGGGCGGAGTCGTTTTGGATGCGTTGTATTCGTCGTAGGTGTTTGGCTGGGATTCCTGCGGAGAGTATGTTGCCGTAGTCCAGTCTGCTGCTAACGAGGGCCTGTGTCACCATTCTTCTTGTTTCGGTGGGGATCCACTTGTAGATCCTGCAGAGCATGCGAAGGATGTTGTAGCTGGAGGAGGAGACGGCCTTGACCTGCTTCGACATGGAGAGGGAAGAGTCTAAGATGAATCCTAGATTGCGTGCATGGTCGGTGGGTGTTGGTGCTGTTCCCACTGTGTTCAGCCACCAGGAGTTGTCCTAGGCTGAGGGGGTGGGTCCGAGGATGAGGACCTCGGTTTTGCCCGAGTTCAGCTTCAGACGGCTGCTCCTCATCCAGTCGGCGACGGCCTTCATTCCCTGGTGGTGGTTGGTTTTGGCGGTGCGTGGGTCCTTGGTGAGGGAGAGGATGAGCTGGGTGTTGTTGGCGTTAGAGATGATGTTGAGGTCGTGATGGCGGGGCATTTGTGTGAGAGGAGCCATGTAGACGTTGAACAGCGTCGGGCTGAGGGATGAGCCCTGGGGGATGCCGCAGATGTCGGTGGCTTCAGATCGTAAGGGTGGGAGGCGGACGCTTGTGGTCCAGTCAAAAGCCTTCTCTTGAATTCCGGCTTCTAGGAGGCGTGTCTTTAGAGTGCAATGGCAGACCGTGTCGAAGGCGGATGACAGGTCCAGGAGGATGAGGGCTGATGTTTTGCCGTTGTCTAGTTGGGGCCTGATATCGTCTGTGGCGGCGAGGAGGGCTATCTCGATGCTGTGGTTTCGTCTGAATTCGGACTGGGACGGGTCCAAGATGTTGTTGTCTTCCAGGTGGCGGGCCAGTTGCATGTTGACGATTTTCTCGATGACTTTTGCCGGGAACGGGACCAGGGAGATGGGCCGGACGTTCTTGAGGTCCTTGGGGTCCGCTTTGGGCTTCTTGAGGAGGGTGTTGATTTCCGGGAATGTCGCTGTTTCGAAGGAGTTGTTGATGACCTTCCGTAGTTGGGGTGCGATGGCGGCGTCTGCTTTGTTGATTACGTGGTGTGGTCACGGGTCAGACGGAGATCCTGAGTGGATGGAGTTCATGACCTTGCGTGTCTCGTTTCAATAACAAGGACTCTTAACTATCAACATAGTGAGGCCTACAGACATTGACAAGGTAGTCGCAATCAATATGAAATAAAAAGATGAACACATAGAAGGCAAACATTACTGTTAATCATAAGGCAAACAAAAATTACAGTGAATTCACATCACGAAAGAGGTGCTTGAAGCAACCACAAAGATACTACTTAATGTTCAACCAAATAGAGACAACAGAATCAGAGTAAACGATTAATACAGGAAGGGAAAGTGTTTATTGCAGAAATATCAGCATCATTATACGACATGGGCTTCAAAGGGCTCAGTCGGTCTCAGATGGCTCAGGAATCCACCACTGGTTGCTGAGTGAGGCTCCTGTAATGTAGAGACTCTTAAACAGTGATTTAACATCTGTATTATTCAATTTTCAATGCGGAAAAGCTCAGTAACCATCAAAGTAAAGGGACACCCTTGATCATAGGATTCTGGATACTCTGAACAGTTCGCCTGCCCTTTGCATTCGATGAGGAACAGAGTTCATAGCGAGGTACCGGAGACCCGAGGAATCTGGGGAGCATGAAGGACTTGTGATCTCTGGCCTGTGGGAAACATTACCCGAGGTTTCTGTGATTATAACTCTGAACTGCAGAGAACCTAAACGGACTTCGACCTTGGCCCTAGTTCTGAGACCCTTTAACTAGAAACTTCGTTCTTTGGGTCTGTTCTATTTTTTTTCTATTTTACATTTGCTGTAAATAAAAACAAACCTTTATTTTATCAGATTCACTGGATAGTGCCTTTTAAATAACTCCTTGTGCCTTGCTTTATCAAAGTTTGAAACGTCAAGCCTCGAGTGTTCAACGAGCAGCCTCTTGGAGTGTCGGGATCCAGTCATGTTGGACAGGCCACGTGAAGGGCCGCTCTCCCCCGGCTCGACCAGGCCCGAGCCCGGTCACACAAGTACCACACACCACCATTGCACGTCCTCCGTCCCCTCAGGGACCCCTGCCTTCAAACATATCGACCTCATGGGCCCGATCCACTGCCGGCCCACGCGCCCAGCCTGGGCCGCCATCTTGGACACTTCATCACGAGGCCGCCTGGCCCCCGATCGACCTCAACCCTGGGCCTAGCCCGGCCTCAGACATTCCGGCACCACCCTCCACCCAGGAGGTGAGCGGGCTACTTGGCAAGTCAATGGGAGAAAGAGGTGCCGATGGCTCTCCCCCGCCAAGTGCCGCTCGCCCATCACCTCCCCGGGCGCTGGCTCCACCCCCCTGCTGGGTGTCTGGACTCCCTCATCCCGGACCTCCCGACCTCCAAGTGCGAGGGTCCGGACATCAAAGCACGCCAGCCCTATAACTGGGGCAGCTCCAGAGCAGGAAGGCAGTTGTATCTTGGAGTCGAGAGACGTAAAGAGGAACTCATCCTGGACGGACTACTGGCGCTGCCGTAGCTCTGTCCTGTGCACCATCATCCTGCCTGTTGGCGCTGCCACAGCCGTCGTAACCTACAGTCTTCATCGTCGTCGGGACCTGCTGGCGTGGCCGCGGACCGTTGTAACCGTCATCTTTCCTTCATCCAACTCGGGACCTGCTTGGCTCCTCCACGGCCCGATCATCTCAACGCCGAGCTCGAGGATTGAGAGCTACTTCGTACTCATTGGTAATTAAGACTGTCCCGCTACCCCTTTCCTCAGCCAAAGACTTGAATCGAGGGGACCCCTGAGTCCAGACCTCCTTGTATCATACCATCGTAACCTAAGAATTGCCTATAAAGTCTCGTTAACCTTCAGTCTTGTGTGGTGTCCGTCTGTGGGGGGGAAGTTACTTGTCTGTACAGTCGTTGGAGGCGGCTCTCCCCGGAGACCTCTCCCCGTAATCTCGGCCGACCTTCCCGGTCTGTTCGAATGCCGTTTGACACTCTGAGGTCCAGTTCACTTTCTTGGGCTGATTCTTTGACGTGAGTTCTGTGAGAGGCCCCACTATGGTACCATAGTCTTTCACGAACCTTCGGTAATAGCCCGTGAGGCCCAGGAAGGCTCGTACCTCGGTTTGGGTGATAGGGGGCTGCCAGTTCTGGATGGCGGCAATTTTCAGCTGTAGAGAGGCCACTAGGCCGCTTCCCACCTGGTGTCCGAGGTGGTTCACAGACCCTTGTCCAATTTGACACTTGCTGGCCTTGATCGTGAGGCCAGCTCGCTGAAGGGCTTGCAGCACTGCTCGGAGGTGGTGAAGGTGCTCGGTCCAATGGTGGCTGTACACAGCGATGTCGTCGAGGTAGGCGGCGCTGAACCCTTCGAGCCCCGCCAGGACCTGATTGACGAGCCGTTGGAAAGTCGCTGGGGCATTCTTCATGCCGAAGGGCATGACCGTAAAATGGTAGTGACCATCGGGGGTGGAGAAGGCAGAACGTTCTTGTGCTCGGGGGGTGAGGCCGATCTGCCAATAACCTGCTGTCAGGTCGAAGATGCTGAGGAAGCGGGCAGCTCCCATTCGGTCGACCAGTTCATCTGCCCGGGGGATGGGGTGTGCGTCTGTTTTGGTGACTTCATTCAGGCCCCGGTAGTCGACGCAGAACCGGAGTTCTGGTGTGGCTCCGGGGGCGGCTGCTTTGGGGACCAGTACGACCGGGCTGGCCCATGGACTGTCGGAGGGCTCGATGACCCCGAGCGTGAGCATTTTGGCCACTTCCGCCTGGATGCAGGCCCGTACCCGATCAGGTACGCGGTAGGCCCGGTGGCGGATAGGAGAGCTGTCGCCGGTGTCCACATCGTGTACACACCAGGAAGTGACACCTGGGGTGAGGGAGAACAGACTGGCGAACTGTGACAGGAGGGCTTGGCACTCTTGGCGTTGTTCTCTGGTGAGGGTCTCCGAGAGTCGGACCCCATTCACGGATCCGTCCTGCTCCTGGGTCCGCAGGAGGTCGGGGAGAGGCTCGGAGTCGTCTTCAACCCCATTGTCTGTGGCCATCAGTAGGCTGAGTTCTGTTCGTGCAAAGTGGGGTTTCAGTCTGTTGGTGTGGAGAACTCGGAGTGGGTTCCGGGAGGACTCCATATCGATCAGATAGGTGGCAGGGCCCTTGCGCTCGATTACCTTGAAGGGCCCCGTCCATTTGTCTTGGAGGGCGCATGGCTCCGTGGGGGACATTACCCATACCTGTTGTCCCGGTTCGAATTCAATGGATGAGGCGTTCTGGTCATACCATTTTTTCATGTCCTCTTGACTGGCCTCTAGGTTGGCTTTTGCTAGGTCTCTGAACCGCCGGGACTGGTTGCGGAGGGTGAGGAGGTACCGGAAGACATCTGGAGGGTTCTTGGCCGGAGGCATCTCCCAGCCTTCCTTGATCAGGCTGAGCGGCCCCCGTACTGGGTGCCCGTATAGCAGTTCAAATGGGCTGAAGCCTAGGGATTTCTGTGGGACCTCTCGGTAGGCGAAGAGGAGGCACGGTAGCAGCACATCCCACTGGCGACGGAGGGGCTCTTCCAATCCCCCGATCATCCCTTTTAGCGTGCGGTTGAACCGCTCAACCAGTCCGTTCCCTTGGGGGTGATAGGGGGTCGTGAATCGGTAGGTGACCCCACACTGTTGCCAGAGGGATTTCATGTATTTAGAGATAAAGTTCGTGCCTCTGTCGCTGACGACTTCTCGGGGGAACCCTACACGGAGGCCTCCAACTTCAGGGATGGACTGTCTGCCGTCGCCAAATGGATGACAGCAAATTGCCTCCAATTGAACGGTGGCAAAACCGAGGTTTTAATAATGGGGAAAAACAGCAACTACTGGAACGATTCATGGTGGCCTCAGTCCCTGGGCCCAGCACCCCCTCCAAAAAACCTAGTAAAAAATCTAGGGGTGTGGCTGGACTCGACCCTGAGCTTCCAATCACACACTAAAAAAGTCGCCGCAACCTGCATTGGACTACTGAGAAGCCTATACCCCATCCTAGGCTATTTCGACTCCAAGACACGACAACTCATAGTACAGTCTACTATCCTGTCAAGACTGGACTATGCGAGCGTCCTGTTGCTTGGAGCCAATAAAGCTGAGATAAAAAGATTCCAACGAATCCAGAACTCGGCAGCTAGAGCAATAGTAGGCCTTCCAAGAAGATGCTCAGTAAGAGCGACTATGTACAGACTTCACTGGCTGCCCATAGAAGCCCGTATACAGTTCAAGGCCCTCTTATTCGCCTTTAAGATCCTGAAGAATGAAGGCCCAGAGCTGCTCCGTCCTCTGATGACCCCCTATAAACCCAAACGGAACCTCCGGTCTGTGGGGCAACATCTAGCTCTGATACCCCAGACGAAATTTTGTCGCATCGGAGGTCGCTCCTTCAAGCTCCTGGGGGCCAAGCTGTGGAACTCCCTCCCTCTCCACATCCGCTGCATGGATGATTTGCTTGCCTTCCGAAGAGCGATCAAAACCCATCTATTTCCCGCCCCGTAGATCCCTCCTTTCGTATCCAGTAGATTGTGTTACGGTTCTAGCGCCGGGACGCCCCGTTGCTGGGGCAGCTGTTGCGCTCTACAAAACGAGTAACATAACACGGGAGAAGATCCCCATCAGGGCCCGGCCGACCACTGGGGCTGTCACGGTCCGGAGAGGAACAGCCTCGGGGTAGCGGGTGGCGTGGTCCACTAGCACCAGGATGAAGCGATGGCCTTGTTTTGTACGCGGGTCCAGGGGTCCCACAATGTCTATTCCGACCCTCTCAAATGGGGTCGTGACTACTGGAAAAGGTTGCAAGGGGGCCTTTAGTTTGCGGCCGCTCTTCCCACTGGCTTGGCACGTGGGGCAAGATCGGCAATGCTGGTGCACATCGTTTCTCATTTTTGGCCAGAAGAAGTGGGTCACTAGGCGACTGTAGGTCTTATCTTGTCCCAGGTGCCCTGCCAGGGGGACATCGTGGGCCAGGTTTAACAGAAAGTCTCTAAAGCGGAGGGGCACTACTAGTACTCGGTTGGCCCCCAGCTCGGCGATTCTTTGCTCGCTGTACAACAGATCACTGTCCCAGTAGACCCAATGAGTTCCGGAGGTATCCCCTGCGCTTTGGGCGAGCGCTTGTTGGCGAAGTCCCTCTAGGGAGGGACAGGTCTTCTGTTCCTGGCGAAATTGTTCTTGGGTGGGCCCCCCCTCTTGGGCCCACTGGTCAAGGTTAGCGAGGTCGGAGGGTTGAGCAGGTTCGAGGGGGGTGTCATGGTCGGAGGTCTCGGCTGGGGCGACCGGAGGCGGTGGCGCCGGCCATTCTGGTTCTTCCGGGTGATGGTTGGCACGGGCGGCCATGGACCGGGTGGTGACGCACGCCCAGTCCGGGACGCCTAACATCCCCAAGTGTTCTTTCCGCTCCACGGCTGCCCACGGGGAGCTCTCTAGGTCATTTCCGAGGAGGCAGTCCACGGGGGCGTCGTCTCGGACCGTCACCTTCAACATGCCGGCGACCCCTCCCCACTCAAAGGGGACGCAGGCCATCCGACACAGACTTTCCGAGTTGTCGGCTGATCGCACCGGGCAGAGAATGTTCGGTAGATATTGTTCTGGGGTCACCAGGTGACAGCGGACGGCTGTCACACTGGCCCCGGTGTCCCGAAGGGCTTCGGCCCGTTGTCCATTGATGCTCACCCATTGGCTGTACTTCCGGGTGTTAGCGGGTAGGGGGACCCGCGGGACCATGTCTCGTCCCCCTAAGCACGCGAGAGTCATGGCGGCTGGCTCCCACTCCTGATACTCTTGCTCGCCTGTTTCTTGTTCCTCGGAGATCTGTTCTTCCCCTAGTGCCGCGGCGGCCACTTGGCGGGGTTTTGGACTCTGATACTGCGGGCAGCTTGGGTCGTTTGCATAGTGGCCGACTCGTTGGCATCGGTGGCACGTGACATTGGCTCTGTACCCCGGTCGCGCCGGGGTGCTGCCCCGGTTGGCCGGGGGGGTGGTGCTGGTAGCGGGGGCGGCCGGAGTGTTGTCTCTTCCTCGTCCTTGGCCCCCTCCTCCTCCTCTGGGTCGGTAGTGACCATTGTTGTTCCTGCTCTGCTCGTAGGACCCATTCCGGCCCACTCTGGTGATCTCCCACCGGTCAGCTTCGGCTGCGAGCTGCCGGGGATCGGTTAACTTGCTGTCGAGGAGGTGTTGGCGTAGTTCAATGAAGCAATTGTTGGACAGATGCTCCCATACCATCAGATTGAACAGCTGCTCGTAGGTCGTGACGTTGTTTCCTTTGATCCAGCCTTCGAAAGCTCTGCTAAAGTACGTGACATAGTCCACCCAAGTTGTACCCGGGATGCGTGTGCAGTCTCGGAACCTCTGACGGTACATCTCGGGCGTGAGGCCATAGCGGGTGAGGAGGGCCGCTTTCATATGGTCGTAGGAGGTCATCTGGTGGTCTGGGAGCTGTAACAGGGTATCGCGGCCCTCATTGAGGAATCTGCCCCATAGGCCGGCTCCCCAATCGTTTCTATCGATCCGGTGTGCAGTCATAGCGATTTCATAGGCCTTAAACCATTGCTGGATGTCGTCTTCTCGGAAATATTCTCGGACCACATCCTTGGGGATGTGTACCTTTTTTTCCGTGGTCCCTGGGGTGTGCGGTCTCTCGGGCACCCCTAACTCTTTATTCTGTTTGCGCAGGTTGATCTCGGCTAGGTTCCGTTCGTGCTCGTACGCCAGTTTCTTTTCCTCGAGCTCCCTTTGTCTCTGTTTCTCCTCTCTTTCTTCTCGGAGACGTAGGTGCTCTAAGTTGATTTTTTGTTCGGCCAATTTGAGTTCTACGTCCATCTTGAGTCGGGCCATTTCTAGCTCGTGTAGTCGGGTTTTTTCTCTTTCTTGGATTTCGTCTTGCGAGAGACCGGTTCTTTGCCCTTCAGGGGCCGTGCTGGTTTTGTTCGCGGTGCTTTGCTCAGGGGCTTCGGCATCCCTGGTCTCTGCCCAAGATTCTAGGGCATGCTTAAAATCGTCCTTGGTGCTTAGTCCGGTGGTAGCGATACCTAGTTCGATGCAGAACTGCTTTAGTTCACGATGACTGTATTCCTCTAGTTTTTCCCTTTGGAACTTCTCAGTTGATCCGCTTTCTTTAGTTGTCATTGTGGTTCGTTGTGGGGTGAGCTACTCTCTGTACGTTATGCGGTGATTCGGATCCCGTCGCTGGCCACCAATGTTAGACGGACCGGGAAGGTCGGCCGAGATTACGGGGAGAGGTCTCCGGGGAGAGCCGCCTCCAACGACTGTACAGACAAGTAACTTCCCCCCCACAGACGGACACCACACAAGACTGAAGGTTAACGAGACTTTATAGGCAATTCTTAGGTTACGATGGTATGATACAAGGAGGTCTGGACTCAGGGGTCCCCTCGATTCAAGTCTTTGGCTGAGGAAAGGGGTAGCGGGACAGTCTTAATTACCAATGAGTACGAAGTAGCTCTCAATCCTCGAGCTCGGCGTTGAGATGATCGGGCCGTGGAGGAGCCAAGCAGGTCCCGAGTTGGATGAAGGAAAGATGACGGTTACAACGGTCCGCGGCCACGCCAGCAGGTCCCGACGACGATGAAGACTGTAGGTTACGACGGCTGTGGCAGCGCCAACAGGCAGGATGATGGTGCACAGGACAGAGCTACGGCAGCGCCAGTAGTCCGTCCAGGATGAGTTCCTCTTTACGTCTCTCGACTCCAAGATACAACTGCCTTCCTGCTCTGGAGCTGCCCCAGTTATAGGGCTGGCGTGCTTTGATGTCCGGACCCTCGCACTTGGAGGTCGGGAGGTCCGGGATGAGGGAGTCCAGACACCCAGCAGGGGGGTGGAGCCAGCGCCCGGGGAGGTGATGGGCGAGCGGCACTTGGCGGGGGAGAGCCATCGGCACCTCTTTCTCCCATTGACTTGCCAAGTAGCCCGCTCACCTCCTGGGTGGAGGGTGGTGCCGGAATGTCTGAGGCCGGGCTAGGCCCAGGGTTGAGGTCGATCGGGGGCCAGGCGGCCTCGTGATGAAGTGTCCAAGATGGCGGCCCAGGCTGGGCGCGTGGGCCGGCAGTGGATCGGGCCCATGAGGTCGATATGTTTGAAGGCAGGGGTCCCTGAGGGGACGGAGGACGTGCAATGGTGGTGTGTGGTACTTGTGTGACCGGGCTCGGGCCTGGTCGAGCCGGGGGAGAGCGGCCCTTCACGTGGCCTGTCCAACAAGTGAGGACTGTGTGTCATGAGGCGAGCAGGGCGATAGTACTCAAGGGCCTGGGACTCTAGTGGTAAAGGACAGGTACTCAACAATGGACTGTCCCTGCTGCTACAGGACCTGCAGTAAAGTTCTGCCAGGTACCATGAGATGCTCTCCACTTTGTGTCCTTCTTTGCATCACCTCCTGTATGTTAGGTGCTCTTGAATGTATACTTTTGAATTGACCAAACAAGATTGTTCCTTATGTTGGCCAATAAGCCAGTTGTTTGCAGGAAGCTGTGTGAAAGGACACTGATGAGACGTCTCTTTATGAGAAAGGACACTAATGAGACGCCTCTTTGTGCAAAAAGACACTGATGAGACGTCTCTTTGTGTAAAAGGACACTGATGAGGCGTCCCTTTGTGCAAAAGGAGAGTGTTGAGATATCGCTTTGTGCGAAAGGTCAGTGATGAGATGTCTCATATTCCAAAAGGAGAGTGATGAGTCGTCCCTTTGTGTAAAAGGACAGTGAGGAGACGTCTCTTTGTGCAAAAGATAACTGATGAGGCTCCTCTTTGTGCGAAAGGACAATGATGAGACATCCCTTTGTGCAAAAGGACAGTGATGAGACGTCCCTTTGTGCGAAAGGACAGTGATGAGACGTCCCTTTGAGCGAAAGGACCGTGATGAGACATCTTTGTGCGAAAGGACACTGATGAAACAACTCTGGGAAAGGACACTGATGAGACGCCTCTTTGTGCGAAAAGGACAGTGATGAGACGGTTGTTTGTGCAAAAAGACACTGATGAGACGCCTTTTTGTGCAAAAAGACACTGATGAGACGCCTCTTTGTGCAAAAAGACACTGATGAGACTCCTCTTTGTGCAAAAAGGCACTGATGAGACGCCTCTTTGTGCGAAAGGACACTGATGAGACGCCTCTTTGTGCGAAAAGGACAATGATGAGACGGTTCTTTATGCAAAAAGACCCTGATGAGGTGTCTCTTTGTGCAAAAAGACCCTGATGAGGTGTCTCTTTGTGCAAAAAGACACTGATGAGGTGTCTCTTTGTGCAAAAAGACCCTGATGAGGTGTCTCTTTGTGCAAAAAGACCCTGATGAGGTGTCTCTTTGTGCAAAAAGACACTGATGAGATGCCTCTTCGTGCAAAAAGACACTAATGAGACGCCTCTTTGTGCGAAAGGACAGTGATGAGACTTCTCATATTCGAAAAGGACAGTGATGAGACGTCTCTTTGTGCAAAAGAACACTGATGAGATGCCTCTTTGTGCGAAAGGACAATGATGAGACATCCCTTTGTGCAAAAGGACAGTGATGAGAGTCCCTTTGTGTGAAAAGACACTGATGAGACTCCTCTGTGTGCAAAAAGACTCTGATGAGAAGCCTCTTTGTGCGAAAAGGACAGGGATGAGACGCCTCTTTGTGCAAAAAGACACTGATGAGACGTCTCTTTGTGTGAAAGGACACTGATGAGACGTCTCCTTGTGCGAAAGGACACTGATGAGACGCCTCTTTGTGCGAAAAGGACAATGATGTGTAGGTTCTTTGTGCAAAAAGGCATTAATGAGATGCCTCTTTGTGCAAAAAGACACTGATGAGACGCCTCTTCGGGGAAAAAGACACTGATGAGACGCCTCTTTGTGCGTAAGGACAGTGATGAGACGGTTCTTTGTACAAAAAGACACTGATGAGACTCCTCTTTGTGCAAAACGTCCCTGATGAGGTGCCTCTTTATGCAAAAAGACAGTGATGAGACGCCTCTTTGTGCGAAAGGAGAGTGTTGAGATATCCCTTTTTGCTAAAGGACAGTGATGAGACGTCTCATATTCCAAAAGGACAGTGCTGAGACATCTCTTTGTGTGAAAGGACAGTGATGAGACATCTCTTTGTGTTAAAGGACAGTGATGAGCCGCCTCTTTGTGCGAAAAGGACAGTGATGAGACGTCTCTGTGTGAAAGAACAGTGATGAAACGTCTCTGTGCGAAAGGACAGTGATGAGACTTCCCTTTGTGTTAAACGACACTGATGAGTGAGACGTCTCTTATTCTTAAAGTCGGTTCGGATGGTGAAGGCCTTGGCTTCCTGAACTGTGTCCTAATTTTATGATTTCCTCCCCTTTTAGATCCCAGTGGAGGGGCCGGTTCCAGAGGGACGACATTCGCACAGCGCCTGCAGTTGGGAGGGAGGTGCGCTTATCGCTGGAGGTTTGGGCGCGAAGGGTCTGCCACTGGGGTCTGTGCTCTTCCTAAAACCAGCAGCTACTGGCTTTGTGTGGCAGAGGATTGAAACCCACCCATCCATCGTCCCCAGGTAAGACCATGTGTACAACAATGTCACCAGCTTAGTTGTTTATAATTTTCTTAATTAAATATTAGCCATGAAGCTATTTTCAAGGAACCATGCTGCCAGCTGCATAACGATTGCAGTATTCTGGACGTTGTTTATGATGTTGAGATGCCCTTCTGGTGAAGGGTAGGGATTAAATGCAACCTTCACACTGATTTCAATGTGGACTCTTCTCCCCCCTCCACCTCTTGATTGAAAAATATGCTACCTTACAAACACTTTCCTGTAAAACAAAATATAAACTGTGTCAGACCAGGACAATTCCTAGCAGTGGAGTCTTTTGCCGGCACTTTGTGCATAGAATCTATTATGAGCACTAGTTCTGCTGTTTTTGGCTATCAAGGTGGTTGGGAGCTGTATTCTGGCATTGTCACATTGCTCACAGATACCTCAAACACCACTGAAAATAAACATTGAAATGCGGTGGTAACAGAAGGTTTGCAGCATGTTACCTATTGCAGATTCTGCACAGTCCTGTCCTGTAGAGTTGAGCCTGTTTCTCACTGCTGAACTCTCAACGTATTCTTTGTGGTTTTCCAAAGCATACATTCCCAGTAAATTGTGGGCTTCCCTCGATGTCTTTAGGCCAAAACACCGGTTTACAGTACATCTACTGTAACATTTCTAGACCCAAACCTAAGGTCCAGGCATGTGTGAAAGGTGTGCATGGCATGTGTGTCTGCAACAGAGCAATCTGCAAACAGGGTTACGTTGTGCCTCCCCTTTGTGCCATAAGCTTCGGCCCTGGTGCTATCGGAACCCAGTTCCTGCAGCAGTGACAAGCTCTGATGCATCATTTTTGTTTCCTTCTCCTTCCAGGTACTCTCATACTTCCCATGTGTACAATGGAAAACTCCTGCTGGTGGGGGGCGTTTGGATTCATTCTCCATCGGTCCCAGGAGTGACTGTGATCGACTTGAGCTCTGGTCAGGCCTCTGAGTTTCAAATCAGCACTGTGAGTACAAAGCCTTGCTCCTCACCCATGTAACGTTTACTATTCTGGGTACCATGATCAGTGAATTTACGCGTGATCTACTCAAACTGAAGCCGATGAGGAACCTTGCATTGTATGTTATAAGGTACTAGAGTGCCACCTGCTTGTGTGTTTTCAGGTCCATCAGCATCACATTAAGTATCGCGATAAGCAGGTACCTAGCCTTTTCTCGCTGCTTGGTTGTGCTTCTGACATAAGCCTTACTAGAAAAGCTCAGACATTGAACATTCAATTTACAGTTGGCAAATGTTGGCCAAATCCATAGATCTGACCGCTGCCAGATAGTGAACATATGAAAGCTCCCTACACCTCTCTCTGGGGAGTATCACACTGGCAGAGGACTGACCAGTCTGCCTGCTCAGCCACTCTTTACCCTCTCTGCTGAGGCTGCCAGCATAGAATGATAGTGAATTTGCCTGACATGGTCAGCAACAATGGTGAGACCACTTTGTGCTGGGCTGGTCCATTTCAGAAGTAGCAGCCTCCACATACACACCCCCTGCCCCCTCTCTGAAACTCTTGTGCCTGGCAGTGGGGGGTTTTCAAAAGCATCCTCTGTTTTTAGTGCAGGCATCTCATGGCTGAGAGAAGCTCACTGTCCACCTTCTCTGGTATTTAGTCCATTTCTCTTTACATCAAGCCTCTAAATGGAGGACAGTACACATTCCATCTGAGTCAGCCCAAACTGCTCTTTGTGGACTGGACAGGGAATTTATGAAAAATGGGCAGCTCCAGAAAGCCACACCAGAAGAGGCTTCAGACTTTAATTTCTAGCAAAGCCCTCTTCTTTGATTCTGGCAGCCCACTTTGACTTTGAACAAAGGATTCTAAGCACTAACTCCCTCAGTTCATCTACATCTAATCCCCTCAGTTAATCTGCGTCTAACTCACTGCTTTATCTATGTCAGCCAGACAGAGAGAAAACTTAATGATCCCTACAAAGAAGGAAGACCGTGAACCAGGAATGGACCCTCTGTTGGTCAGCCATTCTCCCATCAGGGTGTCCCTGTCTTTAAAATCCTTTGCAGGCTTCTTATTGCTGTGGCCAGACAAGAGGACACTCATCCTGTCTACAAGAGGCACTGGTCTGTCCCTGCGTGGTGGAGAATCCTGAGTCCTGGGTAGACCTGCACAAGGCGCATCTGGCTCAATGTTAACTGGAAACCTGTTGTTTGGTTTGAGGGAGCTGCAAAGAGGTTTTGGGATCATAAGTTGGGCCCAGAAGGAGATTGTACCTTCTGGTTTTCTTGGCTTGTTATTGTAAATTTAATTTTTACATACTAAAGGTCCTTTCCCTTCTCTAAAGTAAAGCAGTGACTAAACATTGAAGTTATTTATTGGTGTTCAATTTAATACATCATTTGAGTTTATTAAAGGCAATAAACGCACTGTATGAAAATGTAGTTTTACTTACTGACCGGCCTCCTTTTCAATTTAGCTTCTTTACGAAAACACCCCGAGCTTTAAAGGAGCGTCAATAGTCCAGGACACTATGCACCACCAGTTAGAATGTTTGCTGTTACAACTCAGTCTCACATGTGCCAGATCCTCTCCTTGAGCATTGCACAGACTACATTGATGGTTTCTCCAATGAGAACACTTTCCCTTGCAAACTGAGTCTACAATGGCAGCAGATTCAATGTTCTTGGCCCCCATTCCATTGAAAGCGTCCAGTAAACTGGCAACGAGGCAAGATCAGTGAGACTAAAAAAAACATAAATGGGCAGACTTTCCAGATAGCGGCATCTCATTCGCCAACCCACATTTATTGATCATTTTTCAAGCTAAATATGAATAAGCCTTGTTAGATTCCACATGTCATGGGTTCTGTGCGAAGCCCACATGTGCTGAACGTCATGAGTTTTAGTATGGTCATTTCCAAGCAGAGAGAGCAGGTTGTCCTAGCTAGCTTTCTTGTTCAAACAAAAAACTGCATATAGGATGTCAAAACAGTGTTAAATTCCTGACCGATAGCTACCACAAGCATACATTTCCTCAACCCCAGTTATTTTTGTGAGTGCAAACCTTCCTCATAAACCTACCTGGTTCTGTCACATTGAATCTAGGCTTTGACTGCTTTGCAGTGGTGCCTCAAGGACCAGTGTGTTCTGTCGTGGATCGAGCCTGCCCAGTCTTCTCATATTTGCGCAGGATGTACACTGCACAGTACAGGTCCCAAAACCTGTACAGTGCCGTCTTGTTCCAGCCAGCGCCACTTTCGGGAGGAATCTCCCAGTTCCAGTAAAAGATCATTTTCTGCCATGTGGGGTCATGAGAAGCTGAGTCTGACGTGGGATAGTCAGTAGATGTTGACTTGCTGTACTTATGTTGAATCTGTCTTTTGACTTCTGTTGTTCTTACTTTGCAGACATCGCTGGGGTGGCCGCTGATGCTCCACAATCACAGCAGCATCCTCCTTCCTGATGAGAAGTCTTTGCTGGTTTTGGGTGGTGGAGGGAACTGCTTCTCCTTCGGAACTCACCTGAACCATCAGCCTGTTTTATTGGACTTGGTGGAGATTCTGTGAACCTCAATGCAGGAAGTGAAATGGACTCCTGATCGTAGACATGCTTGCATCATCAAAAGAGCCTTCATTGTGCTTCTTGTGATCGGCCATTGTGTGGATCAGAACAGAGAAGCCTAGTACTCCTACAAGCTCTGCAGCTGGAGTGATTAACGTGTCGTGAAAGATGTTCTGGACAATCATGGCTCCACAGACGTGCATCTTCCAAATGTTAAAAGGGACTGTTATAGTTTGGCAAACAGAGAGAATTGTTTCATATGCAGCTAGTTGACAAGCAATAGCTTAAATAAACTTGGTCGGACACATCTGAGCTCCCATAGTTTGAAACATTCCTCAAGTCACCTTTTGTTGTCAGACTCTTGGGAGTGGGTCCTCGATTTGTCCTGCCAGACCCTTTTCCATTGGGCTTCTGCTATCCTTGCTTTCCTTCCTGGATAACCTGCGATTGGTGGCTTGATAGCAGTGCTAGCACCCTGATCGCAGGCGGTATCTTCAAAAGCAGCTTCCAACACAGCATACTCTGATCTCATTTGCGGTAACGTTAACCTGGAGGACAAGTCTCACAATGTGACTAGCCCATTCCCACTGAGAACCCTTTCATTTGGTTTCTGCCTGCCACTGGGATTTTTAATCCAGTGGGTCGCCCTTTACATGTTTGAGGTTGTTGCGTAACATGTCCCACTCAGTGCTTTTAGAATCGATGTCAGCGAGTGAAACTCATCACCGTGCTCATGGTCTGTACCTGACCACCCAAATCCCCCCTCCCCCCAACCTGAGACCCATGGGCTTCCAGTTCCCTTATGCTGCTCTTTTCTTTGAAAGATCATATGGTTTTGTGCAACCCTCACACATAATCCCTTGATCTCCATGATCTTGGATCTGGATGATGTGTTTGAGTAGGAGAGCTGGTGATGTGTCTTCTCCTTTTCTACCGTGGCGTCTGCTTATGCCACAGTCCTTGTTCCCTTGCTGTTAACTCCAGTGAAAGCCATAAACAACCATCTTATGTAGCATGCATCCTCTTCCAGGTGTTCATGTGCACAGGGTTTCGGAGGGTTTTACGCAAGATAGGAGTTACGCAGACCCCTTTTGTTCAAGCTTCTTAGCAGTTTTTGTGGGGGGTCTTCTGAGCAGCCCAGTGGCCTTACTAGGTCTACACCAGTAGCACAGAATAAACAGTCTGCTCTTAAGTTTGCTTCCAAGCTCCAGCACAAGCAGACTGTCACTTGATGTGCTCCAAGCACTACTCTTGGTAGAAATCCACAGAAGCTTGCACTTAAAGAAGGCATTCATGATCTTACACTGGATGGTACTTGTGGGGAGCCCTTGGTGGTTCTGTGTGGCCTTCCAACCCGAGTTTCATGGAGGCATTTGCCTAACCCCAGGATTAGGGCTGCTGAGCTAGCCAGTGCCATTTGAAAATGTACCTTCCTGGGTGCAGTACTCCACTGCTGTGTTGGGAGTCCCACACTGTAGGCTCCGGCAGTGAGTCACTTCTGAACACTCCCTTCATCTCTAAAAACTGCTTTTATGGGGCGGCGGGCCTTACATCTTTCTAACATGGCTGATTTGTTCGGGGCTTGCCGAATACTGGAGGCACTGCATTCTAGTCTATTTTATTTCTATTCTAGTCTATTTTATTATGGCTATATTTAATGACACGAGCGACGTGAGCCCTTGTGGCACATTTTATCAGTTGTTCACCTATTGGGCTAGGTTTTATGGATGGTACTTTCTAAAGTCTCCTTTTCCACAGTGGAGGGTGTTCAAATGGAGGGGAAAACTGTAAGAAGAAGCATTCTCCTCCTCCCTCGTTGGAGGCTGAGGAAGGAGAGGTATCTGGGCAGCATTTCAGTCTCTGTACTGAGGACAGACTGACAGCCAGACACGTTTGTGCTGTGATTGATGAGGCAGTGACGAAGGGTTTAGCTGCCAAGCATTCTCAATCCAAAAAAAGAGGGATGTGGATGTCTCTTCAGACACAGGCAGTGATTCTTTGACAGAAAAACCTAGTTCCTCTGATGGGAAGTTTATTTCCAGGGAAGGATTAGGGGCCATCTTTGTACACATTCGGGACAAATAGGGGTTTGATCCTCTCCAAGTTGAGGAAGATGCTGGTGTTCTAGTTTCTCAGTTTGCCATGGCTGCTCATATTACTTTCTTTCTACCCCAAAATTAAGGAGGCCTTTTTTGGGCGTTGGAAGGAGCCGGCTGCAGATTCCTCAATTTCTTTAGGAATCCTATCAGTTGGTAGAGGCTGAAGAGGCCGTCAAAGTGGACTCTATGTTGACTCCTTTGCTGGGCAGGTCCTCTTTGAACCATGATGACTTGACCCTCAGACCCTACTGACAAAAAGGTGGGCGCCAGCCTTAAACACTGTTTAGAAGCTCCTAACTTAGCAGTACTGGCAGCCTTCTGTTCTGTTTTGACCTCTTAGTCCTTGGTGAAGGATGTTGGTTTACTGGCAGAGATGATGCAAGGAGTGCATGTATAAGATATTTTGATACGCATGGAGCAGCAGTCAAAATGATGAACGTATCAGCTGAGATCATCAAGGCGACCTCCATTGCTTCTAGTTCAGTGGTGATGGTTCACCGACATGTTTGGCTCTGGGATTTGAAGGCTGACTTTTCTGAGAAAATGTCCCTGATGAAGCTTCCTTTTGAGGGCAAGAATCTCTTCTGTGACTAGCCAGATGTCATGATGAAAAAATCCTTCAAGGACAAGGAACATTTCTGGTCTTATAAGTCCTCGTCTGGGAGGGTCTTTCAGCCCTGGTCAAGGGATTTTAAGGAGTATCATAAGGGAGATTCTAAATCCTACTCTTTGAAATGTCGCAGATACCTGCCCCGCAAACCAGGGAAGTCTTGAGAGGGATCCAGCAAGGCCGGTCCCTCTACACACCATTCCTGACTATTCCAGTCCGCCGGCATTGAAGGTGGTAGGAAGATGGCTCAAGGACTATTTCACTCAGTAGAAAGCATCTTTCACGGATCATTTGGTTCTGAGCATCATTCAGAATGGATACTTTATATAGGTCATATCCGTGCCTCCAAAGTCTGGATACATCCCTACTCCTGTTCCCAGAAATCAGGTTAAAAGGATGGCCTTCTGGACTTGATTTCGGCATTACTACGAAAGAGGGCTATCATCCCGGTCCTCCGGGACGAGCAGGGTCAGGGAGTGTATTCCATTATGTTTGTGGCGCAAAAAATCTTTGGCGGTTTTCGCCCTGTCCTCGATTAAAAGAGACTCAACTGTTGGATAGAGACTTGCAGTATTACCATACAAAAATGCACAATCATCATTCCTATTTTCTGGCTACCATCGATTAGCAGGACACTTACTTGCACTATCCTATTCACTGCATACATCAGAAGTTTCTCCTTTCGAGGTGGGGGAGCTCATTTCTAGTGCTGTGTTCTCCTATTTGGGTTGAAGTTATCCTTATGGGTTTTTACGAAGGTTCTGGCTCCATTAATAGATCTCCTTCATCGTCAAGAGATTTGCTTCCAGCCATGTCTAGATGTTTGTCTGGAATCTGTAAGATCAGTCTGTCAAGCGATGGATCATGTCACACAAGTAGTCCGTGTGTTGGATTCACATGGGTTCCTGATCAACTCCCAGAAATCAGTTGATTCCGGCACAGGATTGTGTCTTCATCGGAGCCCGGTTTCACACAGACATTGGTGTGGTTATGCTGCCAGTCACCAGGGTACAGAAAATGTAGTCTCCAATTCAGGACCTTCTGAACTTTCCCTTTCCAGAGATATTGGACTGGTTGAAAGTTCAAGGGGATCTAGCGGTTTCTGTCTTATTGGTATCCTGGGCTCGATTTCCTCTGAGCATCCTCGTCCGCTATTTGATTCAAGCCTGGGATCCCACTTCGCAGGATATGTCTCTCCATCTTCCTGTGTCGAAGTTTATAAGTGAGGAACTGGCTTGGTGGTTGTATCCATTGAATCTTCTGAAGTGATGTCTTTATGCCCTCGTCCTCCGATAATAATTACCACAGATGCGAGCATGAAGGGATGGGGAGCTTGGATGGCTTTATATCAGGTGCAGGGCCTGTGAGCATCCTCTCAAAGTATCAGGCTGGTGAACTGGAGGGACCTCGAATCGATTTGTTTGGCCCTCCCGGCATTCTCCCCATGGATTCAGAACAGGGCTGTTCTAATCAGGACAGACAATTCCATGGCGAAATCCTACATCAACTAAAACAGGGGACAGGGGTGCGGGGGGGGGGGGACAAAGGTCTGGTCCCTGTCCCTCCCTCATTTAGACTCACATTTTCTTTTGGAGCCAGACTCCACTTTTGTCTCGATATTCAGGAAGTTCTAAACTCCCGAGAGGATGTATGGAAAAGAGTGATTGCCTCCTCATGACTTGGTCTTTGTCACCGGTAGTTCAGCCAGATTTGTCAGAGGTGGGGTTGTCCAGTGGTGCATCTGTTTGTAGATTCTCTACACGCCTTACTTCCTCCTTTTTGCTTCATGGTGATAGAGTAGTCGGCCTGTAGGGAAGATGCGCTGTCCTGACATGGAGTCTTCTGTTGGCTTTCCCTTTGATCCGGAAGTTTCTACTCAGTGAGGAGAGAGGGAGCACAAGTAGTCCTGGTTGCCCCTGCATGGAGCCGCTCTTCTTGGTTTCCTCTTCTGGTGAGGATGAGGTGGGATATGGAGTGGTTTCTGACTGGTAACACATCTCCTCAGATCTTCCCAATCCTTCGGTGCATCTAAAATTGATGATTTGGAGACTGAGCAGTCAGGACCAATGGCTCTGCATTGTTCTTTTCCGTTTCTTCTTCTATTCAAGCTACCAGAGACCTTCCACTAGGTACTCCTATGCTGTGCACTGGGTTTCCTCTGGCAAATGGTTTGGGAAGCAGCAGACTGGGCCTACGTCTGCTTCTCATCCTCAGATTCTTTAGTTTCTGAGGATGGGTTCTCTTTGGGACTTCCTCCTTCCACTCTAAAACTGCGTTATGCGGCGATCAGGGATTTTTTGCCCCTTGGTGTGATCCAGTGGATTCCCAGGGTCTGGTAGAGAAATTGAAGGGTTTTCTAACTTTTGTCTGAGGCGTTCGCCTGTGTCTCCTTCCTGAGATTTGCCTATAGTGTGGCAGGCTTTATGTTACCCACCTTCCATTGATATCAGGTCTCTGACACTGAAATGTCTTTTCCTGGTGGCCATTACCTTGGGCAGGGGATTGAGCGAACTGCGGTCACTTTTTTATGTAGAGCCCCCTTTCTACAGATCTTTGATGAACAATTGATTTTGAGACCGATTCCTAGGTTTATTCCCAAAGTTAATTCTGCCTTTCATGCCCAGCTGAAGGTTATTCTGCCTATATATTGATCTTATCCTGAGTCTTCTGTGGAGATAGGTTTTTATTTGTTGGAGGTACTGAGAACTGTTTTAATTTATCTGGAGGGGGTGAGAGTTTTTATCAGGATTCCTCTTTGTTTGTAAATTTTGAGCCTGCCAAAAAAGGTTGAAAACCTACCTGGCAAACTACTAGCAGATGGTTGTGGCCTGATTTTGTTGAATACCTGAGACAGGATGAAGTGGTGTGTCCTTGATCACTGCTCGAGTGGCTGTTTCTGCTCTGAACACAAGGTTCTCTTGCCATCAAGTTTATCTCTTCGATTCTGAGAAAAGGAATGCAGCGATAACATAAAACGGCGTGGATAATCATCTATTTAAAACCAGTATGAGATCCAAATCCTGACTGTGTTGTACGTTTGCTTCATCTCACATCCTGCAGTCGAGTGATGAACCACTGGATAAAAGTTTCTGCTGCAGATCTGCTTGGTTGAACTAAAGGTTCGAGGCATATAAGCTGCCGAATTCATACTGTTGCATTGATCGCCATCTGGTGTTGGGCTCGGATGCTTGCACTTAGTTGTCTTGGAAGAAGTCTTTTGTAGTCACGAGAGGTGACTCCTCCCTTGGACGATAGTGTGCATGGGGATCTCGACATCGTATCCGAAGCAGATGACTCTGACTCCGATGACCACATAACTTCAGGTCAACGAATGAGTACAACTGCCCCTGCCCCAAATCCACTAGAAATACAAAAGGCTCAGTTCAAGACTTCACCTGAAGGCCTTAGTCGCGACCGAAAGAAAACTTCAGAAGCCCTACCCCCGAGCCAATCTCTGAAGACAAATGAAAAGACTTCCGGCAGCTCTGGACCGAGCAAACCGCATGTCGGCACCCAAAGAACAAAAGGCCTTGGATCCGAAACAACCTCGAAATCCTTCGGTCCGAAAAAGATTTCAGACTCGACACTGAAGCCGAACTCAAAAACCCCTTCAAAGGCTGCAGAGCAGAAATCTAAACCACTATCGGAACCGAAAAAATCAGCGCCGTAAGCAAGCTCCTCTGAGGAAGAGCTATTTCTACCGGATCCCATCGACCCGAAACAGAAAACACTGCATGTGGACCCTAAAACAGGCCATATTGTCAGTATCCTACACAACAAGAGGAAATTGGACACCCCACACATTCCCTGACCAATACAAGGCAAAAGCCAATTATTTGATTAAAAAAGGCAAATTTATCACAAATGCATCCATTAAACGTGCCCATGATGCAGCAGACACTGCATCTAGATCAATCAACACTAGTGTGTAATTACGAAGGCAGGAAGTACAGACTACTATCCTAAATCAGCCGTTCAATCAGGAACAACTTTTTGGCCCGGCTGTAGATACGACCTTAAAAAAAATGAAAAAAGACACTGAGACTGCAAATTCAATAAGAGCATTACAGTCTCCTTCTACACGAGGCTCCTTTCAACGCTTCTTTTATAGGGGCGCATCCCAAAACAGCAGCACAGACACTTCTTCCTCCTCCTATAAAAACCCCACACAACCATCCTCCAACAAGGGATATTTCAGAGGTGTGTACAGGAGAAATAACCAAGGAAGAGGCCGAGGTAACAACAATCGCACCTCCCCCACAAACAAACAGTGACTTTCCTCCACTCCCTCCAAACCATTTAACACCAGTCGGAGGGAGACTCTCGCAATTCCTACCTGTCTGTAATTCCATTACTACAGACAGGGGGGGTAAGACAAATTATCCATTATGGTTACTGCCTGGAACGTATTGCAACTCCTACCAACATACCGCCTAAACAGCGTCCCATGTCCACGGAACATCTAACGCTTCTCAAACAGGAAGTTCTCTCACTGCTTCAAAAGCATGCAATAGAACCAGTTCCCCTAGAGCATCAAGGAACAGGGGTTTACTCCCTGTATTTTCTAATCCCCAAAAAGGATTGTACTCTCAGACCAATACTGGACCTCAGACCTCTCAATTTCTTCATACAGTCAGATCATTTGCACATGATCACTCTTCAGCAAGTCCTTCCACTGCTTCAACAAGGCGACTTCCTTGCCACATTAGATCTCAAAGACGCCTCCTTCTATATTCCTATACACCCTGCTCACAGGGTATTCACAAAGTGTCTTGCGGTAGTAGTTGCACACTTGCAAAGGCAGCAGATCTATGTGTTTTCCTACATCGACAACTGGCTGATAAAAGCCTAGTCATACAAGCAGTGTGTTCACCACACTAACCAACCCATTCAACTGCTACACGACTTGGGGTTCACAGTAAACCATGCCAAGTCGCACTTTCAGCCCTCCTACCTACATCAGTATCTGGGAGACACAATAGACACTTCCAAACCACCTCTAGCATTCCCCAATCCAGCCAGGATAGCCAGTATGCAAAACCTCATCACAAAATTTCAATTCCAACACACTCTCCCAGCTCGAGTGTTTTTGCAGCTGATAGGAATGATAGCCTCTTGCATTTTCATTGTACCTCACGCAAGACTTCAGATGCGCCCTTTACCGGAATGCTTAGCATGTCAGTGGAACCAGGCTCAAGGTCAACTTACAGATTTGGTGTTGGTGGACAGCTACACACATCGCTCTCTGCTGTGGTGGAACAGACAAAACCGTTCCTAGAGCCAGTTCAACATATAGTGCTAACAGCAGACGCATTACTCACCGGCTGGGAAGCCCATCTCTTAAACCACACAATTCAGGGCAGGTGGACCACTCAACAAAAAGTGCTCCACATCAGTCACCTAGAATTACTAGCAATATTTCTAGTGTTAGTCATTCTAAGCATATCTCCTCAACAAGACTGTCCTAGTCCGCATGGACAATATGAAATCAATGTATTACATACAGAAACAAGGAGGAACACATTCTTTGCAGCTGTCTCACCTACCACATGGAGATGGGCCATTCCGCAAAACATATATCTTCTGGCAGAACATCTTCCTGGAGTGAACAATCAGATTGCGGATTGCATAAGTCGTCAGACTCCGCAAATACACAAATTGGAACTTCATCCGCAAGTTGTTCAACCTTTTTTCCATACGTGAGGCCACCCAGACATAGATCTGTTTGTCAGATATGCAAACGAAAAATTCCTAACCTTCACCGCCAGGTTCCCACACCCGTTGTCCAAGGACAATGCAATATGGATGAACTGGTCAAGCAGATTTGCCTACACTTTTCCGCCACTCCCGCTCATTCCACTAGTAGTACGCAAGCTAAAGCAACAGTCCCTCAAGTTTATCCTAGTCGCTCCCACATGGGCACAGCAACCATGGTTCACAACACTCCTCGAACTCTCAGTAGTTCCACACCAAAAACTAAGTCTCTCCCCAAAGCTGCTAACGCAGAACCATGGAGACATAAGGCTCCCAGATCCAGCTCAGCTGAATCTAGCAATCTGGCTACTGAAGTTCTAGAGTTCGGTTACCTCAACCTCCCACCCGAATGTATGAACATTATTAAAAAAGCCAGACGCCCCCCTACTAGAGCTTGCTATGCAGCTAAATGGAAAAGATTTTTCATTTACGGCAACAACTACAAAATTGGCCCATTAGATGGTTCAATTCAGAACATCATTGGCTATTTGCTGCATCTTCCAAGATGTAATCTAGCATACTGATCCATAAGATTACATCTGGCTGCCCGTGCTGTATGCCTACAAAACAGACATTTGTCATTGTTCAGAGTACCCGATATCAAAGCCTTTATGGAAGGCCTTAAAAGGATAATTCCTCCCACACAGCCACCCTCTCCGGTATGGACTCTAAACATTGTCCTTACTAGGCCGATTTGAACCTCTACACAAAGGCGAACTGCAGTTCCTTACATGGAAAGTAGCTTTCCTTTTCGCAATTACCTCTCTCGGGAAAGTAAGTGAGATCCAGGCTTTAACCATACAAGAACCATTCTTACAAATACATTGTAACAAGGTGGTTCTCAGAAAAAAATCCAACATTCCTTCCCAAAGTAATCTCTGCTTTTCACCTTAACCAATCTGTAGAGTTACCAGTGTTTTTCCAAAACCCAGATTCAGTAGCAGAGAGAGCTCTTCACACACTTGATGTCAAAAGAGCTATACTTTATTATATTTACAGGACTAAACCTTTTAGAAAAAGAAACCAACTCTTTGTAGCTTTCTCCCTACCTCATAAAGGAAATTCCATCTCCAAATCTGAAATTGCCAGGTGGCTAGTCAAATGCATTCAAAAATGCTACCAGAAGGCAAAACACACATTAACAATTCCCCCTAGAGCACACTCCACACGTAAACTAGGGGCTTCCATGGCATTCTTAGGGAACATTGCCCTAGAAGACATCTGTAAGGCAGCAACATGGTCTACCGCACACACCTTCACCAAACACTATTATGTAGACGTGCAGGTGAAGCAATAGGCTTCTGTGGGCCAGGCTGTTCTTAAAACACTTTTTCAAACCACTGCAGCAGATACAGGTGACCACCGCTCGGGGAGACACCGCTGTGCAGTCTATGCAACAGTATGAATTCTGCAGCTCATATGCCTCATACAGAAAATTCTACTTACCAGTATGCATCTGTGCTTGGCATGTAGAGCTGCAGAATATCAAACACCCACCACCTCCTCGGAACCTGTATCTGTTCCAGTGTTATCTTACTTAGATACATTCACATGGACATCTTTCTGTTTTCGTTCCATCATGGCGAATAACAATCTGAGGATGGCGTCGATGCCCATGCGTACTATCGTCCAAGGGAGGGGTCACCTATCTCATGATTACAAAAGACTTCTTCCAAGACAACAACAAGGTGCAAGCATCCGAGCCCAACACCAGATGGCGATCTATGCAATAGTATGATATTCTGCAGCTGTACATGCCAAGAACAGATGCATACTGGTAAGTAGCATTTTCCTTTCGCTCTCATGTGTTTTTTTGCTTGTGGTATTTCTTCATAAGTTGAACAGACATGCACAATTGTTGCCAATTCCGTCTTTTTATATTCTAGATTGTTTAAAATATCTGTTCTTCAATCACATAAATGCAATATTTGCTCGGCCAAACTCATTTTCAGATAAGAATCATGTTCACCTTCTGAGGCACAGCTGCACCTAAGAGTAACTGAGCATCAATGACTTTGCGTGACCTTTCTTGGGATCTCTGATTATATCAAAAGTTGTGCCAATTTTCAATACCTTTCATTAGATGGTTAGACATGCGATGGATTGATTGCAGAGAATGTTAAGAGGAAGTTAGGATGAATGCCTCTTTTAAAGGTGAGCAACACTGGCATTTTGTGACCATATAAATGAGATTTGGAAATACCTCCTGATTGCCATTGGGCTGTATTTGATATGTTTGTATTTAGGACAGGGCAACCTAGGATTTAACTTGTGCATCGAACAGCATAAATTGACAGACATTTCAAAAAAGGATATTTTGTGACATGGTATTTTTTTAAATAAATGCAACTATTTATTTTGTACCATATGCTTACAATAGAAAGTAATACAAATTAAACCTTGCACTAGCTTGCCGATGCCAGAACTGTTGACGTTGCAATTGCTTGTTTTATCTTGTTTCTGGAAAGCTAAAAGGACATTGTACACTTACTAAATTTTGCTCAGATTTAAGAACCCAAAGAGCAAATTCATACAACTTTAAGAAAGAAACCCATGGATGGGAAGCAGCGTCCAAAATGATCTAGAGAAAAAGAAAAAAAGAGACTTTCATACCAGTAAATCCAGCATTTCTGTGGACCAGGGAACTGGACCTAAAGTGTCTGCTTTGTGAACTGAGGTGAGCAACAGGAAATGGTAATAATGGAGCGTACAGCTCCCTTTGCCTATCATTTATTACACCAATTAGTCGGTGGCATTAATAACCAAAACTACATGTCCATTCACTTTTTATTTCAGGATTTACAAGCAAGATTATGCTGAAAGGGCAAAAAGCCATGACACTTCACACTGCAGAGAGATAGGGGCTTCAATAGCCTGCTGTGCTGCAAGGTACAATATTTGTTGTCCATCTTATTCTCTATGTATATGATTAAAATGCGATTTTCCTACTAGATGTTTTTTGGTGTTTTCCTCAGGCCTCAGCAAAATAATATAACACTTGGGAAAGAACATGCATCCGAGCAGGCCTGCACTAGAGCACAGTATGGCAAACACCTCCACAGCCACCATGTACTTCCCCCGTGTGCTCAGATACGCCGGGATGAAGGAGATCCACACACTGACAAACACCAGCATACTGAAGGTGATCAGCTTGGCCTCGTTGAAGCTTCCAGGCAGATTCCTTGAGAGAAAAGCCACAATGAAGCTGACTGTGGCCAGGAGGCCCATGTATCCCAGCATGCAGTAGAAGAAGATGGTGTCTCCTTCATTACACTGCAAGACGATCTTCTCATTATAAGACACTGTGTTCAGTTCCGGAAAAGGTGGAGACCTCCGTAACCAAACCACACAGATAAGGACTTGTATTAGACAGCAAAGCGAAATGACGCATTTTGGTGTCTTGGAGCCCAGCCATCTCTTTGCTCTACTGTTGGGATGTGTTGCCTTGAACGCCATGACCACAATAAGTGTTTTTGCCAAAACTATAGAGACATTGAGGGAAGAAATGACTCCAAAGACTGTCTGCTGTAGCATACAGGTGAGCCTCCTGGGACGGCCGACCATTATGAAGGCACAGAGGAAGGAGGCCATGAGGGTGATGATGAGCAGGTAGCTGAGCCCACGGTTGTTGGCTTTCACAATAGGGCTGTCTCTGTATTTAATGAAGAGAAATAAGACATATGCAGCCAGAAGGGCCTGGACAGCAGCTGAGGCGATGAGGGTTATACCCAGCGGCTCGTCATAGCTCAGAAACTCAATCATTTTTTTGATGCACTGATCACGCCTGTCGTTGGACCACTGGTCATCAGGACATTTTAGACATTTCACTGTATCTGAAAAACAGGAGGGTACAGTTGAGTAGTTTTAGAGAGGTTCTGTAAGTATGGCTTTAGGAAATGGAAAGCAACCTTTTATACTGCAGTTCAATAATTTGTTATAGCTAACAGTGGCCCAACACTTTTGAAATAATAATGAATGTTTTTATTTTTATTTTAATTTTTGTTAGCTAGCCATTAAGGTGTATTTTGTGTCTGAGGACTGGGCACTTTATTTCCTACACCAAATATATGTAGAATACATTGTTTTGTAACCTGATTAAGATCAGTGTAATTGCTAATTATTTCCACAAAAGTTTGGCCTATAAGATGTAGGCAAAATTGGGGGTTATTCAAGGAATACACAAAATAATGACAACTATAAATGGAGTAACATTCCTAGGCAATTAGGGACCATATGAAAATCAAATCCTATACATGGAGAGATAACAACTACATAAGCTCACTACTACACAAATCAGTAAAAAATATATAATTGTATTCATATAAAATTTGACATAAACATCCATGATAAAACATAAATAACATGGAATACAATACAAAACTATGTACACAACACTAACCAATTTAAACAAAACCATGAAACAAATAATCAAAATTAACCAAAAAACAAATTGACAATTCAAGTGGTATGACCCACAAGAGGCTGGGATGTAGAAGATGTTTGTAAATTTCTCTACGCGCATTTCGGCATACAGGACACCTTCTTCAGGAAGAGCGACCTTCCAATAAAAAACAAAACAGAAGCTGAACACTAAGGGGGTCATTAGGATGACGGGCGGACTTAGTCCGCCCGCCCACCCATCGTGGAAAGGGACCGCCCGCCATAAGGGCGGGGGTCCTGTGGGGAAAATTAGGATGCACCCGCCACAGTGGTGGGCGCATCCTGTATTTTTAACATCCAATGTTAAAAATACATGTGCATTTCAAAGCACAACGTGACGGGCACCGCCCGGTGCCTGCCACCTTGTTCTTTGAAATGTAGGGGGGTACCTATACCCCCCATGTGCACCCTCTACCCCCCTGGAGTCCCTGGGGACCCGCAACGGGCCCCCGCAGGTAGACTCCTCATGCCTTTCCGTGGCGGCAATGCATTGCCAAATGCCCATTGTAATATGGCTCGCGGTGGCTGATTACCACCGCCACCATAACATCCCTTTTCCGCCCCGGTCGCCTTGCGACCGGGGCGGAAAAGCGGCAGACTGTCTTTCCGTCCGCCACGGACGCCCCAGCCATGTTAATATGGCGGGGGGTCTTTGCAGCAAGGATGGCGGGCAGATCGCCCCCGCCAGGCCGGCGGTGGCTAAACGCTAGTGAACAGTTTTGCAAGAGATGCTAAATCTACGTGATATGTAGACCACTTATGGAAAATGGATCAAATAAGACTGAAGACTCCATCTGAAGATGCGGCAACCAGTCGTGTACCAATGGAAGGAGGTACTATGGTGAAACTTGAGACCAAGTCACCCGACTGGCGGAGCTTTGGTGAGGAGACTTATTGCACGACTTTCTTAGAGTCAAGATGGATCTCAATACTGATGCTATCAATCAATCAATCAAAGCATTTATATAGCGCGCTACTCACCCAGAGGGTCTCAAGGCGCTAGGGGAGGGGGGTCCGCTACAGCTCGAACAGCCAGGTCTTGAGTTGCTTCCTGAAGGCGAAGTGGTCCTGGGTCAGGCGGAGGTGGGTCGGGAGGGAGTTCCATGTCTTGGCGGCGAGGTAGGAGAAGGACCGTCCCCCTGTGGTGGCTCTTCGGATGCAGGGGACGGCGGCGAGGGCGTGGCCGGTCGAACGAAGCTGGCGTTTGGGAGCGTAGAAGTTGAGGCGGCTGTTGAGGTATCCTGGGCCTTGGTTGTGTAGGGCTTTGTGTGCGTGGGTGAGGAGGCGGAAGGTGATTCTCTTGTTGACGGGGAGCCAGTGCAGGTCTCTCAGGTGTCCGGAGATGTGGCTGCGACGGGGGATGTCCAGGATCAATCAATCAGTGACACTTATAAAGCGCGCTACATACCCGTAGGGTCTCAAGGCGCTAGGGGGGGGGGGGCGCTACTGCTCGAACAGCCAGGTCTTCAGCTTCTTCCTGAAGGAGAGGTGGTCTTGGGTCAGGCGCAGGTCGGTCGGGAGGGAGTTCCAGGTCTTGGCGGCCAGGTAGGAGAAGGACCTTCCTCCTGTAGTCGCTCTTCGGATGCGGGGGACGGCGGCGAGGGCGTGGTTGGCTGATCGGAGGTGGCGTTTGGGAGCGTAGAAATTGACTCGGCTGTTGAGGTAGCTCGGGCCTTGGTCGTGTAGGGCTTTGTGTGCGTGGGTGAGGAGGCGGAAGGTGATTCTTTTGTTGACGGGGAGCCAGTGAAGGTCTCTCAGATGTCCGGAGATGTGGCTGGTTCGTGGGATGTCGAGGATGAGTCTGGCTGAGGCGTTCTGGATCCGCTGGAGTCTCTTCTGGAGCTTGGCGGTGGTACCGGCGTAGAGGGCGTTGCCGTAGTCCAGTCGGCTGGTGACGAGGGCCTGGGTGACGGTCTTCCTGGTCTCGGTGGGGATCCACCAGAAGATCTTCCGTAGCATGCGTAGGATGTTGAAGCATGCCGAGGAGACGTTGTTGACTTGCCTGGTCATGGAGAGGGAGGGGTCCAGGATGAAGCCCAGGTTGCGTGCATGGTCTGTCGGTTTGGGTGCGGTGCCCAGGGCGGGAGGCCACCAGGAGTCGTCCCAGGCGGAGGGAGAGGAGCCCAGGATGAGGACCTCCGTCTTGTCCGAGTTCAGTTTCAGGCGGCTGGTCGTCATCCACTCGGCTACCTCTTTCATCCCTTCGTGCAGGTTGGCTCTGGCGGCGGCGGGGTCGTTGGTCAGGGAGAGGATCAGCTGGGTGTCGTCGGCGTAGGAGATTATGCTGAGGTTGTGTTTGCGTACGATGGCCGCGAGGGGGCTCATGTAGACGTTGAAGAGGGTGGGGCTCAGAGATGATCCTTGGGGGACGCCGCAGATGACTTCGGAGGCCTCTGACTTGTACGGTGGTAGGCGGACTCTCTGTGTTCTTCCGTCGAGGAAGGAAATGATCCATTCCAGCGCCTTGTCCTGGATTCCGATGTTGCTGAGGCGCCGTACTAGGGTGCGGTGGCAGACCGTGTCGAATGCCGCGGAGAGGTCTAGGAGGATGAGGGCCGCTGTTTCTCCATTGTCCATCAGGGCTCGGATGTCATCGGTGGCGGCGATGAGGGCGGTCTCGGTGCTGTGGTTGGCTCGGAAGCCGGACTGTGAGGGGTCGAGGGATCCGTTCGTCTCAAAGAAAGCGGCCATCTGCTTGTTGACGGTCTTCTCGATGACTTTGGCTGGAAACGGGAGGAGCGAGATGGGGCGGTAATTCTTGAGGTCGGTGGGGTCCGCTGTTGGTTTCTTGAGTAGAGCGCTGAGTTCGGCGTGTTTCCAGCTCTCAGGGAAGATGGTGGTGTCGAAGGATATGTTGATGATGTCTCGCAGGTGGGGTGCGATGACAGCGTCGGCCTTGTTGAAGACGTGGTGAGGGCAGGGGTCGGTCGGTGATCCGGAGTGAATGGAGTTCATCGTGCGGATGGTGTCTTCGGTGCTGATCGGAGTCCAGGCGTGGAGGGTGGGGGTGGGGGGTGGTTGCTCGGTCATGGTGTGCGTTGGTTGGTTGTTGAACCTGTTGTGTATGTCCGCGATCTTGTTGTGGAAGTATGAAGCGAGGGAGTTGCAGAGGTCTTGCGATGGGGTGATGTTGTTTCCTGCGCTGGGGTTGGAAAGCTCTTTCACGATGTTGAAGAGTTCCTTGCAGTTGTGTGCGTTGTTGTCCAACCGGTCCTTGAATGCTGTTTTCTTGGCGGCGCGGATCAGCTGGTGGTGTTTCCGGGTGGCAAGTTTGAAGGAGGTCCTGTTGTCCGGTGTCGGTTCCCTTCTCCAGACTTTCTCGAGGGCTCGGCAGTTCTTCTTGGAGCTCTTGAGTTCGTCGGTGAACCATGGGGCTTTCTTGCTGCCGGGTCTGCTGGGCGGGGTCCTCAGTGGGGCGAGTTCGTCCGCGCAGTTGCTGATCCACTTCGTGAGGTTGTCGGCGGCCTGGCTGGGGTTCGCTGAGCTGGCAGGAGGGTGCTGGCTCAGGGAGGTGGCGAGCTGGTCTGCTGTGATCTTGTTCCAGCTTCTGCGGGCGGCCTGTTGCTGGTGTTGGTGGGTCGTCGTTTTCTTGAAGGTGAAGTGGACGCAGCTGTGGTCCGTCCATTGAAGCTCTGTGGCGTGGCTGAAGTCGATGTCCTTGCTGGATGAGAAGACAGCGTCGAGTGTGTGTCCGGCGAGGTGGGTGGGGGTGGACACCAGTTGCTTGAGTCCCAGGTTGGCGAGGTTGTCGAGCAGGGTGCTGGTGTTGCGGTCGTTGTTGTTCTCCAGATGGAAGTTGAGGTCTCCCAGGAGGATGTAGTCAGCGGAGGGGAGGGCATGCGGGCTGACTAAGTCGGCGATGTCCTCGCTGAATTGTGTGCGTGGTCCAGGGGGTCGGTAGATCAGGGTGCCTCTGAGGGTGGTGTTCGGGTTGGTGTGGATCTGGAAATGCAGGTGTTCGGCGGTGGTCAGGGTGTTGTCGGTGCTGGTCGTGAGACGGATGGTGCTCCTGTGGATGATGGCGATGCCTCCTCCCATCTGGTTGGCGTTTCGGTCCCTCCGGACGATCTTGTAGCCCTCTGGGATGGCGATGGCGATGTCGGGAGCTGAAGAGGCGTTCATCCAGGTCTCCGTGAGGAAGGCAACGTCTGGAGCTGTGGTGTCGAGGAGGTTCCAGAGTTCGATGGCGTGTCTGTGGACGGAGCGGGTGTTGAGCAGGATGCACTTGAGGTGGGTGCTGCTGGTGTTCGGCTTGGTGGGTGCTGGTGCGAGGCAGGTCCGGATGCAGGTGAACTTGCAGGCGTGGCAGCTGAAGGGTCCGTGGGTACGTCGTGGAGTGGCTTGATGGCATTCTGGGAGTCGGCCGGTGTTGAGAGCGGTGAGGGTGGCGGCGGAGTACGTCAGGCGGGTCGGTCGGGGTCCTCGTGGGCCAGGGGTCCTGGCACTGGGCGCGGTCCAGGTGCGGACGGGCGTAGACGGGCTTACCTTTGGCGCGCCTTCGGCACACAATCGGCGCGCCCGCTGCGCGTGACCGCTGCGCGTTCGCACGGTCGCCATTTAAGGCGAAGTACGCGGGTGGGCGGAGCAGCTGGGAGGCGGGAGCGGGGAGGGTACAGAATAGAAAAAGGGGCGGGGAAAAGCGGCGGTGGCGGGAAGGGAGGGCGGAGGGCGGCGAGGTAGGCGGACAACAAGGAAGGAAACCACAACACGGGGAAAATAAAAATTAAACAGAACAGGCACAAATTCTCGACAAAACAAGGAAAAAATGATAGTTATACAAAACAGGCACAAATTCTCGACAAAATAAGGGCAAAAACAACCGCAGCGGCGGCAGCCGGCAACCGGCAAACGAGGCAGCAGCGAGGCAGAGGGCAGGCAAGGGGCACACGCAGCAGCTGGTGGCCGTGCGGCGCGGGGGTGTCCCACAAGTGGATGAGTCGTGCTGAGGCGTTCTGGATCCGCTGGAGTCTCTTCTGGAGTTTGGCGGTGGTTCCGGCGTAGAGGGAGTTGCCGTAGTCCAGCCGGCTGGTGACGAGGGCCTGGGTGACCGTCTTCCTGGTCTTGGTGGGGATCCACCGGAAGATCTTACGTAGCATGCGCAGGATGTTGAAGCACGACGAGGAGACGGCGTTGACTTGTCTGGTCATGGGGAGGGAGGAGTCCAGGATGAAGCCCAGATTGCGTGCGTGGTCTGTTGGTTTGGGCGCGCTGCCTAGGGCGGAGGGTGAGGATCCCAGGATGAGGACTTCCGTCTTGTCAGAGTTCAGTTTCAGGCGGCTGTTCTTCATCCATCCGGCTACCTCTTTCATCCCTTCGTGAAGGTTGGCTCTGGCGGTGGCGGGGTCATTGGTGAGGGAGAGGATCAGCTGGGTGTCGTCGGCGTAGGAGATGATGTTGAGGTTGTGCTGGCGTGCGATGTCTGTGAGGGGGCTCATGTAGACGTTGAAGAGGGTTGGACTGAGCGAAGAGCCTTGAGGAACGCCGCAGATGACTTCGGTGGCTTCAGATCTGAACGGAGGGAGGCGGACTCTCTGTGTCCTTCCGGCGAGGAAGGAGATGATCCACTCCAGTGCCTTCTCCTGGACTACGACGTTGCTGAGGCGCTGTACTAGGGTACGGTGGCAGACAGTGTCGAAGGCCGCGGAGAGGTCTAGGAGGATGAGGGCTGCTGTTTCTCCGTTGTCGAGCAGAGCTCGGATGTCATCGGTTGCTGCGATCAGGGCGGTCTTGGTGCTGTGGTTGGCCCGGAAGCCAGACTGCGAGGGATCGAGGGAACCGTTTGTCTCGAGGACGGCGGCCAGCTGCTTGTTGACGGTCTTCTCGATGACTTTTGCAGGAAACAGGAGCAGCGAGATGGGCCGGTAGTTCTTGAGGTCGGTGGGGTCGGCTGATGGCTTCTTGAGTAGGGCGCTGAGTTCGGCGTGCTTCCAGCTCTCCGGGAAGGTAGCGGTGTCGAAGGAGGTGTTGATGATGTCCCGCAGGTGGGGTGCGATGACAGCGTCAGCCTTGTTGCAGACGTGGTGAGGGCAGGGGTCGGTTCGGAGATCTGGAGTGAATGGAGTTCATCGTGCGGACGGTGTCTTCGGTGCTGATCGGATTCCAGGCGCGGAGGATGGTGGTGGGGGGCGGTGGTTCGGTCCTGGCGTGCGTCGGTTGAGTGCTGAAGCTGTCTATCATAGGCCCGGAATATCGGTGTGCTTAATCAAGGAAGAACCATTAATTTGTCACATGTTTAAGTGGCTTCCAGGAACAGACAGCATGGACTCCTCTCGAAGACAATACCAGAAAATTTATCAAACACGCATGCAACAGATGTATTATTTGGAAACCCATATGCAAATGTGTTCTGTCATTTAACAAATAAAGACACATCTTCCCTATGGTAGGAGAGTGTATGCATGGAGAAGGATGTTTCAAACTGCAGATTCTTAACTTGGACGCCAGGCTGGATCGGAAATATTTTTTAAGTAGGTATCCCCTGTACCACTAGTCTTGCTTCTCTGCGTAGGCTTCATTCGTCCCGAAAAGTAGGGAAACAGTGCTTCATATTAGCACCACTCCTGTGCAATGTTCCCTCTAATTATTTTCCTCTGTGTGCGGCAGAGTACGGTCTCTGTGCGCTGCAGCCAAGGCTATGTGCGCCTAGAACCTGACCACGCATGTAGACCAGGGCTTTGAGTGGGATGAAAAAATTAGGGGATCTTTCAAAGGGGCGTAAGCAATACAATTAAGGGTGTGGCTTAAAATCAATTAAGCTAAAAATATGTGCATCGCATAGTGTGCCACCTGACTGATATTTTGCTGTTTCTGTCGATGCATCCAGATATTTAATACAAGTAACATTACACCCACAAGAAGCCAAGACTATTGGCTTTGTCAGTGGTTGTTTTTTGTATCGAGTTGTATATAATATTGAAAATGCTTCCGCTCTTGTGGTTGAGGTTGTGGCTTAATACACAAGCTCTCGTCTTAGGAGATAGGTTTTGAGTCTTGGGTCAGCTTAACATCCTTTGATTCTGGGCAAATCAATTAATCTCCCCAAGAATACAAAAAATAAATGTAATAATAAATCATGTAAAGCGCTCCAATACTTTTGGGTTGAGTTCGCACTATATAAAAACTTGCTGCATTTCTTTTCTAAATGTGGGGTAGAAACCATAACTGATGGAGAAATAATAAGGAAAATAGTGGGAAAAAGAAAGGGCAGGCAGAAAGGAAGAATGAAATATAGGAAATCTGAAAAGAAGGAAGAAACTGCGACAAGGAGAGGTCAATAAAAGGATGGATACAAGGGGAAAGGTTTGAAAGATGGAAGAGTAAAGTTATATTTGCATGGGCGGGTGCACGTAAGAATGGATTGAAGGATGAATGTTTGAATAGATGGATGGAAACCTGGATTGAAGGGTGAAAGGATGGGTGATTGATAAAAGGTGGGTGAAATAATGGATGAATGGATGGATGGATGGATGGGTAGATGGATAGATGGATGGAATGGTAAAGGAAGGATGGATTAAATGAAAAGACATGGATGGGAGCATGAATAGACAGAGGAAATGGACGTGGAGGAAAGGCTTAAAGGGTGGAGAGATTAATAGATAGGAAGGATGATAGGACCTCTTCCAGGGAGGACAGGCCTTACTAACTTCCCTCTCCTGATAGCATTTGAGGTACCAATCGAATTGGGGAGGGGGTGTATTTTAGTTTGCTTTTTGGCTAGCCCTGTGTCCACAATACATCTTCGACAACAGCTAAATGCTGTCTATAGGCAAGACCTGGAAATGCATGGCTAGGGAAAGGTTTAACGTTAGTTGCTCCTAAGCCTAGGGGCATGAGGTGCCACAGCCATCTCTTTTACTACCAGATGACGGTTCCGGGAGGTCTCTTTCCTCCTTGCTGATTGGTGCCCGTGGGGCACATTCTTCTTGAAGTTAAACCCTACAAAATGGAATTCCTTCCCCTGCCTTCCATAAATCTTTACCTTTTGTTCAAGAATGGCTTATAGCTATCCTTTGTCATGTCTTTGTTGTATGTCTTTTTTCAGAGAGGCAGCGGGCTGATTGTGGGCATTTGTGAGTGTATTCCTGTTAATCAAAGCGCCTGTTATGCACTGCAATTAAAATAAATATTTTCACAATGACCCACAATCAGCACCCAGCTGCGCAATATTTAGAAAAGAAATTAAGCAAGTCCCATGATGTGTAAAGCACACGTCATGCTTTTGGACTTGCTGCATGTCTTTTCTCAATGGAGAGAGGCTGCGGGCTGATTGTGGGCATTTGTGAAAGTATTCCTGTTAATGTGATTAACAGGAATCCTTTCACAAAGGCCTCAGGCAACCCGGGAATCGCTATTTTTCGGCGCTCGCGTTTTAAAACCGGGCGGCGGTGCGAACGTGTGCACGTGGGAGCGGAGGTGCGCGCCTTATTGGGAACACTGACTGTAATCTGCTGTAGCCCATATACCCTGCTTGTTGTAAAGCTCTCTGATGCCTTCGGGCCACGTCCACGCTATATAAAATTGCAAAAATAAAATAAAAATTGGACTATCGGGATTCAGTACGATTCTGTCTGTCCCCTCCGTGGGGTTCAGCTTGCATTAGTGAGGCTGTCTGCTGGTCCTCTTTTCAGGTCGTGTGTTATGTTTTTATTTATCCCTTTTGTACTCAAAGCCCGGGTAAAAAAAGAGTGAATAAGAGACTCATTCACTGACTGGTGAATCTATTCCCTGAGAACGATACATACAAAGCAAGGATATGTATGACACAGCTCCTGGTTCAGTGAATTAATTGTTTTAAATCGCAACAGCTGTTTATTTTAAATTGCGGCTTTTCATGGTCACGGGACTCACGTTTCCAACAGCTTTGCCATCTCAGTAATGTTTGCATAAACATCAAAGTGCTTCTCCAGTAATACAATACTATAATTGTATTATTGAAGGGAGGATGTTTTATTATCTTTGGCAAAATTATAATCTAAACTACAAGATATTTTATTGGAACACGGGGAACAATGCACTTTCCTATCTTCTCTGATCCTCGATCACGCAGCCCCACAAGTAGAGAGATGCACTATCATTTAATGACCAGAACTACTTTGGCTATCACAAGCCATTTTATTTTTGTGCACAAATCTGTTTTTCCTTGCTTCTTAACTTGAATTTCTAAACAACAAACATGAATTTGTAATATCCAACGATCCTCAAATTAAAAAAATCCACTTTACAAGCGTGAATGGCTCACTTTAGGAGTGCACGGAATTGACAGAAGGTGACCTTGCACTCGAAATAAATTTGATCATGCGCAATACTATCACATAATGGAGTAACCCCCTTTCCACTCTGGGAAGGGGAATGGAACACCCCATTAATGGTTGGTGGAGCCATTGGCCGAACATGCCGTCATTTCCCTCTGCACCATGGTTTGCTGTGTGCAAATTTCACTGCAGAAATAGCTCTTATTCTAGTCCAGAATGTTTTGACCTTAGGGCAATAGAAGATTAGGTGTGCCAGGTCCCCTTTTTTTTATGGCAGCTCCAGCAGACGTCGTCGTTGCGTATCCCTATTGCTGCTAGGCGGGAAAGGGTCCACTACAGCTAGACTTCCACGGGTTAGCCACCGCCTTCATGGCACCGGTAATCCAATCCAAAGAAGACAGATCTGATTGACCTCCTACTCACAGCAGCGGTTAAGACGGTCCTAACTAACTGGAAAGACACAGGGAAAGCATCCTTCAGGAGCTGGTTCAACTGGATCACCTTCCTACGGGGGCGGATGACATAACCTCAAACCAAACACCAAACACCAGCACAAGAGGGGAACTGTGGCTTTCCCTGGATGACTACCTGTCCACACACAAGCCCCCATAGGCAGTCACCCAAGGGGGAACTGCACCCCCCGCAGCCAATGTAGGTGAACAGTCTGGCGGCGGCAACCCGGCCTATCCAACTGCCACTCGAACCATGTGGTCCTCCCTCACTATCCACTCTCCCCCTCTTTCTTTCTTTTTTTCCCTACTTTCCTTTCCTCGCCGCGCCACCTGTGGGTACAAATACAAGCTGCTCATAACGCCACACACCAAGTATATGACTGCTGCATACATGCTCCAAGAGATGCCGTATGTAACCCAACCGGCATGCAAGGTGATCAAGTTTTGCCCTCAGGCGACCTATACTGTACTCCTGTATACTGTACTCTGTATATAAAACTCTTTTCTCAATGAAATCATTTGAAATAAAAAAAAAAGAAATGGCTCTTACAGGTCGCAATTGCATAATCAAAAATCCGTTGTCAAGCCACACAAGGTCGTAAATGTTTGGACGTGTCTATTTGCTCATTTTTATGGGGGTCCAGTGTATTCTTATATTTTACCTGAATATAATCATTTTCTTGTGCAGGTAACACGTTTTCTAAACATTCAAGAATGGCTTACAGCCATCTTTTGCCTTGTCTTTGCTGTGTGTCTTTTCTCAATAGAGAGAGGCAGCGGGCTGATTGTGGGCATTTCTGAAAGGATTCCTGTTAATCACAGCGCCCGACATGCGCTGCAATTATCAGGAATACTTTCACAAATGCCCACAATCTGCCCGCTGCCTCTCTCTATTGAGAAAAGACATGCATCAAGTCCAAAAGCTTTACAGCAACAAAGATTAGGGATCAAGGTTAATGTGCCTGCACCGGTGCTGAAGTTCCACAAGTATGGATCTCAAAAGAAGGTGCTAGTGACCGGGAACGCAATCCCTATACGTCCCATTCACAAAAGATGGCCCAGCACCCTTCAGATATTCAACATGTTATTTAAGTATTCTTGACAATGGTCATATTGCATACAATTCAACAATAGTTGATAATTTTCCCAAGAAAAAGTGAAAAGAAGTCTCTTCAGTTTAAATCAGTTCTTTATTCAATTTTCTGTTTAAAAAGGATAGCCAACGCGTTTCGTCCGTTACCGGACTTCTTCAGGGCTATTAAAATACAAAAACACGAAAGTGCTATTTACGATAGCGCAGACATACATTTTTTTTTAAACTGCTACTTAAAAAAACAGATTTAGATATTCCAATGCATGTCCATAGTCACAAAATGTACCCAAAATCTTTTTTCTTGCTTGGGAAAACATCTTTACCTAACAGTTGTATTAGCATACATTTGGTCAATCGCTCATCAGAACAAAAATGCATTGTCTTAAAGTTTTTAGAAATTAAATACAAATATGTCACGAGGAAACCAATATACATACTTCTGAAAGAAACAGGTTAGTATTAGATTCCTTACCTTAGAATATCCCCAGGCGTCAGACTGGATCCGGAAACTTTTGTGTAGCAGTAGCCTTGCGCGACAATAGGTGTCGTCTGCGGCTCCGCGTCCGTCATCCATGCCTGGATGACGTCGCAGGAGTACTTAGACGCCACCCTCGCGCGCTGACGTCAGTTCTTATGGACAGCTTTTCCGCTCCAGAAACGCAGAGCCATGATAAAAACCAACACTGGTACCATTGAAACTAGGGCCCTGAAAGGGGATGACCTTAACCCTAGATATCGGTTCGCAGAACGGGGAGGATGGGTGGGGCGGTAAGGAATCTAATACTAACTACTGTTTCTTACAGATATATCGTTACCGAAGGTAAGTAACTTGTTCATCTGAAAGAAACAGGTTAGTATTAGATTCCTTACCTTAGAATAGATACCCCAGCAATACCAACCCCAGTGGTGGGTCCGCGAACCAATAATCATACCAGAAAGTCCTGGAGGACGGAAAGGTCAATGAAGCCATCCCTCCGGACTTGGCTGTCCAGGCAGTAGTGTCTTGCAAACGTGTGCAGCGAGGCCCACGTAGCTGCCTGACAAATGTCCTGCAAGGGGACTCCCCGACCCAGGGCAGTAGTAGCCGCCGTGGCCCGAGTGGAATGGGCCCTCAGCCCAACAGGAGGCTCCTTTTTAGCCAAGGAGTAGCATGCCTTGATGCACAGCACTACCCACCGAGAGATGGTCCGCTTGTGCACTGCCCGTCCCTTCTTAGCGCTCACGTAACCAACAAAGAGTTGGTCATCCACCCGGAACTGGCGTGTGCGATCCAGATAGTATGAGAGCGCACATTTTGGTCTAGACGGTGGAGCCGCTCTTCCTCTTTTGAGGGATGTGGAGGCAGAAACAAGGTGGGCAAGGTGATGGACTGCCCAATGTGGAAGGCTGTGACTACCTTGGCCAGGAAAGAGGGTCTTTTCTGCAACACAACCTTGTCCGGATGGACAGAAAGGAGGTTTGGATGAAAGAGCCTGGAGCTCACTCACTCTCCTGGCAGAGGTGATGGCGACCATGCTTGGAGATTGAGCGGCGACAGTTGAGGCCATTTGACTTGCCTCCAAGTTTGTACTGTGATTCTGGCAGCCAGGCATCCCTCCACAAAGTCGGTATACGTCTGCAGGTGGAACAAATTTGTGGCATGGTGCACAGCAAAGGCTGTGGATCCACTCTCTGCCCCTCTTTCTGAGGTTCTCCTCTTCCTTCTTTCTCTTGCCCAGCAGGGCACTGCTCTGGGTACTATTAAGGGCTACCTTTCTGCCTTTTCCGCCTTCTTAAGGCTACCTGATCAGCCTTCTTTGTTAAAGTCCTCGATTGTAAATAGGTTTTTGAAGGGCATCACTCATATGTTTCTCCCTGTTCCTTTCGTGGTGCCTCAGTGGGACTTGAACCTGGTTCTAACTTACCTGCGCTCCCTTTGAGCCACTTCATAACTGTCCTCTCCGTCTTCTTACCCTTAAGACTGCTTTCCTGGTCGCCATCACCTCTGCCAGGAGAGTGAGTGAGCTCCAGGCTCTTTCATCCAAACCTCCTTTCTGTCCATCCGGACAAGGTTGTGTTGCAGACAAGACCCTTTTTCCTGGCCAAGGTAGTCACAGCCTTCCACATCGGGCAGTCCATCACCTTGCCCACCTTATTTCTGCCTCCGCATCCCTCAAAAGAGGAAGAGCGGCTCCACAGTCTGGACCCAAAACCTGCGCTCTCATACTATCTGGATCGCACACGCCAGTTCCGGGTGGATGACCAACTCTTTGTTGGTTACGTGGGCGCTAAGACGGGACGGGCAGTGCACAAGCGGATAATCTCTCGGTGGGTCGTGTTGTGTATCAAGGCATGCTACTCCTTGGCTAAAAAGGAGCCTCCTGTTGGGCTGAGGGCCCATTACACTCTGGCCACGGCGGCTACTACTGCCCTGGGTTGGGGAGTCCCCTTGCAGGACATTTGTCAGGCAGCTACGTGGGCCTCGCTGCACACGTTTGCAAGACACTACTGCCTGGACAGCCAAGTCCGGAGGGATGGCTTCTTTGACCGTTCCGTCCTCTAGGACTTTCTGGTATGATTATTGGTCCGCAGACCCACCACTGGGGTTGGTATTGCTGGGGTATCTATTCTAAGGTAAGGAATCTAATACTAAACTGTTTCTTTCAGATGAACAAGTTACTTACCTTCAGTAACTATATATCTGTAAGAAACAGTAGTTAGTATTAGATTCCTTACCGCCCCACCCATCCTCCCCGTTCTGCGAACCGATATCTAGGGTTAAGGTCATCCCCTTGAAGGGCCCTAGTTTCAATGGCACCAGTGTTGGTTTTTATCATGGCTCAGCGTTTCTGGCGCGTAAAAGCTGTCTATAAGAGCTGACATCAGCGCGCGAGGGTGTCGTCTAAGTACTCCGGCGACGTCATCCCGGCACGGACGACGGACGCGGAGCCGCAGACGACACATACTGACGCGCAAGGGTACTGCTACGCAAAAGTTTCCGGATCCAGTCTGGCGCCTGGGGATATTCTAAGGTAAGGAATCTAATACTAACTACTGTCTCTTACAGATATATCGTTAGCGAAGGTAAGTAACTTGTTCTTTTTGTATCCAAACAGTTATATTATTCCACAAAAAGCACCATTAACACATTGCAGAAAGGTTTTCTATGTTTTCACATTTCAAAGCTTTTTTAAATACTCAATATGTAAAGGCGAAAAAAATATATACCTTTATTGGCATCATATAACAGTTGTGATTCAAATCTTTAGATACTGGGCATAGTCAATCAGTCTGTAAACGGAATGATGCCCATAATAATACATGTTTTAAACTTTTTCACACCGAAAATATTTATTTGTATGCAGGCATATAACATCATTTCCATATAGCAAGTTCTAAGGGTTCTAAACAAATACTATTTACAACAAAAGAACAATCGTTCTGTGGTGGCACAATCCTAGTACACGATCGTCTCTTGGTTAGGTATTTCTTATGGTATTGACCACAGGTATTAAATTTAAACAGTTTGAGCTATAGCACAGTCTCACTTACTTTAGGATAAGTGGTCAGAAAATTCCAAAGCAAAGGTAAAAATCAAGTATGGTCTCTCAAACGAAGTATAAATCCTAAATGAGATAAATAAATAAATACACATAAGTGTTTTGAAGCATATGAGCCCACAAATATGTTACCCCCAAATTTTCAAACTTTTCAATAGTAAACCGCACAATATCAGTTGTTACCCCTTACTTTGGAGCCGCTCTTGTACTACAAACTATTGCTACGTAAATAAATGTCCCTCATCACATCCCTGTGGTATGCACCATAACTCACTATACAGTTTAAAGTTGCAAGCATTCGGAATGTGGCAGCCATCTTAGTAAAGAATCCAGCCTTTCACCTGAGATGCCTCAACATATCCATACAGCTGTGAGCTGTTACCATAGTGCCGGCTCTAATCTAGTAGGTGGGCATGATATTAACGTTATAGCAGCCCTCTAGTTCATGGACAATGTATTAGCGTTATGTCAGTCCCTTTATTTTTTCTTTCAAAGAGAAACCAAGTCCCTTATTAAAAGACCAATAAATATGTTTCTTTTCGTATTATTAAATTTTTAAGTCGGCAAACCAGAGCTGGGTAACAAGGAAAAGTTAATTTATACGATGTTGTTTGCCCGAATACAGACAAATATCAATTATCGCTACAACAAATAAGAAATCAAGCGTGTATCAGCTTGCCCACAACATGGCTTGCATTCATGAAAAACATGGTGGCCATCTTTTGATAGATTAATGTTTCCACTCTGCACAGAGTTCCGTTAATACTCCCAAGTACAGACACAACAATTCGGTTAGTGTCAAACACTCTAGTATGAAATCCATAAACGCGGCATAATTTGAAACGGCAAGTGTGAAAAACGGCTGCACCAAACACTATTTCCTTCCACCCTCGTAGCTCCCACTCATCGCAAGTAAGCGCGATACGTCCATGTGGGGTCATCTGGTTTAAGAGACTCTAGGACAAAGGCACATTTATACGTTGTCTTATAGGCAATTAACCCCCCCACTTGGTTGTAATTAATTAATTAATATAGCCCTTTTTGACCCTCCCTACGTTTATTCTCTGTAATTAATTGCCCTTCACTCTATTTCGACCATCATAAGTCGCCTTAAAATGACGTTTGTATATTCTTGATTTTTACCTTTCCTTTGGAATTTTCTGACCACTTATCCTAAAGTAAGTGAGACTGTGCTGTAGCTCAACATGTTTAAATGTAATACCTGTGATCGATACCATAAGAAATACCTAACCCAGAGATGATAGTGTACTAGGATTGTTGTTTTGTTGTCAAGTCAAGTCAAGTCAAAAGATTTGTATAGCGCGCTACATACCCAGAGGGTCTCAAGGCGCTTGAAGAGGGGTGGGGAGTTACTTGTCGAATATCCACGTTTTGAGTTGCTTTCTGAATGCTAGGTGGTTCTGAGTAAGACGGAGGTGAGTGGGAAGTGAGTTCCAAGTTTTAGCTGCTAGGTAGGAGAAGGATCTACCTCCCATGGTGGTTTTGTTGATGCAAGGTACAGTGGCCAGGGCTTGGTTGGAGGATCGTAGCTGGCGGGAGGGGGTGTAGAAGGATAGTCGTGTGTTGAGGCATTCGGGTCCGATTTCGTAGAGTGCTTTGTGTGCGTGGGTTAGGAGCCGGAAAGTGATTCTCTTATTGACGGGGAGCCAGTGGAGGTTTTTCAGGTGATCAGAGATGTGTTCTTTACGTGGGATGTCTAGTATGAGTCTGGCTGAGGCGTTCTGGATGCGTTGTAGTTTTTTTTTGAGTTTTGCGGTGGTGCCAGCGTAGAGGGTGTTTCCGTAGTCCAGTCGGCTTGTGACCAGAGCGTGGGTGACTGTTTTTCTAGTTTCGGTAGGGATCCAGCGAAATGTTTTTTTGAGCATGCGAAGAATGTTGAAGCAAGATGAAGAAACGGCGTTGACTTATCTGTTCATCGAGAGTGAGGAATCCAGGATGACGCCCAGGTTCCGTGCGTGGTCCGTCGGGATGGGTGCTTTTCCAAGGGCCTCTGGCCACCAAGAGTCGTCCCAGGCGGAGGGGGAGGTGCCTAAGATGAGGACTTCTGTTTTGTCTGAGTTCAGTTTCAGACGGCTGTGCTTCATCCATTCGGCCACTTCTTTCATTCCTTCGTGTAGGTTGGTTTTGGCCGTGTTAGGGTCTCTGGTGAGTGATAGGATCAGTTGAGTGTCGTCGGCGTAGGAGATGATGTTGAGGTTATGTTGGCGTGCGATGGCCGCGAGGGGGCTCATGTAAACGTTGAAGAGGGTGGGACTGAGTGAGGACCCTTGAGGTACGCCGCAGATGACTTCAGTAGCCTCTGATTTGAATGGTGGAAGGCGGACTCTCTGGGTTCTTCCGGAGAGGAACGAGGTGATCCATTCCAGTGCTTTTCCTTGGATTCCGATGTTTTTGAGGCGCTGTAGGAGGGTGCTATGACAGACTGTGTCGAAGGCTGCGGAGAGGTCGAGGAGGATGAGGGCGACTGTGTCTCCATTGTCCAGTAGAGTTCGAATGTCGTCTGTTGCTGCGATGAGGGCGGTTTCGGTGCTGTGCCTGGCTCGGAATCCGGATTGTGAGGAGTAGAGGGATTTGTTGATTTCGAGGAATGCGGCGAGTTGGTTGTTCACAGCTTTCTCGATGACTTTGGCCGGGAATGGAAGGAGTGAGATAGGGCGATAGTTTTTGAGTTCGGTGGGGTCAGCTGTGGGTTTCTTCAGGAGAGCGCTGAGTTCGACGTGTTTCCAACTTTCCGGGAAGGTTGCGGAGTTGAGGGAGCAGTTGATGACGTCTCGGAGGTGTGGTGCAATAATGGAGTCAGCTTTGTTAAAGATGTAGTGTGGGCAAGGGTCTGTGGGGGATCCTGAGTGGATGGAGTTCATCAGATGGATGGTGTCCTCAGTGGAGATTGGCTTCCAGTCATTGAGGATGTTCAGGGGGGGTGGGGATCCTGCAGGGGATTGGGTGGGTTGGTCTCCGGGTTGGTTGTCGAAGCTGTTGTGGATGTCTGCAATTTTGTTGTAGAAGAATGAGGCTAGGGAGTCGCAGAGGGCTTGAGAGGGGGTGATGTCGTTGGAGTTGGCTGAGGGGTTGGTAAATTCCTTGATGATGTTGAATAATTCCTTGCTGTTGTGGGCATTGCTATCTAGCCGGTCCTTGAAGGCTGCTTTCTTGGCATTTCGGATTAGTTGGTGGTGTATGTGGGTGGCGTTTTTGAAGGCGTCTTTGGTGCTGGTGGTTGGGTCTTTTTTCCAGGCCTTCTCGAGGGAGCGACAGAGTTTCTTGGATTTCTTAAGGTCATCGTTGAACCAGGAGGCCTTCTTGCTGCCTAGTTTGATTTGTCGTTTTTTCAGTGGTGCTAGGATGTCGGCGCTGTTGGATAGCCATTGGGTGAGGTTGGTGGCTGCTTGGTCTGGGTTTGAGGAGTGGGCGGGGGGATTTTGAAGAAGCGATGAGGAGATCTGGTCGATGGTGATTTTGTTCCAGTTTCTTTGCAATGTGGGTTGGGGGTGGTTGTTGGATGTAGGCTTGTTGCTGGTGAAGTGGACGCAGCTGTGGTCAGTCCAAAGGAGAGCTGTGGTGTGGCTGAAGGAAACATGCTTGCTGGAGGTGAAGATGGGGTCGAGTGTGTGACCTGCGATGTGGGTGGGGGTAGTGACAAGTTGTCTAAGTCCGAGGTTTGCGAGGTTGTCCAAAAGGGTGGTGGAGTTGCGGTCGTTGTTCTTTTCAAGGTGAAAGTTGAGGTCTCCCAAAAGGATGTAGTCCTCGGAGGGGAGCGCGTGTGGGGTGATGAAGTCCGTGATGTCTTCACTGAATTGTGCGCGGGGTCCTGGTGGCCTGTAAAGGAGGGTGCCTCTGAGTGTGGTCTTGGGGTCGATGTGGATCTGGAAGTGAAGGTGTTCCGAGTTGGCAAGATTGACGTCTGAACTGGTTGAGATACGGATGGATTTCTTATGGACGATAGCGATTCCTCCTCCTGTGTGGCCGGTACGGTCCTTGCGAGTGATCTTATAGCCTTCCGGGATGGCAATGGTGATGTCTGGGGCTGAGGAGGCATTCATCCATGTTTCTGTTAGAAGGGCGACGTCGGAGAGATGGTATTGAGTAGATTCCAGAGGTCAATGGCGTGTCTGTGGACCGAGCGGGTGTTGAGCAGGATGCATTGTAGGTGGTTGGGATCGGATCTCTGTTGTGTGTTCGTGGATGAGGAGTTGTTCTTGTGCCGTCGAACTTGCAGGAGTTGCAGGAAAAGGGTCCATGGGTGTGTCCAGGGGCGGTTTGGACGCAGTAGGGGGAACGGCCGGGGTTGAGGCTAGGAGGGTGGTGGCATCGTAAGTAATGCGGGAGGGGTGGACATTACGAGGACCAGGGGCTCTGGTGCTGGGCGCGGTCCAGGCGCGGACGGGCGTAGACGGGCTTACCTTTGGCGCGGATTGGGCGCGGTCGCTGCGCGTGAACGCTGCACGCGGGAGCAGCTGTCATATATGGATAGTGGAGGGGGAGGGGCGAGGGCGGCTCAGCTGGGAAGGCGGGGGG